>NC_083722.1:27365000-29765000 GCF_028564815.1 Eubalaena glacialis | reverse complement strand
GGAAAAACAAGACATGCAATAAAGAGGACTTAAGTAGGCTAACCGATCAGTGAGATTAAGGGACTAGTAACATGATTCGGTGTGTTATTAAGGGAGAAGACATTTGGAAAAAAAACAGCACATGCATTTTCTAGAATGGGTTTTTGGTAGGCACTAGGGTGTCAGGGTTCTTGGTCATGCTGGATTGCAGAGCCCAGAAATAACACTTTTAGGTTATAATATTAGGTTTTCGGCCACTAGTTCCCTAACTTTGTAGCAGTCTAGTTTGGTTAGAAAGAAGAGCATCAAACTGTAATAATTTTATCACATATCATAATCATAATAATATCCAAGGGCATGTCTAGCACATAGTAAACCCTCAATATGTTTTGGCTAATGTTTCCATCATATTTGTAAAATAATCATGTTGCAGCAGCTGGGTTTGTTTTTGGTGCTGATGATGTTATATTTTGGGGGATCTCTATAACCCTGCTGCAACTGAGAGCCTCCCAAAGGCAGGGGGCAGATCTTACTTGCCGTCCCAAAGTGCCTAACAGGGGTCCTGGCATGCAGCTTGTGTGGGATAAATGTCGGTAGAACTGATGAATAAAACCGGACTTGTGGTAATAATAAATTATATTACAGGGAGGCTCTTTGCTAACATCTTATCAGCACAAACCATCTTGTATTTGTGAATCACTTTTCCCCTTGAAAATTTCTCCCCTCAACTTTTTGGGGTGATGGAAATGGTCCAGGCCATCACCATCTCTCTCTTGAATTTTGCAATAACCTCTAACTGGTCTCCCCTAACCCTATGGTCAATTCCCAATATAGCAGCCAGAGTGATCATGCCATTCCTCTTGCTCAAAGCCCCCAAATGGCTTCATATGACACAGAACAGAAGCCATAGACCTTAAAGTAACATATAAGGCTCTACAGCCTGTACTCAACAGACTCCTGATCTGACATCCCAGCCTCTCTTGCACACTCACCCACACACTCACTGCAACTACACGTCTTCCTTGCCATCCAGCAAACATTTCAGGCCCCCCCCTTGTCCCACCTTGGGATCTGTACCTGTGTTCTTCTTCCAGGAAGGCTCTTTGCCCTGATACCCAAATAACCGGCTCCCTCACTCCTAGGCTTTTGCTTCCATGTTACCTTCTCAGTGAGGCTTTCCCTGACCAGTTTAAAATTACAATCTACCCCCCAACACATACACCAATACGTACCCTGTTTCCCCCATCTGCTTTATTTTTCTCCATAATATTATCACCAATGAAGATTCTCTGGATTACTTGTTAATTGTTTATCTTCCTCTTCCAGAAAGTCAGTTCTGTGAGCGTAGGGAATTGGGGCTGGGTTTTTTTTGTTGTTTTTTTTTCCCTGCTGTATTCCCAGGACCTACAACAGTGCCTGGCACATAGTAGGCACCAATAAATGCCTGCTGCATGGATAAATTCTGAATCCTGGTAGTTTCTAACACATCGGTTACTCACATAAACTGAGCCACATTTAATGATCCATGTGGGTGTTTGTCCCACTGATACGAATGGGGTACTAACTAGCTGGCATGGTTATTCTGCAGGAAGATGTAGATCCGTGGCACAGAAATTAGTGTTCCTGAGTAGCTATGTGCTCCCCTGAATTTCTTGGCCTCCCTGGTAGCTAGACGGGACTGATTTCTGATAAATGGGAATTTGAATGGAAGTGGCCTAGACATTTATGAGTCAGTATGTCTCTCCATTCCTTCCTTTCCTTCATTCAGCAAACTTAGAAGCCACATGTGTGTCTCCAGACGGAGGAAGTCTGGATCCCTCATCACTGAACAGAAAAGAGCCTCTGCCAGTTTATATGGCCTTTTATGAACAGGAAATAAACCTTTGTTGTGTTAACCCATTGAAATCTCCAGGTTAAGTTGTTTTCCATTATGACAGTGCAACACGGCTGATTCCGAGTAACATCAGATCTGCAGTCATTCAGTCAATGGGTACTTACTAAGCAAATGCTACACACCCTCTGCTATGTCAACAACTGTGGTAAATACCGGAGAATTTGACATAATCCCTGCTCTAAAAGAGCTTACAATAAGGATTCAGAAACAAGACTCACACCTATAATACAGGAAGAAAGCAAATGACAGGGACATTTCCAAATTCTTAGATGATATGGTACAAATTCTCAGGGCAACAGGAATTCGGAGAGAAAGATTTCAGAGGAGACAGGGCTATAGAAAGGTCAGCTCTTATCACACAGGTTAAAAATCCAGATAGGTAGCTGGGAAAACTGTCACTGGAGCTCTAAGCTTCTTGGTTACTTGTAGAGTGAGTCTGGCATTTCCTTATTCCATATCTTTTTTTAGGGGGGTGGGGGGAATCAGAAAAAGCATGTACAGTTTAACTCCTTAGATTATTTATAATATTGGTTGACTTCATTTTATCTTATTTCACTATTATTTTCAATTTTATTATAACGTTCATACATGATTTCAAAATTCAACCATGACAATAAAGTAAATTAAAAAATGGAGCTGTCTCTGCACTAATAATCACTTGCCAACAGATGTTTTTCCAGATGCATTTCCATGCGAAATACACGTACACATACACAACATAGACAAACATATACACCCATACATATAAATATACATACATATATAGTTGTAAAGTTTGTTTATAAAACTTCATACAATATATTCAACTTCCATTTTTAATTTGAAAATATATTGTAAATATCTTTTCATATGAGTACATAGCACTATAATTTGTCTTTTTATTTAAAAATGGCACCTAGGAGTTGCTAAAAAAATGTCTGTTCACTAAATAGACGATAATATTGCTAACATTTGAACACTTACTAAGTGCCAAGTATTTTGCACAGTTTCTGGCACATGGCCCCTTACTCAATCATCACCAAAACAATCTGTCAGGGAAGTTTAATTATCCCCATTCTATTGATGAGGAAACTGAGGTCAGAAAAGTTTAACTGACTTATTCTAATCACACAGCTAGCAAGTGCTGGAGGTAGGGCTTAAGCCCAGATTGCCTGAGTGCCTGCTTTTACCCACCACATGGCGTCTTGATATAACGTCAAATTCTGTTCACTCTAAAACCAAAATCTTCTAAAGTTAATGAACAGAACAGTTATTTTAATGATGCTAAACTGGTCAGAGTTGGATTGAGAGATGACTTAACAAAGAATTAGAAATTGTTCTCCAAAGAGATGAGACTCCATCTCATTGTTCTTGCCCTAATTTATATTGGAACAACATGCCAAGACCCTTGGAAACTTCAGAGTACTGTGTATGAATCCCGAGACATAGCTAAGTTTCCCAAATAAGCAATAGAAGAAGTTGCACTGAAGCCAGGCTGGATCTTCACAAGCCTCCACTGCTACCCCTCTGTCACAATGTCACAACTTGGTTTTTCATCAAATAACATCATCCACAGAAAGTATTTACCACTCCTGGTGCTTACAGCCCAGGCTGAATAAGGGGAGTGTCGTTCAGCCCATTGGAAGATCACGAGGGATGAAGAGGTGAAAAAGAGAAGACAAAGTGAAACACATAAGGAATCAACAGTGATTTTTAGGAACCCTGCGCTAACCCCAAAAAGGCTCACTTACCCGTAGCAACTTGGGTATTCATCACATCTTCCCTGTCAATAACCTCAGGAAGAATTAGAGACAGGGAATGGCTAGCAGGGCTTCCCCAAGTCCTCCAAGCAGGACTGGGGTACTCTGCCCTCGCCATGATTCCTACCAGACCAGTGCCAGGGCCATCACCTTTTGTCCTTATAGTGGAACCGGCAGAGTTAAGGCCAGGTGAAATGGCCTGCGCCAGTTCCCTGCCTGACCTCAGGCAGGCTGCAAGGCTCTTGCGGAACCTTTGAATACGCTGACTCTTGAGCCCCATCGTAGACTTTCTGATGCAGAATTTTCAGAAGGCAGGTCCAGGCATCTATATGTTAGCTCCCTATGGGCTCTGGTATAGCCAGTACCAGGAGGCAGTGTTTGGAAATGTCTGCAATGAACAGTAAGAGTACTGTTTGCTGAGTTTTTTCATCACCCTATATATGTGCTATCTGACCTCATTTCCAGAGTAATAATTCTCCAAATAATTTAATGACTGGCTACCTCATTCATTCATTTGTTCACGAATCCATTTACTCAATTTTAAGAGTGACTATGTGTCAGTCACTATGTATGGGATTAAAAGATTTCAAAAATAGATGTGATTTTTGTCTTTAAAATCCCTAGCAGGGAAAGCGATTAGTCGAACAGTCATAATGAGTACTGTAAGAGATTATTCACAAGATGTAGTGGGAATAAATGTCTAGCAGGCATAAAAGAAAAGCAGCACATTTTAGCATCTCCATTCATCCTTCTAGGGACGAAGATCACTGACACACAGTAAGACTAGGTAACCTGCCTGGCGTCACAGAGTGAGCGTTTGGCATGGGCGGTACTAGATGGCGGTCTTCTTCCTTTACTCCTGTGGATTGAATGACAGAAGGACCCACACATGATCCCTCTTCTCTGGCCGCCTTCCCAGCGCCTCAGATGCCTTGTCTTTCCCTGTTCCTCTGATGTGGGATGGAATGATATACCGAGATGTCCCCAGCGGACTGCACGAAGCAGTGGCCAACTAATACCAAAGTTTCCCTGCAGCCAGGAAGGGAGGTGTCCTCTGAGCCTGGCTCCTCCAGGGCACAAAAGGAGCAGGCACTTCCCAGCTCAGCTAGCAGAAGCTCACTTGTCGGGGCACAGTCAGGCGGCGGTGGCACAGAGGCTCCGTCCTCTTTGCTTGGTACATTCCATGCATGCCTGCATCCGGGTACTATCAACCCTCTACTGCAAGGTTGTTGTACAATGTGCAGAATTGCTTCCCCCGGTAGCCTGTGAGCTCCTCCAGATCAGGGATTGGTCGCATTAGTCTTTTTATTATTGCTGCTTAACAAAGAGCCCGGCATATAGCAAGCACTCGTAAATGTTTCTTGAAGGAGGATGAAGGATCCTGCCTTCTTTTTGGTTTGGGCCACCAGGTGGCCCTGAAACCCATGCGCGGACCCTCCGCCACCAGGTTCTCAGTACACAAAGCGGGTGGGGCTTGACCTCTTGGGCTTTAGTGCCTACATCCCAACTGCCTGGGTCTGAATCCCAGCCTCGGTGTGACCTACAAACTATGGAGACCTTCTGTGCCTCATTTTCTTACCTGTAAAATGGGTCTGAGGATGGTAATAATATTACTTAGGGTTAAATGAGAAATATATGTCCAACAGCATATTTGCACGTGGCTAAATGCAAACATTAGCATATTCATTTTGCATCCCTGGCATCATGCATTGCCCGTTGTAGGTAAGTAGTCGCTCAATAATGCTAACTAAATAAAAGCTAAGGTGTCAATCAGGTCCTTGACATAGGAACAGGAGGACTTTTCCTTTGTGGACTGAAGTGACTCCGAGGGCACCATCTCCTCTGTTCCTATGTAGTTCTGCTGAACAGATCTTCGGGCTTCATAAGGACTCGCCTTTCCCCTGAGCACTATAATTAGCATTTCTCCTACATTTCTTAAGGAACTTTGTGTTAGCTGCCCTCCTTCCCCTCTTCGGATGATTAGTAATCTGGTAATACCTAGGGCATCCCTGTGGTTTACCATCATGGCCTCTCTCAGGGTGACAGCTCCCTAACATAACAAGCTGCTAATAAGTACTGGGGCGTTCCGGAGCCTTTCCTCATTAACTTCTAAATAACAGCCCTTTCTCCTGGAGGCATCTTCTCAAAGACCCCCAAAAGTTACTCTAAAGGAAAGACTCATATGCTAATGGGGAGAAATGTTTTGGAGAAAAGAGTTTTAATGTCCTCCAAATCAGATCCCCTGGGCAGTAAACCACTCTGACTACCCCCGCACCTTCTGGCTGCCAAGCTTCAAATAAGAGTGAGTGAGCCTGCATTCTATCATCAGTTAGGGCTTGGATGATTCAGAGTATGGTTTTCAGTATAACATCTGTGTTTGAGGCAGGAGATGGTTAATAAACAATACTTAAGGGTGGGGTGGGGTGAAATCTCAGAGCAAACAGTCCTTTTCTTGGAATGCTACCTCTTCTCAGAATTGAAAATAAAAATGGGATAACTGTTTTTTTCTGAAACAAATTTTTCTCTAACTGTGGGGAAGCAGAAGCCAGTCCTTTCTCAGGAGGTGTAACAGTGAAACAGGCAGTTCTGGATGAGAAGTCCTTTTGAGACTGAATCACTGAAGCTACGGCAAAAGTCTAGCTAAGTAATAAAAAAGAAGATTTTGATATTCATTTTGTATCAGTTTTATGTTTTCTAAAAAGCTGAATGAGAACTCCTTGGACCAGGAAGGGGACTTGATGAAGCACGGCTTCTGGAAGAATCAACAAACACTCCTGATTAACATGCCCCAGGCATCTGAGAAGAGACGCGGGGTTGGTTTTCCTGCATCTGCACTTGTTGATTTTGGTCTTCATTGGCTTTAATATTAGGCAGAAACTCTTAAAGATAGAGAAATATTTCAACTGCCACTCAGACCTTCTGAATCCAAATCTTGATCACTGGTTTGGTTTAGAAAATAAAGAAGGTGATATGAGGCATAAATAATTATCTTTTATTGAGCATCTACTGTGCGCCAGCACTGTCTAGCTGGGTACTTTATGTAACCTCCAGTCCTCACAGAAAGAATAGAGTTAGGCCGGTGTTATTACCTCCATTTTACAGTTAAAACACTGAGGCTTGCATTTGCAGCAACATGGATGGACCTAGAGATTATCATACTAAGCAAAGTAAATCAGAAAGAGAAAGACAAAAACCATATGATATCACTTATATGTGGGATCTAAAATATGACACAAATGAACTTATCTATGAAACAGAAACAGACTCACAGACATAGAGAACAGACTTGTGGTTACCAAGGCGGGTGGGAGAGGGAAGGGTTGGGAGTTTGGGATTAGTAGATGCAAACTATTATATACAGGATGGATAACAACAGGGTCCTACTGTATAGCACAGGGAACTATATTCAATATCCTGTGATAAACCATAATGGAAAAGAATATGAGAAAGAATATATAACTGAATCACTTTGCTGTACATCAGGAATTAACACAACATTGTAAATCAACTATATCTCAATACAATTAAAAAAATAAAAAGCAAACAAACAAAAACACACAGAGTCTTGCAGATTGGGTGACTCATATTGACTGGTAGGTTTCAGTGGTTTGACTACCAAGCCCTGCCCTCTGAGGCACATGAGAAAAAACCATCAGTACAGTAGGCTCTGCTTTTTACTTAAATATGTACATTTATACACCAATAGAAAAAAAATCTAGATGAATATAAAGCCAGAATATCCTCAGTGGTTACATTTAAGGGGTAGGGTTATAGGTGATTTTAGTATTCTTTTTCTAATTTGTCAAGAGGAACATGCATCACTTGAATAGGAAAAAAAGAAAAGAAAAGAAACAAAACCATAGCTCTTTCCTGGGGTGACTAAATCTAAAAGGATGGCTTCCTGTCAGAAAGAAGCTACACCCTTAGATATTTTAGGTCCAATTCAGGGACAATGTTGGATTTGAGACTTTGCTTTAGAGCACTAATTTTAGGAGAAAGGTATGCTTAGTTTCAGTTTAAAAGTTTGGGGTAGGTTTTCTTCCTGAAAGAATCAGTGGTTTGTGGTTATTAAATTTCAAATTAGTACCCATGAGCCAGGCACTGTGCTAGGCAATTAAGGGAGTCCCAGTGTGTGTGTGTATGTGTGTGTGTGTGCTGTGTGTGTATGGGGTGGGGGTGAGGTGCAGGATGACAAACAAAAGAGAAAAACATGCTTCAAAGAGTGCCCAGTTTTGGGGTCTAGCTGAAGATAGACATAACCTACTCTAGTTCAGGTCAAACTAGGAGACACTAACTAGTCCAATCCCGGTGTTTTACATACAAAGAAACTGAGGCCCAGAGAGGGGAAGCAACTTGCCTGGAGCCACACAGTAAACTAGTGGCCTCGTTGGGACCAGAAGACCTTGTGCCCTGATCACCAGGCAATCAGGTTTGTAGTGAGGCCTGCCCTATAGGTGAGGAGCATCTGTGCTCCTGTGAAGAATGTGGATCCTGGACAGGGGATCTAGGGGCTTCCCAGGGCCATGGGAAGGGCCTGAGTTTACAATCAGAAGGATCCACTCTAGCTGGTCATTACGTGTCTGGAACCTAAATCTCCTAATCAATGGAAAGGAATGTACAGTCCCTATCTTGTAGGTTGATGAGGTGAGAAAATGCCAGCACAGAGCCCAACCATCAACCCTCAATGAGTTCCCCTTTCCCTTCTTCCCCAGGAACCACATTAGCTCCATTTGAAGCAAAGTAGGTTAGATTCTCAAGACTACACCCTGAGAAAGGAAAGAGCCCAGAGATCTGAAAGCCGGTGACTGCGTCCTCCTGCATTGCCAAGGCAAGGCCAGTGGTGCAGGCTCTGACTCCATGGGGTTTCTCATCCTTGGCACCATTGACACTTGGGACCTGGTAATTCCTGGTTGTGACTGCTCTTCTGTGCATCATAGGATGTTTAGCAGCTTCCCTGGCCTCTACTCACCAGATGCCAGTAGCAGCGCCCTCTCCCCTAACTTGTGACAAGCAAAAATACCTCCAGACATTGCCAAGTGTGCTCTGGGGAGGGGGGAACTGCCCCCAGTTGAGAACCACTGGGCTACATAAAGGGCAAGCATGCACAGGCAGGGGTCTGCCTTACCTAGGAGATGGGACAAAACCACGCCCTCAGAAAGAATCAGGGTTGAAAATTATCTACTTTAAGGCAAATAACTGTAACTCTGAGACTTCTTGCTAAGCAGGCAGGTGTATCTAACAGTATACATAGTCTTTGTTTGTTCGGTTTACAAAGATATGTGAATTCTTCATCAATGCATTCAATGTGTTATATGTATGCATCACCGCATTTGCCTTTCATCTTATTCTCCAGTTCATCTAGTTGGGGGTCTTCCCATGATGCTCTTGCTGGTTTCTGGAGCCTGAAGCCCCACCCTTCCCCCCAATGCCCACAGGACTGTGTGTTCCTCTCTGATGGTGCTGACTTTTCCCGCAGTGTATATCGCCACAACAGCCTATCCACCAGAACATCCATTCACCCTTCCACCCATTCAAACACCTACTAAGAACCATGTGCCGAGTACTACGTGCTGAAGGTATGGCTGGCTTCTACCATAAGCATACAAAACCCCATGTAGGGGTTCTTTTCCATTTTCCCCCCCAATAGAATGAAGCTTCTTCTGCTAAAGGTCCAGTACTCTTCGTCTTTTAAAATTTCCCATAGTTCTATGTACATGAGGAGGGGGGTCCTTAACAAGACATTCCTCTGGTTTCTGATTAATTTCTCTAGCTTTATTTCTTAAGTAAGCTTTTTTTTTTTAAATGTGATTTTATTATAAGCAGCCACCCATCTTCTACAGAAGAATTACACATTTTAGGTAAATATGACCAAACATTTCCCATGTTGCTAAAAGGAAAACAGAGCTTCTTGCTTTTCTGAAAAAAGAACTACTATAATTGGCTGCAAGTCACTGGTGTGCTGGGACACTGGCTTCTTTTACCTTCTGATGGTCATTAAGATCTCTGGGAGGATGACCATGAGGCTCTCGAATCCGAACACAGAGGAATAATTCATAAGAAGTCTTTTATTTCTCCAAGTTCTCTTTCTGCAGAAAAGTGCCTTTTTCTCAACCATGGGATACAACTTAGTTAGAAATGTATTTACGTTGAAGAACTAGGACCCTGAAAAGTCTAATATTGACTTTGGACATTTAGAACAGAGAATCCAAGGTGACAACACTAAAACCCTCGACACAGCAGTCTTCATAATCATAACGTATGAAAATTCATTACCACCACCACTAGCCAATACAATCTGTTCTTGGAGAAAGATAACAGGACAGGACAGACAGAGAAATAACTAGTAAACAAAAAGCCGGGAACACAGGTCTTGCCTATTCTTTAACACTGTCAAATTTACCAAAGCAAAGCTAGCAATTCTAGTGGGGGTATAAATAAGTACCTGATTTTTGGATGGCAATTTGGCAAGACTTCAATTGTCCATATCCTTTGAACTTTCCACTACATTTCTGAGATCAGCACACACACACACAAATCTTATACATGGGGAAGTAAAACCTTAAAAATGTAATGCCCTACAGCGTTTATTCCAACTCCAGAATAGCCAACACACATATACAACACAAATGAAAACTCTACAGATGTCAAACAATAAGAGAATATCATTGATGGGTTTATATTCAGTTATTAACATGATATTTACAAAATAGATCTTTATGATTTAGGAAACTGTTTACAATGTAATTTTAATTTAAAAAAAGAATATAAAATTGCCAGGTAAAAATTCATACTGAAAAGACTATTAAGTAATATTAAGTAATAAGGGTGATGGAATTATGGGTGGTTTTTTTCCCCATAATTCTTCACATTTTTTACAATAAAATGTATTGCTTTACTAATAAGAAATAATTTAAAGAGGATATTTAAGAAGAGTTTGTATGACCATGAAAAGTGTTTACGTTTAATATTAAGCAAAATGGTATATAGAGAATTAAGAGAATTATCTGTGATCCCAGATGCGTAAAAGAAAAGAGGAACCAGGAGGAGGGGGAGGAGGAGGGGGAGGAAGGGGAGGTGGAGGAGGAGAACAAGGGGGTGGGGGGAGGAGAAGAGAACAACAAGAACAAGGAGAAACAAAATAAAAAGAAATACAAGTGTTTACAACGTTTATCTCCTTTAGAGAGCTTTGTATAGTTAGAAACTAAAGGTAATTTTTTATCCTTCTTTCTACTTTTCTTTTCCAATATTTTAAATCAATGAGAATGCTTATTGCAAAAAAATCAACAATTTTTAAAATAGTAAAGCCTGAAAATCATTTTCTTCAATTTTGGCTCCTGGACCACTAAATAAAATATCATCCTGGTAGATCAAGATCTTTAATTGAGAGCTCAGAGAACACAGTCTATTTAAATCCATTTGAAAGTGGGTATCATCTTTGCCTTTCTTCTGTGGATTTCGTGTCTGCTGCTGAAACCACCATCTCCTACTTGTTCTTTTACATCTCAGCTGAGATCTCCATATACCACCATGACCTATGCTAATCCTATTTTCCCGTCTGTCACTGTTAAATTCTCATCAGGCATTACTTCCCTTTTTGAAACAAAAGGCAAACCAAAACAACAGGTGAGGGACTTCCCTGGTGGTCCAGTGGTTAAGACTTAGCTTTCTGATGCAGGGGGTGAGGGTTCAATCCCTGGTAGGGGAGCTAAAATCCCACATGCCTTGGGGCCTAAAACCAAAAACAAAACAAAACATAAAACAGAAGCAATATTGCAACAAACTCAATAAAGACTTTAAAAATGGTCCACATCAAAAAAAACCAAAACAGGTGAAATGTCCACTCTCAAGTCCAGAATATCTGTCAAGAGCTGATGAATAACTCCAAGAAGTTCTGGCCAGAGATTAGGGCATGCATGCGTCTTAACTCTTCTGTCACTGGTAAAGAGGAAAGAAAATGCTCTTTCATAAGTAACAGTACTCTGTCAAATTCTTCCTGTTTAACTTTTAGAATGAGAGGGTATGGCAGTCAAAATAATGATACTCTCCTCCCTGCAAAAAATGCCCACATCCTAATCCCCAGAACCTCTGAATATGTTAGGTTACATGGCAAAGGGGAATTAAGGTTGCAGGTGGAATTAAAGTTGCTAAATAGTTGACTTTAAAATAAGGAGATTATCCTGGATTATCCAGGTGGGCCCAGTGTCGTCACAAGGGTCCTTAAAAGTGGGAGAGGTTGGCAGAAAAGAAGGTCAGGGTGATGAAATGTGAAAATTCAACCCATCATCGCTGGCTTTGAAGATGCAGGAAGGTCCAAGGAATATGGGAGACCTCTAAAATCTGGAAAACGTAAGGAGACAGATTCTCCCTGGAGCCTCCAGAAAGGAATACAGCCCTAAACACATTAATCTTGGCCCAGTGAGGCCATGTTAGACTTCTGACCTACAGAATTGTCAGATAATAAATGTGTGTTACTTTAAGCCAATACATTTGTGATAAATTGTTGCAGCAGCAATGGAAAACTAATGCAGAGCATATAAAGTTACAGAAAGGGAACAGAGAGCAAATAGGCCAATTTACTTTCAACTAAAGTCAAAGAAGGTGGCTTATATATCTCAAAATGGACCCAATACCAAACAGTAATTGAGGAAGAAGATAAAATCTTCTGCTTCAGATATTTTACAGTAGCATGAAGCAGGAGATTGTCAATCTTCCATCCATGATTTCTAAGCAATTTATTACTATTTTTTTTACTTGCAGTATCCTTTGTTGTTATTTTACATTGATGTTGCATAGTTGTTTAAAAATTCAAAAATTACAGGAAAATGTAATTTTGACAGTCCAAATGTCTGTTACTTTATATCCATTCCCTCCCCTGCTCAGGAAGTATTAAAAACTCTTGTTCATAATTAGATGTGACCTCATACATTTTTCTATAAGCAATGTTTTTAAGCAACTATATCCTTGTTTGATAAAGAAAAAATATTTACTTCATTCTGAAATAGGCTAAGGGCAATTAGAACATTATCTTACAGCAGTAATTCTTAACTAGGGCAAGTTTGTTCCCCAGATGACATTTGGCAATGTCTGGAGGCATTTTTGGTTGTCACAACTTGGAGGCCACTGCTACTGGCATCTGGTGGGCAGAGGCCAGGGATGCCACTAAACATCCTCCAATGCATAGGACAGACCCACAACATAGACATATATGGCTCAAAATATAAATAATGCCGAGATTGAGAAACCCTGGTATAAAGGGATGCAGGTGAAACCATATTCTTGTTTAATAATAAAGAAATATTTATTCCATTCTGAAACAGCCTATAGGGAGGCAGATGCCTGGTCAATACAAGGAAGAACTTTTAAAATAATCAGGCCATTTATGATGTATACCTCACAATGTAGAGAGACTTCTCTGTCATGAGAAGGATTCTAGCAAGGCTAACTAGTCCCATGCCAGGGATGCTGAAAAAGGTAGGGGTGCATAGCTGGGGTTGGACTCAGAGGTTCCACCTTTAGTGAAGATATATGATTCCATTTAAAAGCATCGGCAAAAATTTCCTACTTCATACTTGCTAATATTGAGACTAGGAAAGAGAAAAGATAATACCTACTGTAGTAATATTATTTTCTTTCTACCATACTAGCTAATGGAATCAAAACTTAATATGGACATTATCCCAAACACGTAACATGCAAGTGACTTCTGCAAAAAAATCTAAAACCTCTTATCTTGGGCACAGTTGATACAACTCGTGTGTAATCGTTTCACAACCTAAGAAAAGAGATATGGCCAAAAAAACAAAAGAAGCAGTTCCCTGTTGTGGAAGCAATTTAATTTTATAAGTATTTATAAATACAAGTACTTAACGGCTCCAAGTAAAATAAAATTACTTGACTCTACTCACATTTTGGACACGGGAACACATTTGCCTCCAGTTTGCTAATGTCTAGATGTTTGGCGCCCTATACGGCTGGCTTTCAAGTCACAAATGGGAAATTATCTAAGCTCCCTGGGCAGTTTGCTGCCATACTGGAAGCATTCTGGTACATTCCACGCCAGTTAAACCACATCTTATGGAACTGGTGGAGCTTTAAGGACTTTGACAAATGAAAGTTTATTCAAAGAGACAATAACCCAACAATAACCAGACTGATGAGGGGACAAGGCAACAAGTCACATGAGGAGTTGTTAAAGGAACCAGGGATGTTTACTCTGGGGAAAACCCAGATGGCAACGTGACAGCTCCAGTTCTATGGAAAAGGGATGTGTTCTATATGCACCCAGACTGTAGAACTCTGTTAGCTGGAGCTTTTCGACAAGTACCATATTCTCTCTAGCAGAGGAGCAGTTTAAGTGCAGGTCTGGGGAACACCATCAAGGATATTGGAAAAGGAATTCCTGTGGATTGGAATGTGGATTAGACAGGCCGGACTAGATAACCCTAAACCTGAGGTTCAAGATCAGAAGTCTATAAGGTTCCCAGCCAGGTAACTTAAATGAGCTCAACAGGACGTGTGTGATAGAAAAAGCAGTGGTGGGTCTGTGCAGATGGGGTCATCTGAAAGGGCCCGCCTCTACTCCAGTTAATTGCTGCCATGTTGGAATGAGAGCTCCATGTTACCAGGTCCAGTAAAGCTGGAAAACCATATTTGTGTGTAAAACCGGCTGATTTTTAAAGAGCACCTAATTCAATATTTCAAAGCATTATATAAGTCAAACAGAATAGATTTGTGGCCTCCAGGAGAAACTGTAGCCTCTCTCTTAAAGATGCCCTAACCACCCCCAACCCTAAGGGCCTATGATGGTAAATATGGCAGGAGAGAAAGTGTACAGATTCTAGAATTACGGTCACATTTTGTCTGCAATTTGAATCACCAGCCTGGCCACTTCAAGCTGAAATTCAGACGCACTGACCAACAAATAATTAATGGGGTCTGACAAGGGAAGATAACCGGGCGACCATTAAGTCACTAAGAACTGCATCTTCCACTGCACACGATGTAAATGAGGAAGGGCTTCTATTTTCTTCTAAACAGAGGCATCTCCTTCTAGTAAGTTGCATTGCAAAATGAGGCAGGAAGGAGAAACAGGGTTGCCTCACTGTGGCAGGTATCTGCCTGGCCCGCTGAGAAGGTCAGTCCTACCCCAGTGGGTAAACAACTTCAAAACTCTTGCCTGCCCTCCTAAAATTGAGTCAGAGATCAACTAGGGAAAGTTAAAGAGTTTCCTTAGAGAAAGGATGCTTCGCTAAGGGAAAAAATCCTATTCAACTCTGGTTCCCAGCCCCCTCCAGAAATTCTGCTGCCACATATAGATTTCCAATTGTCAACATCTTTGCACACACAGATATCTGTACCCAGCCATATCCAGGACAAAGGCAAATCTGCTAACTTAAAAAAAAATAGTTCCAGTTTCCAGCTTCTATTTTGAATTTTATCTGATCACATTCAAGTTTTAAAAGTAAGCTGGCTATACAATACAGTATTGTTAACTATAATCACTATGCTGTACATAATATCCCCAGAGCTTATTTATTTTATAACTGGAAGTTTGTGCCTTTTGATCACCCATCGCTCATTTCTGAATCTTACTTAATGGTGAATATCAAAGTTTAATGAACTACTTTTTATTCCACATTAAAATTTTTGATGGAAGAGGAAAAGAAAAGTAAGCCGGCTATTACGTTAGCATTAATTTCCCTGCATTCTATGATGGTGTGTTTTATTAGTAACTCTTGGTTAAGGTTTTTCCAATGCTCTGAGCAGAGCAATATATTTTTTTATGTATAATAAACTATATTTATGGAAAAGAATAAAGAAAAAGACATTGAGAGTATTATTAAAATTTTTGCAAATGAAGCACGGGGAATTCAAAGTAGCATCATATTAGCAAATTAGAATAGTAAAATCTTGCATTACTTTAAAGAGCATAGTCATTAGCTTATTTCTTTTTACAAGATGAGCGGGGCAGATGTAGCAATGTCATCTCATTAGGGAGATGGGAAATTTGAGAGAGAAACATTGACTTCCCATTCTGCCCAGAAACACAGCTTCTGCCCACCTACTGCTCCCACCCTCCGCCATGTCCCCATAATAAATAACCCTGGTGCTGATCTCCTCACCTCTCCTCTTCTCGCCCTATAATCCATCCCCGACAGGGCACCAGAGGAACCCCTGAGAAAAATGTAAATCTATCAAGTCACGCCTCTGCTCTAGGCTATCCACTGCATTTGAAACAGAAGTCCAGACTGTTTACCTCAGCCTCCAAATCTCTACATGACCTGGACCCCCGTCCCTCAACCTCACGCCTCTGACCCCCTCCTCCCTCACCCGCTCCAGACACACTTCCCTCCAGTTGTGCCTGGAACACGTCAAGCTTGTTCCCAGCACTGTGTGCCTGTGGTTCCCTTCACCAGAGCTGCCTGCCCATCTTCTGGGGGCTCATCCCAAAGCCATCTCTCAGAAAAGTCTCTCCTCAAAACCCAATCCAAGAGGCCGGGCTCCTCCCAACTGCCCATCTCACACACACACACACACACACACACACACACACACACACACACATACTCCACAATACTCTATCACAGCACTCTGTTTCCTTTTCTTCAAGACATCTAGTCCTTTCTGAATTGACCTTGCTCATCCCTCAGTTTTATATAGAATGTGAACTCCATGAGAACAGAGAACGCATCTGCCCTACTCACTGTGCTACACTCAACGCCTGGCACATTGTAGGTGCTCAATAAAGATTTCTTGAAGTCAATGAAGGAATGAACGAAGCTTGTACTAGGAATCAACTAGCTCACTTAATTCAATTGGTACCTATTTGTATAGTAGATTTTTTCTTTCTCTTCAACGGCTACCTTTATTTTTTTAAATTACAAGCCTATATATATTAGACTGTGTCTATTAGTGTGTTGTGAGTCACTCCTGTAATGTGGAGCAAAGTGACAAGATACAGAACAGGTGCCTGGCTTCATAGAGAAAGGCAGTAAGAACCCACGGCCCATCCCTTCAAACTACAAAGCTTCCTCAAAATTCTGGAAATTCTGGAATAGCATGATTTTAGAGCTAAATGTTCCCCTTCAGTTTCTCTTCACTCGTTACTTTCTCTTCAATGCTTCGCTTTTATGGAAATTTCTCAATGTCTCAAGAAGTCCGTCAAGCCGATTATCAAAGGGTCTTGAAAAAAAATCAGGCTTAAGATGAGCCAAGGTGTAAATAACCTCAGGATCATCTTCCTTTCCAGGAAATATCCAGATTCCTAACTCCAGCTGACATTCCCAGGCTTATTCCAGTTGCCCGGGCACCCAGCTAGCACTTCCCTTGATGCTGTATTCTGGGAGCCTCAAAGAGGGTGGTAAATTGTGTGGGACCACAAACCTAACTGGGTGATGGAACACGTATTCCCCACAGTTGATGTGCGAAGGGCACAGACACACAGTGGAGGGGAAGTGAGGAACCAGCTGCCCAGGGTTCTCCTTGCAGGAAACTCCTCGGGGTGCTGGGCAAGCCCTTTCACACCTCAGTGTGGATTTCTCAACTGTAAATCACCTCCCCAGCCAGGGCAACAGCTCCTGCACAAACGTCTGGGAAGGGGAGCCAACGTTCAGTGCCCACGTGTGACAAGTGGAAGTGAGGCAGGAGATAGATGGGCCCCAGGCTGAACAGCTGAAGTTTGTCCCCTGTGGAGAGATTCTCTAAGAGGAAAAGCAGGAGGAGCTAAGCCCTGCCCAGATAAGAGACCACATATTTTTCATTCTAGAGGTCAAGGAGACCTTCCCGACTATACATGCACAGAAAGTCTCCTTGGAGGTCAAAAAAGGAGCAGTGTCAAACTAGCCATAGGCCTCTTCACTAGAATCCAACTTGGCTAAAAGACGCCCATGCACACATGGGAGGGCCCTGAGATAACCCAAATACAGACTCAGAACCAGGTAAAGCAAGATGATTGGCCAAGGGAAACCCAGAAGCAATGCCCCATATGAGTAGATTCAAACTACCATGAGGACGCAACTCTGTCTCTGAGCCCGCCTGTGTGTGTATCCACACGTACTCTTTTTTCCTCCTAATACACACTTCGCTTGTTTCACTACTTTCCGTTTCTCTGTGGAAATTCATTTTCTGCAAAGCCACACAGGCCAAGGCCTTGTCACTGGCCACTGGTCTAGTGGCTAAGATTCAGAGCTCACTGCCCCCGCCTGACTTCAGTCTCTGGCGGGAACCGAAATCCTGCCTCAAGCCGCTGCAGGCCGAGGTTACCTGAGATCAGAAACAGCAGCTGGAGGAAGCCAAGTCTGCAGCTCTCTCACCAGCTTCGGCAGGGCCGCCAGAACACCGTCCCCGAGGAAATCAGCGGGTGCTGGCAGCTCACCTGTGCCTCCTGGTGGCCAGAAGGCCATCCCCGAGCCACAGTCAGCAGGACTCCCGTGTCGGCGGGATTCTGAATGCTGCTATGGCTCAGACCGTGCAGAATGTTACATGGTCACTCACTCTGCCCACCACATGCCACATGTGCTTGGGGGAGCTGGTAACCTCACCTCATATTTAATCACAAAGAATAAGCAGTTGGGGATTGGTTCAAGATGGCGGAGTAGAAGGACGTGCTCTCACTCCCTCTTGCGAGAGCACCGGAATCACAACTAGCTGCTGGACAATCATCGACAGGAAGACACTGGAACTCACCAAAAAAGAGACCCCACATCCAAAGACAAAGGAGAAGCTGCAGTGAGAAGGTAGGAGGGGCGCAATCACAATAAAATCAAATCCCATAACCGCTGGGTGGGTGACTCACAAACTGGAGAACACTTATACCACAGAACTCCACCCACTGGAGTGAAGGTTCTGAGCCCCACGTCAGGCTTCCCAACCCAGGGGTCTGGCAACTAGAGGAGGAACTCCTAGAGAATCAGACTTTGAAGGCTAGTGGGATTTGATTGCAGGGCTTCGACAGGACTGGGGGAAACAGAGATTCCACTCTTGGAGGGCACACACAAAGTAGTGTGTGCATCAGGACCCAGGGGGAAAGAGCAGTGACCTCACAGGAGAGTGAACCACACTTAGCTGCTAGTGTTGGAGGGTCTTCTGCAGAGGTGGGGGGGTGGCTGTGGCTCACCACGGGGACAAGGACACTGGCAGCAGAAGTTCTGGGAAGTACTCCTTGGTGTGAGCCCTGCCAGAGTCCGCCATTAGCCCCACCAAAGAGCTGGGTAGGCTCCAGTGCTGGGTGGCCTCAGGCCAAACAACCAACAGGGAGGGAACCCAGCCCCACCCATCAGCAGACAAGCAGATTAAAGTTTTACTGAGCTCTGCCCACCAAAGCAACACACAGCTCTACCCGCCACCAGTCCCTCCCATCAGGAAGCTTGCACAAGCCTCTTAGATAGCCTCATCCCCCAGAGGGCAGACAGCAGAAGCAAGAACAACTACAATTCTGCAGCCTGTGGGATGAAAACCACATTCACAGAAAGATAGACAAGATGAAAAGGTAGAGGACTATGTACCAGATGAAGGAACAAGATAAAACCCCAGAAAAACAACTAAATGAAGTGGAGATAGGCAACCTTCCAGAAAAAGAATTCAGAATAATGATAGTGAAGATGATCCAGGACCTCGGAAAAAGAATGGAGGCAAAGATTGAGAAGATGCAAGAAATGTTTAACAAAGACCTAGAAGAATTAAAGAACAAACACCTAGAAGAATTACAGAACAAACAATACAGTAACTGAAATGAAAAATACACTACAAGGAATCAATAGCAGAATGACTGAGGCAGAAGAACGGGTAAGTGACCTGGAAGACAGAATGGTGGAATTCACTGCAGTGGAACAGAATAAAGAAAAAAGAATGAAAAGAAATGAAGCCAGCCTCAGAGACCTCTGGGACAACATTAAATGCACCAACATTCGCATGATAGGGATCCCAGAAAGAGAAGAGAG
This sequence comes from Eubalaena glacialis, assembly GCF_028564815.1. NCBI lineage: Eukaryota > Metazoa > Chordata > Mammalia > Artiodactyla > Balaenidae > Eubalaena > Eubalaena glacialis. The sequence goes on along the minus strand of NC_083722.1, from coordinate 29,745,450 downwards.
AGATAAAGGACCCAAGAAAATATTTGAAGAGATTATAGTCAAAAACTTCCCTAACATGGGAAAGAAAATAGCCACCCAAGTCCAGGAAGCACAGAGAGTCCCAGGCAGGAGAAACCCAGGAGAAACATGCCAAGACACATGGTAATTAAATTGACAAAAATTAAAGACAAAGAAAAATATTAAAAGCAACAAGGGAAAAATGACAAATAACATACAAGGGAACTCCCATAAGGTTAACAGCTGATTTCTCAGCAGAAACTCTACAAGCCAGAAGAGGGTGGCACGATATATTTAAAGTGATGAAAGGGAAGAACCTACAACCAAGATTACTCTACTGGGCAAGGATCTCATTCAGATTTGACAGAGAAATCAAAAGCTTTACAGACAAGCAAAAGCTACAAGAATTCAGCACCACCAAACCAGCTCTATAACAAATGCTAAAGGAACTTCTCTAAGTGGGAAACACAAGAGAAGAAAAGGACCTACAAAAACAAACCCAAAACAATTAAGAAAATGGTAATAGGAACATACATATTGATAATTACCTTAAATGTGAATGGATTAAATGCTCCAACCAAAAGACACAGACTGGCTGAATGGATACAAAAACAAGACCCTTATATATGCTGTCTACAAGAGACCCACTTCAGACATAGGGACACACACAGACTGAAAGTGAGGGGATGGAAAACATATTCCATGCAAATGGAAATCAAAAGAAAGCTGGAGTAGCAATACTCCAGATAAAATAGACTTTAAAATAAAGAATGTTATAAGAGACAAGGAAGGACACTACATAATGATCAATGATCATGGGATCAATTCAAGAAGAAGATGTAACAATTATAAATATATATGCACCCAACATAGAAGCACCTCAATACATAAGGCAAATGCTAACAGCTATAAAAGAGGAAATCGACAGTAACACAACAATAGTGGGGGACTTTAACACTTCACTTACACCACTGGACAGATCATCAAGACAGAACATTAATAAGGAAACACAAGCTTTAAATGACACAATAGACCAGATAGATTTAGTTGATATTTATAGGGCATTCCATCCGAAAACAGCAGATTGCACTTTCTTCTCAAGTGCGCACGGAACATTCTCCAGGATAGATCACATCTTGGGTCACAAATCAAGCCTTGGTAAATTTGAGAAAATTGAAATCATATCCAGCATCTTTTCCGACCACAACGTTATGAGACTAGAAATCAACTACAGGGAAAAAAAACGTAAAAAACAAATACACGGAGGCTAAACAATACGTTCCTAAATAACCAAGAGATCACTGAAGAAATCAAAGAGGAAATCAAAAAATACCTAGAGACAAATGACAATAAAAAAACGATGCTCCAAAACCTATGGGATGCAGCAAAACCAGTTCTAAGAGGGAAGTTTATAGCAATACAAGCCTACCTCAAGAAACAAGAAAAATCTCAGATAAACAATCTACCTTTACATCTAAAGGTTCTTTGACAATATAAATAAAATTGATAAACCTTTAGTCAGACTCATCAAGAAAAAGAGGGAGAGGACTCAAATCAATAAAATTAGAAATGAAAAAGGACACCGAAGAAATACAAAGCATCATAAGAGACTACTACAAGCAACTCTATGCCAATAAAATGGACAATCTGGAAGAAATGGACAAATTCTTAGAAAGGTATAACCTTCCAAGACTGAACCAGGAAGAAATAGAAAATATGAACAGACCAATAACAAGTAATGAAATTGAAACTGTGATTAATAACCTTCCAACAAACAAAAGTCCAGGACCACAGGGCTTCACAGGTGAATTCTATCAAACATTTAGAGAAGAGCTCACACCCATCGTTCTCAAACTCTTCCAAAAAATTGCAGAGGCAGGAACACTCTCAAACTCATTGTACAAGGTCACCATCACCCTGACACCAAAACCAGACAAAGATACCACAAAAAAAGAAAATTACAGACCAATATCAGTGATAAATATAGATGCAAAAATCCTCAACAAAATACTAGCAAACAGAATCCAACAACACATTAAAAGGATCATACACCATGATCAAGTGGGATTTATCCCAGGGATGCAAGGATTCTTCAATATACGCAAATCAATGTGATACACCATATTAAGAAACTGAAGAATGAAAAACATGTGATCATCTCAATAGATGCCGAAAAAGCTTTTGACAAAATTCAACACCCATTTATGATAAAAACTCTCCAGAAAGTGGGCACAAAGGGAACCTACCTCAACGTAATAAAGACCATATAGGAGAAACCCACAGCAAACATCATTCTCAATGGTGAAAAACTGAAAGCATTTCCTCTAAGGTCAGGAATAAGACAAGGATGTCCACTCTTGCCACTATTATTCAACATAGTTTTGAAAGTCCTAGCCACGGCAATCAGAGAGGAAAAAGAAATAAAAGGAATACAAATTGGAAAAGAACAAGTAAAACTGTCACTGTTTGCAGATGACATGATACTAAACATAGAGAATCCTAAAGATGACACCAGAAAACTACTAGAGCTAATCAATGAATTTGGTAAAGTTGCAGGATACAAAATTAATGCGCAGAAATCTCTTGCATTCCTATACAGTAACAATGAAAGATCAGAAAGAGAAATTAAGGAAACAATCCCGTTCACCATTGCAACAAAAAGAATAAAATACCTAGGAATAAACCTACCTAAGGAGGTAAAAGACCTGTACTCAGAAAACTATAAGACACTGATGAAAGAAATCAAAGATGACACAAACAGATGGAGAGATATATGATGTTCTTGGATTGGAAGAATCAGTCTTGTGAAAATGACTATACTACCCAAAGCAATCTACAGATTCAATGCAATCCCTATCAAATTACCAATGGCATTTTTTACAGAACTAGAACAAGAAATATTAAAATTTGTATGGAGACACAAAAGACCCCGAATAGCCAAAGCAGTCTTGAGGGAAAAAAGCGGAGCTGGAGGAATCAGACTCCCTGACTTCAGACTATACTACAAAGATACAGTAATCAAGGCAATATGGTATGGCACAAAATCAGAAATATAGATCAATGGAACAAGATGGAAAGCCCAGAGATAAACCCACGCACCTATGGTCAACTAGTCTATGACAAAGGAGGCAAGGGTATACAATGGAGAAAAGACAGTCTCTTCAATAAGTGGTGCTGGGAAAACTGGACAGCTACATGCAAAAGAATGAAATTAGAACACTCCCTAACACCATATAGAAAAATAAACTCAGAATGGATTAAAGATCTAAATGTAAGAGCAGACATGATAAAACTCTTAGAGGAAAACATAGGAAGAACACTCTTTGACATAAATCACAGCAAGATCTCTTTTGACCCACCTCCTACAGTAATGGAAATAAAAACAAGAGTAAACAAATGGGACCTAATGAAACTTAAAAGGTTTTGCGCAGCAAAGGAAACTATAAACAAGAGAAAAAGACAACCCTCAGAATGGGAGAAAATATCTGCAAACGAATCAACGGACAAAGGATTAATCTCCAAAATATATAAACAGCTCATGCAGCTCAATATTAAAAAACAAACAACTCAATCAAAAAATGGGCAGAAGACCTAAATAGACATTTCTCCAAAGAAGACATACAGATGGCCAAGAGGCACATGAAAAGCTGCTCAACATCACTAATTATTAGAGAAACGCAAATCAAACTACAATGAGGTATCACCTCACAGCAGTTAGAATGGGCATCATCAGAAAATCTACAAACAACAGATGCTGGAGAGGGTGTAGAGAAAAGGGAACCCTCTTGCACTGTTGGTGGGAATGTAAATTGATACAGTCACTATGGAGAACAGCATGGAGGTTCCTTAAAAAACTAAAAATAGAATTACCATATGACCCAGCAATCCCACTATCAGGCATATACACAGAGAAACCCATAATTCAAAAAGACACATGCACCCCAGTGTTCATTGCAGTACTATTTACAATAGCCAGGTCATGGAAGCAACCTAAATGCCCACTGACAGATGAATGGACAAAGAAGATGTGGTACATGTATATACAATGGTATATTACTCAGCCATAAAAAGGAATGAAATTGGGTCATTTGTAGAGACACGGATAGACCTAGAGACTGTCATACAGAGTGAAGTAAGTCAGAAAGAGAAAAACAAATATGATATATTAACACATATATGTGGAATCTAGAAAAATGGTACAGATGAACTGGTTTGCAAGGCAGCAATAGAGACAGAGATGTAGAGAATAAATGTATGGACACCAATGGGGGAAAGTGGGGGAGATTGGGTGGTGGGATTATACATTAATATGTATAACATAGACAACTAATAAGAACCTGCTGTATAAAAAATAGATAAATTAAATTAAATTTAAAAAAAAAGAGAAGGCCATCCCCTTCCCCTTCCTATGGACCAGGCCAATACTTAATGCTAGGATCCCTGAGTTCCTTGTTAGCCCAAGATTAGGTCCCAGGGCTTTGTAACCGTCAACACTTTGAAGGGATGCATTTCCCGGCTCCTACTCATAGACCAACCTCCTGGCTCAGCATTCTTATTGGGGTGAAAGGTAATTTGTGCAAGACTGATTTGTTAACACAAATCCCTCTCGAACCTGAACAACTAAGTCCTTCAAGGGCTCCCAGCTCCCTTTTATGAGCCCACACACCTCTCCCTCCTCCTTCCTCTCATTTCCACAGACACCCCAGAAACCAGAGGTCTGAATGAAAGCCTGACCTTTTCGTTTTTAGAGCTAGAAAGGTCTATGAGAGGCTCCAGGTGATGATGGGGAAGAGAATGTTCTCTGCTTTCTGGTTCTGTTTGGCTTTTTAAAAACAAGCCTTGGGCTTCCCTGGTGGCGCAGTGGTTGAGAATCTGCCTGCTAATGCAGGGGACACGGGTTCGAGCCCTGGTCTGGGAAGATCCCACATGGCGCGGAGCAACTAGGCCCGTGAGCCACAACTACTGAGCCTGCGTGTCTGGAGCCTGTGCTCCGCAACAAGAGAGGCCGCGATAGTGAGAGGCCCGCGCACCGCGATGAAGAGTGGCCCCTGCTTGCCGCAACTAGAGAAAGCCCTAGCACAGAAACGAAGACCTAACACAGCCAAAAATAAATAAATAAATAAATTAATTTAAAAACAAAAACAAAAAAAAACCAAGCCTCCCCCAGACTCAGGGTAGCGCAGCCGAGATCTTATCTGGGCTGCATCCTGGAGCTCTGGGACATGCGGAGTAAGTGAGCGGAGCAGAGAGGGACGGCTTTGTCATTCAGATCATACAGCAGCTTCTCCGAACTGGGCTCCGGAAGGAGCAACCCTCGTGTGTGTGGTGTGTGTGTGTGGTGTGTGTGTGTGTGTGTGGGTGGTGTGTGTGTGTGTGTGGGTGGCGGGTGTGTGTGTGGGGGTGTGTGTGTGGTGTGTGTGGTGTGTGTGTGGGGGGGGTGTGGTGTGTGTGTGTGTGGGTGGCGGGTGTGTGTGTGGTGTGTGTGTGTGTGGTGTGTGTGGTGTGTGTGTGTGGGGTGTGTGGGTGTGTGGTGTGTGTGGTGTGTGTGGGGGTGTGTGTGTGTGTGTGTGTGTGTGTGTGTGTGTGTGTAGACCCACAGATAAGAAAACTCCCTGTGCTCCGGGTTCCCCTGTCAGGATTCCCTCTCAGCACCCAATTCTTAGGGGTTGCTCCCCGGGGAAAAGGTTTGTGAGAACTGGGTTCGAATTCCATCACCCTCCCCGCAAAGATCCCAGAGCTGTTCGGAGGGCGGCAGGGAAGGCGAGCCCAGCTCCGGCTTGGAGGTGGGTGCGGGCGGGGTCCCGGGCGGGGTCCCAGCCCTCCAGCCCCCAGCCTCCCCCATCCTCCCATCCCCATCCTCTCAGCCCGCAACCTCCCAGCCCCCCAGCCGGCGGCAGCCCCCGGCTCCCACCCGCCCCGGGGTCCCTCCTCACCCGGGCGCCGCCGGGAACCGGGAACCGGGACCGGGCGCGCCGACCCCGTCTGCTGCTTGCTCGCTGCCGGTACCGCGGGCTCTGTCGCCCGCTGTCACCGGGTCACCGTGGCCGCGGGGCGGCGGGCGAGGGGCTGCGCGCTGGCTTCGCGCTCCTTCTGCCCCGCGCGGTCTGGTCGCCCCGACTCTGACCTCCCCCGGCGCCGCAGGAGGAGGGACGGGGAGGAGCTGAGGCCACCGTCCTCCCACCAGCAGAGGCGCTGGGACGCGGGCGAGCTCGGCGCACACAGCACCCTCCCAGGGCCGGGGGTCTGCAATCTGGACCCGCGGGTTAACTTAACCCCCTTCCCCCCGCGGGACCGACCCACGCGTGCAGAGAGCGGGTGCTGCGCCCCCAGTTCCTGTTCTCAGACTCGATTCCGATCAGATCTTTCCCGGTTCCATTCACCCCCCATTGCGCCGACCTTGCTCGTTTCACTAAATTCCCGGTTACTTTGTTTCCATCTGCAATCCGCAATGCACTGCGCAGTCCGCTTTCCGGTTTATGGTACATTGGAACTAGAAATTCTGTGGACGATGCTCCGGCTTGGAAGGCCTGCCACTGAGTTAGTTTCATTTCTCCGTGGAAATACAGTGAAGGGCAATCAGGAAGAGCTTTTATGACTTGGGGGGAAATGGTGTAAAAAGGGGCCATCTCATAGCTCAGCTTAAACCCAGTTCTTTGAGGTTTAGCTGAAATTCCTTCCTTCATTTTCCAATGCTTTCTCCCCAATCCAACTTTCTGATTTTAAAATATTCATTTAAAGCTTCAGTTAGAGACTCAGAGAAAGTAGTTTGACATTCATGGGTGGAGTTAATGTTTTATGTTTTTAGCTAGTGATTTTGGGCTTTTTGGCAAGGTTGACAGGATTGTAGATGAAATTTATTTTATTTTTATTTGGAGGACTCCAGATTAAGAAGGCATGGATTAGAGCTCCTTTCTCACACTTATTAGTGATGTCACTTTGGGCAAGTTCTTTATCCTTTCTGCTTCTCAGCTTCCTCAAGGGTAAAATGGAGATAATCAAAGTACATTAGTCAGAGGCACCTTGTGAGAATGAAATGCAAATGTATGTGAAGTGCTTAGGACAGAGCATACACAGTGCTATCTAATAGTATTATCTTTAAAGAAGCAGTGACTTATTTAAACCTGACAATAGGTGAAAATTTAAACTATCTCAGCCTAATGACAATTTCCTGTACTTCCTGGGATAACCGCCTATGAAACAAATTGCCCCAGAATATTAATCTAAAAGGGTACATGATACCCTACGTAAGAGGTCTCTAAGGACTTCCTCCCTTTAACCTTAAGACAGGATGAAGATTCAGAAGACACAATCAGAAAATTCATCATCACACCTAAACAGGTGGTGGGCTTTGAAAGCAGGTCTTGAAGGCAAGTATGAAATATTTTCTCTCTTTCTTTCCATGCCAGCTCTGTGCTTCCTCCCATTGTAATCAGATCACTCTCTCTGAGGATGTCAGACTGGTTGGCATTTAGCAGGTTAATGTCCTGAGAAGGTCCCCAGTGTAGGGTTGCCAGATTTAGCAAATGAAATACAGGACACCCAGCTAAATTTGAATTTCAGACAAACGACAAAAAGGTTTTAGTATAAGTAGGTTCCATACAATATTTGGAACCTACTTATACTCAAAATTATGTGTTGTTTATTTGAAATTCAAATTTAACTGGGCTTCCTGTAATTTTTCTGGCAACCCTAGTCCAGTGAAATGAATAAAGAATGGGCCTCACATTCCGAAGGATGGCAGGTCAACGTAGACATACAGATTATAAGGTGGATCTGATATGGGCTTTGTTTTTGTTTTGATGTGGTGAAAAAAATAAGGTACTTGTGTTTATAAATTGATTCTTTGTTGACCTGTTTCTTATCTCTTAATTCTTACTCCCATTTCCCATCAATATAGAAGTGCTTCTATACTCTTTAACATGAAAAAAACTGATGACTCTGTCCTCAATCAAGATTTTGGAATAAATAGTAATAATGTGCTCAATAGTGTTTTCAAATAGTGTTTATTGAGGGCAAGCTGTATGTTAGGTACCATTTCAAGGATGACTATCCATCCCTGGAGGCTAAGGAAATCACACCATAGCAAGTGAGCCCTTGTAGGTAAATATAGGACTGTGGGGTTTCTGAGAAGTGAGTTATTAATTCTCCTTGGAAGGGGTGGAAGTGAAAGTCATTCACTCACTGCACAGGATCCAAGGAAAAGAGGCTCCAAGCCAGACGAGGAGGGAAACCCCCGGGGTGGCGGCCTGGAAACTAACCCAACCTGATTAAAGTAATGAAGCTGGAAGAAACAATGGGATTCTATAAAATTCAAAGTATGATTGGGAACTTGGAAACCCTCGAGGCCCTTAGAAGGTAACAGAATGCAAAAGAAAAAATTAAAAGATTAAATTACTTAAATTTAAAATTAAAAACAATTAAAGTTAAAACTAGAAACTCCAAGAGGGAAAATGTCCAGGAAAGGCATGATGTAAGTGTGATATAATTTAAAATGGATTGATTTTGAGCTATTGGGTGGAGACGCCATTAAACCTGAAATCTAAAAATATACTTCTCTGAAAGGCCCAGAGAAGAAAGTATGATCCGAGTATTCCACTAGACCATCGAAAACAACATTCACCTAGTCTAATAGTGCAAACATGCTTATTGGTTTTCAACTCTTAGAAACACCTTTTAAACAAGCCAAAGAAGAATGAACTATGATTATACAGGAGAATGTAAATATGATTGATTTTTTAAATGTAGAAGTACCTATAGGTAAGTAGGTAGAAGGAGGTAGAAGTGAGGCCTACTAGGGTGGAAAAAAGGTTGAGTTACTAAGGGTCTCATTTTGGAAAAAGTCGAGAGTCAAAAGAGATAATGTCCATAGTTAGTAGAACAAAAAGTAAAGGTCTGGATGCACAGTGAATTTGCAGAGGAGAGATGTAGTGGAGGGCCTGAGTAGACAGATGTAACTCTATTAGGAGGGTTAGAGAAGAGAAAAGATAGGACCAGGATGGATGTGAGCTAAATGCTCACTCTCCTAGTAGAAATTAGATAGACAGTGCCTAGGATGATACACCAAGAAATAATAATATAGCATATTATTTTGGAAACATGGAGATCACCAGATATCTAAAAAGGAAAATCATTAAGAGTGATTACCTTTGGGGAATTGGGCTGGGGTTGGGGTGAGTTGAGGTGGGAGACTCTGGCTTCTCCCTTTTAGCACTTCAGTACTATTTAACTATTTGGGATATGGGCATGATTACATTGATTAAATATTTAAAATTTTTGAATAGGAACTTGTGAAAAGGAAGGCTTCGCCAAGACAGAGGCTTTCAAGAATGAGTAGGAGTTCATCTAGAAGGAAGAGGGAGGCATCCCACAGAATGTGGGACTGCATGAGCCAAGGCACCAGAGCCTAGAAGTGAAGGATACACCTTGGTGATGTCCAGTCCTCCACTGTGACAAGGGCATCAGGTATACAGATAGGAACCATGGCATTTTTGTTCCCCTGTGTCCAATACAGAGCCTGGCCCACAGTAGTTGCCCAATAGATGTTTTCTGAATGAATAAGAAATATTTTGGGGCAATGGGGAACCATCAAAGTTTTTAAGCAGAGCAGTAGCATTACTTATTTTTAGAAGATGGCTTTGAACTGAAAAAAGATAAGTTGAGATTGGAGAAACCAAAAGCAGGGGATGAATTAGGAGACTATTAGGTGAAAGGTGATATAAAACAGGTTAGTGACAGTGGGGACTGAGATTGGAAGGTCTACTTGAGAGATATGAACAAGGCAGAAATGGCCATGAGGGCTAAAGCAGAGGGATGAGTCCAAAATGGCCGTGAGATTTCTAGCTGGGGAAACCAGGTAGATGATGGAGCCATTGACTGACACAGGAACTTAGGGAAAAGGAACAGGTTGTAGAAGTGGGATCATAAACACAATTCTGTGTATACTGAGTTTGAAAGACCCGAGGATGATGTTTATAAATTGTGGGTCTTGAACCACTGATGGCTTATGAAATCTACTTGGTGAGTGGGTACAAATATTTTTTAATGAAATGGAACATGACAACTTTTAAAGTGCATCACACATGGTAAAATTTAGTGTTGTTGCATAGAATTTGATTTCCATAGCATATATATGTAACTGACATAAAAGCTATTTTCTGCAGTATGTCAAAAAAATAGTTTGAGACCCTTTGCCCTTGGGTACCAAGTGGTGTGTGAAGTCAACTTATCCCTGCTCGAGACAGCCACTGTGCACATTTTCCAGCTCTCTCTGCAGTGACTTCATGTGGGTGGCTTGAATTCAGCAAATACTACAAAATGTGATTTTTCTCCCCTCTAGTGAGCCACCACACTGAGCGGTTAGTTATACAGGTCTGAAGCTCAATATAGAGACCTGGGCAGAAGTCATTTATTTAGAGATAAAAATACTGAGAGTGCATGGAATTGGTATGGAGAGTATTTAGACAGGGTAGAAGTAGAAAAAATTCTAAAGAACAGTCGCATTCATGGAAGGTAAGAGGAAGAGGAGGTCGTGAATGAAATTGTGAGGTTGGTCAAAGTGAGGATAGAAAATGGGAGAGAGAAGTTTTACAGAAGTCAAGAGAGAAAGGAGTTTTAAAAATATGATCGACACTGTTGATTAAATAGAATTGCCTAAAGCAAGGGCTGTGGGATTTCCCAATCAGGAAGGCATTGGTGACACCTAAGACCAGTTTGAGTATAATAGAGGGGTGAAGGCAGGGAGTCAGTAAGGAATAAAGGGTACAAAGATAATATGTGTTGACTACTTTTAAGACATTTTATGGAAAAGAAAAGACATATGGCTATAGTTTGAGTGAAAGAAAGCATGAGGAGAGTGAAAATCTGGGGAATGGCAATGAGAACTGCCTGAGGATGTTTGAAGCTTTCTGAGTCCCATGGTGACTGGAATCCACTCCTTAGTCATGGATTCAGTCTGTCTGGTGATGTGCTTTCCCTGGCCATGTTTGCCAGTCCAGGAACTAGACCACAGAGGAGGGCTATCTGGGGTTGGAAACTGGGAGAGCAGACTGGCCAGAGGCAGTGAAAAATGAGGGAATTGTCATTAACGGAAAAAGATAGAATTTTTAGATGGAAATCCAAACAAAACAAAGGAGAAAAATATAGAATACGAGGGTTCCGCCATAACCCCAACCTCATTAAGTAGTTATTTAACAACTTAGTATATGTCTTCCAGATACTTTTCCAGAGGTAAATGTGATAATTAAGAGGGCTGAGTCAGACAGACCTGGGCTCGAATCCAGTTCTACCTTTACTGGCTCTAAGGCCCTGGGCAATTTACACAGACTTTAAACCCCTCAGTTTCCTAATCTGTGAAATAGAAATAATAATATCATCTATATCACAAGGGCTCAGTGAGCATTAAAAGAGATAATGCATGTAAATTGCTTAGAACAGTATTTGGCAAGCAGAATGAGCCCCTGATATATAGATATGTACCTATATATCTATACATCAATACACACATATGTATATATACACATACACCTATGAGAAAGAGATTTCATGTCCATATTACTATACTACACACACATATATACTCACACAGCTATGGGAAAGAGACTTCATATCTATATGACTATACATATACGTAACATGAATAACCAGGAAGAACTGAAAAATATTGGTGATTTGAGTGGGATGGAAGAAACTACCCTGAGGCAGCGTGATGGAAGTGGGGTGGTAGAAGGTCATGATCGAGAATGGAATCTGAAACACAAGACCTCAGAGGTGAAGCACTTCCAGAGGATGGCAGGTCCCAGATGGCCATGCTTCTAAGTTTCAAAAGTGGAGAAGGGATGAAGAATCTTTTATTCAGTATTTTAGCCAATTCCAAAAGTCATCATCCAATGCCAGGCTTAGGCTTCATTCCTCCTTGGCAGCTCTTAATGCCTTCTGTAGACTTGGTTTACTTATGGACTCTTGGAACTGTGGATGTCACAACCGGCTTTTGTATTCATTCAGTAATTGGACTCTAAGATCTGACTTGCCAAACCGGTCTCCAGGACATTTTTCCTTGCCTGAGTCATTGATAACACTGCTACTAACCCCAATCAAGATGTAGGAGGCTTTGTGCTAAGTCCAAGGCACCTGGTGGCACTGTGATTCACAGTTACCTGGCTCCTTTATTCGGTTGCCAAGTTATTTGATTCTACACTCACAGTGTCATCCATTTTCTCCTTCCCATTCCTACTGTTACCACAGCTAATCAAGGTCCTTAAAAGCTCTACCCGTGACAATTACAAAATGTTTCTTTTGTTTCTGTGAGTTACAAGTGCTCATTCAACTAATCTAAATTCAAAGTATGTTCTTTTAAGCTTTTCCCCATGTAAACAAGTACATACATATAAACTAAATTATTGCTCATTTTTGTAATATTCTTTTTTTGAATTTTTGAACTTTATTTTATTTTTTTTATACAGCAGGTTCTTATTAGTCATCAATTTTATGCACATCAGTGTATACATGTCAATCCCAATCTCCCAATTCATCACACCCCCACCCCCACCCCCACCCCACCCCCCGCGGCTTTCCCCCCTTGGTGTCCATACGTATGTTCTCTACATCTGTGTCTCAATTTCTGCCCTGCAAACTGGTTCATCTGTACCATTTTTCTAGGTTCCACATATATGCATTAATATACGATATTTGTTTTTCTCTTTCTGGCTTACTTCACTCTGTATGACAGTCTCTAGATCCTTCCATGTCTCAACAAATGACCCAATTTAGTTCCTTTTATGGCTGAGTAATATTCCATTGTATATATGTACCACATCTTCTTTATCCAGTCGTCTGTTGATGGGCATTTAGGTTGCTTCAATGACCTGGCTATTGTAAATAGTGCTGCAGTGAACACTGGGGTGCATGTATCTTTTAGAATTACGGTTTTCTCTGGGTATATGCCCAGTAGTGGGATTGCTGGATCATATGGTAATTCTATTTTTAGTTTTTTAAGGAACCTCCATACTGTTTTCCATAGTGGCTGTATCAATTTACATTCCCACCACCAGCGCATAGAGGGTTCCCTTTTCTCCACACCCTCTCCAACATTTGTTGTTTGTAGATTTTCTGATGATGCCCGTTCTAACTGGTGTGAGGTGATACCTCATTGTAGTTTGATTTGCGTTTCTCTAATAATTAGTGATGTTGAGCAGCTTTTCATGTGCCTCTTGGCCATCTGCATGTCTTCTTTGGAGAAATGTCTATTTAGGTCTTCTGCCCATTTTTGGATTGGGTTGTTTGTTTTTTTAATATTGAGCTGCATGGGCTGTTTATATATTTTGGAGATTAAGCCTTTGTCCATTGATTTGTTTGCAAATATTTTCTCCCATTCTGAGGGTTGTCTTTTCATCTTGTTTATGGTTTCCTTTCCTGTGCAAAAGCTTTTAAGTTTCATTAGGTCCCATTTGTTTATTTTTGTTTTTATTTCCATTACTCTAGGAGGTGGGTCAAAAAAGACCTTGCTGTGATTTATGTCAAAGAGTGTTCTTCCCATGTTTTCCTCTAAGAGTTTTATAGTGTCCACTCTTACATTTAGGTCTCTAATCCATTTTGAGTTTATTTTTGTGTATGGTGTTAGGGAGTGTTCTAATTTCATTCTTTTGCATGTAGCTGTCCAGTTTTCCCAGCACCACTTATTGAAGAGACTGTCTTTTCTCCATTGTATACCCTTGCCTCCTTTGTCATAGATTAGTTGACCATAGGTGTGTGAGTTTATCTCTGGGCTTTCCATCTTGTTCCATTGATCTATATTTCTGTTTTTGTGCCATACCATATAGTCTTGATTACTGTAGCTTTGTAGTATAGTCTGAAGTCAGGGAGTCTGATTTCTCCAGCTCCGCTTTTTTCCCTCAAGACTGCTTTGGCTATTTGGGGTCTTTTGTGTCTCCATACATATTTTAAGATTTTTTGTTCTAGTTCTGGAAAAAAGGCCATTGGTAGTTTGATAGGGATTGCATTGAATCTGTAGATTGCTTTGGGTAGTACAGTCATTTTCACAAGACTGATTCTCCCAGTCCAAGAGCATGGTATATCTCTCCATCTGTTGGTATCATCTTTAATTTCTTTCATCAGTGTCTTATAGTTTTCTGCATACAGGTCTTTTGTCTCCCTAGGTAGGTTTATTCCTAGGTATTTTATTCTTTTTGTTGCAGTGGTAAATGGGGGTGTTTCCTTAATTACTCTTTCAGATTTTTCATCATTAGTGTATAGGAATGCAAGAGATTTCTGTGCATTAATTTTGTATCCTGCAACTTTACCAAATTCATTGATTAGCTCTTGTAGTTTTCCGGTGGCATTTTTAGGATTCTCTATGTATAGTATCATGTCATCTGTAAACAGTGACAGTTTTACTTGTTCTTTTCCAATTTGTGTTCCTTTTATTTCTTTTACTTCCCTGATTGCCGTGACTAGGACTTCCAAAACTATGTTGAATAATAGTGGTGAGAGTGGACATCCTTTATTGTTCCTGATCGTAGAGGAAATGCTTTCAGTTTTTCACCATTGAGAATGATGTTTGCTGTGGGTTTGTCCTATATGGCCTTTATTATGTTGAGGTAGGTTCCCTCTGTGCCCACTTTCTGGAGAGTTTTTATCATAAATGGGTGTTGAATTTTGTCAAAAGTTTTTTTGGCATCTATTGAGAGGATCATATGGTTTTTCATCTTCAATTTGTTAATCTGGTGTATCACATTGTTTGATTTTCGTTTATTGAGGAATCCTTGCATCCCTGGGTTAAATCCCACTTGATCATGCTGTATGATCCTTTTAATGTGTTGTTGGATTCTGTTTGCTAGTATTTTGTTGAGGATTTTTGCATCTATATTTATCACTGATATTGGTCTGTAATTTTCTTTTTTTGTGGTATCTTTGTCTGGTTTTGGTGTCAGGGTGATGGTGACCTTGTACAATGAGTTTGAGAGTGTTCCTGCCTCTGCAATTTTTTGGAAGAGTTTGAGAAGGATGGGTGTGAGCTCTTCTCTAAATGTTTGACAGAATTCACCTGTGAAGCCCTCTGGTCCTGGACTTTTGTTTGTTGGAAGATTTTTAATCACAGTTTCCATTTCATAACTTGTGATTGGTCTGTTCATATTTTCTATTTTTTCCTGGTTCAGTCTTGGAAGGGTATACCTTTGTAAGAATTTGTCCATTTCTTCCAGGTTGTCCATTTTATTGGCATAGAGTTGCTTGTAGTAGTCTCTTAGGATGCTTTGTATTCCTGCGGTGTCTGTTGTAACTTCTCCTTTTTCATTTCTAATTTTATTGATTTGAGTCCTCTCCCTCTTTTTCTTGATGAATCTGGCTAATGGTTTATCAATTTTGTTTATCTTCTAAAAGGGCCAACTTTTAGTTTTATTGATCTTTGCTATTGTTTTCTTTGTTTCTATTTCATTTATTTCTGCTCTGATCTTTATGATTTCTTTCCTTCTGCTAACTTTGGGTTTTGTTTGTTCTTCTTTCTCTAGTTCCTTTAGGTGTAAGGTTAGATTGTTTATTTGAGATTTTTCTTGTTTCTTGAGGTAGGCTTGTATAGCTATAAACTTCCCTCTTGGTACTGCTTTTGCTGCATCCCATAGGTTTTGGATCGTCGTGTTTTCATTGTCATTTGCCTCTAGGTATTTTTTGATTTCCTCTTTGATTTTTTCAGTGATCTCTTGGTTATTTAGTAATGTATTGTTTAGCCTCCATGTGTTTGTGTTTTTTACGTTTCTTTCCTTTAATTCATTTCTAATCTCATAGCATTGTGGTCAGAAAACATCCTTGATATGATTTCAATTTTCTTAAATTTACTGAGGCTGGATTTGTGACCCAAGATGTGATCTATCCTGGAATATGTTCCATGTGCACTTGAGAAGAAAGTGTAATCTGCTGTTTTTGGATGGAATGTCCTATAAGTATGAATTAAATCTATCTGGTCTATTGTGTCATTTAAAGCTTGTTTTTCCTTATTAATTTTCTGTTTGGATGATCTGTCCATTGGTGTAGGTGAGGTGTTAAAGTCCGCCACTATTATTGTGTTACTGTTGATTTCCTCTTTTATAGCTGTTAGCATTTGCCTTATGTATTGAGGTGCTCCTATGTTGGGTGCATATATATTTATAATTGTTATATCCTCTTCTTGGATTGATCCCTTGATCATTATGTAGTGTCCTTCCTTGTCTCTTGCAACATTCTTTATTTTAAAGTCTACTTTATCTGATATGACTATTGCTACTCCAGCTTTCTTTTGATTTCCATTTGCATGGAATCTCTTTTTCCATCCCCTCACTTTCAGTCTGTATGTGTCCCTAGGTCTGAAGTGGGTCTCTTGTAGACAGCATATATTTGGGTCTTGTTTTTGTATCCCTTCAGGAAGCTTGTGTCTTTTGGTTGGAGCATTTAATCCATTCACGTTTAAGGTAATTTTTGATATGCATGTGCCTATTACCATTTTCTTAATTGTTTGGCATTTGTTTTTGTAGGTCCTTTTCTTCTCTTGTGTTTCCCACTTAGAGAAGTTCCTTTAGCATTTGTTGTAGAGCTGGTTTGGTGGTGCTGAATTCTGTTAGCTTTTGCTTGTCTGTAAAGCTTTTGATTTCTCCATGGAATCTGAATGAGATCCTTGACAGGTAGAGTAATCTTGGTTGTAGGTTCTTCCTATCATCACTTTAAGTATATCATGCCACTCCCTTCTGGCTTGTAGAGTTTCTGCTGAGAAATCAGCTGTTAACCTTATGGGAGTTCCCTTGTATGTTATTTGTCGTTTTTCCCTTGCTGCTTTCAATAATTTTTCTTTGTCTTTAATTTTTGCCAATTTGATTACTATGTGTCTTGGCATGTTTCTGCTTGGGTTTATCCTGTATGGGACTCTCTGTGCTTCCTGGACTTGGGTGGCTATTTTCTTTCCCATGTTAGGGAAGTTTTCAACTATAATCTCTTCAAATATTTTCTTGGGTCCTCTCTCTCTCTCTTCTCCTTCTGGGACCCCTATAATGCGAATGTTGTTGTGTTTAATGTTGTCCCAGAGGTCTCTTAGGCTGGCTTCATTTCTTTTCATTCTTTTTTCTTTATTCTGTTCCACAGCAGTGAATTCCACCATTCTGTCTTCCAGGACATTTATCCGTTCTTCTGCCTCAGTTATTCTGCTATTGATTCCTTCTAGTGTAGTTTTAATTTCAGTTATTGTATTGCTCATCTCTGTTTGTTTGTTCTTTAATTCTTCTAGGTCTTTGTTAAACATTTCTTGCATCTTCTCGATCTTTGCCTCCATTCTTTTTCCGAGGTCCTGGATTATCTTCACTATCATTATTCTGAATTCTTTTTCTGGAAAGTTGCCTATCTCCACTTCATTTAGTTGTTTTTCTGGGGTTTTATCTTGTTCCTTCATCTGGTACATAGCCCTCTACCTTTTCATCTTGTCTATCTTTCTGTGAATGTGGTTTTTGTTCCACAGGCTGCAGGATTGTAGTTCTTCTTGCTTCTGCTGTCTGCCCTCTGGTGGATGAGGCTATCTAAGAGGATTGTGCAGGTTTCCTGATGGGAGGGACAAAAATGACACCCACATCCAAAGACAAAGGAGAAGCTGCAATGAGACGGTAGGAGGGGTACAATCGCAATCAGTAATATTCTATTTTAACTTAGCTGTATAATACTAACTTTTCACCAAGCCAATAAATATACATCTACAGTATCATTTTAAAAGTCTGTATATTATTTTCCTTTATAGTGGAAATCTGGGTTTTTTCTTAGAAAACTGGGTTATTTATAATTTGTAATTTTTAAAATAGCACTTCAGTGAATATCCTTGCAGTTAAATTTTTGTGCATGTTTTTAATTATTTCTTTGTGATAAATCCCTAGAAACATATTTTCTCTGTCAAAATATATGGATTTTTATTGCCTTCTAACTCTTTCTCCCTCTTCCATGGGTGTCCCTCACCCCAGAAAACATTATACCTTCTTGTGGCAAAATTACTTCCCTAAAAATAATGGACTTTTAATTATCTTACTTCCCCATTCAGAAACTGTCAACATTTCCCATTGTGCGCAGGGAGAAATAAAGTCCAGATACCCTGAAGTGGCATTTGTGGCCTTCCAGGATCTGGCCTCAAACTCCTTTTCATTTAGGTCTCTTGTGTTCAACTCACTTTACACTAAACCATTCTGGCCTCCATGCTGGGGCTTATCCATTGCTTGTAGAATTCCTACTTTTTTGGTCTGGATTCTGACAGGAAGTATGTGGCATCCTCAAACTGGATTATTTGGTGAGTGTTTGATAAAGTGACTGTTTCCAAAAGTGAGAGCAGGATTTAAGGAACCCCACAGGGCATAGTGCAGCGCCTCTTACCACCCATGGACCTGAAGGAGCAAGAGGAAAAAGAAATTACTGGGACCTGGTAACTCTGTGGAGAAGCCCACCTGACAGAAGCTGTGACTGCTGAAGCAAACTCCAGGCAGGAAACCAAGGGACCAAATATTCCAACCCCACTTTCCATCCACCCTCCAATCTCCTGCTGGAAATTGGCCAGAGCCAACTGGAAGCTAGAGGGCACAGGAGCCCATGAGTACTGTCCATACAGGTAAGCCTCCTGGGGTAATGAGTAGCGAAGAGTGGATCTGATGGGGAAAATGGAAGAGACTTCCTCAAGGGAGTTGAGCCAGAGGCAGGTCCACAGGAGATGGTAGAAAAGATGAAATATATGGACAAACGCTACTCAGTAGAAGGGGTACCTGGTACCAAGACAGTAATACAAATCCCTTATAGAAGCCCATCCAAAAGTCAGCATATGATGGAGCTACAAAGACCCACATTCAAGTTGTACAGGACCAGGAGAGACTGAGATCAGAACCACAGCTGTGTCTCTGAAGGACACACGATGGCGAAATATCACCTTAGAGAAAACACAGCCAACCTGGAAATCCTACCTGGCAAGCATTCATAAGTCTCACGCTGCATCGGCACACATTTCCAGCTTGTGCTGATCAGCAGCAGTGCTGGAATCCTAGACCCAGCACATCCTTCTTCTCCTGACCCTAGGGATGATCCCAGATGTCAACTGAGGTCCTGCTCCCTGCCTAGAAGACCCCATGGAAGCTCCTACAAGATGGTTATAGGAGGAAGGGAACATATGATCCAGAAGTCACAAATGGAACCTGACTCTCACCTTCCCAGGCCCAGGTGCAGGCATTCATTAAACTTCTGCCCTCTTTGACGTGGTTTATCATTACTCCTTCCAACCACACTCTACTTTAGCTTCTGTGAAGCTATGTTCTCCTGATTTTCCTCCTGCCTCCCTGGCAGTGCTTCTTAATCTCCTTCAATAGTTGTTCCTTGGCTACCAGATCTCAGAATGATGGTCTCTCTGTACCTGCTATCCTTAATCTTATCTTACATAGACCTATACCTTTAAACATCAACTATATGCTGACAACACCCAAATGTGTATCTTTAGCCCTAAAGTTACAGAACTCTGGACTCCTATTTGATATTTGGATGTGTTACAAGTATCTCAAAGTTAACACATTCAAACTGGAACATTTAATTTAAACTACCTTTCTACTACCCAGACTTGGCCCTCCCTGGTCACCACCACACCACCAAACATCACCGCCTTCCCACCAAGTCGATTAAACCAGAAACCCAAGGATCATCCTTGATTCCTCCATTTCCCCCACTGCTCATGTCTAATTCATTGACAAGTCCTGTTAATATTACCTCCTAAATAATTTTTTATTTCATTCATTCTCTTCTCTCCATCATCTCCACTGCCAAATACACAAGCCACTTTCCTTTCTTGCCTAGACTTGGGCAGTAGCCCCCTTGGTGGTCTTCCTGCTTTCAACCTTGTGTCCCTTTAGCCTTGTTCTCCATGTAGAAGCCAAAGTTACTTTTCAAAACATATAAATTGCACCATCTTGTTCCTGGCTTAAAACCATTCAGTGACTTCTCCTTGTACTTGGAAAAAACCCAAACTCCTTGACATACTGTAGAAGACCCTGAATGATATAGCCCTTGCCTATATGAAACTCGTCTTTTCTTCTTGCCCCACACCCCATAGACCAGCTGCATCCTCCTTTTCTTTATTCCTCACTTAGGCCAAGCTGTTTCCTTTCTTCTGCCTGGAACACTTTCCCCAGCTCCTGGCCTCTTCTTTTATGCCAAGTCTCAACGCAGAGGTCACCCTCTCAGGACCTCCACCATCACCTCCTCTCCTGTTATTCTCTGCCATTGCACATTGTTTGTTCATGGGACTTATACAAGTTGTAATTTTACATGTAGACATTTATTTGTTTTCTTCCTTATTGTCTGTCTTTTTCTATGAACTCTAAGCTCAAAGAAGACAGGAAGAGTGAGTGCCCTGTTCTCCAGAGGGCCCAGCATAGTGTCTGGCAGATATAAGACACTCAGTAAATACAGGTGGGAAGAAAGAATGGAGAGAAATACAAGGAAAAAGGAAAAAAAGAAAAGAGGGAGAAGGAATGAAAGTGGGGGTTAGGGAGGGAGAGGAAGAAGAGGAGAAGGAAGAGGAAGGAATGAAGGAAGAAAGGAAGGAAGGAAGGAAGGGAGGAGGGAAAGGAGGGAGGAGGGAAAGGAGGGAGGGAGGGAGAAGGTCTCTTAGACCAGCATCATCGTTAAGATACCAGCTGCTTAGACTAAGGGAGCAAAAAGAGGAAGCAAGACGGAAGCACCTAAAGTTTTCCTCCTTCCCTCCCCCTGTTCCTTCCTCCACCCTGTGCGGGGTGCTTTATAAATTATTTCAGCTACTCATCTCTCATAGCCTTATGAGAAAGGTGTTAAAACTTCATTTGATTGATGAGAAAAAAAGAGGCTCAGCAAAGTTAAGGGCTTTGCCTGAGATCTCATAGCGGGTTCTGAACGTGAGGGGCGCACGCTGTTTCCATCACTCCACGGGGGTTAACAAACAGCTTACCTCCTTCGTGGTGTCTTGGGGACTGGCGATTGTTTTTAACATTTTCATATTTTTAAATCAAATGCTGTTCCAGAAGAACCTGTTAAAGACCCCTCTTGGACCACAGAAGCAGAATGGAATTGCTGAACAGCATCAGGGCAAGCAGAGGAGCAGTCCCCGCCCCTAGACGGTCCCCACCTTGTGAGGCTGACGTTGATTGGCAGGCTTTAATGAGGCGGGCGGGATCAGTTTCCATGGTGTGAACACAACAAGGTAGGCAGCTAGGACTCCCTTGCAACACTGAGCGCCGCAGATTTCAAAAGACAGTAAGTATTTTTACATTTCCTCTGTCTTTAGATCTTTACTGCAGTTATTATAGATCATTCATATTTATTACAACTTATATTTACTGGCCAGTTTTTACACTGAGACACCTGTCATAAGAAAGATGGAAATTCAAGTGCACTTAATCAAATTTACATGGATTCTAGTGTAGGAAGTTTTGCTAAATTTTCGTAGTTAGTGGTAGGCTAGTGAATTGTATCTGTTTTCTACAAATAAATTTTTGTAAGAAAGCTTCTAATTAATAGTATCATTGATTTGTAAACAGCTTTATTGAGATATAACTCACATACCATAAAATTCATCTCTTTAAAGTACACAGTTCAGTGGTTTTTAGTATATTCAAAGTTGTGAAAGCATCACCCTCCACTACCTAATTTTAGAACATTTCATTGCCCCAGAAAGAAATCCTATGCTCCTTAGCTCACTTCCCACCCCCAACTCATCCCAGTCCTAGGCCACCAATAATTTACATTCTATCTCTATAGCTTTGCCTATTCTGGACATTTCACATAAATGGAATCTTTCAATATGTGGTCTTTTGTGACTGGCTTCTTTCACTTAGCATGTTTTCAAGGCTCATGCATGTTGTAGCATGTATCAGTTCCTCATTTTTTTACTATCAAATACTATTCCATTGTATGAATATCCCGTATTTTATTTATGCATTCATCTGTTAATGGACATTTGAGTTGTTTCCACTTTTTGGCTATTGAGTAATGTGCTGCTATAAACATGTGTGTACAAGTTTTTGTGTGGACATATGTTTTCACTTCTTTTAGGTTTACTCCTAAGAGTGGGGTTACTGGTCGTATGATAACTCCATGTTTAACCTTTTGAAGAATTATCAAACTGCTTTCCAAAGTGGCTGCACCATTTTATATTCCCAACACAGTGTATGAGGGTCCCAGTTTCTCCACATCCTCACACTTGTTATTATTTGTCTTTTAAATTATAGTTATCCTAGTGGTTGTGAAATGGTGTCTCACTGTGGTTTTGATTTGCATTTCCCTAATGACTAATGATGCTGGGCATCTTTTCATATCCTTATTGGCACTGTACATATTTTTTTTTGGAAAAATCTTCTGTTTGTATTCCATTGAAAACTTCTACTTGAATTGCAACTTCCCCATGAGAAGTTGTGGAATATCCTTGGTATGAACTCAATTGCAAAACAAATGGGGTTGATTTCTGCATAAACCTGCCTAAAGGTTTACTGGAGCTTTGTAGTATAGTCTGGAGTCTGGGAGCCTGATTCCTCCAGCTCTGTTTTTCTTTCTCAAGACAGCTTTGGATATTCAGGGTCTTTTGTGTTTCCATACAAATTGTGAAATTTTTTGTTCTAGTTCTGTGAAAAATGCTATTGGTAGTTTGATAAGGATTGCATTGAAACTGTAGATTGCTTTGGGGAGTATAGTCATTTTCACAAAGTTGATTCTTCCAATCCAAGAACATGGTATATCTCTCCATCTGTTTGTGTCATCTTTAATTACTTTCATCAGTGTCTTATAGTTTTCTGCATACAGATCTTTTGCCTCCTTAGGTAGGTTTATTCCTAGGTATTTTATTCTTTTTGTTGCAATGGTAAGTGGGAGTGTTTCCTTAATTTCTCTTTCAGATTTTTCATCATTAGTGTATAGGAATGCAAGAGATTTCTGTGCATTAATTTTGTATCCTGCTACTTTACCAAATTCATTGATTAGCTCTAGTAGTTTTCTGGTAGCATCTTTAGGATTCTCTATGTATAGTAGCATGTCATCTGCAAACAGTGACAGCTTTACTTCTTCTTTTCTGATTTGGATTCCTTTTATTTCTTTTTTTTTCTCTGATTGCTGTGGCTAAAATTTCCAAAAGTATGTTGAATAATAGTGGTGAGAGTGGACAACCTTGTCTTGTTCCTGATCTTAGTGGAAATGGTTTCAGTTTTTCACCATTGAGAGCGATGTTGGCTGTGGGTTTGTCATATATGCCCTTTATTATGTTGAGCTAAGTTCCCTCTATGCCTACTTTCTGGAGGGTTTTTTTCATAAATGCGTGTTGAATTTTGTTGAAAGCTTTTTCTACATCTATTGAGATGATCATATGGTTTTTCTCCTTCAGTTTGTTAACATGGTTTATCACATTGATTGATTTGCATATATTGAGGAATCTTTGCATTCCTGGGATAAACCCCACTTGGTCATGTTGTATGATCCTTTTAATATGCTGTTGGATTCTGTTTGCTAGTATTTTGTTGAGGATTTTTGCATCTATGTTCGTCAGTGATATTGGCCTCTAGTTTTCATTCTTTGTGACATCTTTGTCTGGTTTTGGTATCAGGGTGATGGTGGCCTCGTAGAATGAGTTTGGGAGTGTTTCTCCCTCTGCTATATTTTGGAAGAGTTTGAGAAGAATAGGTGTTAGCTCTTCTCTAAATATTTGATAGAATTCGCCTGTGAAGCCATCTTGTCCTGGGCTTTTGTTTGTTGGAAGATTTTTAATCACAGTCTCAATTTCATTGCTTGTGATTGGTCTGTTTATATTTTCTATTTCTTCCTGGTTCAGTCTCGGAAGGTTGTGCTTTTCTAAGAATTTGTCCATTTCTTCCAGGTTGTCCATTTTATTGGCATATAATTTCTTGTAGAATCTCTCATGATCCTCTGTATTTCTGCACTGTCAGTTGTTACTTCCCTTTTTCATTTCTAATTCTATTGATTTGAGTCTTCTCCCTTTTTTCTTGATGAGTCTGGCTAATGGTTTATCAATTTTTATCTTCTCAAAGAACAATGTTTTAGTTCTATTGATCTTTGTTATTGTTTCCTTCATTTCTTTTTCATTTATTTCTGATCTGATCTTTATGATTTCTTTCCTTTTGCTAACTTTGGCATTTTTTGTTGTTCTTCTTCTTCTTTCTCTGACTGCTTGAGGTGTAAGGTTAGGTTGTTTATTTGAGATGTTTCTTGTTTCTTGAGGTAGGATTGTATTGCTATAAACTTCCCTCTTAGAACTGCTTTTGCTGCATCCCATAGGTTTTGGGTCATCCTGTTTTCATTGTCATTTGTTTCTAGGTATTTTTTGATTTCCTCTTTGATTTCTTCAGTGATCTCTTGGTTTTTAGTAGTGTATTGTTTAGCCCCCATGTGTTTGTATTTTTTACAGATTTTTTCCTGTAATTGATATCTAGTCTCATAGCGTTGTGGTCGGAAAAGATACTTGATATGATTTCAATTTTATTACATTTACCAAGGCTTGTTTGTGACCCAAGATATGATCTATCCTGGAGAATGTTCCATGAGCACTTGAGAAGAAAGTGTTTTCTGTTGTTTTGGGGTGGAGTGTCCTATAAATATCAATTAAGTCCATGTTGTTTAATGTATCATTTAAAACTTGTGTTTCCTTATTTGTTTTCATTTTGGATGATCTGTCCATTGGTGAAAGTGGGGTGTTAAAGTCCCCTACTATGATTGTGTTACTGTTGATTTCCCCTTTTATGGCTCTTAGCATTTGCTTTATGTATTGAGGTGCTCCTATGTTGGGTGCATAAATATTTACAATTATTATATCTTCTTCTTGGATTGATCCCTTGATCATTATGTAGTGTCCTTCTTTGTCTCTTGTAGTAGTTTTTGTTTTAAAGTCTATTTTGTCTGATATGAGAATTGTTACCCCAGCTTTCTTTTGATTTCCATTTGCGTGGAATATCTTTTTCCATCCCCTCACTTTCAGTCTGTATGTGTCCCTAGGTCTGAAGTGGGTCTCTTATAGACAGCATATATACGGGTCTTGTTTTTGTATCCATTCAGCCAGTCTATGTCTTTCAGTTGGAGCATTTAATCCATTTATATTTAGGGTAGTTTTCGATATGTATGTTCTTATTACCATTTTCTTAATTGTTTTCGGTTTGTTATTGTAGGTCTTTTCCTTCTCTTGTGTTTCCTGCCTGGAGAAGTTCCTTTAGCGTTTGTTGTAAAGCTGGTTTGGTGGTGCTGAATTCTCTTAGCTTTTGCTTGTCTGTAAAGTTTTTAATTTCTCTGTTGAATCTGAATGAGATCCTTGCTGGGTAGAGTAATCTTGGTTATAGGTTTTTCCCTTTCCTCACTTTAAATATGTCTTGCCACTCCCTTCTGGCTTGCAGAGTTTCTCCTGACAGATCAGTTGTTAACCTTATGGGGATTCCCTTGTATGTTATTTGTTGTTTTTCCCTTGCTGCTTTTAATATTTTTCCTTTTTTTAAATTTTTGATAGTTTGATTAATATGTGTCTTGGCATGTTTCTCCTTGGATTTATCCTGCATGGGACTGTCTGAACTTCCTGGACTTGATTGACTATTTCCTTTCCCATATTAGGGAAGTTTTCAACTATAATCTCTTCAAATATTTTCTCAGTCCCTTTCTTTTTCTCTTCTTCTTCTGGGACCCCTATATTCAAATGCTGGTGTGTTTAATGTTGTCCCAGAGGTCTCTGAGACTGTTCTCAATTCTTTTCATTCTTTTTTCTTTATTCTGCTCTGCAGTAGTTATTTTCACTATTTTATCTTCCAGGTCCCTTATCCGTTCTTCACCTCATTTATTCTGCTACTGAATCCTTCTAGAATATTTTAAATTTCATTTACTGTGTTGTTCATCATTGCTTGTTTGCTCTTTAGTTGTTTTAGGTCCTTGTTAAACATTTCTTGTATTTTCTCCATTCTATTTCCAAGATCTTGGATAATCATTACTCTGAATTCTTTTTCAGGTAGACTGCCTATTTCCTCTTCATTTGTTTGGTCTGGTGGGTTTTAACCTTCATCTGCTGTGTGTTTCTCTGTCTTCTCATTTTGCTTAACTTACTGTGTTTGGGGTCTCCTTTTCACAGGCTGCAGGTTCGTAGTTCCTGCTTTTTTTGATGTCTGCCCCCAGTGACTAAGGTTGGTTTAGTGGTTTGTGTAGGCTTCCTGGTGGAGGGGACTGGTGCCTGTATTCTGGTGGATGAGGCTGGATCTTGTCTTTCTGGCGGGCAGGACTGCGTCCGGTGGTGTGTTTTGGGGTGTCTGTGACCTTATTATGATTTTAGGCAGCCTCTCTGCTAATGGGTGGGGTTGTGTTCCTGTCTTGCTAGTTGTTTGGCGTAGTGTGTCCAGCACTGTAGCTTGCTGGTCGTCGAGCGGAGCTGGGTCTTAGCGTTGAGATGGAGATATCTGGGAGAGCTTTTGTCATTTGATATTATGTGGAGCTGGGAGGTCTCCGGTGGACCAATGTCCTAAACTCGGCTCTCTCACCTCAGGGGCACAGGCCTGACCCCGCTGGAGTACCAAGACCCTGTCAGCCACATGGCTTAGAAGAAAAGGGAGAAAAAAAAGAAAGAAAGAAAGAAAAAATAAAATAAAATAAAGTTATTAAAATAGAAAAAATTATTAAAAATTAAAAAGTAATAAAAAAAGAAAGAAGAGAGTAACCAAATCAAAACACAAATCCACCAATGATAACAAGTGCTAGAAACTATACTAAAAACAATAACAACAACAAAAAACGGACAGACAGAACCCTTGGACAAATGGTAAAAGCAAAGCTATACAGAGAAAATCAAACAAAGAAGCATACACATACACACTCACAGAAAGAGAAAAAGGAAAAAAGTATATATATCTATACATAAAAAAAAAAGGAGGAGAGCAACCAAATCAATAAACAAATCTACCAATGATAATAAACTCTAAATACTAAACTAAGATAAACATAAAACCAGAAACAAATTAGAAGCAGAAAGCAAAGCCCAAGTCTACAGTTGCTCCCAAAGTCCATCACCTCAATTTTGGGATAATTTGTTATTTATTCAGGTATTCCAGTGATGCAAGGTACATCAAGTTGATTGTGGAGATTTAATCCCCTGCTCCTGAGGCTGCTGGGCGAAATTTCCCTTTCTCTTCTTTGTTCGCTCAGCTCCTGGGGTTCAGCTTTGGATTTGTCCCCATTTCTGTGTGTAGGTCGCCTGAGGGCTCCTGTTCCCCACCCAGACAGGACGGGGTTAAAGGAACAGCTGATTAGGGGGCTTTGGCTCACTCAGGCTGGGGGGAGGGAGGGGTACGGAATGAGGGGCGAGCTTGCGGTGGCAGAGGCCAGTGTGATGTTGCACCAGCCTGAGGCACGCCGTGCGTTCTCCCAGGGAAGTTGTCCCTGGATCACAGGACCCCGGCAGTGGCGGGCTGCACAGGCTCCCGGGAGGGAAGGTGTGGATAGTGACCTGTGCTTGCACACAGGCTTCTTGGTGGCGGCAGCAGCAACCTTAGCGTCTCATGCCCATCTCTGGGGTCCACGCTGATAGCCGCGGCTCGCGCCCATCTCTGGAGCTCGTTTAGGTGGTGCTCTGCATCCCCTCTCCTCGTGCACCCCACAACAATGGTCTCTTGCCTCTTAGGCAGGTCCAGACTTTTTCCCAGAATCCCTCCCATTTACCTGTGGTGCACTAGGCCCTTCAGGCTGTGTTCACGCAGCCAACCCCAGTCCTCTCCCTGGGATCTGACCTCCGAAGCCCGATCCTCAGTTCCCAGCCCCCGCCTGCCCCGGTGGGTGAGCAGACAAGCCTCTCGGGCTGGTGAGAGCCAGCCGGCCCCGATCCTCTGAGCGGGAATCTCTCCGCTTTGCCCTCCGCACCCCTGTTGCTGCGCTCTCCTCCGTGGCTCCGAAGCTTCCCCCCTCCGCCACCCACAGTCTCCACCCGCAAAGGGGCTTCCTAGTGTGTGGAAACCTTTCCTCCTTCACAGCTCCCTCCCAGTTGTGCAGGTCCCGTCCCTATTCTTTTGTCTCTGTTTTTTCTTTTTTCTTTTGCCCTACCCAGGTACATGGGGAGTTTCTTGCCTTTTGGGAAGTCTGAGGTCTTCTGCCAGCGTTCAGTAGGTGTTCTGTAGGAGTTGTTCCACATGTAGCTGTATTTCTGATGTATTTGTGTGGAGGAAGGTGATCTCCACGTCTTACTCCTCCGCCATCTTGAAGGTCTCTCTCTCCTTGCTTTTCCCGTACATCAGACTCACCTGGAAGGCTTACTATGACACTGACTGCTCCCTCACCACCCCAGTTTCTAATATTGTAGGTCCAAGTTGGGGCCCAATAATTTGCATTTCTAACAAATTCCTGGTTGCTGCTGCTGCTAGGCCACATTTTGTATGGTTGACTCCAACCTCTTCTTGAGACCTCACATGTTGAGATCAGAGAGACGTTCCCCATGGCCTCACCTCAAGTGACTCTCTCCTTGTTCTTTTCCTTTCTGTCTCAGCCCCTTATTTGTTTATATCAATAAGTCTCAAACTTTTGAGTCTTGGGACTCCTTTACTCTTAAAAATTACTGTGAACCCCAGAGAGCTTTTTTTGATGTGGATTATAGCTATCAGTATTTACCCTATTTGATATTAAAACTGAGAAAAATTTAAAATGTTTCTTGATTCATTTACAAAAGTTGTAATAAACCTAATACACAATAACATAAATAATAGTTTTATGAAAATAAGTATATTTTCTAAAACAAAATATGTGAGAAGAGTGGCATTGTTTTAGTTTTTTTTTTTTTTTTGGTCAAATCTCTTCTATGTTGCTTAATAGAAGACAGCTGGATTCTCATATCTGTTTCTGCATTCAGCTTGTTGTTTTGGTTGAAGTATATAAAGAAAATCTGGTTTTACCCATATATAAAGTTGGAAAAAAGAAGAATATTTTATAGCCTTTTCAGATAATTGTGGAAATTCTTCTTTGATGCTACACCAGAATTGGACAAGTGGTAGGGCTTTAAAGGATAGTTGGAATCTGAAACGATCGCAATGTACTTTTCATATTCTATTTCACTAAAACTCATTGGCCTGTCTTGAATAGATCTCTTTACCCATGCATGATTTGGTAACGTCATACACTTGTCATATAAAAAATATTGATTCATGGAGTTATGCAGACTTTCCAAATGTTGACACATTTCGTTATACAATATGATAAAAACACTTCTACGAAGTCACGTAATCAGGGGTCAGAATTTAATATAAATAATTCTTACTGCTTTAATTTCTTTACTAAATTTAGCCTTAAAACAAAAACAAAAACAAAAACAGAAACTCTGTGTGTGTGGTGGTGAAGAATACCTTGACTGCTAGGTGTTTGGTGGCATTGCCTCGCTTTGTGCTAAGGCACCAGCGGTTTTCTACATCATTGTTTTTGAACCATCAGACCAATTATCAGCACAGGGAACAGGACCAATCACATTTTAATATTATAATGAAAATAGCTTTGACCTCATGGATCCCCCAAAAGGGTCCCAGGGAGTTCTAAATATCTATAGACTGTAGTTTGAGAACTGTTGGTTTGTGTCTTAATGTTGTAAACAATTTTTAGCCATTTTATTTGTATGTTTTCATCTTGTCCATCTCCTGAATTAGTGTAGCGATAATATTTAATTTCCATGGGGTACCTGCTCTGTATCCAGTATAAACTGCTCACGTGGATTGTCCTTGTATTCTCAAAAGACCCTGGCTAGTTATATCCATTCTTTAGATGAGAAAGATAAGGCACAGAATTACACAACTGAGAGTCACACTGCTAGCACTTTTGAGTAGGAGTGGGAAGTAGTACTGGGAAGAGGTTTGAGGCCAATTAGCAAATGTCAGCCCATGAGCTTAGCCTGTAATCCTATAGGCAGAAAGGAACCATTGATAGTTTTGGGATAGGGGATTGGCAAGCACTGACCACAGTAGCTAAGATCCAAATACACACTCAGCAGGGCATACACATGAAGCAACCCTGGATGCAAAGGTATGAGGTAAGAAAGAAAGTAAACAATCAGGAACCCTATGGAATCACTCCCTAGGAATAAAGTGTTGCAGAGAATTTCCTAAGTGGCATGCTTTTCCCACAGTTTTTTTTTCGGTCATGGAATTGACCAAACTGTCCGACATGACAAAACTCCACCAAGCTGTAGCTGCTGGGGACTACAATTCAGTGAAAAAGATTTTGAAGAAAGGTCTCTGTGACCCAAACTACAAGGATGTGGATTGGAATGACCGAACCCCGCTTCACTGGGCTGCGATCAAGGGTGAGTAGGCAATGCCTACGTAGATCCATCCCTTCGAGACCGCTGTTCACGAGGTTCCCAGTGGGCAGTCGGTGTGGGGTAGTAGAAAGAACCTTTCTTGGGAGCCAGATGAATGAATGGGGGCCATTACAATCCTGGCACCTCCACTTATTAGTTGTAGCACCTTAGGCAAGTTATTTAACGTCTCCAGGCCTTAGTCTATTCATCTGTATGATGAGAGCAGTAATGCTGCCTTGGAATCTTGTGGTGAGGATTCAGTAAGATAGCGAATGTGCACTGCCTAGCACGTAGTGACTCTCAATTAATGTTAGCCTTCTGCCCTCTTGAGGGCAGGACAGGAACTTTGTCCTGTTCATGGCTGGGGCACGCCAAACAAGGCTCAGTTATAGAACTGGAGGAGGATTGTGGCAAAAACTCAGCCAAGGGGCTTGTCAAGACCTTCAGCCATAGAACACCATTGAAGGATGTTAGGAAAGTATTACAGTCAACTTTGCTTTTTAAAAATTTGTTTTGACTCCCGTATGGCGAATCGGTTGGTGGGAAGCAAGCCTGGCTGCAGAGAAATCAGTTGGGAGAATTTTCCAGTACAAAGTGATGGGAGCTATGCTAAAGCACCTGTCAGTGAACATTTGCTATATGCTAGGCTGTGTACTTTACGCCTGTGATCCTTTTGTGCTTCACAAGAACTCAGTAAGGTAGATGAATATATCCTTAATTTGTAAATGAGGAAACTGAACCTCGGATGTTTGTTTCTCATCTGGGATGCCATGGTTAGCAAGCGGTATTTATTGTCAGGTATAAGCCCACATCTCTCTGACGAGAAAACCTGTGCTATTAATCTGTGCTAGCTTTCATGTAAGTGGGACTTAAAGTATTTTTTATTGAGATGTAATTGACATACAACATAATATCAGTTTTAGGTATATAGCATAATGATTCAATTTTTGTATATATTGTGAAATACCACAGTAAGTCTAGTTAACATCTGCCACCATACATAGTTACAAATTGTTTTCCTTGTGATAACTTTTAAGATCTACTCTCCTAGCAACTTTCAAATATGCAATACAGTATTATTAACAATAGTCACCATGCTGTACATTACATCCTCATGACATTTATTTTATAACTAGAAGTTTGTACCTTTTGTACCTTCACCCATCTTGCACCCACCCACAGCAACCACGAATCTGTTCTCTGTATCTATGAGCTCAGTTTTTTTGTTTTTAGATTCTATATATAGTGAGATCATATGATATTTGTCTTTCTCTGTCTGACTTATTTCACTTAGGATAATGCCCTCAAAGTGCATCCACGTCGTTGTCAAATATTTGGTTTTGCGGTCGGCATTGAGACTGCCGAAAGCAGAGCGAGCCTTGGGGGTGTTAGCACAGGTCAGGGTAGAGTGACTTGGAAGAAAAAGCAAGATTCCTGGGCAGGGTCTGCAAGAATGGACAGGAGAGGGGGGTGTCCTGGAAGGAACAGAGGGAATCCTTGGAGGGCTCAGACTGAGAGTGGGAGCCACGGGGTAAGAGTGGGGTGCTGAGTGCCTGGTAAGAAGAGGGAGAAAGGAGGAGGGGTTGATGCTAGGAAACTGGAGGGACCTCAAGGGCAAACGTCTCCCCCTCTTTTGTGCCACCTAGGCTAGCTCTGGCCTTGGTCCAGCAGAGACACTTTCATCCTAACCTCTTGTTTCTTCTTGGGACATCTAAGGACACAGGGAGGTGCTGCAGCTCCTGATAGAACACGGGGCCAGGCCCTGCCTGGTAACTGATGTGGGCTGGACCCCCGCTCATTTCGCAGCTGAATCGGGCCATCTGAACGTGCTCAAAACTCTCCATGCCCTGCACGCCGCCATTGACGCCCCTGACTTCTTTGGAGACACACCAAAGAGGATCGCACAGATCTATGGGCAGAAAGCCTGTGTAGCATTCCTGGAGCAGTAAGTTTCCTTTATTTCCAGCTATAAAGGGCAGAGAAAGAGGAGCCAGTGACCAAGGTCTTTGCCAACTCAGTGGTCTCAGGTTGATGAAGATGAAACGAGGAAATCCAACCAACTGTTGTTTGCGTTGTTTTTACCAATTTTTCACTGAAATGGCTAGTTTGGGGTGGAAACTATATTGTTTTAGATTATTTAGATTATTAAAATCTATTGTTTGGGATTAACAGAGACACACTACTATATATAAAATAGATAAACAACAAGGTCCTACTGTATAGCACAGTACTATATTCAGTATCTTATAATAACCTATAAGGGAAAAAGAATCTGAAAAAGAATATATATATTCTTATATGTAATATAAAACTGAATCACCTTGCTGTATACCAGAAACTGATACAACATTGTAAATCAACTATACTTCAGTTTTTAAAAAGTCCTCATTACCTTACAGAAAATAAAAATTAGAGAGGTATGTCAGGCAGTTAATTAATAAAAAATATTATATGATTTTTCTGGAAAAATCTATTGTTTCAAACTTATACATTATTATAATTACACATGATTGTTATAATTTTAATAATATAGTATATAATCATTATAATGATTGTTTTAGATTATACAAAAACTATCTCAGATAAGAGTGGTGGGGCACAAATTTGAAAATGGGACATGGTACAAGATTCATGGACCCCCGCCCCCCTTCAGATTCCTGAAAGGTATTCAAGCCAGCTGTGTGACCTTGGGCAAGTTAAGTCTCTTTCCTGACCCTCAGTTTCCTCATATTTAAAATGAAGCAGGTGAATTAGGCTATCATCCATAAGGGCCCTTCTGCCTTTTAAAATGCCTATTTATCTGTGAATCTCCTACTCACACACTCACCAAAGATAAGAACTTTTCTAACATTTGTTAATTTTTTCTCTCAACCAAGCATTCAAATAGAATTAAGTATCAATTATGTACCTGAAAGTTACGGCTCTTGGAGGGACGGAGATGAAATTTAGGAACCTATAATCTGGTTGTGTTAATAAGTAATTCATACAAGCGATAGTAAAGTAACGAGTGAGGGCAGCATTGCTTGAAAACCAAAATGAGATCTATAGCAAATCTATCTGTGGGGCAGTTCATTTGGGAAGGGGGGGTGATAGCGAAATGCCCTTCTTGAAAATAAAGTTATCTTCGGAAAGTTAAACTAGTAAAATCTTTGCCTATGATGAGATCAGTCATCTGTAGAAGTAACCCATGAGACTTTCTCTTAAAAGTGGTGTTCCACATTAATAATATTCAAAATCATAATTAAGAAGATTTGGGGAGTAGAGGCAGAACCTTGGGTCCTGGCTCCAAGACTCTGTCTTCTCCCCAGTCCTGCCATCATCCCCTACATTCAATAACCTCCAACCATTATGGACCTCAGCATCAGCAACACTGTTTGCTGGACTCTCTAAGACTCTAACATACCACCATGTGACCATAGCTCCCTTTCTTCATTTTCCCAGTTCCTGGATCATCACACAGGTATTTGAGTGCAAGAACTCTTCTCATTCAACTTCTTTCCCTCCCACCTATCACCTGCCTGAAGGTTTCACTATCTTCCATCTGTCTGCCATCTGGACACTGTGGGCTGAAAGCAAAATGCACAAAGTGAGAGTTGTGAGTTCAGTTTTATTCAGGGTCTTACTGAGGACTTGAGCTCGGGAGACAGCCTCTCAGTAGCTCTTAGAAACTGCTCTCAAGAGGTGGGGGGCAAGGCTAGTTTATATATGATTTTTGGGGCTTAGGAATACATGCAGTCAAGCATACATCTTGGCAAAAGATGACTGCTCATCACAAAGAACAGATGTCTCAGGTTAATAATTATAGTGCTTTTCTATGTATGGGAAGATACAAGAAGCTGGGTTCATTAAAATTCTTCCTGAGATACATCTAACTAAGGAGCCTGCTTGTCCAAAGCACAGACCATCCTGTTATGATCTTTAATTTCCTGTCAGAAGCACAGAGAAGTTCATTCATCACCTTAATCTCTTCTGTCTGAAGCACAGAGTGCACTGTGCATCAGTGATTGCAGCAGGTTAATCTTTTTAGAATTAGATGGTGAGCAAAACACTCTTTTCTCTTCTTTTGTTTGCAACACCATGATACACTGCTTCTTTCACCCTGTTTCCACTATTTTTAACTTTCCACCCCTTGGTCCTTCTGTAGCATATAATCCAGAATTCCCAGCCTTGGGTTGGTCTCTGTCTTCTCCACTCCTGTTCTTGGTCTGCTAAGCCCACAGATAAGTAGGTGGTTAACACCAGAAGTTCTAAGGTTTCTATCTCCAGCTGAGCCCTTAGAACACTCTAGCCATCTCTTCCTGTTCTTCTCCATCAGTGACAATTTCAAGTTCCGATCACACCTCAGCCCGTCCCTCAGAGGATGTGCCTTCTACTTCACAGAGAATATTGAAACCATGGGTATACGTCTTCACACCTCTCAAACCTACGTATCATATATACATCTACATCTGTTCCTTGTTGCCTTCCTGTTCAGCCTTCTGTGGGAAGTATTATCCCTCCATATAGACCCTTCATCCAATCCTTTATGTCTCCTACTCGATCATCATTCCCACATTCTTTGTTGCATCTTTCATGCTCTCTCCTGTATTTTTAAGTTTTTTCTATTCCTTCCCTTCCCTTCTCTTTGCCTCATGAACATACTCAAACAGACCTTATTAAACAAACACACAAAGAGTTAGAGGCCCTTCTAATGTCTGCTATGTCTTTCTTCTTCGCTACATTTCTAAGCTACTTGAAAGGTCATCTATATAATTGTCTCTACTTCCTCATCCACTCTTCAGACTTCTTCCCCCATCATTGTACTGAATCAGCTCTCATCCACGGAGATCCTTGCTGCTAAATTAATGGCCTCTTCTCAATGCACATCTTACCTCCACTTAATCTGGTATTTGATAACTCTTCTCTCTTGTTTTATCTGCTGCTCCTGTCTTCTGGTTCTCCTACTAGCTGACCATTTCTTCTCACGATTTTTCTAAGCTCCTATTCTTGCATGCCTTTTAGATGCTAGCATTCTTCAGGGACCTATCCTTGGCTCTCCTTTACTGAATTTCTCTGAGTAATCTCAGCCCCTCCCTAGTAACCAGTGGGTGGCTGAATGTGATACACAGCCCCAGCATAACTGAAGTGGAGGAGGAGGGATTCCTCCAAATAATGTGGAGTGAGTGTTATTACCAGGAAAAGTGGGCAGGCAGTGCTGAGCAGACAAATACAACAAAGGTCAACCACATCGCGTGTAAGTCATTTCTATTCATCATCTCCTATGAGGAACTTCCCTTGTGACAGTTAGAGAGAGGACTTAAAGGGAAGGAATCCTGGTTAAGGGGAAATTAATCTGGACCCTAAAATATAACTAAGACCTGGCTAATGAAGGAGGGAGAAATCTTCTTGATTTGGAGTGAAGGTACCAAGTTGGAAATGGGCATAGGTTGCGTGTGGATGTGAGGAGGTGGAGAGACAGTGGAGGGATGAGTGGCCTGGCAGAGCAGAGCATTTACGCTGGAGAGAAGTGGAGAATAAGGCTGAGTGGGTGCGCGACCACAGTGAGCTGGGCAAGAAGATGAGTGTGAACTCCTCAGGGGATTGACAAGATGAAACAAAGGCTTTAGCCAGGTTACTCCTGTAGCGGAAGAGGTGGCAGTGAAGCTGTGCAGGTTGGATTTGACACACTTAGACCGCAGGCAAGGAGATCACGTAAGGAATTTCTTAATCCTTCATGTTGCAAGTAGGTGAGATCCTGGACTAGGATGATGAAGGGAAGGATGTAGAAGAATTTCAAAAGAAGCTTAGACAGTATTTGACAATTTTCGGAATATCCTAGGTATCCTAGTGGAACAATCCAACTTTTGATTCAGCCTCTCTTGAGTAGTAAATCTCTCGTTCAACAAATATTTTTCAGCAGAAATTTAACACAGCATTGTAAATCAACTATACTTCAATAAAATTTAAACAAAAACAAATATTTTTGAGCCCTACTACGTGCATGGCATTGAACTAGATACTGGAAAGGATTTAAAGATACTTCAGGTACAGTGCTGAACACCAAGAAGCTCCCTGTCTGGGAGAGGAGAGAACTTGTTTACATAAATAACACTAATACAAGATAGAAAGTGACAAGGGTCAAAAGAGCAGGTCAGAGGAGGGAGGCTTTGTGGTCTGAATATGGAGAGGTCACTTGCAGCTTGTTGGGGGCACAAAGGCTGAGCAACAAGCAGGTTTGCTGTCCTCTGAATGAACTGTGCTTTTTATCATGCTTTGCACTTACAATACTGTTTGTCCTGCCTGTATGATCATTTATCCTCTCAAATTTCATTTGTCCTCATACTGGCTCAAATCTTATCTCCATGAATGGGCTTTCACCGGTGTCCTTAAGCAAGTCACATACTCACCTTGGGCCTCATATACAAAACAGTGTTTTTGTATGCTTCCCATCGTCCGTGTGTGTATGATGATCGATTCCTCTATTTCTCCATTTATCACCTGTTCTAAGACTCTGTAGCTATCATCTATCTATATATATCATCTAACTATTCTTTACATAAATCCATCTATACATACAATACATACGTGATTATAATTTTTATTTTCTTCCCTACCTGTTTCTGTACTTTAAATTTTCCTACAATGAACAGACATACCTTTTATAATTAGGAAAAAATGCAATTAAAAAATAAATGAAGGAAAACAGCCTCCCCATAATACGCAGGTTGCTCTGTGGATGTGAGCACTTTAAAAATGAGTAGGGGGGGCTCAGTGGTGCAGCCACTGTCATTAAAACTGACAAGCACTTCAAACTATGTGCTTGTCTTTGATTCTATGGACATCCCACCCGGGCACCCTGTTTTTCTCCACCTCAAAGGAGTTTCTTTAGTGTCTGAGACCTCCCTAAGGGTACACTTGGAAATGCTTGAACTTGGCCGCCTTTCTCCTCGACTGGACGGCGGAGGTGCCCAGGCCGCATGCAGAGGGCAGAGGAGAGGCCCCTCTGCAGGCCGGGCAGGCTGTCCAGTCCACGGGGGTTGGGGGTTGAGAGCTGGTTCCCCTCTCCTAGGGCTGAGCCCCAGTGCCGGGACCACCGCCAGGCCACCAAGCAGAAGGGGCTGCAGCTCGATCAGCGGGATGAAGGCTGGGATGCCAAGAAGAGGGAGCTGGAGCTGTCTCTTCCTTCCTCAAAACAAAACACTAATAAGAAAAAGAATAAGACTCGAGGCCCCACCAGGCTCAGCAATACCAAGGAGAGGAGAGTATGAGAAGGCTGGCATCCCAGGAACTGGAGCTGGGTTTTCTGGCACGAGACTTTCCTTGGCACCAGACTAGATGTTGTTAGGTGTGTGTTGTCCTGACATGATTTTACTCCTAGATCATTAATTACCCACATGGCTTCTACCGATAGCTCCTGACCTGTTGTTCAGTCTGGAAGTCTGGCCTGGGGACTCTCTACATGGGCTGTCTCTTCCTTGCCCATACCTGCTGTCCCTAAGTATTACCAAGAGGGGACAAACGTCAGCTGCTTGCATTTTGTCACCAGTGATTTGAACTGCCAGCATCTTCTGAACCCCTATATGCAATTATAGAATGTCAGGAGCAAAGAAAAAGCTTCTCCTAAGGAAACTTGGTTGTTTCAATGAAAAAAAAAAAAAAAGTATTATAACAACAAAATCTCAAAAATTTCCAACATTCTCAGGTCAGTTAATCTATGAAAAAAAATTTACCTGTTGTCACATAGACCAAGCAAAGGGGTGAAGAGATGTAGCTCTGAGGTTCCAGCTTTTTTTTTTTTTTTGCTTGGGGTAGAAGCCCACAGTCTCAGCAGGGCCATTTTTACCAATGATCCTTTCTACACAGGAGAAACAATTTGGACAATAGATTAGCTCAGTGAGAAATAAAAACCTTAAATTAATTTTATTCCACTTAATAATGAGAGCTAGCATAAAATAATGGAACACGTAATTGCAACTCTACTTGATCAACTGTATATTTTAGGAAATCTAAATACAGATCAGATATTTCCAATGAAAATATTGCATCCAAATTAAGGTATGCTATAAATATAAAATGCATATCATATTTTGAAGACTTAGAACAAAAAATGTAAAATAGCTCATTAATAATATTGATTACATATTGAAATGATAATATTTTGGCTATTGGGTTAAATAAAATATATTACTAACATGAATTCTACCTTTTTCCTTTCAGTTTTTTAAAAAATGTGGCTAGTAGAGTTTTTAAAATATGTAGGTGGCTTGCTTTGTCCCCCCATCAGACGGCACTACAGTAGAAACCAGACAATAGTTAGGGCCTCTGCCAGGCAGCTGGCCTAGTGTACTTGAAATGGCACTTTCTAGGTTTACTAATTTTTCTGCCTAAATCCATGTGTTTAGGCACCAAACATCATCTTAATTACACACTCCTCAAGGCTTATGTTAATACAGGTCATGTTTAGTTGAATTTTCTGAAATGAATAAATGCTTGAGCATCTTATAGGAAAGCAGTATAGGTGTGGAGGATGCCTTGTCTAGTGTTTATCCATCCCGAGCATCAGTTTCCTTTCTCTAGTCCCTGCAATTCACAGGGATGGTTCCTGCTTGCCATCCTTCAATCAGTCCTCAACCAGTGGCAACAACTCCAGCTGGACCAATAAACATCTTCTCCTGGGAGTATGAAGGGGGAGACCCTGGGCCCGCCGGTTCTGGGGGATGAGGCTAAACTCAGGGGACGTGGGGGTCTCCGACTTCCGTCCTGACTCACCCTCACACACACGTTGCCCTTGACCTCTGTGCAGAGCTTCCATGCTCTCTGCAAGTTCACACTTCTCCCCCACCACCCACCATAGCCCATGCAGAGGCTTGTGGGCCAAGGGAGAAGGGAAAGGGGAAAGGGGGAGGGAGAAGGGGGAAGAGGAGGGAGGGGGAGGGGTGGGAGTGTGTGGAAAAGGGCCCAGGCTGCACCACTGAGCCCCCCACGTTGGCAAAAATAAAAAAAGACCTATAGTTTTCCCCTTCATCACTCATATTGAGCCTTGTCTTCTCATGGGGGCCCCTCACTGATGGTCCACCCACAGATAAGCCTCCTCCCTCACTGGGTCCCCATTCCCCTCACTAAGCCACCTGCCGATTCAGAGACCTCAGCCCCCTCAAGGAGCCCCCTTTTCACAGTTTCCCCTCCACCCTCGGCTCTGGCCACACGCCCTCAGAAAGGCCATCTCAGGACCTGTGACTCTGAGCTGAGTCCAGAGGGGAGGGACCTGTAGGTTCTGCACCTGGCATCTCAGCTGGGACCCTCCCGGGGTCCTTACGCATCTTCACTCGCGCTTCGCCCTTCATCATTGCCTTTGTCCCCTGAGTGACCCCCGGTGGCTCTTCCTCTGGGGCAATTTGTCCTTCCGGGCACTGGCCACCAGGTGCTGGGCTGACCAAATGGCACTGAAATCTGGCCTGGAGGTCAGACATGGAGGGTGGCCAGATCTGGTCTGGATCTGGTCTGGGTGTCCATTTTCAGAGGAACATTGATGACTAGAGCTCATGGGCCAGAGGCTGGGATGGGAGGGACGGGGAGACCCTGGGGCCGGACCTGCTCCCTCAGCCAGCGGGGGACCCGTGCAGGGGAATTAATAGAGGTGGGAGTAGTAAAAGGGAGGGTATTTTAACAGCCAGGACTCCCACAATAAAGCCGGCTGCCCTGAGACGTCTAAACAGACGCCTAAGCAGCTTTCAGGGGTACACAGGACTCCGACGTAAGAGTAGGCTGAACTCACGAATTTCTGTGGCCCTTCTTCAGCTTTCACACCCCACATGGATAATAAAAAAAGAAAAAGAATTTAAAAAAAAATTCTTCTCCTGGGAACTTGAAGTCTTCATGAGAGCATGGACCAATAGCATATAACCTCAGAAGTGTGGAGTAGCTAGTTCTATAATAGGGTTGAGGAAGGGTAGAGGGGTGTTCTAGAAAGAGAAGGAAAAGATGAGGAGAGAGAGAGAGAGAGAGATTGGGAGGGAGGGAGGGAGGGAGGGAGGGAGGGAGAGATCGCACAAGCCCACAACTTCCTAGTTTCCAGTTCTGGCTCCTTTCTCAGGAAATCTGTGAGATACCACTTTCATAATGAGATTTCCCCTTTTGCTTACAGCACGTTGAATTGGTTGTTTTCCCCTTACAACCAGCCTTTCTTCATAAACACAGTATTTTAAGATCATGGGCTTATGAGTCAAATAGACTTAGGTTTGTATCCTCACCTATGAAATAAGCAAAATAATCCTTACTTCCTGGGTTCTGTGTGGATGAGACAATGTGTAACATGCTGGCATCAGCACTCTGTACCTGGTCCATGTAATGGCTATTGTATTACTATAGGCGTGAGCTCAGTTTTTCCCTGAGAATCCCAAAGGCATCCAGGAAGGATGCCTTTTATAGGTTGAGTGAGGCTCTCCAGTGTTCAGTCCATAAATACCCCCTCTGCCTAGTATCATGGCACAGAGAATAGCCCATCTTCCATTGGCTGGACAGACCTGGGCCAAACTGCAGTAAGTGTTCTTAGGGTCCTTCACAGGGTCCATAACCCACGGCCTCCCAGTGTCCTCACTGAGTCCTCCTTTCATTGTTACCCTCATCGAGGCATTAGGAGAAGGAATATATTTCTTGTCCCATTAGTTTTTGTATAGCTTATAAGAACAACAGAAAGAGGACACCAAAATAACTTCCTTGTATGAAGAATTTGTTGTGATGCAGATCCTGTACTAAGCACTTTACATGTACTATATTATATCTAATCTGTATGACACACCTGCAAGGCAGGTATCATTGTACCCAGTTAACATCACAAACTAAACTTCTGAGAGGTTGAGTGACTTGCCCTAAACCACTTGGCTGATGCTCATAAAACCTTTAAAGCCTGCCTGGATTGGATGGAGCTTTAACCCTTCAGGGTTAGAGATGTCAGACAGGTTGCTTAACTTCTCTGGTTTCCCCTTCTGTAACTTGGGGGAAGATAGAGTGTCTATATCATAGCATTGTGGGGAGAATTAAATGAGATAACTCACGTCAAGCACTTAGTACAATGCTTTCCACGTTTAAGGGTCTTTAAATTACATGGAAATCTTTTCTTGGCCATGGAAAATTTATATATCTTATTTTTAAAAATCAGTATTTACTGAACAGATTCCAAGGACTGTACCCCAGAACAGAGCACTCAGGGTGTATCTTCATGAAATAAAACAGGAAAAATGCAGTCAACAATCTTATTGTTTGGTATGTATGATATCAAAGAGGTTTGTGGGATTTATTTTTTTTTACAACATCAATTATTTGGCATTGCTTGAGAGAGAAGGTCCCAAATAGCTTGGGTTCAGCCAAAAACATTGCTAAAGTTTTTTCTTACCAGTGTTCTGACTTTCGTCCTTGACCTTATGAATTCAGGCCAACACTTTGTTTTCTGTTTCTGTCCTGTACACTCTGTTGGCAGGCAACGTTCACTTAAAAGCCCTGAAAAGAGAAACTTCGTGGGTGAAGACAAAAACATCCAACAAAAAAAATGAGTTAACCAGATCCCATATTTCACACTGAATTATCCCATAATACTTGAAATGATCATTCAGTTCATCTTCTTTGATTATTGCAATATTGCCTTGGGAGACAATAATATCTTGACTCCTGAATCCCTCCCCCCGCAAACATTTTTGTAATTAAGTAAAGAGATGGCAAATTCAGAAGGTAAACTGACTAAACTGTGGATTAAAAAATCTCTCAGTGGGAGGGAGGGAGATGCAAGAGGGAAGAGATATGGGAACATATGTATATGTATAACTGATTCACTTTGTTATAAAGCAGAAACTAACACACCATTGTAAAGCAATTATACTCCAATAAAGATGTTAAAAAAAAAATCTCTCAGTAAGGAGACTCTTAAAGTCACTTGATCAAGAATAATACTATTTATATGGGGCTACCATATTCAGAGAAAAGACAGACTTTAAAATGGAGTTAATACAGAAATCAAAATTATGAAGAAGAATAGAATGTTTGTTATCTGATCCCAAGCCTGTAATCTAAGCTCACTTCTGAATTGTCATCCTTAGAGACCCCTGGTGCCTGTCAAGCTGGACTGCTCACTGCCTGGTAATCTATACCGTGTGTGCCAGGCATGTTACTGTGTCCCAGTC
This sequence comes from Eubalaena glacialis, assembly GCF_028564815.1. Lineage (NCBI taxonomy): Eukaryota > Metazoa > Chordata > Mammalia > Artiodactyla > Balaenidae > Eubalaena > Eubalaena glacialis. The sequence continues at coordinate 29,703,015 of NC_083722.1, read as the reverse complement.
AATAATTCTGTGAGGCAGATGTTACTATAAGTGAGGACATATGGTTTGAGGGAGGTTAGGTAATTTTCCCAGGCCATATAACTAGCAGCGGCCAGAGCTGGACCTTGGACTTAATCCAGGTCCACAGCCTGGCCACACATCCATGGTGCTACCCTGCCTCTGCACACTGGGCCCTGGTTCCTGCTGCCTCTGCTAGACACCCTCCACTTCTGTGAGTTTGGCTGTTTTATAAATGGAATATAAATGGAATCATGCAGTATTTGTCCTTCTGTGACTGGCTTATTTCACATAGCATAATGTCACCCCACTACTCAATCAGGTTGGCAACAGAATTTGTGTACCTGTTTGAGCTGAGCTGATAGGTTGAGGATAATAAGCTTGGGTCTTGAGATCCACGCTGAATAATCTGAACAATCCCATATCACACCAGTGCCGACACTTACCCTGATGCACCCTGATGAAACTTCTTTTTCCATTTCAAGAGCATGACAAGCAAGCAAAAAGAAATAAAAAAGAAACAGCCAAGCTTGTGAACTGAGTTCCAAAGGCATTGGTTTGTAAAAGCAACAGCTATTACGGAATACACACAAGTACACACACACATACACACACACACACAAAACCAAACTATAAATATTAAACTTTATGAGAGAAGGGCCATATAATTTATTATTCTCTTTTAAGATACCATGTTTGAATATCGTGTCATAACTGAGTGAATGAACCCTGAGTTGTTTTTGTTTTGTCTCGTTTGGCTATAAAAGCTGTTAATTGCCTACGGAGAAAATCCCCAGTGGAAATAAATGAAGATCGGTTAAAGTGAAAGCATAATGCTTATGTTTTGGAAAAGTGCCATGTCAGAGGGTATGAGAGCATAGGGGTAAGAGTCAAGGCTTTAGCCCCAGAGAGGCTTGGGCTCCAGTGCTTCCCAGCTAAGTGACACTCAGCCAGCTGCTAACTTTTATGAGCCTGTTTCTTCATCTGTAAGGCAGGATAAAGGAGCCCAGAGTCACAGGGTCATGGGAATCCCAGTACAAAACATTAAAAAGGAAATCTTCGTGGCTTAGTTGGCTCAAAGACTAGCATGATGTGTAGCAACAGGAAGATGATGTAGAGAGTAGAAGGTGTTCTCTCCAATTTCTTTTGCATTCGCTCTTGTAATGATTAAATGGTATATGACCAGGGAGAAAGAACTGAGAGAACTTGACAGGAGCAACCTTTCTCAAAATTAATCAAAACCAAAGGATTCCACAAAAAATAAGATGGCTTGATGGAAGGACAGAGGGATGACTAGATGGCTGGAGAGGTGACAAAGTGATCAATAAGAGCTAGCAGAAAATAGGCATAAGAGTGTTCTCTGTAAATTTCTTTTAATTTTCTGTATATTAAAAAGTTTTCTAGATATAACATTGGGGGAAAAAACTACAGCTTTTCTGTAGCAGCGAGTGGCCTCTGGAAATGTCTGTGGTGCCCCCAAGCCAGGGAATGAGGAACATTCCCTCACACTCTGCTGTGTAGTTGGGGTTTAGGACCCAGTGTAGACAGAGCTGGGCAAGTCCAAGCAATTCAGCTTCCAAGCACTTTGAACTCGAGCAGTTCCGTTAGCCTGCCTTATCCCTAGTTTCCTTATTCATAAACAGTGAAAACTATATCTGCCTCTAAGGAATAAATGCAAGTATCCCTGGCACCATGATTAGGAAATTCGAGTCATTAATATTCTTAGTATCAGAGTCAAAAGGACCTTCAAATCCATCTAACCCAAACCCCTCATTTTACAAATGGACAGTCAGGTGGTCAGAGAGGAAAACTGATTTTCCCAATGTCACACAGCTGATTAGTTGTAGCTCTAGCCTTTGAATTCAGGTCTTCCGTGTTCCAGTCTAGTACTCTGTCATTGAATCAATCTTCCTCCTGAGAAGGCTTGTTTCTTCCATCTTATAAAATGATGCAGACCAACTACATGGCCATCAGGTATCACCAATGATTCTAGTGCCAAAGAGCAAACACCCAGCAAGAGACAACCCAGAGCTGGAGAAGTGGAACTTTCTCCCCCGCTGGCTTTGCTGCTCTGACCCCCACCCTCAGGCAGTCCTAGATTCCATAGGATCAAGGGGCTTTGGGGCAGCCAGCCTTGAGCTCTCCATGGACCTTGAGCCTGAGAAGTACCGTGATTTTTCTGTTTGGGGACCAGAGCATGGCGTGTGGCAACTCCAGGTCCAGCCACAGCCCCTGGGCAAGCTATCTCTTGCCCCATCTCATTTGACCAGATCAGGACAAAGAAGCGGCTCCTTCCTGGAATATGACTGGGGTCCAGGCCCGCCTATTTCCACCTATGTTCTTCCATGTTTGCCTACCAAGCTCCAAACTCTTGCTAAATTTGCAGAAGAGAAATCAGAGACCTTCTACCCTCTAAGAGCCATGTGACTGTTTAGCAACTTTGCCCCAAGGGCTCCGAAATTGGAGAAACAACTTCTACTCTCATCTTCCTACTTCTGCACATCGTGCTGCTTTTCGAGCAAACTAAGCCACAAAGATTTCTTTTTCAATGTTCGGTACTGGAATTCTCATGATCATGTGACTGTGGGCTTCTTTATCTCTCGCCATGAAACTTGATCACAGATCCTGAAGAATCCAAAGTAGTGAAATACCTTCCACTGAGAAGTTAAGGTTTCCTATGAAACAGTGAATTTTGATGCTGCATATTGCTTTTACAAAAATGTTAAGCTACATACAATTTGGGGGTATCTTTCCTGCCATCAGAGAAATCTCTGGAACTGGCTGATTCTTTGCTAGCCAACACTAGGTGTTTTTCGTTGTTGTTGTTGTTAACAATTTTATTGAGGTATAATGTACATGTCATAAAGTGCTCTCACTATAAATGTAAAATTCAATGATTTTAAGAATTTTAGAACATTTTCATCACACCCAAGAGATCCCTCCTACCCAGTAGGCTGTCACTCCACACTCCCACTCCCAGCAAACATGACGGTCTTTCTCTATAGATTTACCTTTTCTAGACATTTCATAGAAAATAGATAGATGGATTCTTCACAGTAGACAATCGTATCTTTATTACTCATAGATTGGATCCATCACTTAATGATCAACATGGCCCAGGCACTATGTGAGGTGCTTGCCTTAAATGAGCAAAACAGACTAGATCCTGTCTAGCTAGGAAGGCAGGAAGTTAACCCAAAACAATAACAAGTGAAGATGGGCTGTGAAAGGGGTGACCACGGGGTGGGGAGGGGGCTCCCTGGAGGGTAAATGAAGGCAGCTCACAGTTGGCCGTGGGATGGCACCTGGATGATGTCAAGAAGCCTCAGAGGGGCTTCAGGCCGGGGTGGGGTGAGCTAGTGGCACTGCAAATGGATTGGAGCAGGGCAAGAACACAGGCAGGAAGACCAGCTGGGAAAGTGCTGGCATAGCCCAGGGAAGAGGAGCCCAGTGGATAAGAACTTGGGATTCCCGGTCAGATGGATCTGTGAGGTGTTTAACCTTGGAAACTTAACGTCTCTAAACTTCTCATCTGTGAGTTGAGGAGAATAATGTTCTGTCTTCAAAAGATTGTTACTGTGACAATTAAGTGCCAGAGGCGTGGGCAGCGTTTCACAGGGCGTCTGGCGCGAAGGCCATGCTCAGCCACTGTGAACTGTTGGGCTCACCCAGGGGCCCCATCCCTTCCTCTGCTCAATAAATATGTATTGAGCCTCTGAACTGTGTTAAGTGCTGTGACTGACGAGCAAGATGTCATTCCTGCCCTCAAGCCATTTTCCTTGAGCAGGGTAAGTTCTTAACCTTTTCGTACCTTGGACTCCTTTGGTTGCCTGGTGATGCTTATAGACCTCTTCTCAAAATCATATTTTAAAAGCACAAAATCAAATCTCTAAAAGGTCCCTATGGTTTCTCATGAATAACAAAAGTGGAGGATCCCCACTGTAGTTGTCTGGTGCTGTGAGAGAAAGCCTTTTGTGTTTTCTTAGACAGCCTTTCAAATAGAACAATTTGTTCAGCGTTTACTGAGCACCTACTATGTGCTGGGCAGTAGAAATACAGCAGAGAATAAAACAAAGTTCCTGCCCTCATGAACTTACATGAGGGGGATAGGCAATAAACAAATAAACTCAGAAATAGACAGTGTATCAGATGGTGATAGGTGCTGTGGGAAAAACTAAGCAAGTTGTATTAGTCAGTGTTTTCCACAGAAACAGAACTGATAGAAGATTCCTCTTTCCCTCTCCCTTTCTCTCCCTCTCTCTCCCTCTCTCTCTGTCAATAGGCATGAGAATCCTCTCTTACCTGGCGGAGACTCAGCCTTTTATTCTGTTCAGGCCTTCAACTGATTGGATGATGCCCACCCACATTAGGGAGGGCAGTCTGCTTTACTCAATATAGGGATTTAAATGTCAATTTCATCCCAAAACACCCTCACAGGAAGACCCAGAATAATGCTTGACCAAAAATCTCAGCACCCCCTTGGCCTAAACAAGTTGACATAAAAAATGAGCCATCATCTGGGTTAATAGGAAAGGTGGTAGCTGGAGGTGTCATTTTGTAAAGGGGAGTCAGGGAAGGTACCTCCAAGTAGAGGCCATCAGAGCAGTGACCTCAGTGAAGTCAAAGCAAGAAGCTGTGGAGAAGGATCATTCCAGGCACAACTAGAAAACCCTGCGCCTGGGACAAGATGAGAATGTCGAAGCTATGGTAAGAAGCCACTGTGTCTGGAGCACAGAGTGGGGTGGGGGGACCCCAGGCAAGGAGCTGTGGTTGGAGAGGTGGGCAGCAGCAGGTTCACATAGACCTTGGGGGCCAAGGTGAGAATCGGGCATTTCTCTTAAAGGATCATGGAAAACCACTGGGGAGTGTGAACCACGTCTCTCTGGCTACCGTGCTGAGAACAGGCTGCAGAGGGGGAGGGTGGAAGCTGGGACACATTAACTGAGCTTATTGTCATAACCAGCTAGAGAGGATGGTGGCTTGGGTTGCAGTGGCCACAGCAAAGGCCATGAAAAGTGGGCAGATTATGGACATACTTTGCAGGGCGAGCAGAGGACCTTGCTGCAGGGTGAATAGACAAGTTAATAGACACTTTAATAGAAAATACACAGATTCTCAGGATGTGCCCCTCCAACCCTTTTCACAGACCTTGATTATGCCTGATGACAATTCGGCTGTCACAGAGGGAAGACTTTGCCGGGTGGCCTCTGTCAGCTGATTATTTTTCTGAATGGCTTTGCATGTGACTGCTCTTCTGGAAAGTTGCTCTTACTTTATTCATCGCTTCTGTCTCTTTGCCAGGGAAGCTATCTCTGTGTGTGCGGTCTCCAGTATATCTTGGTAGCTCGGCTTTGTTTTGTGAGCTCATTTGGGCTCGTTAAATATCATGGTCTTGTTTGTTTTGATTTTTTTTGTTTGTTTGTTTTGATTTGTTTTGTCTTATTTTTCCAAAGAACTAAAATGGTATTGGGGTTTAATTTACATACATCAAATGCACAAAGCTTACAAGAGCACTTTAACGTGTATACCTGTGAAATGTCCACCCCAAATAGGATTAGAATATTCCTACAGCCTAAGATAGTTCCCCCAGACCCCTTTCCAGTCAATCTCTACCATCCCCTTCCCCCCCACCCCGCCCGGCTGACCTCTGTTCTGACTCCTGTTTACCATGAATTAGTTTGGCCTATTCCTGAACTTCATCTAAGTAAATCATTAGTATTCATTCCTTAGTGTCTGGCTTCTTTCATTCAATACAATGTGCTTGAGGTTCATCTATGTTATCGATTGCATCTGTAGTTTGTTCCCTGGATGAATATAGCACAATTTTTAAATTAATTCACCACTTGATGGACATTTGAGTTGCTTCCAGTTTGAGGCCATTATGATTAAAACTGCAGTGAACCATTATTCACAATAACTAAAGATATGGAAACAACCTAAATGTCCATCGACAGATGAATGGATAAAGAAACTGTAGTGTATACACACAGTGAAATATTATTCAGCCTTAAACAGGAAGGAAATCCTGCAATATGCAACAAAATGGATGAAACTGGAGCACATAATGCTACATGAAATAAACCCATCACAGAAAGACAAATAATGCATGATTATGCTTATATGAGGTATATAAAACAGTCAAACTCATAGAAGTGGAAAGTGGATTGGTAGTTGTCAGGAGCTGGGGGAAAGGGGAAATCAGAAGTTGCTATTTCATGGGAATTAAATTTTATTTATGCAAGATGATTAAGTTCCAGAGATCTATTGCACAACATCGTGCCTGTGGTTAACAATACTGTTTTGTGCACTTAACATTTTGTGAAAAGGATAGACCTAATGTTAAATGCTCCTACTACAAAAAAAAAAAAAAAGAAAAAAAAGAAAAACAAACCTGCAATAAATATTGGGTACATGACTTTTTATTTACTCATATTTTCATTTCTTTTTGGTAAATACATAGGAGTAGAATTGCTTGGCCACAGGGTTGGTGTATGTTATTGTACTTTATCAGAGTTTTGGTTTTAAGTTTGTTTTCATGCATGGGACGGCATACAAGCCTTAACTAGGTACATCTACCTCGGGGCTTCCATCATCAGGCCTTAGAAGAAAAACTGTGATGACAATGATATTGATGATGATGATAGTGATAATGATGAATATAAAAATGATGATGAAGAGAAGGTAGGAACATCCTGATGATGCTTTTGTAGTACTTCCCATGTGTGGCTTTCTCTGTATTAATTTATTAAATCCTTACAGCAACACTGAGAGGTAGGAATCATTATCCTCATTTTACAGTTGAAGAAACAGCCTCAGAGACATTAATTCATGTTCTCAAAGTCACTCAAACCCATATGGAAGAAGCCCATGTTCTTTCTACTAATTCTATAACCTCATATAAGAAGTCCTTGTGAATGTCTTCTCTCACATCTTCTCCTGATGCCCTGACCAGCCTCCTGAGTGGCTGCTTTGCCTTTGATGAGGTATTTTAAGTCCTTCTGGTGTCTGGTTTGCCTGGCAGCTGCTCTTTGGTGTCTGAGGTGCTGACCTAATGTCTGCCTGCCCGCAGGGTCCCTTTGACTATCAATTTGTCCATCCTCTCTCCACCCCCCTCCACTAAATCCCCCAATTCCTTTCTCTTCCCCTGCCTTTTCCCTGTCAGTTTTACCCCACCCCCTTCATCATCACCACTCTCCATCACCAAACCCCATTATAATTTACCTAAACCCCATAAGTGAGCATCTTTGAATCAACTTCTCTAAATGTTTGAAAGAATCTCCCTTCAAAATTGCTTAGTTGTTCTCCAAAAGATTTTTGCTGTTTTTGTAAAGAATTTTGCCTTGAATCATTTTTATAATGGGAATGTTTGACCCAATGGCCTTATTTTGATAATCACCATAAAAAGCATAAAAAGGATGATTTTGCTGACAGCAAACATGCTATTGACGTGAGCATCTTTCTTTTATTTGATGAGAATTTCAAATAAATACATTTCAAGAAGAAAAACTGAATCTTTTATGATTTCATTTGGCCTTTTTTCTCCTAAAAAATCTAATTATAATTTAGATAATTAACACACACCCCAAGTCCTGATTTTTCAGCAATAAACTCCTGTCTAATAACAGTAGCCTACATTTAGGTACTAGTTCAAGTTATTTTCATATACTTTGAGTTAATCTCCACAACAACCCTCTGAGGTAGATCAAGCAAAAATAACTGGGAGGCACGACCATTGAGTAAGAAGTTGGTAAGTTAAGGAATTGGGGATTCTCTATAGCGTTGAATAGAACTTCAAGCCTAGCTTCATACGAATTTTACATATTTCATCACTCCAACATCATGGGTAAAATCACAAATTCATCCCATTTGTGAGGACATTCATGTTTCTAAATTGAAATCTATTTTTACTAACAATTATCATTTGAAATATCTAAATAAGTTACACGTGCATTGTAAATTGCTTGTCATCTTGTGCTTGCTGGAGTTTCTCTGAGATTTAAGAATAAGATTTCTGTGAAGCCAAGGCTATAATGTCCAATTTGCTAGAAAGTGGGCGCCCTCTTGTGGACCATGTAATACCAAAGGGACAGATTTCAGCCAGGAAGTATAAAACAGTCTAAATACACTAGCCCAGCAGTCCCCAACATTTTTGGCACCAGGGATCGGTTTTGTGGAAGACAATGTTTCCATGGACGGGGGCCGGAGCGGGGGCGGGGGGGGATGGTTCAGGCGGTAATGCCAGCGATGGGGAGCGATGGGGAGCGATGTGGAGCGATGGGGAGCCGCAGATGAAGCTTCACTCGCTCGTCCGCTGCTCACCTCCTGCTGTGCTGCCGGGTTCCTAACAGGAACCGGTCCCCGGGGGTTGGGGACCCTGCACTAGCCCCACCAATGTACACACTGAATCCCTATGAAAGCAAAAAACATCTTAGAAGTGGTTGGTAAGTTTCTTCAAGACATCATAGAACCTTAGAATTTGAGATGTTAATCATCAAGGTATTACAGATAAGGAAACCAAAGCTCCAAGAAGTTAGTGACTTGTCCTCAAATCATAAAGCATCACAAATCTGAAGTCCTGCTAAGAATTTAAGACACTTCATGAAGACAGCATTAACATAAAAGATCACATAGAGATACTTGTAGTATGGCAAATATAAAAAAAGAAAATTTTTAGTAATGTCTTACTGTTCTGCAGTCCTTAAACATTCTTGAAGTTTCTCACCCTAGATTAAGTGAATGGGGGTGGGGGGGTACTTAGGAGGCTGATCCAGTTTAGAAGGGATTAGTGATGCTAACCTGTGATGGGGTGGGAAGAGTGTGAAGCGGATGGTTTCGAGAGTTGGTTATGAGGCTGAATCCACAGAACTTACTGAAATTGATTGCTATAAGGGAGAAGAGGCAAAGATGGTTCCCAAGTTTCTACTTTGGGGCAGTTGGGTGTATTGTAACTGAGGTAGGGGTTTCTTTGAGTAAAGAATGGCTGAAAAAGTTAATAGATAAGTTGTCTACATGTTTTTAGGATCAGGACGTATAGTCTGAAATCTTTTGTGAGTGTGTATGTCTGCATGGATATTTAATTGACGACAAGGGCATTTGAGAAAGTCTGTGCCTGGCTTGCTAGTGTTGAGGAGACTCAAAAAAGAAAAAGTCAAGGACATAATGGAGACTTTGTTCTTTGTTTTAGTTTTGTTAGTAAACTTTCATCATGCCTGTAATTACAACAGAATTTTAAGATGTAATTACAACAGAATTAAGTAGCTCTAAATTATATAATAATTACATTTAGTTTTAATGATGACCACTTATTGATTCAAGCCTCCTTGTTTGACGTTTGTTTGTAATATGATTGCATTGGTGGGCAAACTGATCAGGCCTGGTTGGTCTCCTTATTGAGTCTAGATAATTGGACACATGTTCTAAAATTTCAGGTGGGCTGTACCTTTGGAGAGGGGGCTACATGTCAGATTCCTTGGCTAAAATATTATTCTATTTAGGGGTTTCAGAATTTCATAGGAGGGGGGCAAAAAAGAGAGGAGACTTTGGAACAATGGTGGTCTTTCAGGAACAGAAGCAGTTGATTAAGGACATGTTTTGGGTCCTAAAAGGGCTGCATAGAGTGTCTCAAATCACACTTGAAGGATAGTCACCAATTTTTCCTACTGGAGAGTCAAAGGGATAAAGCAGATAGAACATGGGCATCAGACAGAGGTGGATTTAAAAGCTGGTTACTGTTTACTGTGTGACCTTGTACAACTTATTAATTTTTCTCGACGTTTTCTCATCTATAACATAGGTGATGATGATAGTCTCCGTGGGGTATTAGCCTACTTGGGCTGCTATAGTAAAATACCTCAGATTGGATGGCTTAAAGAACAGAAATTTATTTTCTCACAGTAATGGAGGCTGGAAAGTCTAAGATCACTGTTCTAACAAATTCCGTTTCTGGTGAGAGCCCTCTTCCTGGCTTGTAGATGGCTGTCTTCCTGCTCTCTTCTCACCTGGCCTTCCCTTAACGCATGCATACAGAGAGCAAGAAAGTGGGCTCCGTGGTGTCTCTTCTTATGGGATCAGGGCCCCACCCCTATGACCTTATTTAACCTTAATGACTTCTTTAGTGACCCCATCCTCAAATACAGCCACACTGGCGGTTAGGGCTTCACCACATGAATTTGATGGGGGGACCAGGCACAGTCAACCCTAACATACATCAAAGGGCTTGAGTGAAGATTAAGTGATTTAATGATGCTAAAAACTGGCTCTGTTCTGGTTGCAGCTACAGGTAATACAAGGTGAATTTCTTTGTCCCTTAAGATACCTGCCATGTCTATTGTGTTCATAGCCATTATCCCATTGGAAGGGTCTACTACAGGAAACACATTTTCTGCTCTTGGTAAATGTATTATTACTTGTATCACAGCATTTAACAAAGAATAAGAATGGACATTGCTTTGCCCATGTTATGAGTCCTAATATCCCTCACTATTGTGTTGCCTTTTGTTAAGCCTCCAAACCATAGCACAATTACTTTGCTTCCCTCTTTAAGAGTTAACTCCTGCATTCTCAGAGTCTTTGGCTAAAGGAGTTCAAACTACCTTCACCTTTCTGTGACATGCTTTTACAGGGTGGGAAAATTGGAGATCTTTAGTAATTATATTCCTTTAAAAACGTAAAACTACTCCGTACACTCCGACTCAGCAATTCTACTTATTGGAATTTGTTCTAAGGCAATAGCTGAAAGTACATGCAATCGCAAATGCAAGGATATTTATTGCCACATTGCCTGTGATCAGAAGAATCAACTGAAAATAACCTCCACACAAAGCACAGGCTTGGCTGGTTACATCCCATCCATCCACTCAATGGAATTATATGGAGCCACTGAGAAGTGTGTTGTTGAGGAATATCTATTGACATGGGGAAACATTTATAAGCCAGTCTATAAACCTAATGTAACTAACATTCTTATAAAGAAAAATAAGCATGGGGGAAAATCTAAGACATATACCAAGATGCTAGCAGTGGTTATTTTTGGTGGTGGGATTAAAGTTAGCATTTTCCTACTGTGTCTTTCAACTTTTTGCATTGAATAAGTATTAATTATGAATATAGAAAAACTTAATAGACATGATCCTTTAAAAAGCTGAGGCATCCAGGGACCCCCATGTTTTTGGTGGGGCTCTGCATTGGTGAATATTTGCTGGGGGAGGATTGAGCACAAATGAACATTCTAGAGAAGAATAATTTAGAAAAAATAAATGTCATTCCAACTCAATGACTGCTTGAGAGCACTGGTGGCCAATATGTCAGTGGATAAAATTTTATATTATTATAAAATATGCATATATAAATAGTAAGAAACTGGAAGGAAACAGACTATATGTCAAGAGTGCGATCGGTGGTGATTTTTTTTCTTTTTCATATTTTAAAATAGTTTAATTATTAAATGTTTCATAATGGACATCTTTTCATGTTCCAAATGTTTTTGTTTTCCTTACCCACTATATGAAGAGGCTTAACTGTCAGGAAAAGTTACATTTAAAGGCCTTGAGGACAAAGAATATGCAATATTCTTCTTGTTTTCTCCTCAGCATCCAGCATGGGACCAAGAGAATTTTGGTAACTGGATTGAATACCAGCTGGATGGGTCATATGCCAAAGCTGGATTTTCTGTGCTACTCACGTTCCTTCTTACTGTGAACAGTGTAAACTAAATAAAGTAAAATAAAATAAAATAAAAATTGGTGGCATGAGAACTGCATTCAGAATTGGAAAGAGAACGTTTCTGCTTCTTAGGAAAATAGTCAGCACTAAAGCGATAAATCCCTGGATGAGGATCAAGGAGCTTTTCTGACCATACAGCCAACCATCAACTGCTTGTTTTGTTCTGTGACCAGGCTCCCTGGATCCACCCTCAGCATTTGTCTCTCATCCAGCCAGGCAGGGGACATGGATTTGCTCATGATGTAGGGATGTGTGGTCATTGGCAAAAAACTTCAGAAGATGTTTCCATCCGCTCAGCCACTTGATGGTCCAAATCCAAAACAGATGGCTGGTTCTCCTCTGAAACATGCTGACCCAGGACACTAAAGCCCCGTCACAGCCTCTGAGGCTGCCCTTCTTATAAGAAGATCAAAACCCCAAATGTCATGAAACCTATCAAATTAAACTTACTCTAGGCCTCTGAGAATCCAGATAGAATAGTTTTCAGTGAGGGAACAAGAACAATTAAATTTCATACTTACATGGGATTTGATACACTGTAAAGCCTTTCTCCTGCACATTTGAAATTCTCTTGACTTAGTAATTAAAGAGGCAGAACAGGTCTTATGAGCCCCATATTATAAAAGAATAAACCGAAACACAGTTTCAGTGTTTTGCCTGATGTCTTCTGGTATGTAAGCAGAAGGGGTGGGAAGAGGACCCCAGGACCCTGATTGTTTTAAGTCAGCTTTACTGAGATGTAACTTGTCTGCAATAAAATTCACCAATTTTAGAGTACAGTTTCTTGAGTTTTGACAAATTTATAAAGCTGCATAACCACCAACATAATCAAGACATAGAATATTTTTGTTATCCCCAAATGTTCCCTTTTGCCCTTTGTAGTCAGTCTCTTTCTATTCCCAACCTTTGGCCCCTGGCAACTGCTGATTTGGATTCTTTTACGATAGTTTTGCCTTTTCTAGTATTTTATATAAGTGGAATCCCACAGCATATGGTTCATATCTGGCATCTTTCTCTTAGCATAATGCTTTGGAGATTTATTCATGTTGCTGTATGCACCCATAGTACAATTTTTTTTTTTAAATAAATTTATTTATTTATTTATTTTTGGCTGTGTTGGGTCTTTGTTGCTGCCTGAGGGCTTTCTCTAGTTGTGGTGAGCGGGGGCTACTCTTTGTTGCGGTGCGCGGGCTTCTCATTATGGTGGCTTCTCTTGCTATGGAGCACGGGCTCCAGGCACGCAGGCTTCAGTAGATGCGGCGTGTGGGCTCAGTAGTTGTGGCTCGCGGGCTCTAGAGCACAGGCTCAGTAGTTGTGGTGCACGGGCTTAGTTGCTCCGCGGCATGTGGGATCTTCCCGGACCAGGGCTCGAACCCGTGTCCCCTGCATTGGCAGGCAGATTCTTAACCACTGTGCCACCAAGGAAGTCCCTACGATTCTTTTTAATTGTGCAGTAACATTCCTTGGTGACAGTGTCCTATAGTGATCTGTGAATATATCACAATTTGTTTATCTGCTTACCCGTTGAGGCATCTTTACTTGGGAATCTAGTAAAATGCTGGTAAATGCTTGCCTCCCCATGGTGTTCACCTGTGTCTAAGCTCCTTGAGGGTAAGGACAGTGTTTGTCTGGTTCACAACTGTTTCCTCAATGCCTGACACAATGCCTGGCACAGAGGATGCACCCAGTAATAACTTTATGGATGAATGAATAGATGAACAAATGAATGAATGAACACAGCATGTTGGTGTTTAACTAAGCAACTGAGAATAGAAACTGCCCTAGAAAGAGAAACACAGCATTAAACTAATTTCTCTATTTTGAGGCTTTTCAGGTTCTGGGTACTATATATAACCTCTCTGAGCTCAACCTTTTATAAAATGAGGGCAACAATTCTTTCCTTATGGGATAGTTATGAGAATTAAATGAAATAGCCTATGTAAAGCATTTTACACAGTGCCTGCCAGGTAATAAGTGCCTAAAAAGTCATCTGGCTGTTATCATAATCATTGCTATTACTTGAATAACAAGAAATACCATTCAAGGTGGGGAACTTTGTAAGGTATTACAAACTCCTCTTCCCAGAAATTCAACTGTAAAACCGAGGTGTGGGTAGTTTTCTTCCTTTCCTGGTGTGTGGTCCTTTAGCCCACTTATTTACAGGGCATCAGTGGCTGACATTCTTGCTGGCGTGTCTGTGCAAAGCTGTTCTCATTAGTTGGCATTGCTTTGGAAAATGGCTGCCACTGTAATCTTCCCCATTAGTAATGAGAATATCAACTTATGTTTAAAAATTTGATTCAGCCTATGAATATAAACAGACCTGTTCCTAATTCAGGAAGTCTCCTGATTGACTTTGACCAATCATCCTTGGAATTTCCAATAATGCCTCCCACACAGGCCCTCCTCTTACCTTCCCCTGGTGCTAAATCAGATTCCAGTTGAAGTGGCAGATAATGCAGTTGGGCCTGAATGGACCTGCTGGCCACTTGCATAAAAGAATCAGCTGTACCAAACACAGTTTTGCGGTTTTCAAAGGGAAATGGGATTACAATTCCCATTTGTTTTCTCAGAGGGCTGATCCCCTTGTTCTCTGGATCAAGTTAAACATAGGACTTACCATCATCTTGCTTCCATTAGATGACCTCAAAACTGAATGACTTCCCAGGACAAAGAAAAATCCCCAAGCCAGGCGCCACCTATTTCTTCTCCAACATCATCTCTTTCTGAATAATTTCATCTGTCCACACTTGCCTCCCCCCTAGCTTGTATCTCTGGCATTATTCTCTGTGACTAACACTGTCTGCCTCCTTGAAACACTTCGGAATCCTCAGATGATCAGGAAGGACTTTGCATCCAACAATTGTGTCCTTTTTGCAATTTTAGCCTGTTTTCTTGTACCCTAACTTCAGGGACAGTGGTGTTGAAATAAATTTCTAGGCTCAAGATGGAGCCCTTGCTGCCCAGGGTGACATGTCAGCAAACCAAACTTCTATGTTCTTGTAAGTGCTCTGCTTGATGGTAAACGCGGAAAATCCATTCAGCCAAGCCCCAAATGCCAAGCCACCTCCGGGGTCTACACTTATTTCCTCGTCGCTTGATCTTTCTAAATTAGGTCAGATATGCAACCCCAGCCACTCATGCCCTGTTTCCTGACTGCTTCTTCGAACTCTTTATAAAACTTGCTCCTGCCCCAAATCCCTTGGGAAAAGTGCCTCACTGCTTGTGAGGCCTTCTACTCCCACAGCCCAGGGATTATTTCCCCTTCAATAAAGGGCATCAAACTCATTACATATTGTTTTAGTTTTGTCTTTTGACAGTAGATAACGTCTAGACCTCTTCCTCTTTAGAATCATGTCTCCTTTCAGAGAAAAGCCCATCCCAATTGCGTCTTCCCTTTATTTTTATTCAAAAAAATTTTTTTTTGGAGTGTAGTTGATTTACAATGTTTTGTTACTTTCTGCTGTACAGCAAAGTGAATCAGTTATACATATACATATATCCACTCCTTTTTAGATTCTTTTCCCATATAGGTCATTACAGACTATTGAATAGAGTTCCCTGTGCGGTACAGTAAGTTCTTATTAGTTATCTGTTTTTTTAAATTTATTTATTTATTTATTTGTTTATTATTTTTTTGGCTGTGTTGGGTCTTCGTTTCTGTGCGAGGGCTTTCTCTAGTTGCGGCAAGCGGGCGCCACTCTTCATCGCGGTGCTCGGGCCTCTCACTGTCGCGGCCTCTCTTGCTGCGGGGCACAGGCTCCAGACGCGCAGGCTCAGTAGTTGTGGCTCACGGGCCCAGTTGCTCCGCGGCATGTGGGATCTTCCCAGACCAGGGCTCGACACCCGTGTCCCCTGCATTGGCAGGCAGATTCTCAACCACTGCACCACCAGGGAAGCCCTAGTTATCTGTTTTATATATAGTAGTGTGTATATGTCCATTCCAATCTCCCAATTTATCCCTCCCTGCTTTGTATCTTCCCTTGAATCAACAATTCAAGGGAATTGTTGATTAAACTGTTGATGAAACAATTCAATGTTTAGTCTCTCCTCCCAGATGCCATGGTCCAACTTGGCATCTTGGATGGTGATAACCCTTGTAATTAGCAGAGGTTAGAGACTTTTCCTGAAATCAGCGGGCACTCTTGGAGCTCTCATCTGAGTCTGCTTCAATTTCAAGTACTCTATGAGGGCTCAAAAAAATAAGAAGGGAATTGGGGAAGAAATGGAGTAAGCCTCTTGTCTGATTCTTCCCCACCCCATAAAAGATGGGTGATGATGTATTCTTTAGATCCTATAGAGGAGGAAAAGCTGAAATCAAAGCCCACTGAATGTCCACCTGGACGTGGAGAGTAGCTTATCAGGGATCTCAGTGCCCAGGAGAGGAAGAAGTCTCTGCTTGGTTCTCCAAAGAGGTCCGCTCGGATTGGTCTCCGTACAGCCCCAAACAGAGCTGCTGTAAAGGTCAGTGGGTCTCACATTTTCCATACAGGGTTCACCTTCATGCTTGTTAAAAATGTGGGTTCTTGAGCTATACCCCAGAGAGGTTGTTCCTGTGGGTGTTCTTGAAGTGGATTTCTTTCTGCATTGAAAATCTCTAAATCTTAATATCTGATATGTCCCCACTAGAAAACTGGAGGCTGCTTTGATCTTTTGATTTTTCTTATAAAAAGGGAACCAGGGGAAGCTACCTAATAACCACACTCTGAGTGGAAGCATCCAGTTAACAGAAATTCTCTAGACCCCTGTTTATCAAAGTGTATTCCACAGACTACCGGCCTCGGAATCATGGAGGTGCATGCTAAAAATGCAGATTCCTGGTTCTCACCCTCTGACCTGCATCAGAATTTCCCTATCCCAGGCCCAGGAATCTGTACTTTAACAAGCTTTCCAGGGGATTTTTGAAAAACTCTATAGCTTGGGAACTGCTTCCCTAAAAAGCAAAGTCTTCTTAGTAAACTGTTGGAGGTGGAGCTCTGGGGTGTATGCGGCTGAGTCTGCTACAACTTGATAGTGAAGGCCTCACCCCCGAGCTGCCAGGGTTCAGGCTGAGGTAGGGAAAGCTCTCTAAAAAATTCAGGTGGAATTTCAGGAGCATCTCTAGGAGCTGTGTGATGTTGGGCAGATTTCTTAATTTTTTTTCATTGAAGTATAGTTGATTTACAGTGTTGTGTTAGTTTCAGGTATACAGCACAGTGATTCAGTTATACATATACATATATTCTTTTTCAGATTCTTTTCCCTTATAGGTTGTAAAATATTGAGTATAGTTCCCTGTGCTATACAGTAGGTCCTTGTAGTTTATTTTATATATAGTAGTGTATATATGTTAATCCCAAACTCCCAATTTATCCCTCCCAACCCCTTTTCCCTTTGGTAACCGTAAGTCTGTTTTCTATGTCTGCGGGTCTATTTCTGTTTTGTAAATAAGTTCATTTGTGTCTTTATTTTTCTTAGATTTCGCATATGAGCAATATCATATGGCATTTGTCTTTCTCTGTCTGGCTTACTTCACTTAGTATGATAATCTCTAGGTCCATCCATGTTGCTGCAAATGGCATTATTTCATTCTTTTTGTGGCTGAGTAATATTCTATTGTATATATATAGTTTCTCAATCTATAAAATGGGATAGATACTGCCGACTTCATAGAATTATTGTCAAGATTTAGTGAGTAATTGCACTTTAGATCCTTGGAAGGGTACCCAGCCCACAGTAAAAACTGTGTGCATGTCAGCTGCTGCTACTGCTGTTTCTTTTATAAGTGTTATCACCATCTCCATCTCCACCCTCTTGAGGAGGCAGTCAATTGTCTAAAACTCAGGGGTCAGTAAGTTATGCCCCTTTACCTGTTTTTGTCAATAAAGTTTTATTGGGATGCAGCCATGCTCATTCCTTTACGCTAATGTCTGTGGCTGCTTTCCAGCTGCAACAGCAGTGTTCAATAGTCACTACAGAGACCACTTGGCCTGCAAAGCCTAAAATATTTATTCTTTGACCTTTTCAGAAAAAATTTGCCAACTCTTCCTCTTTGAGACCCGGTGAATAGGCTGATTGCCTGGAGGAAGAACAAAGGCAGTTGTGTTAGAGATTAACAGCCGAGGGCAGAGTTCTGTGAGTGAAGCAGAAGGAACAGGCATCTAGAAAGAGGGTAGAAAGTGGAGGAAGCAGAGGGCAGAGGACACTCCTGAGAAGGGTTTGGGGTGAGAGGACGCTGCCAGCCTCCTACGTCAGTCCCGAGCAAGTCTGGCCTGGACTTCAGGAGGCTGGAGTGAGTCTGACAACGCTTAGGGGAGGGTTTTCCCTCTTTCCACCTGCCGATGGCTTTCTTCTTCCAGTCTTCACTCTGCTTTCTCAACTGGTCAATTTGTAAAATGCCCTCACTGAGCTCAAAACACATCACTACATCCAATACCTTCGAAAAGTGCTGTTTTACTGTATTTCACCCAATGCAATCACCAATTGCCTACTATATGCCAGGCACCAGGGCAGATACAGAAAATAAAACATGGACCTTGCCCCGTGGAGTGCATAATCTATTTTTTCACTGCAAAGCCATAAGCCCTTCAAACCTAAGGCTTGAGGTTCCAGCCTTGCTCACTTGACACCCTGGGGCAAGAAATGCCTGGGGTTGCAGATAACTGGTAACTAATTAACACCTCCAATGAAGATCATAAAAAGAAACTTACCAGGGACAAACTGTATCTGCTGAAGACCTATGCTCCCACTCCGAGGTTCCACTGAGCAAAGCGGGTGCTGAGCAGTGTCCTTACTGCCTGACTTTTGCCAGGAGGCTGTGTACGTGGATAGAAAGAGCTATAGTTTACTGAGTGCTTCCTATGTTTCTGGTACCTGTGGTTTGCACTTGTTGTCTCATTGAATCCCTACATTCGACCCGTGAAGTAGGTACCACTCTTTTTTTTACACATGGAAAGTGGATGCTCAAAATGCCACACCTGGTCGGTGGTAGATGTGGAACTCAATTTCTTATCCATCTGATTCCAAAGTCACCATTAGTGTATATTGTGCAGATAAGACTAAGAAGGAAGGGAAAGATAAAAGCTCATCTGGATGGAAGCAACCTAAATATCCATCGACAGATGAATGGATAAAGAAGATGTGGTATGTATGTGTGTGTGTGTGTGTGTGTGTGTGTGTATGTATATATATATATATAATATATATATATATAATGGAATATTACTCAGCCATAAAAAAGAATGAAATAATGCTATTTGCAGCAACATGGATGCACCTAGAGATTATCATACTAAGTGAAATAAGCCAGACAGAGAGAGACAAATATGATATGATATTGCTTATATGTGGAATCTAAAACAAAAAAGATACATTGAACTTATTTACAAAACAGAAAGAGACTCACAGACATAGAAAACAAACTTACGGTTACCAAAGGGGAAAAGGGAAGGAGGGAAAGATGGGAGGTTGGGATTAACATATACACATTACTATATATAAAATAGATAACCAACAAGGACCTACTGTATAGCATAGGGTCTCTACTCAATATTTTGTAATAACCTATATCGGAAAAGAATCCAAAAATATGTGTAACTGAATCACTGTGGTGTACACTTGAAACTAACATGACATTGTAAATCAACTCTACTTCAATTAAAATTTTTAAAAAAGATTTTTATTAGAATAACATTGAATTTATAGACTAATATCAAAATAATGACCATCTTTATTATACTGTCTTCCCATCAATGAATATCTCATATATATAAATATATATGTATATGTGTGTATAGATAGCTCTTTTATTTTTTGATAATTGCTTTATAACATTTACATATAACTCTAGTTCATTTTTATTAGATTTAAGTAATTTATGATCATTTTATAGATTATTTTTATTTCTATTGTGAAATGGATCTTTTACCTACTATATTGTATGAACAGTTATTGCTAGTGTATAGGAATGTCATTTATTTGTATATGCTTATCTCAATATTAACTTTTTCAAACTTTTACCTGGTCTCTGGAACCTGAGCTTTTCTGTTAAACTTAGTATCTGTCCTCAAATGGGGCAAAGACGTTTTCTTTGACGACTTCAATGCTACAGAACATATGTAAGGGTCAAAGTTTCCAATATAACAGCCAGAGCAAGGTCCAAGTACTTATCACAAGGCGTCTTTGCTAAAATCTGTTCACTTGCAAAAATGATTTGGACGAGATCTGCTTGCATTCTCTCTTTCATCTTGTTTTTTGCCCACATAGCAGCTGTATCGGTAAGTAGGTTCTGCTCTTCATGGTATTTAGAAATATTCATTGTAGTATATGTTATCCATTTACCGTATCTTTATTTCTTTTCAGATTAAGCATCTTTCTAAAGGAAATGGTAAGGACTAACTGAAATGCATAGAGTGTTTTCTGAACTTTCTCTCTTTTGTTCAGCAAGACTGGTAACAATTTTTTCCCCCACTTTTAACAGTACATGATGGAGAGTTTGATGAACAGAAGGATATTTCAGAAATCAATTTAGGTGGGTGTAATTTCTGCCATCATTAATGCCTTTAAATAATTTAAAATCCTGTGATAGAATTGCTGAAAATCTCTTAATCTTCATAATATGGTATTGGGTAACTTTAGGAGAGAACTGTTCATTTGTGCCTCGTTAGAATTTGCAGAGTTTCTGAAAATGGACGTGGAACGAGAATAATGGTTAGACCAAATTTTCTAGAACTAGTGAGTGCTCAGTGGATCTAGAAATATATAACAAGATTTTTGTTGGTAAAAAATTTATTCTTCCAGTTTTCATTTTGAAAAAAGAAAAAAAGAAGGGAAAATGGATGATTATTTTGCTTGCTAAAGAAAAATGTAAGGAACATGCCTTTGGTTATATTTAGTGGGGAAAAAACCCCAGTCCCTTTACTGGCCCATCATATTCACTAACAACTGTTTGCTTGGGACTTGGAGAAGAGTGTAAAGTGTCTGTTTCGACATCTTGTCCACAAAAACATTCCTTGAAGAAATCCATTGGTCTCGTCCATTACTGAGAGGAGAGAGATGCCAAGTAATCGTCTCTCTTTTCTCTCTCATCCTGTCTCTAAAATGAGGGAGAAGCCGCGACATTCTGGGTATCTTTGGTTAGAATTGGTGGGAAACAGAGGTTCCATATTCATCATCATAAGTACCTTATAGTTTACAAAAGCTTTCATATCCAATTGCATATTTATTTGTCAAATTCTGTAATGGGGTGAGTGCTATTTTCATTTTGCAGGAAGGAACAGGAGGCTCCTTTGGGTCAAGTTGACTCACCCAAGATCACAGATGGCAGTGGTAGAGCTCACCTCCCAGTCTTTTGACTCATAGCTTAATAGCTCAGTCCTATATGAAGAATGTAAAACTAAAAAATCCCATACCTTAGGGGTAAATTCCTCTGGCTTTGTCCCATTTACAGGGAAGCCAGTCTAGGTGATATTTAGTTGGAAAACCTTGAGAATGACTGCAGGGGCAAAGTAGAAATCACTGAGGAAAGTAAATGGGTGAATGGGTCTCAAGACTTCAGAGCCAGGCATCAAACGATCTCTCTTTAAAGTCAGGCAGTCAAGGTGTCTGTAATTCAGAGGATCTGCTGTATCTTAAAGGTCCTGAGGCAGGAAAGCCTTGAGGTTTTAGAGCAGTGCTTCTCAAACTTTAGCATCAGAATCCCCCAGAGGATTCAACACCAGTGAGATTAGATTTATTTCCCACCTATTAAGGCTGCTCTAAACCATCAAGGCTTTTCAGGATGTTTCTATTTGCTGTTGCCTCTGCCTTCAGTTCCCTTCCTTCACTCCCCACTCCACTAGATTTCTGCTTAAATGCCACCTCCTCAGGCAGGCCTTCCCTGACCACCATTTATGAATATCAACCCTCCTTCACCTCAGCACTCTTTTCCTTCTTACTCCGTTTCATGGGGTTTTTTTTCAATTATGCTTTTCACCATCAGCCATACTTTACATTTATTTATTTCTTTGTATCCCCTTCCTCTCCAATCAAGAATGTCATCTCCCCGAGTGCTTTGTTTTGTTCTCCGCTATATCCCCAGCATCTAGAACAATACGTAGGACACATTAGGCACTTAATAAGTATATGCTACATAAACAAACTGAGTAGTGAACAGGCTGGGGCTTGCTTTCAATGGATCTGTACTTCTTCGTGAAATTCTCCTACTGCACTCTCTCACTCCTCTGTGACCCCATCCATGCTGACCAGCCCTTGGGGCCAAGGTCCCAGTAGGCTTCTTCACATTGCTCTGGAAGAGGCCTTCCCTCATCCAGGCCAGGGGTCAAGGAATGCATAATTTTGCTCAGGACCAACCTAGGCAAGAGTATGGATGGACCAGACCATAGTAGCCCTACTGAAAAGGCAATTCAAAACCTGGGTCCTGCTGCCTGTGAGGCAGTGGCATCACTGCTGTTTGTTGTTGTTTAATTGTGCTGTTATACGACTAGGTTAGGGTCCTGAGGTTAAGCAAATCTAGGAAATATGTGCATGAGGAAAGGAGTGATGCAGGGGCAGCCTTAGTTAGTCATTAACAAGCACAACCAGGAAGCCACCTCATAATAACACCTCCACGGTGTCATTACAGAGCCTGAACCCAGCTCCTGAATGAGCTGTAATCTTTGCCAAATGAGATCCCTGTTTCCATGTGAGGTTGTGGTAATTGCCCTCTAGTTTGATTTTCCAGCTGTAAATCAGGGGCTGTTCTCAGAATGAAGTATGATCTGATGATTCTGTCCGAAGTAGTCTGTGTTTTCAAGGGAAGGCTGCTTGTCAAACTTTAGGGCTGTAATAAGAAGTGACATTCTTTTAAATGCCCTTAGTTTCCCCACCAGGATCTTCCCTTTTAAGGATCTTACTTTCAGAAACACTCTGAGGCCAATGCCATCAGGGAGAAAGTATATTCTGCTAAGGTCCTGACAGCAGATGTTTGGAGCTATGGTTTTGAATGGATCTACCCATATTTGCCAGGTCTTCTTTATTATCAGGGCAGCACCCTGAGCTTGGCTTTGGAGGGCACCATTGTTTTTTCATGGGGAAGAGCAAAATCAATCCATTTAGCTAGGATGGGGAAGAAGGATAGTACAATAGCAGCAAGGACCCTGGACGGGAAGTCAGAAATTCTATAGCTCACTCAGCTGCTCACCACCTGGTACCTCATTTCCTGTCTCAGGGAGTCCCATTTCGACCCCCAAAGTGTGAGAGTTTTGAAGTCAATGACCAAAAAGATTCCTTCTAACTTGTCTCTTACTTTTTAAGATGCTTGGACAAGATTTCTTTTCTTTTTTTATTGAAGTATAGTTGATTTACACCATAATATTAGTTTCAGGTGTACAACAGAGTGATTCAATATTTTCATAGATATACTCCATTTATAGTTATTATAAAATATTGACTATATTCTCTGTGATGTATAATATATCCTTGTAGTTTATTTATTTTATACATTGTAGTTTGTACCTCTTAATCTTCTACCCCTATCTTGCCCTTCCCAACCCCCTTCCCTATTGCCACTGGTAACCACTAGTTTGTTCTCTATGTCTATTTCTGTTTTGTTATATTCACTCGTTTATTTTTTAGATTCCACATATAAGTGATAGCATAGAGTACTTGTCTCTCTCTGTCTGACTTATTTCACTAAGCATAATGCCCTCTAGGTTTCTTGTTCCAAAAATGACAATAGAGAATGTGACAATATCTGATATTTATTGGCTATTTACATTTGTTCAATTAGAAGAAATTTCTGCATTGTTTCAAAAGAGTTTCACCACATAAAGATTAACAACTAAAGACTTACAATAGAAAAGATTCACTTTATTTTGAGAGATGCCTTTTAGTAATTCTCACTCAAATATTTCTTTTTCTAAAATCCATGTCTAGCTGCAGGCTTGGACCTCTTTCAGGGGGACATTTTTCTACCGGTGAGTATCTGCTAGGGACACAATAACATTCCCCCCAGGACTGGCTGTGTCATAGGATGGTGAGTTTCTGCTCTGTGTCCAGCCACTGAGATGAAAGAATCTCATCTATAATCTGTACCCACAAAGACTTCCACTGTGGTTGCTGGTAAACAAAAACAGACGAAAACATTAGCGAACAGTACAAAAGAGTCTATAATTATTAAATTGTTTGTCCATCCAATTTTCCTAATAAGTGAAGCATGAGAGAGAAGGAAATAAACCACCATATTGAAAGTGGCTATTTCAGGTTTGAGGAATTGTAGGTCTCCTTTATTTGGTTCTTAAAAATTTCTCTGGAATTTTCTAAAATGTCTATAATGAACTTCTATTGTTTTTACAATATAATCAGAAGACAAATTGACTAAACTGTTTGAATTGTGTGACAGATTGTTTGTGGTGTGAGAGTTTAGAGAAGGGGGAAGCCAAGGAGACCAGCCGTCCAGTCACCTTTGCCTTTGTTTCTGCAGAATTCCAGAAATGGCCTGAGAGACCCCAACACCAGGTGGAAGTTCCCCATCCCTTACATCCTGGCCGACAGTCTGGGTAATATTAATTGTTCTTCATTAGGAGCTTTGAGTTGAATTCTTCTCTCTCACCTCTCCTCCTGATCATCAGCTTCAGACTTGGAGTAACTGCCAACGTATAAGAGGGTTTCTAAGCTCTGACAGTTCTTTATCTCACGGTATG
Organism: Eubalaena glacialis; assembly: GCF_028564815.1. Taxonomy (NCBI): domain Eukaryota; kingdom Metazoa; phylum Chordata; class Mammalia; order Artiodactyla; family Balaenidae; genus Eubalaena; species Eubalaena glacialis. Next base: position 29,678,638 of record NC_083722.1, on the reverse strand, counting down.
AGAGGCATGACATTACATCTGAACGCATGCTGCGTAACCAGTCTGAGATACAGAGTATCAAATAATGATTTTTAAAATGCAGAACACACTAACATGTTAATCAGACCAGGAGCAACACGAAGAACAAAAATGAAATATAATTTGACATCATAGCAATGAAAAATGTGCATTTGCAATAACAGTTTGTTTAGGTGAATCTAAATATGGTACCAGGATACTAGTTTCAACATGTTGATTTCTTCCCTTTCTGTTGCAAGACAAACATGTCACACTTTTGAGAAGTAGAAAAGACTATATTTCATATGTTCATTGTCCTCGTTCCTCTGTATTAAAAATTTCTGTTCTTTACTCTCTCTTAATATAAAGGACTGAAATCAGTTGCATTTTGTTCATTGTTGAAAGTAGTAATTGGTGGAAATAAATAAATATTAGAAGCCACGTGTGGACACTGGCTGACATCAAGCCGCTGACTGACAGCTCAGCAGCCACCATGATGCAATGCCTGTCTGGGAGGCCCATCCTCTGTGGATGGGGAAGATTCAAGAGGAGAGGGGAAGCTAGGACAATGTTACTCTGTCTTAATGAGCTGCTGTGCTGCTCCCCTTCTCGGGAGACATAGATTATGGTTCAAGAATTTTCCATCACTCTTTATCAGTGCTGCCTCCCATGCCTTTTCTGGAGAAAAGCTACATAGTAACAAGTGCTGTTGTTCTCAGTTAGTTTATGGAAAATTGAGCTGAGTTGTTTTTCCCCAGTGTTTGACAGTGCACTTGGAGATTCAAGGAGTATCCCTATTTACTGGGACATGATTTAAGAAACATTCATTTTAAAATGGATTTTCTTCCCCATGACGATTTTTCTTCCTACTTGTCTCACCTGTGCCACCACCTTCCCATTAAGACATAGACGTACTTACTGAATCTCTTACATGCCAGATTCAGCTACTCAAGGTGTGTCCCCTGGTCACACCTTGAGTAGCAAGGTCTCCTTAGCTGCAAGGTAGGTGACAGATGAATAGACAGCAAAACTGAAGACAGGTGGCCTGAAATAAGGTAGCAGCTGTGAGGATAGAGTGGTGGCTCTCAAGTAACATCACATGAGAATCACCTTCAAGTTAAAAAAGGAGTTCAGGTGCCTGGGCTCATACCATTGCAAAAAGCAAAACATTCTAATTAGAGTTTGACATTTGTATAAATTCCTTTATTAAAGTTAAATTTACGTAGCGTGAAATACACAAACCAGGCTTTTGAGAAATGCATAGACTTATGCAACCCACACTTCCAATACTCTAGAAAGTTCCCCTGTGCTCTTTTCCAGCCAATCCCCACCTCCACTCCCCAAGAGACAACTACCATTCTCATTTTTTCCCCTATAGATTAGTTTTACCTGATTTACAACTGATTTGCAGATAACTGGAATCTCAAAGTATGTCCTCTTTTGTATCTGGCTTATTTTGCTTACCATGTTTAAATTTTTCTGTATTGTGGTGGGCCAGTAGTTAATTCTTTTTCATTACTCAGTAGTATTCCTTTGTCTGAATATATTGCAACTGTTTATCCATTTTTCTGTTGATGGATGTGAGGGTGTTTCAAGTTTGGAGTCTATCGTGAAGAAAGCTGCTGTGATTATTCTTGTACAAGTCTGCGTGGATATGTGTTTTTTATTTATCTTGGGTAAATGTCTAGGAATAGCATTGCTTGATCCTATGGTAAATATATGTTTAACTTTATAGGATAATGCCAAACAGTCTTTCAAATTGGCTGTGACATTTTTCATTCTCACCAGCAATATCTGTGTCCCATTTGCCCCACCTTATCACTAACATAGGTGGAGTTAATCTTTGTAATTGTTGCCATTCTAGTGGTTGTGAAATGGGATCTCACTGTGATTTTAAGTTGAGTTTCCCTAATGACTAATAATATTTAGCACATTTTCATGTGCTATTGACTATTTACATATCTTTTTTTATGAAGTGCCTGTCCAACTCTTTCATGATTTTTAAAATTATATTGTTGGTCTTTTCATTATTTGTAGAACTTTCTATATTATAGATAAATTATGTCAGGTATATATGATGAATATTTTCTCCCAGTCTGTGACTTGCCTTCTTTTTTAAAAGCAGTGTATTGATTTTCTTAATCCTTTCAAAGAACCAACTTTTGACTTTTAATTTTCTCTTGCTTCTCTACTCTTTATTTTCTTGCTTTCTGCTCTTGTCTTTATGATTTCCTTTCTTCTATTTTTTTCAGGCTTAATTTGCCCTTCTTTTTTTACATTTAAGGTGGAAATTTGTATCATATTTTTAACTCTTGGTTTTCCTAATAAAATACAATGCTATAATATGACATCTAAAGCTATAAATTTTATTTGAAGCACTGTTTTTACTACTTTCCTCATATTTTGATATGTTGTATCTTTATTCAAATTTAGTTTAGATATTTTCTAATTTCAGTTGTGATATTTTAAAACCATGGGTCAATTAAAAGTGTGTTTTAAATTTTCCAAATATTTGGAATTTTTCTAGATATTCTATTATTGATTTCCAGTTTATTTTTTTGAGGTCAGAGAACCAGTTCCCTAAGATTTCAATCTTTTGAAATTTACTGAGATATGTTTTGTGATCTATTTTATGATCTAGCTTGGTGATATTCCATGTGCACTTGAAAAGAACCTGTATTCTACAGTTTTAGGTCATATTAGCCTATCAGTGTCAAATAGGTCAAGGTGTTTGTTGGTATTGTTCAAATACTTATATATTTATATTTATAAATATTTATATTAAGCCATGCTCTCATGTACAAAGTTGTATCAATCGGAATCTTAACCAATGACATTTCCTTCTTTCAAGAATAAACTCTCCTTCAGTTTCTGCCCATTTTAGGCATTTTCCAGTGCCTAAAGAGTTTCCTTTCAAAGAGTTTCCTTTCTTAATTTTTCCTAAAGTTTATAATTGTTATCTGTGGGAGGGTTATTCAGATTCAAATTCCTCCCCTATTATCAGAATGAAAAACTCTCTCAAAGGATTCTTTTTTAAAAAAAATTATTTATTTTTACTGAAGTATAGTTGATTTACAATGTTGTGTTAGTCTCAGTTGTACAGAAAAGTGATTTCATTTTATATATATATGTAAAAAGAATCTTTTTCAGATTCTTTTCCCATATAAGTTATTACAAAATATTGAGTATAGTTCCCTGTGCTATACAGTAGGTCCTTGTTGTTTATCTATTTTTGTATACAGTAGTGTGTATATGTTACTCCCAAATTCCTAATTTATTCCTTCCCCCCACTTTTCCCCTCTCAAAGGATTCTTAAACCAAATATAGTTAGCTTTCCTATGCTAATCCTCCAATATGTAGTCATTGGTATCTGAAATTAACTCTTCTCGTATTATTTGATCCAGGGATAAAAAGAACTAGTGGTTTTCAAAACTAACATGATTGTTCAAGACAGATCCATGTAAAACCTACCATGTCAGGGCAGAGTAAAGAACTGGGAACTAGGAAACAATGAGGCAAAGGATAAGGTCCTTTCTCTCAGTGTCCTAAGGAGAGGAAACCACCTACATAAAGACAACACACAAAACGTCAAGTGTGGTTTTCAGAAGACGTGCACTCAGGGTTGGCTTTATGGTGAAGAAGGAGACTTCAAGTGGGCTTTATTTCCATTTTTTTCTTTTGCATGATGTCAGGACAGTTTTTACAAAATTATTACAGAGTTGCTTAATTCCCCTTTCACAACCTACTCAGATGTAGGGAAGGCAGAAGAGATGTGATTTTTAAATCAACCACTCTCAGTGTTTCCACTATTTGGCTTGAAGATAACAAAAGCAACACAATCTTATAGAAAGTGTGACTTTCATTATAATCAAACTTTTTTCCTTATACTTTTGTAACAACCAAGCTGTCTTAGGTACATATCTTCAAATTATAGATGTTTCTCAGTAAGAATAGGTAAAAGTCCGTGAACATTGTCCAATAGTTTTAATGCATGCTCTTGCTGTTGTTGTGTGTGCTGTTTCCACAATTAATTTACTAATTATTCCAATGACTTTCTTTAATGACCTTAATATGATTTTATGACATCTGAGTGGCGGAGTCTCCAACTCAGTAGTTTATTAAATAAGGGCCAGAAAAATATGAGATAAGTATGTGGTAAACTGCCAAGAATTATAAACTCTTTGAGAGAATGCCAAAAATCAAATGTGCAAGACTATAATTTAATTTTATAGAACTTAGCTTAAGTTGTAACTTAGAGACCTACCTCCAACAAGTTGATGGGATTAAAAACCACACACACACACACGCGCACACACACACACACACACACAGTAAGAAACAATCTCCTTTCCTTTGGAGTATCTTTCTCTCCCACCCATCCTTGTCTTATGCAATACCAAGGTATGTACACGTGCAGATTAGGCAAAAGGAATGACATTTGATCTTTGGTCATTGATCCACAAAGGTTACTAATAGGCATCTATAGGTCCATAAGACTTCTGCTGCTTTGGTTCCAAACTTGGGTTACAGAAATCTTTTCTAAGGCTGCCTGCAGAGCTGCCTGTCTAGGCTTGCCATCTCTTGGGGGTCCTACAGGGAAGCAGCGTAAATATTACACGTACTTCTTATGCTTTCAGAAGCCATAAACCTTACAGAGGTGGTGTCTTTTTAGATTGGGGGAAGGAACCCCTTTCTCAATGCTCTCCAAAGTACTTTATCCAGAAGACAGAAATCGCTTGAATCACCTCTGTCTTGTGCTCTGCCATGTGGCTCTCCTGAGGGAAGGTACTCAGAACTTCTGCTTAAATGGGGGATAAGAAAAGAGAGAAAGTGGGGAAGTTATGATTTTGTTCAGCCACACATACGTAAGTGTATTCTTATTTTGTAGATATATATACATTATGTATTTAACATATGCACTTAGTGTTTATATCCACAAATAATTTGTCAGTTTTAGTTTTCAAGGAATCTATTTACTATATAAAAAAAAAATCTGTCATGGACCCCAGCGGATTTCATGTGGTGGCATGATTTTCTATGTTTATAGGTTATATATATTATCCAAGAGCTAGCTAAGGCTCATTGATATTTTTATTGATTTCTGCAGCACTGAATGCCAAAGGAGCTATTCTCTATGCCTTTGAAATGTTCCGCCTCAAGTCCTGTGTGGATTTCAAGCCCTATGAAGGAGAGAGCTCATACATCATCTTTCAGAAATTTAATGGGTTAGTATGAAATTTTACAAGAGTGTGAAAATCACACGTCCTTTGATTATAAAAAGTGACACATCTCTTTCAAAGGCTAAAAGCAGAAATTGGAAAGAAACTAAAAGCAAAATCAAATCTTTCACTGTGAATTTTTTAAAGTGGCAGCACATTTTTAATGTGCTCTGTAGAGAATGAATTGTTTGGATACCTCGGGGAACCAGGGAGACTCATCTCAGTTCTTTTCCTGGGTTGACGTTATGTTTTAAATTACAGTCCTTTTTTTTTTTTAAAGTCAGGTTTATTAAAGTATAAAATGCATCCTTTTGATGGCACTGTTTTAAATTATAGTACTCTGATGGCTGGACCTCTTTGAAAAGTTCTAGATGTAGATTTGCTTTTGAGAGTTACTTATTTCTAAGAAGAAATAAATGGTATATCAAGAAAGAAGACTTTTGTCTTCAGCGGTGTTTATGTCAACCAGTCTGAGGTAGATGAAATTGGGAAGCAAAGCCACCATCTGCCGTGACTCTGTAGGTCTGTGTCTTCAAGGCCCAGCTGGAGGTGTCTCTTCACACTGCGGTTCCCAACATGGCCTCTAGGTGTTGCCTGGATTTGGTCGTCTAGTTCTGAAGGTGGGGATTTTGTTAATCATGGATGGATAACAGACATAAAGAAGGAAGTTAGCACATGCTTTAGCTTCTCGAGAAGAGTCTTAGACCTCAAAATGTGTAAGCTTGGCAAGTAGGGGTGGTGGAGTAATAACAAGTGAATAGTTCTAGTACGCTATGGTGACTGCAGAAGCAGGACCTCTAACATAGTGTGAAGTGAAGCATCAGGAAGAACCAAGCTGAGTGTCAGAGAGATGAAGAAAGGAGAAGGATGTAGAGGCAGAGGAAAGGGAAGGACAAATGGGAGGTGGAAAGAGAGGGAAAACCCGAATTTGGGAGACTCTTATTGCCTGTGGTCGGGAGATGTCTCTATTACATTTAAGTTAGGGGAGAGGAAAAGGGAGGAAGAGGGTCCAGGAAAGGGGCTGGCCCAAAGTGCCCCAAACCCTTCAGGATCCTGGTCCTCTGAAGCTCTAGGTTAACTGGGCTCTTTCAGAAGGACAAGGTCAAAGATTTACAGAGTGGTGGAGTTATGGTATTTTGCAACTTACACCTTTCTTCTGGGGAGAGATGTTAAAAAAAGATAAATAATAAATGTTTCCTCTGGACTGTGGATATTTTGCCGAGTAAACTCTGAATTGGTAATAAAATGCTACCGTCAGGCAAGGTGATAATGGTGATGTTTGCACAACTCAGTACATTAACTAAAGATCGTTGAATTGTACACTTAAGATTGGTGAATTTTAGGGTATGTAAATTATACCTTAATAAAGTTGTTAGAAAATAACTAAGATCCATCTTGGAGTAGAAATCAAGCCTATTAGCATTTGAACTTATATGATGTTAGCAATCTTGGGAAAACAATGGCAGGTAATTTAATGTGATTGTCACCAAGGAAATCACAATTCACTGGTAGCATTTAAACTATTGTCAAATCTCTTATTCTGTTGAGTGTTGGTTAAGGTATAGATCCTTGTTGAGGTGGAAAATCAGATTTACGAGAAAAGACAAAAATAATTGGGAAAAAGAGGGAAAGAGGCTGCACACGAGGAATTTAGAGTATCTGCTAGCAGTTCCTGAGTCCACTATTTTCTGAGGGAATTTATAGGTCCTTCTTGCCTGGAGCCCTTCAGACATAAGTTAGGCCACCTGCTGTGTGTGGTTATAATGCTGCAGATTGGGTAATACCCCAAGAAATGAACTTGATTAGCTTGCATTTTTAATGAGGTTCTTTTTTATGATCATAAAATATATGCCTGCTCATTATAGGAAATTTGAAAAGTCATGAAAATGTAAAGGAGAAGATGTAAATCAACCACAGCCACTGCTCAGAGACAGCTTTGTGGTATAAAAGCAATAGTGCTGTTCTTTGGACTGCCCCATGGGTTTGTGAAGGTGAAGAAAAATGCCAATTTTTACTTCTTTTTACCTGATGCATTATCAGGATTGATTTGCCTCTGAGTATGTAGGCATACTTTTATAATGGCCTATCACTTTAAAAAATGGCCACTTTTATAATGGCCTGTCACTTTTAAAGCCTGCATAATATTCTCTCCAGGGAATGTTGCTTTTTTCACCAGTGCCCTATGTTGATGAGAATACTATTAATAGTTTCTTTTTGAAATCAAACCTAACTTTCTTCAAACCTAACCTAATTTGTGTTTTGGAATCCTATGAATTACAGCTGCTTAAGAATTCTCTAGAAGAAAATGTCTTTCTTCTCTTTAAAGGTGCTGGTCTGAGGTTGGCAACCGACACGTAGGACAGAACCTTTCCATTGGCCAGGGATGTGACTATAAGGCCATCATTGAACATGAGATCCTGCATGCTCTGGGGTTCTACCATGAGCAGTCAAGGATGGACCGGGATGATTATGTGAACATCTGGTGGGATGAAATTCTTCCAGGTGTGTATGAACCCAAGGTGCTATTATCTTTATCACTTGCTCAGCCCAACCCTGGGATGACCAGGCCAAACCTGTGCGTGAATGGGAGCTTCAGTTTCTCCAGAAGGAACACAAAATATGACCTCTCCTGTAGACTGTGCTCATCTGATCACAACTGATCCCATATAAGTGTCTCAGGGAAAGGTGAATGGTGGTTAACTAAATGTAGGGTTAACTGATAATCAAAAGCTCTTGCTTTGTTTCAGTGTTTTTGTTGAAAATCTATCTAAAATTCTATTCTCCTGTCTTAGTGAGTAAAATGAATTAGGTCTCTGAGGATGTCAGGGTCCTTTTTCTGCATGTGAAATCTCGTGTAGCTCTAGAAAGCTATATGAGGTTTAGTTGACTGTATGATAATCCTAAGACATACTCCAGAATTTTTTTGGTGCTTTACCAAATCAACAATAGGTGTTTAAAAACAAAACAACTACAGCAAAAAACAAAACAAAACAAAACCACCTTTTATCTGAATTTGCACTCCCAATTGTGTTAATTCTAGCTAATAGTTTTTCTGATTAATCAAAATGTACAAGTCTTTTCTTTCTCCTTTCTAAGCACCTCTTTCCTTCTGCCCCCAGCCCATAAAGGATAACACAGTAAAGGATAACACAGTTTTATTTCACATATTATTATGCAGTTATTCTAACAATTCTGCTGAAAATGTTATAACTCAGTTTCCCAATGGGTGGGGGAGAAAATTCCATGCTGTGTTTCTGAAAACACCTAGTTTTTTTTAAAAGATTCTTTTGATTTTAAAATCTTTATTGAATTTGTTACAATATTGCTTCTGTTTTATGTTTTGGTTTTTTTGGCCGTGAGGCGTGTGGGATCTTAGCTCCCTGACCAGGGATCAAACCTGCACCCCCTGCATTGGAAGGTGAAATCTTAACCACAGGACCACCAGGGAAGTCCCAACACCTCGTTTTTGATTAGGAATTAGTTCAGGAAGAGGAAAAGCATTATTTTTGGCAGTGATAGCTTAATGAAACTTTAATGTATTGGAAGTGCCTTAACTATGACCACACATGGTTTTCATGAGGCAAATCATTGCCTTGTAATTATCTGTTTCATTTAGATCCCAATTTAACATATGAGTTCACAGATGGCAGTGCGTCTCTAATAATTTTAGGGACTTGGAAGAACTGGCCATACTTTAAAATTAAATATCAGTCTCCAAAAGACTTCTGCCAGAACTAGCTCGTTTTGGAGTAAGCTGTAACCATGGATCTCACAGGAGGCAGGGGTACAGATGGCTAATCCTATCAAAATCACCTCTGGGGTTTCTCAATCTGTGTCCCTCCCGGCACCTCCTATTCTGATATTTCATGAATGTAGAGTACTGGTGGGAGGAGAGGAAACTATGTGGTTTGTACAAGCCTAATCTGTTACCAGGATTGGACCCACACATATACTCCCACCCATCCTACCATTCAACCACTGAGCTAGAGGCCAAGTAATATTCTTCTTTGTCCCCCGGTACAATCTAGAGAAGTTCTAGAGAGTATTCACCCAAGTATGAAATAATAGATCAAAAACAGTATATTTGTCTCCCAGGGGTAATTGCCTTATATCTGGGTCTGTGTAGATGCGACAGGAGAGTGCAGATCAAAGGACCGAATCTCTGCTTGTGAGGCTCCGGACACCATTAGACTTTGTCTGTATTTGCTAGAGGCCTGAATTTCTTACTTTCTCTTATGTACTTAACTCTGCTGAAAATGACATGAGGAAGCAGAAAACATTCGCCTTTTTAAGTCTTGAAGAACACAATGCTCGGTGCTTTTAAGATAGTTTTAGACCATATGAGGTCCCCTTTCTCAGAGGGAGCCTGCACACTTACATGGATAATTTGCAGACATGCTCAGCTTTGGGTTGAGCATAAATGACTCACCATGTTTGCTCATTTCCTGTCTGTGTTTTCATTAGGTGTAATTTCGTATATCTAAACTGCTTGCAGTCACTGGAGAACTCTTCTCAAATGAGACATCAAATCCAATTTAGATCATAAGCAAGGACAGTATTATTGCTCAGGGTAATTTATGACTTTATTGCATCTCATCTTCAGTTGATGGTAATCTTATTATTTAACCTAGGAAGATACTCTATTGGCAATATATATAGTTCTCTCCCCAAATCCATCTCTATTTCTGAAGTCAGAATTGTGTTTTCTGGATCTGTTTCCTTTTATTAAGCAAAACACTTCTGAGGTCTAGCAGGGGTCTACAAACTACAGTCTGTGGGCCATATCTGTTTGCTTTTGTAAATAAAGCTTTATTGGAACATAGCCATGGCCATTTGTTTACATACTGCCTATGGCTGGTTTTGTGCTATAACAGCAGAGTTGAGTAGTTGTGACAGAGGCCATACATCTTGCAAAGCCAAAAGTATTTTGTATCTGACCCTTTACACAAAAGTTTTGCCCATGAGCTCTGGTTTACAAGATCACTTCCTCTTTAAGCTCTTGGCTGTGAGTTCCCTGAAGGACCATGCCTGTCCTAGTCACTGCCAGGGGCCACCACCCACCTAGCACAGCTCCCAGTAAATAGTAGGCATGACAAAAATGTGTTGAGTTTAATTTTAAAATGTATTAAAAACATTTATTTGGTAAAGCATTCTGATAAGTATCCTTGGATAATAAAGAATAAAACGATCTATTCTAACCTGATGATTTTATTGCAAGTTAAGGAAAACAGCCAGTGAATTGAAAGTGCCTTGCTTAAGATACCACTGAGAGTCACCAGGAGATCCCAGACCCACGCCCAAGTCCTCACACCACCTTGATGCTTTTTATAATTTTACCCCCTTAACGGCCATCCTAGGACAACGTGCTCTGGAAGGAATGACTTTCCTCCTTCCCTGTTTGGGTTATTTATTTCTTGCAGTTCTGTCCCACCTTTGAAATGCTTCGATCCCTCTTGGATTAAGTCCCCATAAAACCCCTGTGAGTTGGGAGGATGTAACATCAGTATTGTCGTTTTATAGTTAAAACAAGTTTTGATCAAAGGGGTTCATGGGCTTTTCCAAAAGTATCTGGGGACCACTGCCAGGCTGTACCACACTTCTCCAATCCTGAGTGTACCTGAGTTGAAGTCTTTGAAAGTTGGTCACATTTTCTTCCAATTATTAAAAACAGTTGGATGGGAAGCTAGAAAGGGAGAAGGAGATGATGAAGGTGGGAAGTTTTGACTGGGAGAGTTATGAGTATTCTCATTCAGTTTTTCTATCACTCCCTAAGAAGGGAATTAAAAACCTGTGAACTTCCCATTATTGCAGCTGAACCAGTAAATTCCTGATGGCTGCTGGATTAAAAGAGTATCTGGGTGGTTTCTCATTTCAGCATTTCACATTTCAGCATTTCACATTCTCTTACTTATGCTAATCTCATTTAAAATATTTTCATTTTCTATTTTGAAAGCAAAGTCAGTTTTCTTCCAATTTTGTTTTTCTCACCATGGGGCAATTTCTAGAACAGGAGAGTGTGAGCCTTGATTGACAGGATGCCACTTTCTCGCCAGCTGCTAAACTTTCCTTCTGCCCCTTAGATTTCTTTTTTCCTAAATTGTTGGAGAGCTGGCCAGGTACAGCTCTTGGTGGATGAGGTACTTGGCTGTTAGCAAGATGAATCAATCCTGAATATTTTCCTGAATTCAAAAATTCCTTTTCCTACCATGAGGAATATCTGCCTCCACTCTGATATCTTATCTTCTCTTTCTTAAAGCCTCATACATACACACACACCTTTATTTATTTATTTACATGCATAAAAATGAATCTTTGATTTAAATATACATTTAATAACATGCATTGTATATTTACATTACATTTACATTATAATATATGTATATATTATGCACATATTTAATAATATGTATATATTTATTATTAATTATAACATGTATTTTAATATCCATTATAATAATTGTATGTACTATTATATAATATATTAGTACGTTACAATGTTATTAGTAAAAATTAATATATATTAATTTTATATACATTGTGCAAATTATAAAATATGTTAAATATGTGTATATATTTAAATCAAAGATGCATTATTCTGCCCCCCCCCCTTATTTTGGTCTCTTCTTGAGTATCTAGTCAAAGAGGGTAGGATGGGGAAATGACATGACTGATCAGGGCCTGTGGATTCCCTCCCTGACAGGTTATCAGCACAACTTTAACATCTACGATGACAAAATCGTCACAGACCTCAACACACCCTATGATTACGAATCTTTGATGCACTATGAGCCTTTCTCATTTAACAAGAGTGCTAGTGTCCCCACCATCACAGCCAAGATCCCTGAGTTTAACTCCATCATTGGGCAGCGCCTGGATTTCAGTGCTATCGATCTGGAGAGGCTGAACCGAATGTACAACTGCAGTGAGTACCTCTGGGCCTGAGGACTGGGTAAACCCCCTGACCTTACGGGTTTCCTGTACATTTTCCTTTGTGTTAATTTTGTTAATCTGTCCATTTCATTAAGGACATTAGTTTCCCTACCCTTAGAAAAAATTGTAACACCTACCTCACAAGATGGTTATGAAAATCAATTATGTGTTTGTGTTCTGTAAAGTGAAAATATTGGACCAATGTAAGGAGCTGGAATTGTCCAACTCCTTCAGCTTCCCTTTGAAGGGTGCATCCTTATGTAAAGCCTAAGATAGTTATAGGCTTGAAAGTATTTTGTATCTTAAATTCTTTGTCCAGGTTAGTGGTTCCTGGAGTCCTCTAATGCTCAGAGATGGGATGTTTTCTAAAATGGCCCCACTGGTCTTCAGAGACACATTCTTTAATCCTGTTCAATACGTATGTAGAGAAGATCTACTAAGAACAAAGCCCAGCATAATAGGTACCTCATTCTTGATCTAAAGGAGTCGATGGTTGGCATTTACAGAAAAGCATGCTGTTAAGCCTTTTTAAAATTTGACTCTGTGAAGTGTGTAGGGCTGCGTCTGTGTTGGCAGGTTCTGCTATCTAATGCATGACGGTAGGATTTACAACTGAGAAAAATCAAGACAACGAAAGGCTCATGATCCTGCTAAACAATGACATCTTAGTAGCCTAAGTCATTAGGTATTTGACATGAGAGGCCTTAAATTTTTAACCAGGTGACAAAAATATCATTTGCAGCCACAACTCACACCCTTTTGGACCACTGTGATTTTGAGAAGGCAAACATTTGTGGGATGATTCAGAGTACCAGCAATGATGCTGACTGGGTCCATGAGGACAGCACTCAGCCTGGACAAGCGGATCACACCTTGGTGGGACAATGCACAGGTCAGTGAAGGCAGCAAGGAAGTACATTGAGGAGGTTCACCAGGTTCAAGGGGAAATGGCAGCCAGCATGTTTGGCCTCAGTTGGAAGGCTAGTTATCAAACCTGGAACTCTGAATGGGGACAAAAACCATTTCTCATATCCTTATTATTAACGCAATTAAAAGCATCCAGGTTCTGGGCATGCAAAAGAAGGGTTCATTTAAGCGATGACAAAACTGATACAGACATAATGGTTGATATGACTTTGTACTTGTTGGTTATCTAGTTTATATATAGTGTGTGTAACACAGGAAACTCTACTCAATATTTTGTAATAACCTATAAGGGAAAAGAGTCTGAAAAAGAATATCTATATCTCTCTATATATCTGTATATATCTCTATCTATCTGAATCACTGTGCTGTATACCTAAAACTAACACGACACTGTAAATCAACTATACTTCAATAAAATTTTTTTTTAATTTTAAAAAATATATGACTTTGTGGGACTTCCCTGGTGGTGCTGTGGTTAGGAATTAGCCTGCCAATGCAGGGGACACGGGTTCTATCCCTGGTCTGGGAAAATCCCACATGCCGCGGAGCAACGAAGCCCATGTGCCACAACTACTGAGCTTGTGCTCTAGAGCCCACAAGCCACAACTACTGAGCCCGTGTGCCACAACTACTGAAGCCTGCGTGTGTAGAGCCCTTGCTCCTCAACAAGAGGGGCCACTGCAATGAGAAGCCTGCACACTGTAACAAAGAATAGCCCCCGCTCGCCACAACTAGAGAAAGCCTGCGGGCAGCAACAAAGACCCAGTGCAGCCAAATATATATATATATTACTTTGTAAATTAGGGCAATGTCTCTAACAGCAGTGTCCTCCAGTGGAACTGCAGTGCACACCACATATGTAATGTAAAATTTTCTAACAGTCACATAAAAAAGAAACAAGGGAAATTCTCTTTAGTAATATACTTAACCCCATATATCCAAAATCTTAACATTTCAATGTGCAATCAATATAAAAACTATTAATGAGATACTTCACACTTTTTTACAGTAGGTATTTGAAATCTGGTGTATATTTTATCCTTACAGCACATCTCACTTTGGACTGGCCACAGTTCAAGTACTCAATTGCCATATATGTTTGGTAGCTGCCATATTGGATAACAGCTTCAGATAGTTCCGGTACATGGTTTGTGCAGTGAAAAAGACATAAAGTCAGGAGAGACCCGGGTTTAAAATCTGGCTCCAGCACTTGCTAATGGTGACCCCAGGTAGTTCTTTTTGTTGTTGTTGCTGTTTAAGTCTCTTGGCTTTTTGTAAGCCTCTCTGACCATTAAGCTATTGATCCTTCACAGCGAGCATGTAAGGAGATAATGCATATAGAATCTTCAAAGGCAGACCAGCAGCCTTACTCCCTACTTTTTTCCCCCATCATCCCTTTCTCTCCAGAGGTTCTACTTATTTTTCAATTTCTATCTTAACACCCTTTTATTATGTGCTTGTCATTGAAATTGTACCAACCCTATTTGGAAGCAGGTGAGGTTATAGATTATAATAGCCTTTTAAAGACTGGACTATCATCAAGTCCCTTAGTCCATGCCTGTGTGAGAGTTGCTAGGAGTTCCTTCACAGAAGAGACCCAACTTATCACCCAGATGCCAGGCCACAGGGTGAATGTCAGAGGTTATCAACAATTGCCACTTTTCCTCGCGCCTTGGCAAAGGGCGAAAGTCTCTGTTACACATCAGATTATTAAACATATAATCTCCAGTTTCCAAAGGGTGATCTACGCCTGAAGTTCTCTTTAAATTTCCATCATAGCCTCTAATCTAATCTCTCCTGTGGGCTTGCTGCTAGGCTAATGTGCAAGTTCCAGCTAAACAGAAAGGTGATCTCCGTGTGAGAGGAATCTGTTGAAAGAATATTCTAGCATTTTAGTAGGAAAGGAAAGGACCACAGCCCAGAGAAGTAACTAGAAAAGGTTAACTTGACCAGCTCAGGTTAACTTGACCAGCCATTATGCTTCTTCCACAGGAGGCACATAATGGGACGGGGTTTCCTCTGCTAGAGAGCACTGCCTTATTCAGGTAGATGCATAGACTCAAAGAGCTCGAAGGATAGAAGCCACTTCCCACTTGAATCCCAGAGAGATGAATGAATACCCAGTTAGTGGCAGCTCTAGGGCAAGAATTCAGGTCTCCTGACTCCTCAGTTTGAGTTATTGGACTTGCACTTCATACTTCTGACCTCACCTGGTGGAATTCCTGAGCAAGGATCACCAGGAGACCTTCTTAGCCCTGTGAGCTCTTATTTACCTTAACCCAAGCCCTCAGCAATTCACGACACAAAAGTCTAAGGCTAGTAAGGTAAAGTATTGAGAAGAACATACCGGCGAATATAATTTACCCTGATGATATATTAAAGACATTATGGTATTTTTCAGCTTTGTGGAAAGCTTATTTAAACATCCTTGCTCATGTCCCATATGTGAGGCAGGGTGAGGCAGGGACTCATATTGTCAAAGTACCTGGAACTGTAGATGCTCACTTCATTTTTACTTGATGAAATGTTTTGAGTGGAGCATTTGGTAAGAGGTTGAGTATTGGAGTAAGTTTAGATGACTTCTTTATATGCAAGAATTGTTCATTGCCCTTGACTTTGAAAAAGTGTGCTGGTTTTCCAAGTGATGTATTTGTTTAGCCACCTGCTTGTTTTGGGGAAGAGAATTTTGCAATACGTGAGTTGGGCAAACCCAGCCTCTGGCATAAATGTAGACCCTTTATCCCCTCATTTTTAGTGTTCTTCCAAGGCTTTCTTTACATTCAGGAGAAATCCTCAGTTGGTCCCTAATATGCCTTGAATGCCCCTTCTTAGGACACAGTAAAGGTGATTCTTTACCACTGATAGTACACCCAGTTATTAGGCTACAAAAGGGTGAAACTGAACCCTTCTCATTGTGAATATTTAAAATCCAATTCCTAAAACTTTGAATCCCACAGTTTCTTATACAGCTAGGAGGCCAGCTCTTTTCCTTGGAATGAATCTCTAAACAACGAAGTTAATGAAGAAAATGGAATTCATCTCACAGACACTAAATTCCATAAACTTTGCTTAAAGCCTGTATTTCCTTAAGTCAGAGGTGTACATTTCACAACCTTGGGAACAAAGGCAATCAAAAGAGGCAGTGGAGAGCTGTGACTTTGACCAGCAATTCTGTCCGTGGAGACAGACAGAATATTTACCGACAAACAACCTTTTTATTTTCCCCAGAAGAGTTCTAGCCTTTGTTGCCTGGACGATGGCTGTTGCTCACTGTTTCACTTTGCCTGGGCTGAGGGCACCCTGGGGTATTTGTGGCCAGAGATGGGACTTTAGGGTCCTCTCTCCATAGGTGCCGGCTACTTCATGTACTTCAATACCAGCTTGGGGATAGCAGAGGAGGCAGCCCTGTTGGAGTCTCGGATTCTTTACCCAAAGAGGAAGCAGCAATGCCTGCAGTTTTTCTATAAAACGACAGGAAGTCCTTCAGATAGACTCATCGTCTGGGTCAAGAGGGATGACAGTACGGGCAACATTCGCAAGCTGGTCAAGGTGAAGACCTTTCAAGGTACTTAAAGGCATCCTGCGAGGACTGATTGGGCTTCATATTGGGGATTGTGCTGTTTCTCCTCCTTCCCCTCCCTCTCCCTTTTCATCCTCCTCCCCCTCGTCATTCCTCCCACTCCTCCTCCTCTGTCTCCTCTTCCTTCCTTTCCTCCACCTCCCTTCTGCCTCTTTGAAATGCATAATGCCTGGCATGTTTTAACCACTCAATGGATGTTTTAACCATTCAGAAATTTCGGGTTCAGGTGAGGTTGACATATACTATTGTAAGAGGCCAATCAGGGAAAGGAAAAAGAAGGCCAATCAGAATATAAAAATCTAGTTTTCACTAGAGCTTTGGAGAAAGCCAGAATAGAGAAAATTGGTGATTCAAAGGTGGAGATTGGAAGGTAAAAGGGAAGCGGGAATTGATGCTGCTGGAGAGAAGTGGTTAAATAGTGGACCATAAGTGTTTCTGCATCTGTTTCAGCAAACGGAATGATACCATTATTTAATACACTGAGGTAACTTGAAACCTACTTGTGAAGTTGGTGGCAAGCAAGCGACTTGTATACATTAACTTCACTAAAATCACTTATATATTCCTTAGTGATACTTTACGTATTTCTATAAGAAGATCATGAAAACCTTAAAATGCTAAGGTAGTTAGTTGGTTGTGAGAGTAATCTGGCTGAAAATCAAGATCCAGGGTTATAAAAGCTAAGTACTTACATTCTTTTATTGTGGTGGCGGTTCGTTCATAAATAGAAAAGGAGAGACGTGTTTTTCTAGTTTTCCATTCAACAAAGAATTTCTCAATTAAAATGAGATAAAGGAAACATTCTTTGTGTACTTCTAGAAGAAGCTGCTGTTCTTGAAGGGTGGAGGTTTCCTTAGTAAAGGCTACTCAGAAGAACGGGGGCCCAAATTGTCTCTACCCAGGTCACTCTGTGGGTAGAGAATGCTACAAATCATGGTTTTGAGGGGTTCACTTTTCTGGCTGAAATTTACAGAGCATCTTTATCAAATAGAGGGATGACAGCTAGGTGCCCTTTAAGAGTTGAGAATTTGCTGTGTTACCAAGGACTGTAAATATGGACATATGAAATTGCCATTGTTTGACTTTTGACTTATCAAAGGTCTGTTTTATATGGTTCAGCCCAATACTTGTGCATTCAGTGCTAACATTAAGGGGGTGGGGTGCATTTATACCAACAAACCCAGGGGAAAGCCCAGAACCTGCAGAATGGAATAATAATGGAAAACAGATGCATGATTAAGACTTTTATGATAAATCAGAGTGTGTCTTTTTTTTTTTTTTTTTTCTTTTTTAGCTATTTTCCCATACTAGATATGTGACTTTGGAAAAGTTCCTTAACAAGTTTATAGCAGTTCTTCTCTCCTGTGTTTGTTGTGAAGATTACATGAGATCGTTCATGTAAAGCACCTGCCACAGTACGAGGCTCCAAGTAAGTGCTCCAAAAATGTTGGTCACAGTTGTCACCAATTTTATTCTCTGTCCTCAGGAGATTTTGACCAAAATTGGAAAATTGCCCATGTTACACTAAGAGAGGAAAAGAAGTTTCGCTACCTTTTCCAGGGCACAAAGGGTGACCCCCAGAACTCGAGTGGGGGAATTTACCTGGATGACATCACTTTGACAGAAACCCCATGCCCCGCAGGGGTTTGGACGGTCCGGAAATTCTCTCAAGTCCTGCAGAACACGGTTAAAGGGGACAAGCTTCAGAGCCCTCGATTCTACAATTCAGAGGGCTACGGTTTGGGGTTGACCTTGTACCCTCATGGCAGAACGAGCTCCGGGAGCTCTGGGTACTTGGGACTTGCCTTTCATCTGTGTAGTGGAGAGAATGATGCTGTCCTGGAGTGGCCAGTGGAGAACAGACAGGTGATAATGACAATACTTGACCAGGAACCCGATGTCAGGAAGAGAATGTCCTCCAGCATGGTGTTCACTACCTCCAAGTCCCAGACATCTACAGGTAGGTGGTTAGAAGACCCGCCCCTCCACCTGGAAGGGCCAACAGACACAGTTTTCATCTGTATAGGAGAGATTAACTTTCCCCTCGCATTTCCTTCTTGGGCACATCTACAGCAATGTCATGTTGGAGCATTAAGTTAAAATGTTCTTGTTTCTTTTTTCTTTCATTGAAGTGTAGTTGATTTACAATGTTGTGTTAGTTTCTGGTGTACAGAAAAGTGATTCAGATATACATATATATTCTTTTTCATATTCTTTTCCATTATGGTTTATTACAGGCTGTTGAATACAGTTCCTTGTGCCATTCAGTAGGACTTTGTTGTTTATCTATTTTATATACAGTAGTTTGTATCTGCTGATCCCAAACTCCTAATTTATCCCTCCCACCCCCTTTCCGCTTTGGTAACCAGAAGTTTGTTTTCTATGTAAGTGAAAATTTTCAGCATCATCTTATCTCTCTCTCTCTTTCCTGAATTCATCCAACAAACATCTAAGTAAGGGCTTGCAAGGTGCCAAGCTCTCTGCCAGCTCCTTAGAGTACAAGCAAACTAGGCAGTCCCTGCCTCACTGAGCTCAGTCCGAGAAGACAGACCCAGGTAATCATTTATCAAATACTCAGAATTTGCAAGGCTCTGTGCAGGACTAATGCACTGAGTCCTAAAATATTACTCATTGTCAGTATGTCCATGAAACAAACTTGCATGAATAAAGGAATGGGCAAACTATTTTTTTTTTTTTTTCAAAAGAAGAGACTTAAGCCTTAAAAGGAAGAAGCTATAGCTCTCTCTTCCCCTTCATTGAGAAGTCACTCAGTAGTGGACAGTGGCCCTCCACAGGGGTGGTTCTCTGCTCCACCCCCCTCCCAATTCTCAGTTTTAATTGTCCTGGAAAGAGTAAATAACCTGATTTTTTTCCAACGCATTTTTTCTGATTAACAAAGCTCTTATGGGTAAACAACAAGGTCCTACTGTACAGCACAGAGAACTATATTCAATATCCTATGATAAACCATAATGGAAAAGAATAGTAAAAAAAAATGTATATATACATATAACGGAATCACTTTGCCGTACAGCAGAAATTAACACATTGTAAATCAACTATACTTCAATAAAAACAAAGCTCTCTATACTCATTAAAGACAAATGGAGGCCCGTGGGGGCCGAGCCCGCCGTCTACCCGTGGCTGCTGCCGGTCTACCTGGCCAAAGCGTCCACCAGCAGGTGAAGGGGAGTGGCGCCTGGAAAAGATAGGGACTAGCCAAGGATTCCAGGAAAAAGGCCTGGGCTGCGGCCACAGTGGGCGGGGCCCCCAGGCCGGGCCGCCCCTCCAGGACCCCCTGAAGGGCTCCTGGAGGCTCCAGGCGGCTCCTCCCCCGGCGCCGCCCTCCCTCCCAGAAGGCCTCGGGGCAGAGCGGTCCCACCTCCTCGCCCAGAACGGAGCCCGCGTTTCCGCAGAGCTGGAACTCCCGGCTCGGGGTCTCTTCCCTCCGCCGTCACTGAAGTGCCCCGGAGCCCGAGGGGAGGGCGGCCTCACTGAGGCTGCCGGCTCTGGAGGGGCCTCGGCGGCCGGCTCTGGAGGGGCCCCGGCGGCCGAAGCCGCAGCAGTCCTGGGGACCGCGGGCCGGTTGTTTCAGCAAGTAACTTAAAGACAAAATGGAAAAACAAGGAGGTTTGTGCCTGAGATCATGTTGATGTGAAACCAGGGATGGCCACCTTGTGCCAGATGAGAAAACAGAGGCCCAGCAAGGTGAAATCCCTCACCCAAGTTGCACCTGTCTCTCCTCCCCACTACATGGTTCATGAAAGCAGGACTCTTCCTGTCTTGATCACTGCTGAACTCCAAACAGGGCCAGGCATCTAGCAGCTGCTTCAAAAATTTTGGTTGGGCTTCCCTGGTGGCGCAGTGGTTGAGAATCTGCCTGCCGGTGCAGGGGACGCGGGTTCGAGCCCTGGTCTGGGAGGATCCCACATGCCGCGGAGCAACTCGGCCCGTGAGCCACAATTGCTGAGCCTGCGCGTCTGGAGCCTGTGCTCGGCAGCGGGGGGCCGCGATCGTGGGAGGCCCGCGCACCGCGATGAAGAGTGGCCCCCACTTGCCGCAACTAGGGAAAGCCCTCGCGCAGAAGTGAAGACCCAACACAGCCATACATACATACATACATACATACATAAAAAGAATGTAAGCAGACAAGAATAGCATTAAAAAAAAAAAAAAAAGACAAATGGAAAGTGAAAAGTAAAGCGATAACGTGATTTTTCTGTAACCTGTAACTTTGCAGCAATAAATGGCTCCGTCATCTGGGACAGGCCATCTGTCATGGGGTCCTATGACAACAGCTGTGCCTGTTTTAGAAGCATCGACTGGGGCTGGGATGCTATCATCTCCCACCAAATGCTGAAAAGGAGGAGTTTCCTTAAAAATGACGACCTTATAATGTTTGTGGACTTTGAAGGTATTTTGCTGGTTTTCCTGAATAAATAATTCTATGTTCTGGGTGTTCTATTGACTTTACATGGATTTTTAAAAGCATCTCATGGAAGGTGGGGATCTTTTGGGGGAACTAGGTTAAAAAAAAAAAAAAAAGATGTGCTCTAAGAGAACCACATTTTACTCTTTTATTCAAGGACTCCCATCTTGATTTTAACTGTCCTGGGGAGAAACTAAAATTTTAGTGTCACCTTTTTGTATAACTTATCAAATGTGACAGTTTGCTGACTTCAATTTAGTTTCAATCAGTCTATCCATACTCACTTTATGCTTCTCTTCTCAAGTTAAATAAATAAAAGCATGATTGGACTACTTTAAACATAAACATAGCAAAAAAAGAATGAAATCTTGCCATGTGCGACAACATGGATGGACCTGAGGGGCATTATGCTTCGTGAAATAAGTCAGATAGATAAACGCAAATACTGTATGTTTTTGCTTACATGTGGAATCTGAAAAACAAAGCAAATGAACAAAGAAAACAGACCCACAGATACAGAGAACAAACTAGTGGTTACCAGAGGGGAAAGGGGTAGGGGTAGGGACAAAATAGGGGCAGGGGATTAAGAGGTACAAACTACTATGTATGAAATAAGTTACGAAGATGTAATGTACAGCACAGGGAATATAGTCAATATTTTATAATAACTTTGTATGAAGTGTAATCTATAAAAATGTCAAATAACTATTTATACACCTTAAAACTAATATAATATTTTAAGTCAACTATACTTCAATAAAAAATAATCAATCTATAAAATAGCTGGCATTATGAAAATCTGCTGGATTCAAAGCCACTTTTCTATGTCACTAAAGGTGATGACCAAGAAGGGGAGAGGCAGCCCAGGGAGCTTTCTCCAGGAGTGGAAGTGAATTGTTGTCAGATTTAATCATATATCTTCCTCACCACCCTTTGTCTCTTTCCTCGAGATATCACCCACCTTAACCAGACTGAAGTTCGCATTAAAGACAGCAGGTTGATCCCCCAAAGCCTCGTTCTCCAAGGCCAGGAGCAGCCGGCTTCAGAAGAAGGTTCGGGAAAGGCCTCCTTAGAGAAAGCCCTACTGGGCAGCCTGGACCAGGGGCAGCGCAGCCGACAGAAGCGGTCGGTGGACAACACAGGCCCCATGGAGGACCACAACTGGCCACAGTACTTCAGAGACCCATGTGACCCGAACCCTTGTCAAAACGAAGGCATCTGTGTGAACGTGAAGGGGATGGCAAGCTGCAGGTAGGCTCTGTGGCCTGGGGCGGTAGGTGTGTGTCGGCAGAGGGGAGCCCTATGTCTGCTTACCCTGCTAAAAGGCACAGTTCTCAGGTCAGGGCATCCACGCCATCAGATGGTCAACCGTGTCGGTCCTTGACTCCACAAAGCTGTGCCTGGAATCAGAGGACAGAGCAGGGGTCCTGCCAGAGCAGAAGAGTCCCAAATCTCCTGTCTCTTCACGTGTATCCCCTTGCTACCTCTGGGACATTGTCAACAGCACCTTGAATGTTGTTGGAATTTTGAACTCCACTGCAGGGCTCAAAAATGACCCAGAGCTTTTTTTTTTTTTTTAATATTTATTTATTTATATATTTATTTGGTTGTACCGGGTCTTAGTTGTGGGAGGTGGGCTCCTTAGTTGAAGCTTGCAGACTCCTTAGTTATGGCATGCGAACTCTTAGTGGCATGCATGTGGGATCTAGTTCCCTGACCAGGGATCAAACCTGGGCCCCCTGGGATCTAGTGGCATGCATGTGGGCCCAAACCTGGGCCCCCTGCAATGGGAGCGTGGAGTCTTATCCACTGCACCACCAGGGAAGTCCCGACCCAGAGCTTATAGCATCAAGGCTCCACCACAGGGACTCAGGACCAAGCTTAAACCTTCCCTGACTGCAAATGTTATTATTGTTATTAATGATTATTTCTATTGTCCATTAGTTCAATTGTACTATTATCATGTTTATGTTTTCAATAATAATAAGAATATCTGACATTTGGGGGCTGCTTGCTATGTGTCACGTGCTCCCCCAAGCAGTATGTATTCATGATCTAAATTATTCCTCACAGCCACCCTGTGACATAAAGGCCCTTCTTATCCCCGTTTAGGGCATAAGAAATTTGAAGCTTAGAGAAGTAAGTAATTTGTCTGAAATTACCCAGATGGTAAATGCTGGAGCTTAGACTTGCAATCCAGGTCTGTCTGTCTGCACAGTTTGCTATATTTAATAGTTCTTTTTAAAATGTTTGTTATTCACATAAAATATTTCATCAAAGGATGTATGTGATGACAGAAGCATCAGTTTCATTTGATAGAATAGTAGCAGATGTGGGAGCCGGTCTGCTTGGCTCAAAACACCTACATTTCTTCTCAGCTCTTTTTGATCTCTACTTTGTTCTTTCCTTTTTAAACTTTTATTTTGAAATAATTTTAGATTTACAGATACATTTCAAAAATGCAACAGAGTTCCCCATACCCTAAAGTCAACATCTTACATAACCATCGTACATTAGCAAAGGCAAGAAATGAGCATTAACACAGGTAAATATTATTAAAAATAGTATTAACTAAACGACACACCTTATCCAGATTTCCCCAGTTTTTCCACCAATACACTTTTTCTGTTCCAGGATCCAATTCAGGACCCCGTGTTCCATTTAGTTTTCATGTCTCCTTAGCTCCTTCAATCCTGAGCGGGTCCTTGGTCTTGTCTTTCATTATCTTGATACTTTTGAAGAGCGTTGATCAGTACTTTACAAATTGTTCCTCAATTTGAGTTTATCTGATGTCTTCTCATGGTTATATTGAGGTTGTACATTTTGGGTAAGAAGAACCAAGACGTGATATGACCCTCTCAGTGTGTCATGTGAGGGGTACCAGATGTCAATATGTGTTATTACCGGTGATGTTAACCTTGTCCTCTGGCCAAGAGGGTGTCTGCCAGCCCTCTCTCCTGAGAAGTTACCATTCCTCACACTTTAATTAACACATGTCTTGGGAGAGACACTCGGAGACCATGCAGACATCTTGCCTTTCCTCAAACCCTCACCCACTAATCTCAGCATCCGTTGGTGGTGTTTGCTGAACCGTCACTATTGTGTGTCAGAAAACACATTCTTTAAGTGTCCCAAACCTTCCTCCTGAACTTTGCATATGGTAGCCAAGAGGACAGGGTCAGGAGACAGACCTTCAGAGATTAAACTTCAAGAGTGAGACACTTACTAACTGCATGGCTTTGAGCAAATTATCTAACTTTTCTGTAAGATAAGGATGATGAGAATGGCCTGGTAATAACCACCGCCTCAAAGGGTTCCAGGATTAAATTAATTGACTTGCATAAAGCACTTTGAACGAGGCCAGGTGCGTGTAACTGCTGAGTGTCCCCTGCCATTGTTGCTGTGTTGGTCTTGTTGTCAGGAAGCCCTTGGGGCTCAGGTCGTTCCCACATGCCCCTGTGTCCTGTCTCCCCAGGTGCGTCTCTGGTCACGCCTTCTTCTACACTGGGGAGCGATGTCAGGCCATGCAGGTGCACGGCAGCCTCCTGGGCCTGATGATCGGAGGCACGGCCAGCATGGTTTTCTTGACCTTCACCATCATCTCCATCCTTCGCCAAAGGCCAGGCAGTGATGCCCGTTGACATCAGCTAGGCTGTAGAAGCACCTCCTGCCCTTGGGCCCACCCTTTCCTTCCCGTGCTCATTGCAGTTTGGGGCAGCTTCTATCGGCCTTGCTTTGCCTCCAGCCTCTTGTGTGACCCTTATGGTTTTCCTGTCCCCACCCTCACATGGTTCTGTTACCCTGCTCTGTGTTCCAAATGTATCTAGTGTGTCCTATGATGACGCTCTTATCCCTTAGTTGTAAATCCCTTGTTTAACAGACTGTCTTTCCCGTAGACCATAAGCTCTACGTGGGCAGACCCACCTTTACTGTGTTAGCCCAGTGCCTGGGGGTCTGCCTGGCCTGGCATGCATGGTCACTCAGTAAAAACGAATAAATGAGCCAGTAATTGAATGAATAACTAAGATATAGAAACTCTCTCCTTTCTACTGCAAGTAAGATGTATACAATGAAACGCATATGTTTTTTGTACTAGAATCAAACACTCAAATACCTGTTTTCCATCAGACACAATAGGTTTATTATTCTTTTAGGGTCTTGTGCATTAAAGAATTTCAAATAAAGATTCCTCCTAGCAGCAGCATTTACTTTCCTCCTCTGATTCTAAGGGAAAGTCTTTAATAAATTCAATAACTATTTCGTCAGTACCTTCAAGGGGTCCAGAATTGCATGTGAATTTGTGTGTGTGTGTGTGTGTGTGTGTGTGTATGGAGGGGGAGAATCATCCAAAACCTCTTTCTCAGATCTTTTAAAATTTTAAATTACATTTTAAGGGACTTCCCTGGTGGTCCAGTGGTAAAGAATCCGCCTTCCAATGCAGGGGATGCGGGTGCGATCCCTGGTCGGGGAACTAAGATCCCACATGCCGCGGGGCAACTAAGCCCACGTGCTGCAACTACTGAGCCCATGCGCCACAGCTACAGAGCCCATGCACTCTGGAACCCACGCACCACAACTAGAGAGAAGCCCGCGCACTGCAACGAAGATTCCGCGTGCCTCAACTAAGACCCAACGGAGCCAAAAATAAAAATAAATAAATAAATAAATAAAATATTTTAAAAATAAAGTATATTTATATACTGTTCGTGTACAAAATTATTAACAAATTGAAAGTATCAGGTAGAAGAGAATGTAAAGGAAGTATTTGTAGACACACTTTCTTTCCGTGGTTCCTAGGAAACAAAACTATCCGAGGCAAGACAGTTCCAAGAGAGATCAAGTAAGAAGGAAAGCTGAGGTTTCCATCCCCAATCAGCACAAGCCCCACAGAGAGCTGGCTCTAGAAGTTTACTTAAATATTTCAAGGAGCCTGAATGGTCCAGGCTTTAGGTTACCAGCTTTCTAAGTACATACTTCATGACCACTCTGGAAACAAACGCGAGGGGTTAAGAAGAGTTCCTTTAACGCAAAGGTGTGAGAAGAGTTTGGAGCAGGTGAAACCTCGACTCCCAGCACTGACTCTCCAGCCTGAGGTGCAACAGTATCCCCTGGAGAGCTGGTTAAAACACAGATCGTAGGCACCACCCCGAGAATTTCTGATTCAGTAGATCTGGGGTAGGGTCTAAGAATTTGCACTTCTAGCAGGTTCCCAGGTGATGCTGATGCTGAGAACTGCTGCTTTAGTGGATAGAAAAGAGGTCTGGACATCAGGCTCCCTGGCTGCAGGCCTGGATGGGCCATCTAACCAGCTCTGCAATTGTAAAATCACTCATGCTCTTGGTCTTTGTTTCCTAATCTGTCAAACGGAAGTAATAGTTGACTACCTCCTCCCAGCCCACTTTAACATCTACAGGGTTAAAGAGTAATAAAATGGGATTATGGATAAGAAGGTAGAGTTAAAAATATATGCAAAGTGTGCTGTTTAATTTTCGGAGTAGATGAGAAGCTACCTGGCCACCCAGCCAGTCTTCATCTCCAAAGACCAAATTGGAAATAACCTCCAGCTTTGCTTCTCTACATGCTTCACAGCCCTGCAAATCCGCAACTGACTTTCAGGCTGGGGTTGGAGAAGGTGTTCCCTCCACACCCCTGTGTCTTTCCTTAGAAGGGAGCTCCAGGCACTGTGGTTGCTGCTATTGTTTTTCTTTTGTTTTATTAGAAGGAAATGTGCTCTGGGCCATGCCTGGCTTAGATCTGGTCCAGCTCAGAGGAGAGGCCCCATCCTAAACAGAGGACAACATTTCCTGTACACCTGAGTTCTCTCTGAAGGAAGCAGAAGCCCAAATTTCAAGGGTAACTTAGAATTTTGATCTAGTATTAGAAATGAAAACTGCTAAAACAATGACAAGGAGGTACCAGGCTGAGGGTAAAACATATTTCTCAGCACCAGCACCATACCCACCATCTTGATTCATCTCCACTGTTGATGTATGGTCATCCCTGTTGATTGCATGATTGATTAGGAATCTGGCTCATCATAGACCAGACAGTGTATTAGCTTTTCTCTGAGCCTGAAGTTCTCCATCATACCAGGAGGATTAGCAGATACTTTATTCTTTTGAGGAGTTGAGGTGTTGATGGATGAGTAGGCATCTGTCATGGGGAGGTGGATAGAGAAATAAGCATATCACATCCTTAGGCAGTGTGGGATTTGGGATTTAGATGAGCAATGTGAAAAACTGGGAAGCCCTCTCTGTATGCGGGTACTTGGATTCCTTGGTCTTATGTAGTGGGGCTGAATCAGAGTAGTTTGAAAGTCTGAAAATGTCTCATGCTTCCCCCACCCTGTTCTTTATGCTGCCATGTGGGGCTATGTGGTACCCTGGGAAGGGCAGAACAAAAAGACAGGAAGTACTGAATCCCTGAGAACTGCGTGGATCCGAGCCCACCATACCAGTCTTGGACTGCTTACCTACATGCTTTTGTGGCTAGAGAAATAAACTTGAATTTTAAGTGGCCATTATTTTGAATCTGTGTTGCTCACAGAAAACGTAGTCCGCATGGTTAAGATGGTTTCTATGGGGTCGGCACATGACTCAGGCTAAGTCAATCACAATTCCTTGCTCTGCTGTAGACACATGTACTGATGGGGAAGAAAAGAGTTTCTCTTCCTTTTAGATCTGAGTTTCTGGTTCATAGGCCCCATAGATTTCTTTCCTCGAAGATCTGTCTTGGAATGAAATAAACACACAGAGGGAGACAAAGCCACAAAGGGAGAAAAAGAACTCTGAGAGCATTGTTTGAGCCCCTGAATCCAGCTGAGCCTGAAGGTGTACCAATCCAGTATCTTCCCCAGTTACAGGAGCTAATAAATGTCCATGCCCGCTTCAACTAGTTTGAGTTGTGGTTTCATTATTTGTAACAGAGAGCTCTTTAAGTGACTCAACTGCTGCAGCACATAATTGGCTCATCTGTAAAGAGAGGAAATAACGGGGATGAGTCTAAGGATTAAATAAAATCTTATATTACATTAAGATTATAAACTTGAATTGAGATGCATATGCTGGTGAGTTAATCAGTCTCCCTTATTTGCTCAGTGACTTATTCTTCCTTTCTGGCTTCATAATGGGCATGATTTTAAAGTCAGACCTTGGCAAAATGATGATTTTGGATGTCAAGTATCTTCAGGGTTACTTTCAAAAACTCCTAATGATGAATTAAATGCAAAAATGTGGAGGGTGTATGTATTTGGATCCTGAGTAGAGATTGTATCTAAATCTGGGTTCTCTCTCCTGTGTGTGTATAATTTCTAAACACATACACACAGTTTGATACAAAATAATCCTGGCTAAATTCATTCAACAGTCACTGTGTGCCAGATACTCTTCTGGGGGCTTTATAAGAAGCAACTCTTCACAATAATCTGTTAGACCTGCCCAGTTATTATCCCCTTTTGTGTTGTGGAAACAGAGTCACAAGAGACTTTACCCAAGGTCACAAAGCTAAGACATACTGGGCTGACCATTGGAAAGCAGAAAGTTTGGCTCCAGAACGCAAGCTCTTCCCCACCACTTTTACGCAACCAAATCGGCTGTCAGTCAACACTAACGAACAACACAATGTGTTCACGCTGCAAACGGAAGCTGAGAATTCAAATAATCCAAGTAGCAAATCAGCTGCTGCTTCAGTCTGCCCATCACACGGGAAATCACGATGTAGCCAAGTTGATTAGGACCAATGTCAGTTGGTCCACGTGTGTTCAGACACAGCCTCGGGAATACACTTCATCCCTAGGAAATCGTATTTTCCTCCTATGTGTCTAAATGGCATCCAGCATTCTGAGAATGCTTGCTCTGTCTGTGGCAAGAATAAAAATAGTACCACTGGTCAGTGGAACCCCATGGAAACTCTTTTGCATGAAGAGTAAAGATTAAAATGGCAGGTACGGTCAAGCTGCTCCCTTTGGGGAGTCGACCAGTTGGCTAATGGAGGATCTACTTTCTTTTTTTTTTAAATTGGTTCTAATTATCTGTGTCTTTAGATAAATCTTTTATCATTTCCAAGTATTGGCTTCTTATTTGAGAGTTATTATGAAATCTGAAAGAGATAAATATAAGAAACAAAGTAGAACTGCAAAGTATAAGCCATGTCCTATGGCATGTAATTTGAAGAGAGCCAGAAGGCATAACTGGCCCCAAATTGCTAACATGCCTTTGTGTTGGTGTGTCTGAGAGGCCTTTATGAAATTTAAGTTATTTGTGGATGGATTAAAATTAATTATTGCCCTAAAATATCTGCCAGCTAATGTGGTTCTGAGAACACTGGGACATAAGCTAAAAATGTCTGGATGGTATGGAGGTGCTTTGATAGATTCCCCCAGACAGGTAAGGGCAGACTGTGGGCCACACACACTTAGGAGTTGGGTTACTGACAGGGCAACATGTGGCAAAGTCAAAAGCTCCATTTCATGGCTTCATCCAGGGTCAATGTAGCTATTTCCCACGGCGGAGCAGCTCTACCTTCAATAAAGCAACATAGCTGGCATCCTTTCATGCTCCATCAGAGACCAGAAAAGGAAGTAGTTCCATGTTTGCCCAGAACACTGGTCATTATGCTCTGGGCTGCCCTGAGATGAAATTATAAAGCAGGATTAAGGTTGAAGATGCCTTAACTTCTCCATCCTTTCTGTCACCACGTTGTCGCTCTCTCATTTTCTGTGCTCAGAGCTCTCCCTGCCATGGGAGTCTGCGTGCATCACAGGGAAGCAGCAGAGTGTGGTGGTGACGTGCACACATTCTAGGTCAGACATTCTGCATTCAACACCTGACTCTACCATTCCTGAACTGTGTGACCCTGGGCAAGGGATTAACCTCTCTGTGCTTAGTTTATTCATCTGTAAAATAAAGAGAAAAAGAATATTTACTCAACCCTAGAAGGGGTTGTTGTCAAGCTTAAATGAGATTCTAGGACAGCACCAAACACATGGCAAGAACTCAAATGTTACTTAACATAGATAGTTAACAGCCATTTTCAGTGGAGGGTAAATTTCATGTCATTTGCTGTGTCCCTCTCCTGGAGCCTGGCACATGTTAAGCCTCATCTCTCCTTGTGATTTTGTTTTCTGTTAGAGGGGTGTCCCATGTAAGGGAGAAAGGCTGAGAGCTATCCTGAGGGTATGAGTAATATCCCAGGCATATGACACTCTCCCGCAGTCAGAAGTCATCTGCCTCTTATGCAAGGCCAGGTCAGCTTGCCCCTCTGCCCTAAGGGCCAGCCCTTTCGGCAGTGGTACTGTTTACTTCTCCTGAATCTTCTTGGATCACACTTCAGCTGGCAGAGCCTGCAGCCTCCTCTTCATCGTGTGTCTGGAGGCTAGACTAGAAACTTAAACCAGCTGCTGGCTGGCGTGTCACTAGCCCTAGGACAGCTGCGGATTCAACACAGATTGAAAATGAAAGCCCAGCCCAGCAGTAGGTTTCTGTGGGTGAATGAAAGGGATGTGGCTCATCCTCTTGAAGGTGCATTGATGGGCAAGTGTGAAGGTCCTGTGAAGCATGGAAGGCACCCATTTTTATTTCTCAAACTACCTTCCACACTCCTGTCTGGAATGGGGTGACTGGGTGATTTCTGGGGCTGCTTTTAGCTTTGCCTTTAGATCTATAAATAAGATTCTGTCCGTGAGGAAGGAGAAAAAACAGAAGGAGGGAGCTATCCTGGCTAGTATCTCGCAGGAATGTACACCTGCCAGTAAAGCCCATCACACCTACTGGAACTATGTGCCTGGAATGCTGGCTCTCCCCATACCTTGGCATCTCTTTCTACATCATTTCTTTTCCTCCTGCAAGGATCATAATATTGATATAGAAGTGTTAGGAGGTGGGGACAGAGAGTGATTCTTTCGTGCTTAGTTTCTGTCATTCTGTTCACAGTCTCGAGTTATTTGTCCTCTGCACGCTGCCCTCCAGGCTCTCATCCACGGGTCCACAGTAGCTTTGAGGTTCTGTCAAGGGGCTCAGGGAGGCGCTTCCTCTAATGACCACCAGGTGGCGATCAAGCCTCAGGAGAAGCTGGCGGGCCGCTGGGGAGGAGCCGGAGCTTGGAGGCCAACTGTCACTCATCAGCCCAGCTGGCCATCCCGTCAGGACTGCCCTGACCAGGACAGCTGTGAGCAGAGTGCCTCTGGGCATGGGAAGCGCTCACAGTTCCAGAAAAGCAGTAAAGGGATGTACGAATTTCCTCGGTTAATCAAAACCAAACGCCTCTTGCCACCGCTGCTGGAGGTTGGGACTATTTGGCAGGATGGAGGACCGAGGATGGTACCCATTAAAATTAGTTCCCAAGAAGGCGGGGCCCGGAGTCATCCCTGGATCCTGGGAAGTGGGCTGTGACAGCAGTCTGCCCAGGACTTGCCCAATCAGTTCCTGTTTCTTTTCATGCTGAGAAAAGCCTTTTTTTTTTTTTTTTCTGGACTCCTGGGTTTGTTCTATTTAGTTTCTAATAGTCACCAGCATACTTCCTTTGGGACTTGGCTCTGCATTAAAAAATAAAAACCCTGGGGTGGGAACGGAGTTGAGTAACCCCCATCCTTGGCCCATTCTTGCAGGGGGAACACTCATGAACTTTCAGCTCTTCATCTCAAAGTTTACAGGTGAAACGGAAAGAATAGATGTCTAGATCATTATGCTGAAAATAGACAAGACAAGATGTGTAGACCACACACAGCCCACATGGGAAAATAGTATTCGGAGACAAGGAACAGGGGTCTGGCACAGGGCGGGCTTTAGTAATCGTGCCCATCTTTTCTTCTTTCTTTTTCTGTCTGCTCCATATTCACTAAGAATAGAGTCATGAAAATTGTTTCCTCTCTAGAATGTGCCAGAGGATAAACTTAGACATCTGTCTACCAGGACATAAGGAAAGGTGGGGTGGTGAGGTTGGTAAATGGGAAGTAATCAGGGGCTTCATCATCACCTCACTCTTTCAGTACCACGGATGGGGGTACTCGGGGGGGGGTGCTATGTCACAGGCCTGGCCCAGGGGGCAATTCCATTCTCTTCTCTTGGCCACTGCTTGACACCGGCAGAGATAAGGGATGGTTTGCAATGAGCCTCCAGAGGGGCAGGTGGTCTGTGAGCGATGCTGCTTCTCCTGGGAGGAAGGGCGCCTGAAGTCTGCCACGTGGGCCCATTTGATGCTGGGGAGACAGTGCTCAGAGCAGGCCTCCCCTGGGGACCCACTCATCACAGGCTCTCCCACTTCCCCAGACTTTCATCCTCTGGGACCTGAGCTCAAAGGGCCCTGAAGTAGTCACAGCTGGAAGTTGAGCTCCAGTGGGTCCCCACCTGCAGGAAGGTTCTGAAGGCACCTGGGGTCGTGGGGCAGGCCTGGGCCTCTGATGGTCCTCCCTACACTGTTGGGCAACAGAGGCCCAATATATGCCCACTGGGCTGTGTGTGCCAGGGGCTGAGTCACGCCCGGGACTCCAGAAGAGGCACTGGACCCTTTTGGGAAGCACAGAAGGTCAATGTAAAGGCATGTCTTGGGGCAACATTGTCCAAAGACTGCCAACCTGCATGTGTGCTTTGGGCCTCTTAAGAAAAATCATCTTGTCACATATTGGATTAGCTTGAAGGAAATCTTCAAAGTCAACCATTTGTTGAGTGCCATCTCACTCCCTCATGGGTACCAGATGAAGCGTGCCCTACCCATCCTAATTCAGAGCTCTCCTGATGACCCTCGACACCCAGGCTTAGAATGCCCCTGGACTCTCACTAGGGTCATCAGAGCTTACTGTCCCCTCCCCAAAGCTCCCCTGTGGTCAGCCTCTCTCTGCCTTTCAAAGAAATAATGGAAATAATCTATTATTTGCATGATACTTAGTTTCCAAAACATGTTCCTATAAACTATGGTTTTGGGGCCTGACAACAGCCTTGAGAGGTAATTAGAATGATCCCTATTTTTCAGATGAGCAAACCAAGGACCAGAGAACTTTAGTGAAAGGCCCAGGGGAGTGAGGAAAGGTGTCTTTCTTGTCCAGGAGCCGTGTTCTTTCTGCTACGCCACACCAATGAGACAGTAAGCTCGTCCTCCAAGAAAGAAGGCTGATGCGGATCTCCCGGTCCTTCCTCCTTTCTGGGAAACATGCGAGGCTGCAATTTTCTGGGGCTGATACCCCTTGGAGTAATCTCCAAGGACAGTTTATAACAGTGTGGCTTTCAGGTCAGCTTGGAGGAGCAGGAGTTATATGGAAGAGAAGTATTTGGGGCCTTACGGATTTATGCCCCCTCCACCTCCCATATGTGTAAGCATCTCTGCAAAGACCAGCCCGGATGATGTGGTACAGGCCTGTTTTAAATTCATTTTCCTACCCTGCTGTTCATATAGAGAAAGGAAGCAGAATAGCAGAACGCATTTATCTCTGATTTATGCTTTAAATATGTGTTTCCCGATGTAGTAGCTTCTAGATACATGTGGCTCCTTAGCCCTGGAAATGTGCTGGGCACTTGTGGTGTAAAACACACACTAGATTATGAACACTTAGTATTTAAAAAAAAAAAGGAATGTAAAATATCTCATTAAGAAGTTTACATAAATTACATCTTGAAATGTTAAGATTTTAGATCTGTTGGGTTAAGTCAAATGTATTACTGCAATTCATTTTATCAATTTACTTTTTGTAAAGTGGCTCCTAAAAAATGTAAAATACACGTGACTTATCATTCTACCAGACCGTGCAGCTCTCCCAGCATTCCTGAATAGTTCAAAGACAGCTGCATTCCTTTTCACATAATGTATTCGTAGGAAGCATGCTTTTCTTCCTGTTTATATGAATAAACTTCATAAAGCCAGGGGGAAAGTTCTTCAAAATACAAAACTAAACATCTTCCTTTTTAAATGATGTATACATTATCTTACAAAGAAAAACATCAGGGCAGGGAATTCCCTGGCGGTCCAGTGGTTATGGCTGGACCATGACATGTTTCCAGTGCAGGGGGCACGGGTTCCATGCCTTGTCGGGGAACTAAGATCCTGCGTGCCGTTAGGTGCAGCCAAAAAATAAATGTAAAAATATCCACACCCACAAAAAAAAAAAAAAAAAAGGAAAGGAAAACATCAGGGCAAAAGAGCAGAAAATTCCAGACAGAGTACTGTGACCCATGCAAGAATGTGATGGCAGGTTAACCCCATGAGAGATGGATGCGTCTCCTGAGGTATGAAAACTTTTCCAGTTCCAGGCACGGGCTGCAGGTGGCAGCACTTCATTGGGGGTGGGGGACTTGAAGGATGAGAAGTGCCCAGCATAGCAGGAGCATTTTGACTTGGTTTTTAAGGAGTGGGAGGTCAGATGAACAAAAGCTTAGAGAACAGGCCAGCACCTGTGTGCTCAGATCTCTGCCCTGTTGGCCTAAATGTCAAACGTACATTAGACTGAGTACATTAGAGCTCCTGGGCTCTCTCTACCTGCCACACCAGACGCACACCGCGTGGGGAAGGCTGTCTGCTACGGAGCTGTGTGCCTCTTTTCATCTGGACAAATCAAGCTTTCCCATGCGGCACTTCCCCTGAACTTCCACACAGCTGGAAGCCATCCCCTTGGGAAGGGTGCCTTCTGTCACATTTGCATATTCAGCAGACAGAATAACGTTGACATATTTGCAGCACACAAGCCTTATTACTGATACTGCCAGAGAGACCCTTCTCAGTGTGATTACGCTTATGGATAAAGGAAAGTTTGCAAGTCACATATCTGCAGCTTAAGCCTCATACAGATTCTACAGAGCAGGGCTGGGTCCTTAACTTTTTTTAAATTAATTATTTTTGGCTGTGTTTGGTCTTCGTTGC
Source organism: Eubalaena glacialis (assembly GCF_028564815.1). NCBI lineage: Eukaryota > Metazoa > Chordata > Mammalia > Artiodactyla > Balaenidae > Eubalaena > Eubalaena glacialis. The sequence continues at coordinate 29,643,714 of NC_083722.1, read as the reverse complement.
TGTGCTTGGGTTTTCTCTAGTTGTGGCGAGCGGGGGTTACTCTTTGTTGTGGTGCGTGGGCTTCTCACTGCAGTGGCTTCTCTTGTTGTGGAGCACGGGCTCTAGGTGCGCGGGCTTCAGTAGTTGTGGCACGCAGGCTCAGTAGTTGTGGCTCACGGGCTCTAGAGCACAGGCTCAGTAGTTGTGGCACACAGCTTTAGTTGCTCCGTGGCATGTGGGATCTTCCTGGACCAGGGCTCGAACCCATGTCGCCTGCATTGGCAGGCGGATTCTTAACCGCTGTGCCGCCAGGGAAATCCCTAACTTTGTTTTTTTAAACAATCTGAAGAAATAGCTTGTATCATCTTCTCCCCTGGACTGAGAGCAGGACCTGTGACTCTGATGAGATATCACTCCCATGAGTAGATTACATCACAGGGCAAAGGTGAAGGAATTTTGCAGATGTAATTAAGGTCCTTAATCACCTGGCTTTGGGTTAATCTCAAGGGAGATTATCGTGGGTGGGCCAGACCTAATCAGGTGAGTCCTTTAAAAGAGGGTCTGGAGATCAGAGACTGAAGAAGTCACAGAGATTCAAAGCAGCATAGAAGTTGTTCTGTTGACTTTGAAGAAGCAAACTGCCTTTTTGGGAGAAGACCACATGGCAGGGGATGGTAGGATGCCTCCAGGAGCTAAGGACCTCAGTCCTATTAACTACAAAGAATAAAATTCTGCCAAGCAATCACTGAGCTCAGAGGAGGACCCCAGCTTTCAGATGAGACCGCAGCCCTGGCCAGCAACTTGAGTTCAGCCTGGTGAGACCCTGAGCAGAGGACCAGGTTAAGCCATGCCCAGAAACTGCGTGATAACAAATGGGTGTGGTTTTCAGCTTCTAAGTTTGCAGTAATATGTTACAAAGCAGTAGAAAACTAATATAGGAAATACAGGACCGTGTTGCAGAAATATCTATTGCTAATAGAACCCATGGGGCTCTGTTTTTGGCTGTCCATGAAAATTCCAACCAAACCACATCCAAATGTCAGAACAGACATTTGTTTATTTGTCTCCCAGACAGTCAGGTCCTGAAAGCATTACTTCCAGGTCCCCTGTTTAAAGCCTCTTAAGCTTCTGGACTCCCCATGCTGAGTGGGAGTGTAGATGGTGTGAGGAAAGACATCAGCTCTGCCAGCCAACTGAGCTCAGCTGTGAACTTCTGACACCCCTCACCCTCGCCCCCATACCTGGAGAATAGATGTGACCATTCACTGGAGAAGATGGAATTAAATTCTTGTGGACGTGGGGAAGCCTGAAACAACAGCAGTAGCCTATTCCAAGAGCACAGATAATTTATACAAAGAAAACTTCACTCGATCTTGTTAGATTTTTATTGTTACAAGCACAGAAAAGACACAGAGCTATATGCTGGCATGCTATTAAGACATGACTGAAAATCCCAAGTCATAATTTAGAAACCTATAGCATCTCATTTCAAAGCTAACATCTTTGAAATGATGAGACACTATTTTCACTGACGTTCAAAAAATACGTGAGAGAGGCAGATCCACTGAAAGCCCCTCCTTTATTTTGGACACTCAGGGAATCAGAGTTCTGTTGGCTTGGGTTATTGACTTTCTCTTAGGGATGCAGAGCCCCATTTGACATCACCTTCACCTGCCACAAATAAAATGCATTCCACCTACATGGCATTTCTATGACCACACTTGTTTCCTTTTGTCTTCTCAAATGGTTGTGACTTTCTGTTCCACTCGCCTCAGAATAACTCCTTCCCCCACCTCTGTTCTTGCTGGTTGCTATAATCTTTCTCATCTCCATGAAACTTTTTTTTCAGTCTTCCAACCTCTCTGAAGGTCCCTAGACAAACCACAAAGGGCTATGACTTCCCACAGTGTTTCTTAATTTCTGGCCTTAGCAACCTACATCCTGAAATCCCCATGGACCTGTATTTACCTCTTTCTCCAAGTAAACGGTAAGGCATGGGGAGGAGGATGGCAGATACATGACTCATTCAAGAGATGATGTGTTACACTGGACTTAGAATATTATACAGGGCTTAGAATATTTCTGTAGTTTATAGTCATTGCTCATTGGTGAATGCTCCAACCTCACAACCTCTGAAGCATTAGCACAGATCCCTTTGCAAGAAACTGACTTAATAGAACATCCCTTAATGCAAGAAGGTTTTGGCCCATGGAACCGACTTTATACACTGAGAGATTTCAGGGACGTGGGGAAGGATTGCCCACTTTCCAAGTGAAGTTGACCCCATATCTCACTTTGTATCAAAACCAGAGCCCATGTTCTCCCTTGCCTCGGAAATCTGCTGTGAAAAGCCTCGGAATCGTTGCTGATTGAGAACTGGTGACCCTGGGGCCAAGCACAGCTCCTGCTTTCATGTAATTTACAGATTCACGGACCACTCTTTTTTACAATTTTGAATTCTGTTGCTTATTTTAGGATCTTCTTGGCAAAGAGCAGTGGCTGAACTATGTGTCCTGCAGTTGAACAGAAACCCAGCATTTACTGTATTTCTCCAATGTTCTGTTCGTATAGCTTTCCTGGAATTTGGATCCGGCGCTGTGACTGGAAAGGTGGGAGGTACATGCACACCTCTGTTGTGTGTGTGTGTGTGTGTGTTGGGGGTAAATGAACGCGCCCCCACCCCCCATGTTAATGAACGTGGGCAGAGAGCCAGATCCACATCCTGGGAAGCCCTGCCGGCGGTTCCTGTCATTACAGAGGTCCCCTTCACAAAGTCAAACACAATGATTCCCAAAGGATCCCTACAGAAGTGGGTGGAAGGTCAGTGTTTCTTGTCCCTTTGTGGTTTTGAACATGAGACCCACAGCCTCCAGTGTGCTGTGCTTTCCTTGGCCGATCACATCAACGGGGCCATGCTAACATACGGTCTAACCCTGCCTCAGTCCTCACTGATAGAACCCCAGAAACCAAATCAGCAAAGCCGTTCTTTCCCTAATGGCTAAACCTAATTCAGTTGATCCCCCAACCTAACCTCTGGGTCTGTCTTCTAAGTACCAAACTCTGCCCAAAGTTGATCATTCCCTGAAAAATTTTAAGCCTGACAATCATGTCCTTTAGGGACTTTAAATAATGAACTATTCAGCTGGGATAATGATGTGACAATTTGCAGGCAAATGTGGGCATAGATGTCTGCGTCGTTTGTGAATATGTATGAAAAAAGAGTTCATTTCCTTGAAACATTAGGACTTCTGTCTCACCTCCCCCTCTCCATAAAGAAAAGAGAGATGAAAATAGAATTTAAAATTTAAAATAAATGGAAGGGATTTTAAAGAGTTAAAACATTTACAGAATACTCTTTCGAACCTCAATAAATAAATGGTTGCTGAATCTCGGACTCTTTTTGGCCTTTCTTCCTGGTGGTTGGACCCATTTAAATTTGTCCTTATGAAGACCACACAACCCACATTTTCAGAGAAGCCCCACATTTTTATTCTGTTTCACTGTCTCCCTGGGATCCGACTTTGATTTGGAATGTATGGTTGCTGTGGCTACAGTACATGGTTAACATTTTTTTTTTTAATTAATTAATTTATTTTGGCTGCGTTGGGTCTTTGTTGCTGCGCGCGGGCTTTCTCTAGTTGTGGCGAGCGGGGGCTACTCTTCGTTGCGGTGCGCGGGCTTCTCACTGCGGTGGCTTCTCTTGTTGTGCAGCATGGGCTCTAGGGCACGTGGGCTCAGTAGTTGTGGCACAGGGGCTTCGTTGCTCCGCGGCATTACATGGTTAACTTTGATAAGGATGCTATTGTAATCTTTGTATTTTTATGAAATGCACACACACAAGCAAAATACACACATGCACATAATTCACAAACAATCTTCACCATCTGTTCATCAAGGTAAAGTGTCATCAGGAGCACAGACTAGCCGGTTGTAAAATTTCTTTCTAGAAGATTTCCAGGTGGTTGGAATAAACACAAATTAGACAGTAGAAAACTCTTAATGTATATTGGTCTAGGAACTTAGGAACTGAAAGAATTAATACATAGAGAGCTATACAACACACCCAGGGCCCCTAAATCCACAGTAACTACAACAATAATAATATACAATGCTGTAAGGTCATTAAAATCTATTCTATCATGCACAGAAAAGTACCTGGTTAAAGCTGTTAAATATATGACAGTTGAGGGGGGTTCTGTATTTCAGTGCAGTATATCACATTTGGAAATGAATGGATATAAAAATATATATTTTTTGCTTTCAAAAAGTGGAACAAAGCAAAACATAAGGCTTTTCTGCTAAACTATAAAAGTGTAATCAGCAGTTGGTCTGCTGTGATCTAATAAAGCATGGTCATCACACTTTCTCTGTCTATTCATTCCACTTAGCTCCAGCCTTAACATACAGTAGCATATATGTATGTGTTTAGCATCAGGAGAATCATATCTTCTTCCATGAATTTCTTGTAAATATTATCATCCACTTGAAAGCATCTTTGATATAATTTCCTCCCTAATTTTTTCATTGCCTTTGTTTTTTTTTGGTCCCTCTTAACTAAGGAAATACCAGGAAGATATTGAAGTTTCTCCACAGCTAATTTTCAATTTCCATTTTGGAGTCATTTTTGAATTTTCAGTGTTGCAGCACCTGAGCAGTAATTGTATTAGGTCATTAACATGGAAATCTTAAAATGTGGTCCTTATGTTGTTCTTCTCTATTTTTTTCTTTTCCTTCTAGTTTCCTCCATCCCTCCCTTCTTTCTTCCTTTCTTCTTGCCTTCCTTCCTTCCTTCCTAGAATTCACTGAAGTATTTCCTAGGTCCTAGCCTTTCACTTATTATTTTAATCAAAGCTTATCTTTGGGCCCAGGGTGTGAAAAGTAAAAATGTCTCTGAAATTCTATTTTACAATATAGACAGAGAAGTTGGCTTGAGTTTCACTTAAATACTATACACATTCGGTATCACACGAGGGGTGGGGGTAGGGCTGCAACATAAATGTAACAATTCCTTTTAGTCTGTATTTACAAAAGAAAGCCCCTTCCCTAATGAAAAAGTCTCTTCAGCATCTGCTCCCAGAAGCCTGCGGAGAAAACATTTTATCCATGGCTTGGAAAGGATCTCTTTTTCAGAGACCGTCCACTGTTCCCCAAGAGGTTCCATGGGCTGGATTTTCCTGTTCTTAATTGAGCAATGAATAAGCACTGGATGTGTTTTCCAGGGATGAGCTGGTTATTTCCGGGGTGGAAACATTGTATGTTCCTGAAAAACAGAACAGCAGCTCAGGGGAAGGCCAAGTCTTCATGATTACTGGGGTGTGAACCTCTGCTAACCGCCCAGGGGGCTCTCTACTCCAGGAGCCAGGTAAGCTCAGGCCATGCCTGGATAGGAACACATGCCTGCCCTCCTCCCCAGACCCAGAAGTCCTGGAGAACAAACAAAGCTGTTCTCAAGCATGCGTGGCAGCCGACAAGACAAGCACTAACTATTTCACATCATACCAGCAGCCAGATTTCTACAAAAGACAGGGAGATTGCGACAGGGGCAGCCCTCTGCATGCCACCACATGCACTGGCCTGGGGGCATCCGTGGGAGGGAATATCCCTGGTCCCTTTGGGTTGGTGTGACTTTGGGAAGCTCTTGGGAGGGGCCTGGGGGCTGAGCTGGGGAAAGGGAGAAAAGGAAAGAACAGAGAAAATTACAGGAGAAGAAAAGGCAGGACTGAAAAAGCAGCAGGAGTCAGAGAATGCCAACAAAAGTGCTGAGGATGTGTGTAGCAGGGCGGGTGGCCCGCGAGCTACTGCACAGGCTCCTGTCAGCAGGGGGGTGGGGACTGAACACGGAGACGGTAGGGGCTGTGTGTTGGGCAGGGGAAGCGACACAGTGCCCACCCTACCATCAGATGGGCGGACTGCCACGGCTAACAAGGTTTCCTTCATTGCCTGGGGGGCCCTTTGTCGCTGCTGACAACACAAACCAAAGTTACAGTGATTATGGAACCCTCAAGTAGGCCAACCTGGATCTGCATTAATGACCCTGAAAGGTTGAGTGGCAGTGGCCAGGGCTCTCAGGCCCCGGGACCTCGGGAACAAGACCCCAACTCTTGATCTGACTGGTTCAGAAACAATGAACACATTTTATTGACCTTACATATTGCATAATTCTGATTCTGTGGAATCGTTTCATAGAGTTTTCACTGTTCTTGCTTTCATGCAAATGGTAAACATGATCCAGGGACAGTGCTGGCCAAAGGGAATCGTTCTAACATACCCTGGAGATTTGATCATTTCACAACAGGTCCAATCAAAAGTGAAGGTCCTCCAGTTTCATGAGTAATGCATCAAAATGAAGCTCAAAACACTGAGTTCTCTGGAGTTTCAATAATTAATAGGCATTCTCAAAATTTGCTTTATATGAAAAGCCTTAGTCAGGAAGGCTTTTGATACATTTGATACATTTCTTCATTTGTGAGATTTGTTCAGTTTTGAGGAGCTGAAAGGAAGTCTGGTGCCTATTTTCCAAAGGGGAGGAGGTGGTGGTGACATGGGACAGGAGTTTCAGCTTGCCAGAATAGCTGAGACCCACTGCCCAAAGTCCTTAACATTCTTTATCTTATGTCTACAAGGAGGAAATGTTCACTGCGCCATGCCCCTAATAGAACAGCTAACTTGGGTGATCCCTCATATGTATGCACAGTTTTATAAATGTCGATGTGTAAAAGAAGCACACTCTAAAAAAAGAAAAGGGAAAAAAAAGGGAAATGAAACTCACAGCATGGGATCCTATGGTAGGATTCTCTAAATATATTCTTCGCTGCACTGTAACGCATAAACATGACCTACCTATTCTTATATAACAGGAATAGAAGAGAACTCCGTGTTTGACCAGGCCAGCAATTTACAGTTCCCAGTTTTATGGTGGATACAGTTTTTATGGAGAGGTCTCCACAGGTTGAAGGCAATTGCCCTCTGTACCAACCTCTTGGTTGTTTGGGAAAATATAAGCAAGTATTTAACCTCTGCCCCAAATAAGGCCATTATGGGTCAATGCCATGAAGTGGGCAGTGGGACAGTAGGGGTGTGAGATTCCCCCCAGGGCAAATATGTTTAGGTCAACCCAGGAAACATCTAGAGGTCAGCACGTACCTGTTTTACCAAACAAATTGTTAAATCTTCTTGATATTGGAGAACTCATAGAAAATACAGGAGTAGATGAACCTAGGGATGTTGACTAGAAAATAAAAAAAGAATTACAAAGCAAACGTGTTAGACCAAGGCCCAGTTTTTATCTGTAGGATGATTCGTTTGCTGCCTGCTAGTGGTCACTGACTGCATCTTTCATCTCACTTTAAGGAGAGAGCCTGGATGAACATGAATTTCTATTTCAGACAAATTAAGCAGGGGAGCCACCTTTTGAAACACTGTAATATCACCACCAGTATTAGGGAAATAGCTTCCAAATACATTTTTTACTGTTTGATAGGGTTTATTATCTTCTGACATATGAAAACAAATATATTTAAGCGCAATAGTTATTTTCCAAGATGAACTACAGAAAATTCTATTCATCATTATTCTTCAAATTTTGTTCTTTATGGCCTTGAGTTTCCCCAGAAGAGTGCTTCTCATTGAAATTTGGTTTTAAACTCCAGTTGATATTATCTGTGCTATTTGTAACCTCTATTTAAAGATGTGGGGACAGCATCTTAATGCTAGTTCCGTTCCATGACTATGTTTAATAGGCAGAATCAGGTAAGAAGCAAACACAGTGGAATAATCTATGTTATAATTGGTAGTGGAGAGAGAGGGGTTTGTGAAAGTCTCTACAAAGGAAGTATTTACCTTTGAGTGCTGTGAAGACCACCTCGACAGTGAAAACTTATTCAGCAAGGCTTCCTGTACCTGCATCATTTAAAAGAAGCCATTGTCAACTCAACATGTCACTGCAATTTAGACTTTTCTAGGATCATGACTGTCACTGTTCTTACCTTCTGATCCCAGAGGCATCCAAAGAGTAAAATGAATAATCCCTGAAAAAAGAATTGGGAAGAAGTGCATTTTAATCATATTAATTATATTAATCATATTCTAGTCTAGCAAAATAGGAAGTATTGTTCACCTGCCATAGAGTTTGTACTACCTCTTTCCACATCTGCATTTATGGCCCAGTAGATGACACTGATGTAGTAGGTCCACACCAAGGGACCTTTGATGTTATAATGTCATAAGGATATTTTCAATTTCCCTATTTCCACCCAATTGTGCGCTGGAGATCCTGCTGGTTATGTTATTAAACATACGTCTTATGTCTACAGTAGCCCTCATGTAGTTGTGATGAGAACATAGGGCATGAGGTGGAATAATCAGTCCCTTCTAGTCAAGGCATATTATAAACATCATTAGACATGAGCCTTAGAGTTTGGAGCCATGGACCCAGTAGCAGAAGTTAGGATTTGCATGGTCTTGGCATTAGCATCTAGGGCAATGTCTTGACATCACCTCCAGATGCCCTGGATCCTCACCAGCTCATGGGGACCTAGGCCTACCACTGATCTACTGGTTGAATCAGAATTAAGCATCCCCTTCCTTGTGCTCCAAAGGCTTGTTGTCTGTACCTCTGCTAAAGCTCTCCTAACAATGTGGCTTGTATTATAGTTACGTGCGGCTGGAGAGCAAAGAGAATGTCTTTTTCATTTTCACATAAAGGAGCAAAATGTCTACCTTACATAGAGCATTCATTCTTTCATCCTTCAGAAAAATGTTTCCTGAGAACCCATTATGTGGTACAGAGCATTCATTTCATTTGCCAAATGGTTACCGAACACCTAGGCTGTGCCAAGGTCTTTGCAGGCACTAGGAATGTATTGATAAATAAGACAGATGCTGCCCCTGACCTCACCAAGGCAGAGCTCATTTAATGCTTGTGGAAATTAACTGGAGAGATTGTTTGGTTTAATGGTGGTATTTTCATTTAGGAGATAATAAACGGCATCAAGATAATGTTAGATAAATAGCAAAATCCAGTGTAGGGAAGGGACTTTCCTCCTATTTGTATTACCAGGGCATTTAGAAGAGAGGTGCATATGCAACTAAATTATAATGCAGGCGATAAGAGGCATGAGGTTCCATGGGAACAGAGGAATGTGCCCTTTCTATTTCATTGAGTTCTTGTCATTACCGTTCTTTAGGGCTAGGGCCTCCTATGAACAAAAGTCCTTCCCCGTTCCTACCCCTGTTTGTGTTTCTATCATTATAGATCCTTCCTGAGAGCACTGCCCTGCAGAACGTACCTGGAAGGCATTGAGGAGGGTAAATACAATATGGAACACAGCATTGCTCCCCTGGAACACGGTGGCGAGACCGAAACCCCAGGTGAGCCCCAAGAGCGGTGTGAGGACCCCAATGCTCTTGGTGATCTGGAACAGGCTACTTTTTTCCTGCTTGCTTGGCTTGTCCCCGATGGAAGGTCTCAGGATCTTGGTGATGACCACGACCGTGATGGTCACGTTGACCACCACGATGATCAGTGCTGGGATAACGAAGGCCAGCAGGGCCTTGGTATCCTCCCAGTTGAGCCAACAAGCATTTTTCCTTGTGTAGACCTCCCGGGGCTGGGTGGCCCCCACCGTGATGACGGAGATGACCAGAGGGCAACCGTAGCCGAGAGAAAACGCAATAGCCTTCTGAATGGACTTGCTCGTGTCATGCAGGATGAAAACCAGGCGGTAGAAGAGCATGAGGCCCAGAGTCAGCATCCAGAAGAAGACGCTGAGGTAGGAGAAGTGGACGAAGAAGGTGGCGGCCACACAGGCCGTCCTGTTGAGTGGGTAGCGGTAGTTGTGGATGGCGGCGGCCACGATGAACCAGACGTCGGCGACCAGAAGGGAGGCGGCAATGTTCACGATGCAGATGTGGCGCATGGAGGAAGTCCGGTTCTTGGTGACCGATTTCCACACCACGGCTTCCACAGCGAGGCAGGCTGCCAAGCTCAAGATGGAAAAGCACAGCCCGATGTAGGAAATGATATCCAGTAGTATTTTCAGGAGAGAATCAGGGTCTGGGGAATCAGGGGACATGAGGATGGAGAATGATGTGAGGTGGTCACAGCTGCAGGACACGCTGTCCTCGGTGACTTCTTTAACATAACACCCACTGCTGTCCCACCCCCCTCTGTGGTTGGCGAGGTTGAAGTTCCAGAAGACACACCTTGGTACCCCGCCCGAAGGGTTGTTGTTTTTGAAAGTCATCGAAATCCTGAATGGCGTGGTTATATTCTGGCTGACAGTGGTTGTCATCACTAAGCTGTTTGCAAAAGTCTTTCCTGGAACATCCTGGGCCAGGATGGTTTTGAGAGTTGGGAAAGCCACGGTGACGATAAATGAATCCGGCTGCAGGTGTTCCAGCTGGCATTCATTAATGGTCACATTGCCCCAGAGGTCAGAGTCTAAGAAAACAAAGCTCTGTGTATAGGATTTGGGGTGGCCAGATTTTATGACCATGCTCTTCATCTGAACATTAGGTTGGGAGATGGTGCTATCTTCTGACCGTAAGGCTCGGGAAAATCTTTCCACTGAATGCAATAACTGTGAGCTCTGATTGGTCTTTTGCTGTTGTGATGTCATCCAGGTATTCAAAACGGGTTTGCCGAGGATGACGTTGACCGTGGAGAGGACGTGCTGTAATTGACAAGGCATGGGATCAAACCAACCGAATGTTTTCAATCATAAGAGAGAAAAAAGAGAACATCTCCCTGGAAACTGGTTAAGTGGGTACAAGGAGGAAGAAAAGAGAAGAGAAAAATGTAGCATCACAGGCTGTGGAGTACTGTGATCCACCTTCTTATGGAGGGAATTAGCAGGGGATGGGTCCTCACAACTGCGAGACTTACTAAACATTTAGCAGTCGTGACGGTGAGAACTACCCCCACCTCTCACTAAGGTCGACTCAGCAGGCTGACAGAGATATTTATTAATTGTTTTATTTTATTTTAAATCTCAAGCCCGTAAAGGCTTTTGGGTGGGTGGTATCTCACCAGCAAGGGTGAGGTAGTCTCAGAAGACCCTCTCAAATGCTGCGCATCAAATAAGCCATGGGACTGTTGTTAAAGGCATCTTTCTTTTTAGCTCAACATTTTGATTCTCTCTCCCATAAACTTGGAATTGTCATTTGTGGCTTCTCTCCATGGAGAGAAATGGATTTTTCTCTCTGCCCTTCTTTGCCTTGTTCTGTTCTCTGAAATGATGAACCCTGCAGTTAGTTGAATGGTGGCCCTTATTTGGAGAAAACCTTATTTGGAGAAAGGGTCTTTGTAGATGTAATTAAGGATCTTGAGAGAAAAATCATCCTGGATTACCTAAATGGGCCCTAAATCCAAGTATCTTGATAAGAGACAGAAGAGGAGAAGGTAAATGGAGAAGAAGAGAAGGTCATGTGAAGACAAAGTCAGAGGTTAGAATGAGGCAGTTTGTTACAGCAGCGCTAGGAAATCTGTATAAGCTCCTTGGACTCCTGGTACCCAAACTGCTTGCCAGTTACCTCTGGTTGGGTTTGGCCAATGAGAAGCATCGGCAGGAGATGAGAGGGTGAGCGAAGAAAGAAGCTGAGATATATTTTTCCTGCTACCCACTGCACCTTCATTTCACTCTCAGCACACCTTTGGTGATAGTTACCTACTTCCAATACTGTAACTCCTGCTCAGTGATCCCTCCTCCAAGGCTATGGGTGCACTATTTCCTCTCCTTTCTGCATTAGTCCTCAGGGTAGTAAGGGCTTCTAAATGTAGCTCGTCTCTGGGTGCCTGACACCTTTTTTTTTTTAAATTCCTGGTTTTACCTCCGTAAGTATCCCTTCATTAAAGTCTCTTCATTTGAACTCTGGTGGGTGAATTCTCTTTCCTCTCAGAACGCTGATTGCTTCAAAGATCATGTTTTGTGAGAGACCATTGAGAATCCCACCTCGTACATATTCTGAAAACCTTTCATTCCTAGTTTTCTTAGAAAGCAGGTAAGACTTCATTCTCTTTTAATGAAGAAACTAAAACAGACCTTCTCTAAAGAAATCTTCTTAAGATCCCAAAATGTACACTGAAAATATTCACTGATATGCTAAAAGCCAGAGCTGGCAAAGCGTTGCTCGGGAAAAGACAGAGAAGAAGTTGCAATGGAGAGAAGTTATGTTCCTTGACCCCAAGTCCTGAGGGATGAAAAGACAAGACCCCAAACTCCTGCAAGGCTTAAGCAAACTCACCATCATCATTTCTGAATTCACTTTGGTTGGAACTGTTGAGAGCAAATCAAGGATGTTAATAATGGCCCCCAGGCTCCCAGGAAATGAGTTGACTTCAAGTTTCACCTGGTTTGTGCTAATGGAAAGATTCTTTAGGTATGAAGGGAGCTTCGCATCCTGAGAGGGGCTCTTCATCAAAGCCTAGTAAAACAAAAGCCGACACAGACAGACAAAAACCAAAAAACTTGCCCATCAGTCATCAAATACTGCTGATACATCCATGACAAAAATCTCTCACATCTGAGTTTCCTTTTTGATTCCTCCATTCTCATAAGTACATCCCATAAGGTAATGTACTTATCTCTTAAACTGTGCTTGCTCTTCAGAATGGAATATTACACGAGACCTCACACACAGAGGGGGAACAGTAGAGTATATGTCAACCTGATGACTAGTTGAAAAGAAAAAGGAAGGGAAGTAGATATGATTGCTAGAGAACTAGATTAAAGTTGCATAAAATTGTCACTTGATTGTCTGGATGAAAGCACATTTGCCACTCTGCTTTTTCTCATCACTTACCTCGCTGACCATGAGAGTGGTTTCTATCCCAAATTTCCTGGGACAGTTCTGGTTTATATCTGATGTCCCAGTGTAATTATAAATAGTGCCCTCTTTTATTTTCAAAAATGATACAAGTGAACTTATATACAAAACAGAAATAGACCCATATACATAGAAATCAAACTTAAGGTTACCAAAGGGGAAAGGGGGGGAGGGAAAATTAGGACCAACAAGGACCTACTGTATAGCACAGGGAACTATACTCAATATCCTGTAATAACCTATAAGGGAAAAGAATCTGAAATATTCTTTTTTAGATTCTTTTCCCTAACACAACATTGTAAATTAACTATACTTCAATAAAACAAACACACACACACACAAACAAAAAAACCAAAAAGCAAAAAGTATCCTGGTTTGGATGATAAACTATATGGTCACCTTATCTATAATGATCACATTTGTGTTTTCTAACTATCTGACTCCTCACTATAATTAAAGAATGAACTAAAAGTTGGTCTTCTCCATAAAGAACTTTGATGAGTGTTCTAACCCAGGGGAGTTTCTTCCTCTGAATGCAGAAGTATTTGTTTTACTTAACAGAATTTACATTTGTGACCTCTCTACCGGTGTCATCCTGTGTTCTAATTTCAATCTCTCTCCCATTAAATGATAAGCTCCTTAACAATGGGAACCATGTGTTGCATTTCTTTATATCCTTCTCATATCCCATAACCCCTAACATAGTCATTTAACTTTGTATGTAGTAGGTATTCAATAACATATGTTGAATGGATAAATTAGACGGAGCATGATAGGTCAGCATGCCCCCTTTCCATTAAAAGGGTATGTAGTATCTAGAATTGGGACCAGGGCCCAATGTTGAGTTCAAATTATAATTTCTATCTTCCTCAATTGGGATAGTTTATATTCCTGATGCTTTACCCATCAAGGTCTAACTCAGATGCCAAGTTTTTCAAGCAGAACTTCCTGATTATCCTAGCCCAAATTAATACATATATAACATCTACATTCCGTATCCAATCAGAGGTCAAGTTCTGATTTGGCCTCTTTACGCTGATAACACCTATAATAATGCTTTATACATAGTCGGTATTTTAATGAGTTTGATGTAAGACAAGAGATAATTAGATAAAATGCAAACCAATATCACCCCTTTTTCTCAGTCCTTCTTCCCAGGATGCGAGGATTTGGAGCTAACCAGATGTTAGCTCCAAATATAGCTCATGGTCTGAAGATATTACCATGAGCTATAACCCCACTAATTGCCTCATTTATTGCAACTCATGGAATTTTAGGAGTCTCGAACTTTCAGCAACTTAAGTATGAGAGGTAATTTATATTTATTTTGATGAAGTGAAACATGTTTTTCCTACCACATGGCAGTAACCTCTATTCTAGGTAAGAGAGGTCAGCTAGGCCTTTCTATAACTATAGTTTACCTCTAAGGATTAAGGAAATCTCAGACTTGTAAAAACGTAAAGCCCAAACTATTTTTTTTTGACTGATGAACCTTACTTTTTGTGTTGCTCCCCTTTCTGAAAAGATTAGCGCTATTAGCTTGATATAAAAATTCTTCAAAGGAGAGCAGTTAGAGGGGATAACACGACTTCCATCTTGGCGGTAATGGAAACAAGGTATTAAGAAGTCAAGGTGAAGCTGTACAGCTGGTCCTAGAGCAGAACACGTATTTCGCTGCCTCCATATTTGGATTCAAGCAAAATATCAGCATTTCTAGGGTTGCATCTTCTTTGCAATTAAATAAGTATAGCTTTGAGAGCAACACAAAGCAGCTCAAAGCTCATTTTCCTAAGTGCTGAGAAATAGAATCAGCTAGACACATTTCCCCACCAAGAGTTCGGAGTCAAGGGTTTAAGAATCACCTCAGCCAGCTGCAGCAGAGTATTTATTGGGGCGGAGATGCAGTTGTTTTTCTTGACCTTCCACTGGGAGCCCACACATCTGTAAGTTATGATCCCCCCAATGGGACTCCCAGGGATTCTGGGAACATTCGAGAACTGGCAAAGCTTCTGGATGACTTTTCCGGGTTCCCCAACACCTATGATAGGATCTTGGCATGTGACGTTCTCCCCTGCATTGGAAAAATGGACATAAAAAGAACAATTGAAAAGAGGAGAAAAGATAGTGGAAATAGGGTCAGGCTTAGGTAGAGTTTTGATCTTTGAACTCATCTCCTTTTTTCCTTTTAGTGACCTTTTCGGAGTTGCCCAGTTTCTTTATTTTGCCCCTGATTTTCTAAAGCCCCTTAGTGCTTTCCATGCAAATCCGATTCTAATCTGCGCTGGCTTTTTCTAACAGAATTTATTTCCTCAATGCCTCATTCCCACCTCTGACCTCCAGGAATCTTCTCTCTGATGTCTGTAAAATCTAAGCCATGGAAAATAATGAGAGCTTGATGTGTACTCATCCAGATAAAAGATAGGCAGGTTAACAAGGGTCTTAGGGACATAATGACTTAATCCAAGGGATTCTCAACTCTGGTGTATTAGAATCGCCAGAGGAGCTTGGAAAATACCAATGTCCAGGCTCACTCCAGCCCAAGTAGATCAAAACCTCTTGGGCTGGAATTCAGGCATCAGCAGTTTTTTAAGCTTCCCCGGTGATTCTAGGGTGCAGCCAAGTTTGAGAAGCACCACCTTAATCCAAGGATATAATTAGTGGTAGGAATTCCAGGCACCCATGACCTGAATATTCTGGGCAATATTCCTAAGCATTTATTCCTTCTGGTTTCCCTTAAGGATGACTTTTCTTTACCTCTACTCAAGACAGACTTGAATGGGAAAATGGCATTTATTGCAGAATCTCTAGTCTCCAGGGGACCCTGACTCTCTGATGAGCAGACCCCCCTTCTCATCATCTTTTAAATTTAGCATGAATTGAGTTCTTAGCCATTGTGTAAAATCTTGGAATACCTAAGTAATGTTCTATTAGGAAAAAGAAGAGGAATCAGACTTGGTATGAAGACAGAAGAGCAGAACAAAGGTAAGTGAATAAAACATGATGATGCCTAGGCTAAGATGGGGGGACAGTGGAGAAATGACTTTGGCGGCCCCCTGGAAGAGGTGTGCTTGGTGGGGTCCAGAGGACCGTGACTCAGAGAGGTAGGGAGCTCTAAATTGCTTCCTACTTTGTTGTCTAGGGCTCAGATACCAAGAGATGTGAGAAGGACCTCAAATCCCTCAGTAAACTCAAACAAGCTTGGTAACAGAGCCATGGATCCTACAGACATCACGGGTTCTATCAGAGAGAAGATTTCTGGGGGGAGGGGATTGCTTATGATGCAAGCCCAGGAGCATCTTTTACCCACTTGCCCCTCTGTTGCTACTGAGGAGAGCTCTTCAGTATGGGTTATTACAGAGATGGCTCCACAAATCACGACCTTTTACCTTGAAAATAGTATTTAGGGGGATATTGGCTCAGTGATGACAAAGGATGGGACAGATCGTTTCTGATTCTTTTTACATAACTCTTTTTACACAGTTTCTGATTCTTTTTATCTACGGAAATATGGCTTCATCTGCAAGGCTTTCTTGATCAATTTCTCCCCACCTAATCACTAGCAGAGTTAAACCGGGCAGCCTCTTCTAGCCACCCACAACTGTCTCTAGTTTAGAATCTACCACATTATATGTGATAACATTTTAAAATCACATTTATCTCTCCCCTAGGCTTGAGGCCAAGAAACATAGCTTATTGCTTTTCAAAGCCCCATGCTTAGCTCAAGGCTTGCTACGTGAAAGTGATTAACATATATCTATTGATGGATGAATGAGGGAGTGAATGAATACATGAATCCCTGCTCGTGACTATAACATTTTAAAATAATTTAAAATGCTCTCACCAGGAACCAGATTAAGCTTCATAGATGGGCTCCGGACTGAATTATTAGCGGTATTGGTAATGTGACAAAACACATCCATATTTTCTGGACAGGAAATTGAGTTTGCCACGAAATGGTGTTTGTAGCACACTTGCTTTCCATTAACTTCTTTTGCTAAGGTACAATGAAAGAATGAAGTCAAAACATTAGTATTCAAAGCACAAATTTTGTTAAAATCATCCAATGTGGATAAACTTGTCCAAACTTTTCCCAAGAATGTGCCACATTCATTTTAATGTGGTTTTCAAAATGCCTCTAGCCTAGAAGTAAGTAAGCCCACATTGGCATGTGTGCTAGCCAAAACCTTACCTCCACCATTCATGGCTCCAAATCTGTGCCCACCCAGTTCCGGACAATCAGAATGCTTTCTCAACCTCCCTCTACCTAGCGAAATCCCATCATGTTCTGTGCCTTTATCCTATCCTGCTTTTGCCGCATAGGTTTAGAGGTCATCTTTTTACAGATCTGTCTCCTCCACCAGACCCTAAGTTCTTGGAGAGAAGATACCTGGTCTTATTTATCTTTGCATCTCCCAGTGCCTAGCTCAGTATTTGACACAAAGAAAGCAGTGAATGCCTGCGTGTTGAACAAGAATGTTAAAACGCTTAAATAGCTCGGTACCCAGATTGATTTCATATCCCCCCTACCATGCAGCCTTCTCTAAATTGTCCTGTCTTTAGGGGATCCCCATTTTTCTGAACTTCCATTGTTCTTTCTATCTGTAGTGTTCATTTTGTATATTTAATGCTCTATGTATTGTCTTTTACAACATATGCCCTTCTAGATATTGATATATATGCCCCACTTCTTTCATCTCCTTTTCATTGCCTACTGTTATGTTTTGTATTAAGCATAGGTCCCAAAGAACAGTCCTTGGAAGTATGAATGAGCTTATAAATCCCTCGTGAAGGTGTCCATGCATTACGATTTGCGGTTGTGAGTTCATATTTGGTTGACCTTAATCTACAGGAATCCTGAGGGATCTGGATGGAGGGTACATTCTACCAGAGAGGATTTAAATTTTTTGCCCAGGTACCACTGAGTGCTACCAATGGGCTACTTTAAGTTGATTACTCCTCAGCTTGGAGTTATTGGACCACATAGGTAGTATAAACTCAAGCCCCAAACCTGAATGAAGGCAGGACAGTTATACTTCTCAGGGGAAATTTTTGCCCACCCAGCACTGAGGCCAAGCTCTTAACTCTGGCAGATGAATTTTGTTTTTCTAGCTTCTTCTTTTACTGAGCATGTCATTGTCTGAGTGTCCTGACATTGTGCTGATGTGGTGGGTTGCCTTAGTTACTGTGTTGGGAGCAAGCCCTTTTCTTTCATACACTTCAGAGCCTTAAAATTCAAATTCAGAATTCTGAGGTTTCTGATATTGGCAGATGCCCTCAGGGAAACTCCAGAATTAGCTAAAGCATCACCTCTATTTTTCTTTTCTTCTATGTTTTTGACCCTTGGTTATTTCTCTTACTCTCCTGCCTGCTCAACTGTGCATTTAAAAGGATTTTTGCCATACTTTTATTGCATGCTGACTCATAGTATAGAGGGAGGGGTGATCAGAATATCGAGTCTACTATACTGAGCGCGTAGAAGGCTTGTGACGGTAACTTAATACTGTCTTCAACAGCTGTCACTAAAAACAGTGGGCTCCACCCTCACAGACTCTCAAGATTTTGTCACAAACCAATGAGCCACTGGTCACATAGCAAAATAGAAGGCAATAAAGCCTCATGGGCTGCCCTCTGTTACGTTATGTCTCTGAAGCAATTCCTCTGTCTCTTTACCCCTATTTTAAGAGTAAATGTTTAGACTCCACATATACGGAATCATGTGTCCTTACAATTCAGCAGTGGGCATCTTACCAGCCGGAAAGGACGAGGAACCAGCTTGGAAAATGACCTTGTAGTCTCTGTCTTCCTCAATGCAGCACTTGATGTGACGGGAGCTTGTGCATGGAATGACAGCTTCCAAAGGATCAACCATGATATCGGGCTCTAGGGGCAGCGGGTGGACGGTGACATCTTTGGCCATGACACTGTATGAATTCTTGTATCGAAATATGCAGTGATAGGTTCCTGAGTGGAAGGAAGCCAAGAGGAGATGGAACGAAGTCATCGCTCCGAAAAGACATTTGCTGAGAAAGTTGAGAAGAGGCTTGGTTTTCCTTGTCAAGCCTGGGGCACGGGCACAGGCACAGCACCCCCCCCCCCCCCCCCGCCGCCACCCGGGGCCCTGGACTAGAAAATGCTCCATCGGTTCCCCTCCTGGGTTCGCTATGCATTTGAAGGGCTGACTCATCGCCACCTAAATATTCACTTACTTTCGAATAAAATCAAGTGGCGTATCCAGAGTCATATAGCCTGTTGGGGGTGGAATTGAGTTTCAAATCTGGTTCACAATACCTACTCCAAGGCTCTTTCTTTAATCGGGGTTGCAGGGGCGGCGGAATGCGAATTTTGGTGTGTGCTGGGCTGGGGAGTTCTTTGAAGAAAGTTGCCAGTGAGAGGGAGATGGAGCGCTGTGGTCTTGCGAGGCTCCCTCTCCCCATCTTTAAGGGAGTAGGTGCCTCTGGTCTGGGACCTCATGGCACCACTAAGGAATGTGGGGAGGGAGCAGGGAGGGAGGGAGAGAGGTTGACTGCGAGTTCTTGGGAGAGCTTGGTCTGTGGACTCTGAGATTAGATGTCTGACTCTTATCTAGAAAAGTCTAAAGAGGAGAGCGGGCCGACTTTGCAGGAGTGAAGAGAGAAGGCTGCAGCAGGAGTTGCCTGCATGCCCAGTGCTTGGTGAAGCAGAGTGGACTGCGGACAGGGCTTGGGTTGAGCTTCATGAAAGGAACTTTTCCTGTTGGACTTCACACCAGAGCCCATCAGAGGATGAACCACCATTGGATCAGCTGTCATCGGGACAGTGGAAGATTATAACGGCATCTACAGTTAAGTAGGACCTTTCAATGTTCCTGACATTCCTTCTCTTTGCCCTGACTCTGGAGGAGCCAGAGTAGCTGCTAGCCAGAGGGAAAACACGTAGAACAAGAACAGAGAGGAAACGCTTTCTGATTCCCATTGGGAGGGAGGGGAAATTTACATTGAATAGAAAATAAAAGTGTAGGTGATTTAGATGAGAATAGATGATTTTTAGCACCTGAGTCTGAGACTGTTTAATAGTTCAGTGTGACGGGACCAGCCACAGCTCTTCCTAAGTTATTGCCTGATAGTAGGAAAGGTCAGTTGGGCAGAGCAACTCACCTGCGTGAGTTCAGCACAGGAGAAAAATACTCCCATTTCCTGATTGTATCTACCAAGTCCAGCCAGATAATAAGTAGTTATTTCTACAATATTGCCTAGGTCTTATATGAAAAAGTAAAGAACTCACAGGATCTGGACTGATTAAGCTTATAATGAATGAAAGCTTTAGAATAGAGTAGTTAAGAGTTGGCCTCTGTAGCAACACAGTCTCTGTTTCCCTTTGACTTTGCTGTCTACTAGATGTATAACCTCAGGTAGTTTCCTTAACCTCACTGGGCCTCAGTTTTCTCATCTGTGAAATGGAGAAAATAATAGCACTCTCCTCTAGGTTTATTGTTTTAAATTAATTCATACACTTAACTACTTAAAACAATATCTATCACATAGCAACAGCTCAAGAAATGTCAGCTATTATTGAAGCAATTCTATCAAATTCCCTTTTCTTTCAAAAATTTGCATTTCCTCCCAACCTAAACAATGTCTAGGGATAAGTAGGGAAAAAAAATGTGTTTTTTCCCCCTTTGGAACCAGGCATACAAAATCTTTAGGCAGAATTTTTATACCTCAGTTGGGTGAAACACAAGAGTCTGGTAAAAATACTTTAGAAAAACAATCCTCTTAAGAGTTTGGAATTAACATATACAAATCACTAATACAGTAAGTCCCCTACATACGAACTTTTAAGTTGTGAACTTTCAAAGATGCGAACTTGCCCCTGTATGCCAGCTATTGTACTGTACTACTGTACTTTTCAAGGTACCGTACTGTAAGATTAAAAATGTTTTCTTTATTTTTTGTGTTTTTTATGTATTTTTTGTGTGAAAAGTATTACAAACCTATTACAGTACAGTACTATATAACTGATTGTGTTAGTTGGGTACCTAGGCTTAACTCTGTTGGACTTATGAACAAATTGGACTTACGAGTGCGCTCTCAGAACGGAACTCGGTCATGTGTAGGGGACTTATTGTATATAAGATAGATGAACAACAAGGACCTACTGTATAGCACAGGGTACTATACTCAATATCTTGTAATAACATATAATGGAAAAGAATCTAAAAAAGTATATATGTGTGTGTGTGTGTGTGTGTGTGTATAAAACTGAATCACCTTGCTGTACACTTGAAACTAATACAACATTGTAAATTAACTATGCTTCAATAAAAAAAAATTCCTCTTAATGTCAAAGCACAGACTCTAGACTCAAAGAGACTAGTTCTAATCCTGGCTCTACAGCTTAAGTTGTGGAAACCTAGGCTCACTTTGCACATCTGTAAAATGGGAATAGTGACATCTTCCCCCAGAAGGCTGTTGCATTTAGTGTGAGTACATATATCATATAGAGTGGCTGGCACAAGCATGGCCCAGGGCAGGCCCTCCATGGATGGTAATGATTACAGTGTGTTTCCAGGGGTCCAGGCATCAGGGTCCAGAGTATCCGGGCTTTCACTCACCGTTCCACTCCCTGGTCGAGGTCTTGACTGTCAGCACCGACTCTGCTCCATTAGGATACCTCCTCGTGGTATAAAACCTTTTGTATATTTTAATTCCAGCAGAAGTGTTCCAGTACACTTCATCATAGTCACTCACATCACTGATGCACTTTATAGAAAAGCTTTGTCCCTCAGAAACAGAAATTGGGTCCAGGGTTATTTTTAGGTTGGCTAAAAGGATGCAAACAAAACAGACAAAAGAAAACAAATAACAAGTAAAGTGTTTAGTCTTTCTGGTGACATCAACACCTGAGTGAAATTTCACATAGAGACAGAAAGCATGGGCTGTCCTGATTCTACTTGGGTCAATGCGGGATTGGTACCTTGCTGCTCCGGAGCTTTACTTGTTTCTAGGCTGTTCTCGGTGGTGCTCTGAACTGTACCCATTTCCATCACATGCCTTGGGAACTCGTGCACTTCCCCTTTGTGGCTGGAATTATCTCCTAATGATCAGCAGGGCAAAAGGTTGTAAACTACGGTGTTGACTTAACCCAAACTCCCCTCCAACCTTTTCCAGGCACCTCAAGGGGGACTCAATGCCTCAGTTCTTATAACCACATCATTCTCTACTCTTTTAAAATAACTTCCAAAAATACCATACTGTATTTTAATTTCTTTCTTCTGTATCTCTTCTCCATAAAAATGTGAGCCCCTTAAGAGTAGGACCCTCTCATCTGTGTCTTCACATCCCCAGCATTAGCACTGGGTCCAGTACCCAGCCAGTGCTTTCTAAGCAGACGAGTGGTTTTTGGAATTACATGTTAAGTACAGGGATCACAGCGTTTACTGCCCAAATAATTATACCTGGGCTGGGAAGTACAGGCACCCTAATTTAAGTCCCTATTTACTCCTATTTCTGAGAATTTCCTTGTAAGTTCGTAAGGAACTAGTCACTGAAACTGTTAACAAGACCCTTATAAATATAAAAGCTTCTATGAACATTCCACTGGTTTTGCCTCTGGTTCTCTTTCTACTCGTCTTTGAGCATAGCTGTCATTTCAAAATGCCATTCACTCTGTCTTCTCTACGTGAACAATGTCATACCTTGAGCCCACAGATGCTGGCCAGCTTTTCCAATCAGTGTGAAATCTTATTCTTAGTCATAAACAAAAGAAATCAGGGCTTTCCATAGTACCCTCCAGAAGTTGGTATTCAAATGTTCAGATGCAGCCCCAAAGTCACAGAGAAGGGATTCATATGCCCCTCATGTTGCCCTCCCTGGCTATAAGGATCTTGAGATGGTTTTCTAAGGCTGAGTTGTTTCTGAGGGTGGAAAGGAAAAGGCGCATGGAAGCCTCAATCTGGTTCTCTTGATTCTCAGATGAGAATCAAACTACCAGACCAGTGGTTTTCAGCGAAGACTAAGCATATCCCTGAGACAGCCAAAAGCCCACAAAATCAACACAACTCTCTGAGTTAAAACTTGCAGAGTATAACTGCTCTCACTCTAGAAAACCGCAAATACCTCAAAAGACCCTGAACTTTTCTATAGCAATAATGTTTCAGATAAATCGAATCTGGATCTTTGTCAAAGTGCTAAGTCACGATAGCAGAAAATGGAAACAAGAGTAACAAGTATGTTTATCTCAGTCCTTTCTCCAAATTGTTCAGAAGGCGGAACTGAGGATTTATCGAAATATAATAGTTTGTTTTTGTACGATGGGTGGGTAGAAACACACGTTTGTCTGCCCCATTTTGGCAGATAGGGATGAAGTCATAATGCTTTATGATATGAGCAGAAGAAATGATACTTTTAAGAGGCCTAGAATTACTTAAAATATTTTTTAAAACCCACTTGTTACAACTGTAAAATAATCACAAAATGCCAGACTCTTAAATCTTCCTGCAGCATTCTCTCTGGAAAAGATGAAATGGGAGAGGAAGAGGGGGTGAAGGATGGTGGGGAGTGAGCCAGGCTATTGGAATTCAAGGGAGGGAGAATGGGATTATGGGAGGAAAAAGTGGGAAATTAGCGGTGTTATCCTCATTCAGTGGCTAATCTGAGTGTGAAACCCTACTTCCCATCCACTTTCTGTATTTCTAGTACAATGCAGGCTGTTCCTTCCCTGCAACCGCTGTTTCTTACCCCTACCCTTCCTGCTTTAAAAGACTTCATAAGAATTTAAATGGCAGAGATGGAAATCCCATTATGTCGTTGACCCCAATCACACTCTCACTACCATGGAAGGCCCTGCTTTACTGCTCATGGATATTCCCAGCTGATTGGCAGCCCTTAGTTTGAAGTGCAAGGCAAAAAAGAGTCCTTACCCACAGAGGTGAATGTCACTTTTATGTCTTTACTGCCTCTGGCTCCGTGGGCGCTGATGAACTCACACGTGTAGACCACTGTGGTTCCAGACAATCCGCTCGGACACTGAGTGCCATCGGCCGTGAGGGTATATCTGCTGCAGCCAGAGTCTGTGTCTGTTTCAGGGCTTCCTGCAACAACATAAGAGGTTCTTTTACTGTCACAGTTGGCTGACTGTCTGATTTGGTAACAAAGAAGCCAAATCAGTGAAAAAGAATTCTTATTTCATTCGATTTCTTCTCTTTGAATGGAGAGGCAGGATGGTGTAATAGTTAGCCCTGCCACCTCAGGATCCAGGTGGCCCGGCTGCAGATTCCAACTTTACTACTTACCAGCAGGGTGTTACTACTGGGAAAGTCACTAAATCACTCTGTGCCTCAGTTTCTCCAGATGTAAAATGAGAATAAATAATAACCGCTGTGACCTGGGATTGTAGTCAGGTAAAAGGAGTTACTGGGTAAACACTTAGAACAGTGCCTGGCTGGGGCCGACCCCTAACAAAGACCCTTCATGATGGTAGTTGGAGTGTGAAAAATAAAAAAAGAAGCCATGTGTTTGGATATGACTTCAACTGGAAGGAAAAAAATGTCAGATTATTTTGACTATTATTATTGTTGAAAGGAGGAAGAAACAGGACATGGACCTCTGATATTCATCTCATTTGAGACCTGTTTTCATAACTTTTTCCTTCTTATTAGTATATATGTTTTAGTGGAAGCTTCAACGTCATGCTTTCTCAGGGTAACAGCAATTTACCCTTCAGGATAGCTGCTCTTCCCTATCTTCCTTTCCATTCCCAAGATGCTGTGCCCTCCAAGCCATCCTCACATCCTGCCTGTGGCTCTATAACAGCCTCTTGGCCATTTTTTCTACTCCTGTTCCTTCACTCTCTCTCCTCCAACCCTGCCTTCTGCCATGTACTTCTGCCAGGCATTCTTCAAACACTGGCAATCTTCCAAAAATTAAAGAAAAAAAAAACCCTTCTGATGAACTCCATCCAGCCTTGGCTGGATGATCAATGATATTTAAAATATTTTGATTGATAAGTCACCAGTTTTTCTCCCCAGTCCCCAAAATGGTTGTTCAGAATACCAAACTGATTTCCCACCTTGAGTAAATTACCTCCTAGTTCATAGGTACAAATGTCCCTTTCAGCTCCAAGGCTCACCCCTCTACTTATTTTTGGAAAACCTACATTCCTCCAGGACCTCACTCCATCCTTTATCTTTCCTCTCCCTTGACTGCAGAACAATGGAAGTTACTGAATGCAGCCTATAAGTTCGCGCTCTGTTTTCTGGAGTAGAGCTGGTAGGCAGTTACAAGTTTGCTGCTCAAGGTTAAATAATATCCAGTGAAAATTTCTCACGACACTGAGGATACGTGAAGGCATGGTTTGCAAAGCTTTCATCCTTACCAGAAAGCAGTTATTGTGGCAGATGCAAAGTATGCAACTCTGTTTTAACTGTTGACATTTATCTTCTTTTTTTTTCTCCTCTCAAAAGTCTCGCAAAGTGGGTACCATTGTCACTATTTAAAAGATGAAGGTCTGGGACTTCCCTGGCGATCTAGTGGTTAGGATTCAGTGCTCTCGTTGCCGCTGCCCAGGTTCAATCCCTGGTCAGGGAACTAAGATCCCGCAAGCCGTGCGGCGCAGCCAAAAAAAAAGAAAAAAAGAAAAAAAAGATGGAAGTTCTCAGAGTCAGGATGACCCAACTTGCTCTGCAGCAGGAAGAGGGCAGAGCTGGAATGACAGCTCTTGAGGATCAGATTCTATCTTATTGGAAAGCACGGGTTGTAAGGCTAATTTTTCTAAAGTAGAAGACTGGGCTCAAGTTCTTTTTTTTCTTTTTCCTTTTTTAAGCCCAATTTTGTGTGCATTCCTACAAGTAGAGAAATCACTATTTAAAATCAGATTTGTCTACGGCATCATTAGGAACACAGAGACAGGCGTGGAGGGGGAGGAGAGAGAGCGGTGGGTGAGGAGGGGAACCCTTGGTGCTCTCGGGGAGATGGTGGGCAGCTCACGGAAAGCCTCAGTCTCCTCATGCGTAACATGAGGGATGGGATGAAATCCGTGGTTCTCACAATAACATCTCCTGTGAAACTGAAGAAAATTAAATTGCCTGGAGCCCAAACGTGGAGACTATGAATGAGTGGCTCTCAGGTGGAACCTTGACAGCTGGTCTTTTTCAAAAAACAACTGTGGGCACCCTCAGGGGCAGCCAGGCTGGAAGAGGCCGCCTCTGACGGGGCTGTTTGCCACTTCTAGCTGCTTCTCTAGGTCTCGCCTCAGCCCCCGAGGCAGGCCTGTTTCTAGCGGCCCTTTATAATGTGACTTGAAGGCCACAAGACTGATTTCTACTCAATAAAGAAAAAAAAAAGCCTCACTTATCTCTTACTTATGCCCTACTGGGCTACAAACATAACATTTCAGATGGCACAGAAGCATAAATAATAACACACAATTAAAAATGTCAGTGGGGTCATTGGGAAGAAAAGACACAAGAAGGGAGACCGTGGCGTTTGAGCCTGTCTCCCCACCATGAGTCACTCAGGGAGCTCTTCCATGTGGTCATCTACACCCTGACAGTCAGCCAAGAGAGCTGACTTTACACCCTCTTGTAAAAACTCAAATCTCTTATGCATACTCTGCGTGACCATGGGCCCAGGGAGCATGGTAGGCAGGGCAAAGAAGAAGTTGACGAACTCGTCTGGAAACTGTTCTGTCAAAGAGGGAATTAGACTCTGTTATTTTTTCATCATCACATAACAAGAGCTACGGTGAGAATACAAACGCTGTTGCCTTTAAATTTCCCCAAGTGGTCTGTACCTTCCCGTACAGGCAAAGCTAGTGCTAAGTACAGGCAAACTAGAAGCTGCACTAATGACTATTAGTACCTCTGTTATTTCTACTACTAGTAGTAGTACTATTAATACTATTACTTCTGTTACCATTACCGTTTATATCATCAACCCATGTCCCATGATTTGAAATAGCCCCAGAAAGCCCTCTCTATTCGAAAAAGACCGCCTTCTAAAAGCTAGAAATTCTGTCACTGCAGATTACTTCCTTTCTGTCTTATCCTTTGCCAGAAGTGCTTTGAAAATCCAGTGCAACCGTATCTGAGAAGATGTAATACATTCACTTCTAGATGCTTTGGGGTGAATTAACTAGCTAGACTGCTTTCTGCTGAGCTGGAAAAACGGGTGATAAAAGAACTGGTGGAATTTGGAGAAAGACTGCCGCAGAGAGGGGACCGCAAGGGAGGCGGAAGGAGGGCAGGGTGTTGAAAGCAGGGGCTAAATTCATCAGAGAAACAACCCTGCCGTCCCCTGGCGGCCAGCCCTGTGGCAGGAAATCCATTGTTCTGCCGGTCGGTTCAGCCCACCCTGGGCCTTATGAATGTCTGTAGCAGGGGTGGCCACAGAGAGGTTCCTGAGCATCTGCACAGCAGACTTCCTGGTTCCTTTGCCGGATGGCGAGGCTTTTCACCTCTCACAGTTGAAAGCGTCTAAGTCAGTACTCCGGGAACTGTGCAAGGTCCTTCTCCCATCTGGCAGTTCCTCCAGGATGCCTACACCTCCTCTTCCTTAAAAATTAGGGAAGTGACTAAATGGACCATATGTCAACATGTTCAACAGTTACCAGATGCTTTTCCCATTCTCTGGAGCACTTTAAGGTAGAAAACAAATGTGCTTTTCAAACTAGATGTGCTCAGAAAACGTTACATCCAAATTGATCCTTATTTTATTTATGATTTAATAATGTCTGATAGCAATGGCTTTATAAAATAAAAGCTCCACCACACTGATGTATTTCATGGGTAAAGCCACATTTTGCTTTAAGGATTTTTTAGTAAAAAAGGTGAGCAAATAATACTGTCATTTCTTAAGGGAAAGATTGGATCTTGTTATGTGAGGTTTCTAGGCAGAAAACAGTCTTCTGTTTCAATACAAATTCTGCCTGATCAACTCACTCTAGTGCTGGCTCACCAGGCATGTGTGATATAGTTTGACCAAGGCAAAGGCTGTGAAACAAGGTGAGTCCCAATTCTTTTCTTTTCCTAATTATGACAACCTTGGATAAGTCATTTAATTTGAACCTCGATTTCCTTATTTGAAAATGGGAGGCAAAAAAATGCCAGCTTCAAACTTGTGGTCAAGTTTAAACGGGATTAAAAGTGATAACATATCTTTTAAAAATTGGTTGATCATAAACTAGTATACAAAACAGAATCACCAATGCTATTTTAATTTCTTCTTCTTCTTATCATTCACCAGTATAAACTGGAAGGTGGGGAATTTCCAGTGAGATCTCAGATCTGCAAACAGGATCGGAAATTGACATTGGTTGAGAGACACACAGGTTGACAGAGAGAGATATAAAACCAGAGGCATGGAGTCAGATAATACAGAAAGAGACGTGGTTACAAAGGCAGAGAAGTGGGAAGGACAGGCACCAAGAGGAGAGACACAGGAATGAGACTCAGAGTCAGACCCCAAAGCAAAGCCAATGACCTCATCCTTGGCTCTTTGCTGAAGAGGGAAAGGAGAGGGCAGTGGGGACAAGCTTGTCTTGTCTGTAGGCAAGACACCACGGACCTACATCATCCTGTCACTCCCTCTTGGGTCTTCTCTGCCAGAATCTTGTCTACAACCCAAGCATGAAACCTGTGTGTATATATTTTGGGAATTTTGTTTTAGAATGGCTAAGCGGGAGCTGGCATCAAACCTCATACTTTTTCAGTCTGGAAAAAAACCCAGCCACCTGACATTTGCTCTTTCACTGACAGCATCTCCTATTTTCACTTGGCCAAGAGGTAAAAACCTGTTTGGGAAAGGGCTTCTAACAGTCTCACCTGGAATGTTTATAGTCCCCTCTTGCTTCCATTCAACTTGACTCCAATTCACCGTCATCTCACTGCAGCAGCTCAAAGACACAGGATTGTTGTCACACATCACCTTCATGTCTTCAGTTGCCAAAATCTGGATGGATGTAACATCTATTTTTTTTCTGGACCCATATTCAAAAATATCTAATGTCAGTTTGCAAATATATTCACCTGTATCAAATACACAAAGGCATTTATTATTACTATTACATATGTCTATTTCCTTAGAAGAATGATAGCCTCATCTCATGTGTCATGATGGTACTTCATGAAACATCACTTTCAAAAGCATCTGAGACTTGGTCTACACAACCCTAAAGGAACATTCAGGAAGTGCAGAAGGTCAAGGCAGGTATTTCTGATGCCATAAGGTAAAAGAGTAGAGAGCTGTTCTCAGCAAAGAGCAGAAATCTGAGTCCTCGCTAGTAAGAAAAAAAGTGTGGGGATGCTTCAGAGGTAGAAAGGGAAAATGGGAAAACCTTGGAGAATTAGGAGCTCGTGGATAATTTTGGCATTCTATTTAACTCTGTGGCAGGTCAGAGTCAACAAACATATGATAGAACCCATGTGTCTGCAGCCCAGTTTCTCATTCAGAGAAAAAGAGATGCTCCTGTTGACATCTGGGTTACGATGGGGCTATTAAATTCTAGAATGTCAGGTATAAAACTTATGCTTCTGTGGTTGCTGGGGAGGGACAAGTGGGAGGGATTAAAACAGAGGACAAGAAAATGGGGAGGGGGAGAGCAGGGACCCATATGTTCACTACCTTGATTGTGGTGATAGTTGTTTGGGTGTACACACATGTCAAAACTTATTAAATTATACACTTCACATATGTACAACTTATTATATGTCAATTCTACCTCAACAAGGCTCTTCTAAATTTTTTTATAATGTTAAAAAAAGGAGTCTACTTTTTATCTTAGGTTCCAACTCATAAGCTTCAGTAAATGTGGAAAATTATATTTGTCTCCCAAGGCTAAATTTGCTTGGCTCATTCGTCATGGGATTAATTTTCAGTTTTGAAAAGTTGAGCTTGCTGACTTCTTTTTGAAGAGGAAAAGGCTATCTACACACACCACCATGGTTTGATTCTTTCTTAGCCCTTCATTCCTTCCCTCACCCTGGTTACTGGATGGCAACCCACCCGCGTCATCCTGAGTGATGTTGTAAATGGTGAGGCGAGACACGGAGGTCATGTTGTTGAGCACGTAGGTGTAGATGGAGAATCTGCTGCTGTTCTGGATGTCGAAGCCTGTTTCCACGTGCTGCCAGGATACGTTGGAGGACAAAACTTCGTTCTCACACATCAGAGTTACTGTATCCCCTTCAAGGATGATTTCTGGGGTGATGGAGAGCTTCGTTTCATCTGGAAACCCAAACAAAAGGTATTAGGGTCCCAAAGCAAATAAATGGAATTAATGCTACTCCCTGAATACCACCACCACTGGGGTTTTCAAGAGGTCTCCATGGCGATGAATGAGGCAACGCATCTTCCTCACTCCATCCCTGGGCAGCTGGGATCTGAGGCCCCAGAGTGACAGTCTGCCAGCTACTAGGGACATGGTTCCCAGTTTGGGATCTTTGCACACTTAACAGTCCTCAGTGGTACTAATGGGGATCCCAAAGCTATTTTCAATATTTCAAATAGTCTGTCACAGACCTAGAGAACAGACTTGTGGTTGCCAAGGGGGAGTGGGGGAGGGGAGGGATGGACTGGGAGTTTGGGGTTAGCAAATGCAAACTATTCTATACAGGATGGATAAACATCAAGGTCTTACTGTATAGTGCGGGGAACTATATTTAATATCCTGTAATAAACCATAATGGAAAAGAATATGAAAAAGAATGTGTAATATATATGTATAACTGAACCACTTTGCTGTACAAAAAAAATTAACACAACATTGTAAATCAACTATACTTCAATAAAATTTATAAAATAAAATAAAAATGCAAAAAAATTTTTAAATAGTCTGGTAGAAAATTGCACATTTCCTTATGAAAAAGCCACCCCAGCTAACCTAAACATCAAGTTTCTTTGCTACTGATTTGAAAGATATCAACTGCTTCTTACTGATAACTGATACCTCATGCTGACTGAAAGCTCTGTCCTGTGTCTTTGATGAATTAAGAGTGGGAAAATAAATTAATTTTTTACAATAAAGTATGCTTGGGAAATAAGAATGTTTTTAAAGACCCAACACCCATGGGCCCATAAGAGTGGGAGCTTATTGGATACACATGTCTGTATTTGAATCCTGGTTCTGTACCAGGCATAGCTGTGTGGCCCTGGGGAACTTGCTTAGCATCTCTGAGCCTCAGCTCCCTTGTCTGGAAAATAGGAGCAGTGAGCACTACCACGGGAGGTGATTTTGAGGAATAGTAACTATTCTCATTGTTTTCACAGTAAAATTCTGGGGAACCCTGGTATTAAGTCATTCACAGACAGAAATGAAAACACAGTATTTGCTATTTTTGTGTGTGTTTTTATGGCTGTCCCTTGTTTACACAACATGCAGATTTTTCCCTCTAAGCTGTGCTATGTCCTTCATGAGCTCCATGTGTTGAGAAAATCAGAGGAGCTGGGGAAGGAGGTTTGGCAATTCCTCTTTTGGATGGTTCTTTTGGTTTGCTCACACCACACCCTGTTCGTACTGTAAACATGGGACTAAAATACCGTACAATTAATTTAGGGTGCTATGATGTTCTGGTCAAAATATCAAGGTATCTAAATATTTCTTATCCCGTTTTTAAGGCTCCTGGATAAAATAAGATTTCAGAAAATCACATTCAACTATTAGGAAGCAAGGCCATCTGTGAATATTTCTTGTAATGAACTGACCAGGAAGGCACACAAACTTATGTTACTTACTATGTGGCCTTGAGCAAATGATTTAAATCTAAGCCTCCATTTCCTCACTTGTAAAATGGTGATAATAGTATCTTCCTCACAGGATGTATGAAGATGAAAAATGTCTAACACACTGGGTTTAACATAGACAAGATACAATAACAGTGCCCGCTTTTCATGAGTACCATTGCTAATTACAATGATCAGGAAAACTGCCGGTTTTCCATGGTTATATGGAACTGATCATAAATATATTGGGAGTGATTAAAGAAAGGGGTGTTCTGGTTAAGGGACCCTGCTGATTGATCAAACATCACCAGAGGATTAATATATGGCAAAATAAAAGGGACTATTCTGAAGATTGCCATGTGCCTTTCCTGTTTCATGAAGATGGACTTAAAAATAATTTCCTGATACCACCTCACTCATTCAGCATTTTTCTTTCTTTTTCTCTTCCTCTCCCCTGCACCCCTTACTCCTGCCACCAGATAAAATTATAATTTAAGAAAAACCCACCCAGGGACTTCCCTGGTGGTCCAGTGGTTAATACTCTGCGTTTCCAATGCAGGGGGCGTAGGTTCGATACCTGGTCGGGGAACTAGGGTCCCACATGCTGCGCGGCCAAAAAAAAACAAACAAACAAACCTACTCAGCTACTTGACTTTTTTGGATACTTGTATTCTGGATAAACCCCACTAACCCTATGGAGAGCAGGCTGGTATTTAAGCTCCCGGGGGGTGGAGTTGCATGTGACATAGTTCATGGTCATTGGTCTAAGGCTGTGCATATCAAGGACAGAGATGAATGTAGATTCTCTCGCAAAAAGGGGCATCGAGTGTCATTCACAACAACTTCATGGCTCTTTGGAAGAATAAGCCACAGACACTAGAGCACTTTTGTGGTTTTGGACTGACTGTCAGCCACCGATCAGGAAAAGTGCTGGATACTTATTCCTGTAAATGGCTGACTATATTCAGCACAATTGAAATTTTGGGAAAAGAGTCATCATAATTGAAGCTCATGTATGCTAGAGCTTGCTAGTCTCCTGTGCCCTCAGAACCATAAAGAAAAAAATTTTTTCAGGCCAAAGCATCTGCCGGTTGGTGGGGTGGCGTTAGGGGTCAGGAAGTGGGTGGCGATGCTGGGATTACTTCCATGTGAGTCCGCACCTGGAGGCCACTTATTTCCCTGCCTTGAATTTTTCAGTTTTCATCTATGTGGTTGCTGCCTTATTCATTCTGAATTTTTATCTTGCTGTTTTTCTCTTTCTTATGTTGTAGCACTTTCTTACCGTTGTGTATATCCCTTTCAATATTTTATTTTTAAAAATGATCCGATGCCTAAAAATATTAGCAGCGAATGTAAAGAAAAAGAGTATGAACCTGTTGTAAGGATGGTCTGACTCCTGAGAAGGGGCACTTTTCCTTCCAGCTGTGCCTCAGACAATCCCTGCAGTGCCCTCCCCATGGTGACCTGTGTTGTTCCAAAGGGGAGTCACCTTCACTCTGGAACCACGGACCTGAGTCAGACAGAACACCTACTGGCCAGTGCTGGTCCACCAAATCTCTGCTCAGTTGGCTCCCCTTTCTATCCCCCAAGTAACAATCGATCCACCCACCTAATTTCACAACAGAGCTCAACTCTATACCCCATTTGTCAAACGAGGGAGAACATCTACAATACCAGGACTCTTACCACTGCTACATCTGATCCAAAGCAGTGTTTCTCAAACTTTCCATGCATCAGAACCACCTGGAGGGCTTGCCGAAACACAGATTGGCCCAGGTTGGTCTGGGGTGGCCCCAAGAATTTGCTTTTCTAACAAGTACCCAGATGGTACCGATGCCGCTGGTCTGGAGGCCACACTTTGAGAACTACTGCTCTAAAGTAACAACGGTCCCCCTAGTCAATATCAATGCATTTCATGAATATCCCCCACTTCCACCACCACGACGTTAGTTCTACTTTTTTGGATGTTTGGGGTCTGTTAATTTAAAAAACTCCATAAACCCAGATGGCTCTGTGGCCCCCTTGTAAAATTTCTCCCTCCTGGGACACCCCCCCCGCCAACCCCTTCCCCAGTCGCAGTGATATTAGCAGTGTAAGGAGGCTCTGAACTGGCCTAAGATGGGGAGAAGGCACCAAACCTCTATGCCAGGAACTGGAGAGTCTCTCTCCACGGAGGACACTGTAATGTGATTTCCCAGGTTTAAGCATCATGATAAATGCTGTTACCATATCTAAGTAGAATCTACATATTGGAAAAATGTAGCGATGCTCTACTTACTGCTGTAAGTAACCTGGAAGGAACTGCTGTCCATCTTGTAGGTCTGATTGAGGTTCTGTGTTACCTGCTCGTTTGCTTTGCGCATTAATTCAGGTGATGCTGCTGTTGTCGTGACTTCATACACCACAACCACACTGCCAGGCCTGGATGGAGACCACTCAGTTCAGTAAAGCAGTAAGTGAGTTGGAAGAGTCTAGATCCTTATGGTTTATTTGCATAAGAAAACAAAATGGCAGGAAGAGCCCGGGGACTTTATCTTCAAGGGTCCACTGAAATCCAACCCGTTTCTAAGCTCTAGCTGAAAGCCTGAGGCAGGGCTCGAACCCTCAAATGTCTGCGGATGGGTAACATCAATGACTGGGATAGCCAGATGGGGCGGAGCGAATTGAATCCTACAAGTGGGTCAAAGGATATAAGCCACAAGGTAGAGACTGTTGTCACACAGTTTGCTGGCCCAGGTTACCAGCTATGCTGAATACCCAGTGAAGCCAAAGTCCTCAATGTTTCTGTAAACATTCTTCATTTTTTAATTGGCAACTAACTTTTTGAAACACTGTGCAAACACACTCAGGGCTGCCCGGTGCCTAACTCCACAGGGGTGCATTCACATGACAGTGTGCAACTCTGTGGCCATGGCTAGCTGGTTAACTGTTTTTAATAAAGGCATCATTGCATGCATGACTTTATTTCATTTTTGTATTTCTGACTTCCCTAGATGGCAAACGTATCCCACATCTTTGTTTGCAAAATTCTTGCGTGCATAGAATGAACACAAGTCTTTTTCTCACCTTCCTTCTAAGTAGGTACATCTCTAAGGAGTGAGCTGCTGTTCTTAGTATTTCCTTTCACTTTAAGGCCTGGAAATCTGATATTGTCTTCACCTTTACCGGACTGCTCCCATCGGGCATCCCAGATGGTGCCCTTCTAACGGGCTTTTGCTTTTTCACTAACGTTTTGGTATCTGCCATTGGATAAAAATGACCCAGTTATAGCATTCTTACCTGAACTCTGTCACTGTCACCAATTTGAAGCCTGGTAAAATACTGTAACCCTCCCGGAACTGGAAAATAAAGCAAGACAAGTGTCATGGATCAAGGTCCACTGAGAGACGGGTCAACAATTTGAAACAGAGTAAAAAAGTGTCTATTTCTTATCACCCTGGGTAAAATGCTCTCCTGTACATTTTGTTAGCGCTAGCCCTGGCAGATCTTTGAAGAAGTAATTCCTATCTACCTAGGTCATTCTGGGTTCTCCAGGAAGCAAACACCAGAGTAAATGTGCAAAAAATTTACTTCGGGAAATGCCTAGGGGAAAAAAATGGGAAGGCAGTGGGGAAGGCAGGGAGAGCCATCAGACCCGAGTGAAATTGGACAGGAGGGGAGGCTGGATGAAATCATCCTAGACTGAGCCTGGGAAGGTTCAGTACAGCCTTCAAAGGAGTCCCACGTTTGCTAGACAGACCTGCCCTGCTCATTCACTAGCAGCAGGCAGCAAGCACTGCCACGCGGCAGCAGCCGGGGCCCTCAGTCAGTTGCATTTCCTGTAGTTGGAAATCTTCGAGGTGCCTTCTTGCAGCTGCCACACTGCCGGATCGGATCCCTCACTTAACATATCACAGCTTTGGTTGAGCCAATGTGGTTTTTACTGATGTTTTTACTTCATTTTGTTTCCCTGAATTCCAAGCCCACAGGAAATTCAATTTGAATCAAGTCATATTTACAGGGCGGATGCCATGTGCAAAGTGCTGTGTTAAGTAGCTGGATGGGTGGGATCCAAAGATTAATCTGTAATTCTCCTTTTTTCCTCAAAAGTGTATACTTTAGTGTGTCATGTGTGTGCATGAGGAGGATTCTCATGCTGTGCAGAACTATTACATGTTGGATATGCAAATCAGATATCCTACAGCTCTTCTGTATCAGAGTTTCATCATGGCGCCCATGAACAATGGCAATATTTGACTGGGTAAGCAGGAGGCTGCTCCTGGCTTGAGGCAGAGGGTTGGCTGCCCAGAGAGTTAAGGGGAGTCATTACCTCAGCCCACCTGTAGCAATTTGTACCACACCAGTTGAGAAGATCTATTCCAAATGAATTGACTCAAGCAAAGCATTTAGGTTTAGATGAATTAATCCAATGTAAAGCACTTAGAATAGTGTCTGGCACACAGTTTACAATGAGAGAATATCCTCTTTTTTTGCATGAGTAAATTTACATATGTATACATTCTTTTTAATATTCTTTTCATTGTGGTTTATCACAGGATATTGAATATAGTTCCCTGTGCTGTACAGTAGGACCTTGTTGTTTATCCATCCTATATATAATAGTTTGCATCTGCTAACCCCACACTCCCGATCCATCCCTCCCCTTCCCCCACTCCCCCTTGGCAACCACAAGTCTGTTCTCTAGGTCTGTGAGTCTGTTTCTGTTATGTGGAATCTACAATATGACACAAATGAACCTATCTACATGAGTAAATTTAAATCTGCCTTAAGTGTGAATGCCTTGGGACCTCCAGTGTAGAGTGGTGTGGAATCCTCTGTGCCAGACTTGGGCTGGTCTGCACAAAAGATGTTAGGGGTTTCACCCATGTGATGTGTGAAGATGAATAGAAATGTACCATCTGGTGCTTTTAGACCAGCTTCTTGGACCTTTTAGTAGGTTTCTGTGAGTTGATGCCACCAAATTTTATGTGAATCAATTCTATCCTGGGAAGAAGTTCCACCTATAGGTCAAGATGATGTCAAATCATCCCCTGAACACTGTCTGATTTGAGCGCTTCTTAATTCATCATCCCAGAGGTATAGAAATAATGTCAACATTCACATTCATAAATTCTGACAGATTCAAGCAAACGACCCACTGTAAATGCAATAGATTCAGTTCAGCTCAGAGTCTGTTGGTTAAGAGCCTCCTGGGACCAAAACCCACCGCTGTTTCCAAGTCAGTCTTGTAGGACCTATAGAGGGCAGAGGAAGAGTTCCTGAGTTCTTCTTGAAAGCCCACATTGAGTCTGACCGACATTCGCAGGGTAATATCTGCTGAAGAACACAGGGCAATATTTTAAAAATCCCATGTCAGCATCTGAGTACACACAGGACAGAGAAGCATTTGGTTGAGTTGATATCAAATAGCCACTCAACAAACAAACATTCAGTGAGCAGTTACTTACCTCCCTGGAGTTGGCAAAAAGGTCCCTTGGGAGGCAGTCCCTTAAGGCAACTGCAATGATGCCCTGAAGGGGAGCCATCATGCCCTTGACAAGTGAGATTGTGGAGGCACCTCTCCTGAGGCCACTTATAGTCTTTCTCACAGGAGCACCAGATTTCATTTCCAGTAGGTCTGCAGACTGTCATCAACCAGAACAATGAGGAGAGAAAAGGTAGTTACCGCCTTTGTGTTTATAGATGACAAGTATTTATACCTGTAGGAAACCCTAACTCCACTCCATATTGCCCTTCTGGGAAGTTCAGTAGTACTGCATGAGATTCTCATGACTCCCGTACATGTCACCTTGCTGTTAGGCACGGCCACCTAAAAGATGACAGCTCTGACTATCCCAGGGGCTGCCTACAATGATGAAGTGCTAAACAGATTCCCGGACTAGAGAGTATGGCAGCCAGCCTCCAAGATGGCACCACCCATCCCTGCCTCTGGGTACTCACACCCTTTTATAACTCCCTCTCATGTTGTACTAGCGTTGGTCTGTGTGCCCAAGAGAATATAGAAAGAAGTGGTGGTGCATCACTTCTGAGATTAGGTTATAAAAGACACTGTGGCTTCCCTCTTGGCTATGCTCGCTCTCTCTCTCTCTGATCACTTGCTCTGGGGGAAGCCAGCTGCATTGCATGAGGACATGTCATAGGGAGGCCCACATGATTAGGAACTGAGGTCTCTAGCCAATAGCTAGTGAGGAGCTGAGGGCTGCCAACAACCGCATGCGTGAGCCTGAAAGTGGGTTTTCCAGGCTCAGTTGAGCCTTCAGATGATTGCAACTCTGGCTGACGGCTTGACTACCACCTCATGAGAGACCCCAGAGCCAATGCCATCCAGCTAAGCTCTTCCTGGATGTTTGGCCCTCAGAAACTGTGTGACATAATAAACATTTGTTGCTTTTTGTTTGTTTTGTTTTGGTTTCTTTTTTGGCCATGCTGTGCGGCTTGTGGGATCTTTGTTTCCCAACCTGGGATCAAATCCGGGCCCTCGGCAGTGAAAGCGCGGAGTCCTAACCACTGGATCGCCACGGAATTCCGAGTTTGTTGTTTTAAGATGCTAAGTTTGGGGGTAATTTATTACGCAGCAATAGATAACAAATATAGAGTGTAAGTAAAAATTCTAAACTTGTGCCTTTTACATTTCAAGTCAAATGTGAACAGCCCAAACAGACTCCAATCCCATTAAAAATTGACATTGAAAAATGCTCTGAAAACAGAGGGCTTGGAATTTATGTCTAAAACTGGACTAAAGCCACATCACTATGAGCTGTTTTTTCTGCAGGTGGGCATCTAGGCAAAGGCCCACAGAGTGACCACCCAAAGGAAAGCCATCAAATAATTGTTCCTGAAATAGGA
Source organism: Eubalaena glacialis (assembly GCF_028564815.1). NCBI lineage: Eukaryota > Metazoa > Chordata > Mammalia > Artiodactyla > Balaenidae > Eubalaena > Eubalaena glacialis. The sequence continues at coordinate 29,605,372 of NC_083722.1, read as the reverse complement.
GGGACAACCAAGTCCCCCGGAATCCTTGGACATCGCTCCCGTCTTGTGCTCCAGCAGCAGGAGGGGGTGAAGCAGAAGCAAAAGCGATGGAGGAAGTCAAGGCTGCTAGTGAGTGTGGTGAACATTGGCCGGGGGTAATTCGAAGGGAACCAACAAGATCCCCTTTGTCAAAATCTCTCTCCCGCTGACGTGAAAAGCATTTTTTTGGTTGTTTTATTTTTGTTGTTGTTTTTCATTTACTTATTTTTGAGATGGATGTGGAGGTGGTATTAGCAGAACTTTTGACTCCCATGTAAAATACAAATGTGCCTTAAGAGGATGGCAAAAGCGACCACCCCTGGACCACCTAACCGCATTTAGTGCTTGATACACATTGGCCTTAAAAATCCTCAGTTTTGTGTACTGTGATTAAAAATGCCTTTCAGATAACCAATAAGAACCTACTGAATAGCACAGGAAACTCTATTCAGTGCTTTGTAATGACCGATATGGGAATAGAATCTAAAAAAAGAGTGGCTATATGTGTATGTATAACTGACTCACTTTGCTGTACAGTGGAAACTAACACTGTAAATCAACTATACTCCAATTAAAAAAATTTGATCAAAAACATGCCTTTCTTGAAAGGATCATAAGGTAAGCTGTTGGAAGAGTGGGTGGGGGAGGCACAGGAAGAGGGGAACGGAGAAAATTTGGGGTGCTTAGATATGAGTATCATGGTCAGTAAGTCTAATCTTCCTTACCCAGCCATCCCATTGCCTCCTCTCTGAGGTCAACTCTTCCCAGGCTACCCCCCTCCACACCCCACATCCCCCTCTAAAAGGAAGGAGCTCAGAGCAACGTTTCTCCTGATTGGCCCAATCCTCCTATTTCAAGCAATGTGTCTTTTACCCACCTGTTGTCACCTCGATGCTCAAAATGTTGGTAGCTGGGTCAGTGTCATCCCCTTGAACTGGAAAACTGAGGTTATTCAAGTAAGCTTTGCTAAGCTCCAGGAAGGAGGCATCTTCAAAACTGACCTCAACATCAACAGTGAACTCTTGGGCTGCAGGACTGCTCATGACAACTGGAACGAAAGCATACGAAGGCTGTGAGAACTCACTGTGGCGGGCAGAGAGAGAACATGATGGACCTTTCAGCGCTTAAAGCCAATGACGTTTTAATTAGGTGGTTGGGATGAACAGATGCACACTACTATATATAAGATAGATAAACAACAAGGACCTACTGTGGAGCACAGGGAACTCTGCTCAGTATTCTGTGATAACCTATAGAGGAAAAGAATCTGAAAAACAATAGATATATGTACATGTATAACTGAATCACTTTGCTGTACACCTGAAACTAACACAGCATTGTAAATCAACTAGACTCCAATATAAAACAAAAAGCAGAAGTTTCTTGGGAATCCCCTGGGGTCCAGTGGTTAGGGCTCCGCACTTCCACTGCAGGGGGGTGGTTCGATCCCTGGTCGGGGAACTAAGATCCTGCATACAGTGTGGTGCGGTTAAATAAATAAATAAATATAGAAATTAAAATTAAAAAAAAAAAAAAGCTAATGACGGGGACATGTGGATGCCGGACACATCAGCCTTTAAGAATTTCTAATGAACTTTTTTAGAGAAAAAGAAGTTTGTTTACTGATCACCACCAAGCCCTCCCTTCATGATTCTTCCTCTCTACGACTCTGCTATATTAGAGGAGAAAGGAAACAGATGTAGCTTGTATCAGCGCTGTGGTCTCTGGCCATTTGAGAGCTTCACAGGCCAAGCTCAGGACTTGTCCGTCCTCTCCATTCCCACACCTCCCTTGGTGTCCAAGGCCAAGGGTGACTGTGTGGAGAATGGACTCGAATGGGACGCGAATGGAAGCAGGGAGACCCAGCAGGGAGGCTTGGCAACCGTCTAGACAATAAAAGCCCCGGTCCTGACTCACCAGGATGAGTCAGTACGTTTCTGACACCATTCAATGGTCATGCATGTATTTTGAGAACTGAAGGATGCACACACGGCTTGAAGACCTCTGGGAAAAGTCATGTAGTTAATTCCCTTCGCTCTTAGCCTGTGTGCACAGCGTGGGCTCTTTGTTCTTACTCTGTATCTCTGGTGTCCAGCACGTGCTAGGTACTCAACGAAAGCAAAATTGGCAAATTGGAAATTAAAATAAAAGAGATCTTCAGCAATTCATTGGTCTTCCAAATTGTCTCAAGACTGGTTGCCCGGCTGGCATTCTAGATGCGTCTGCCTCCCAATCCAGGCAAGCCAGACAATAGATCTATTGGAATGTTCCTGCATAATTACCACTATTACATCATGTCTGGGCTGTTGGTTTTAAGTTCTCAAGGGCGGGAACTGCTTCTTTCACTTCTCATGGCCTTACCCACTCCATCTGGCATGGAGCCCAGCACATAATAAATTCATGTCCAATCAATTCTTGATAAACCTGCGATTTCTGAATTGAGTCACAGATTCACCTTTCTGTCATGGCCAGAATCTTTGGCTCATTCCTGGTTGAAATATATAACTGGAGCAGAAGCCATGGGCTTGGTTAGTAACTAATGAAGAACCTTCAAAAAATAGGAGAATTTTTAATACAGATGCCTTGAGAAGACAAGCTGTGGCTTATTTTATCTTGTCAGTCAAATAAGGAAAAGATTAGTGAATACCTGCAAGACTTTTACTTTAAAATATAAGTAAAATCTGGAAGTACAATACATATATATACATATATATATGTATATATATAAAACCATAACATTAAAATTCTATGTCTGTTTTCTAAAAAGACAAAGAATTTCCCCCATAATATCACCAGATTTGTTTTAAATATTCCAAGGATTATTTATGAGAAACACTAAAATGGAGTAAGTTTACTATGTGAAACTCCAACTGATAAATGTTTATTGTAGAAAATGGTAATATTTGTCCACTTACAGCTGTAAACTATGTTTGCCTAGGAGTTTGGTTTTACTTATCAACCTTGTTGAGAATTATTTCATTTTGGCATCCTTCAACTTGCTGTAATTAACTTGTAATTAAAAAATGTCTGTGCACATTTTCTTAAAATTAGGAATGCATCTTAAGGTATGTTTCCTCCTTATAAAAATGTATTTACAAGTAGAACACAGTGACTTTTAAAACCCAGTGCGGAATCTCAGTTTGTCACGATATTATGGCATTGCTTGAAATTTCCTGTTTTCTTTCTGATTTGCAAACGGTTCTGTGATGCAAACAAGCTTCCTGGAAGGACTGCTAATCTTAATCTGAGTGATCCTAACCCTAGACATAGTATGTGTCCTGCTGGGAACATTTGCAAGGAGGGCGGCTGCATGATATTTATAGGGTCTGTTTTAGAGCACATTCTTTTTCCTGAAAAGTAATGCAGCAATGTTTATACCCTCCAGAGGATTCAGAAGCTCCAGGATCCTCTTTGCTGTGGTCAGTCTACTCTCCTCGCAGGAATGAATGTAAACAGGATTTCCTGGACGGTGGCTGCTTTTGAGATGAGTGAGGTCAGTAACAATCCCGTAGCACCCACTCCATCACCTGCATTATTGCCTCCCAGGGTCTGATCCCAGCATGATTTCAATGCCTGCCTGAGGGTCGTTAGTATCACCCATCCCTGAGCCCACCTCTCTCCGCTCTTTACAGACGTAATTGGAGAATGAGCAGTGTGCCTGAAAAGCACATGGTGCTTCCTGGATGTCATCATTCCCCACTGAAGCCAAGGTGGTTCTTCCGCTGAGATCCTACAAGGAGCTGAGCCAAAAGCTTAAAATACCACTAAGAGGACAGTTCCTGTGACTTTAGCGAGTTCTAGTCTATGGCATTTGTGCAAATATTAATTAAAGCACCAGCCTCTAAGACCCCCTTCCCCTCAGCCACCTTTTATGTTCTTGACAACTTCTAAGGGGGTTTTAGAATAGCCCACGGTCCGAGCATCAGTCTTCCATAGAGACTGATAAGGATGGGGGACATTTAATAGAGAAAGAAATGTCTTCTTGAAAAATGGTCAATTCTTAAAAACAGGCTCAAAAACACCATAGTAACTCAGAAGGCTACAGGCTTGCCCTTGGAAATCATCTATTCCAGTGGTCCCCACTCCTGACCGGTGATTATCCACGCGTAGGGATTCTACACACACAGATATTGTGGAGCCTCAACCCAGGTGAGTCAAAGTAGGATCTTTATAAGTTAGTCCCAGAAGTCTCTGCTTTCAGGCATGAGAAGAATGACTCCCCCAAAGAGTAAATGACTTGCCCCAGCTCCTGCTGACTGCTGGTGGCATCCACAGGCCCAGAACTTGGGTCTCTGGACTTCTAGAACGGGGTTCTTTCCATTACCTCACTCTGACAGTGTGACTGATAGAATCATTTCTCCCCTAATGGTGCCATGTGTTCCTCAGGAAAAGAGAATAAAGGATGTTTTGGAGGTGGGGTGGGCATGCAGTAATTAATAACTTCAAAGACAGAGATAGCTTGGCTGGACCTACCAGTGACCATTGGCTTGGCCCTGAACCCAAAGCATCATGGTGTTACGGGCAAGCAGAACACAGAAACACCACTGGGCCTCCGGTCCCTGCAATGCCCAGGGAGAGCATCTGAGAAGGGAAGAAGCCCAGATGCTCAAGATCAGTATGACTTGTGTAGGGTGGGGTCAGGGGCCCAAGATTTGGGGTCGAAAGGCCACGCCCTGTCTACCTCACCTCCTCCAAACCTGAGGACTTCAGAGCTTCGGAAAGTGATGCTGGTGGGCTTGCCCCAGGCTACAAGGGATCCAGGAGGAGCAGGACGGTTCCTCCCGCTCTGTGTAAGTGTGTATTTTAGAGGCCCTTCCATGCTTCTCTGCTGCCTCTGGACCACCTGATTCCAGACAGTTCAATGTGTTCTCTTTGCCTCGGGCTCCTTCGCCCTGGTGTTGTTTGTCTGAGTTCTTCTGACTTACCGATGCCCCAGTGGAAGGTAGCACATTCCAGGGGTCATCAGTGTCACAGACGCAGGCCTATCCCTGGCCTGGGAGGCACAAACCAACCAGGATTTCCCCTCTCCTTTCCCATTAATCACTGCCCGCCACACTGCACTTATCTTAAAGAGACATTTCTGGAAAGTTGGCCACAAACTGTGACAAGCAGTTCTGGGTCTTCATCACAGCTGTTTAAGCAAACAAGACTATTTTTGCCTGGCCACTCTACTGGGAACTATGGCTTCTCAGAAGTTGGGGCCTAAGTCAATGTATAAATGAATCTCTCACCTGCAAGAGAGTGAAGCCTGCTGACATCACTCAGGAGAAATGAGGTTCGTGTGGTTTTCTCTTGACCAAAGGGGCCCATGCGTCTTTATCACTGAAGATTTGGCTCTCGTTTCTCCCCCTTAGTCCTGTAGCAGGTAAATATTAAAAGCTAGCTGCTCTGCTTTTTTCTTGACATGCTCTCGTAGGTACCAACTTGGCAGCATCATCTGGATCTGCTGTACCTTTGTCAGCAGAGAGTCAAAGATCCTGTTCTCCCTTTAGGTTTTGAAAGGTTTGTTCACACAGAGGAAAACTGCCAGAACCCCAGGCTATGGTCTTGGGGGCAGGCATGGATGGGGGAGAGGGAGGGCAGCACTGTGGCATAAAACAATGGGCTGTCAGGCCTGGAGAAAAGAATCAATTCTACTAGCTCATCATACACCCAAATCATCAAAGTCAGCCCCATGTAAAGTGATGCTAGTGCCCCTCACTCAACAAAACTGCTCCAAGAATCACAGCTGCGTAAACTTCCTCTAAATGTGGTTAGAGAGAACGCAGTTTCCTTCTGCAATATATGCGTAAGAAAAAGCCCCAGACCGTCATTAATCTCCTCGTATTCCCTCTGCCTGGAGCTCCCTCCTCCCTCCCTTCTTCTGTCCCATCTCTGCTCCTTCTTTCATGCCTCAACCTCAATCAATTCTTTCCTGGTCACTCTCTGAGCCTATGCATGCTCAGTGACCTGAGGACTCACAGAATCAAGGCATCGTGAAGTTGTTTGAGTATTTTAAAGATCATCTTGGGTAACCACTCATCAGATGGCATGATGCCCTCTATAAACTCTCCTGCTAGGTGCTTATTCAGATTGGCTTAAATACCTTGCATGACATGAAACTCACCTCCATATAAGACGATCCAACCCACCTTTAGTTAGTTCTGTTAGAAACTTACATTGAGCCCAGATCTATCTCTCTGTAGCTCCTACCATTTTCTAGGCAGTAGCTTTGCCTTTTTCAGGCTCCCGGTATGGGATGACTTTGCTTTTGATATTACAAACTTTGAATTTAACTTATGGTGCGTGCATATCCTATCCTTACAACCAGATTAAAAGTTGATAGCAGCAGTCAGCATGTTTTATGTTTTTTGTGCCCAATAGGTGCTTAATAAATGTATACTAATTAAATATTAAAAACACTTCTTTGCTAAAAAAAAAAAAAAAAAATCATGGCACGGAATCTCACAGGCAAGATCCAGAAAGTCATGTTGAAAACTCTGACTCTTAACTATGAGCTAGGACTTGGAGCCAGAGAGAGCTGGGGTAAATGCCCTCTCACCTGGGAGGCTACTGAACCCCTGTGAGCCATGCTTTGCTCACCTGTAAATTAGGAGTACTATTTTCTCTGCAGAATTTGTTGTTAAGGAGTCGGGGTATGAAGACCCCCAGCAAATTGCCTGGCATATAATAGCCATTCTGAAACAGCGTGTAGAAATAATAATACTGATCATAATAAGTGAAAGGATTATCATCTATGCAGCCATCTGCTGGTAGGTCAACTAAACCTAATTCTCTTCCAGTCAATCAGGTCTCACTTTTGAGATAGGTAAGCAAAAAAAATCCCCACCAGGCAGAGAGCACCAGCCTTCTCTTCTTACTTTGCCACCATTACTGCCTGCTCAGAGCACGAAATGCCACAAGTTATCATAAGAAAGATTAAAGCCAGGAAAATCCCCAAATCTGTTCCTCAACCTGGAGAATGCACAGCATTTCCTGAACACGGATCAAAAAGAGACAGCACACCCGGCCGGGCTGCAGGTCTGCAGAAAGGTCAGGATATCCGAGCTGGCAGCTGGCAACCCAATCTGGTAGGAACCTTGCTCTCACTGAATCTGTGAAGATGTTAAGTGCCTCCAGCTCGGGCTTAGGACATCCTGGGTCTCCCTTTCTCCTACCAGCCATTCCTTTTGAAACCAAAGAAGAAGAACCAGTGGGGACTCTTCAGCCCAGGACCCAAGACACGTTCCCAGTTAAGCTCAGAAATCTGACATGGGGAACTTCATAATTGATGCTGAGGACACATTTGCGTTACTTCCAACCTAAGAAGCCTCTTTTTTTAAAAAAAAAAAAGCTTTAAAATCAGTCCATCCCGGCACTTCATTTATTTTTGGCCGCACCATGCAGCATGCAGGATCTTAATTCCCCAACTAGGGATCGAACCCGTGCCCCCTGCAGTGGAAGCATGGAGCCTTAATCACTGGACCCCCAGGGAATTCCCAAGAAACTTCTGCTTTCAGTCCCCTGTGAAGATCGCCCTTAAGACTAAATTTCCCACTGACTGTTGTACTTCCAAAATAAGATTTTCATTCCAGCTCCGGCTTCTACCTGTGGCCTCCACCTCCCCAGTCACCCGGGTCTGTGCACCCCCAAGTATCATATAGATCATCCCTCCTGTCACCCCCATGTCAAGTCTGTCCCCAAGTCCTTTTGACCCAATTCTCAAAATGTCTCTCACAAGCGTTCGCCATGTTCCTTTCCTAACGTCATTCCAGGTACCAGGGCCGATGACGGTCCACATTGCTGAGCATCCTTGCTGGTCTCCCGGCACTAACCTCTTCACCTAATTCCTTCAACCGTAACCATCTGGCAAATTTTCACCTCAGATGACTTCCACCAATGCCTTCTCTGTGCCAGCCTCTCGGCTGGTATAGAATCCACTTCCTGGTGGAATCAGGACAGAATTCTGGAGGCTTTGACGGATGCTTATTTCCCTCTGCTCCCCAATAGCCACTAACAAGCAGGTTCATACTCTTCTTGCCTCTGGCCTCCGAGTTTTTGGTGAAGGTTTCTCTGCCCCCACAGAGTTTTGAAATAGTTTTCCTAAAATGCTAATATTGTGGCATCCAACCTCCTGCCTTCAGTAGTGCTACAAAACCTTCTCTGTGCCAGGGATATTTCAGGCTCTGTCAAATGCAATATTTTTATAAATCAATCAATTAAATTTGTTTTTAATTTTAAAAACCATTAAAACAAATAAAAACATCAAATAACCCCCCAGATAACTATATTAACATTTAAAAAATAAGTACATAATATTATTTAATCCTCTCAACAACCCTGTACAGTAAAAATATATTTGTATATTTGTATGTATGTATATATATGTGTGTGTGTTTGGATGTGTGTGATATATTTGTGATACATAATATGTGGTAGAGGAAGAAGTCCATAGCTCTGAGAATAAATGTGAGTATTGATCCTACCTTTAAAGGATCAAACTTTAAAGCTCTAAAGAGTTGGTCCAGTGCCTCAAAAGGAAGTTCCTTTTGAGAATTCTCTTTCTCTTGGAAACTTTGTTTGTCCCTTTCTGGCATGAAGGTTCCAGAACACAGACACTTCTGTGTGCCATCTGCTGAATGTAACCTTCCTATTGCTTGCTTTCCTAGTTTTCCTGGAGAGCGATGCTCTTAATTGCAACTTATATTCTGAGTATCTGAGGCCTAGTGCCTGGGCTTTTCCATGACCAGTTCTTACTCCAGTGATTTTGTACAAGTACCAAGGCCAATCCCTCTTCTGCAGATGATGGGTTGAGTCATTAACACTTCCAAAGTGACCCTAGAGGCCCAAACCATGTATAAAAAATGGAAAACATGTTTTCATGGTGATTTATCATCATCGTGACTGTTTTTAATGAAAGCACGTCTGGAAAAATTTTGGAATGTCAAATCATTAGAAGTGGAAGTGGTTTCCTCTCTGAGGGCTAACCTCTCATGCTGTCACTAAGGATCATAAATAGCTAGGCCAGGAAGTGCAGAAAGATGTTACTTTTCCAGGTGTAGGGTCACCAACCTGGTCCCGAGGCAGGTGGCAGCCTGAACCCTGGAAGAAGCTGACAGAACCTGGAGCTGGAAATTAGCTCAAGTGGTTTGATTTTAAGAAGGAAAGTCTTTCAAAATATTGAGTGGGGACATCTCTGGTCCTGTTCCTGTCATGGGGGTGGGAGGGTTCAAGGGGTTGTCAGGGAGGGGGTAGAGGTGATAATGTTTGTTTTAAAGCACAGGAAGTACAGTCTGTGCTGTAGATCACTTTAGGGAAGGAGAGGAGGGCAAGTGAGGATCCCACAGGGATATAAAACAAGGTTAAAATAGAAAAAAAAGGGAAGGAAGGGAAAGAGAGAGGACCAATGGTATGAACTTGCGGCGAGCATTTCAAGAGCTTAATACAATATGGTTGAATTCTCATTTCACGCACGGGGCAGCAGGCTGATCTTGTTATGGCCCTGTAAAGGGCTCTACCGGACGCCTTTATCCTGCCCTCGGGGCAAGCCTGCTCCCTCTGGCAGCCTAAAGTCTCTTTTAGACCACCAGACTGAACAGACCAAGTCCCAACACGCCTGGAAAAGGATTCAGTCCCAATGTTACAAGTGAAGAAGTTTCTAGACGGTTGGCCCAGCCACGAAGCCAGCAGACTCTTAGCAAAAAGGAACATATCCTCTGAACTCACACAGGGGCGGCTATGACAGAGACACGCCTTCTCTTTATTTGTTCACTCATCTTTTGGGACACTGGGCTACATGCCAGGCTGCAGAGAGGAAGAGGGTTCAAGGGAGCTCGTGTCTCCTGGGAGTGGCAAACAGGAAGCAAAAGAATTACAATGCATTGGGATAAATGTTGGGCTACGAGGATGTATTGTGGGTAAGGGGAACCCAGGAAAACAGACCCTCCCTGTCTGGGGAATTGATGGAAGACCTTCCAGGGCAGGAGCCTATGTGAATTGAGTCCCCCAGACAAGCAAAGGGCAGTGGGGTGGGTGGGATACAGACTCTGTGAAAAGCAGCAGGAGGACAGTGAGTGGGAAAGCACATAGGGTCCAGTGAGCGGATAATCAGATTTTATCTCCAAAGCAATCGGCAGCCCTTGAAGGATTTTCTGCAGGGAAATGAGAAAATCAGCTTGATGCTTCTGCAACGTTGCTGTGGTGGAAGAAGGAGCTGGTCCTTGGAAAACGCAGCCTCCGGATGCACCCACCTGCTCAGGGTCCCACACGAGGGAGGAGACACTGAGGACCAGCATGCAGGTGCTCACAGCTCTCACCTGCCCCCAACCCTCCAAAGGGCAGAGGCCTGTGTTTTCCAGACAGCTTCTTTGGAATTCAGTGGGAAACTGGAGTGACAGGCAGAAAAGGACTTGGGTCTAGCGATTCAATTGATCCACAAAATAAAGTGCTGAGTGAGAGGAGACGAGGTTAAGAGAAAAGAAAAAAGAAAAAAGGCAAGGCTGCTGGGTTGAGAAGAGAGAAGCAGGCTTTTTGGTGGTGGTGGAGGGCAGCTGAAGGAAGGGGCCTCGGGGAAATCTTCAGGCTCTGAGGAGAGGTGATGGGAAAGGACACGAGCCTTGAATGTGCTGATAAGATCCCTTTAATGTCATTTGATAGAGAATGCAGTTCCTTTGCAGTTACTTCTAGAAATTGAACCCTGAGACGCTCAGAGACTGAATTATGTGGATCCCAGTGTTTCAGAAAGTTACAACAAATGTCATTTGATGGGATTTACTAGAAAAATGGCCAAGCAAAGGGTTACATACCGGCTCGTTTTTGCCTTACTGGGTCCTCCCCTGCTAGTTCGTGTTCACGGAGAAGCTGAAAGAACATTTTAGAAAATAGTCAGTGAGTGTTAGAGACGTCTTTTCACGATGGTTCTCTGTTCACGTGCCCCGGGATGTTCAAGCTGAGGGTAGGGCTGCAGATTCCGGGTCAGCATCTTGTGCCCCGGGGATGGCGGGCAACCGGTGATTGAAGGGTCGGGGAAATGAAATGGATTCGTCTCTGTGGTATGATCTGGGCATCGACTTTTTATAGACCAGTCTCTAGATGCAGGAGCGGAAGAAATCAGCCTATCTGAGTTTCTCAGAGTTCCTGCAGCCTGAGGCTTGTCAAGAAATATAAATGGTGCTGTCCTCCACTGTACTGAGACTTGAACCCTGAGTCATTCGCATGACCTTTTAGACGAGTCTCACGACCTCTCCTCCACACTCAGCCTGTCCCCACCGCAATATTTCTGCAGCATTAGGGCTGTTTAGATTGTGCACGCTTAGAAATTATTTTCTCCTCCTCTGGCCCTTTTTCTCCTAGATGGTTCGATGGTTGCCTTCTGAGGCGGGGGCTTTGAGAGCCAGCTCTAGAGCCAGAATGCCTGGGTACAGGCCCTTACTAGCTACGCGACCTTGAGGAAGTTACTCGTCCTCTCTGAGCCTCAGTTTTCTTTTCTGTAAAATGGAATAATAATAGTGCTGGCCTGATAGAATTGTTATGAGAAATAAGCCAACCGCAACGTGGAACATAGTAAGCTCTTAATAAATGTTAGTTAGATCATATAGTACAATAATTAAGCATAAGGACTCTGCAGAAATTGAATTCAAATCCTAACTCTGCCATAAAATGGCTGTGTGACCGTGGGCAAGTTACTTAACCTCTCAGTGCCTCAGTACTCACCTAAACTAGAGGGATAAAAATAGCTTACTTCATGAGGTTGTTGTGAGGAGCAAATGATTAATCAATGTAAAACACTAGAATAGTTTTGGTGACAGAGTAAGTGCCATTCTGGGACAGGGCATCACGCTGTTCTGGGGGCACCATTTACATGGACCCCCCCTATTTGCATACTGCCACTTGCTTCATCTCCATAAAGCTCATCTACTGTCATCATGTGGCTTCTTTGTTTAAGAACTGACATTGATTGGCTTTGCTGCTGAGTTCACTGCCAACTCCGTAGCTTATAACCTTACCTTGACCTGATATGGGGCTCCTAGCACATCCCTGCTTCCAAGTGAATTTTCCTATGATGTGTTTCCCAATCCAAACTTCCTTAAGTCTCAGTAGAAGAGCCAGATAACCCCTGCCCTCCAGGGTGTGTGCTTTACCATGAACCCCACACACCAATGAACACCACCCGAGAGAGAGAGAGCTCTGCCATCTGTGGTCTCTACCATTTTTTCCTAGTTATCTCACATCATAATGATAACAAAAATAATAATTCCTAAGACTTCTTCAACACCCTGTGCCAGGCACTGTTAAGTACTTGGTGTGTGCTTATTTATTTAATCCTCATGACAATCTAAGGCATAGATACCGTTATTATCTGTATTTCACGGATGAGAAAACACAGGCGCAGAGAGGTCAAATAACTTGCCTAAGGTCACACAGCCTTGAAATGGCAGAATCAGGACTCAAACCCAGCTAGCCTGCATCCTAAGTTTGCGCTTATCCACGTAGGCATGGCATCGTCTTATCAGGAGATACCCCAGAAACTGTGGGGGAACTGGGTTCCTCTCGGTGACCCAGTATCTCTTAACTAGTGCCTTTTCTCTTTCTTTCTCTATTGTCTCCTCTACCCCCTCCTTCTTTTCAACGACTAGTATTCACATTCACAGGAACTGTGGAGGGACCTGAGAGTTCACAAATGTTCTTGAAGAAATGAACAGAGGAATGATGGCTGATGATTAGAATTTCCAAAGCCCAGGGTGCTGCTTCGTTTGCAATGAGATTATTTCAGGTCTACCGAAATGTGCAGAAACCAAGAAATAACAAAGTCAATGTATAGGGCTGGTTCCTGCGTGGCTTGCCCTGGAGCTTTCTCTGGCTCTGTGCCTGGGCAGAAGGAAAGGTTCTTCCGCTGCCTTGCTGCCTCCATCCTCCCTGGGGCTTGGGGGTGGGGAAGGGGAGCCACCGGGAAGCTTTCTCTGTCTACTCTTCATGGCTTGCTGCTGGGGAACTCAGCCCAGGAGAAGGTGACTACTGGTGGTCACCTTTGGGAAGCTCTCCCAAGCTGAGGTTTCATTTCTCCCATTTTCCAGGGGTGTTAAAAAATTAAGGACTTGCTGCCAGCAGTTGTGGGTTAAAATCAAGGTACGTTTCAATCCTCTCGTGCAGAGCATTTCAAATCTTTGTGAGCATAAAGATCACCTCCCTCCCTCCCCTAATCCGATTTAGCAGGTCTAGAATCGGGTGAAGAAAACTGCTTTTTTAGGGGCTTCCCTGGTGGCGCAGTGGTTAAGAATCCACCTGCCAATGCAGGGGACACACGTTTGAGCCCTGGTCTGGGAAGATCCCATATGCCACGGAGCAACGAAGCCCGTGTGCCACAACTACTGAGCCTGTGCTCTAGAGCCCACGGGCCACAACTACTGAGCCCTCGTGCTACAACGACTGAAGCCCGCTCGCCTGGAGCCCATGCTCCGCAATAAGAAGCCCGCGCACCGCAACGAAGAGTAGCCCCCGCTCGCCACAACTAGAGAAAGCCTGCGAGCAGCAACGAAGACCCAACACAGCCAAAAATAAATACATAAATTAATTAATTTTAAAAAAACTACCATACGATCCATTTGATGGATAAATGGATCATCAAAGTAGGGTATACATACAATGGATCCATATTCAGACTTAAGAAAGGAAAGAAATTGTGATGCATACTACAACATAGATATATTTTTAGGACATTATTCTAAGTGAAATAAGGCAGTCATGAAAAGACAAATACTGTATGATTCCACTTGTATGAGGTACTTGGAGTAGCCAAAATCACAGAGACAGAAAGTAGAACAGTGAGTTCCAGGAACTAGGGGGTGCAGAGCTAGGGAGGTATTGTTTACTGGATACAGAGTTTCAGTTTTGCAAGATGGTTCTGCAGATTGGCTGCACAAAAATGTGAATATATTTAACACTACTGAACTATACACTTAAAAATGGTGACGATGGTAAATTTTGTATTTACCACAGTTTTTTTTAAAAGCTCATCACCCCATGTTGCTTTTAAAATGGTAGAAGTGGGAGCTGAGTGGCAGCTTAGGGCAGCATGAGCTGATAAGGCAGGTTCAAGGGCACCTCTCCAATGGAGGTCTTCAGCCTCTAGGCTGGATGAAGACATTATATCTTGAAGGCAGATCTAGGGGGGACAATTGGGGCCTTTTGGCATGGTGGTGGGAGCTTTCAGGAAGACAAATTTAAAGTTCCACCCGCAGTCCTGGGAGGCCTATCCCCTGATCAGCCTGGGCCACGAGGCAGATGGAGGGGCTTTGTTAAGGATGCTGTGATGAGGGCCGAGCTGGCCCAGTGGGAGGGCACTGCAGCAGCTAGGAACACTGGGAAACTCTGGAACAGAGGTAAGGCTGACCCCATTGCTGAGGTCACTTCAGGCTCCAGCTTTCTCCCCACATGCTTGGGGTAAGTAGAGCTCTGTACTGACTGTGCAAACTCACAGGAAAAGTAATGTTTCCCTCCTCTATTTATAAGAGCAAGCTGCTGCATATGATTGCATGGGCTGTATCTTGCATATCAGAGTTTGGAAGAAGACATACAAAGTATACCTCCCAAGTCATGAGAGAAACAAAAAAGACAAAACCTAGGTCCAAACAAAGAAAGACACAAAAACAGAAGAGAGGAAGGAAATGCATAAACTCATAAAACAACATCCTGAAAGTAAGAGCAAGCATTTTAAATATGACATCAAATGTGAATAAATTATACTCCCCAAATCACAGTCAGATTAAAAAAAAAGAACCTCAAACATTCCTTGTTTATAAGAGAACCAGTAAAACAAAGGAACATACTGAAAGCTAAACAAAAAATAAAGAACAAAGATCAGGTAAACACAAATAAAAAACAGAACTGGGGGCTTCCCTGGTGGCGCAGTGGTTAAGAATCCGCCTGCCAATGCAGGGGACACGGGTTCGAGCCCTGGTCCCGGAAGATCCCACATGCCGCGGAGCAGCTGGGCCCGTGAGCCACAACTGCTGAGCCTGCGCGTCTGGAGCCTGTGCTCCGCAACAAGAGAGGCCGCGATAGTGAGAGGCCCGCGCACTGCGATGAAGAGTGGCCCCCACTTGCCACAACTGGAGAAAGCCCTCGCACAGGAACTAAGACCCAACACAGCCATAAATAAATAAAATTTAAAAAAAAAAAAAAAAAAAGAAGTGAAATTACTGGATCAACAATGAGAAAAAAAAAAAAAAAAAAAAAAAAAAAAAAAAAAACAGAACTGACCATTGGAATATAAGACAAAGAATTAAAATTGAAAAGTACCAAACAGGGCAAAAAGAGACATTTTATCATGGTAAAATCTACCAGCGAAGCTCTAACAATAGTGACAGACTGGATAAAGTAGCACTAAAGTATTTTTAAAAGTCAGTAGAAAAAAATACTATTACAAGAGGAGAAATCATAATAGCAAACACCGATAGAGCCTTTTTAAACATGTATCAGGCACAAGGAGTTTACTGGGCCAGTGGATGGAGGGCGGTCAGGACTCTTATTTCTTTTCTTTTTTTCCGAATGCCTGTTGGAGAAAATCTCATGTAACCTGTGTGAGTCAGTCGTGAGTGTTTCTGCTTCTGGAAGAATACATCTGTGACTATATTCGAGTGTATCAGATAAAGGGACCCTGCATTTTACCCTCTCCAGAGAATAAACTTCCAGACTTCTGCCAGGGTGGAGGAAGGGCAACTTGCCCAGGTGCATGGCATGGGAGAGGGGATATAGGGACCCCACCACTTTTCACACATCCTTCAACCAGTCTCCTTGTATCAGCATTCTCTTCATGCCCCACTTTCAGAGAGTTTCATCAATTCTTGGACATTTTGATGAATATTAAGCTAGCTTTCTCCACTGTTGGCTTAAGATTCAGCTTTCCTGAGTTTTCCAATCTGATTGCTGGTTGACTATTTGTCTTCTTGTCTCCAAAATTCTGTTTTATAATTTCCTTTTCTGCTCCATCATTATACTTTTACTTTTATTGATGCTGCAGTCAGATTTTAAGAGGACTGTGTTCAACATTATTTTGTTGACCAAGCGTATTCCTGGCTCTGCTCACTGCTGCTGAAAAGATTTACCGCAGAAGTAAAAACTATATTATCGGGACTACGGGAGGCCTCACACCAAAGAGTACTTCCCAGAACTTCTGCTGCCAGTGTCTTGTCCCCGCAGTGAGCCACAGCCACCCCCCGCCTCTGCAGGAGAGCCTCCAACACTAGCAGCTGTGAGACTGGCTGAATCACAGATGGGAAGTAGAGCTGTGGGAAATCAGAAGAATTAAAAACTGTGTGGCTGACAGGGTCTTGGTGCTCTGGCCAGGTGTCAGGCCTGAGCCTCTGAGGTGGGAGAGCTGAGCTCAGGACATTGGTCCACCAGAGACCTCCTGGCCCCACGTAATATTAATTGTCAAGAGCTCTCCTAGAGACCTCCGTCTCAACGCTAAGACCCAGCTCCACTCAGCGACCAGCAAGCTCCAGTGCTGGACTCCCCATGCCAAACAACTAGCAAGACAGGAACACAACCCCAACCATTAGCAGAGAGGTGGCCTAAAATCATACTAAGTTCCCAAACACCCCAAAACACACCCCCGGACGTGGTCCTGCCCACCAGAAAGACAAGATCCAGCCTCATCCACCAGAACACAGGCACAAGTCCCCTCCACCAGGAAGCCTACACAAGCCACTGAACCAACCTTAGCCACTGGGGACAGACACCAAAAACAATGGGAACTACGAACCTGCAGCCTGTGAAAAGGAGACCCCAAACACAGTAAGTTAAGCAAAATGAGAAGACACAGAAATACGCAGCAGATGAAGGAGCAAGGTAAAAACCCACCAGACCAAACAAGTGAAGAGGAAATAGGCAGTCTACCTGAAAAAGAATTCAGAATAATGACAGTAAACATGATCCAAAATCTTAGAAATAGAATGGAGAAAATACAAGAAACATTTAACAAAGACCTAGAAGAACTAAAGAGCAAACAAACAATGATGAAAAACACAATAAATGAAATTAAAAATTCTCTAGAAGGAATCAATAGCAGAATAACTGAGGCAGAAGAACGGATAAGTGACCTGGAAGATAAAATAGTGGAAATAACTACCACAGAGCAGAATAGAGAAAAAAAATGAAAAGAATTGAGGACAGTCTCAGAGACCCCTGGGACAACATTAAACGCACCAACATTCGAATTATGTTGGAGTCTCAGAAGAAGAAGAGAAAAAGAAAGGGACTGAGAAAATATTTGAAGAGATTATAGTTGAAAACTTCCCTAATACAGGAAAGGAAATAATCAAGTCCAGGAAACTCAGAGAGTCCCATACAGGATAAATCCAAGGAGAAACACTCCAAGACACATATTAATCAAACTATCAAAAATTAAGTACAAGGAAAAATATTAAAAGCAGCAAGGGAAAAGCAACAAATAACATACAAGGGAATCCCCATAAAGTTAACAGCTGATCTTTCAGCAGAAACTCTGCAAGCCAGAAGGTAGTGGCAGGACATATTTAAAGTGATGAAGGAGAAAAACCTACAACTAAGATGACTCTACCCAGCAAGGATCTCATTCAGATTTGATGGATAAATTAAAACCTTTACAGACAAGCAAAAGCTAAGAGAATTCAGCACCACCAAACCAGCTTTATAACAACTGCTAAAGGAACTTCTCTAGGCAGGAAATACAAGAGGAGGAAAAGACCTACAATAACAAACACAAAATAATTAAGAAAATGGTAATAGGAACATACATATCGATAATTACTTTAAATGTATATGGATTAAATGCTCCAACCAAAAGACGTAGACTGGCTGAATGGATACAAAAACAAGACCCGCGGGGCTTCCCTGGTGGCGCAGTGGTTGAGAATCTGCCTGCCAATGCAGAGGACACAGGTTCGAGCCCTGGTCTGGGAAGATCCCACATGCCGCGGAGCAACTGGGCCCGTGAGCCACAACTACTGAGCCTGCGCGTCTGGAGCCTGTGCTCCGCAACAAGAGAGGCCGCCATAGTGAGAGGCCCGCGCACCGCGATGAAGAGTGGCCCCCACTTGCCACAACTAGAGAAAGCCCTCGCACAGAAACGAAGACCCAACACAGCCATAAATAAATAAATAAATAAATAATTCCCCCCAAAAAAACAAGACCCGCATATATGCTGTCTACAAGAGACCCACTTCAGACCTAAGGATGCATACAGACTGAAAGCGAGGGGGCGGAAAAAGATATTCCATGCAAATGGAAATCAAAACTAAGCTGGAGTAGCAATTCTCATATCAGACAGAATAGACTTTAAAATAAAGACTATTACAAGAGACAAAGAAGGACACTACATAATGATCAAGGGATCAATCCAAGAAGAAGATATAACAATTGTAAATATTTATGCACCCAACATAGGAGCACCTCAATACATAAAGCAAATGCTAAGAGCCATAAAAGGGGACACTGACAGAAACACAATAATAGTAGGGGACTTTAACACCCCACTTTACCAATGGACAGATCATCCAAAATGAAAATAAATAAGGAAACACAAGCTTTAAATGACACATTAAACAAGATGGACTTAACTGATATTTATAGGACATTCCATCCAAAAACAACAGAATACACTTTCTTCTCAAGTGTTCATGGAACATTCTCCAGGATAGATCATATCTTGGGTCACAAATCAAGCCTTGGTAAATTTAAGAAAATTGAAATTGTATCAAGTATCTTCTCTGACCACAACGCTATGAGACTAGATATCAATTACAGGGAAAAAAACTGTAAAAAATACAAACCCACGGAGGCTAAACAATACGTTATGAAATAACCAAGAGATCAATGAAGAAATCAAAGAGGAAATCAAAAAGTACCTAGAAACAAATGACAATGAAAACACAACGACCCAAAACCTATGGGATGCATCAAAAGCAGTTCTAAGAGGGAAGTTTATAGCATTACAATCCTACCTCAAGAAACAAGAAACATCTCAAATAAACAACGTAACATTACAACTAAAGCAATTAGAGAAAAAAAAACAACAACAAAAAAAACCCCAAAGTTAGCAGAAGGAAAGAAATCATAAAGATCAGATCAGAAATAAATGAAAAAGAAATGAAGGAAACAATAGCAAAGATCAATAAAACTAAAAGCTGGTTCTTTGAGAAGATAAACAAAATTGATAAACCATTAGCCAGACTCATCAAGAAAAAAAGGGAGGACTCAAATCAATAGAATTAGAAATGAAAAAGGAGAAGTAACAACTGACACTGCAGAAATACAAAGGATCATGAGAGATTACTACAAGCAACTATATGCCAATAAAATGGACAACCTGGAAGAAATGGACACATTCTTAGAAAAGCACAACTTTCCAAGACTGAACCAGAAAGAAATAGAAAATATAAACAGACCAATCACAAGCAATGAAATTGCGACTGTGATTAAAAATCTTCCAACAAACAAAAGTCCAGGACCAGATGGCTTCACAGGCGAATTCTATCAAACATTTAGAGAAGAGCTAACACCCATCCTTCTCAAACTCTTCCAAAATATAGCAGAGGGAGGAACACTCCCAAACTCATTCTACGAGGCCACCATCACCCTGATACCAAAACCAGACAAAGATGTCACAAAAAAAGAAAACTACAGGCCAATATCACTGATGAACATAGATGCAAAAATCCTCAACAAAATACTAGCAAACAGAATCCAACAGCACATTAAAAGGATCATACACCATGATCAAGTGGGGTTTATCCCAGGAATGCAGGGATTCTTCAATATATGCAAATCAATCAATGTGATAAACCATATTAACAAATTGAAGGAGAAAAACCATATGATCATCTCAATAGATGTAGAAAAAGCTTTTGACAACATCCAACACCCATTTATGATAAAAACTCTCCAGAAAGTAGGCATAGAGGGAACTTACCTTAACATAATAAGGGCCATAAATGACAAACGCACAGCCAACATCATTCTCAATGGTGAAAAACTGAAATCATTTCCACTAAGATCAGGAACAAGACAAGGTTGCCCACTCTCACCACTATTATTCAACATACTTTTGAAAGTTTTAGCCACAGCAATCAGAGAACAAAAAGAAATAATAGGAATACAAATTGGAAAAGAACAAGTAAAACTGTCACTGTTTGCAGATGACATGATACTATACATAGAGAATTCTAAAGATGTTACCAGAAAACTACTAGAGCTAATCAATGAATCTGGTAAAGTAGCAGGATACAAAATTAATGCACAGAAATCTCTTGCATTCCTATACACTAATGATGAAAAATCTGATAGAGAAATTAAGGAACCACATCCATTTACCATTGCAACAAGAAGAATAAAATACCTAGGAATAAACCTACCTAAGGAGACAAAAGACCTGTATGCAGAAAACTATAAGACACTGATGAAAGAAATTAAAGATGATACAAACAGATGGAGAGATATACCATGTTCTTGGATTGGAAGAATCAACATTGTGAAAATGACTATACTACACAAAGCAGTCTACAGATTCAATGCAATCCCTATCAAACTACCAATGGCATTTTTCACAGAACTAGAACAAAACATTTCACAATTTGTATGGAAACCCAAAAGACCCCGCATAGCCAAAGCAATCTTGAGAAAGAAAAGCGGAGCTGGAGGAATCAGGCTCCCTGACTTCAGACTATACAAAGCTACAGTAATCCAGATAGTATGGTACTGGCACAAAAACAGAAATATAGATCAATGGAACAGGATAGAAAGCCCAGAGATAAACCCACGCATGTATGGTCACCTTATCTTTGATAAAGGAGGCAAGAATATACAATGGAGAAAAGACAGCCTCTTCAATAAGTGGTGCTGGGAAAACTGGACAGCTACATGTAAAAGAATGAAATGAGAACACTCCCTAACACCATACACAAAAATAAACTCCAAATGGATTAAAGACCTAAACGTAAGGTCAGACACTATAAAACTCTTAGAGGAAAACATAGGCAGAACACTCTATGACATAAATCACAGCAAGATCCTTTTTGATCCACCTCCTAGAGAAATGGAAATAAAAACAAAAATAAACAAATGGGACTTAATGAAACTTCAAAGCTTTTGCACAGCAAAGGAAACCATAAACCAGACGAAAAGACAACCCTCAGAATGGGAGAAAATATTTGCAAATGAAGCAACTGACAAAAGATTAATCTCCAAAATTTACAAGCAGCTCATGCAGCTCAATATCAAAAAAACAAACAACCCAATCCGAAAATGGGCAGAAGACCTAAATAGACATTTCTCCAAAGAAGATATACAGATGGCCAACAAATGCATGAAAGGATGCTCAACATCAGTAATCATTAGAGAAATGCAAATCAAAATTACAATGAGGTATCACCTCACACTGGTCAGAATGGCCATCACCAAAAATTCTACAAACAATAAATGCTGTAGAGGGTGTGGAGAAAAGAGAACCCTCTTGCACTGCTGATGGGAATGTAAATTGATACAGCCACTATGGAGAACAGTATGGAGGTTCCTTAAAAAACTAAAAATATAACTACCATATGAACCAGCAATCCCACTACTGGGCATATACCCTGAGAAAACCATAATTCAGAAAGAGTCATGTACCACAATGTTCATTGCAGCATTATTTACAACAGCCAGGACATGGAAGCAACCTAAGTGTCCATTGACAGATAAATGGATAAAGAAGATGTGGCACATATATACAATGGAATATTACTCAGCCATAAAAGGAAACAAAATTGAGTTATTTATAGTGAGGTGGATGGACCTAGAGTCTGTCATACAGAGTGAAGTAAGTCAGAAAGAGAAAAACAAATACCATATGCTAACACATATATATGGAATTTAAAAATAAATGGTTCTGACGAAACTGGGGCAGGACAGGAATAAAGATGCAGACATAGAGAATGGACTTGAGGGCACAGGGAGGGGGAAGGGTAAGCTGGGATGAAGGGAGAGAGTGGCATGAATGTAAAATAGATAGCTAGTGGGAAGCAGCCGCATAGCACAGGGAGATCAGCTCGGTGCTTTGTGACCACCTAGAGGGGTGGGATAGGGAGGGTGGGAGGGAGACGCAAGAGGGAGGGGATATGGGGATATATGTGCACAGATAGCTGATTCACTTTGTTGTATGGCAGAAGCTAACACAACACTGTAAAGCAATTATACTCCAATAAAGATGTTGAAAAAATGTATCAGGCACAGTTCTAAGGCATCTTATAAATATTAACTAATTTAATTCTCATAAAGATGAGTAAATCAATACTCTTATTTTCATCATTTTACAGATGAGAAAACTGAGACACAGAGAGAATCACATCAGTCTCGTGAGATTTCATAACCAGTAACACGTCCTGTCTCTGGTGCATGGAGTAGCCTAAGGAAAGAAGATCCCAAGGACTCCCACAAGGAACAAGGGGGTACTTATCACCCTCTTGAGTTAAGCTAAACTCCCATTAACTTCCCAAAGGTAAACGACCTGGCTAATTTGTTAGCAAAAAGCTTGGATGATATCTATGGCCCTTTCAACTATATCAGTCTGTGATTATAACACAGACACAAATTAACACCTTTTGAAATGTGTTGTAGTCTGATGCTCGTGTTCAAGTGAATCCTTTGAGAACATAGGTCCCGCTCAGTCCTCAAAATCTGCTTTATAGGTGTTGTTGTCAGTTTCACAGGGTAGAGCTTCAGGCCTAGAAGTGGCAAATTCATTAAGGAGGGAAGCCAGGAGGATGTTCCCTTGACACTATCACTGATTTCAGAGTGTGGCAAGTTGTAGCCCAGTAGATACCTTAACATCCATTTATGTTCACCACCCCCTCCCACCATTTGTGACATTTTCTCAAAGACCCTAAACATTTGTTTAAAGCAATTTCCGTCTGTGACATTCCCAGGAAATCAGAAAAATGTGACAGGGAAAATACAGCAGACATTTACTCACAGCAGACATTTACAGCAGGATTTACTCACCGAAGGATAAACAATAGACTCTAAATTCAAGTTCAGTGTAGCTTGGGAAGAAACAATCACAATAATCATGAAGCACAAAGTGGTTCTCCTCGGGGATTTCATGTCTTCAAGTTTGAGTTGCCTTGCCTGAAATGGAAATAAGATGGTTTAGAGATACAGTAATTCATTTATCAACCCCAGAAAGAACTAGCAAACCCTGTCTCAAAGTTTGCACTACAAAAGGACCTTTTCGGTGAAGGGGAGAAAGGAAAGAGCATAAATACATCAACTGTAGAGAACAGTGTCTGCTCCAGACCCCGGGTGAGGGAAGGATGATGTTAGGAAGGATGGGGGTTGGGAGGGCTGGGGATGGTACCTGCAAACAGGACAAAGATGGCAGATGTTTGGGTACCTTTCCTAGAGACATAGAGAAGGAGAGAGAGAAGGAAAGAGAAAGGAGAAAGAGGAAAGAGAGGGAAAGCAAGAAAAAGGGAAACACTACTCAGTACAAAATACTTTTAACCTTGTGGTTCAGTACATAGCATATGAACAAAAGGATTCAGAGAACAGTACTTTCCTTTGCTATGTGCAAAACACTCTGATATTTTCAATTCTATTCTATTATCTTACACTATTTTTTTCTTTTAATTCTGGCAGGAAACCATTACATTGACTTTATGACCCACATTAATGGGCTATGACCCATTAGTATGAAAAATCCTGGACTTAGTCATAAAAATACAAGCTGTATTTTAGAGATTTTTAGAGTGTATAATATGGAATATTGATATATAATATATCTCAATATATTGATTTTTAATAGCTATCTCTTTGCAATGCTGGTAACGAAAACAAAGTTTTTCAGCGACCAGATTAATCATTGTTGCATTTGAAAGTTAGAGTATCACGTGGAATAATCCCACCTCTCATGGGTCTGAGGACCACGACACACTACTTTGTGTAGATTCCTGTCCTTACTGACATTTTTATGTCCATGTGTTTTTGTGAAAAGAATACTTGACTAAGGAGATATGGGTTAGGATCCAGGATGACTACAAACTAATTGCATCCTTGACACTTCTCTGCATCCAGTTTGCTCATCTATGAAATGGGGATGCTTAGACCTCCTCTAATTCTCTCGCAGACTTCTCTGAGGCTCAGATGTGACTAAAAGCCATGCAGAGCTCCAGGGATGCCGGCTGCAATGGTTTCACCCTGACCTTAGTGGAATCCAGAGGGCAGCCATCAAGAAGGACAGCCCTTGGTCCAGGCGTTGCCGGGGGCACCAGGGGACCTGGCCAGGATAACACATGGAGAGATAGCCAAGACTTACATGCCAGGGAGGATTGTGTTTCAATCACCAGCTGTCACTGCCTCCTCTTTCTCTTCCCCAGTGGAAAAGAAGGAAGAATAAGGCCCTGGCAATCAAATACATTTTTAAAATTCTACAACGCAATGGCTTTTGGAAAATGCTTTGCAATTTGGGTAACAGGAATATATATTTAAGACCAGATGCATCTACTGCAGGGAAAACATAACCACTCATTCCTTGTTGAAGGGAGTAGGCTTTTGTGAGTGTGGAGCAGGCTGATTTAGCCTGGGGAGAACAGCTGTTTTGGGGATGAATCGGGTATTTTGGAGGGAATTTAATCTTTTTAGGCATTGACTTAGTGCACTGTATTGGCTGGTTCCATTTTGAGGCAAGGAGACGAGAGTTAGTAACTGAATAGTTAATGAGCCTCCCTTAGTACGTGACAGCCGTGGAGGGACTCAGGTATTAAAGGAATTCAAGCTGACTCCACATCTTTCTCTCGTTTCCCAATGTTGGCCTTTGTCACAGTTAGCAAGGATTATCTTGGTCATGATAATGACCAAATAAATGGTCACAACCTAAATGGTCATGTCTGGTCCTTTTGTATAATAGCCACTGTCCAATACTGTCCACTGTCCCCATCTTCCCCCAACCTCCCTGGACATAGTTCTTGATGAAATTGACATCCTTTTCTCTGTTGACCTATTTTGTGGCCACAAAATCACAATTCAGTAGAAATACAGATGTAGGAAGAACTGTGGGGAGGGGATGTTCTCTGGATACAGAAGAGAGATAACAGCTACATACAGTCATCAGTTACATGGTAAGGGTGAAGGGCGGGTCCACCACTTGAAAGAAGAAGGCCATCATTTTGAGGGAGAGGTAATATGAGAAATATTTGACAACCAATATGGCGCGAGCCTGACCAATCTGAACAGTGATACCAGCTGAAGATCAGTTCAGTTTTTAGGGCTCCTGCCATGT
The DNA here is from genome assembly GCF_028564815.1 of Eubalaena glacialis. NCBI lineage: Eukaryota > Metazoa > Chordata > Mammalia > Artiodactyla > Balaenidae > Eubalaena > Eubalaena glacialis. Next base: position 29,580,087 of record NC_083722.1, on the reverse strand, counting down.
TTGGGGAGAGCCTTCTGAAGACACACTATTCTCACCTATATCAATAACATCTCAGTAACCGTCCAGCTGTTCTCATCAGTGAGGAAGCTAATGGAGGCTGTTTAACTTGGCTAACAGGGAAGAGAATCTAAATCCATCCAACGAAAAGCCCAGAGTAGCACCCCACATCAAGGCAATATATCTTCAGTAGGGCCCCTTTAATTGCAAATCCCTGAGAAGTTTATATTTATTCCAAATTCCTGGAGTAAATGGCAGACCACAACTAAGAAACTCAGAGACAAGCAGAGGCAGAAAGAGAAAGAAAAATATCTGATGTCATTTCCAATTTCTTTCTCCTTTTAAATTATAAATGCTGGACACTGTCTACTAAAACTCACCAACCTATATGAGCCTGCTGTATCTTAGAAAAAGCTGGGAGATATGACCTCATCCTCAGTAGTAACCCTGGGGTGATGAGCAACTTCCTGGCTCCTCAGACTCTGTTTTCCTGTCTGTGAAGTTAGAAGAGAGGGGGAGGGAAATCAAGCACCCTGACATCATATGCCTCATATGCTGGGAAGAAGTCGCCAGGATTCTCAGCATCACTGCACTTGGAGGACGAGGGTCTGGGTTCCTTGGAGCAGTCTTTAACAACATTCTCTTTTGGAGGGATGTGCACCAGGAACATTCATTGTGAAACTGACCTGAAACACATCAGGGAACAGTTCTCCCAAATCTTCGAAACAACCAGTGCTTCAAATCAACTGGTTTCCAGGAAACCCTTCATTAGCCCTGAGCTGCCGCGATTTGATCGAAGGGGTGGGAGGAGGAGTCAAGAGGCTTGTACACCTTGCAAGTTTAGAAGCCTGTTCTTGAAATGGCCACATCTGTGTGGTCTGATGACCCAATGTCATCATCAATTTATGATTCCAAGCTCCGTATAAATAGGGCAATCGTGAGACTCGTTCTGGAAATGATTTCAGAGACAAGCAGAGGCAGAAATCTGCCTCTTAAAAGATTTCAGAACGTGAGACTCATTCTGGAAATGATTTCCTAAGCTCTACACAGCTCCGCCCTCCTGTGCTCTCTGGTGTTCTCGGCCCCTCTCCCCTGGGGACCCCAGCCTCGATACTCTCCTTGGCTCCTCCTGGGGAGAAGGAAGGCAATAGGTGAAAGCAAGCCCACATTTGATCAGCCTCTGCCCAGGTGCCTCGTCCTTCCTGCAGTCCAGGGTTCTGCCCCTGGCTTGCTCCCTGAGCACAGCCCCTCCCCTTAACATCGCCTGGGTACCACCACCCTGGAAGGAAGTTCCCTGGAGTATTTGAGCATCATCTGCTTAAATGGTTCTTACCCCTGGCTGCACATCAGAACAAGCACCTGGGGGAATTTCTCTTTTTTTTTTCCTCTTTTCATTGGTTTATTTGTTGTTTTAATATCATGCCAGACCAATTGAATTAACATTTCTGGCAGGGTAGGGAGCTGAGCATCTGTATCTGTCCCAGCTGTTTCTGATGCAGAGGGAGGTTTGAGGTCTGCAGGTCCACGTTTTCAGCATCCCATTGCTCTATCCACACTCCTGTCACTTTCCATCACCAGCCTATAGTCCTCTGTCTACTAAAGAAACTATGTAGAAACAGAATCTTAAGGGGGATGCATTTAGGAGGCAGTCAATCAATGGTGGATGAATGAATGGTTCCATGGGAGTATGGACTCAAATGTGATCTACCCAATAGTTTTTGATGCAATTAAGCAGCCAAGTCTGTTATTTGAGGTTGTATTATATATCTCACGTAGAATCAATCATGGTGCACAATTACGAACCAACAAACATTGAGAACTTTCTGTAGGCCTAAATTCGTGCTACGCATTCATGAATTGACATGGTCCTTGTCCCTAAGAAGTTCTCAATCTCATCGGGAAGGCATGAAACAGAAACTGGAAGAAAAAATGTAAGCTTAAAAGACGCTATTTACTAAATGCCTACTAGGTACCAGGCACAGCCCTCAGTGCAATTAATATGTTCATTCATTTAATTTGCCTCTCACAATAAGCCTGTGAGGTAGGTGTTTTAATCCTAATTCATAGATGAGAACGTGAAGGCTCTCAGAGAGGTTACCGAACTGACCCAGGCCACCCAGCTAGTAAGTAACAGAGTGACAATCGCCCCCAACTTGGCCTGTCTCCAAAGTGAACTGCAGTGTGAAGGGATGAGATGACTGGACGAAGTTGGACAGGGGGAAGTTGGGTGAGTTTGGGAGTGACCGAGGTCGCCAGCCAGACCCTGAAGGATGGGCAATGCTTTAATGTATAACGGGGCAAGAAAAGAGAATCCCAGGCAAAGGAGAAGAGCACAAGCAGAGGCCCTTGTCTCTGTTTAAAGGGAACAAAGCAGCCCAAAGGGCGATGTTTAGCTGTCCCTTGAACTCCTTGTGGACGTTGCCTTGGTCAGCTTGTCCAACCACTGTGATGAAGGCTCAGCCACGGTCCCTGGGAGTGCATTGTTCTCCTGAGCAATCACCATCAACAGAGAAGGCAGAGCTATTTTTTGCTCTGACTTGGAAAGAAAATGAATGTAATGACATTAGGGGTCCAGTGATTCTCTCCTTCCTATAATAGACTGTAGCGGAAAGAGCACTAGCTTTGATGCAAAACGGGCCTATGTTCTGATTCCAGCTCCATCACTTAGTAACTGTTGGTGAGACACTTAACCCCATGGAGCCTCAGTTTCCTGATGTGAATAATGGGGATCACAGTACCCGCTTTGCAGCATTGTTGTAAAGATTAGAGATCGTGCCCACGAAGCACAAAAATGCCTGGTCACAGCTGCATTTGTTAAGGGCTGAGTTGTGTCCTCCAAAATTAATATGTTGAATTCCAACCCCCCAGCAGCTCAGAATGTGACCTTGTTTGGAGACAGGGTCTTTAAAGAAGTCATTGCGTCAAAATGAGGTCATATGGGTGGGGCCCTAATCCAATATGACCAGTGACCATATAAGAGGAGGAGATTAGGACACAGACCCATGCAGAGGAATGACCACATGAAGACACCAGAGGAAGACAGCATCTACAAGCCAAGGAGAGAGGCTTCTGAAGAAACCAATTCTGCCAACACCTTGATTTCGGACCTCCAAGCTCCGGAATTGTGAGAAAATAAACTTCTGTTGCTTAAGCTACCCAATCTGCAGGACTTTATGACAGTGCTCCTAGCAAACTAATATAGGATTCAATAAAAATGATACATCTTTTTATTTTTTATCACTCAAAAAGTGTGAGTGTGGCCCTCTGGTCTGCTGCCCAGTATTTACTATTTATTCTGGCAATGTTTTTATGAAAATTGAAAAATGGATTATTGGTGTGTCTGAATAGAGCATAAAACATACACAGTTTAAAACTGAAAGACAAATGAGAATTCATCTCTAGTTCAAGCACTCTGGCCAGCCCTCTACAAACACACACACACACACACACTAACACACACACACACATGCACACACACACACACACCTCTTAGTTTTTTAGATGAGAAAAGTAGGGCCTGGCAAGGGCTATGTGTCTCAAAGGCAGCTAGGGGTTGAATCAGTCAGGACTGAAGAGCTCAACCAAGGATTCTTAAAATTCTATCAATAGATAATAATGTTGTCCTACAGTCAGACAAGTTGTTTGTGATAGGATGGTGGAGAATAATTATCAGCGATGATGATGGTGATGATGCTGATGGTGATGATGCTGCTGATGGTGATGATGATGCTGCTGATGATGGTGATGATGCTGCTGATGGTGATGATGCTGCTGATGGTGATGATGATGCTGCTGATGATGGCGATGATGCTGATGGTGATGATGCTGCTGATGGTGATGATGATGCTGATGATGATGGTGATGCTGATGGTGATGCTGATGGTGATAGATCCCTGTCATTTACTGGATCTGTTTCAGGCATGGTGCTAAGCTCTCTCCAAGGATTATGTCATTTAACCCACTCAATGATCCTGTGATACCACTAAATTATCCCTAATTATTCCATATTTAAAAATGGAAATGGAAGGTTAGAAGGCTGAGTAGCTCGCCAAGATTGCACAGTTGATATGTGGTGATGACAAAATTATAAATTTTGCAATCTATTCCATTGGGAAAAGGTACCATTTGGCCTATGAGATCTTCTCAGTGGGATATCAATAAGAATAAATGAAAAACTTTCTTTATATGGACCTTAGACCAGGCAACTGAATTCTAGCCTCACTTTGGCACTGATTGGTTCGTGAACTGGGGCAAGTCACTTCACCTCTCTGAGTCTCAGTTTTCTTTTCAGCAAAGCCAGGGAGCTGATGGTCCCTGGTGATTTCAAATTTGGGGTGGAGGAATTGGCCTCTGAAGGTCCCAATACTGTTCAAAGAGTCTAAAATTTCTCACAATTATTTCAAATCCATTGTAACCTCACTTAGGCTTCTGAGCCTAATCAAAACTATCTCTTGCACTTATCTCTCCCATCTCTGGTTGACTACACAGTCCAGGCCTTCACTGCCCCTCACGTGCACCACTGCGATGGCTGGATTCTTTTCCTCTCTGCCCATCACCTATGTAGATGCAAGATTGACCTTCTGGAAGTGCTCTTCTCATGTGTTACCTCTGTTCAGCTCCCAGCTGCTTTCGGAACAAAGGCAATGGCTTTTGCTGATGCTGAAGGCCCTCGTGACCTGGAGCTGGCTTATTTCATAAGCATCTATCATATTTTCACTACTGTAGCTGGTTGCTTTTTCATGATTTAAAATAGTGCAAGAGATTTCCCAGTGTTCATGCAAAAGTAATAATATGAACATTAATCTTTGAGACTTAATCCTGGGAGTGGGGAAGGGTAGTTATTATGGTCAAACTATCTTTTAGTGTTTGGCAAAACCAAAGTAATCCTGTCATCATTTACTTGGTTTCTTGATCTCCCTTTTTTTTCCTGTCCCTTCGCCTCAACATAATCACCACAGATTCAAATTCTATCCACCCTTTAATGCTCAGGCAAACGACTTCCTCCTGGTTGGAGATTCCCTGCTCTGTTCAGCTATAAATGGGAGGTCAGGACTTGTGAATATGGTGGGCACATAAAACTCAAGATATTTGGTTAAAAAGTGGAGGAGAGAGAGTAGCGATTCTTCCCATAGGTAAACTGCTTGGTTTCCGTGTCATGCACAGAAGGTGATGTTATATGCGTGGCTTTCTTTTTAAGAAAGGAAGAATTGCATTGCATGCTAGGACACTAACAGGGGAAGCCATGCATCTTACTAACCCTTGGCCTGTGTGTGACTAACTGGACAGGTATTGTATCCTTTGAAAAAGCCAATGGTATATCTTCCTATGCCCTGTTCCCTATGTTCTGGGGCACATACTATATTATACTACTACTAGAGAATAATTCAAAGCAGAGTTCCTCTTGATGGCAGATGATGAATGGTAGTACGAAATTTCAGGACTTCCATTGCAAATTTGACTGAGATTATTATTCTTTGCTCAGGGTTGCAATTAAGACAGGATGTCATCAATAACCTCCCTCCCGAATTGCAGAAGTGCAGATTAAAAGTCCTCAAGGACTACTTTAAGAGCCCGCCTTCACAGATCTGTATTTTCAAACACAGAAGTGATAAAACTTACCTTTGCTGACCTTATCTAATGAGATGATTCATCCGTCACACATGCAGAACTATAAGCTAAATATTTATTTAACACAAACACGAAACACAATACCAATGAAAGAACTGCCTTGAAATTTTTTTTTTTCTATTTAATTTTCCTTTGCCTTAAAATAAAGTCCTGCAGTAGCATTGTGTCAGGGTAGCTCAGTCCTATCAGATTACAGAGGAACATTTGTTTGTACACAATGGGGTCAAGTTTTCTAAAACACACTGCACATGTGTGTGGCATTGATAACCTTTTATCCTTCTTTCCTTATAAATCACTGGAGGATTTTAACCTTTGAGCAAGAGATTGCCATCTCCATGAAAACATTAAGTTCCTAACTCTGCTCTTATCTCAACCATCTTGCTACTTTCATTTACCACATGGAGGGGTTTCCCTAAGCCCTGGCAAAACAATGCATTTCGACTGCCATGGAGGGTGGCCCTGGGGTTGGCTGCCAGGCTGTATAGAGCCTCAGGGGGCTTGGGTGTTGGTCCAAACCTTTACAGTTCTGTGGTTCTACTCTTTACGAGGTGAGATTCAAAATAATACTGAGTATTCTAATGACAACAATAGTGGCCCAAGCAGAGCAGTCCCTGGTCGCTGCAAGAGGAGGGGCCTCAGGGCCCTCATTGCCAGTTAGTGGGGAGGTCTGTGCAAGGGTCCAAGGCAAGCAACTGGGTGACCGAGGCAGAGGTGGGAGGGGGCACTCGGACACTCCAGGGGCCCCGGGGCAGCAGTTATTTGTCTACCTTGTGGTTGCAATTATTCCAACATTTTAATGTTCGGCAGGGCCATCTTAGCCCTCTGTGTTCCTTCCTTTCCCAGCCCCCATTCACTCCATATCTCTGACATGAGGCATTGGTGTCCCTAGCCATTGACTTCACTTCTCTTAAATTTCCATTTTGTTAGACTTTAAGAATAATGTATGTAAGTGTGCTACTTAAAATGAAAAAAGTATTATTTTTCCCCCCCAAATACAGTAGCCTGAGAAGTCACGGCCATTCCAAAATTTCCTTAATCTGGATAGTCTGACTTTAGTCCTCACCTTATTATGAAAAGTATTTTCTAAAGGGTAAGCTGGGACAAAGTGAGAGAGTGGCATGGACATATATACACTACCAAACGTAAAATAGATAGCTAGTGGGAAGCAGCCGCATAGCACAGGGAGATCAGCTCAGTGCTTTGTGACCACCTAGAGGGGTGGGATAGGGAGGGTGGGAGGGAGGGAGACGCAAGAGGGAAGAGATATGGGGACATATGTATATGTATAGCTGATTCACTTTGTTATAAAGCAGAAACTAACACACCACTGTAAAGCAATTATACTCCAATAAAGATGTTTAAAAAAAAAAAAAAGTATTTTCTAAAGTGTGACATTCTTCACTAGCGCTCGTCCTCCCTGGTTTCTTGTTGGTTTCTGACCACACTTAATACCTCCTCCTTCACAGTCCCCTCTTTTCCCCTGGGGTCTCTCCTCGCTCCAGTCTTTGCTCCTTTCTCTCCTCCTATGATTCCATCCTCCTCATCCTACACTGTCTCACTGTAGGCCCTCCAAACCTCCCTTGGGTCCTTGGATGATCTCCCTTGACACCCTTTCTCTTAGGGAGCTTGTCCACATCTATAGTTTTAATTATTAATTTACATGAAAAGTCCCCAAACTTTATTTCCACCTTGATCTCTTTGCTAAATATTAGGAGCATCTTTCCAACTGGACTATTTCCACCTGGGTCTAAATTCAGCTCATCCAGAACTAATGTGTCTCTTCTCTCCTAACCCACCTCTTCCCAGGTTTGCCAGCTGCTGGCTTCATTTTTCAGTTTCACAGACTCACAACCCCACAGGTATTCCTGGTTACAAGAATCCAGGGCAGGAGTGGGAGGAGCAATTCCACCATTTGCTAAGTCCTGTAAATACCTCCACTGCCATGTTTTCTTTTCCTCGGCCTCCAAATTGGTGTGGACATTACTATCTCGTCATTATCACTATCACCGGGATGACTGCAGCAATCTCCTGAACCCTCCCTCCTTTCCTCCCTGTCCAATATCCAGTACCATCAGCTGATTCATTTGCCTAGAACACTATTTTTCACAGACTGCTACTGTACCACATTCAAGTACTCTGAACATTCTCAAATGCCCAGAGAATATTTGGGCTAATTCACCTGGCAAGCATGGTCACCGCCACCTAAGGAAACCCCAGCCCTGCTACATTTTTCTTCCATGACACTTGGATACAGAACAGCCTGACCTACTCACAAGCTTTTATTGTACCATTTTTTGCAAAATGTGTCCTAAATATGAACAACAAATATTGGTTGAATGGATTGCTACCTCTTAGCTTCTTCTCACACTATTCTTGGCAGCTGAAATGACCCAGTCCTCCCTTCTGAGATTTACTCATTATTTCAGGTCTTGCTTATTCCCTTAGTAACAACAATTGCTATCATTTATCAAGCCCTCGCTTTATGCTGGCATTAGACTAAGCGCTCTGCATGTACTAGGCTCATTTAATCCTTAAATCCTATATTGTTTGAAGTAGCAATATCCCCATTTTACTGATGGAGAAACTGAGACTTCGGTAAATTAAATCACACACCCCAAGTCACACAGTATGTAGCCAACTCTGTTGCCGAATCTGAGCTCTTACCCTTTATAGCACATGCCTCTTTTCTTGTCTTTTCGAGAGATACATCATTCTTTGGAATACACTACATTTCTCTCCTCCGCTACTCTGCTGGCCCTGGCATTTGGATTTTTTTGCAGCACTATTGTGGTTTTTGGAGCACAGCATAGTAATTAGGTCTCTGGACTGGTAAGTCAGACCGCCTGAGCTGGAATCCCAACTTCACTACTTGCCAGCTTTGTGTGCCTCGGGCAACTTATTTTAAATTGTGTGTCCTTTTGTCTATACAGTAGGTATTATAATAGTACCTGAGGTATTGGATTATTGGAATAACTATATGACTTAACAGTCTTTGTAAAGCACTGAACACAGTGCCTGGCACATAATAAGTACTCAGTAAATATTACCTGTTATTATTAAAATTCCCAAGGCCTGTGCCTTGCCTCCCATTCTGAGTATAAGCTGATTAAAGGAAAGGATTCTCTGTCTTTGTAATTCCACAGCTCTTTGCACACCTATCAACGTAAATGCTTCCACTAAGCTGTGACTTTAAAGGTTTCACCTTTGTGATTATCTTTTAGGAAATAAGCAAGACTCCAGTTATTTTAACCATCATCACTAGAATCAGACAACATGAGTTGAAATGCTGAGCTGGTAAATAACGTGTGAATTCATAGCGCCTCCACAGTCAACACAGATATTTAACCCAACAAGCCTTCCTGCAGCACCTACTCTGTGTTGAAACTCTCAGGACCTGGGGAAACTGAGGCTGAGTGCCCCCCCCCCACCCAGTACTCCTTATAAAGGAGACAAAGATTACAGCGATGAGTGATACTAATTTGGATTATACTGAGAAATGTCGGCGAGGAAGTTTCTAGGGACACATCTTCTGATTAAAATACAGCTCTGGGGATTCCCTGGTGGTTCAGTGGTTAAGAATCCGCCTGCCAATGCAGGGGACACAGGTTTGATCCCTGGTGCAGGAAGATCCCACATGCCGCGAAGCAACTAACCCATGAGCCACAACTGCTGAGCCCGTATGTCACAACTACTGAATCCTGCGCACCTAGAGCCCGGGCTCTGCAACAAGAGAAGCCACTGCAATGAGAGGCCCAGGCACCGCCACGAAGAGTAGCACCCGCTCACCACAACTACAGAAAAGCCCGCGCGCAGCAACGAAGACCCAACGCAGCCAAAAATAAATAAGTAAATAAATAAAATCTATTAAAAAAAAACAAACAGCTCTGAATTATTGTCTATCCATCTATAGATCAATCCAGAAAGTGACGGATCATGCAAAGGATAATTAGTATTTCTTTTTCTGGGAAATGAGACACATGTTAAAATGACATTGAGTAGAATAGATGACCCCCACCCCCGTAGTCATTTGGCGGTAGAAGAGCACGTCCTGTTTACCTAGAACATTTCATCTGATCTTGTAAACTCTGCAAGTAACAGGGAGCCATTGAATCTGCAGGGAAGCCAGTGGGGTTGTTCTGATTTAAACTTGAAAGGCAGTGCCATTGTCTGGGGAATGGAGATGCCTCTTCATTCTCACCTGCAGACATGAGAGGGGGTTGTTCCTCTCATATATAGGAGCCGCCAGAATCCTAATACATGATGTTCACAGCTGCCGGCACTTCTGGCCCCAACTTCTCGGCTCCATGAAGCGGTATCACTTCTGCTTCTCAATTTAGACTTTATCTCTTACAGTTTGGACTCAGTGGTTCTCAACCCTCACTGCATAACAGAATCACTTTGGAGGTTTAAAAACAAACGAACCAAACAAAAAACCATGCCCGAGCCCTTTCCCCAGAGATTCTGACTCAGTTGTTCCAGGGAAGTGTCTGGGCATCGTTTTCTTTTTGTTAAGTTTCTGGGGGTGATACCAATGGACAGCAGGCATTAGAATCTGCTAAAATCTGGACCAGGCAATAGCTTAATCTGTCTACAGACTTCCAGCACAACTGGGAATCCATGTTGCTACCAAGTTGATAGAATCTAGCCAATCACATTCATTCTCTATTCCACATGACTTTTATCCTTATGTTGGAAAGGTAGAGATCTGGGCTTCTTCTTATTTCAGTGCCCCCAAAAGACTAATTGAGAGATGCTGAGCAAACAACGAAACCTCTGAGCCTCTCATTTTTGTATTCCATAAAATGGGAACAAGCTACCTGCTTTACCTATGACATGGTGAAGGATGAGGAGGTCTCTATCAGGGGCTAGCACTGTGCAGCAGGGTGAAATGATTAATTGAATTACCCCGAGAAAGAGTCAAGGCAGGCGAATTTAACAGGATGGTCAAGAAAGCACCAGAGAATGTCCAAAATCAGCAGGGCCAACTGGCCCTCTAGTTTGGGGTAGAGAAACCTTGGGAAGGGCAAGAAAATGCCAAATAGCAACTGAAAGTATTTTGTGATTATTCTTGGACTTGACATTGCTCATGCAACTTCATTCCAGATCCTCTCTCCATGACCCATACCGACTTGTTCACAGTGTTTTTTTCTTATTCACTTGTCTCATAATAATGTATGGAAGGAAAAAAATAAAAGGCCACCTTTTTACAGAAAGCCAAAAGAAATAGAAAATGAACCCAACTGTTAAACCCAACTATCATCCATTAAATAAAAAGGGAATCTCTCCCACGCTCTCCCCATTTTCCCAGAGCCAACCACTTAATCTAGCTGACTAGCTATCATCTATCTATCTATCTATCCATCCATCCATCCATCTATCTATCCGGTTAATTTTCTTTTCTTTTATTTTCCAGAACAGAATGCCTTTGATGGCCTTCAGGAGAGAAGCCCAAACTACTAGTTGAAAAATCTAGAATTTAATCCCTGGGAAATTGTTATGAATACTATTAGTTGCCAAAGCCAAAACCAACACAAAAATAATAATGCTGAAAATGAATAAAACTCTTTCAAACTTTTCTAAATATTAAAAGAGCTGTTCACATTCCCCATGTATTATTTTTTCTTTCCAGTGAGAGGAAGGTATTGTTAAAGACCAATACATGGCTCTGACAATGAGAATTTCTTGTACTCCTACGTGCCCTGACTTGTCCTAAGAGCTGGGAAGACAGAAAAATAAGTCATTTAACTGGTAATATACACAGCAAACAACTGATGGGATAACATTGGGGAGGGGAAAAAACTAATGCATATCGGGTGTGCGGGGCTTGAAAAATTGTTAGCCATAGTCTATTATAGTACGAATATAGTCATGCATTACTTGCGTAATTCAAAAATGAAAGGCCCCAAACATTAGCCCTTTATGAAGGGAAAAACTGGGCTGCAGTGAAGTGGTGTGGCCTGGCTTTCTACAAAGTACAAGAAAACATGGTTTAAACCCAAACATGGGCAGAAGACCTACATAGACATTCCTCCACAGAAGATACACAGATTGCCAGCAAACACATGAAAGGACGCCCAACATCACTCATCATTAGAGAAATGCAAATCAAAACTACAGTGAGGTATCACCTCACACTGGTCAGAATGGCCACCCTCAAAAAATCTACAAACAACAAATGCTGGAGAGGGTGTGGAGAAAAGGGATCCCTCTTGCACTGCTGGTGGGAATGTAAGTTGATGCAACCACCATGGAGAACAGTATGGAGGTTCCTTAAAAAACTAAAAATAGAACTACCATATGACACAGCAATCCCACTACTGGGCATATACCCTGAGAAAACCATAATTCAGAAAGAGTCATGTACCACAGTGTTCATTGCAGCTCTATTTACAATGGCCAGGATATGGAAGCAACCTAAATGTCCATCGACAGATGAATGGATAAAGAAGATGTGGCACATATATACAACAGAATATTACTCAGCCATAAAAAGAAACAAAATTGAGTTATTTGTAGTGAGGTGGATGGACCTAGAGTCTGTCATACAGAGTGAAGTAAGTCAGAAAGAGAAAAACAAATACCATATGCTAACACATATATATGGAATCTAGAAAAAAAAAAGGTTCTGAAGAACCTAGGGGCAGGACAAGAATAAAGACGCAGACATAGAGAATGAACTTGAGGACACGGGGAGGGGGAAGGGTAAGCTGGGACGAAGTGAGAGATTAGCATGAGTGTAAAATAGCTAGTGGGAAGCAGCCTCATAGCACAGGGAGAACAGCTCCGTGCTTTGTGTCCACCTAGAGGGGTGGGATAGGGAGGGTGGGAAGGAGACGCAAGAGGGGGGGATATGAGGATATACGTGCACGTATAGCTGATTCACTTTGTTGTACGGCAGAAACTAACACGTTGTAAAGCAATTATACTCCAATAAAGATGTTAAAAAAAAAAATGGTTTAAGCAAACCACACATCATACGGCATTTCCTTCCTTCTAGAACACTCGAGACAAGCCTGCCTGCTCTTGATCCCAGCACTTTTCTTGACATCCTTCCCAGCGCTGACTTGCAAACCCCTTTCCCCTCAGTCTGGGTGGGGCAGCATCTTACATTTCACATTCCCAGGACTGCCTGGGTCCTGAGGATACCCGTGCCCCTCCTGCTACACTCGGGGTAGCCTCCCCTGCTGCCTGGCATGGAAACACTCACATAGCAATTCAAAAATGCTCTGGTCTTTACGGTATTTTCTGGCTCAGGGATGGGATAACTCATTAAAAAGAAAGAAAAAGAAAAGGAAAGCTTTTTTTATTTTAGAGGAAATCCTAAAAGCATCCCAGCTCACTGCCTGACACTCAGTCTCCCTAAACGCAGTCTCACCAACGTAACCAACAGCCTGCATGCAAAATGCCCTTGACCAGACATGCTTTGTGCTCCCAACATACATGTCACAGCTACAGAAAAGAAAATCAGGCAGAGGGTCGTAACTGAAAGATGCCTTAAAGGAGTGTCAGAGTGACCTAGCTGCCCCTGAGGTCTTGCTACAAAGGGAGACAGACCCCCATTAGGAGAAATGCCTGTTACCTGCCCAGCACCGTTGTCCCAGGCCGGCTCCTGCTCTGATCAGACGTCTAACAAACTTCCAGGTCTCCACTACGAGGCCATTCACCCCACAGCCTCATGCTCGGTGAAGGGAGAGTCAAACAGGACTCATCGGGAGGGCTCAGGCAGGTCCGGCAGCTCCAAGCTGAGCTTAGTCTCGCTGCTGACCAGTGCCTTCCTGCCGTGGTCCCCCGAGCCTCACAGGGTCATCCCCGATGGCTAGCCGCTGTTTGAAAACAAGAAGTGATTTCCTGGTCCTCTTCCCTGGATGGCGTATGCGATTTCCCTCACGCCCATGGGAAGTCTTTCAGGTCATTCTTATCTGGAAACCTATTCACTGAGTGGCCGGACTTGTTTGGCCAATGCCCTAGTTTTTGCTTCCCTTTCTCCAAGAAAAAGTTCAGAAAATGAAACCAGAGAGAACCCCAAATGTGTTCGAGCTCATGGCCGGTGTAGGATGCCTGGTTTAAACCTTTGAAAGATGTCCACTAAATGAGATTGTGTTTTCAGAAGGGAAATTAAAATTATCAATGAGTTTCATTTCTAGTGGCACTAAGAAATAAGAGATTAAAAAAATCTTGAATATGAGAAGACCTAGTGAGGTTGTTTAGTCCTAGCCCTGGGCTTAAGGGAGGGTTGCACTTCAAATATGTCACATTCAGGGGCATCCAGATTTCCAGGGAAACTCTATGAATATTTGTGCATCTAACTACAAATTCTGTAACACTTAAAATATCATCTCAATAACACTAATGTTTAAAGATAAGGAGATACCTGGAAAAAGGCAGGTTGGCAGGCTGCAGTCAGGTGGTTGGGTTTAAAATGAATTAGAATCACTACGTATAAAATAGATAGCCAGTGAGAACCTACTGCATAGCACAGGGAACTCTACTCAATGCTCTGTGGTGACCTAAACAGGAAGAAAATCCAAAAAAGAGGGGATATACGTATACGTATAGCTGATTCACTTTGCTGTACAGCAGAAACTAACACAACATTGCAAAGCAACTATACTCCAATAAAAATTTTTTTAAAAATGAATTAGAATCAGAATCAGAGTTCTTGAGCCGAAAGTGACCTTACTCATCCTCTTTTTACAAGGGAGGAAACTGAGGTCCAAAGAGAAACAGTGACTTGCCCAAGGTCAGAACACAGATGGGAAGTAATAGGTGGTCATCTAATTGTTCTTAAACTTCAGTGTGGGGAATGATCTTCAATTTCCTACTCTAAAACGCTGCCCACAGGAAGTCTGATGAATGGCTGTCCTAGAGCCCAGGAATCTGCATTGTAAGTGCTCCATTAAGTCTGACGCAGGCCGTCCCCAGACCGCATTGAAAGAAACCCTCCTAGTGTCAGGACTGTGTGTCAGTGCCGGGACCCCAGAGTCAGACTGTAGGGATTCAAACCATAGGGCCACTGATTCCTATTTCTGTGGCCTTGGACACGTTATGAGACCTCACTGAGACTCAGTTTTATTATGTGTGAAAGTGGAATAATAATACTGCTGAAGCCGTATATTATATAGGCTCTGGTAAAAGACTGGCATAGAGGAAGAGCTCCAGAACTGGAGACCTGGGCTCGAATCCTCCAAGCTCACGGGCCTTCCCTGTCCCACACCGTCTCCCTCCCTCCTTGCCAGCCTTCCTTTCCAGCCAGCGCTATCGCCCCGAAGGCAAGTCAGCAACCACCAGTCGTACTCAGGCTGGGGACAATGGTGAAGTATTTTGGCAAAAAGAAGATGAAACTTCAAAATATTATTATTCTACTTCTCGGTACTGATTCTCAATTGTATCCTCCAGCCCACTCCATGCCATTGTGGAAGACGTTGTTGGTTGCCCCCTGAGAGCTTACCCTCCACTTCCTCCCTGCTGCCAGCCTGGGCCTGGCTGTGCTCAGGGGGTGCATTGTAATAGGTTTAAAACACAGTGATGTCATTCTCCTTGCTGAGCCCTGGGTGTGCTTGGACATGTGGCACGTTTGTGGATGTACTTTACCTCTGGATTTACTGTCAGTGGCACAGTAAAGGGCCTTATTATTTAATCCAGTTTTAATGGCATTACGTATAGTAAAGTGTGAATCACTATGAAAAATAAATCTTTTGATTCTATAGAAAATACTCACTGTCATACAGAGTGAAGTAAGTCAGAAAGAGAAAAACAAATATCATATAATATTGCTTACATGTGGAATCTAGAAAAATGATACAGATGAACTTATTTGCAAAGCAGAAATAGAGTCACAGATGTAGAAAACAAACTTACGGTTGTCAAGGGGGGAAGGAAGGGTGGGATGAATTGGGAATAGGGATTGACGTATACACACTACTATATATAAAATAGGTAACTAATGAGAACCTACTGTATTGCACAGGGAACTTTCCTCAGTGCTCTGTGGTGACATAAATGGGAAGGAAATCCAAAAAAGAGGGGATATATGTATACATACAGTTGATTCACTTTGCTGTACAGCAGAAACTAACACAACATTGTAAAGCAACTATACTCCAATAAAAATTTTTAAAAAAAGAATAAGAAGCAAAATAACATCCCTATAGATAAGAAAACATGGCCTAATCTTACCCACAAACAAGAACTGTGAATTTCTATTTCAAAATAAATTTAAATACATTTTTAAAAAACATAGTAATCAACTATACTTCAATTTAAAAAGTAATTCTATAAAAAATAAATAACATACTACCCTTGACCAATAAGTAAATAAATAAATAAGAAGAATATTAAGACACATACACACAGAGCCAAATAGCTTAAATCATATTTTAGAATACAGTTGATCCTTGAACAACGTGTGTTTGAAGTGCGTGGGTCTACTTACACGCCGATTTTTTTCACTAACTACACATGACTGTATGACACGATCCACAGTTATCTGGTTGACTCCTTGTATGTGGAACCAGGATACGGAGCGCTGATTGTAACGTTATACACAGATTTTTGAGTGCGCGGGGGTGGGTGCCCTTAACCCCTACGTTGTTCAAGGGTCAAATGTATTCCAAATTTCTTATGCTAAATATTTGTGGTATTGACTTTTTCTATACGAAATGGACAAAGACATTCCAGATTCTTTTTTACACTAAAAACTTATGATATTAAATTTAAGTAGTAGAAAACACCTGAGTCTTGAAAACGCAAAGTAGCCTGGGGTTAAGCGTGTGGACACCAGATCTGCCCACTAGTAGCTCCTCAGAAACTTAACAGGTTATTTGATCTTTCTGTACCTCAGTTTTCTCATCTGTAAAATTAGAGTAATAATAAGACCTACCTCAGGGTTGTTGGGAAGATTAACTGAGTTCCATACATGTATAAAGGCTTATAACAGTGCCTGGCACTTAGTGAGCATGTGTGTTAGCTATTGTTATTTCTGCAGAAAAGAGGTTTTTGTTGTAATATCATGTAGGGATTTGGTACCGTCTTTGCCTTTGTTTTCTGCTGGCTTTGCCTCTGGTTCCGCACAGACTGGCACTTTGAAGGTGCCTCTAAAATATACCTTCTTGTGTTTGTCATGAGATGTGGTTCCTTTGGGGGTATCTTGAGTGGATTAGTATAGATGTAGATGAATGACACCAGCTGTGTTGGAAGGAATGAAGAAAATGTAGGAGGAACGTGTACATTATCATGGGGGTAAAGGACACTAAAATAACTTGGCAGGCTGACGGCTTTGGAAAGTAATTGTAAGAGAGAACTGAATGTCTGGTGGCAGAGTTCGCCCACCCCAGGAGAGGAAAGCTTGCAGACCTTGATACTTCAAGAAAGAGTGACGACGTGGGGGACCTTGACTCGGATGCATGTTGCCTTAAAAAACGCCCTGCTGTCAGTCAGCTCCTGGGTTAACGCTTCTTTGAAAGCGCTGTCTTTTCCCTGTTTGCGTTGGTTTGTGGGACGCCATCAACTCTGACACGAGACAGGGCGCTGTCAAGGCGGCTGTCCCTTTGCCTCACTGAAGAGCAATTCCTCTCTCATCCATCGTCCTGTTTGTTGCTAGGAACACTCTGTGCTCGTGGCACTCACTTTACAACGAAAACAAAGACAAATAGAAAACGGGACCACCATATGGTCTCGTCTGCAACCCAGAATTCACTGCTGATGGGAAGACTTTGCCCTGTCGCAGCTACAGCTGCCCTGTCGTTGGCTGGGACGGAGCCCTTCTCCTGAGTTCTAAGATGTTGTAGTGGGTGGCAAATTGAACCCAGACTTCAACCAGACTGCGATGGTGCAGCCTGCGTAACTAATTCACTAGTCGTGTTAATCTATGTTTGCGTTAGTATGAGGCGTCTCTTAGGACTTGAGGGGATAACCTCATTGGAGACAGAGCTATTTGCTCAGGCAGAAATGTCAGCACCAAATAAATGTGTCTTTCCCAGCATGCTCCAGGCTGTGTCACGCCTCTGCCCTTCCCCCTTCTTCATCTGGCTAACTTTTAATGTCCAGTTAAATTGCAGATGTTATTTCTTCCAAGGACCCTCCTAGCTCTCCCCGGCTGGGCCATGTGTTTCTTCTCCCTGACCCCAAACTATCAGGTATGTGTCTTTCTGCAGGGACCAGACTGCACTCAAATGATCATTTTAATGCTTAATTCATTGACTGTAAGTGCCTTGAGGGCCGGGCCCCGTCTTATTTATCGTATGCCCAGCTCCTCACTCGGTGCTGGCATGTCCTAGGTGATCCATAAAAGCAAACAAAAGGACTACCATATGGTCCAGCAATCCCACTCTTGGGCGTGTATCTGGAGACAACCATAATTTGAAAAGATACATGCACCCCAATGTTCACTGCAGCACTATTTGCAATAGCCAAGCCATGGAAGCAACCTAAATGTCCAGTGACAGAGGAACGAATAAAGAAGATGTGGTACATATATACAATAGAATATTACTCAGCCATAAAAAAAGAATGAAATGATGCCATTTGCAGCAACATGGATGGACCTAGAGGTTATCATACTAAGTGAAGTAAGTCAGACAAAGAAAGACAAATATTATATGATATCACTCATATGTGGAATCTAATTTAAAAAATGATACAAATGAACTTATTTACAAAACAGAAACAGATTCACAGATTTCAAAAACAAACTTATGGTTACCAAAGGGGAAATGTGGGGAGGGAGGGATAAATTAGGAGCTTGGCATTAACATATGCACACTACTATATATAAGATAGATAACCAACAAGGACCTACTGCATAGCACAGGGAACTCTACTCAATATTTTGTAATAACCTATATGGGAAAAGAATCTGAAAAAGAATGAATATATGTATTTGTACAACTGAATCACTTTGCTGTACACCTGAAGCTAACTCAATATTGTAAGTCAACTATACTCTAGTAAAATTTTTTTAAAAAGGCAAACAAAAGGAAACTGCTTCATCTC
Source organism: Eubalaena glacialis (assembly GCF_028564815.1). Taxonomy (NCBI): domain Eukaryota; kingdom Metazoa; phylum Chordata; class Mammalia; order Artiodactyla; family Balaenidae; genus Eubalaena; species Eubalaena glacialis. The sequence goes on along the minus strand of NC_083722.1, from coordinate 29,561,472 downwards.
ATTCCATTGTTGGGTTGTCCTCTTAACATTGGCATGTCCCATGGCTCAGTCTTTGGAACTCTTCTCTGTTGACACTTATTCCCCAGGTGATCTCTACCAGTTTTGTGGTTTAAATCTTTGTGCTGATGACTTCCAAACATCTACCTCAATCACAGACCTCACTCCTGCACTCCTGACCAGTATATCCAACTTCTCACTTGATAAATCCACTTGGATCTTCAATAGGCTCTCAGACTGAACACGTCCGCAATGAAACTCCTGATCCTCCCTCCCAAGCTAGCTTTTCCAACAGTCTCTCCCATCTCAGTAAAGCCCATCTCCATTCTTCCAGGTTAGCCAGACCAAAACTCTAAGACTCATCCTTGAGTCCTCCCTTGCACACTTTATATTTAATCTGTCAACAAATCCTGTCTACCTTCAAAATACACGCGTGGTTGGGTATTTCTTACCCCTTCCACTGCTATCACTCTCATCAAACCATCATTACCTCTTGCCTGGATGATCATCATTACCTCTAATTGGTCTCTGTGTAAGACTGCAGTTAAAATGGTCTTCATAAGATATAAGCTATGTAATGTCCACCTGTGCTCAGCCGTGCTCTCATCTCACACAGTCAAGGTGAAAGTCTTTTCAGTGGCCTGTAAGGTCTACACCATTGGCAGCCTTGCTCCTCCCACCATATCCTCCCTTAATTCCTCTCCTTCTTTCCACGTTGCTCCAGCCATGCTGGCTTTCCTGTGAGCCAGCTTGTTCCATCCCAGAGTCTTGGCACTGGCCATTCTCTCTGCCTGGATGCTCTTAGCCCAGGTATCCTCGTGTCTCACTCCCTCACCTCATTCCCACCTTTGCTCAAACATTGCTTCCTTAGTGAGGCCTTCCCTGACCACCATATGTCACACTTCAGTCCTCCCAACCCCCTTCCCTGATGAATTTTTTCCATATCACATATCACCTCTAATACACTATAATGTACTTATTTATTTTATTGGCTGTCTCCACCTTCTAACCCTCCACTAGGGTGTAAGCTCCCTGAGGGGAGAGATGCCTATTTGGTTCATTAAAGAAGCGTATTTGAAAGTGTAACATGTAAGCAAAGGTAAGAATGCCACGATGCTAGTATATACACAGCAGAAGTATACACCAAAGTCCATAATTATTCTACTTGTAAAACACTCACACCTCCACGTCTTGGCAGGGTAGGCCCTGTTTGTTTTTTTTTAATCCACAACCAGATGTTGGTAACGCTTTTGACCCAGTGTGACTCAGGGTCGGCTTTCCTTTGTTATTTCTATAACGAGGCCAGGAAAATTCCCCTCTGGCACTGACCTGTCCTTATGCAAGGAAGAAACCGACAGAAAATTGGGCGGTTTTATGGTATACAAATGGTCTTATTCTTATCTTTTGTGTGTATATCTTGGCAGAGACTCTGCTAAATGGAGTTGGTCATATTTGTACTCAGCTGTGGCCTCTCAGGTTTTATTTGCACTTGCTGTTACTGGATCCATTCCACCAATAGACAGATTTATTATGCCTTCTTGGCGTAAGTATCTTTCAGATACGTAAATTATTTTGCTGTGGTAGATCCCAGAGCTTTCCATCTTTTGGACCAATTGAATACAGTTGACTGCCATATTCTACCCACCCTCTTAAGTCTCCCGTGATGGTCGTAGCTTTGGTCAGAAATCCAAAGCAACCTCCAAGTGAAGTCCTGTTTTGGACCACTGCCAAGACTACCTTCCCTGCCTTTTCTTGGAAGAGGGAGAGACAGCATATGGGAAAGTGGAGACAGATTCAGGACACAGATCTGTAGAGGTGTCATCAACAGCCTTCTCTTGGCCTTTGTTGACCTTTTCTTATGCAGGGTTGACCATCAATGGCCTGGCAATCATCCCTAGCTTTTAGATTCCACCTTTGGCTCTTACAGGTGACCCACTATCCCATCCATGTAGCAGGAAGTGCATACTGTTGCCCATATGTCAGCCACATGCTGCAGCCTTGATGCACATGGATGTCAGAGTTATTGATGGACCACATATGTCATTGACTCGTCCTCCTTTATTCCCGCCCCCATCCCCACTACCCTCACTTTCAGCAACATGGAGAAGAGCTAGGTATTTGAGGACATGGGCATTCCTTCTTGTCTTTGTCTGGGAAGGAAGCTATTTTGAAGGAAGCTGCATCTGGTCTCAAGTGTGCAAGTTCCTTTGTACATGAACACGGGTGGTCACTCCTCTTCTAACTTGTGCTCCTTCACTGTGTGTCCTGGGTGCAGGTGCTCCGCATCGGCAGGTATCATATGCCTCAGGCAGCAGTGAGGGCATCTGCTAACATCCGGCAGACCCTAGTCCCCATAAGGGCACTTTCCATCCAGATTCCCTGGCTCTTTACTGTTTTCAGGGCCTCAACACTTCCTCTGCCACCAAAACAAAGGTTCCCCCATTTTTGCCTTTGATTGGAGAGGTGACTTCCTCAGAATTTATCAAGTCAATGAGTGAATAGCCATGATGCTAAAACCACCAGACAAATATGAGCTGAAGAGTCATACATGCCAAGAGAAAAATCAGAATCACAGGATTTGAGAGTCAAGGGGACCTGGTGATCATTCATTCTAGCGACCATGCTAGAGGGAGTTGAGAGGCTTCACCAAGGTCACAACACCCATTAGTGTCAGAACCAGAATTAGAATTGGTATCTCCTGCCTTCCCAGGCAGGACTCTTAACATTGTGCCTTGGCGCCTGCCCCAACCCCCTCTGGATACTCAGATACCCTTTCTTCTTACCTCTAAATTAAGACAATTCCCCAGGTACAGGTAAGGGGTTGATCCCTATATCTAATGCCTAAGATGATTTCTGAGTAGAGAGAGACAGTATTAAACTTGTGTTAAACCTGTAGTCTTTTCTTTATGATGCTTGGTCCACAATTTAATTAGTGCCAGAAATGATGCTCTAAATAAATTATCCCAATGCCTATATTCTTTCAAGAAAGAATGTTAAATGATTCTTTCTATTGTATTAGGATACAGCTGAACTGAAAGTGTAGTGAAGGGCACCATAGTGGTCTGAAAAATATGGCGCCAGGTAACATCAGCAGTGTAGACTGTCACCTCTGTGGGAGGATTTGAGAAGCAATAGAAAAACCTATGTCCACCTGCCTCTAATTCCTAAACTTACACTTTTAGAGACAAATTGCTTTAAGTGAAGGAACAACCTCTGCTCTGACTCAAATGCCTTTGAAAGGTGGACATATTGTCCATTTCCAATGAGTTGCATATAAGTATGAATTAGTTTAAGTCATCAAAGAGGTTTTAGTAACAAGAAGGCAATTGGGTAAGGGGGGAGGGATAAATTGAGAGGCTGGGATTGACAATATACACACTACAATATATAAAATAAATAACTAATAAGGATCAACTGCAGAGCACAGGAATTCTGCTCAGAACTCTGTAGTGGCCTATATGGGAAAAGAATCTAAAAAAGAGTGGATTTATGTATATGTACATGTATAACAGATTCACTTCGCTGTACACCTGAAACTAACACAACATTGTAAATCAACTACACTCCAATAAAAAGTTTTTTAAAAAGAGGACAATGGGGTTAGAGAGAAGTGGGGGATAGTGGAAAGGGGGAGTATTTCAGAGAGCAGTTCTTATCTGTGCCTGAGAGCAGACAAACAGCTTTTTATTAAAATTATCCTGCTAATTGTTGGTGGAATTGCTACAGTCACATGGCCCGACAACCTTCTTATTTATGTTAGTTTTCTCACTCCTCAAAGTCACCATTTCACATCTTCTCTTCTCTCCTCACTCTTGGCTGTAGTCTTGCCTCCTACTTCATTGAGAAAACAGAATCAATCAAATGCTCATCTTCCTATGTGCAAACTTCCCACACTCTTGCACCTGAACTGCCCTTTCTGCCCTCTGGTTTGAGAGGATGACTCAGCCCTGCTCCTGCCAACGACCTGCCTCTTCCTCCACTCGGCTCTGGGTGCCATTTCCTCTTTCATCTTCAGCACTGGATCAGTCCCAGTAGCACACAAACATGCTCTAGAATCTCTCTTGAAAAACCTTTGAGATCTGTCTCTTTCCTCATTAACTGCAATATTTTTCTGCTCCCCTTTACAGCAACTCTTGACCAAAGAGCTGAATACATTGACTCTGTCTCCACTTCTTCACCCCTCTTGTTTGGCTCCCAAGTCAGTCAACTCCATCTTCCTTCCCTAGTTCTGCGCTAGCGACTCTCATGACAGTCACCATGGTTTCCACATCACCATGGTCAATGGTCCATTTTCTGTTCTCATCCTCCTTGACCCTGCAGCACCATATGACAGAGTTGGCTGCTCCTGCCTCCTTGAAATCCCATTTTTTTCAGGCTTCTGTGGCATCCAGTCTTCTGATGTTCCTCCTACCCCACGGGTTCCTCCCACCTCTCAATCCCCTTGGTGCCCTTTCTTTCTCTACCTGCCCTCTAAATTTAGTCTGCCCCAAGTCTTGTCCATGGTCCCACCATCCTTTTCTACCTGTACTTTCTTCCAGAGTGGCCTCACCTGGTTCCACACTTGAAAAAACATTCACGGATGAGGACAAAGTAAAGATATTTCTAGACATATAAAGACTGAAACAGTTTGTATCTCCCTGGCCCTGGATGAAAGGACTGTAGGATTAAAAAAAAAAAAGATTTTGGGGCATGGACCCTTTTGGCCATCTGGTGAAGACTATGATTCCTTCTCAGAATAATGCTTTTAAATGTATAGAACAAAATACATAGGATTACAAGAGAAAATAATTATATTGAAATATAGTTACCAAAATATTAAAACGATGTGACTTAGTAATATATTTACTTCTTTCTTAATTTATTCAATTAAAAGATTTAATGAGGCAGCTTTAATAACTATCACACATTTCATGTGGTGATGGGAATAAACTAGATTTTTGAGGGTCTGAAACATAGTAATGTGATACCAAAATATCTGCGATTTCTATTGGTGACAAAGTCATAGGTACTGCTAATACTGCTGTGGCTTGTTACCTAGGTTCCTAATTAAAGGAAATCCTAAATTGCAATTAGAGGTTAGTAAAAATAAAGATATATTTTTCCCATTCAAGTTTGTGGACCCACCACCAAATTTTATTCATGTGACGTCCATGAACTTAAGATAATGTAGTTAAGAAAGAAAAATGGACACTCAAGAACTGATCACTTAAAACCTATTTTTTTAACTATTAGTTTTTTAAATTATTAGTTAAAATAACTAATTTGGAGGTGAGATTATAATAGAAAATATGAAAATACTGCGTAGCTGTGACAAGGAACATAGTAGGTATTCAACGAATACATTTTTAATGACTGAATCAAGGGGAGATTTTGTTTTACGGCTCATCCCTTTTTCAGGGGCTAGGATGTCTATACCGTCAGGAGAATCCAGTGCTTTCAAGGACACGGTCACGGCGTGGTTTTGGCTGCTAACACACCATGCCCACCAAGGCCCCCCCAGTAGGGTTGCAGGAGTCCCCCTACATAGATGGGGAGGTATTCCACCATCTTAGCCAAAGAGTAAAAATAACTTCTAAGGTAGAGCTAGAAATCCCCAGCACATAAGAGGTGCTCAATAAATTTCCCAAGACCTACAATACAAAGGTAACACTACTAGGTCAATATCACCTTCTGGTCAACCAGCGAAGGCCATCCCTGTGCTAAAGATGGCCACCCCCCGTCCCCCAGGGACACATCCCACCTCCCTCCTGAGTCCCTGCTCCATGGCTCCTGCTTCATGTCTTAACAGTGGGGTCCCTCCACCACCACTTCCCTCAGTTCTTCAGAGCCATGATGTATTCTTTTTAAAATGCTCTTTCAAGAATACATACTGTCAGGCACAATGACAACATTTGTTTGAGAAAGAACTCGGAAAAGGTTGGGCTGATGCCTGTGTTTGTGAACAACAATGGTTCTGAACTCCAGCCCCAAGAAGGGGCCTAAAATAAGCTCGCTGAGGAGAAGCATAAAGTTGGGAGAACAGTGGTGAGAATGGAAAATGAAGCACAAATGGAAATTAATCAACATTTCTGAAGTTCAGCTACTTGGGGAGCAGGAAGAATGTGCTTTTAAAAGCCTAGAGATGTGGAATGCTGGAAAACCAGATGGCTTGTGATTGAGCCCTGGGGAAATGAGCTATTCCATCATTAGCAAGACCTTGTTAGACCACGAGCACCACTTTTTATTTTACCTGAAGCGAATCTCTTTTAAAGAAAATGGTAAGGCACACACTTTCCAGATACTACACATATTACTCAGTAAACTAGCTCCTGTTCAAAACAACTTGCTTGTTTTAATATTAGGAAAAGCATTAGTTGTTCACTTCGAGTGCCCTACCCATAGTTTTATGAAATTCTGTCTCCCAAAATCTAAGTTGTGCATAACCCATCTCTTTGGAATCTCCTTTATTCACTGGTCTGTTCCATCTCATACCATGACGGCAAACTCTTGAGACCCTGTCTGACCTTCCAGTGTGCTTGGTGATCAAGTTGGTGAACCCAAAGTTTAGTTGCCCTGCATTCTAGCTTGTACCTTTTGAGTGTTTCAGGGACAGATGGAGTTAAGAGATGAAGGGAAAGGTGTTCACAGTGGCTGCTACAGCCCTTGGCAATGGCCCAGCACTGTGCAAACTGTCACTGTGATGCATGGAAGTTGCCCAGCTCCCCACAGTTCCACGACCTATCCCAGAGCAATAAGTCCAGGTTTCCAAGTTCAAGACCATTCCTAACTACATCACCACCTATAATTTAAAGCTGGCCTCTTGGGACCACTGAACTATTTTTAGACCTGATGCATAGTACACAAAACATAGCTACCTATTAACAATTACATGGTGATTCCAGGACCACACCCCTTCAGTTTACCTTGTCTGACCTGGAACATTAATAGAGGGAAAACAACATATATTGATATTTTTAGTCTTTTCCTGAATTCCTCAAATGTTGTTCCATTTTCCATTTTACTTAGGGTCAGTGAGATCTGGACTTTGTGCTTTACCCAGTGGGATATTCACACACATGCCTCTTCCTGGGACTCTTTATTTGAACCGGCTGGACCCTCACTAAACAAGGGCACTCTTATGAATGAGCTCCAGCCCTTGGATCACTTACTGGTCTACATGAGAAATGTTCCCATATTGTCCCTTCTTAAGTGCCAGAATCACCTTATACATCAAATGCCTGATCAGGGATACTTATGTATACTAACAGGAGCAATATTTAAGTATACTTCTATGGTTGACATCATAAAATTTCCCAGGAATCATGTAACGACAAAGAGTGAAAATTTGTTCCCTAAACCCATGAATACACACATGCACACGGGCGCACACATGCACGTGTACACCTCCCTCTCTCTGTCTCTCTCTGTCTGTCTGTCTTTCTCTCTCTCTCTCTCTCACACACACACTTCTCTGCATTGTAAAATCCGATTGAAGAAGGCAACAGCCTGCACTCATAATTCTGGACGATGGAAGCATCTAGTATATTTGACATCTGGACCAGATTTTTTATTAACTCTACCCTCTTTTATATGAGAACATTATTTTCAGTGATGGTCCTTATTTTCTTGATTAATTCTTTAGATTTAAAACAACTAAAAAAGAGAAAAAATTTTCACTTAAATATTAATTTTCAGTAAAACATTAAGGTGTGAGCTAAAATGTGTAGTTGTCAAATAAAAAGAGTACACCGTGCGGGTAGTACTCTCCTTCACTGTTTTCAATTTTAAACACAAATCAAAACTCTATGAAGTCCCATAGAATGACAGAATTGAAGCAACTCTTGTTCCGTTTATTTGTCTATACAATTACTGTGCTAATATTACTTATTTTTAGCCTACTGTTCAAATGCAGGGATATGTCATGCTCCAGGGGATAGAGTCACTTCAAGCAACCTCAGACAGTTCCAAACCATTAGTAACTTATTCTTGGAACAAGAACATGTAGTGGAGTCCCTCTGTGCCAGGAGCCAGTATATGACTGAGTTTTCTGAATTAACTTCTATGTAGAACACAGTCTTTATTAAATATATGTGGAATCTAGAAAAATGATACAGATGAACTTATTTGCAAAGCAGAAATAGAGACACAGACGTAGAGAACAGACATATGGATACGGGGGGGGAGGGGGGTGGGATGAATTGGGAGATTGGGATTGACATATATACATTACATGTACACTACATGTGACATATATACACTACATCTATACATGTATAGATAACTAATGAGAACCTACTGTATAGCACAGGGAACTCTACTCAATGCTCTGTGGTGACCTAAATGGGAAGGAAATCCAAAAAAGAGGGGATATATGTATACGTATGGCTGATTCACTTTGCTGTACAGCAGAAATTAACACAACATTGTAAAGCAACTATACTCTGACAAAAATTAATAAAAAATAAGTAATCCAAATATGATAACTAGCAGCTTAGATTCTATTACTGAAACTCACCCGCGATGACAGCAATTGTTTAGAACTTAGACCAACAAAAGTTTTTTTTGGAAGAGTATTTTGTCACTGACATTGTTTGGAATTGCCACTGCATGGTGATCATTTAAAAAAAAAAAAAAAGACTTTTAGTTGGTTTTATTATTGATTTTAAGTTCTCTCCAGACATGTACCACCTTATTGCCTGCACCCAGGGGGACATTTCCCCACCACCCACCCTCGTGCCCCGGATTCCAGAGTGTTTCTTGTGAGCTTGTCATGCAACCACAGGAGACCTTGGTGTCAAAGGGTAGCTCATTCTCTCTTTATCAGCCTCCTCTGTTTTAACTTGGAGCAGTCATTTTAGTGATACAGACCCGAAGAGCGTGGAGGAAGGACTTGCCACCAGCAAATGTAAGTGGAGGCGAGCCCTTGGCAAAGGAAGACCACGTGAACCCCCAGACTCTAAAGGCATTGCCCATCTTCTCCAAGGGAAGCTCATCTTCCCAGAGTCCCCCACCTGCTCCTCATTTCAGCTCCCTCTGGAAACATCTCCCTGACCCTGGGGAAGGAAGAACAGCACAGTCTCTTTCTCAGCACACTTCTAAGCCACCCTAAGCCACCGGGAAAAAAAAAAAAGTGTGTGTGTGGTGCTGACTGGGGGTCAGAAGGGAAACCAGCTTTCGCTCCACTTAATCCCGAAGGAAGGAAGCAGGAAGCCCTGCTTTGGAGATTGGGCAAAACCTCCTCCAGGACAGGCTATCCTGTTCCCTCCTGACCCTCTCCCTGATCAAGGATCCAGCGCAGAAAACAGAGCCTCTGCCGCATGTCCCACGCCTCTCCCAGGAGCAGAGACAAGAAACAATCCTTAAGGCTACTACTAAGTGTTTATACACTGCCAGGCAGTGGGTCAGGACCCAGCTGGGCCTCACATCTCTGAAAGGGGGGGACGATTGTCATCCCCATTTTACAGAAAGTCTGTAAAGCTCAGCCTCAGACCTTCTGAGTTGGCGAAGATAGAACCAGAGCAGCCCATGTCCTAGGCCTATCTGTCCTGCCTGGGGTAAGGTTGGCTGGGGGTGAACCCTCCCATGCCTCTAGCGTCTGTAGAAACCAGAGCATGAACCTTCAGACCCCTGCTGTTGTGCTGTTGGATGTACAGCATTGGGGCCCATCTATTACTGTGAATCAAGTGTGGCTGCTCACAGAGTAAGCCTGAGAAGTGGGCATGAAACTAACACAACATTGTAAATCAACTATACTCTAATATAAAATTTTTTAAAAACATAAAAAAAAGAAATGGGCAAAGTGAATTTCTTGATAACTTATTAGTATAATATGTGTATAATCAGATGCCAGGCATCTTCTCATTCTTACATCCAGGTCTTCCTGCTGTACCTGCCCCTCAAAATATCCCTTCGCATGAAAGCATTGTGAGCAAGGATGAATTAAGTATCATAATAGGGACAGTGTGTGGGGTTTGCATCACACATTCTGTGGAATTCTTTCAATATGCCTCTTCTTCCAAGTCATGCATCATTCATTCCTTCACCAAATGTTGTTGAAAACCTGTGCACCAGACACTAATGGAGACCTTGAAGATAAGCAGTAACTAACACAACTGTCCCCGAGGAGTTTCATTCCAGCTGGAGGAATGTGCTGGCTGGCCTCTCGGTTCATCTCCACCCTTCTCTGCCCTGCTCTGTGCCCCGGGGGACCCACCCCACACCCTGCAGTGCCTTGTCATCTGGGAGAGCGGGAGATGCCAGCAGGAGATTGTAGGATGGGAGGAAAGGGGAGCCAGGGATGTACTCTTCCCCTCCTTTTGGGGCTCCACCCTCAGCCATGGATTCTGGGGAACCCCCTCTCCCACATCCACAGGTCTTGCCAGGCTCCTCTGACACCTCACCCAAAACTTCTGGGCCCTTCCTGCCCTACGGGAGGTGATCAAGGGCTTCCTGGTGCTGCTAGCAGCTTGTTGACAAAATGCCTTCACCTTTTCAGTTAACCTTTGAGAGTGATTTCCTTCCTGGTGTGGCCTTGACTGATACAGTAATATTGACAATCAACAAACAAATAAGTTATGTACCAGATGAGCAAAAATGCTATGTAGAAACATAAAGGCAGTAAGGAGTATGTGTGTGTATTCACATGTGTTGGTGGAGGTGGCATCACGCCCCTCTTTCTAACAAGTTACTGGAAATCCCCTTTCCAACCCTTGCCCCATCCCTCCCCAGCCTCACTAGCTCAAATCTCACGTTATTGGGTGTTCTACTGGGTCCTCAATTTTTCTTATCTGTATTAACCAGAGCAGGTCAGCCTATGACAGTGCCAGCCTTCAAATGTGTATCCCAATTTCCCAAGCAAAGTGCCCTCCACCAGTTACCATCCTAGTTCTGAGGTGATAGTACGAATTATCGACAACCAGAAATGTTTTTTATGACATGTAGTTTGTGAGTCAACATGATTTATAGTTTAATTTTCTGTGTTTGGGAAGCCTGTACACTCTTCAACCATGGAAAGCCTGCAGAACAAATTCCAATACTTGCTCTGGAAACTATTTGCTAGAAAAAGGACAACACTCAGGGTGCCTTCAAAGTATCTTCCTCTCCTGCCCTACCTTTCTGCTGGTCTTAGACTCCACCACCTGTTGACTGCCAAGTCACGCTCATCTATTTCTCTATTTTTTTGTTGTTCTCCTCCCCTGCACCTCAGATCCATGGGTGAGACCTTGGGGCCCACTGCTCTTCCCACCATAAGAGGGAACCTCTTGGTGGGTACCGATCGGCACCTGGACTGGATCCCAGTGATTCTCATGGGGAGGATGCTTAAGAAGCCCACGTGGTCCACTGACCAGGACTTCCTGGTCCTGCCTGCAACCTTCTCACCAGAATCTCAGGGTGGAGTCCAGAATCATTATGAACAAGCTCTCTGGGTGACTCCTGTGCAAACTAAGCTCTGAGAAGTACTGTCCTAGAGACCACCCACCCTGTTCCACCACAAAGGGCTTTGCAGGGGACCTTACCTCTCCCCCAAGTTCACCTTATTTTTCCTTTTCTTCCCCCGTTTATCAGATGACTGCAAAGCAAAAGAGACCCACTCTTCCCTCGTTTAACTAGTGATTCTTTTCTATGTGTAGGAATCGTCCCATAATATAGTCAGCTGAGTGGCCAAGCTCCAGGCATTTGGATCGAACACGAGCGGGCAGGGCTAAGCTGGGGCTGGAACCCAGGTGAGTTCACAGGTGTGGGGGAGACATCAGGAAATGTGAGAGCACTGGGCACCTGTGAGCTTGGGGAGGCACAGGGTAACTAGACAACCAAACTGGTGTATTTGGGGGGCTTCCACTAAAATCCCTAGGTGAAAATTAAACAAATGAGGGGAAAGAGCAAGTTAATAAAATTTTATTGTTTCTTGGACTCAATGAAAGTACTTTTCTGCTTATTTCCTTTTCATACAATCACAGTTCATTCCGATTATTTTTAGTAATTTCCCTTTGACCTCATTGTTTCAAAACTCCAAAGTGACTTTCAGTAAAGGTTGAATTTTATTGTAAGGATATAGAATGTGGAACTCCACTAATTAATTTTCCTGGTAAATGAAGGCGAAAAATTGTGTAGTACTGAAAAATCTTAAAGCATATATTTAGCCCATTTCTTCTTTTTGAAACCGAGATAGTTAATAGAATTGATTCTACTTTGGATGAAAGAGATGCTTCCAAATATTCAGAATGGCATTTGCATCTCAATACTCCACATAGAAGAGTTTAATATACCAGACTGGTAATAAAACCCTCAGAGGAACTTGGATTTTTATGATTTGTAGTTATTTCTGTGCCTGGGAGACTTGCTTTGATTCACCACTCACTTGTACTAAAGATTGTTAATTTGGTCACATGAATATTTTCTTCTAAATCTTTGGTGTGAGAAATTTAGTTTGTGACCATGACATTTAAAAAAGTGGTAGTTTTGGGGGGTTCTGTTTTTTATAGGCAAAGGGAAACATTAAACATCCAGGATTCTTTTTCCCAATCTATACTTTCCCTCCTTTCTTGTTCTAGGTGACTTTGGGTTTCCCAGTCTCTTCCTGCCTTATCTATGAAGGAGGAAATAACAACCCTTGGGACACATGTTGGCCTTAGCCATGGCTACCCTCAAAGACACCCACATATCTACATTCCACATCTCACATTTCCACATTCACAGCCCATTCCATCAAGACTCAGATTCAAGTTGTTCTAAAAACATAGAGAGACCAGTCCCTCCCATCAGGAAAGTTGCACAAGCCTCTTAGATAGCCTCATCCACCAGAGGGCAGACAGCAGAAGCAAGAAGAACTATAATCCTGCAGCCTGTGGAACAAAAACCACATTCACAGAAAGATAAACAAGATGAAAAGGCAGAGGGCTATGTACCAGATGAAGGAACAAGATAAAACCCCAGAAAAACAACTAAATGAAGTGGAGATAGGCAACCTTCCAGAAAAAGAATTCAGAATAATGATAGTGAAGATGATCCAGGACCTCGGAAAAAGAATGGAGGCAAAGATCGAGAAGATGCAAGAAATGCTTAACAAAGACCTAGAAGAATTAAAGGACAAATAAACAGAGATGAACAATACAATAACTGAAATGAAAAATACACTAGAAGGAATCACTAGCAGAATAACTGAGGCAGAAGAACGGATAAGTGACCTGGAAGACAGAACGGTGGAATTCACTGCTGTGGAACAGAATAAAGAAAAAAGAATGAAAACAAATGAAGACAGCCTAAGAGACCTCTGGGACAACATTAAACACAACAACATTGGCATTATAGGGGTCCCAGAAGTAGGAGAGAGAGAAAAAGGACCTGAGAAAATATTTGAAGAGATTATAGACAAAAACTTCCCTAACATGGGAAAGGAAATAGCCACCCAAGCCCAGGAAGTGCAGAGAGTCCCATACAGGATAAACCCGAGGAGAAACATGCCGAGACACATAGTACTCAAATTGGCAAAAATTAAAGACAAAGAAAAATTATTGAAAGCAGCAAGGGAAAAACAACAAATAACATACAAGGAAACTCCCATAAGGTTAACAGCTTATTTCTCAGCAGAAACTCTACAAGCCAGAAGGGAGTGGCATGATATACTTAAAATGATGAAAGGGAAGAAACTACAACCAAGATTACTCTAGCCAGCAAGGATCTCTTTCAGATTCGAAGGAGAAATCAAAAGCTTTACAGATAAACAAAAGCTAAGAGAATTCAGCACCACCAAACCAGCTCTACAACAAATGCTAAAGGAACTTCTCTAACTGGGAAACACAAGAGAAGAAAAAGACCTACAAAAGCAAACCCAAAACATATTAAGAAAATGGTAATAGGAACATACATATCGATAATTACCTTAAAAGTGAATGGATTAAATTCTCCAACCAAAAGACACAAGCTTGTTGAATGGATACAAAAACAAGACCCATATATATGCTGTCTAAAAGAGACCCACTTCAGACCTAGGGACACATACAGACAGAGTGAGGGGATTGAAAAAGATATTCCATGCAAATGGAAATCGAAAGATTTCCATGGGGTAGCAATACTCATATCAGATAAAATAGACTTTAAAATAAAAAATGTTACAAGAGACAAGGAAGGACACTACATAATGATCAAGGGATCAATCCAAGAAGAAGATATAACAATTATAAATACATATGCACCCAACATAGGACCACCTCAATACATAAGGCAACTGCTAACAGCTATAAAAGAGGAAATCGACAGTAACACAATAATAGTGGGGGACTTTAACACCTCACTTATGCCAATGGACAGATCATCTAAAATGAAAACAAATAAGGAAACAGAAGCTTTAAATGACACAATAGACCAGATAGATTTAATTGATATTTATAGGACGTTCCATCCAAAAACAGCAGATTACACTTTCTTCTCAAGTGCTCACGGAACATTCTCCAGGATAGATCACATCCTGGGTCACAAATCAAGCCTCAGTAAATTTAAGAAAATTGAAATCATATCAAGCATCTTTTCTGACCACAATGCTATGAGATTAGAAATGAATTACAGGGAAAAAAATGTAAAAAACACAAACACATGGAGGCTAAACAGTACGTTACTAAATAACCAAGAGATCACAGAAGAAATCAAAGAGGAAATCAAAAAATACCTAATGACAAATGACAATAAAAACACAACAATCCAAAACCTATGGGATGCAGCAAAAGCAGTTCTAAGAGGGAAGTTTATAGCTATACAAGCCTACCTCAAGAAACAAGAAAAATCTCAAATAAACAATCTAACCTTACACCTAAAGGAACTAGAGAAAGAAGAACAAACAAAACCGAAAGTCAGCTGAAGGAAAGAAATCATAAAGACCAGAGCAGAAATAAATGAAATAGAAACAAAGAAAACAATAGCAAAGATCAATAAAACTAAAAGCTGGTTCTTGGAGAAGATAAACTAAATTGATAAACCATTAGGCAGACTCATCAAGAAAAAGAGGGAGAGGACCCAAATCAATAAAATTAGAAATGAAAAAGGAGAAGTTACAACGGACACCGCAGAAATACAAAGCATCCTAAGAGACTACTACAAGCAACTCTATGCCAATAAAATGGACAACCTGGAAGAAATGGACAAATTCTTAGAAAGGTATAAGCTTCCAAGACTGAACCAGGAAGAAATAGAAAATATGAACAGACCAATCACAAGTAATGAAATTGAAACTGTGATTAAAAATCTTCCAACAAACAAAAATCCAGGACTAGAGGGCTTCACAGGTGAATTCTATCAAACATTTAGGGAAGAGCTAACACCCATCCTTCTCAAACTCTTACAAAAAATTGCGGAGGAAGGAACACTCCAAAACTAATTCTATGAGGCCACCATCACCCTGATACCAAAACCAGACAAAGATACTACAAAAAAAGAAAATTACAGACCAATATCACTGGTGAATATAGATGCAAAAATGCTCAACAAAATACTAGCAAACAGAATCCAACAACGCATAAAAAGGATCATACACCATGATCAAGTGGGATTTATCCCAGGGATGCAAGGATTCTTCAATATACACAAAACAATCAATGTGATACACCATATTAACAAATTGAAGAATAGAAACCATATGATCATCTCAATAGATGCAGAAAAAGCTTTTGACAAAATTCAACACCCATTTATGATAAAAACTCTCCAGAAAGTGGGCATAGAAGGAACCTACCTCAACATAATAAAGGCCATATACGACAAACCCACAGCAAACATCATTCTCAATGGCGAAAAACTGAAAGCATTTCCTCTAACATCAGGAACAAGACAAGGATGTCCACTCTCACCACTATTATTCAACATAGTTTTGGAAGTCCTAGCCATGGCAATCAGAGCAGAAAAAGAAATAAAAGGAATACACATTGGAAAAGAAGAAGTAAAACTGTCACTGTTTGCAGATGACATGATACTATACATAGAGAATCCTAAAGATGCCACCAGAAAACTACTAGAGCTAATCAATGAATTTGATAAAGTTGCAGGATACAAAATCAATGCACAGAAATCTCTTGCATTCCTATACACTAATGATGAAAAATCTGAAAGAGGAATTAAGGAAACACTCCCATTTACCATTGCAACAAAAAGAGTAAAATACCTAGGAATAAACCTACTTAGGGAGACAAAAGACCTGTATGCAGAAAACTGTATGACACTGATGAAAGAAATTAAAGATGATACCAACACATGGAGAGATATACCATGTTCTTCGATTGGAAGAATCAATATTGTGAAAATGACTATACTACCCAAAGCAATCTACAGATTCAATGCAATCCCTATCAAATTACCAATGGCATTTTTTACAGAACTAGAACAAAAAATCTTAAATTTTGTATGGAGACACAAAAGACCCCGAATAGCCAAAGCAGTCTTGAGGGAAAAAAAGGAGTTGGAGGAATCAGACTCCCTGGCTTCAGACTATACTACAAAGCTACAGTAATCAAGACTATATGGTACTGGCACAAAAACAGAAGCATAGATCAATGGAACAAGATAGAAAGCCCAGAGATAAACCCACGCACCTATGGTCAACTAATCTATGACAAAGGAGGCAAGGATATACAATGGAGAAAAGACAGCCTCTTCAATATGTGGTGCTGGGAAAACTGCACAGCTACATGTAAAAGAATGAAATTAGAACACTCCCTAACACCATACACAAAAATAAACTCAAAATGGATTAGAGACCTAAATGTAAGACCAGACACTATAAAACTTAGAGGAAAACATAGGAAGATCACTCTTTGACATAAATCACAGCAAGATCCTTTTTGATCCACCTCCTAGAGTAATGGAAATAAAAACAAAAATAAACAAATGGGACCTAGTGAAACTTCAAAGCTTTTGCACAGCAAAGGAAACCATAAACAAGACCAAAAGACAACCCTCAGAAT
The DNA here is from genome assembly GCF_028564815.1 of Eubalaena glacialis. Lineage (NCBI taxonomy): Eukaryota > Metazoa > Chordata > Mammalia > Artiodactyla > Balaenidae > Eubalaena > Eubalaena glacialis. The sequence continues at coordinate 29,544,550 of NC_083722.1, read as the reverse complement.
GGGAGAAAATATTTGCAAATGAATCAACGGACAAAGGATTAATCTCCAAAATATATAAACAGCTCATGCAGCTCAATATTAAAAAAACATACAACCCAATCCAAAAATGGGCAGAAGACCTAAATAGACATTTCTCCAAAGAAGACATACAGTTGGCCAAGAAGCACATGAAAAGCTGCTCAACATCACTAATTATTAGAGAAATGCAAATCAAAACTACAATGAGGTATCACCTCACACCAGTTAGAATGGCCATCATCAGAAAATTTATAAACAACAAATGCTGGAGAGGGTGTGGAGAAAAGGGAACCCTCTTGCGTGTTGGTGGGAATGTAAATTGATACAGCCACTATGGAGAACAGTATGGAAGTTCCTTAAAAAACTAAAAATAAAATTACCATATGATTCAGCAATCCCACTACTAGGCATATACCCAGAGAAAACCATAATTCAAAAAGACACATGCACCCCAATGTTAATTGCAGCACTATTTACAATAGCCAGGTCATGGAAGCAACCTAAATGCCCATCAACAGACGAATGGATAAAGAAAATGTGGTACATATATACGATGGAATATTACTCAGCCATAAAAAGGAACGAAATTGGGTCATTTGTTGAGATGTGGAAGGATCTAGAGACTGTCATACAGAGTGAAAAAGTCAGAAAGAGAAAAACAAATATCGTATAATAACGCATATATGTGGAACCTAGACAAATGGTACAGATGAACCGGTTTGCAGGGCAGAAGTTGAGACACAGATGTAGAGAACAAACGTATAGACGCCAAGGCGGGAAAGCGGTGGGGGGGTGGGGATGGTGGTGTGATGAATTGGGAGATTGGGATTGACATGTATACACTGATGTGCATAAAATTGATGACTAATAAGAACCTGCTGTATAAAAAAATAAATTAAATAAAATTTAAATAAATAAATAAAATTCAAAAATTCAAAAAAAATTAAACATCACAAGAACTTTAAGGATTACCTTTTCCTCACTTATTTATAAATAAAATCTAATAAATTAATTAAGATTATTGCTAACTTAAGGAAGTAACTATCCAGGGAATCAATACAAATTTTTGAGTGTAGTGATTTCATTGTTTGTTTATTTGTTTTGTTTACTGTAATGCAAGTGCTGTCTCTGCCTCAAGAACGTACCTAAAGGCTGGGTCACTGGAGGCCAGGTACAGTACATGCACAGTGGCTTGCTGTTCCAAGATATCAAATTTAGATCACTAAATATTTCATATTTTAAGAGCAGCAGGCATTACTAGTATTCATTGATACAGTACACTTTTGGTCTCTCTATATAGATAGATAGATATAGATAGATAGATGATAGATAATAGATGCATGTATATATATATATATATATACACACACGTAAAAAACAAAAAACAAAAAAACAACATAGAGAAACTTGATCAAAAGCTGCAGAGCTAAAGCCTCCAAAGGGACAAACCCTCCACCTGAGTGTTTGCCCTGGGTAGCAAGTGACTTCCTGCTTTGCAAACAAACGTTTCAAAGGGCTGATTTTTAAAATTCCAAAGAACCCTACATGTCACCATTTTTTGACCATTTACAGAGCAAAATGAACCAGAATATCAGGAATATTGGGGTGCGATTTTCTTAAGCTACAGAAATATTTAAAAGTTAAAGGAGCATTACAGCAAAGAAGATAAGAGATTTCAATCACCATTCCTCACAGGAGTTTTCAGATTTTAGTGCAGCTTAAGAATCACCCAAATACTATGGCCTAAGTTCCTGGCTTCCTGGCTTCACACTCGGAGATTCTGCTCTGTAAAGTGCCAAAGACCAGCAGCCTTAGCACCACCTGGGAACTTGCTAGAAATGCAAACTCTTTTTTTTTCTTTTGGCCGCACCGCTCGGCTTGTGAGATTTTAATTCCTTGACCACGGATTGAACCCAGGCCCTTGGCAGTGAAATCATGGAGTCCTAACCACTGGACCGCCAGGGAATTCCCTAGAAATGCAAATTCTTGAGCCCACTCCAGACCTCCAGAATCTAAAACTCTGGGGGTAGGATCCAGTCAGCAGTGTTTAAACAAATTCTCAGAGGTGATTCTGATGCACACAAAAGCTTACTAATCACTGAGATATATAGCATGATTATTTTTACCATGGTGGTTCTCACTTTGCAAAAGTACTGATACCTCGTCTCCAGGTCCAGGCCAGTAGAATCAGAAGCTCTGCCTACATTTAGAGAAACACTGGCAGATAGAGAGCTGCTGGATTAGTTTGTGGAAAGTCTCTCCTCTCTCTAAAATGACATACAACTATCTTCAGCTAAAACCCTGAATAATTATAGCTTCTGTCTACACACCCATCTTCACTTCTCTCCATCACTTTCTTCTCTTCCTACTCTCCCCTCTCTGAAGCCCCTCAGTGCCCTGCAAGCACTGTGCCCTCCAGCCTCTGCCTAGAACTGCCACCTAGCCCCATTTTCATTGGTCTAATACCCATTGTCTTTCAAGGCCCCAGTCAAGGTCATTCCAGGCAAGAATCTGCTTTGACTCCGTCTAGTTTTGTGTACATCTCTGCCCCTCACTTCCCCCATCAAGGCATTTCCTGAACTGCATTAGAAAGGTTTATTTGTGAGCTCCTCCTCTATCCTATGATTCTCCTAGCCCCCACATTCACGGCCAAGGCAAGGCCTTGTTTGTCTACTGCTGTGTGCTTAGCATCTAACACAGTGTAGGCTGGTGCTCCATCACTGTCTGTTAGGAATGACTCCCCAGGTGGCACATTATTAGAGGTGCTATAAAATGTTAAGAGCATGGGCTTTAGCACCAGACTACTTGGGTTCATGTCCTAGCTCTACCATTTACTAGCTATGTAAGTTTGGACAAATTACTTCATCTCTGTTCCTCAGTGGTTGGTGTTGATGAAACTTTTGTTGTTATTTTTTTATTGAAGTATAGTTGATTTATAATGTGTTAATTTCTGCTGTACAGCAAAGTGATTCAGTTATACATTTATATATACATTCTTTTTTTTATATTCTTTTCCATTATGGTTTATTGTAGGTTATTGAATATAGTCCTCTGTGCTATACAGTGGGAGCTTGTTGTTTATTTGTTGTTATTTTTAATTGCTCTCTCTTGCTGAGAAACTACTCTGTCACAGGGTCTGTGCTGAGTGCCTTTAAAAAAAATTGTGTGTGCACGATGTCATTTAATTTTCACAACAATCTGGGAACTGGTTAGCTATTCCCACTCAAGGGAGGGAGGCTTGGAAAGGTTAATCAACTTGCCAAGCCCCGTTTAAAAAACAACGTAGATTGGAGGTCACATGGAAGAATTTTGAGGCAGAATCCAAACTCCAAACCCAGCTCTTGCCTCTATACTATCTCGTGCTCTGAGACGAGCTGCCAAGATTTAAATACACAGTGTTAAACACATGATGGTGTGAAGGATGGTACAAAGCGGTATAGGATTCTCTTCCAAACTTGTGGCCCAGAGAAGGGCTACAAATTCAGCAGGAAGGATGTCGCAGCAAAGATGAGCCCAGATGGCAAACTCATTAACCTACCTGGTGGGATGCACCGAGGGTAAGGAGGCCCAGTGTAGACACTTTTCTAAACAGAAGCTGGCAGGCATTTCCTAAATATTGTTACTGATGGGTAATAAAATGTCCTTCCCACCCCCAGCCTCACTACCCCCCACAGGCTTGATTTAATAGATCCAGGTAGAGCCTGGCAATTTGCATAATGACCAGTGCCCCAGTCCGTTCACCTCTTGGTGATCTCTAGACCACACTTGGACAAACGATGCTTTGTATCTCTCATATTTTACATGCCAATTTCCGTTGTTTTGTGCTAATATTTTACATGCATTATTACAAAAACCTAACATAGAGATTTTAAAGGGATGACCTTTTCCAACATAAATAGCAGTTCTCATATTTTCTCCTCATAGCCCCAGGGAGGATGCAGAATACTGTCACCGCCCAGGGTTGGATGAGCCTCTGCCCTGCCTTCTGAGACCCATCCCTGCCCTACGTGCTCCCGGGAGACAGGACCTTGGGTGGATTCAGCCCTGACTCAGTGATCAGGCTGATTCTCCTGGGGTCCCCCTGGTTCTCCTTCAAACAACTCGGCAAATCAATCTCTGTGGCTTCAACGGACCTGCAGGTGCAGCTGTGGAAAGTTTACATAATGCCAGTTGCACAGTGAAGTGGCAAAACCTTGACAAAATATTAGCTCTGTTCCACCTGGCAACCCCACTTCAGGTGCACGAAAATACGGTGTCATTCAGGACACATTCAGACATTTTCCCTGAGGGGAAATATAAATTTAACATGAAATCAAGTTGTCATTCCTTTCGGCTTTTAAACAGAGGTTGAACACTCAGATAGGAAGTGCTCGGAACTGTGATTTTGATTTCAAGGAAAAGTGAAATATTGTTAGTAGTCTAAATGCGAGTAATTTAACTTTAAAGATTATATTTAAATATAATTTTTATATTTTTAATTTAATTATATATTTAAATGAAAATTTACTAATACTTTTACCCTCAAACAGTAAAGATGTTATTTAAGCTCAGGGATAAGTTCACCAAAATGTCTGTTTGTTAAATGACACTCTGATGTTCCCAACTCTTTATCAAACATTTATCGAAAACCCAATGTGCCAGGTGCTGTGCTGGAGGCTAGGAATAAAAAGATCAATGAGATGGCATCTCTATGTCCTAGGAAAGAAGTGCATGGGAACAACTACTGAGAATACAAATACAAAAAGCACTATAACGAAGGACTGTGACGATTCCGAGAAGAGAGGTCAGATCTGCACGTGGATAGAGAGACTTGTAAAAAGGAAGTAATCTGGTGGCATGTAAAATAAGCTTTGAATAAGAACCTGCTGTATAAAAAAATAAAATAGGCTTTGGATGATCAATAGATTACTTAACAGAGAAGGGAGAAAAGAGGACTCTGGACAGAGAGATGAATTGCAGCAGGGTGGTGATGCAGATGGAGAAGGGAAGGTGGTCCAGATCACAGCCATCAGGAAGTGGAGGGAACAGCAGAGGGAAAAGAACCTGCAAAGAAAACTGAGTAGTAGTTGGGAAGCCAGGAGACTGTGGAATCCCAGAAGGCAGGACAAGAGCAGAGGAGGTGGTAGTCCATGAGGTCACATGTTGTAGACAATGAAGTGAGAGTCTCGGCAAGACTAAGGTGCCAAGGTGCAGCTAAGGTGCCCCAGCGGGTCGGGCAGATGAGGAGACAGAACAGAATGGTTTCCTGGGTGAATGGTTGATGATGACACGAGGATGTCATCAACAGTTCTTTCATGCATTTCCTGGCGGGGAGGAAAGGAAGATGGAAGAGTAGCTGCATGGTCGGCAAAGGTTGTTTTGCCATGAGGAGGTCTTAAGCAGATTTAAATGACAGTGGAAAGAGCCAATCAGAGGGGAGTGTAGTGAGGCCACTGGGAGGGTGGGAGAAGGTGAGAGCCGAGCTTTGGATGCAGGGAAGGGCCGTCTCTTCCCTTGAGGCAGGAAAGGAGGAGGAAGAGATGGGTGTGGGAGGAGATACTTTCGTGGAGCTGGTGGTGAGAGGCGATTTCCTCTGAGATGGCAAAGCTGTCTCCCGAGAGTGAGGTGTGTGTGCACGTGCGTACGTGTGTGTGTCCCCCATGCGTGGGTGGGGAAATGTGTCTGGGAATCATTAGCGTCTCCAGCAGCACGAGGGCTCAGGTGCCTCTTCTGATATTTCTGGACTTAGATCACACTGTTCCCTGGCTGCTTTGTGCTCTCCCGTACAACGCATGAGTGTGTGTGTCTGGATTTAGGTATAAAAATTCAGATGTGCTTGCACTTTCTTGCCGGCAGAACTTCTACTTTCCCTCGGTTCCTGGTGGAGCTCAGGTGCGTAGCATGTGCTCCATAAAGAACTTGGTTCATGAAAGATCTTTCCACTCATCGTGCCCCTGCTTTAGCCCAACTCCAAAGGGGAAGAGCAACTATCATTCTAGAGGGATCCCGCCCTGGGGACAGGGAACTGAAATTGCGTCAGCATTTTTAGTACAAAAGTCTATTATGGTAAATAAAGCAGAAATTTTACCTGGTCTGAACAATGACTGGGTGTATGCTGTGATATTGAATGAGAGCTTTAAAAAAAAAAAAAAAAAAAAGTAAGTTTTATGCTTTATTGCCTATCTCCTCCACCAACACACACACACACACACACACACACACACACTCTCACACACACAAAGCCTGTTCTGCATATGCACTTGTGGGTGCCCACACACAACCCAAGTCTGAAATCTTTCTGCTCCTTCAAAGGCTGGCAGCAGGATTTGTCTGCAGTGTGGCAGGCAGACTGGAGAAAGGGTTAAGTAAGGATCTGGAGCAATGCTTCCACTTGTCCTTTGAGGAGTAACAAAGAGAGGAAGCACAGCCTTTGTGGAAGGAAATTCCCAGGCCCCACGTGACCTGCCCTGTGAACCCCTGAGGGGTGTCTGATAATAAACACTTGCAAACAAAACAATCCATAAAGGTGTTTTTTTTACTAACATTTGCGCATTTTTCACCAAAGGGCTAGAACAGCTTTTCCTGCATCTGCAGACCCCAGAGGGGGCCTGGCCATCCACCTGCTGGCAAAGCCCGACTATCTTGTCCAGGCTCAGGGCTGGCGTTTCTATGTGCACGTCCCCTGGCCCCTGGGGTCTCTGATTGTGCAAGGGCCCCATCCTCATAGCGGGCTGCTGGGATGCAGATGGTAGACCCCACACAGGGTGGGTATGGACCACTGTGTACAGACCTGAGACCCACCTTTCCTCTTCCGTAGTAACCCCCAGACGCAAGCCTGAGCATTGCAACCTTGACTCATAGTGCAGTGACCTTCCCAGGAGTGGGGAGCGCTTGACAAAGGCATGAAACCTCTCCTAGTAAAGTGTGTCCATTAAGTAACAAATTAGGCTTCCTCCTCTGCAAGGAGGAAAAAAACCAAACCTAACCAAAACAAAAACAAAAAAGCAAACCCCCCAAACAACAACAAAACCCCCTGGAGACTTGATGGCAAATATTCTTACAAAAATTTATTGGAAGGAGCTCAAAGCATATTAAGACCAAAATGCAAAACTTTGAGCAAAAGTCTAGTTTGGGTCAGTTTATTTGTAATATTGCACCTTATTTCTCCCAAAACTAATAGGATGTGAGGTTTATTGCATCCATTTTGTAGATAAATCAAGGATCAGAAACTGGTCTAGGATAATAGGAAAGATCTAGGTGACTCAGGTGTCTTTTCCTCTGTGTGTGTGTGTGTGTGTGTGTTGGCGCTGTGTGTACATGCATCTATACTTTTTAAAAACTATAATATGCTTTAAAACCCCTTTATTAATTGCAATCTAACCCAGGATCTTAGCATGACAACCCCGTTTCTGGGCTAGACCTGAATCCACTTCACGACACGGGTGAGGGTTGAGTAGATCCTCAACTACAAATAGAAAGCTGAAACTTTATTTCCGAAATGCCATTACTGATCTCTGGGATATTTTTAGATGAATAATCATACACGTCTACTCATTTGCAGAGCTGCCGGACGACCTGCATGGTGACCCCAGCACTGAGTACCATGTAGACCGAGGGAACGATAAGTTCCAGATTTCATGGGGGCAGGGTTACCCGGAGCTTTGCACTCAGGCCCCCTGCTGCCCTTTGTACTGTGACAATGCCCGGAAGCACAGGCTTGTTAGAGGAAATTCCCAGGGCCTTAGTTTGGACGTTAGACCGCTGCTTTGCCGTGCTGGGCCGGCATCTAAAAATAAACATGCGGGTCTGCACCGGTTTCTGTGATTTTGTCCTGCATAGTTGATTATATTTCAAGGGATTTTTAAAAATTTTGTTTTCAAGAAAGTGAGCCTGGGTAAACCTGGAGAATAAAATATATTGTAGTTTTGTTTCAATTTGACAAAATGCAGCATTTGCTGACATCCACTTCTACTGAAAGAAGGACAGCTTCTTTTCCCTGAGATTTCAAAACAAAGATGGAAGAAATGAAAAGCACGTGGAGATGCTGCCCAAGCAACTGCAGAAAAGATGTGAGGGTCCAAAACTGCAAGACCAGAAAGTTCTTCTGAGTTCTGGAAGGATGAAGCATTAGCAAAGCCTCCGAGGGGACCTGGAGCAGTGAGTGATGTGTGCAGGCCCCTCTCCCCCTAAGCTAAATTCTCCCTTTTGTAAAAGCCTCCAGGTCCTTAGCAGGCAGAGAGGCTGTTACCATGTGGCTCATTTAGCAGAAAAGGAAAGGTGGGTGGAAAACAATGGCTGATGAACTTGACTCAGAGCAGGCAGCCAGCTGCAGCCAGCTCTCCTCTCCCCCCCAAAGTCAAATACCACATTCACAGTCCCCATAATTTAGAGGATGGTAGAACCATTTATTTTGCACTTTTTAAAATTAGATTTCGGGGTGGCAAAGAATACATAGACATATCGTCGTGTTTTCATTTTATACATAGAGCAAAAAATCAGGGACAAAGCTTAGAGTCTTGCTGTTAACTTGCTTGATCCCAGTTTGGCTGAAAATGTACCAAAATGTGGCAATTTTCCATCAAATAGGAATGTGTTTGCAGCACAAGAAGTAACCCACGATCTAGTTAAAGAGTAACCCAAGAAGAGCGGTTTGGAGTGAACTTTTCCCATCTCATTGTTCTCGTTTCTTTTTTGCTTTTTCCTGGAAATCCAACCTTTTGACTGTTGCTGCAAAGACCCTGTTTAAAAAGCATCTCAGCTGATGGGTAGGGCTAGCTAGTCAAAAGGCAGCCCCAATTACTCTGTCGTCTGATGCTTTTTTTTGCAGACTTTTATTTTGTGGCTTGGGCTGGAACCCTGACATCATGAGACTCTTGGTAGCTTTGAGTGGGAAGGACCTTGAGGTCATCACCCAGACTCCACCCAGTACGGGCATCCCTTTGGGAACACCCTGGTCATGGTCTTCCAAGGTGCTGGAACACTGCCCAGGACAGGGTGTTCACCCTGCCACAAGGCAGCTCACCCAGTTTTAGACAATTCAAATGGTGGGTAAATCCTTCTGTACGTTGAGCTAAGACCTGTTACCCTATAATTTCCACTGATCCATCCTCTGTTGACCCCTTTTCCCACCTTGAGCCATCTTTAAATATTTGAAGGCAACCTTCATGGGCTGCAAGACTTACTTGTTACTTCAAATGTCCTCTGGTTCTTTCAACTATTCTGCACATGACAATTTTCTCACTTTCACTCTCTTGGTCAGCCTCCTTTTTTCAGAGCTGATGTATTTTTTGAGGCAACATACTAGGTGCTTAAGCTAATTAATCTTCTCTACAACCTTGCTTGGTAAATATTATCCGCATTTTCAGAAACAAATCTAAGACTTGATGAGATACAACCACTTATTGAAGGAGATGGGTCTACCTCTTTCTAGCCCACTCCATGCCTCTGATGAAAAAACAAATGTTGGTCAGGTACAGGCAAGGTTGATCTCCGATACATCCCAAGATCTGCAGTAGGTCATTAGAAACCTCCCATGCAGGTGAGCCTCTTTTTTTTGTTGCTACAAGGTGTGCTTACTGATAGAGATTAATGTTAACTTGAGGAGTTAGGAAATGACCATCAGAAAACACTCTGTCTGCTGGGAGGCAACTATACACAAGGTGGGTATGCAGGAAATTTGGAGGCAAAGAGTTGCACGAGGAACAGGAAGCAAGAAGGAACTCAGAAGGTTTGGAAGGCATTTCGTTGGGAAGCGGCACACAATGATGGCGCAGGAAGAGACGGCTCAGACAGGGAAAGGGTGAAGCCTTGCGAGTGCCTAAAGAGTGTGCTGCAGCCTAAGCCTGGTGGTTGTATCTGGAGAACAAATAGAAAGTATTTGTTTCCTCGCAGCTGTGCATGCACCCCATGGGGGTGCAAAGCTCGGGGACAAAGAATACTATGCCCAGCCCCCAACCTCTGATTCTAGGTGAAATGAACACAAATTCGAAAGAACCCAAGTGTAATCAGAAAGGGAGTCCTTACAACTATGCCACAGTGAGGGTCAGGGATCCCTTCTTTGCTCTGTGTCTATAAGTTTCCAGATTTTTCCTACACTACTTGGTGGAGCTACTTCCTTCCCTTCTCCTGACTGCTTTCCAAAAGCAGAGATTGCCTGAGGATGACACTGCCTTCCTCCTCAGCTGCCCTACTTCAAACCAGCTCTCCACCCAACAATGAATACCAAGTGGATTCCTCTAAGCTGCAGGGCGCTGCTCCCTGGAAGCCATTGCCACATAGTGTTTGATGGAAGGTGCCAAAGGACAACATTCATGTCACAGCTGAGCCCATGGGCATAATCATGAAATGTCTCCCTTAAGATCTCCTCTTTGCCAGTTTGACCCAGAGAACGGCAGAGCCCTGCCCTTCAAATCATCACGTAACATGACAGAAGTGAGTGCAGAGGCTCCCTGGATATTATCTTCTCTGTACACTCATGAAGGCAGGGGCCTCTTTTCCTTCTAATTCTCCATCTTGTTCACCACCTGAGAAAATCCAGGTCCAGCAAATGGATGTGGACCCACCCAGGGTCACCTGGCTAGGGAATTGCAGGTGCTGGACTAAATCAAGGTGCTGAAACACAGCCCAGCTTCCTTTCTACTAAATCACTCTGCCTTCAAGCTCCTGCTGTCTTTACTTGGATGTGCCAGCTTTGGTTAAAGATAAGGCTTTCAGTTTTCCTTCAGACTTTCTAAGGAAAAGCAAGACAGAGGATGATAAAAGGCACATCTTCTCTATGGGGAGCTGCATGGAGGCAGGGCTCGCATTTGTGTCGTTGGTCATCGTATTTGTAGCAGGTAGCACGGTAACTGGTATGGGAAAGGTGTTCAGTACCTATTTGCTGAAAAATGAGTAAGTCTCTGACTTGGAGTGGTGGCGAATGAGGGGCACTGATAGAGAAACACCTCCTGGGAGAGACTATTCACAGCGACATAAAGAAATAGATTCGAAAAGGTATGGCACAGGGTAGGTACTCAAAATATTTGGTGAAAAAAATGAATCCAGCAAGTCTCATAAAGGAGAGTGTGGAAAAATATTATAGAGGGTGGCAATCTCTTTGGAAGACTTCAAACTATAGACCTCAATCTGGGGATGATTTGGGCCTCTTCAGACAATGTATCCATTCATTTGTTCATCCATTCATTCATTCATGAATTCAAAAACACTGAGCAAAGGCTATGTACCTGGCATTGGTTCAAGTGTTATGGATTCAGAAGTCAATCTCCAGTAACTCCTCAAGGATGAAAATAATAAACCTAGCAACGATCATTTAGCGTACTAAGGGCTATGGCAGAAGTACTTCGCTAAGTTGCCATAAAATCGCAGACTTGATGGGCATTTAGTTTAAGGTGAAGTGGATGGGGGAGGGGGGAGGAAAAATCAGGCTGCAGTGGGTAGTTGGGTGGAGAAGATGAATGAAATTATCGGGGACAGAGAGAACAGCACACACAGACATAGGTAGGCATTAGAGCTCTCTCATATTGGGGAAATGAAAGATATTGGGTACAGCTGGAAAGTCAGAGGGTGAGAGGTAAGGCTGGCCGGATGATAAGGTCCAGACCTTGAAGGTCTTGTCTACCTTCCTTAAGTTGGGGCTTCACAAACTTTAATGCATGTGAATCACCCAGGGACCTGGTTAAAATGCAGATTCAGTAAATCTGGGGAGCAGATAGAGAATCTGCATCTCTAACAAGCTGCCCAATGATGCCTGATGCAGCTGGTCCCTGGACTACCCTTTAGGAAGCAGGGCTGTAAGCAATGGGGTGCAATGGAAATATTTCACTGAAGAGAGTGACATTATCAGAATTGCATTTTCCCAAGAACCCTGTAACAGGGTATGGAGGATGGAATGGAGGGAGACTCTGCTGGGGTAAAATACAGAAGCGGCAAGAAATTTTGAGCATCTGAACTAAATAAAGTTAGGAAAGAACAGTCAATGTTCAAATAAACAGGTGTAGACTGGTATTCTATGAAGTCGCTATAAAATATTTCTCCCAGAGGAAAGGTGGCTTGTGAGGACGAAGATGAAACAATGAAAGCATAAGAGGCAAAAAAAAAAAAGTCAAAGAAGCATGTAGTGTTATTTGAATAAGTCTAGACCCCCCTCTGGGTCTCAGTGGACACGTCATCTCTAGCCCCAGTAATGACTGAAAAAGCAGCCAGCTAAGGGGAGCAGCATCCTTGCAGACAATTATCATAACAGAGCAAATAAAATCAGCCTTCTCGGCCATCACTTGAGAGACACTTGCATCTAGTTTCAGGAAGCTTCAGGAAGAACAATTGTTTCATAGAAAATTCTGGAAAATAACATGGCATTCCACCTGGTCCTGAACACAGTGCTTGTTGATTTCTTATAACTCATAGGTTCCCGAAATTAGAAACACCTGTTTATATTCCTGTCAGAAAATACCCTATCAGCTCTAAGGCATCTTTAACTGAAAGGAAAAACTCAGACAGGAGTAAAAAAAAAAAAAAAAAAAAAAAATCAAGGGAAGGGTCTACATTGTTGAAAAGGAAAGGCAGGTGGTAAACTTTTTTCTCATAGACTGAAGCCCCCAAAATGCAACTTCTAATGGGATTTCCCTCCAAAGAAAAGAAGAATCAGCTTCGTGTTCTAGGTACTATTCTGGGTGGCATTCTGTATCCAAAGATGTACAGAAGCAAAACCCCCAAGAGTCATCTCCCCTCTCACTCTTTTTCCCCACATCCTGTAAATGAGTAAACCTCAACCAGACGCAGAGGTTGAAAACACGCAGCCAACTGGAAAAGCCATGTGGACACATGCTTCAGAACAGCTTGGTTCACAGTACAAGACAAAAGAAAAGAGTGCAGGAACCTACCTTGCTCGTCTGTGCTTTGCAGCCTCCTGAAATTTAACCCTGTACTGGAGAGCTTCCCAAGAACTTCTTTGGGGAGGTGAAACTGAAGGGCCTCCCCTTCAATCACAGCCGCGGAGAGGGTGGGGTTGCCCAAGACCAGACTTCAGCTCCTCGGCTCACGGGGACCTCAGGGTGCAGAGGTGAACTGCCGTCTAGTCTCTGCTGCAGGAAGAAACTGGGTGACTCGGTGTGGCTGGAGGTGGGGGGTGGAGGCTGGGGGAAGGGAAGTAATCTGGGAACCGTATTAAATAAGAGATCCTCTCCGCATGATTTCCTGTAGTAGGTGCCTGTTGCCTCTCTCCAGGCTCCCCAGAGGAAATAAGACATTTAAATGTGTCCTTTGGCCACTGGCAAGAAGAGAATAAACATGCTAAGAATCGTGGAAGTGAGGATTAGCAGGGCAGCAGGCAGGGGGCTGATGGGCCAGCTAGCTTTACCTTGTACCAAGTGCTTTCTTCCTGAAGTTTCTCCAAGTGTTTAACTCTGCAAAAGTCAAGCATGTCCTCATCCTCTTCCACCGAGCTGAAGAATTTTCTGGCCACACTCCAGATGCGATGCTGCAGAGCCGTTGGTAAGAGGCAGGCCGGAACAGGCCTGAGAAGGGTCTGCTTGCCAGCCGAGGCAAAGACCCTCTCAGCTCTGTCTCTGGAAACGCTGATGACAGTCTGTGTCTAATTCTGGAACACTTCCTCAAGTCCTCGGGCCATTTTACCCTAGGGTTTAAAGAATTCTCTGAAGGCAAACATCCGTAGATTGCTAGAAGCAGGACTCCCCGCTACATAACTGGTGGGGCTCAGTGCAGAATGAAAATGTGAGGTCACTCCTTCAGAAATTAAGGATTTCTAGATGACAGCAGAACCTTAAACCAAGTGCGGGCCCTTCTGAGCACAGGGCTGTTTGCAGCTTATGTAGGTGGTACATCTGTGAAGCCCATCCTGCCACTGTGTCACCGAACGCAAGTTGTGTGCCCGACGCACAGTGAGGCCAAACAAACCGAAACATTGGAGTTTGGAGCAGAGAAAGGTTTTTTTGCAGGGCCATGCGAGAAGAACGAGGGGCTTATGTCCCCAAAACCCCACATTCCCTGAAGGGTTTCAGCAAAGCATTTTTAAAGGCCAGATGAGGGAGGGGGGTCCCAGGGTATGTGATCAGCTCGTGCACAATTCTCTGATGGGCTGGCGTCACAGGGGTGAACATTATCAATCATTAGGTGCCAGAAGGTCCGGGGGGCTACATGCTCATGATCATCAAGTAGTTAATTTCTTCCATCTGGTGGTTGTTTTTAGCATCTGAAAAACTCAGGAAATATGCATGAAATACGATTATCTGGATACTGCAGAGAGGAGCTAAAGCAGAGGCCATGGGGGAGGGGTCCGCCCTGGGATGGCCCCATAGGGTCCTGCTCGGTTCCAATAGGAAGCAGGCTGGAACTGTGGGCGTGTTGGTTTTAACAAGCTGTGTTATCAAGAGGCCTGGACTATTGCCACCTTGTTCTGAGGGGTGACAGCCTTTGAAGAGCAATGTACTCAGAAGCTGGTAGAAAAGGGGGGCGAAAAGCTGGGTTGTGGGTGTGAGCGGGTACAGACCACAAACACACCCCTGGGTTAAAATCCCACCAGTGGTCTCCTCAGTGCTTTTTGGTCCACCACCTCACCCCCATCCATTCTCTTCCCCGAAGTCAGAGCAACCTCTCCATTGCTGTCTTCATGAAATTATCAGCATGCTTAAACTCTTCCAGTAGCCTAAGGATAAAGGCCAAATGCTTGAGCATGGCTCACAGCCCCTTCAGGACCAGCACTGGCTATCCTCTTGCACCTGACCTCAAAGCCCACCTCCCCCTCTCTCTCCTCACCCCCCCTTTTCCTTCTCTCCATCTCCACCTCTATCCTCTCCTGGAATTCGCTCTCTGAAGGATGCCCTCTACCAACCCCTAATCCTTTGAATTTCACATCTTCTAGAAAGTCCTTTTCTGATTCCTGGGCCCCTTCTGTGTTCTTCCGTAGCCAACCATGCTTATCTCTCCCGGAACACGCATAACTCGAAGTGGTGAAGGTCTGTTACTTGCCCACGCCTCCTGCTGGGCGATAAATTCCATAAAGTCATGGACGGCGTCTATTTCAGCATTACACCCCTAGACCTAGGACCCACGAGGGCGTTATTTGTGTAAGGTGAGCATTAGCAGGAAGCGCACTATTAATTACAGCTCTCCACTTTTTGAAAAAGGGAAAACATATGACTCAGAGGAAAACATAAGATGATTGTTATGGTTTTACAGTTTAAACTCCGGCAGACAAAGTGGAGCGATTTCACAGGCAATACGGCAGGGCTATTATTAAAACACCACAGTTTGTCATGTGCTGTCCATCCCTGTTCTTACAGGGACTGTATAATGAGTAGAAAATGACCTCTATTCAGAAACTGAAGCTCTGGACATGCCAAGAGGACGGAGGACTGAAGTTAAAAGAAAGGGTGAAGGAAAATGGGAAGTGGTTGGAGGTGAGAAGGGGGTGGGGGGATGCCAAGTGGGAGAGAGGAGAGGAAAGAGGGAAAGAGGAGGGAGGAATGTAGGAGGAGGGAAGGGAGGACAGGTAAAGATGGAGAGGTGGGAAGAAACACAGGGTCCAGCAAAGGCTGGGAAACTGTGGCGTAGAGGGACAGAGGGATGGAGGGGGGTGACTCTCCAGGTCACCGTTTCATCTAGAAGCATCTAGAAACTCCTTGTTCCCTCCATGACTCCCCGGTGCCTTTCCTGTGCTCCCTGATAAATCAAACTGGTGTTTTCTAAAACCCAAAATGCAGAAGGGGGTCGAAGGTTGTGCCACAGAGCTGTTGTGATGACACAGAAATTAACTTCTGTGTTTTGCTTGGAATTGGAAACATTTTGAAAGTCACCTAATTAGTTTTCTTTTCACGGTTGTAAATACTTTGTGACAATGTTCCTGCTAGAATTTCCGAGCCTGTATTAGTGTATTCTGGTCATTTCTCATAGTTCCTATGAACCAAAAGGTCACTTCATGTATGTATAAGGGCTGTGTTGAGCTGAGAGGCCTCAGCTGAGGCTGTCGGATTGGAGCACGAGCTGTAGTAGTGGAGATGCATAATCTAACATCTATAAAGATAAGGTAAAAGTGCGTTATTCTGAATATCTAGTTTTGTGCAGTTAATTGTAATTTAGGATATGCAGAGATCTATAATAAAGCAAAGATATTCCTTAAACCAACGGTTTAAATTTTCTTCATGGAGTCTCAATTTTGTTCCTACTTAATAGGCGTTACTTCCACTGAAGATGGAATAGTCGAGAAACATAGTGAAAGACGTTAAAGTGGAAAAAGATGACGGGGTGTCCTGTCAACAGGACGCTGAGTATCGTCTGCAGACCCTTTGTGAGGCGCTGAATCTATAGAGGTCTATACCTTTGATTATTCTGGCTGTTTTATAATTCTGAAAGATGTGGAAACTGATAGAAATGCAGATGATTCTTGTTCATAGAAACACAAATTACCTTTCTCCAGTAGAGATACCGTTGATTTTTACACTGTAGAAATGACTATCCCAAACATGGCATTTTAATGCTCTATAGGCTATGAGTCAGTTTTGCATCTATGAGCCAATTCGGTTCAGCGTTCCTGATTTGCCTGCACCAATATGTCTGCTCTTGAGATTTGTCTTTGAATGAGCTTTAACGTCTTACCATCCCTTCATTAATAGAGGAGTTAAATAAAAACTTTGTCACATGCTCATTTTATATTTGTATGAGAGTGACGATTTCACCTTTTGATAATGATCTTTTAACGGAAGTCAGGTGATAATCAGTGAATACAGTTAAGTCATGTTAGGAGTTTGCCGGAGCGGAACTCTTTTCCCTCAGGGAAAGAATGAAGCATGTTGATTACCAAAGTAAATAGAGAAACTGCCTCAGCTGAACAATTAAGAGGGTACAGAGTTCCGGGAAGGGCAGAAGTATAGGCAAAGCCCAAAGTGGGATGTTACAAAATGTAACTGGATGTGGATTTACCAGGTAAGGAAAAAGTGCCAAAGCTGGACTCATTGAAACTAGTAGCTTGGAGGAAAGAGGACCTTGATAAACAAAGGGCACACATTTCGGGTGTTTGATAATTCTTTAAAATGTTATTTTCAGAATCTGTAACCACATAGACAACCATCCAGAAATATCTTACTATCAATATATTTGTGTGGTTTGGTTTTTCTTTAATTTTGGTATTTGTTGTGTTTTTAATTGATGTGATTTGCAAAATACATTTTTTAATATCAAATATGTAAAGCGATTTATTTCTAAGGAATGTTCTGGTCAATCAATCCAATCTGCTCCTTAATGCTCTTGGATCCAGATAAGCAGGTCAACATAAAAGCTTTTATGTTTTGTTTTGTTTTTCACTTTTGAAATTAATTTGTCATTGATTCCATTATTTTGAGGGAAAAAAAAAACATACCTGAGAGCTCAATGTGGAAGTTTGGATGTTTTCCTGAGAAGAATGGTTCCTCATTTGGGAGGCATGGTGAGAAGTATGAACAATCATGGTAAGTAACAGAACAAGTGTGTCTGCTGGATGCTCAAAGATCACTTCCTGCAAACACGGGTCTCTTTCTGCACAAGCTCGAAGTGTCTCCTGAAAAGAGAGTCAGTACCGCCAGCTTTGGCTCCACCTACATTGGAGGTGAAATTAGTCATGTTCCATTAGCCTTGTTTTCTCTTTGCCAAATACTAATATCACATTTGTCATCGAAGACGGAGCACTGAGAGGCGACTCCTAAGGAGTTCTATGACTTTCATTGTGTCACTGAGAGATAAAGAGGAAACGTGTGTTCCATAGTATCAACCCTGTCAAGGAGACAATATACGCACGAAACATCAGTAGGATTGTTCTTGGAAAATAAATGTTCGCCTTAGGTAAAACCACTGTCATATGCTTCCCTGGAAATTTAAGGTGTTAGGAAAAATTAAGGCAGAAAGAAAGAAGGAGAGAGAGAGAGAAAGGGAGGGAGGGAGGGAGGGAGGAAGGGAGGGAGAGCTAAGTCCAAGTATTTTGGGGAACTAGGAATTCTCATACACTGCTGTTTAGGGGGGCAATTAGGAACTCACACCGCTGAGTGCGTGTTACTTAAATCATTTGCGAGGGCAATTTGGCGTATCTAGGAGAGTTCAAAATTCTGGATATATACTACTATATATCTGAGAGAAATGCTTGCCTATATATACAAGGAGAAAATACAAGAGTGTTCAATTTCATGATTATTATTAATAGAATCTGAAGAAACCTATATGTGCGTCAGTAGGGAAATGGATAAAACATTTTAGTATTCTTCCAGTAATAGTGAACTAGATCTATATGTGTCAACATGGATAGATAATTTTTTTAAGTGAAAAAAAAAAAAAGGCCAGAATGAAAAAAGCCAGCTTCAAAAATATATATGCGCAATGATATATAATGGAAAAAATGCACTATACAATCCAGGAAAAAGAAGGTATGGAATAGGACTAAGCAGGCGATATAAGATTTTGCATTTTATTCTATGTCTTTGGTATTAAAAAAAAAGAAAACTCACAAAATATTAATAGTTTAATTCTGTTTGGCATGTAATACAGATGCTGAGTTTTCTCTATAGTTTGTCTTTATAAAAAGAAAAGTCACTAAAATATTATTTTAAAAAATAGAGACATGTTGAGTCATAGACTAGACACATTCTTTTCACACCCTCCACCTGCAACTGTGGTAGAAAAAAATTAAGGGAAAAGAACTCTGGGAAAATGAGAATTATCTCCAACCCTTGATGGAATTGCAGTACTATCCTTGGCTAGATCTCAGATTCTCTCACTTCTTCCACGTGAAACAAAACCTCGAGGGTCCTCAGGGCCCCCTTCAGGTACACAGTCACCTGCATGTTTACTGACAGCTCATCAGTCTACCACCTGCTCTTTGATGTAGTTCACAAGAGAACCTGTAAAACCTCCATGAATACATGTAAAAATTTCCCCAAGACAACGTACTTTAAAAATGTATGTATGTATCTTAGGAAGTTTGAAAGAGAAATCATGTTATTTGGATGATGTAAAGAGAAACTTGTTTTTAAAAACTAAACTTAGGCATTCTGCTTCTGAGCATAAATCCTGTTTCATTTGTTTGGTTGGTTTGGTCTATGGAGTTTTAGCAACAAACTAGTGTGGGTTGAAGAAAATTGCGGGGGGGCGGTTATAGTGATAAAGGAAGAAGCTGTGGGTTTGTGAGATGTGTCCTAAATTTCTCTAAACTCTGACTTTCCTACCTGGTAGGGAATGAGAGGTAAGTGAGTCTCAGACTCACTTCCAGCCTTGCTAGTCAACATCTCCGATGTAAAGATGAATAAACAGAGACCATGTCTCTTTAAAGATGTGAAAGGGAAATCACCCATCATCCAGGAGATATTACTGTGATGATGTTACAGCCCCTGGTGATGCAGGGCTTCCTGGGTCTCTGCACCCTAGATTGTCACCCTGAGGCATTTCCGTGCCCCATCAGCACACACAATGTGGGTCTGGGTTTAAAGCCTTCTCCCTTCTCAGGAGCTTCTGCCCCCAGTTCCCTTTCAATCTCCCTGGGTGTCGAATCCTGGTCATCACACCTGCCCCACCCCGTGCCCCTGGGCACAAATCCTTCCCCCTCCTTGTTCCCCTCCATCCCCCTCGTACTTACTCATCACCACTTGCTTTTCCACTGTTCCTTGATCGCTGACATCTAGCTCATGCTTTGACTCTTTCCTCTGCAACCGTTCTCTGGGATTTCTGCATCCTCACATTCAAGACCCTGGTCTCTCACCTCCTTGAGCTCCTCCATGCCAATGACCTGCATCCCAGTTTAGCGAATTGCCATGTTCTGCCACAATGTGACCATCGGGAACTGCTCTAATTTGAAAATACATGATTCTAAGTTTGAATATTTTTGGTGGGGAGCACACCCTTTTACTGCCTCTTCCTCACTTTCATGGGACATCTGCCTTCATTAAGAGGCCCTTCTTCTACACCTCCTTCCTTAGCTTCCAACTATTCAAGCTACAACTACCTTCCTATTAAACCAGATGCCATGCAAAGCTATTTAAATATTCTCTTTGTCAGCCTTCCCTGTATCTTTCCCCCTTGACGTTCCACTATGCCACTGGTCCTGGGGGACCTACCAATCCTCCCTGCTCTCTCTGTGACTGATGGGGAAGGCCACAATACGTTAGTGAAGAGATATTCCCATTGCAAAATACAGCTGGATCCTCATAGCTGCTTGACAAGGATGTGCAGAACCCAGTAGCCTACTTGAGCTCTTGAGAGCTGACCTCTCACACGTGCTTTGTAACAATCCTCTTCTAGCATATTAATCTCTCCCATTCTACTTGCTCCTTTATCCTTTTGCCTAAAAAGGTGTTCATACCTCTTACTCCAAAAACATTTCAACAACAAACTTTCTGTTAACTCCGCCTACTCTTGAATTACCATCCTATCTTTTCCCTTCTGTTTTCAACCAAACTTATGAAAAAAAAAACAAAACAATTGTTAATCACCCAGCCTCTTCCTCCTCTCTCTGAATTGCTAGTAATCCATCCCTCTTTCTAAATCTGACTCTTAAAGTCACCAATGACTGTAGGCTAACAAGGGCTTTTCTCAAGTCTCCTCTTTCTCAACTTGAAGCTTTTAACATGTCAACCAATTCTTTCTTGAAACTCCTCTCTCACCTTCCCTGCATCTGTACTGCCCGGGGTCTCTATCCTAGGACTTCCCATTTCCTCCCTCCTAATCTGGCTTTTCTTCATTCCTCTTTAAATGAGGGCGTTTCCCAAAATATCTCACATCCTTTGTCCTGCTTTTGGCACCACCATTCTTCTAATTCTTCAGGTTCAGATCTGGGGTGTGATAATTAACTTTGCTTCTATCTTTATTTTTCCAGCCCCCCCATCCTTTCCCCAACCCCAAATCAGTTTCCAAAACCAGCTGATTATGATTTAGACAGACCACTCCCATATGTCTCTTTCTTTGCATATTCCCTGCCATCACTTCATGTTTTCATTTATCTCTTCCAGCCTGAATGACAAAAAAAAAAGCTATCCTCAGCGGTTCCTCTCCTGGATTCCCTCCTCCCAGCCACTGACACTCTGCTGTCAGGTGAATTTCCTTAAGGCAGTGCTGTGATTTTGATACTCGCTTCTCAAATATCTGTCCATGACATCTGTGTTGCATATACACGCTACCTATCAAGAGACTTTGCTCTTTGTATTGCTATTCAAAACGCTCCCAGTCTATGCCCAGTCTGCCTTTCCAGTGTAACTTCTGCTCTTCTGTACTTAGCCTTGGCTCCAGACCCAAATGAATCTCCTTCCCTCCCTCCAAGAAGCTTTGTCTTTTCCTTTCTGCAAAGAGCTGGGCTTTCAGGTGGAGTCATCCTTCAGTCTCACATAAGTCCACATGCACAGCATGAAGTCTGGCTCTTCCATAAACTTTTCCCTGATAAATGATGCCAGAGGTAATCTCTCCCATCACTAAAATTCTAGAACACATATTGTTTGTACCATTTAGTAACTTTTCCCGGTCTTGTATATTATCTGTTTGTGATTTCATAACCCAGCTGTTCAAATAATAATAAAATTAATAATACTCCAAACCCACTGAGAGTTTACTATATGCCAAGCCCTTGACATATTAACCTATTTGATTCTCCCAACACACAATCTTTTGGTATGATTTCAGCCTTTCCTATACGATAGCAAAAGGAATGGCTTGAATTTCCATCCCATGCACTGTGGGAAATCCACCACCAGTCTTCCCACCCTGCATTCCTCTGGGATCCTCAAAGAAGGAGGTGGGGGAGAGAGTTGAGTTCTTGTGAGCCATCCTCACTGGAGGCTGTGCTGAAACCAGCACTAAATGGCTTGCTGCCAGCATATAGCTCTTGGTTCCTGCCTTTGAACCCTAAATCCTTCATTTCCCCAGAGTCTCACTAGCATAAGGCTGCTGGGTGGAACAGATTTTTTGTTGACAGTCTGAGAAAAGAAAGAGGGTAATTATATCAAAACCCAGAAAACAACTTACATCGATCACTGGAATCATTGTCCTATAGTCCCTCTGCCTCACCCCACGTGGAATTTTCCTGGTTAACGTTCTCCTGAAGCCTTTATCTATCTCATATGTCTGGGCTCTTCTTCCTTCCCAGAGCCTCTGACATCTCCCTTTTCCCATCCTCTCACTGCTGAATAAATTCCTAATTCTTCTCACCCTCAAGATACAGAGTAACTCATCTCCCCTTTTGTTTTGCACTCACTCATCCAAATGCCCAGTGGGTTTCAGCTTTCACCTCCAAAATGATCCAAGTGAAGTATCTTCTAAAATAAGCTTCCATCTTTATGCTACTCCCTTAGAAGGCTGCTGTACTTTTATCAATTTAAACAGCAACATTTTATTTTTCTTCCTCACCTCTGTATATCGTATCTTCCTGGCATATGCATGGCTTATCTTTTATTCTATATTGTAAGCATCTTGACTGCATCTTTTAATCAGCTTTGTATCCCTCTTTGTGCCGCATACTTATTGAATAAATAAATTAATAAGAGAAAGAAAAGGCATGAGGACAGATGGCTTTTAAGATGAATAAAGAGAAGCAACGACTGGTTTCTATCGATGGCTAGGAAAGCTTAGAAAGCCTCTTTTTCATGGTTGCAGATAACCCAAAGCTGGGAGATAGAAAGTACACAGAAAAATTCAGCAAGGTCTTGAGAGTTCTGTATTATTTCCAGAATATACTGACTCTTACTAGGGCCAAGATTACAAAAAATGTATTCTGTAAATACTGAGCATCTCAGGAAATGACATGAGGTATTCTCCCCCAGCTCCTTTTCTTTCTGGAATGAGAAATGTAGGGAAAACTAAGCTGCCATCAAGATCTCCCTGGACTAAACCCTCACACCAAGGCGTGGGCAGCCCTGGCTTGAAATCACTTCCTCTGGTTTATCGTTGTTGAAATGGCCACAAAGCTAATGACTCAGTTCATTCCCAGGGGATAACTTTCATTCTCTCTGCCTCAATAAGCTGTCATTTCTTCTCACAGAAACAGCAATGTTCCCAGATCTTAATTCTTCACATCAACTGGAATTTATAAAAACATGTTCTTGATTCCTCTGAGAATCACAAAGAATCTTCTTCATTTAGTGTTTGTTCCTAATCATCCCCAGCTACCTTAGGGAGAAAACCTTCCAACAGCACCAAAGATGTGACAAATCCAGCCCAGTCTCCCTCTGAGCAGGTTTTGTTCCCAAGACTAGAGACCCAAGAAGCTCACAGTCTAAGCGATTAAGTAATTTCATAACTATTTAAGTTTAGAAACATTTTAACCTCAGAATGTTAATGTCATCCAGAGTCTGCATACAACTTTAATGTCATTTGGAAAAATTTACTATCTACTATTATTTCAATTGTTCCCCTCATACTTCCATATCAGGTGGAAATAGGATAGAAATGAGGATAAAGCAGTTTAGAAGTCACAAACAAACTCTACTCCAAAACATAGTCATTTATTTGGGAATGCAGAATGTATTTTTAACAAAAACAAAATTTCTAAAATAACAACAGCAACAAGAAAAAATGCTATCATTTTCTGAGTACTTATCATGTACCAGATACTATACTAGGTTGAATGATATTTCACTCAATTCTGATAGCAACTCTGAAAAGTGGGTATGAGGTCTTCCATCTTTGCTAGGAAACTAAAGCTCAAAGAAGTTGTGTAACTTACTCATGGACACTTAGTTGTACTTTAAAAATATAGAGTTACTTTTTGACTCTCATAGTAAATACTGAATAAATTAAGAAAAGAAATAAATGAACCAGTGGCTTCTTGAAACCATCCATGCAGCCTATGTATTTGTCCATGTGCAAAGAAAAATAAGCACAAAAATTAAGTACAATCTTAGTAATAAGATTATGCAGAAAATCAATTATTTTGGATAAAAAAGATTTTAACACTGAAGTCTGATGTTTGAGAGAAACTGGTCTAAATAGAGGAGGGAGATGAATATTTTGGGGTGATAATTCTAGTCACTTTGAATTGTACTCGAAAACTTTTGGCTTCACTTTTCTTTAATACATAAGTCCCCTACACATGAACTAGTTCAGTTCTGAGAGCGTGTTCATAAGTCCAATTTGTTCATTAAGTCCAACAAAGTTAGGCTAGGTACCCAACTAACACAATCGGCTATATAGTACTGTACTGTAATAGGTTTAAAATACTTTTCACACAAATAATACATAAAAAACAAACAAACACAAACAAAAACAAACACAAAAAATAAACATTTTTAATCTTACAGTACATTACCTTGAAAAGTACAGTAGTACAGTACAACAGCTGGCACTTCTTAGCGTACCAGCTACATCACCGCTGATTTTATGCTTGTTTCCGGACATCCTGGGCTTGAAATAAAGACTCTGTACTATTGTACTCTATACAGTACTGTACAGTAAAGTACACAAAAGCACAACCACTTGTAGAGGATTCAAGCACATGACCATGTACACCACACACGTGAACTAACTTATGTAATTGGACATGCGAAATGCACGTTTGCATCTTTGAAAATTTGCAACTTGAAGGTTCGTATGTAGGGGACTTACTGTGCTAGTATTTCTCTTCACACTTTTATATTTATCATCATGAGAGGTTTCCTTTTACTGTCATATGGAACAAAATGAAGCATCCCTAGTTACAGGTGGCAGAAATCCAGGCAGTGACTCTTCCATATATTTTTTTTAAAATAAATTTTATCTATTTATTTATTATTATTATTATTATTTTGGCTGTGTTGGGTCTTCGTTTCTGTGCGAGGGCTTTCTCCAGTTGCGGCGAGCGGGGGCCACTCTTCATCGCGGTGCACGGGCCTCTCACTGTCGCGGCCTCTCTTGTTGCGGAGCACAGGCTCCAGACGCGCAGGCTCAGTAGTTGTGGCTCACGGGCCCAGTTGCTCCGTGGCATGTAGGATCTTCCCAGACCAGGGCTCGAACCCGTATCCCCTGCATTGGCAAGCAGATTCTCAACCACTGCGCCACCAGGGAAGCCCCTACTCTTCCATATTTTATGTCTTATGATCCTTTGTCATTATTAGAGACTCTGGATCAAATCCTGATATCAACAAAAATCCCAGGCATCCCCCTTCCCCCAACCCAAACAGAGAAATAAATCAGCTTTGTGGTTACCGGGGGGAGGGGGGAGGGAGGAATTGGACGCAGGCAGTCAAAAGGTACAAACTTCCAGTTATATGATAAATAAGTACTAGGGATATAATGCATAACATGATAAATATCATTAACCCTGATGTATGGATTATATAAAATTAAGAGAGTAAATCCTAAGGGTTCTTTTCACAGGAAAACATTTTTTTTCTATTTCTTTAATTTTGTATCTTTAGGACATGATGGATGTTCACTAAACTTGTTGTGATCATCATTTCATGATGTATGTAAGTCAAATCATTAGGCTGAACACTTTAAATGTATACAGTGCTGTATGTCAACTATATTTCAGTAAAACTGGAGGAAAACAAAACAACTACTTTACAAAAAAAAAACTCAGTGTCTGAAGAGTCACCAGAACTAAGGGAAGGTGTGGGCAAGACACTGAGAGAACAGGGACCCACACCAACCAGAGTCCCACACTCCTGGGGAAGGGTGGCCATTTGAGCTTCAAAAACCTTTACTTGCCTCACCCAATTCCATATGCAAGTGTCCTGGAGGTGTCAAAATGAAGCTGCTGACAGCAAAGAAAGGAGAAGGATGAATTCTTCTTGGGCCACTGGAAAAGAATTGGTAGCAAGGAAGGCAAAATAGTATTAGAAGCTGAATGGTTATGGGTGAAAAATAAGAGCCTAAGGAGTACCTAATTCACAAGTAAGGGTCAAAGATATTAGCTTACGAGGGGCTTTGCTGCACCCCCCACCCCAACTCTCACATCTGAGGAGCATTTGTCCTGGACCATCAGCATCTGGGCTCGCGGGAATACTGGGTAAATCTAGAGAACAGAGGAGGTCAGAGAAGATATCTTGATTCTCAATGGAATGGTCAAAATCCTACCAATGGGCAAAACAGAACAGACACAGTAAAGAGAAGATAAGGAAAGAGAAAAGGTAGCTATTTCAGGTCAGATTTGGAGAAGACATTTTTGGGGAGAAGTACCATGCTTGTAGGCCTGTCCCTCCATCTAGAGAGCTGAGTAGTGGACATGTGGAGACTCACATACTCTGTGTGCCAATATTTAAAAAATTATCAATTAAGCTAATTGTATCATTCAGCATTCCACTGTTGAAACAGATCCTGATGGAGATGTATATTAGGAGATTTATTGGAAAAATTGGTTTATGCAGTTGGGTAGGCAGGTGAGTCCAGAAGCTGTAGGGCAGGCGATCAGGAAGCATGGGCTGAACACTCGGGCACCAGCTGAAGCCCCTGCCCACAGGCAAAATTTCTTCTTGCTCAGGAAAACTCAGTTCTGCTCTAAAGACTTTTCTACTGATAGAATCAAGTCCACCCAGATTATCTAGAATAAACTCATTTACTTAAAGTCAACTCATTATAGATGTAAATCATATCTACAAGATACCTTCAGGGCAATACCTCCATCAGTATTTGATTGAATATCTGTGGACTCTAGCCTGGCCAAGTTGACACATAAAACTGATCAACACACTGACAAACTGTTCAGAAATAATGCAACAACTATCTACCTTGACAAATATGCATCACGATGATAATATTAAAAATATATATTGAGCAATGGTTTTTAAATGAGTGAAAAAACAGCAAAATATCAAAGATGGTTGAAAGTTATTATTACCTATTTCTGGGTATTCTCTTGACCAGTCAGGGATGTTTGGATGCTTCATAAAATAAAGATACATGTAACTTTCCAATTATATATTTATTTCATAAAATCTATTTTTCTTGCCTTAATGTCCACAAAATTGCAAAATATGTTGTTATCAAGATTTTGGTATGTTAATAATAATGTCACCTCACACAACTTTTCTTGAGTCATCATCATTTCTAGGTAGTTTTATAAATTGATTTAAATTTGGAAAATTTTGCTCTGTAGGGGAAGAGGCAACTAGAATTGCCAATAGATGTCTTAAAGAAATGCTTAGATTGAGAAATAATCAGGAATTTTATATATTTTGTTCAAATATTATAATAGAATCACATATGATAAATTAGCATTATCAAAGAAAATTCTATATTTTATCATATAAATTGCTATCATATATTTTGATTTTAGCCATCTCAAGGCAAAATTTAGATCCATATGATGTTTTAAAATTGCCTTTTCTTTCAAGTTTTTCAAAGCTGGGATAGTATAAAGAAAACTGAAAATAGCACTATGTTGCTGCATTTGCCCAAACCTCTCTTTAATAGGAGCATGCCATGATCCATAAAGACCAGGAAATCATCCTTACAGAAATACATTTGGGGATTATTTGTACATGAATCTTCTTTATATTCATGTACACATTTTTGTTTCCTTGTTCTAATATTTTATTGGAATGTCACTTTACTTGTACAGGTTATATGCAGTTTCTTTCGATTTATAAAAACACTTTTTCCTTAAAAAAAAATTGTAACCCTTTTAAAGTGAAATGGCCAAACTCTGATCTTTTCTTTTTATAAGGTTTTGCTTAAATGCTTATACCAAATAAACAAAGTTCATTCCAAATAACAAAATAACGTGGGAAGCTCACGTTCAAAATTAATTTAATTTTCTGCTGAAGACCACAGTTGGCTGTTTATTTGAAACTCTTCTGTTATTTAACTTAACTCTGCTATACATCTGACATCTTGTCTAAATTAAATCTTACTGCTTTAACAGCATTCAGTTAGCATTGCCATGACGTATTTAAGGATAGTTGCATGGCTGAATTTGATATTGGTTTCTTCCATTTTCCCCCTTTTGGCAGATATAGACAATGGCATATATAATCTTTAAATTGGTTCATAGAATGCTGTTGTTATCCACAAGTTGAAATTTTGTCTCTTGGTAACAAATTCAAACTATGTTGAGTTCTCTTCTGGCTTAAACGTGTTTTTTCTTCATCTGAGCACAATTCTCAGCAAACTTTAAATCAATGCCTAAAATTAAAAGTTTTTTTTTTCAGCTTCTTACAAAAGCCAAAACTTAGCTTTACAAAGAATGTAAAAGCCAATGAAACATTTATAAATGTTCACTTCTTTATTTCTTCATCTAGTAGTTTTAAATAATTTGTACAATAAATGTAGGCATACAAGAAGACTTTTATTACTAATATAATCCAGTTGACTTGAGATATGTATTCTTAAAAATTTTATATATTAAGTATTCTTATTTTACTACTGTTGATTAACAATCCCTTTTACAATTTTCCATTCTAGATACTGATCATTTGTTTCATTATTTTCTTAATCTGTGTTTTTAATCTGTGTTTGGCTATTTTAGCATCAAATTTCGAAATCATTTCCACTTAACCTAGAAATTTTCCATTGTTTTCTGTAAATATTGTCCTGTTATTGCCACAAAAACATTATGCTTGGATAAATATTAGACACAATATTATTCTTTTAATAATATCACCCAATGCCCAGTGGTCTATTTTAGTGATTAAATACTATGAATTGTTTTCCAGTTATTCAGCTTTATTTTTCAGTTCTAATAATTGCTATTTTTCCTGTGTATATCATTTTTGTTCCTCTTATTGAGAGTGTAAGAGTTCGCAGTCACAAATATCTTCATTGGCCAAAGCTGATCTTAGAAATGGATTATAAAACTTGCACCAGTAATATCAAAACACTCTGTTTTTGAATTTAAAATAAAAACCAATTACATAGTTAGAAGGCATAGGTTTTATTTGTTTTGTTAAAATGCCCAGAAACTTTCATACAAAGATGCCTGTGAATTTTAAAAAGAAAAATTTTAAAGAACATCTCTAATTAGGTGTTTTAGGATCCAGTCTAATATTTATATCTGTAAATAAATATGTTTGGAAGATAAGGCCATTTTGTCATACCATTCAAATTACCAAGAAGGACTAAGACGAAAGTTATAAGCTTTTTCAGTGGTAGTTCTATTTATTTGCAAAGACCAAATTTTCTCCTTTCAAGTTATTTTGCCTGCTATATTGGAATTTCAGCCTATTTCAAATGTGTTAATGAAGTCACTTCTTCCACGTTTAGCCCTTCTGATAATAGTATGGCCGTTCCTCCCGTCCCTTGGGCTGGACACTCATTCCTCTCCTTCACCCCATGATCAATGGCAGTTGTTAAGCACCGACAGTCTTATCTTAGCAATGTCTCTCCTATCTGTCTTCCCCTTTCGGTTTCTACTAACACTTCCCTACTTTGGGCCATCATTACAACATGTCTAGACTTTTAAATAGGTTTCTAAGTTGGATGCTCTTCTCCTGCTCAAGTCAATCCACCCATTGGTACACATTCATTCTCCACAATGTCAGCCTGATTTTCGTTTGTGGATATCCTATGCATTCTTCAAAATTAATCTCAGTTGCTTCCTCTTCCATGAAGCTTTAACTGATCCTCCCAACCAGAGGATACCTCCCTTTTGGAATCTCCTAGTCTCCTCTGGAAAGAACGTTCTTCTTGCTTTGTTCTTGTCTGATTCCTTCTCTTATTCCCCTTATAAACTGTGAGCTTCCTGTAGTCAAAGTCTTTCTCTCTATTCTTTATCTCCCCCGTATCCCTAACATGATCCCACATATACAGACAGTATCACTAAAAATTTGCTGAATTAAATAGTGTACGGGTGTTCCCTTTTCTCCACATCCTCTCCAGCATTTGTTATTTGTAGACTTTTTAATGATGGCCATTCTAACCCGTGTGAGGTTGTACCTCATTGTAGTTTTGATACAAGGGTAACAATCTAATTGCCGATTCAGAAAAAGATATCTCAGTTTTCATGGGAATGAAAACACCTGTAGAAAAAGGAATAAATACTGCTTTTCAGAGGTAGGAGACTGTGGAACACATTTGTTTTCAAAACTTCTGTTTGAAAAATCTCAACAGACACCATAACATCAAACAAGCAAAACTCTCTCCAAGCATGTTTTTTCCTGTTTGTTTCAATGAGAATATGCTATGATATTTTGGCTACCTGGTCTGCTTGTTTCCATGCTGAGGGACATTCCGTACTCTGGAAGGAAAAAGGAAAGAACAAAACTTGAGCCTGGGAAAAGTGGAAGTAATCTCTTTCCCTAAAGCTAATCTTTTTGCAAAACCATAAATATGACACATTATTAATGGAGGATAATTAATTCATTCCTCATAAATGTCATTCTTATTTCATCAATGTGGCTATTTTCTCCAGTGCTCTTATTTGACCCAAAAGTACAGAAAACTCCTGATAAGACGTGGATTGCCTGATGAAACTAAGTCCCACCCTCAAGAAAGCAAACATTTTGAGATTTACTAGGACAATTCACATTGAAGGCAAATGATACATTTATTTCAACCCTTTGCTCCTATGTCTCTGAAACTTTAAGGCAAATATGTAACCACGCCATCAGGAAATATGGCTGCGATCAACACAAAATTGATTTTTCATATGCATGTCAGTCTCAGAAAGGTAAGTTATAAAAGAATAGATTCATGGGTCCACAGGGGACTTAGTAAAAATTTGAAAAGGAAAGCTATTTTTCCTTATTCTTAGTTTGAGGGGAGGGGGCTTTCAAACAACATGATTTTAGCAGTATAATTTTAAATATAAAGTGAAAATCTTAAAGGTCTGCAGTCAATTATTAGCTTGTGTGATTTACACATGACTTTATCACACAAAGTCCTGATATAATACAAAATATTTGCAGAAACAACAGTATAACACACCTGTAAAGGGCAGTGGAACAAAGTGAGAGCATTACAACCTTGAACTGTTCTTCAATCCTTGACACTTTGGGGACTACTGGTAATCCCCAGACCTGGCCTTGAGAACCCAGGGCTTAAGCCAAGCCGGGCTTTGTACATTCATCTCCAGAGTCCTTCTCTGAACTAGTGGATGCAGTGGCGATAAAGAGGAGGGGGCAGATGGGAGAAATATTTAGGATTTGCTAGTAGACTGGTTGATAGAGAGCATGGTGAGAAATTGAAGGAGCTGAGACAATGCCCAAGGTGGCTAGAGGGACCGAGGAGATAAATGATGGGGACATTTTCTGAGACAGGGAATATAAGAGGAGGATCCTCTTTGGTGTTTAAGATCAGAAAGAATCGTGGATGCCTGCCCTCACTACAAAAGGCTTCCTACATAGGTGGAGGCATTAGCATAGAATCTGGAAATAAGAAGAATCTGGAAATCTCCCAGCTAGATTGTAAAGGCTCCCTACACCTCAGACTCCACCTGCATCACTTCTTGTGCCCTTAGCCTAGCCACATGGGTGTTCGCAACACATTTAACGATCAAAGTTAAACTGATTCAACTATGCGCCATCAGCATAGTTGGTGTGAATAGGTACATTTTAATTGAGGCTTGGAGAAGTTAAATACTTGCCCAAAGTCAGTCACACAGTTAGTAAGTGACGAAGCTAGTATTTGAACCATGCTGTCACTCCTACACAATGGGGGAACCACCAGCCTATACCACTTTCTTATTCAATGTCCTTGTAGTCTGCACACAGCCTCACACAGCTATCACTTCTCAAATCCTTTGAAATATAGTCAAAAAGCGAGAGAGAGATGAGCATGAAAACTAGAGAGGAGACAGCCTTTTGCTGAGAGTGAGACCTTGGTTAAGGGACATACATGCTTGAAAAGAGAATATATTTCTCCCTGGTTACTTAGGAGCCCAAAGTAGGCTCACTTTAGACTTGACCTTGGTTCCAAATGTAGTTCCAACTGTCTCTTCTTGGAACTCAGGGTTGCAACTTCCAGGAAGAATACAGTCTGCTGATGACATTTTTATTCTCTTCCCATGAAGTGAGGAAATATTTAATACCTCATCCAGATGGAAAACTCACTTGAATGAGCTTTTTCTCCCCCATAATGCTAACAGTGGAAAAAAAAAAAAGTCTAGCTATCCAAATGAAACAATGTGATAAAATACATTTTCTCCTAGTAAGTTTTGCTCAAAACGTTTCTTTTGGTGAAACTAGCACTTCTCACACCAGTTAGTCTCAGGAACTCTTTACATTAAAAATTAGAGCTTTTACCTGTATTTATTCCTTCAAATGTCCCAATGTCCAGAGCATATCTGGACATTATGTTTATTTAATATAAGTAGTAAAATACCGTCACAGGCTAGGTAGCTAAAAGAAGGTATGTTGAATTTGGATTCATAGAAATCTGTATTCCAGCTCTACAGTTTACTAGCTGCATATATTTGAGCAATTTTTAAACCCTCTGTGATATCCTAATTCAGTATCTGCAGAATATCCCCAAAAGTGGATATTAAGGTCGATTTTATAGGACTGTTGTAAGGATTACATAAAAATCATATAGCCAGCATTTAGCAAATGGTAATTGTTAAAAATTTTTATTGTACATTAATAAAAGTAAAATTAATTTTTACTAAATCATTGTTACATATTTTAAAAGTAGATATTTTAAAAGTAGGTGTTTCATTCAGACTTGGTTCCTCAGTCTTTCCCCATTGAGCCTGATTTTATTCAACTTTATCTTGACAGATGTTTGATTTGGTTTCTTCTTCCTCTGTTTCAGGATAGTAAATTACCCTTTTTGGTGTTACTAATAAAAATCTGGACCAGTGGCAAAAAAAAAAAAAAAAAATTAGAGCTTTTGTTGGTGTTTGTTTTTTTGGTGTTTATGTTGTTATTGTGCTGTTAATGTTTATCAATATTAACCATATTGGGAATTAAATCAGAATTTAAAGTATATATATTTAGTAATTCATTTCATTTCTTTACAGTTATTTCAAAATATTGACTATGTGCCCCATGTTGTACAGTACATCCTTGTAGCATATTTTACACTCAATAGCTTGTACCTCCCACTCCCCCACCCCTGTATTTCCCTCCCCTGCACGACTGGTAGCCACTAGTTTGTTCTCTATATCTGTGAGTCTGCTTCTTTTTTGTTATATTTACTAGTTTGTTGTGTTTTTTAGATTCCGCATATAAGTGATATCATGCAGTATCTGTCTTTCTCTGTCTGACTTATTTCACTAAGTATAATGCCCTCCAAGTCCATCCACATTGCTGCAAATGGCAAAATTTTGTTCTTTTTTATGGTTGAGTAGTATTCCATTGTGTGTGTGTGCATATATATATATATATATATATATATATAAACACACACATATATATATATAAAACACATCTTTTTTATCCCTTCATAAAGGATGGACATTTAGGTTGCTTGCATATCTTGGCAATTGTAAATAATGCTGCTTGAACATTGGGGTTAGTAATTCATTTTAAATGGCAGTAGTAAACCCATTACATGTTAACAAAAAATTTTGTGTGTGAAAAAAAATCGTGCTTTCCAAATAAAAAAACAAACTGAGTGACTAGTGGCACTGTTTTATATTTTTGCAAACCTCTTTAATAGGAGACATGGACCCTCATGTTTGCTTCTGTATTCAGTCTGTGCTGTATCACACATCATGCAGCCTTTAGACAGACCCACATGTGGGAAAACGAGAGTAAAAAAAGGCAAGTTGTATTTTAATATTATTTTGAAAATAGTTCTGACCTCATGATCTTCTCAGGGACTCTGATCACTGGCTTATCCTTTGAGAACTTCTGAATTAAGCTCTGCCAGTCTTTATACATTTGTCTGCAGTGTCCTTCTCTGAAGGACTTCTCCTTCAGAGAAGACTGAAGACTTCTCCTAGTCTATCCTGTGGTAGGCTGAATTTTGAGAGGACACCATGGTCTCCACTCCCTGGTGTTACTCCTGTATTAGGTTATTTCATGTGGAAAAAGAGATTTTTGCAGATGTAATTGAGGTCAATAATCAGTTGACCTTAGGATAGGAAGATTTTCCAGTGCACCTAACCTAATGACATGAGTCCCTTAAAAGCAGAGAGTTGTCTTCAACTTGGAACAGAAGAGGATGTCAGAGATCAGAAGTGTGAGATGGAGGGGTCCCTGGAGCAGGGAACTGAGACAGTCTCTAGTTACTGAAAGCAGCCCCAGCCAATAGCCAGCAAGAAAATGGGTACTTTTCCTTAGAAAAGGGCCCAAGTCCCAGATGAGAATGCATCCAGCCAATACCTTGATTTCAGCCTGAGCAGAGAGCCCAGCCATGCCAAGCCAGACCGTGACATACAGAATGTGAGTTAATAAATGGGTATTGGTTTAACCTGCAAATACACATTAACAGAAAAGTTTAGAACCATTTCCTTACTATCATTTTTCAGAAGGAAGCCTATCATTGTTTCAAGTTGTGTGTAAGAACTATAAGAATTTTGAGGTCTTAGTAATTACCCTTTTATTAAGAAGCCTCTGAGTCTAGACTCTGTCCATGTGACAAATGATCTGCTTGCTACCTATTTCCTCTGGATGGTCTGGAATGATCAACTTTTAAACAGGTTTTGATGGGAGTTTCAGCTCCCTCAAATCCTTTGTGGAATGAGGTTCAACAACAGCTAGCCTCTTGCAAGGCCTGAAAGTCTTAATTTCTCCTGCCTTGCAGGCCTGTAAGCATCTTGGATGACTTCACTATCATAAGAAGATTTACCTTCTTAATACTTTTCCTCAAATACTCACCTGTCCAAGCTTTCATTCTGTTCAGCCCAGATCATTCTCTCACTGGCCTCCCTGTCTCCATGCATCAGCCTCTTCTCTTTGACTCACCTGGAAGGCTCTTCCCCTCCTTCCCCATCTCTTGCTGCACATTCAAAGCTCCACATCCTTCAAGCTTGATGTCCAGGCCTTTCAACCAATTAACTCTATTTTTATGAATCTAATGTAAAGAAATGATCAAAGATACATATCCAAGTGCATACTATACATTACTATATTATTTTATATTATAAAAAATTGAAACAATTTGCTTAATTTTCTTAATTCTAAGAGCCATATCTTAACACATTTAGCCTTTCTAATGCATATTACAAATGATGTATATGTAATATAAATTTTTCTTTATTCTACAAAATGTTATTTTAAACTCATATTTCATTTTAAAATCATTGACAACTTAGAACAAAGGGAAATATTAATGCTCCTGTGAAGTTAGGGAGTACAGTCCACAAAACCACCCTCATGTCTGATGCCAACTGCAGAGTTGGGGGTTCTCAAGGTCACCCTCTGATTTGATCATTCGCTAGAAGGATTCACAGAACTCACTGAAAGCTGTTATACTTATGGTTATGGTTTATTACAGTGAATGACTGCACATTAAAATCAGCCAGGGGCAAATGTGCACAGGGCAGAAAATTCCAAAGGTGGGGTGTCCATTTGGCCTCTCCCAGTAGAGTCATGGACAGCGTGAAGTCTCCTTGCAACAATGTGTGACAATATGCCTAGAGTATTGCCACCCAGAGAGGGCCACCTGATCCTTGGGTGTCCAGAGTGTTTACTGGGCTCAATCGCGTAGACTTGAGCGGCTGCCTGTGTCACTGTGTGGTGCATCCTACTTAGTCTCCTGCCCCTCTGCACGTGGGGCAAATGCTGTGTGGCCTAAAGGGCCCATTATAAATCACACCGTTAGACTGTCCAGTTTAGCACAAGACCCCAAGTTAAACAAAGACATTCTTATCAGGCAGGACATTCCAACGGCCAAGAGAATACCTCCCCGTAGCCGAGGTCAAAGGCCAGATCTCTCTCTGGGTGAGATTAATTCTTTGCTACAGAGCCCCCCCAAAATGAGTTTAATTCGTTAAATTAAATATAGTCCAACATCGTGATGGAGGAGCATGCAGATCACTAAAGATATGTTTTGAAAGTTACTTATGACATGGGGAAATTTATAGAGCATAGTCTTTGTACTTCTTTTAAATTGTGTGTGTGTGTGAGATGTCTTTCAGCTAACCAATGATATATTTACATTCTGCTTTAATGATTTTTCAAATTGTCCACAAATTTAGTTTCTATGAAATGTATTTTTTATTCCCCAGTTCAAGTTCTGAATTTTCTTACAGAATAACAGAAGCCTCTCCTTCTTTCCCATTACGTTTAGCCCCAAACCAGGACTTGTGGCAATGTTTAAAGTCAAAGAATGGAAAGTCACTTTGGAAAGTCAGTTGTAGAGAGCAGAGAATTTCTCAGCAAGAATTCTCTGTTTCTCCACCTGTAGAATCTATTCTTCATTCCTTCTTTCATTGAACAAACCCCATGGAATGTGTGCAAGGCTGGGGCTATAGAGGTGCATGAGCCATGTGGTCTCACACTCAAAACACTGGGAATCTGGTGACAGAAGGAAACATATAAAGGCTAAGCTACCATATAGGACAGTGGTGTCCTCTCACCCCCTAAAACCCAAAGTGCCACAGCAAATTCCAGTCTAGAAACTTACAAAATCAATGAGAGGTTACTCTAGCTGGAGCCATAGAAGTAGGGCATCCACAGTAGAACTCACCTCTCTCCATAGGTCCTATAGCTTCCAGGCCACACACAGATCCCAGAGTGCAGTATTAGGATGGTGACCCAGGCATCTGCCACCTTATGGACCCAGAATCCCAATTATGCTTCTTTTCTTCTATTTACTCTGGAGTTTGACCACTTGCTCCCCTTCCAACCCTCATACTCAAAAGGCATATTTCATTGCTATTCAAGACATTAGAATAGCAAGACTGACACTTAAAGGAGGTGCTTCCAGTGACTCCAAGGTTTCCACACCTAATCTGTACTGATTTCACGATCATTCACCTGGCACCATTTCTGGTTTTGCCATTTGTTGCAGAGCAAAACAAACAGACAAAATGAAACAAAATAAAATATAAAGCACAAGTTTATTTTCCATCCAAATAAAAGATTGAATGAAAAAATAAGTTATAAAAATATTCTTCAATATATTCAGGTATACACACACATTCACGCAAAGTGGAAAATACCATAACATCTGAAAAAAGACTATAAAAATACAGAAAAAAAATTGGCATATCCTACTCAGGAAATAAGATGTCACGCCCCACCCCCTCAAACACAGAATCTGCCCCAATGTCATTTGGTCTGAGGACCCATAAAAATTGTCTTTGACCCTGTCTCTAATGACAATCACCGCTGCTATGTGTCACATCTAAGTCAGCTGTTTTTGATGCAGCCTTAGGTATTTTCTCAATTGCTTCGTAACAGCATTGTTATTACTAAGTTAAAAAACAATCTCCACCTTTCTGCTCTATTCAAAGGCCAAGGGCGTGGGGGAAATCTGTCTACCTACCAGCTGGGCAGTGCACATACAAACACACGCACACACAGGTCTACAGACCAAACAATCACCAAGAAGGAAATACGTTTCATTTTGCCTTGTCCAGAAGGACTTGGCAAACAATGGGGAGACTGAGATGGGAAAACACCAAAAAGCTGCTTGAAGTGCTTATTTGTGTGTTTAAAAAACAAAACAGGGAGCTGTGAGTGGCTCTGGATTGCGCTGTGTTGAGGTGAATATACAGTCATATTAAATGAATGAGCTTTACTTTCTGCATCTCCTCCGGCCATATTTTCTCTCCCACACCCAGAGCTACTTTCTTCTTACTCCAGATTTACAAATGAATGACATAGAAGGCAAAATTATTTTGACCACAGTGATGCCCATTTTTCAAATTGCATGAAGAGGGAGATGCCTGTGAACAACTGCTGACTTAGGATTAGCTCATGAATTAGTAGC
This sequence comes from Eubalaena glacialis, assembly GCF_028564815.1. Classification (NCBI taxonomy): domain Eukaryota; kingdom Metazoa; phylum Chordata; class Mammalia; order Artiodactyla; family Balaenidae; genus Eubalaena; species Eubalaena glacialis. Next base: position 29,506,864 of record NC_083722.1, on the reverse strand, counting down.
TTAGTATTGAGAAGATGCAGGTCACTCTTCTGGTGGTTTCTTTTCTATGTTTTCAACATCTGGATAATCAATTAAATCTTATTTAGCTTTTATCTGATCACCTGGCTTTCCTGTAGAAAATTGTAACGTATATGTATATGTGTAAATGATTCACTTCGCTGTACAGCAGAAACTAACACAACATTGTAAAGCAACTATACTCCAATAAAAAAAATTTTTATTTATTTTATTCAAGTATAGTTGATTTACAATGTTGTGAAAAGCTTTTTAATTCACAAATGAAAATGTATTCTTCAAAGGTATGCATTTCATTTCTTTATTTTTATTGAAGTATAGTGGATTTACAATATTGTGCTAGTTTTACATGTACAGGAAAGTGATTCAGTCATATATGTATTTTTTTCAGATTCTTTTCCATTATAGGTTATTACATGATATTGGATATAGTTCCCTGTGCTATACAGTAGGCCCTTGTTTATTTTATATATAGTAGTGTGTATCTGTTAATCCAATACTCCTAATTTATCTCTCCCCCACTTTCCTCTTCGGTAACCATAAGTTTGTTTTCTGTGTCTGTGAATCTGTTTCTGTTTTGTAAATAAGTTCAATTGTATTATTTTTTAGATTCCACATAGAAATGATTATCATATAATAGTCGTCTTTCTCTGTCTGACTTACTTCACTCAGTATGATAATCTCTAGGTCCATCCATGTTGCTGCCAGTGGCATTATTTCATTCTTTTTTATGGCTGAGTAATATTCCATTGTATGTATCAAATATATGCAATTGATATTCAAGTCTAATACCAATGAGTTAGCTATCATCAAAGAATAAAGCACAGTCTTCACTGGTGAGAAATGCATTATCCAGCAGGTGAAACAAAGTTAATAGGGATAAAAAAACAGCAAGTGATAGAAAAACTATGCAATCAATACCTCCTGTAACATCTTGGTGGCTACTTGAGTACGATAAGATTCAGAGGAGGGGGGAGTCGATTCAGGCAGGAGCAAGCAGAAATGTTTTCAAGCAGGACGTGGGCTGCCATCTGAACCTTGAAGAACCAAGGAGGTTTGCAAAGGTGGAAGGGACAGTGGGCGGGCTTTCTAGGTTGAATGAAACAACATGGGGAGTGGTAAGTTTTTCCTTTGGAAGTAGAGCATAAAAGTAGATGAATATCAGATTATTTATTGACAGGGCCCAAGTATTCCAAATCAATAAAAAATAACCTCTCGAAAAGTAGCAGAGCCTAGGAGAGACTGACCAGACAAGCTGAAAAGTTGTAGACTTGTGATGGGTTTGTACCCACATGGATGGTGAGAGGCACATAGGAACCTCATCTCTCCATCTTGTTCACCACTGTATCGCCAATACCTAGAACAGTGTCTGGTCCATAGTAGGTGCCCAACAGATTTTTGTCAAATGGATGAATAAATCTTGGAAAGACTCAAAGTGAGACCTGGGCTCATACACTTCCAAGCAGAACCATTTCAGACCTACAGAGCTACTGTTATGTTTGTTTTCCTGAATGGGTTGGTCTTCAGTGGTGTTTGCTAAGAATACAAGCCCATTTGCCCATTGGAGTAAAGGTGAAAGAACTCAAGGAATGTTCTCTTCCCTTCAGAAGTATGTGAGAGTAAATGTCCTTTTCTAAGCTGACCTGTTCCCTGCCCATGCCTGGAAGCTTGAAGTTTGACTGCTCACTACAAAGTCTGCATGACTACTAATGTTAATAAAGGTCACACAAGTGTTCAGCCCTTTACAAACAACTCAATTATTAATTTTGCCGGAATCATCTGCACACTCTGAGGGTTGAATATGTATGGTAGAGTTTATTGTGCATGATGGCTCCAAACCTAGTCAAATCCCCTGACTGAGCTTCAACTAAATACAAAGGAAAGATCTGTCCCAAGATTTACAGGATATATTTGGAAGGAGGAAATGCTCCAACTAAGAAAATATGGTGAGTTCATAAAATGAAAATAAAAAGGAGACCATGTTTTATTCCTTATCCTAGAACTAAGGGTAACTGTGATATTTCAGGGTTGTTGTTGGGTTTTTTTCTGAAGATGGCCCTTTCCTCTCCTTTCCTCTCCTTTCCACCTTGATATTTTACTTCTGACAAATGGAAGAAAGTAAAGAGATTCTCCCAGTACAAATCTCTTTTTCCTTGTGTGGTCTCATAAGCTCTTCAAGAAAAGAGGAAGGTCAGTGTCCTCCGTACAGTAATCCCCAGTGTCTGCACATTGTTTTCCTTCTAGGAATACAGAACCCTTTGCAATTTCTCCACAACGTGCTCTCAGTAGCAGTAGAAACAGAAGTGATTTCTTTTTTCCCTCCTTTTTACTTTTTTTTCTCCCCCTCATGCCTCCAACATCCAATAAAGGTTTTGTTTTGTTTTGTTTTGCTTTGTTTTACATATTTGGTTGTTTGTTGGACAGCTCTCCCCTGTCCCTATCTCCCTTGGAGATGAGCTGAGAATGAAACTGGAAGATTTCCTAGGGGCTTCTCAATGCCTGTCTTTGACTTTTCCACTCTGGGGGGAAGAACAACAGTTACCTTCTCATTCAAGAAATTCAGCCTGGAAGTGTGACTTCCTGAGAGTGCGTCCTCATGCTCCTAGGAGGTAGTTCAAACTTCTTGACCTTCTTGTCTCTCCATTGATTGTGGGCACTAAGGTTGGGGAAGTGAGGATGGAGTTTTGATGCCTGAAATGGCTGCACAGACTGTGAAGGATGTAGGTAGACCCACCAGTAGAACCATCAACCAGGAAGTCCACGGCCAGTATGTTAGTGGCTAAGTGATGACATTTCTTGCTGAGGCTGAATGAACAGGTTGACAGGAAGACATTAACCAAAGTAGACTAATGTGATAGATCCCAGAAGGCATCTTGGTAATCCCTCCCTCACCAGCCTTTCGGCGAGTCTTGAGTCTTGAATAGTTTTCGGAGCAGGAAGAACATGGGTTTTGAGGTGAGAGAGTCCCTGGGTTTAAATCTCACTTTTGTCACTTTCTAGGTGAACTTGGTCTCTGTTTCTTCATCTACAGTACCGAAAGGGTAACTATAAGGAGGGTTAAGTGACATTTTCTAGGTTAAGAAACTAGTATTGACAATTGTACCTGGAACACAGAAGATGTGCAATAGAAGTCTTGTTGACTCTAAAAGCACTGATTTTTAATAAGATGTGCTCTGAGAGGACTGGACAAGGTGGAGGTGATAACTATGAACATCACTAAGTGATGGCACAAGAAAAATGCACTTGTATCTAGGCAACTGTTCAACCAGGAGCCAGACCCATGTCTTAAAGTGATACATATGGACCCTAACTCCCGGTCTGCTTGCTCCCCCTCTTCCCCCTGGGAATCTTGTAAGATAAATGAGCACATGTAGGAACCATATGCTATCATGTACTGTTGTTTATCCGAAAGAAACGTTTGCAAAGGAAGAGCTGGACTTCAATAGTGAAGTCTCACCTCTTGGCAGTAGAAGCTGCTGGTCCCTGCCAAGATAATGTCAGATCTTGAACAAAATTACTCATTGCCCATTTCTGTGTCTACAGTGTATTTTTGCACATGACCATGGGTTTATCAGCTGCGCTGGAGGGAGAATCCGAGTTAACACTTTGATTTGGGGCTTTACAGCATTATTGGGCTGGCAGGGAGATGAGAGAAGAAGGGTATGTGTGTGCAGAATTAACATTTCCCCACCTTCAGGGCCAGCATCACAATCTTCTAAATATCTGCTATGATGACAATATCAGCAACTTTGAGAAAGGTATGAATTTTTTGAGAAAATAACATGTATCCAGACCCATTTTTTTGTGAATAATTCAGTAGCCAAGTAGAACAAGGCAGTTTTTATTTTGAAAATTAGGTATAACTCCAAAGCTCTAATGTTATGAGATCTATTCCCTCTGTATTTCATACCTGGTTCAGTCTCATAGAAATTTTCCAAATCTCTTCTGTGATTTTTTTGAAGTAAACATCGAACACGAGCTGACAAGGGAGAATACATGCACATGTAAAGTGGATCCCATTTGTGTGGAAGGATAAAGTCTTGAAAGATATATTCCAAAAACAATGATTATTTACTGTGTGTGGTGGGGGAATCGGGGGCGGGGTACTGGGGAGGCAAAAGTAAAATAAGGAAATGGATTTTTATATCCTATCTTATGTATTTTTTTATTTATAATAAAATAAAAGCTAAAAGTGATTATAGCTAACATATATTGAGCACATACTATGTTCCAGGAATTTTGCTACATGTGTTATTTCATTTATCGATACTTCTCACAACAGCCCTATAGGCAGTTCCTATCACTGTCTCAATTTTACCATTGAGCAAATTGAGGCCTTGGAGGGACTAAATCACTTGCCAGAGGACACAGGGCTAAGTGCAAGAGCTATGCTACAGTGCAAACTTGGAGTCCAGATTCCATACTTCCTGCCACGGTACTCAACTTCCTCAAATGAATAAAGTTAAAATTCCTTTTTGGGAAACAAAGAATCAATCTCACTCACTCAGAGTCACACCTCTTATACATCTTATGCTCTATACTTGGAATGTACACTTTGTTTCATTTAGACACTCAACCAAATGTCTGTGACTGTACTACATAACCCCTCCCAGCACCTGCAATGCCACATTGGGCGGGGGAGAGGCAGGAGGGAAGAGGGGCTGGAAAAAGACATCTGAGGCTGGTGACCAGTCTTCGTTAAAGTAAAAAACAAAAAGCAAAGAGAGATGGGCTAGAAAGGCATTGTAATTTAGGAACCTGAGAGGCCTGTACATTTGGAAATGTCCTAAGCGGAAGTTGTGGTAATGCTTTTGATATTCTTAAAGTCTATTTTATAGTAACAAGGGAAAAATAATTAGACATTTCTTTTGGTTGTGAGTCTTCAGGATTCTTCCCTGTAAAGCCTTCTTTGATCTGGACTATTTTTCTTTCTACTTGTCAAGGGTCATTAAACTTTTCTATAGGATAATGAACAAGAAAAAGAAATACACATCCAGGGTCCTTCTCTCCTTCACAGCTGCCCATAGCCTTTCTCCTCAGCTTTAAACAAGTATTTTGTAAGCCACCTCGACAGAATGCTCCGATATGAATGTTCTGCATGGTTAAATCACTGACACACTGACCTTCATACCCTTGAATATTGGGTTTCTTTTCCCACTGAAAGAAGAGGAAGAAAAAAGAAAATGTATTGAACTCCTATAGTATTCAGGCATTAAACAAGCCTGAACATGATGACAATAGATAATTGTCATCTTTCCGATTTTTAACAAATAACTAGAAATAAGATAGCCTGTCCAAGGTGGTCAATAGCAGGACTGAGATTTGAACCCTTGTCTCTGGACCTTGAAGATTGTATCCTTCCTCTAAGTGCACTACTTTGGGGCAGTGACAATATCATATAGAATTCATGCTGCTTTAGTAACATCAGCATTATTAATATTAGTAATAGCCGGTATTTGTTGGAGGCTTACCAAATACCAGGCAGTATGCTGAGAATTTTTAGGCTTCTCTCATGAACTCCCAACAATAACTTTACAAAGAGTTATTACCCTTAGCTTACAGATGAAGTAACTGGGCTTTGGGAATGGAATCAAGTTAATACCGTTAGTAAGTGTTGGAGCCAGGCCTCAACCCCTTTTCTTTCTTATCAGTTCTGTTACATTACACATCGATCATTAACACTTCTCTGCTCGCACCAGTACCAAGACTGTCTTGATTCCTGAGGCTCACGGAAGTGTTGTCATTAGAAAATGAAACAAAAAAGTCCTCACTCCCTGCCCTACCCTCCTGCACAGGGCAAGGTTTATTCAGATCCTAATCTCCTGCCCTCAGCCTGAAACATTCCCCTTTTGAGTTCTCTAAGTCGGTGGTCCCCAAATCTGAGTGTGCATCAGAATTCCCAGGAGGGCTTGTTAAAACAGCGCTACCTGGGCACCACTCCAGAGCTTCTGATTTAGGAGGTCTGGGGTGGGGTCCAGGAATTGGCATTTCTAACAAGTTCCAGTCATGCTGACGCTGCCGGTTGGAGATATAGTTTGGGAATCATTGCTCTAGTCTAAAAGAAAGCAGGGCAGGTGCACTGCATGTTTGCAGAATTTAATATGCAAAAAATTGTCAACATAAATTTTGAAAGTGATTCCATGAATGTGACTTCTTCCATATTCCTTTGAAAGCTGATGGGGAGGGGGGCTGCATAACATTCCCCGCATCAGGTGACATAGAGGACAGGTGGCGCTGGCTCCCCACACCCAGCCTACTTCAGGAAAACAAAGTCACATTATCACCAGCACCAGGCAAAACTTTCATGCCACAAAGAGTTGTTCTTGGCAGTGCCTGGCTGTGTGTTGTCATGGAATCCACAGCTGCCTTGCCGTGCCCTACTGGGGGACATGGCTGAGATCTAAGAACCAGGAAACCTTATCCATAAAAGCAATGTGTCCCTTGGCAACACATCACACTGGGGCACTCCTCTGCTCTGGTTTCAAGTGTCAGGTCAGAATTCCAGAGGGGTGTTGCCTCCCATCTGGCTGGCATAAAAGTAACTGTTGGCAATGCTTTATCTGTGATTCCTACCCAGCAAGATAAGGTCTTGCCAAACCCACTTGGTACTCTTTGGTGATAAATTTCTCTTCTCCCAGGGTGTTACCTATGAGGAGACACAGAATCAGAGAAAGTCAGGACTGGAAGGGATCTCTGAGCTTATCTAATTAATGCAGATCTGTGGTTTTACCGATGGGAAATTGACCCACAGAGAAGTGATTGAGGCAAACTAGAGGTGGGCCTCCCAAGGACTCCATCCCAGAGAGAACCCTCTACATAAGCCCCACGGAGCCCATCAAGGAAATGTACATGGGCACATTTTTTTTTAGGATCAAGCCAGGTGAAATGGAGACAAATTACAGAAGAGTTTGTGGTCATCAGTGGGCTCTTCCCCCATCACTTGTCCTTTTCTCAAGTTCTAACCCTTCCCTGACCTTGCCCGGGTTATCAGGAGAATCTGGAGTCAAGTGTCTGGATAAAGTACTTCATGGTACAGCCTGAGGGTCCAATATTTATCCCAAAGCAATAAATCTCTATTCACAAAATATTAGGAATGGTTGCTGCTTGCATAGAGTGAAGCCAGGAGGGTTTCTGAACAAGGGAAGTGAGGCAGAGTGGAGTGCTCTGGACCCTTCCTGCTGCGTGCAGCTTACCCAAACTCTCCGAGTCCCAGCTTCCTTATCTATAGAAGGGGGAAAGTAATATGCAACTTACTGTGTTGCTTTGAGGATTAAAGGGCATGATCTATGCTGAGTCTAGCACAGAAACTGGAATCCCGAGGGCTTTGGTCACCGCTGTTCCCTTTCCTACCCTTTCTTTCAATAATGTAATAGGGAAGAACAAATCTGACTCCATATTGACTCTGTCTCTTTTATTTTAATCTTTGTATTCTATTGCTTTTGCTACAAGTTAATCACTAAAGGGATGTTGCCTAAGGCTTAAAGTATACATAATGGCCCATCCTGCTGAACCTTGCCTCCCATGCCTGAGGATTAAGCTAAAATACCTTTGTTTGGCTCACAGGAAACATCCTGACCAGGCCAACCTAGGAATGGCTGCAGGAAAGAAGAAATCAACACATCCCCTCCGGAGTCTGGCCGGAACCAGGAAATATTTGCAACACTTAACATTTTTTTTGCTTTACATCCTCACCTTCCCCTCTTGGCTCTATAAAAGAAACTAGCACCCAAATCTGGGCAAGATGGGTCTTTGGGACACCAGGCCACCAACCTCTTGGTCTGCTGGCTTTCCGAATAAGGTCACTATTCCTTGTCCCAACACCTTGTCTCTTGATTTATTGGCCTGCTGTGCAGTGAGCAGTAATGATGAGCTTGGACTGCATAACACTAACGCAAGCCCTGGAAGCAAGGAGAGGCTGAGGAATAAATTGCAAGCAGCCCTGATCTTTCCCGATTAATCTTTGAGGACCTAGTAAATCTTTGCTCTGAATGAAGTCACTATTTTATGTTTCTTTTGTTTTGTTCCCTCTGCCCTGAAGAGTTAGGGTAATTCGTTCATGGAAGGTCATGTATGACAAAACTGTACAAAATCTGCCAAACCATTTTCCCCCAAAGTAAACAATGAATCCAAATATCTAGGAATATCCCCAATCTATTTGGTGCCACATACTTGAATTAACTTGCATTTGCCCAAGTTACCCAAGGTATATCCTGTTAAGACAACCTACATTTTAAATAAAACACTGGTTTTCTAGCAGGCGAAAATCCCCTGCCAACCATGGCTAATTCCTGCTTTGCTTAAAAGCAGCCTTCAACTATTCGTCAGCACCCTTGGGCTTAAACCCAGGAAACAGAGATATTGTTTCCCAACCCCAAACAGAGTTATTATGTTCTTAGCTCCCTAATCTCTTTTACTAGACAAAACACAGTAACAACACTGTAAATTGTTCCTAATTAGAGTAGTTGGATTAAAACGCCTTTCACCTCGCCACATTCCAGGCTGGATCTCAGGTGTATTTAAGCTTTGAGCAATTTGTCCAGGATTTATTTCTTGGTCAGAGCCCGCCCCCTGAAGTTTAATAAAGGTAAGTACAGCACAGTTTTGCTGCCTTCTTAACAAAAGGCACATTGTCTTTCCTCATAAGAATCATTTAGAAAGAAATAGATTTGGGACTTTTACCAAAATCTGCATCAGGCTGGGAAACATTCTAGGTGCGACAAAATGACCATCCCTCAGCCCCTCTATTTGTTCTGGAAGCATCCAAAAAAACAGGGAGAAAATTAATCTTTCTAAAATAGCTAGTTGCAGATCTGGAAGAGCTTATCCAATATGAGGAATGGCAACATCTAAACACGATTCCGTTCTCTGTATTCAATGTGAAACTTTCCACTAGTGGAATTTCTTACTCTGAGTGCCTATTATATTCATACATTAATGATCTTCACATTCAAACTGCAATGGGCAAGTCGGGCTCTTTATCCTTCTTGACTCTCATCAGTAGTTAACCCAGTTGCTGTCCTTGAACTCCTTGAAATGCTTTTCTTTGCTTCTGGGTCTCATTGTCCTGGTTTCCCTCCTACTTCACAGGCTGCCCTTCTCCTTCCTCTTTACTGAATCCTCCTCCTCTCCTTACTTCTAAATGATGGGGTACCCTCAAAGCTCAATGCTTGGACCTACTCACTTCTTTCCCTGTACCTGCTACGTGATTTCATCTGGTCCCATGGCTTTAACCATAATCTCCAGGGTGAAGACCCTAAGAGTGTATCTCTAGCCCAGATCTTCCCTTGAACAATAGATTGGTATGCCAAGTGGCCTACTGGACATTACAAATTGAATGTTTCATAGGCATCTCCAAGACCTGAAGCAGCTGACCAAGGCTACATAAGCTTGTGGCCAATCAAATCAATCAAGGTGACTTCCTATTTCAGGATGTCCCATGCTGTCTCCAATTATACATACACACACATTAAACCGAAGTCACATGGATATGATTTCAAGAGTCAAATAACTCTATAATTCCCTGCTTCTCAGAGACAAACTCTTTTAACTGATTTAGTTGATTCTTTTGATATTTATTTCTATGTTTCTAAATAACATGACTATATACTTCTTGGTTTCTCAGTTTTATTGATTTCCAAAAACAAAGAATGAATATTTAGATCTCTTTTCCCATCCTCTCAAATATACTTCCTATTCTCCACCTTCCCAATATATTGTTATTATTTTGGTTATATCAAAATCATTTCACGTTATTGGCACTCTGTATGCTGTATTCATAGCTGAGCCAGGTAGTATGCTTAATTGCTCTTCTTTTTCTGCACAACATTTTATTTCTGTTAGGTGTAACTTTTTTTTTACTTGCTTAGATTTCTGTGGTCTTATGAAAAATCCATCCCCAACCTACCTCAAAGTGTGTAGGTCTCTTCTAAATAACACTCAAGTATATCAGGTATCCTATCAATTTCACCTTGCTGAGCAATCTCCCCTGTGGGTCCAGCCTGGACCTGCCCCACGACTGCTGTCTGGCTAGCGACCCCCTTATTCCCACCCTAGATGTTCCCCCTCTCTCTCTCTTCTACTGCATCTTGTGTCCCAAGTCTTTCTGGGCTTATTGCTGCCTTTGGTGCAGTCTGTTCCCCAGTAACCTTTGGGAAAGGAAGTATTGCAGGAAAACGTGTCAAGAATTTCTGCGTCTGAAACTATCTTTATCCTTCCTCACACTTAATTGCTTTTAGGTTGCAATCTTTTCTCCTCAACATTTTGAAGACATTTTCCATTGTTTTCTAGCTTATACTACTGCTGTGAAGAGTCCTGATAATATTCTGATTTGGACCCTTAAGGTAATTCCTACTTTTTCTCTCTGAAAATATTTGCATCTTCTTTTTTTTTCTTCTGTGACCTGAAATTTCACAATAATGTTGTCTCAGTCCATTTGGGCTGCTATAGAAAAATACTGTAGACTGGATGCCATATAAGCAACAAATACTTATTCATCACAGTTCTGGAGGTGGGAAGTACAAGATCTGGTGAAGGTTCTTCCGGGTTGCAGACGTCCGGCTTCTTGCTACATCCTCGGGTGGTGGGAAGGGCTGGGGAGCTCTGTGAGACCTCTTTTATAAGAGCCCGACTCTCATTCATGCAACATCCACCCTCATGGCCCAAACACTTCCCAAAGACCCCACTTCCTACCACCATCACCTTGGAGACTAGGTACTAACATATGAATTTGGGGAAGACACAAACATTCAGATGATAGCATGTCTAACTGTGGGTCTATTTTCACTTATCATACTGGGCATTCTGTGGGCCTTTTCAGTAGAGAAACTCATGACCCTATGTGACCAAAAATTGTTCTCTATTTATTACTTGAATGATGCCCTTCCTTTTGTTCCTCTAGTCTGTCTTTCTGAAAATCCTACTATTCAAATGGTGAAATTCTGGGTCTAGTCCTCTAATTTTTTTCTCTTTCATTTTACATCTTTTTCTTTTATTTCTATTTTCCAGGTCATTGCCTCAACTTTATCTTCCATCCCCTCAGTTGAAGTATTTTAGTGGTTATGTTATTCTATTTTTAGTTCCAAAGATTCTTTTTGTGACCCCAGTATGCCTTTTTATAGCATCCTGTTCATAAAGGCAATGTTCTGTTGGAGGTTAGTATTGATCCCTGCCCTTCCCCCCTCTTTCTAGTCATGTCCCCCCACCCCCCTGCCCCTGCCCAAGCTGCCTTTCTCTGTTTTCTCCTTCATCTTCTAGTCGAGCTCATAGAACTGGATTCTAGGTGACACCATACTGGCTCTTTCTGTTTGTTTTGGCTTGTGCATTTAATACTGGGTGCTTTCCTAGAGAGCCTAGTGGGCTGTGACAGTTTGGCTATACTTTTCAGAGTAGGACATTGAAGAGCTGATTGGAAGGTCTGTGAACAAAGTGCGTATGATGGCTCTTGGCTTCACTGTAGGGTGAGCTGTGTGAACATTTCATTAGCAAACACCCAGAGTCAGTATCTCTCAGTGTTTTCTCCTTGTGATCAGATTCTCCAGAGAGGACCATCCCAGTCTCTTGCCAGGAGGAGGTAAGCCTCGCTGCTGGTGTTATATGTTGACTTTCACTGAATCTCTTTGTTTTGGAGATGGTAAACTCTCCCTCAAATGCTTCTGGAATCTCTCAGTCCCCAAATCCCATTTTTCCCCACATATCCATATATTCTATTGCTAGGATGGAGGAAGGGATGGTTACTTGGTTGCTTGGGGTGAGGGAGGCATCTGAGAGTCTGTTCCCTAAACTGACTGTGAACAACTGTACGGTTTAGTTCCACCTTCACTTCACTTCTTACGGACACTGGTGCTGCCAAGTCTCAAGTCTCTTGGGGGATTCTGCAGGGTAAAGCAGCTTGCTTCTTGGCTGCCCCCGCTTCTGGCTTCATATTTAGCTTTCTTAGGCCAGCTAAGTCAGTTTGCACTCACCCCACCTGCTTTCCAACGTTCTGTTGCTGTTGCTTCCTCCCTCTCTCCTTATCCTTAGTAGTTCAGGTCTGGTAATCCCTTCCTCCTGCTGTTCACACCTTTAGAAATCCCCTTCCCTTGAGTGTGGCCAGGACTTGTGACTCACTTCTAGCCGATAGAATATGGAAAAAGTTATAGGATGTCACTCCCCTGATTACCTTATATTGTACAAGACTCTGTCTTAAAAGCAGACTGGACTAAGAGACTCTCCTTGCAGGCTTAATGACATAAGTGGCCATTTTGGAAAATCCCAGTGGCAGGGATGTGTAGGTGACCTCTAGTGTCCCAAGGTAGCCTCTGGCCAATAGTCAGCAAAAAGCCAAGGTTCTCCTTCCCACAGCTGCAAGGAAATAAATTCTGCCCATAAACTGAATGAGTTGGAGGTGGATTCTTCTCCAGTCGAGCCTCCAGATAAAGATGTAGACCAGCTAGCTCCTTCAGTCTTGTGAGACCCTGAGCAGAGGACCCAATTAAGCTGTGTCTGGACTCTTGACCCAGGGAAACTGTGAGAACATAAATGCAGGTTGTCTTAAACCCTTAAGTTTGTGGCAGTTTTTTACACACCCATAGAAAATATTCCAATGTCTTTCTCCTTTTTTAATTCTTTTATTGTTGTTTCAGTAGCATTCTGGAAGGGAGCTGAGCTGAATGTGTATGTAGTCAGTGGGTTAGACAAACATGATATATGGTATGTGATCCAACACACTTTCAAAAGACCCTAATTTCAATTAAACAGGCAAATAAAAATTCTAGCTACTTGTTATGGACTGAATAGTGTCCCTGCAAAATTCATATGTCGAAGCTGTAACCGCCAATGTGATTATTTGGAGACAGGGTCAGTAGGGAAGTAATTAAGGTGAAATGAGCTGATAAGGGGGGGGCCCTAATCTGATAGGATCGGTGTCCTTATAAGAAGAGGAGGAGACACCAGAGAGCTCTATTTGCATGTGCATGGAGAAGAGGCCGTGTGAGGACACAGACAAGACAGAAGAGCAGTCTCACTAGAAAACAAGCCCGACGGCAGCTTCAACTTGGACTTCCTGGACTCCAGAACCGTGAGAAAATAAATTTCTGTTGTCTAAACCACTGGTCTGTGATGTTCCGTTATGGCAGTCTGAGCTGACTAGTATAGTCCTACAGATAGCAGTAAATGTGGACTTGACTTACTTTTGTAATCACAGGCTGCTGAGACTTAGGACATCAAGGCTACTTGTAAAATAGTAGCTAGATGATGCCTGAGCTCCCTTGCAGACCAAGGAGTCTAGGATTCTAATTACAATTAAATTAGCAGATCCAATCCTGCTAGGCTGACTTATATAACCCTCTTCTTATTGTAATTCAACTTCCATAACTACTACCCTGGCATAGCCATTTGCCATCCACATTGCCCTGCTCACATCTCACCTCTCTGTGCCTTAGTTTCAGCAGCTGTAAAACAGGGATAGTATTATTCCCCCATCACAAGCTTATTGTGAAGATGACATGAGTTAATAGATGCAAAGCACTTAGAATAATGCCTGACACATAGTAAGCACTCTCTACATGTTGCTTCTTCTTTTATGACTTCTGACCACCACCATCATCATCATCATCGCAATTGTTATTGAAAGAAATCAACACTTGCTTTAAAAATGCCACGGCAGATTTTTAGGAGACTCTGGAAGCAAGGATGAATCAAAGGGCTTAGTTCTTCTGGGCACTGTGGTCAGGACTGAAACTCAGGTGAGCCCAGAGTGATGGCAGTATGGAAGGGAAATGTTGCCTCCTATAGTGCCTTCCCCTGCTGCTCTCTATCTCATCCAAAAGTAGCATCGGCCATACATGCAAATAACTTCCAAAAGTGCCTACAGTGTATTATGAAAGAAAACCAGGTGCTTTAAGGTCTTTCTGGATGCTGACAACCAAATTCTCCCTCAACTTTCCTCTTACATAGAGAGAATTCTGGGAGTGATGAATCTTGTATCTAACCTCATAAGGCTTGCTTAGGATTGCAGGTAATTTTCAAGGCTGTTATGAGGCTGTAGAAATGGACTAGGAACCAGAAGTCCTAAAAGTGCCCTTTACTGGCTTCACTTTGGGAAGTCACTTCACCTGTCCAAGCCTCTATTTCATCATCTCTGCACTAGGTCTGCCTGGACACCTCACGTCATTGGATGGGGGACCAGATGAAAGTGACTTGTAAACTGAAAAATACTGCATTATATATATATAAAATACTGCATTATACTTCCTAAGTAACGGCTATGAAGCTATCTGAAATGGACACTTCCATTTTGTTTCTGATTAACTTTCAAAGTTCAGTGACTGTACCTAAAAAACAAGAACAAGCATAAAATCCAACTGGAAGTTTTTGGAGGAAAACGCCTTTTCTCTAGGAAATTTCACCAGTGACTTTTTTATAAGAAAGTGAACATGATCCATCAATGTATCTAAAGTGATTTCATGACATTTCCTTACTCCAATTCAGATGATTAGAAATGTCACATGAATAATGCTATTTTGTGAAAAAAGGAAACCATAGTTTGTGGCAGTGAGAGGCTAGTACAACTGACATAATTTCCGACAAAAACCTAATCTTCTACATTTATGAAGCAATTCCTTTGAATCAAACCCCATGGAAGTAAATCTCTCCATTTAATTGAAGAGAAAGGTGGCTGTCATGAAACTGCTGCGAGTTCCTTATTATATTCTCAGACTCCGAAATCAGAAAAATCCATTGAATATTGAGCATCATTTCTTCACTGACATTTAGCTCTAATGTCAATTTGCTCCAAAAAATTTTCCTTGATTTTAGGGTTCCCGGCCTTATTCAGATGATGAAAACTGAGTTAGCGTGATGTCGTTTGAGGACTCTCCAGTATAAGAAAGTACATAGTTGCCTAAAAAAGGAAAAAGAGGATAAGAATTATTGCTACTATGTTGGAATCAAGCATAAGACCAAAATGAAAATAAGCCTATGCAATTCCTTACAATTCTGGACAGTGTTAGGAAGAGGTTAGGGTGTACAGCATTTTATTAATGCCATAGAAGCTTACATTTGTCAGACATCTCTCACTTGAGAAGAGAAGCACTGTATTTTCAGACGCTGAGGAATGAGATTGGTTTGAGATCACTGAATGTTACTGCTGGAAGGAAACTTAGTGATCTCTTAGTTTTTCTTTTTACTGATGAGGAACAAAGGTCCAAAAAGGTAAAGAGATTTATTAAAAGCCCTCAGGCTGGTTGGTGGCAGTGATAACAGGACCCAAAGCTTCTGGATGAGGACGTTGGGCATTTTGGGAGGGAAATAATGCTTTTTCAAGTTCCGACACTTGAACTTTATCTGAAATTCAAAGAATTTTGATTGGACTCTAAAGTGAGTTGCCCATGATGGATTCACGTTCTTTCTCCTTACCCCTTAGAACCTTTGGTTTGTTGTAACTCACGTTTGTGTTGGAATGGGTTGAAAGTCTTTTTGAATCTGGGTTGGACAGATGAATCTGATGAGTTTTGCTGCACAAAAGAAAACCAAGTCATTTAGGCATTCAAAGTATTCTTTTAGGTGCCTGCTTTTTCATTCAAACTCTCTCAGAAGATTACAAATACTCATTTTTTCTTCTGCCAAATGTGCATTTACTTTAAAGCAAATGAGCCACCTACCCAGAAAACAAAATCTCATTTTTGTCACCTAATTTGAAAGTGAAACTGGAGAAGGGGTACAAATCCAGAAGCTGCAAAGCCGTCACTGACCACTGCTGCCTTCTGAAAAGGGTCAACAATTTACATTAAAAACAGGGAGATAAACCACTGTCAGGCATCTTTACTTTTGGTTTCGGTGTATTTTACTTTTCAGTGTTTTTCTCTCTTTGGCCTTCCAATGAGAAAAATTCTGACTTCCTGCTTTGTAGGGTGGGGAGTGTCCTGTCTTGCTTTACTAACTAAGGGTTTGACTTTAATGCAGTCACACATGCTGTAACTCCCTCCTTTTCTTAAGAGTAGAGAATGATTCATTAGTTTCACATTTTCTGGTTCAAGGGATTTTAGTTCTTCAAGACATAAAACCAAAATCACAGAATATTAGAACTTCTGCTTTGAGTACTAGTCTAACACTTAATTTTTACATCTTGAGAACATTGAAACCAAAAGGTACTAAGTAACTTTCCTGAGGTCACACAGCCAATTGGTTACTGAGTCAGAAATACAGGGCAGGTCTGCCAGCTCCTGGGTCACAGCTTCCTAACTCACAGCCCTCTCCTATGAAATGCAGACCCAGGAAAATTATTTTATAAAAATGCCAGAGGCTAATTTCCTCACTGTTTTTTTTTTTTTTATTTCAAAACGTTATATTATCCCTTGTTAAAAATCTCTAAATATCCATGTAGTTTTTCATGCACTTAAATCAGCTGATTTTTATCACACACAGAAATTTCTGCTTTAGAACCCTTTCTGAAAGGCCCTCCATGTCTTGCTAAAAGACAAAAGTCTGAGTTAACGTCAAAAATACAACACCGAGAGGCAAGCACTTTTGTTCCTAACTATACTGTTCCTTACATGGATTGCACTTTTGTGGCGAAGAATGAAAACAAGAACGCTTTGTTTCCATACAAACTTGTCAGTTTGTAGACTGAAGAGCTAAAATCGCAAGGGACAAAGTCAGGTACACCAGCATAAGAGAAAATTCATAAAGATCATTTTACATATTAGAAGTTAATGAAGACTTCCCCCTCTGATTTTCTGGAGAAGGAAAAGGGGTCTGCAGGAGATCTAGACAGGCAGGCAGAGAAAAGGACCCTACTGATTCTAGATATTGGGAGACAAGTCAGATTATAGCAAGCAACACTGTTGAAAAGTATTTGCTCACAAGAGCACCACAGACTCCCATACCTGAGCATCCTTGAAGCTTTCCACACCTTCGCATCCATTCATCCATTCACTCATTCACTCATTCATTCAGCAGCTCTTTAATGGGTATTGACCACGTGCTGGACATTGTGCCAGATACCAGGATTATAACGTAACAGAAACTCAAGGGGTTTACACAAAAGTGGGCTTGCCGTTGAACTGCGTAAAAAAGTGCAAAACTGGAACTTCACGAATTGCCTCCACGGCTGCAGGAGATGATTACCTTTGATGCTTGGTTCCAAAAGCTTAAAGGAGACAACTTGTTGAGTAGCAGCTGTCGCAGCTATAGGGCAAAAAAGAAATAGTGAGGAACTACACATAGGCAATCATACAGAGGCAAATCAAGAACAAAACTGCAGAGTGTAATTGTTATTTAGTAGTAGTATTTCCCGGAAGCGTTTAATAGGCTATAAGCACGTGGATCTGATGAAAGGATTTCTTTTCTTTTATTTCTTTTCTTTACCTATAAACAAATCTAGAATGAAACAAAGAGCAACAGTACCAAAAACCATAATAATTCAGAGTCTAGACATTAGTAACTGGCAATAATGGCTAAATCGAAGTTTATCTTTGAAGTGAAGAGTATCCTTATCAAGTGAATGGTGCAAACAATGGAATTATTTAGTCCACTCAAGAAGGAGGCAAATTGATTCTTTGTAAACAGGGGTTTGGAGGCATGTGCAACAATTATGATAATTATAAAATATCCTTATCTTCTTATTAAAACAGAGGCTACATTTATTAGCTTATTGTCTTTACCTCTCTCTGCAGAATTGCTCAAAGCTTGGAAAAATAATGAAAGATGTTTAAGTTTTTTTCTATTATCTTTTACTTACATTGGTCATCCTTCATTAGGAATTCTATTTAATGTTAGAGGCTATGTAATATTTACTATATAAAATTCTAGAAACATACAAATAGATAGACCTTTCAGCATATTCTAAGTGAATGAATAAATTAAGTAAAGGAGCAAAAAGGAATTCACCCCTAAGGAAAGTTTTTCTGCTGGTTAATTATGCCAAATCATAATTTAAAAGTAAAAACAAGTTTCCCCTTTTTTTTCTACAATGTTCTTATTATATGTTGTGGTTAGTTCTCTACAGCTCTATTACCAGCAATGAGTGTTTAGTTTCTTTGTCTCCTGACTGAACCTGCCTTTTGTGAAATTATAGAATTTTATTATGCAGGTACCCATAGTCTAACTTCTTATATATGAATAAAGGCCCTAGAACTGAAAGGGAGGGACTAGATGCCTGGGTTAAAGGAGAAAGAGAGAAATGAATACACATACCTTACTATCCAAGAGCATTCCAAAACATAAGATGAAAAAGCCCTTAAAAAAAGGAATAAGGCACATGTATTATCTTTTCCTTTTCCAGTAAAGAAAGCATTTATATGTATTACTATTCTATTATATCCCCCAACATTGAAATTATTTCCTTGTCTGTCCGCCTGTTGACTGTGGGTCCTTGAAGGTAAGGATACTGTGTAAACTCCACGATGCCTGGATTAACATAAAGTATGCAAATATTTTTTTTTTTGGTTGAACATATAAATTATTGCGTGAATAAAGTCTGAAACACACGTGGAGCATCATTTTCCCCTTTGTGTCATCCTAAACCCAAAACAAAGAACTTCCATTTGCTTCTATGTCTTAGTCTTTCTTTAGGCATTAAACAAACGTTAACTAAGCATCTATGATGTCAGCAGTCACTGAAGTCCAACCCCAAGGCCAAGTAGAGGAAGTTGACTATATCAGCATCCTTTCCATCAGGTCCATCCAGCCCTTGGGTAACCCTTGGCAGAGTCTTTCTTGGACCTTGAAATCCTCCTCCCAGGCAGAGGACCCTCAGTTGGTGCCTGTTCAGACAGCATGTCACCAAGGGCCCTGGACAGAAGTTCCCTAAACCTGTCACCATTAGGTGTGTGCTCTCCATGACTGCCCTCTGTGCCACCACCTAAATGTACCCTGGTTTGTTGCAGTAGGTGGAGAACCAACTGGATTCAGGAGATACTTACTGAGCGCTTACTCTGTGCCAGGCACTGCACTAAGTGCTAACTGATCTCATTTAATCTTCACATTTACTCTAAGATACAGGTAATAACATTATCCCTGTGTACCAAACGAGAGAATTAAGGTATAGAGAAATTAAATAATTTGTTAGCAGTCACACAGTTGGCTAGCATGACATATTTGAGCCCAGAGCTATTTAACTCCAGAGCTCAAACGTTTAACCCCCACTACCCTAAGTCATTGTCCAGAGGAGACCCAGCAAATATTTCTTGAACCAAGACTGAAGGCTCTCTTCCAGATTCACCAAAACCTAAGGATTGCTTTGCCCACCTACTCTCTGAACACTCTCTGATCGTGGCATGTAAAACCCATCCTTGGCAGCAGAGTTCAGCAAACTTTTTCTGTAAAGAGCCAGAGAGTAGATATTTCAGGTTTTGCAGGTCATCCAGACTCTCACAACTGCTCAGTTCTGCCCGTGTAAGGAAAACAGCCACAGACCCTATGTAGACGAATGGGCATGGCTGTGTTCCAATAAAACTTTATTTACAAAGACAGTGCTGCCTACCATTGGCCAGGCCCTGCTTTCTGGCACATTAGGGACTTCCTTTGCACCATTCAGACTCAAAAAGCACTCTGGATTTATTTCCCTTTCCCTGTGTGCTTTAACAGACTTCAGCACAAGACAAAGAGGACTGGGTCAACGGCAAGAGAGATTAGCGTTAGCTATGTGAACTCTAACAGATTTAAAACCCTGGAATGGGTTACTGAAGAAGCCTAATATTCTGCTTCAGTATGAGAATAACTGTTGGGAAGACTGGATCTTTTTTTTTTTTTTTTTTTTGCTATTCACTGTTGCCAGGCAATTTGGGTTATAATAGTCCTGCTAGAGGCAGGGAAATGAGATCGCCCCCAGAATGGTCTTCCCATGCTCAATTCTCTACAATTATTCCAACTACCCGATGATGTAATAGGTTGTTCTTATCGCTCTCACCTGGGATGCATTGAGTGCTGCGAAAATAACATGCCAGGCCTGATTCTGGCTGTCAACCATTGTTCCTATGCCAAATCCCCAGGTGAGCCCTAGCAGGGGGGTCAGAACGAGGAGGCTCCTCCCCATGCGGACGACAGTGGCCTTGCTGTCCTGAGTCAGCCTTTCTCCAACAGCGGGCCTCCAGAGCTTCGTGAAAACTAACAGGACCACCACCAAATTCACAGCCACAATAGTCAGGGCAGGACCCGCAAAGGCCAAGAGAGGTTTGCTCCGATCGGACCAGTTAAGCCAACACACATCTTTCCTTTCATAGCCATTGCTGGGTTGTGTGACTGCAATGGTGATGATGGATATAATGAGAGGACACCCATAGCCCAGGCAGAACCCGACAGCCACCAACAAAGGCGTGGCCACGTGGTGGAACACGAGGATAACCCGATAAGCCAGCAGGAAGCCGAGCATAAGCATCCAAAAGAACAAGGAGAGGTAGAAAAAGTGTGTAAAGAACACTGCAGCTGTGCAGACTCCAGAAGGGTTTGCCGTGGTGTCCACGGTGGCAGCAACAATAAACCAGATGTCTGCGATCAGGAGGCACAGGGCTATGTTCACCATGCAAATGTGACGCGTGTGTGAGGTTTGGCTTTTGTTGACCTGCTTCCAAAACAGAGCTTCGATGGTCAGGCATAAGATGAGACTTCCGATGGAGACCCCCAGTCCCACAAAGGTGATCCATTTCACAACGGGAACGATGGCACGGGGGACAGAGGGTGACATCAGCATGGAGAAGGAGGTCAGGTGAGTACAGCGACACGTCACCGAGTCTGGAGTTTCATTCACTAGGTGGCAGCCATTATCGTTCCACTGCGAATGGTTGAAATCCCAAAACACACAATGAGGCTGGCTCAGATTTGATTCTATCTTGGAAAAAGTCAGGAAAATTTCATTGATGGAATAGTTTGGGATAACCATGGATATCAAGGGCCCATTGACCTGAGCATTTCCATTTTTGGTAACAGGTAGAATGTTCCCCAGGGTCAAGGAGGTCATGCTGATGATAGTTTCTGGAAGGGGCTCCTGGAATTGGTCTGACCTAATTAATGCATGGCCTCTGATGGGAATGGAGGTATTTTTTGGGAACATTTCAGTCTGATAGTTGTAACCCAAATTGCTTTGATTTGAGGATGCTGGAATCCCTTTCCAGTTAATGAATTCTCGAGAAAATTCCAGAGGCAGAGCTGTCGAAGGGACCAGAACGCTGATGTTTTCCAGTGACGCTAGTAACTGGGATCCGGCATTCTTTTCTTTCTGAAGTAACACCGTCCAGTTGGTTACCGAGGCAGAATTAAGGATGTGGTCAGATATACTGATGACATTCTGAAATACAAGGGTGAAAGTCAGTTTGGATTTTGAGTACACAGGTCAGAGGACTACGGGTGGATAGTCATTAGTCTTAAGCTCAGGAAAATTGCCCAGAGAATTGGCTCAGTTGAGGACCACATTAAAACTCAGCAATGAAATTCAGCTCTGGTGCTCTACATGGTGGAAGCATTGGGTTAAGAAATGGGGGTCAGCAGAATCATGTCAGTTCCAGTGTGATCACCCCCGGGAACTCATACTCGGATTGGGGCTTCGGCGTAGAGGAGGAGAATCCTGCAGAGTGTGCATTTTCTTCCTTCTGAGATGGCAAATGGGACTGCATGACTCCTCAGGCTGAGGGTCCAAGAGTGAGACGTTACTTGTAATTGCTTTCCCATATCATGTTATTTTTGCTAATATCAGAAGTTCTAAACTCATGTCATGAATGTTCAAGTTTTAATTCATTTGTACTTATGACTTTTCTTTAATAGAGGAGAATATAAAGCAAAAATCCTTAAACACTGGACATGCAACAAGGAAGTATTGAATTGTTGTGGGTTTTAAGGGTCAGTCTCAGTTTGCGATTCCTTTTCAAGGAATTCCCTGGCAATTCAGTGGTTAGGATTCTGTGCTTTCACTGCTGAGGGCCCAGGATCGATCCCTGGTTGGGGAACTAAGATCCCGCAAGCAGTAAGGCCAAACAAACAAACAAAAATAATAGCAACAACAAAAACCAGGTTCCTTTTCCAAACATACCTGAAAGGCAGCGTTTTCTCACCCAGGACCCTCATTCACTCTTACGGGTCTGGTTCCCAGGCATCTGCTACGGGCGTCTATCCCTCTGGCTGAGTCTTACCCTCACTGAGCCCTCTGTGGCTTCTGGCCCGAATCCCATAGTGAGCTTCTCCTATTGCCCCAGCAACCTCTGCTTTCTTTTTGTTTGTGTTTGCTGCTCTGTTTTTGTCCTTCATTTTATTTTTAGCCTTTTTGTGTCATCTTGTTTTAGTTGGTCTCTTGTAAACAATGCATAGTCAGACTTTAAAAAAAAACAACAAATCTGAGCATCTTTGATTCAGGGAGTTTAACTTATTCACACTTAATGTCATCTCTGATGTTATGTTCACCATATACAGTTAAGCAGGATTGTGTGATTATGTAACAGTATACATTATATAACCCAATTTTGTAAAATATTATACACTTTAACATATAAAATGCACACATCCAAAGTGTTTGGAAGGATATTTATTTAACAAATATTTATTGAGTACCTGCTATGTGTCACTTGTCAATTTTCTAGGCACTGAGGTGACACGTAAAATGTAAGCAGTGGCTATTCTAGGGTGACAAGATTACATATCACTTATTTTTCTTTTTGTTTTTTTGCATATCTTATAGTGAGCATGTCTCATTTGAGTAATTTTTTAAGTTAATTTTTAAATATCCAAACTAAATCATGAATTCCCCAGTCGAAAAAATGGAGTTCTTAAAATATACTAAATATGATATACTAAAGTCAGAGCTTATGGCCACGGGAAGGAACAACTGCCGACTCAATATTAAATATTAAAAAGTTGGCACCTGTGTCATTCAGCGTCATTCAGGGCAGAGGCTCACGCTTTCCCCTCAGCCAGATGCTGTCCAGGCAGTCTGCCTGGAGGCAGCTCCCTCTTACTTTGAACTCACATAATTGATCCCGGGGTTTGCTTGTACACTGCAGAGGAAGCAGTGAAGCTCACATCAAGACTGTTACATGGCTCTTTGGTCCTTTTCAGCAGCACCCCATCAACTGGGGCTTCTGCCATTCCTCCTGCAAGATTGAGCATTTAAAGTGAGCCATTCAAGCTCAGGCAGACCTTACCTCCATTGTCGAAATGGACACATTGAAGTGTCTTTCTAGGGACAGGGACGAGATATTGCCCAGAATTGACACCACAGAAGCCAGATTCCCGGCTGTGGTTGATGGGTTTTCCTGAATGACCATTGAAAGATTCTGCACCAAGGATGACACGGTTGCCTCAGTGGCGTTGCTGGCAATCACACTGAAATTCTAGGAATAGAAATGGTTATGTTCTAGAAAGCAATGAAATGTTTGTGCTTCATCAGACTTAAATCAGATTTCATGGCCACGAATAACCAGCATTTGTATGGTGCATTATAATGTAGGTTAATCATATAACAATGATAACAACAATATAATGGCTGTCATTCAGTGCTTTTTATTTTCCATACAGCGTGCTAAACGTTTTACTGGGGATTCACTGATTTCATCTTTAACACCACCCTTTAAAGGAGGTACCATGATTGTTTTCATTTTATGATTAAGGAAATTGAAACTTGAAGAGATTCACTAAGAAGCACTTTTATATAAATTGTTGCCCTGATTATACAGAACCTGATGTTCAGTGAGATTCAGTGACTTTCCAAACAGTACCCAGCTGGAAGTGGAAAGGTAGGGTCTACTTGGCACTAAATCCTATGTTATATCCATTATACTATGCTGAGAAATCCCTATAGAGGATTTAGAGGGACATACGTGGAGATTTTGCTACTCTTGGTCACTGGATTTGGGGTTTTACTTCTTCCTTGAGGCTCCCATCTGCTTCCACGACACTGAGCTAATTTGGAAGGCAGCCAAGAGGGATATTCCCTTTGTTCAAAGCACATCAACCCAGGATCCCAGATCCCCCCTGTTTTCCTTTTTACTCTTCTCAGCTGACAGAGCTGTTTTCTGCCTAGGGCGCTTGGGATCTGACTGTCCTCACACCCTGGGGTGACCTAGTCCCAGCTACGATTCGTGTCCAGAAACTGGACCAAAGAAGGCAAGAACAAGGATAAACCTCAGAAGACATCTGCTCCAATCTCCCTCCCCAGTTTACAGATGAGAAAACTGAGGTCCAGAAAGAGAACAGTAAACCTTCCACAGTCCCTTGGTGAATATTGTGGGGTTCTCTGCTTCCAAAGCAGGGTCTCTGGCTGGGACTGAAGTTCTGCTCACTATGAACTATTTGCAGGATAGTGTCTGTGAACTGGTCTTGGAGTTCCTCTTCCACGACTTGAGTTTAACTCCTCACCATTTGCTTCCATCTTTCTATCTACTACATCTTAAGTACTTGAAACTTCCTAAGACAGCATCATGTGGAGGTCATAGCACTGGGCTGGAAATCAAGTGACCATGTTTCTAGTTCAACACTACTGCTACCAGAGGGACCACTAGCCCCTTAGTCTCCCCTTTTCTGATCTATAGAAGGAAGTTGGTAAGGCGCATGGCCCTGGAGAGCCATTGAAGTTCTATCATTCTATATGGCTGACTCACTCCCTACCCCGGTTTCTGACAAATGTACTAAGGTTATAGCTTCTGACTTATACCTTCACTTGGATCTTTGATTCCCAGGCTTTCTGAGGCCAGCTTAGTTGCTGTTCTGCCATCTTCAGCTCTCTTCAGCATTGATTCACACCTCTGCAGCACCCTCCCCCCAAAACCATCCAATCTGACGTTTCTGAGGTTCTCGGCTGCTACCTAGACTCACTACTCACGCCTACACTCCCTGGGTTTCCCAGGGTCTGATGTCACTGACTTCTGACCAATGAGACAAATTGATACATTTTACCTTCCACCCAGCCATGCTCACTAGGAGACACCCACTGTGAAACTCAAAACCAGGGCAAATCTGCAAGGTGGAAATGCTTTTTTTACCTTCTTCAGTTCTTCCAGCTCAGAGAGCACACACGTCTCCCTGAGGACATGCCACCCAGAGGGCTGGCACCTGGCCGTGATGCTTCCGGAGTAGCCGCTGCTACAGGGAAGAGTATACTTATCATTCTTAGACCCAAATCCAAAGACTATGCTGTTACACTGGGCTGGAAAAGAAGGGAAACAAAGAAGAAAAATGTCTCTGAATATTTTGACACTCTCTATAAACCATAAAGCACTGCTTTTTAAGTCATGTTTTCAGACAAAACCCAGGCAAAATTCAGGAGTAGGAGAAGTTTGTCTTTGATGCCCAGCTTCACCCCATCAGCCCCTTTTCCTCTTTCCTGATGTCCTACCCTCCCCAAGGCTGGCCCCCTTTCCCTCCAGGTGTCTGATCTATGCCAACAATCTGAACTTAATGGGCTATCAAATAGTTAAGTATTCGGTGAAAATAAGACAAGGTGTGACCCCTCCAAGGAAATATTTTCACTCTTTAAGGGAATGCTAGAAAACCAGAAAATCTTCAAGACACTATGGGACAAAGCAGGCATGATAGGGTTAAAAGATAAGCAGTTGCCATTTGGGGGTGACATGTCCTACTTTGTACCCCTTTAAAGGCTTCTCACATCGTGATCAGCCACTAGTTCCTCTTGCAGCTGGCCTTTCATAATATATTCTTACCATGTTGGGACTGGGAAGAGGAAGCCTTGAAAGGAAGAACCACAAGGGCTATGATTTTTGTTTCTTTTCCCCACTGCTGTGTCTTAAGTGCCTAATCACTTTGGACACTTAGTAAATATTTGTTGAATAAATGTTGAAAGTGGCACAGATCTTGGTAAGAGAGGTTTAAAGCTGAATGTAAAGAATTTTTTAAACATCTGAAGAAAAGAAGTAGGGTGTGTGTGTCTATGTATATCTGTGTGTGTTTGTGTGTCTGGGTGTATGTGAATGACCTGGAAAAAATGCTTTCTTTCCTGGGTCCCTTGGGTTATGATTTAGGAATTTCATCAGCCCCAGGGCTCTTCCAGCATGTATACCAGGAAACTATTGCTGAATCATTTCCATCAGCGCCTGCAGTGAATCAGTCTTGTGTGACGTTTACACTAAGAATTGGAGGTCAGCTCACCCATGAGCAAGAGTCTGAAATAGTGAGCTGAAATTGAGTTTCATCCTGGTTGGGAGGAGAAACAGCTGCTTGTTTCTACTAAAAGTCAGTCTGAGAACAATTCTGTTTCGGGAACATCTCCAATATATAATACAATCTACTAATTAGGCTCCCCTAAGCTACTTGCCTACAGAGGACGGGAATCCAGTGTTACCTTTTCCGAACACTCTGAAAGAGTTGTCTTCTAGTGGAAACAGCTGATGCAGGCCTGTCTTAGCCTTCTTCGCCGCCTGCTCAATGCCTGACAGCAGTTCAGATGTGTTGCTGGAACCAACAACTTCATACCCAGCAATGATGCTTCCATTTCTACAATGATGACGTGGAAAGAAAAATGAGATTCATTCATTCAGTCACTCAAGGCTTATTCTGTGTGGGAATGGCATTGGATCCGTGGGAATAGATCAAACAGATTTGGTCTTTGCCTTCTTGGAGCTTACGTGCCAGTGGAGAAGGCAAGGCAAGTAAGAAACAAATAACCACTATATATATATATATATATATATATATATATATAATCATAATTATAAATATATATATATATATAAAATTCCAAATTTTGTTAAGTGTTATGAGAGACAAGTTCAGGGATAGAGTTACAGATGTAGAAAACAAACTTATGGTTACCAGAGGGTAAGGTGGGGGGAGGGATAAATTGGGAGATTGGGATGGACATATACACACTACTATATATAAAATAGATAACTAATAAGGACCTACTGTACAGCACAGGGAACTCTACTTAATACTTTGTAATGGCCTATATGGGGAAAGAATCTAAAAAAGGGTGGATATATGTATATGTATAACTGATTCACTTTGCTGTACACCTGAAACTAAGACAACATTGTAAATCAACAATACACCAATAAAACTTTTAAAATAAAATAAAGTTTTCTTCATATAGATCTTTAAAAAAAAAAGAATATCAAGTAGACGTGAGGCCCACTTTAGATAAGACTGGTCAGGAAAGGCTTCTCTGTGCAGAGTGTCTTTGAAGCCGAGACCTGAAGGATGAAAAGAAACAGCCAGTGATGCAAAGAGAATTGGTACAGCATGGCCAGCACCTGAGAAGGGCTGGAGGCAAGAAAATGCCTGTGAGTCTGACAGACTTCAAGGCTGACATGACTAAAATTCAATGAGCAGGTGAGAGATGGATAGGAGATGACCCTCGAGAGGTACCCAGGAGCCAGATGGAATAGGGCCTTTGAATCTGAATTTCATCTTTTATTAAAATGTTTTATTCTTTTTGAAAAGGCATGGCATGATCAGATTTATAATTTAAGGTCATCACTCTGGCTGCTGTGTAGAAAATAGGTGAAGGGAGGAAGCAGAGAAACAGGAAAACTAGTTAGGAAGGAGAGGGTGGTGCCCTGAACTGATTGAGTAGCAGTGTGTGTGGGGAGAAGTGAACTGGTCAGTTTCACATTGTATTTGAAGATAGAGCCAGAAGACTTGCTAACGGAGCAGATTTTGGGTGTGGGAGAAAGAAACCAGGCAAGAACGATCCCAAGGAATTGAAAAACAAATTGCAGTATATTCATACAATGGACTATTACTGGGCAATAAAAAGGAAGGAATCACTGATACTCAAAAAGCCAAGGATGAGTCTCAAAGGCCTTAGGCTGAGTGAAAGAAGCCAGGCACACAAAAAAACTATATACTAGATGATTCCATTTAGGTAAAGTTCTAGCATAAGCAAAACCAACCTATGGTGATAGAAATAAGATCAGTGGTTATTTCTGGTAGGGAGGTAGGAATGTGCATGGAGATTGGCTGGAAAGGGGCACAAGGGAACTTTGGGGATAATGGAAATGGTCTGTCTTGATAGGAGGTGGCGTGTATTAGTGTTTGTCAAAGCTAATAAAGCTGTACAATTAAGTTTTGAGCATATCACTGTATGTAAATTATACTTCAATAATTAAGTATAATTTATTGTAAAATAAATTAAGACAGGAGAGCTCTAAGATTTGGGTCTGTGCAATTAGAAGAACAGCATCTCTGGAAATGAGATGGGGAAGACAGTGGGAGAAGGAGATGAAAGCTTATGACGGGGGGCAGTTGGAGGACTCCCATTTTGGACATGTTACATTTGACATGCCTACTAGAAAATCACCTGGAGATGTTAATAGGCATTGGATATTGGAGTCCAGAGTTTAGGGGAGAGACTGAGGTCAAGTAATAAATTTAGAACCCATCTGTATACAGATGGTATTTGAAGTTATGAAAGCAAGTGAGATAACATGGATTAATTTAATCCTGCAACTCCATGAGGGTTAGGGTTAGGGTTATTCTCATTTTATAGATAAGAGAACTGAGTCCTAAAGAAGTTGGGTCAGGTCATTAATTATTAATTGATGGATATGAACCTCTGGCTCTCTAAAGCTCAAATTCTTAATCACTACATTGAACTAACATTGAACTACATTGAACTCACAATAAATAAACCCAAATACCCTTTTATGCTGTGATGATCACAATGTCTTTTCATTGATACGGCCCTTCTATAGTGTTTGAAAAGTATTTTTCTATTATTTCATTTTATGTAATGAGGTTAAATCAAATTCCACAGGTATTAACAGTCCTGTTTGACAGATAAATAAATTGAGACTGTGAGAGACTAAGATTTACTTTAGATCATGTATGTAAAGAGTAAAACCAAAATAGTTGTATTTTATAGACTTATGTCTACTTTTACTGTGATTTTGTCTATAAATTATTGGAGACAGTTTGTAAGATATATATATATATATATATATGATGGAATATAAATTAGAAATATAAATAGAAAACCAGGACCAAGGAAAAGAAACATGTGAATATTGAATACAAAACTGTTGATTGAGTTTCAATGCTGTCTATGAATTCAATGACGGCAAAGTCAAAAACAGAAGTTAGATTAATTCTATAGACCTTGATATAAGAAAAAAGAAGCAGTGTTTTTCCTAGCACTGAATTTTAAAGAATATTATACATGTGAGCCTTTTTATAGGTACATGAGAGGGCTTAAAGGATAATGTCCAGGACAGTATATTTATAGCAAAAGTTACTGAAAATTTCCTATAGCTATTCTTTAGCTGTGAAAAAAGTATATAAGAAGTTAAGTTCTCTGACCCCTAAGTCACTTCCTCTATCAAGCAGACTATAAATAGCTGGTAATCAATACACACACAGGTAACTAACCAAATAACTTTTGAACTAAAGTATAAACAAAAGGCTAATTTACTAAATATCTCTTTATTTGCTGTAGACAATTACTACTGGGCTTTGAACTGTGGTACATACATGATATCTACACGAAAATATAATATTTTACCCAAGGAGCCCCTTCTGGCCCCCAGTTATACAACATCACACCCTCTGTGTTTATGGCAGGAGAAAACCCATCCCTCCGCAACCCACAACCCTTGTCACCACCACTCGCCCCTTCCCATGCATGCACACCACGTCCTCCTGCTTCCTTCCAAGCCATGCGGGTTTCCAGTTCTAGTTTCTGATCCATAGCTTCGAGAATGCCATTTAATATTTATATTCGCAAAGGCATTTAAATGAGAATATAGGCTTTCCTCAAGATTTTTTAAAGCACCACAGACTTTTATCCAGTTTTAGTAAGAATCCTACTTCAAAGAGCAGTTGACTTATTTTCTGTCAAGGTCACTTGGAAACAGCATGAGGCATCCTGCAGGACGGGTGCATGATTCCAGGGATGCCCTTCTAAGACCATTGTATTACTTACCGAAACTGGGTGACTTGAACTGACTCAAAACCTTGGATACTTTTGTACGCTTCTTTCAGCTTTACAAAGAGAGCAAAGAGCAATATGTTGATCTTTGTCCCGCACAAGAAAGACATTTGAGCAAAAAATGGTCGCAGACAATAAATAACCAACAGAAGCACCAAGAAAAGGAAAGAGATATGGTGAGAGGTAGTTGCATGTTATAGAAATACATTTAAAATGATAGCAGAGAATGTACACACACACATAATTTAATTATTATAATTTAATTATTACACACACATAATGTACTCACACGCCTGCACACACACATATAATTTAATTTTGAGGTTGCTAATAAAGAATGTAGAACGAACTGCTTAGACTAGAGGATGGGTCGGGGGCCAGATAATATAATAAATTCACCCAAAATCTATTTTCTCCTTCCCCTAAATAAGCCATTGATTTCAATAGATGCTTAAACTGAATCTAGCTGCAAAGTGTTTGTGCATGTCTTCAGTTAGAACCACATCTGAACCACCATCCTAGGTAGAGGTAGTTTTATGTGACTTCATTGTGAAGTCCAAAATTGTGGTCAGTAACTCTCTTTAGCCTCTAACAAGAGAGGCTTCTTTAAGGAACAAATCCCAAATGTTAACAATTGAGCTTAGATCATGAAAACTTTCTTTTGACAAATAAAAATCAGAAAATAATCAAGAAGGCTTGATTCACTTATCTTGTTATGAGAATAAGGTGTAACATTGTGGCTGAAGACTTGCAAAGAATGAAGATAATGGGACCTTTTATTCTCAAAATAGTGACATTATCCGCAGCCACAGATTCAATATCAGACCTGAGAATAAAGATCCTTAGTACTTAAAAAAAAAGAAAAGAAAAAAGAAAATAATCAAGATGGCTTGGTTTAATATTACCCTAACAAATGAGCAAAACTAAACACTAAAGAAATGGGAAGAAGTCAACTGCTTAACGCTCCTTGAAAGAAAATGTTCAAAGTACATCACTTATGGGCAGAGTGATTAACTGCTATGTAATAACTCATTGAAAATGAATAATTAAGAATATGTGTTAAATAAATATGTTGAATTGGAAACATCTGAACTTATGTTTAGCCAACGATTTCTTTTGTAATAAGTAAAAGGTGCTTACTTGAATTTCAATTCCAGTGGTATATTTGGAGTATATAGCAGAAGATGAATCCAAAAGGTCTTTTGTAAATCTTTCATTAATTTTGAAAGTACCCCAAACCTCTATGGAAAATAAAAAGAAATTTACAGAGATAAAAATTACTCACTTGATATATTATAGCTTAAAATTACAGAAGTCTAATTCAGCCCATCTATTTAACAGTGGCACTTCAACTCCTTTTTTTCTTCTTTATTTGTCAATTTCTTTTTATGATGAATGTTCACCTAAAGTAATATAGGAAGCATCCATAAAACCGGAATTTTCTTTTGTGGATTTGGAACATAATGGGAAAGTGAGATAATCAAGATGACCTTATAAGCAGGTAAATGAGTAGCCACTCACATGGTTATAAAAGGCAGTCACTTATCCCAGTCTAGGCCCTGAGCTTAAACGTTGTCCCTATTTAAAAATTAAAAAAAAAAAAAAAAAATCACTACTTGCTAACTGCAACTTACCCCTTGCTTACCCATCACTGGTGCTTTTCTCCTCTGGGACAGGTTTTTCCCCACCTCTGGATGGACAAATCCTGTGTATCTTTCATTCAGGACTTAGTTAAATGCGCCTCTTTAGCAAGACCTTCCCTGGGCCCCAGATGAAAAGAGTCTTCCTCTCCTTTAAATTCTTACAGTACTTTATCCATACCTCCCTTCCTGCCTCTTCACCTACACATCTATCTGTGAACACACCTCACGTATGTACGTCCCCACTCTACTTTAGGAAGCTCCTTGTCAGTGTAATCCCTGTCTGATCCATCTTTGTATCCCCCAAAGATGGATCAGACTTAGACCACTTTTCAAAGTGTAGGCTTTCATCAAAATTTGTTGAAGAGATCACATTGTCTTCTTTCATGTGTTAACAGCCTGGCCTCCCCAAGTAGCTTGCTAATTGAGCGACAGCAAGAGAAATGCCTCATGGTGACCTCCCAGAATTTGCCCCAGATATGGGTATAAAGATGGTGTTTAATAAATACGTGTTACTTGGGGCGGGAAGGAGTAGGAGTTTGGGATTAGCAGATGCAAACTATTATATATAGGATGGATAATCAACGGGTCCTACCGCATAGCACAGGGAACTGTATTCAATATCCTTTGATAACCCATAATGGAAAAGAATATGCAAAAGTATATATATAGATGATAGACAGATAGATGTATATAAAACTGAGTCACTTTGCTGTACAGCAGAAATTAAACACAACATTGTAAATCAACTATACTTCAATAAAATTCTTAAAATAAATAAATAAATAAGTGTTACCTTAACCTGAACTGCTGTGGTTCTGGGAAAGGGACCCAGGGAGACCCAGGAAAGCTGGGCTATTTCAGGTCCTCCTTCACTCTTTGCGCCACTCTACCAAAATCTGGAGCTTCAAGATAACTGGACTAGTCTCTGGGGACATTTCTTAAAAGTCCTTCAAGCTGTTGGAGCCCACGTCATCTGGCTCACCCCATCATCCACTGAACATCAACCTAAGTCAGCAGTAGCTCCCTCAGCTTCCACTGGCTCCTAAACTAGACTTTCAACTTTTGTTTAGTTTTGGCAATTCATTCAACACACATATTTGTTGGCAATTTACAGAATTTCTTTCAATATAATCACGAGGTAACCCTCCCTGCTTGCGCACCTCTAAATTTTTATTTTCTGGAAATTGATGTTGGCCAAAGAAGTCAAAAGAAGGTGGGAAGAAAAACGTTATTTACTCAAGCTGTTCCCCTACTTGGAATTTCAGGGAATCTCCCTAAATCTCAGAAGAATCGGAGAATTGTCGAGGTGAGCTGGATGTACCTCCAGGCTGAGTTGGCGCCCAAACATCAGCTTGCATTTCTGAATTTTCTGCACTTACGAAGCTCTCGCTGTGTCCAGCCAAGCCTAGCAGGGTACGTCATCACTGCCCTTCCAACTCCCTGTAAACACTGGCCCTTCTCTGGGAGGCAAAGAGAAACACTGGGGCACAGACCCAGTGGTCCTTCTCTCTCTGTCACATGTGAAGGTGGGAGGGGCCCCAGCTCCCCTCTTGGTATCCTTACACACTTACTTGTTCTCTCACAGAAATGGACACTCTGGGTGAGGTTGTTGAGATGACAATCACAGCTCTGGAGAGATCCCTCCGTGTGAAGGTAGCATTTCTGGGGATCAAGGCACGAGGGGGGAAACCAGGAGTAGCCGTCGTCACAGGCACAGCGCAGGACCCCGTTCTGGATGCCACAGTCTGCACAAAAAATAGAGCTTGGTCTCACGGGACCTGTTTAATAAATTGGCTATGGCTGAGTTCTCATCTTTGGTTCTGATATAGAATCTGAACCAAAAGCTAGAGATATTTCTCTCCAAAAGCTATAAAGGATGAAAACAAGATGGAAACAAGTATGTTTAAGGTTAAGGAAACGTCCCACTCAATAGATACTGAGGTTGGATCAGAAACCCAGCCAACACAAAAATCAAATGTCTGGGGCTAGCATCCAAAAAAAGGATGTGTGCCCAGTCGGTACCACTTAAATGGAGAAAGAAGCAGAAGAGGATATGTCGACCTGAGAGTTATTTAAAGGGTTCTAGATGGTATTTGTCCACTGTCTTATCGGAGGCTCCCATCCACCTGGCATCACTCCCCCAAAGTCCCTGTTAGCAATATGGCAAAGGCAGAGAGACCTTTTTGTTGAGAGTCATGATGAAAAATTTTATTAACCAATCCTGTATGCTTGTATTGGACCTAAAACTCCCACTAAAAAACCTTTCCTTTTCAATAGACAAAAAAAAAAAAGGGGGGGGCAAAGTCACCAGATACTGTTGTGAAAATATGCACAGTGGTGTGCAGTAAATGGTCCTCAAACGCGATCATGCATCAGAATCTTCTGCGAGGGGTCTCATCCCAAAGTTTATGATTCAGTAAGTCTGGAATGGAGCCAGGGATCTGCATTTCTTTTAAGTTCCCTGATGCTGCTGCTACTGTCGGTCTGGGTACCACACTCTGAGGACTCTTGCTTTAGATAAATCATTTAACTTCTCCTAACCCCATTGTGGTGGTCATTAGTGCTGTTGGCCAGATATTTTTTACAAGCATTTATTCTTTTCAGCCACAAATATTGGGGGGAGGATTGATTCCCCAGCATAACCTAACCTCTCCCGACTCACACACCACCTTCCCCATCTCCACTCCCAGTTACCAGAGACTGACTCACACGTGGTGGCCTTTGCTCTGATAATCTTCACCAGCCCAGGTAAAAAAAAAGGGCAAGGCTCCAAAAGCTTCAGAAGGTTCTTCAAGTCTCTTTTCTCCTTGGAATCTCTATAGGCCACCTGAAGCAGCAGCTCGTATTCCTGGATTGGACCTAGAGAGAAAGAGAGACAGTCAAAGCCTTCTTTTCTCAGGCTGGGAGGGAGATACTGCAGAGCAAGTGACCTTGGAGCAATTGTCAGATTCAGCCTGAGGGTCACGGACATGGCTTGGTCACTTCATCCAGACATGGACTAAAAAATGAGCATCCCGAGCAAAGCATCAGACCGTCCACAGGTGCCTAAGACACCTCTCTCCTCTGACTTCTGCCAGGCCAGCTGCTATGTGCTCTCTGACCCACCCCAGCATCGCCCTCCTGACTTTACATACTTCTCAGGTCACATCCAGAGTCAAGTTTCAGGGTCAAGACTGAAGGGAGAAGAGGTGAGAAAGTCCTGGTCACTCTCCCTTCCTCCTCCCCCAGCTCTGGTCTCCCGGACGTATCTCTGATATAAAACCCCGAGTCCCCTCTTTCCTCTCCAAAGAGCCCTTCCTTCTCCTGTACAAATGTTCCACTAATTAGCTGAGTTTGATACTGAGATGAAATGCACAAGTAAAACCAAACCAAACCTTACTTGAGCCTTGATGCACCCTCACCTCCACCTTATCGTTTCCGAGCAATACCTTTTGTTTCCCTAAGAAGAGGCCATTAGGTGTTTGGGGCTGGGAGAGAAGAGGAATCCCACCCAGAATTCACTTAGGCACATTCACATGAAACTCTG
Source organism: Eubalaena glacialis (assembly GCF_028564815.1). Taxonomy (NCBI): domain Eukaryota; kingdom Metazoa; phylum Chordata; class Mammalia; order Artiodactyla; family Balaenidae; genus Eubalaena; species Eubalaena glacialis. Next base: position 29,471,841 of record NC_083722.1, on the reverse strand, counting down.
TATGAAGTTCCACGGGGTCTCAAGATCCTCCCAAGGTCCTCTGTGGACCCCAGGCTAAGAATGTGAAGGGCCTCAGAGAAAAAGAGGCAAAAGGTGAACATCCTTTTTTCCTGGGTCTCATTTTGTTATCATCGGCAGTGAAACCTCTTAGAATCCCTTAGATCTCTCAGGACGGGACCGTGCTTTCTACAGGCACAGGTGAGATGGGGAGCTTCTATGAGACTGTCCCATTTCTTAAGGGTCCGGGGGAGCTGGGAGATTTATAGGTAAGAAAAGCAGCTGGATCAATCCCTAGGCTTCTCAGAAGGAAATCCAGAAGCTGCACCATGTCCCAGGACATTTACAGGAGACTGTAACAACTGCCTGTTGTAGTTGCCACCAACTCACCCCTCCCCGCTCTCCTTAAGGCCGGAAACTCTGTCCCAGCCTTGCGACTTACTCCAAGGGATGTAAGCTGAGGGGATAATCCACTCCCGTGGCCCAAGCAGGTAATAGGTGGGGAAGGGGGGAAAGATTAATGGCTCTGGTTCTGGAGCCAGACTGACTGGGCGTTGAATCCTGCCCCACCTACCCACCGGCCTTGTCAGTTTCACTATCTGTAAAATAAAGATGGCGATTGTACCTAACTCAGAGGATCTTTGTGAGGATTTAATTCATCTAACACGCTTAGAATAGTCCCTGGCACTGGTAACAGTTCAATGTATACTTGTGCTTTTACCTTTCCATGGCATTCCAAGTTGAAATTCTGGTTTCATTTTCCCAAAGAATTGTAGCCTTGCTACAATGTGGTAAGGTCTATGGCCCTATTAGCACATTGTTGGATGGCAGATTCACGGCATCGTAAAAAGGCTTTTGAGGACTGACCCAGGAATCTAACCACCATCTGTGTGTACCATTGTTTCCAGGAGGAAATATACACAATGCTTGAAACATCAGACCCGCAAATCAAATTTCAGACCACAACTCATTCCTAGACTGAAGTCTGTGTCATTCATCACATTATTGAGATCAAGATGAAGACGGAAAGAAAGAGTATGGAGCAGCTACTGGTTGGTTATGGGACAGGATACTATGCCTTTATTATATTATTTCATCCTCACGAGGAATTACTATAATTATCGTTTTACAGATTTGAGGTATTTCACGATGTGCCAAAGATCATAAAACCCATCAGAAGCACTCCTGGGATTTGAACCCTGCTCTCTGGGCTCCAGTGTGTGCTGTACCATGCTATCTGAGGGAGTCTCACCTAGAGGCTTTTTCTTATTCAAAAGGAGTTCTTGCTTTGTTTTGATGCCATCATCACTCTGTTAAGAAGAAAAAAAAAAAAAAGAATAATTACAGCGAGGCTTGGTCATATTGTGTTTCATAAGGCCTTGTTGGATTTCCCAGATAAACTGCAATCATGGATCTAAAATGCAAGCCAGGGATGGTGGGGGAGGGGGGCAAAACGGGACATCGCTGAGGCACCTTTTGAGCACAAACCTGAAGGAAGCAGGAAAGTGAGGATCCCTGAGAAAGAACTTCCCAGGAGGAGGGAAGAGCAGGTGCAAAGGCCCTGGGATAAGAATATGCCTGGCACGTGAAGGCCAGAGTAGCTAAGTGGAGTCCGGGAGGCGGGGCAGGAAGTGACGTCAGAGAGTATCTCTGGGGAGGCAGGTCCTGTAGATCCTTCTGGGCTGTGGCAAGGGCTTAGCTTTTGTTTGAGTGGGATGGGAGCCCACTGGAGAGTTCTGAACAGAGGAGAGGTGTGCTCTGCTCCACTTTTTAGAAGGCTCAATCCTGCGGCCGTGTTGGGAATAGACAAGCACCGAAGCAATGAGAGCATTTCAGGAGCTATCGAAATAATATAGGTGAGAGATGATGAAGGTGTGGACCAGGATGGTAACCATGGAGTTGGTGAGAAGTGTTTGGAGTCTGGATATATTTTAAAGAGAAAACCAGAAAAAAAGATCTAACGGTTTAGACATGGATTATGAGAAGTGTCAAGCGTAATAATAAGTTTTCTGCCTAAGCAACTGGAGAGACAGTGATACCATTTGCTGAGATGGGCAAGGAGGGGCAGGTTTGGTGAGAAAAAACCCAAGAGTTTAATTTTGGACATACTGTGTTGAGGGGATATTGGCACCCAACTGGAGATACCAAGTAGGTAGTAGATACGTGAGTGTGGAGTTTGGGGGACAGGTGTGAGAAGGAGACACAGATTTTGGAGTCATTGGCATGCAGAGAACATTAACACCATGACCCCAGATGAAAGCATCAAGAAAGTGAGTAGAGTGTGGGGAAAAAGGAACCCTCCTACACTGTTGGTGGGAATGTAAATTGGTGCAGCCACTATGGAAAGCAATAGGAGGTTCCTTAAAAAAACTAAAAAATAGTGTTGCCATATGATCCTGCAATCCCACTCTTGGGCATATATCCGGAGAAAACTCTAATCTGAAAAGATACATACACCCCAATGTTCACAGCAGCACTATTTACAATAGCCAAGACATGGAAGCTACCTAAGTGTCCATCGACAGATGAATGGATAAAGAAGACGTGGCATAGGTGTGGAATATTACTCAGCCATAAAAAAGAATGAAATAATGCCATTTGCAGCAACATGGATGGACCTAGAGATTATCACACTAAGGGAAGTGTGTCAGAAAGAGAAGGACAAATATCAGATGATATCACTTACAGGGGGAATCTAAAACAATGATACAAACGAACTTACTTACAAAACAGAAACAGACTCACAGACTTAGAGAACGGACTTATGGTCACCAGAGGGGACAGGGGCAAGGGGGGTGGGGGACAAATTAGGAGTTTGGGATTAACAGATACACACTACTATGTATAAAACAGATAAACAACAAGGACCTACTGTATAGCACAAGGAACTATACTCAAAGTCTTATAATAACCTATAATGGAAAGGAATCTGAAAAAGAATATATATATGTATACATGTATATATGTATAACTGAATCACTTTGCTGTATACCTGAAGCTAACACAACATTGTAAATTAACTATGTAAACTAAACTAAAATATGTAAATTATTACTTCAATTAAAAAACAGGTTATCAGAAAAAAAAAAGAAAGTGAGTATAGGTAGGGAAGAGGCCAAGGACTGCTAATGTCGATCTATATGCTTTTTCTCCATCAAAGAGGCCATAGGAGAGGATGCGCTGAGTTAGAAAAGATCTCCAGTATGGCTTAGTCCAAGATCCTGGTTTTGGCAGTCAGGTCATCTAAGCTCCAAGAGATGAAGTGACTCATCCAAGGCCACACAGCTAATGCTGGTAATGTTGAGACAAGAACCCAGCACTTCTGATGCCAAGTCTATGAAATTTTGTCATTGCAGTTGCCTAGAGAGTGACGGACGCTCAAAGTGCCAGAAGGACAGAGGGGGGGTGGTAGAGAAGAAAACGGGACGTACACAAACTCACCCCCAGGAAGCCATTCCAGCCCTCGGTGATCATGAAGAAGGAGAAGAGCCAGAGCGTAGGAACTCTCATCTTCCCCTGGCCCCTCCTGGTTCTGGACAGGACATGAACAGCTGGAGTCACAGTCTGTGACTAGACGTGTGTGCCATGCAAGGCTGAGGCACAAAAACAAGTCATTCAAGCCAGAATTTTTAAATGCACACGGAGGTAAGGCCTAGCTGGGCTCATCAGAAGCCCTGAGCATTTGGTTATTTTTTTGCACCGGAGACACCATCACTTCCACTCCCACTGCAGAACTAGTGAATTTTTCTCCTTATAAACCTACTAGAAAATTTCTCCAGAACTCTCTTCTAAGTTTAAGTTTGATCTAAGTGATCAAATTTGACTCAACACAGGCTATTTTAAAATCATGGCTTGCTTAACTTTGCAGCTGGGTGCATTTAACATCCAGCCTTTTATATTTCACTGAGGTTTTCTTTTCATCTCAGTAAAGACAAGCATTCAAATAACCAAGGACCCTAGAACCATTAATATAAAGACAGACTCTGAGTATTTCAGCATAAAAATAATAGTGAACCAATCCAGCAAATTTCCTTCTTCATAGTTCGTGTAATTAGCAACCAACTGTCCTCAAGTTCATGGGTATCTTAGAAGAATTTAGACAAAACTCAGCCCATAGTGATGGTCACAAGATTTAATCATTTACACACGGGTTATTTGGGGGCAATGAAAAAAATCACGAGTTAGAACTGTTCTGTCCAATGTAGTAGCCACTAGCCACATGTGACAGTCTAATTTTAATTAGAATAAATTTAATTTTAATTAGAATAAAATGAAATGAAAAACTCAATTTCTCAGTCATACTAGCCACATTTCAAGTGCTCAATAACCACATGTGGCTAGTGGTTACCATGTGGTTACCACAGTGGGTACCACTGTGTCTAGGCAGTGTAGACACAGAACACTTCCATCATTGCCAGAAGTTTTATTAGGCATGGAATATTATTCAGCCTTCAAAAAGAAAAAAAAATTCTGTCACGCGCTATGAACATGGATGAACCTTAAGGGCATTATGTTAAATGACATAAGCCAATCACAAAATGGCAAGTACTATATGATTCCACTTATATGAGGATCTAAAGAAGTCAGACTCATAGAAATAGAAAGAAGAATGCAGTTGACAGAGACTGGGAGGAGGGGGTAAAGGAGAGTTGTTATTCAGTGGGTATAGAGTTTCAATTTTGCCAAAAGAAAAAGTTCTAGAAATCTGTGGCACAACAGTGTGAATATATTTAACACTGCTGAACTTTACACTTAAAAATGGCTAAGATGGTACGTTTTATGTTGTGTGGGGTTTTGTTGGCAAAATTTTTTTTAAAGTTTCATTGGCCAGTATTGACAGAACATGAAGGAATACTTCCCTGTGGCCTTCTGCATAGTTGATGTGGTTAGCAACAAATTGTCCTCAAGTTCATGGTTATCTCAGAATAATTTAGACAAAAGTCCGTAGTCATGGTCATAAAATTCCCTTTCTCTTTACATCTCCATAGGAAAAGATGAAGAGCTATGATTCCCAAGCTCAATAACCCACCATTGGAATAAGTGCCTGGGGTCAGCAGCACAGAAGCCCAGGGTTGGTTCTCCAGCCCTTACCTTGCTTCCTGGGTGCACTTTAAACTTCATACACGCCCTGCCATCCCAGAAGTGCGGCCTCAGGCTTTGCTCTCTGATCTACAGGAAAAGAGAACAGGTGGGGAAGGATGGAGTGAGAGGTGGGGATTAGCAGATGTAAGCTTTTATGTATAGAATGGATAACAACAAGGTCCTACTGTATAGCACAGGGGACTGTATTCAATGTCCCGGGATACACCATAATGGAAAAGAATATTTTTAAAAAGAATGTATATATACCTATAACTGAATCACTTTGCTATACAGCAGAACTTAACACACCATTGTAAATCAACTATACTTCAATTTAAAAAAAATATTGATTAAAAAAAGAAAAGAGAAAAGGCATTAGAGACAGGGTAACGACTCCCACAGATGTGGCCTACATGTCAGCAGAGATTCTTTCTAGGGCTTTCTAGGGCAGCATGAAAAATAAACCATGAGACACATACCCGTTTTGTATTTACCTTCTCCCCTTAGTGAATGGTCCTTGCATGCTCCCACCCACCTGCCTGCCAAGACTCCCCCTAAATCGACTGCTTTAACTCTCTTTGGGCAGCTGTCCAGTCTCCAGATCATTCTTCCCCATCTTGCTTCCCCAGACCTGCTCTGAGCCCTATTCCCTCTGGTCTGTGCTTTCTGCTTTCCAAAAGTGATGGATGTTTGGCTCTGGAGTGGTGTTTTTCAAATATTTTTGACCTCATAGAAAGAAACATATTTTATAACATGAGGATATAGATACACACATAATAAAATGTGTATATATCTGTATTATGTATATATATATATATATATATATATACACTCACATATAATGAAAATTTTATATATATGTAAAATAGCTGAACAGTTTTGTGAAATAGAACTTCTTTTTCTGTGCCCTTTGGATATTTTCTATTTGTTTTTATTTATATATTTATTTGTTTATTTATTGGTGAATTGCCACGTCCTGCTAAATTTATTTCCCAGTACCTTCCTGGAGTGCAGCCACATTGCAGACGGAGCGTGTGCTCTTTCCAGCCCCTTTCCCAATTTTCCTCCACTTCCAGGGACCATTTTTAACATGATCTACCCTCTCTCTTGTGCCAGGGCCTGCTTCCAAACGGGAGGCCTGGCCCTCATATGGCTCTTTCTCTCCATCTCTCTCTCTTTGAAAAATCTCTTTCTCGCATGTGGCATCCAGGCCTGAGGCTGCAAACCCAACGTGAGGAGGCCTGGGTAACAGCTCCAAGCATTGTGAGGAAACTCTCTCATCCTCTCAGCCTGTTTATTCTCTCTTCTTCCCACACTGGAGGGTGGAGCCTGGGCTGTCTCCTTGGACTGGCTAGAAATGGTAAACTGGAACTTATAATCAGGGTTTCAGACCAGTGATTCCCAGTTATTGGTCTATAGGCCAGTCATGAATAGCCGGGCTATGAAAAAGGAGGAGGAGGAGCTGGGAAGGAGACAAGGAAACACTTAGGGGCTCATTTGAAAATAATGGTGCCCCCATCCCACAGTAAACCTACTAAATCTTATGCAGATCAGGCACAGCCATGTGTGTTATTAAAGCTTCCCAAGTGACGCTGACCCCCAGACAGCTTTGAGAGCTGTTATTCTAGACGCTTCTAGGAGAGGGAAAAAGAGTTCTGCCCCGAGGCTAATACTGTGACTTGAATTCTCCTTTGAGGTTTGGGACGAAACGTCAAATTTATCAAAATGTTTTCTTTACTTCCTTGGTACACTCAGCTCCCTCTGGGGTAGGGTTGGAAGATTGACTTTCAGATAAATAACAAATAATTTTTTAGTGTAAGTATGTGCCACACAATATTTGGGACACTATTCATTGTCCAGAATTACAGCTGTTTTTCTGAAATCCAAATTTATCTGGGCTGTATTTGACAACTAATCAAAAGGAGGAAAATCGTTATCTCCAGGTGCATGGGTCAAAACAGGCTCTGTGGCTAGCCTGCAAAGGCTTCATGTCCTGGCGTTTATCAACCGGACGCCTTTTGACATATTTTTAGGCTTCCTATGCCTCGGTTTGCTCATCTATAAGATGGGGAAAGTCGTATCTAATTCAGAGGTTCTTCGGAGAATTGAATGAGTAATTGAATATAGAGGACTCAGAACAACGCCTGACAGGTGGTGAGCCTCAATGATCGATAGCTGCTAATATTAGTACGACTAGCATTTCAATCTCACCACCAGTTTTTGTAGTTACTTGTTGGATTGTGTCAGAATTTGACTTCAATCTGAGTCAAATTAACTGATCAAATAAAAGGTGCTCCTGGGTTGATGGCTAGCACTGTATAAATGGAGGGATCCCAGCTTCGAGGTAGTAAAAATACATTTTTACAGTAACTCAGTTATCTGACTCTAAAGAGGGTCAAGAAATATTGTGTGTGTGTGTGTGTGTGTGTGTTGAGGAGGTGTAATCTTAAATCCAACTTAACTTCGCCTTCACTAGAGGCAAACCCCGTGGTATTTTCAGCACGTCCCTTCTAAGCTGGAAGGGTCCTGATTATTTAAAAAAAAATTCTCAGAATCCATGTTCCCTTGCCATAGACGAGAAGCTGTTTTTGTCATCAGAGTGTGTGTGCTTGTTTACAACACACGTCTCTCTGTGCAGCTGGGGGCCAGCGATGCCTGACCTACAGCTGTGTTGGCCCCAGCGTCCATGGGAGGCCCTGGCATTCATGGGAAGGCGTGGCCGTGGTGGGACTCCCCTCACTTCCTTGAATTCATTCAAGTGAATTCATTCCTGATAATCCCTGTCCTTCAGTTTTTAGAGAACAATCATTAGAATTTGCTATTACGCCTCTGGAGACAGCTGCCCATTGTCTCCTCAATCTTCCAGTTATGTATTTATGGATCCAAATATCATTTATTTATATCAACAGCTGTCTCCTTATCAACAGTGGTGCTTAACTGGCACTGCTCTCACCTACATTTTCCAGCATTTTTAGCAACATTCTATTCTTAGGCAGAGTTAAACTCTTGGGCTGTTTTCCTGGCATCAATATTTATGGGGTTATGTTTCTTCCTCTATAAATAGAAGAATTCCCAGTAGAACTGTCACCCTCCTCTCTGCCTTGGACTCACATGTGCACACATGCATAACACACACACACACACACAAATGGAAAGAACAGATCTCCAGCTGGGATCTGAAAGAAATCAGGATTCAGATAGAACTGATTAATAGGCAGAGGACCTTTAAAATCTTGGTTTTATTTTACCTCTTATTTTATAAGTTTTTGGTCACATTTTCATTGGGATCTGCCTTTGTATGGGAGTCCTTGGGCCATTTGCCTTTGAGAAGAGTTTCTTTGCATTCCTTTCAGTAGGCAGATACGGTAGAGAAGACAGGTGGGAATATAGGTGGGAGACAGAAAAGATAACCAGTGTCATATATGGAAAAATGTTTGGTGGTTTGGTAATTTTTATGAGCTAGACCAACTTCTTTTGGAAGGACTCTAAAGTTATTTAAAAGTTCAGTGAGTGTCTGTACAAACATGTGTTCCCAGTAAAATTTTAAACACATATTTTATATTTCAGCATGTTTTTAGTGTGTTCATGTTGAATAAACTTAGTGGGAAAAGACCTAGATGAATTAGACCCTAACTTCAGCATTGTCCCTTATCTGCTAGAATTTGTGAAAGTTAAAAAAGAAAACTTGCTGGACTCAGTTTCCTTTTCTATAAAGTAAGCAAGAAAATAGGGTGCACTCAGATCTGTTCACATTCAGATTCCATTATTATATGCCCATTTCCCAGCTTCTATTTGTATATGTAATTGTTCTTTTCAGTAGTGTCTGTCAGTCATCACATCCGAGCCTAGAAAGATTAAATTTTTTTACTGGACTCTGTTCCTGTGTCCTCCTCATACTGGTTATTCTAATTCCTGAACATCTTTTGAGATGGGCTGAGAACCTGATAAGAATTAAGCCCTTCGGTTGAGAATAGCGGTAGGTTTTTTAAGAACTACGGAGTTATAAGGCTGGAAGAGACAAAAGGAATTACTTAGCTAAGTTGTCCCTTTCCTCGCGACACTTTACCAATCTGCTAAACTTTGATTTGTCCAATCACTTGTGTATCGAGAGCCTTGTGTATTGAGCGCCTCCAATTTCCCAGGCAGGGTGTTCGTGCCACCCACTCGGGGAAACTCCAAGAGCCATGATCAGACCTACTTTTGAAAACAACTGCCCGGTTGCTGGGGTCTCTCTGTTCCAAGGGCCCTATTTAAACTCTCCGATGTTTCATTGAATGGATCTCCCTTCGGAGTCCAGTTTGTGACCGTGCCTCTTATCTGATTCTTTTCCATCCAAAAATTGAGATACATTTTTGACGAGGCCCTCTGTCCTTTGCCACGAATCGGAACTTCAGCTAGAGAGCATTTCTCCTGTTGCTGGTGCTGTCCGCCTAGCTCAGCTGTCTGCTCCCTCCTCACAAGGATTCTGGTTTTTTTTAATTCATTTATCTCTGCTTTGTTTCTTAGAAGAGATACAGAATGACTTGTCATTCTTAGCTCGTCACCCAATACTGTTTCGGGTGTACTGGTTGAGTTTATCACTCACAGACAAGTCTAGCTCAATTCTGTTGTAAAAAGCCTGACCGCCAGCCTCAAGGGTTGGCTCTATTCCAACCCCCTGTAACTGAGGATTTGCTCCTGTCACTCATGGTTCAGTAGAACACAAGTTACCACCAAGCCCTTAAAGCGTGATTAACGGCATTCCAGAAAAGGTGCCAAGCTCTTTCTTCAGCCAAGACTTCAGCTTAGCAACTGGGGACCCAGCCTTCCTGGAATCCCCAGGTCATTGTTTCCCAGCTTCCCCACTCGAATTTGCTTACTGACAATCAGTAAAGCCCAGAGAATTTGACCTTCCTCTTGGACTGTTTGCTTGAAAAAAGTACCAGAACCACACTCAAGGGCGGGGATATTTACATAAGAAGAAATAGGATAATTCTTTCTCATTTACAAAATGCTTTCATATGTATTGCTTTGATTATTTTGGCAATTAAGTGGGAATTATTTTGGTTTTACACTTGTGTAAAATGAGAAGGGTAAACTTAAATTCTAAATAAAAAGAATGTATTGACTATTTCCTTAAGTTTCTCTCCCCCAAAGAACCTGTTATTTCTCTTGGACTCCGGGCCCAGTTCGTTTTGTTGCTTGGGCCATGATTTTAATAGAGTCATGATTATTAACATGATCCCCATCTGAGTTCCTGACAATTAAGCTTCCTTTATTCAGGAAAAAGAAGAATATATGTTTCAAAGCTATCCTCCTAACAATGTGTCACCAGTGTCCAAGGAAACTCAGCTCTTCAAGGGAGAAAGCACAATTCGTCAGGCCTACTGGAAAGAACCTACAGAAAAGGCTTTGTGGGGTCTTCATGGGTGAAAGGTCAGATTAAAGATGTTACAAACTGTCCTTGCGTGATCTATTTTTAAATAAGAGTAAAACAATATCTGACTTTTCATTCAGTGCTCACAATGCTAAACCTCAATTGTTTCAAATCTACCAAAAAGCATTCATTCTTTAAGCTTCCCTAAGCATATTAACAGTGTTTTCATCATAATTTCCTAATAGTTAAAAGCACATTTTCCAATCATAGTCCCCAAATGATTTTTCTAGAAATAAAGCCAGTTTCCTGGCATTCTACCTATCCTGCAAATATCGTGCCAATCCACACTCAAAAACCTTCTGGGCTTTACGTTATGTACAGACAAAAATCTAACACATTATCAGGGCAAATTTGTTATTTAGACTCCTATAATCTGCCTCAAATGTTCCTTCTGTTAACCTTCGTCTTGTGCATCTTTAATTCCAGGTTATTACATTTTGAGTTTTGATAGACATGGCCAAATGGCCCTCCTAATTTGTACCATTTACAGTCCCTGGTAAGGTGTAGAAATGCCTGTTTCATCACACTGGCCCCAACATCTTTTTAATATTTGCCAAACTGACAGGCAAATATTTATCTAATTGCTTTAATTTTTATGCCTTTGATTATTAATAAAATTAAGCATTTTTTCAGATGTTTATTGGTCATTTATATATTTTTTTTTCTGGCTTGACTATTTAAGTCATTGTCCTAAGTGTCTCTATTGGAATGTTCACCTATTTCTTAAGAACTGCTTCTAGGAGCTCATCATAGCATGGATATCAGCTCTTTGTCACTCGTGTTATAAATATGTGCTTATCATTTGTCTTTGGTCTTTAACTTTTTACGTTGTCCTGTTCGGCACAAAAGTTTAAGACATTCGTCAATGAGTGTCTCTGTCAATCCTTTCCACTATGGATTTTAAATTGGGGTCATGCTAAGAATTTTTTTTCTATAAAAAGATGGTAAACATAGCCTCCTATATTATCTTCTAACACTTCTTTAAGTGAGTTAGTTCATTTGTTTGTTATATACTTTTAAACTCTCAGTCCTTCTGGAGTTATTTTAGGTTGCGGTATAAAATAGAGGTTTACTTTCATTTTCCTCCAGATGAATAACCAGTTACACTAACTACATTTCTTGACTAAACCATTCTTTATCAAGACCACCTGTAAAATTCTTTATCAATTTTAAAGGTGCACATGGTCATATAATAAAATTCTAACCTAAATATTTTTTAAATTCTATGCTATCTGTGTCTTTTCTTCTGCTAGTTACTTGCTTAATTGGCATCTTGGTCGACAATGTAGAAGAGTGTTATACGCCTAAGAAATATGTCTTTCTCTTCTTAGAAATAATTAGCCCGATTCTCTTAAGAGATTAAGCATAGGAATGTCTTTAAGCAAAATTAGGCTAACGTACAAACACAAGTGTGAAAGGTCGTCATGGAAAATATAATCTGCTTAATACAAAACCTCGTTACCCAAAACTTTGCAGGTGTGAATCTGTTCTGTTGTGACAAAGCTGTCCTAACACCACAAATTTAGAGTAAATGCCTATTTACTATCCCTAATAATAAAGGAATTCTTATGATCAGGTTTTTAAAAATTTTGTCTTATGAGAAAGAAGCAAGTGATAAGGAAATTATCTTCAAGACTTTATTTAAAGTCTTTAGTTTAAAAGACTTTCTTTAAAACAAAACAAAAAAACCCCACTAGCGTTTCCATGGTTTGTGGGCCTCTGGGGATTAAAGACTGACGTTCTCACTGAGAACCCAGAGACACGATGAAGACCAGATAACCTTCATCAACAAGATTTAACTATATTTTGCACATTTTAGGGCTACATACCTCATGGCTGTTCACCTCTTTGCATTTCATTCTTTCAACCGACTGTGCATGGGAAATTTCCTATAATTCTATGAAATGCCAGGGCACTTTCACACTTATTAATTCTTATGGATTTTTGGCCTCAACATGCCAGACCGCAGGTTTTCAGCTGCCGTTGAGCTGGAGCCTTGATGAGATTATCTGTGGCTTGCCGGGGAGGGGGCGTGGTAAGAGGCCCCGTCCGCCCACCCCGCCCCGCCCGGTTCTGTGTACTACAGTGGTGGAATTCAGCAAGGCTAGAACCAGCTGGGCATGGGAGAGAGGATGATCTAGATCATTTGCACCATCCCTCCAGGTTCCTAAGATTATTTTCATAGCTCTCAAGACCGTGTATCCAGTCCAGAACTACGGAGACCTTGACATCCTGTAAGCACGTCTCTGCTCAGACACACTCTATGTAGCTATGGGTATTCCCTGCTAAAGACCTTTAGAAAGAGAACAAGGCAGACTATTTTGAAAGTGGCGGAGACATATGTTTAGACTGGGTAGAACGTGGTTTCTTAAGGAGCGGCCGTAAGCAAAACTGTGAATTCAGTGACACTGTCCTAGGGATGCCATCCCTCTACTTTCCGGGTCGTTCACCCTGGGGACACACCGCCGCCACTGCTCATGTCCTTCCGTACCCAGTACCCTCTTGCTTCATCCAGTTCACACTTGCTCCCAGCCAAAGTGCTAAAAAATGTCACTGACACCCTAGTTTGAATGAATGTGTTCACTTACTTTTCCTAGGAGGATATTTGTATCCCTTTAATTGTGGAATGAATGACACCAAAGGGCATATGGATGCCACAGTATTGTGCTCGCCTAACCCTCAGCACCACAAGAGATAAACCCTGTGATGGGAACCCTGTCCTTGCTTTTAAAAAGGAATAAAGAAATACACTGTCTTTTTAGAGAAGCAAGACATATGTACCTTTGAGGCCTGTCGGCAACAATTTCCATCAACTTGTGGTCATGCACAGAATAGGAGTGTTTGAAAGTCAAGTTTCTAAGACTCAACACAGGCAGGCTCTCATTTGAACGCTTCATGCTCATGGCTACCATTTTGCAAATCAAGTGACCAGAATAAGAAAAGCTAAATAATTTGCTCAAAGTTTGTTACTTGTTAATGGTTGAATAAAGTACTATATGTGGCTATATAATATACAATCTTCTTAAATTTGGGTTATGGTTGAATAACTAATAGTGGTTTTATTAAGAACATAACAAAAGGCTTGTGCTCATACTCTGATAAATTATAGAATGTACTTTTATCTATTTTTGTTACTTCTCTTGTCTCTGTAATTTCCAGCCTGTGTGTGTTATTATCAGGTTTAGTTTAATGGATTTCTCCATGGAAATGCCAAAGTCATCATTTTTCCGCATTTCTCCACCCTGACCTTCTTTCTATACCTCCTTTGGTAACTTCTCATTATTTAGTATCTGGCCTGGATGGATGACATAGAATATCAGGTTTGCATAAATTAATTCTTCATGAAAAAGAAGAAAAGGGAAAAGAAAAATGACTAATTTTCAAGGACTGTCAGAAAATATAGTGTATCGCTTTTTTTATATTTATTTGGGGAGGGAGCAGAGGAAAGGATTAAAAGGGTCAGTTTGTGGATTTTTTAGAGTCTAGGGAAGGAGTGTAAATTGGGAAGCACTTCCTGGAAATATACCAATTAGGTCAAAGCTTAAACTAATTCATCCTAAAGTGAAAATAAACTTGATCTGATCAAGAATATTTTTATTTCAAGAGATGGCTAGGGGAAATCTATGACTAATTCATGGAAGCCGTGAGATTGACATTTTTAACAATTACCCTTGGCCGAGCCTTCTTTATTCCAGTCAATCCATCTCCCAGGCACACCCCCAAGAATAGGGGTTACCGTGTTGCAATCGATAGAGAGAAGGCTGTGCTTTGAGTCAGCAAACCTCTAGTCTGAGACTCACCAAACATCTCGGTTTATATAATTACCGAGAAGCTGAACTCTGTTGTATCTGCTCATTGTTTTTTCCACTCTCTGTTCCTTTAGTTACCCTTCTTTAGGAAATGGGATATTGAAATCAGAGTTTTCCCCATGGGGAGGGGAAAAATCATCTCAGATTAACAGGTAGTAAGGATGATAGTAAGACACATTCTAAGGAATCAAATCACAGCTTTGGGGCTTACCTGTGATTCCTTCTTCACATCACAGCCCCAGGGAGCCCTTCCTCTGGTGTAACCGTGGCTCAATCACTTCTTGTTCTGTTTGGAAAGATAATCGTAATATCTGAGCCACAGGAGCTCGCTGGCAGGCGTACAGGCCACTGATTCACCAGCAAATCCTGCAGCACGTTGCTGCCCAGCAGGCAGACAAGCCCAGAACACACCCCCTTCAAGAAGGAAGAGAGGAATACCTTTATGTTGACTCTCCCTCCCACTTAAGTCCCTATCAGGCCTGGTAAGAGGAAAGAGCTCAGAGCCCAAGACCTAATGATTCTCCCAGCACACAGAAATCACAGAAGAAAATGGGAGAAGAATGCTCTAGGGAAATGCAGGACACTTCTGTCCTAGATTCATGTGTCACACGATGCCACTCTGTCAAGCTTTCACATCCAGCCTCTCGACACCCAGGGCCATAGCCCATAAAGCAGAAGGAATGTAGCCTTTCATGCATAAATTTCAGCTGGGGAGAGGTGGGTCTTTCCAGTGAGTTATGGGGAGAGGTAGATATTATTTTTCCTTTTCCCACTTTCTCACTCAAGGGTGAAGAATCAACCTGCTACTTTCCCAGACAAAGGCACCTCGGACTTCTGGGTGGAATACTATGGAATGGGGGTGGGCAAAAGAGAGCAACGGTGTGCACGCCCAGGGCAAATGCTTTTGGTATGTTCTTTGTCCTTAGAAAACCTCGTGCTAAACCTTACTAACTTCTTTCATAAGTTTCTTTCCAAGGAGTCATCCGATTTGAAAGCTGACACTCCACATTTACCAATGACTTGAGGTAGTTGACACTTTAAACCACTCTATAACTTACAAATGATTTGAGGCAGCTTACAATACTAATGCATAAAATTACATTAGAATAGACATAAAGAAACATAAACTATAAAAGTTCTATACATAAACTATATGTATGTACATGAACTATAAAAAGGGGAAACTATAAGAGTGGAGAGTCACAGGAATAGAGACCTAAACATAGAGAACAGACATGTGGACATGGTGGGGGGGGAAGGGAGGGTGGGATGAACTGGGAGATTAGGTTTGACATAAATACACTACCATGTGTAAAATAGATAGCTCGTGGGAACCTGCTGTATAGCACAGGGAGCTCAGCTTGGTGCTCTGTGACGACCTAGATCGGTGGGATGGGGGGGTGGGGGAGAGGGAGGTCCAAGAGGGAGGGGATATAGGTATACATATAGCTGATTCACTTCATTGTACAGCAGAAACTAACACAACACTGTAAAGCAATTTTACTCCAATAAAAAAAAAAAAAGAGTAGAGAGTCAACTAAGAAAAAGAATGTAAATAAAAACCTATGAGGTAGTTACAGTGTTTTGTAAATTTAAAACGTAACTCTAGGGACAGAGCTTCCTAGCAATGAAAAGAGGAAGCTAGTCAGATACATTGTTTTTATTATCAGAAAAGAGGAAGCATCCATTTTCTCAGGAAGGACAAAATGGTCTTCAGGGCACTAAAATCTAACAGAAGTCTCTCTCTCTTTTTTTTTTTTTTTAGAGTGAACAATATTCCCAATATATTAGGGTCCATATTTTCATTTTGAATACTTTTAGTGCCAATCAGGCCTAAACTCAATGTGATGCTCTTGTTTCCAACACCATCTGGGCCACTTGGTCCTCATCCTGTCTCTTCATGACCAGGTCTGGATCTGGTCCAGTGGAAGAGCTGTCAAGAGAACAAAGCCATTCTGACAACCTCCAACAGTCCAAGGGCATCAACCCTCTCTCCTGTGTCCCCCACCAGCCTGGGTGGAATAAAGCTGATCTCATAATTTAGTCAAGTTAATTCTCTTCTCCTCATGTGCTTTTTCTGAAGGGTTCTGTCTGTTTTCAGGATCCACCAATGGTACGTGGAGACCAAATTTCCATTCAATACGAAGGGTCGAGGACTTCTAGAACTATATACTCTTACTCAGCTGATCCAATGTCTAACATTCTAGGATTAGGTACCATATTTTCAGTTCAGTGCTGCCCTTTTCCTATTGTCTGTATGAAAATGCAGGAGCTTGTGGGAACATATAAGTCACTGACATCTCAGTGGGAATGTGTCTATAAAATGCACTAATAATTTATTAATTACTTAGGGAGAAAGTAGCTATGGAATGGGGTGGGGGGCGAGGGGGAGGGGTAAGGAAACAGCAGAAGAGCAGACTAAGTGGCCGATCAGTGTAGAGCTCAGCGTGGTGAGGGCTGGCAGCTCGTATGGCAGCTCTGTTATTCACTTCCAGCTCTTTTTATCATGAAGCCCAGCAGCTTCCTAGGGGCTGGTGTATAGCACTCAGAACCAAAGGGACCCCTACAGTTCCTTATTAGATCAAAACCATTTAGCAGATACTAGAAAATTAGGCAACCAATAAACATCAGTGATTTCATGAGTACATTGATTTTGGTGAAACCCTGAATTCAAATAAATGTATGTGTTTAATAGCTAATTCCATATTTTATAGAAGGAGATCATAGTATGCCCCATATTTAGGTTGTTTCACAAAGAGGGTTACCAATGACTCACCACCAAGCCATTTAATCACCCCTTCTAGCTTCCTCCTAGTAATATGCTAACACACGCGATGCTGAATTTTTCAATATTTCCTGGTTAAGGGATGGGGTTCCCCCATCACTGCAGAGGACAAAGAGCACAAGGAAGAAGCATGCTTTGAGCCTTGTGGTGGCATTGTGACATGTCTTTGTTATGAGCCCAAGAAGAGCCACCTTCTGCGAAGGCAGAGCTGAGTAAGTGTTGCTGCTCTGGTGTGATGGCAATGCTCCTTCTTCCCCCGAATCTCACTCACTAACCTATGAAGCAGAAACAAGGTTGTTCACCTGAGGGTACAAAGACAGCTAAACCAATGCGTTTTGGTCCATCTGGTCAACTTGACATTTTTTTCTCTGGTGAACTTGACCACAGAGCTTCCTTGGCGCGTCTGGGTCCAGCATCCTGCAAATGCCGAAGAAGAGCAAGAAGGAAGACCGGGGGCTGAGGAAGAGCTTCAGGTCTCCTAACTCCATCTGTCTGTTTTGGTCTGATGGCTTGGCTTCCCAGCAAAAGAATAGAGTCACAGGAATAAGCAGCAGCAAGACTGCGGCTTAGGAGAAAGGAAATAGCAAACAGAATCGTGTTACTGGAACTAGTTATCTAACTCTTATGACCTCAACAATCTTTCCCTGAGTGACGGCTGTGGGGTTGAGACAATATCTGAATTTGATCAGCAGGTGGACCTGCGAAGGACATGTACCCACGCTGAGGAGTGTCCTTCCATCAGAAGTGCTGGGTATCCTTTGCGTTTGGTCTTTGAGAAGCTCTGATCCAGGGGCTGCAAACACAAAGGGCCACCTTGAATGACATGGTGATTCAAGGGAGGGATAGGTCCTGAACTGTCTCCAGCGGCTTTATTCCATAATTGTGAAAGGGTTAAATGCAATTTTTAAAATTCAGGTATAATTAGAAAAAAAAAACTGAAAGGAGAAGTAAAGAGGGGAAGAGTTGACTGTAAAATGTAAATTACAGGGCTTCCCTGGTGGCGCACTGGTTGAGAATCTGCCTGCCAATGCAGGGGACACGGGTTCGAGCCCTGGTCTGGGAAGATCCCACATGCCGCGGAGCAACTGGGCCCGTGAGCCACAATTGCTGAGCCTGCGCGTCTGGAGCCTGTGCTCCGCAACAAGAGAGGCCGCGATAGTGAGAGGCCCGCACACCGCGATGAAGAGTGGCCCCCGCTTGCCGCAACTGGAGAAAGCCCTCGCACAGAAACGAAGACCCAACACAGCCATAAATAAATAAAAATTAAAAAAAAAAAAATTAAAAAAAATGTAAATTACAGTGAGTAATATGGCAAGTCTTACAAATATGGTAAAACAATCAAAATTGATGTAGTCTCTTAACACTCAGACCTAGGACTTAAAGAAAGGTAGCTGGGGACTTATTGGACTGTATGAGGACAAAACTTGGTCAGTGTGACTTATGGGGAACTGTTGGGGGGAGGCAGTGTTATTGCATGATAATTGAATTGTTATTTAGCATTAAAATAAAGGACATTCAAATAAACAAGGGGAGGGTTCACAAAACGGTAGGAACTCCTTTCCCAACTACATCAGAGACAGGTGTAACAATCTACAAACCTGGGAGCCAGCCTGGACAGCAAGGGAGAAAACAAGATGACCTGTCAAGCATTGAGTATCAGCTGTCTTTACTGAGCACTAACTATGACCCAAGGACTGTTCTGAGTCATTTCCATGTGCTTTTATATCCTCAGCAACCTGTGAGGCAGTGATCACTATCATTCCCATTTTACAGATGAGGAAAAGGAGGCACAGAGCAGTGAAGGAAATGATGGGCCAGGACACTAACACAGCCTGACTTCAAAGTCTGTTTTCTGAACCTACACTCCATTGCTTCTCTAAGACAGATGAGAAATGCAAAGAGAAGTGTCAAACACTTGCAAAATAACCAAAGAAAAGATAAAGGCAAGGCTATGTCTCAGGTGCTAATGAGACACAGCGTTCTTACCATCTGAACCTTCCATAATAAGTCAGAGAGCCACCAGAGCCCCATAGAATCCACAGTTCCATTTTATTCAAGTAGCTTCAAGTGTCATTAAATTCAAGGCTCTGGGTGCATTTAACAGGGTTGGGCAATCTTCCATCCACTGCCCTTAATCAGTTCAGAATGTACTGTGTTTGAATGCCAGAGGTAACACTGAGAAGAGAAAGCCATGGACTATAAAAGTATTGAGCTTTTTTTTACCCCTTACTCTGCCTGTCTTTAAAATGCGAATTACAGAGCACTAAAAAAAGAAAGGGAATTCCATGGCAGTGGTTAGGACTCAGTGCTTTTACTGCCGGGGCCCAGGTTTGATCCCTGGTCAGGGAACTAAGATTCTGCAGGCTGCATGGGTGTGGCCAAAATAATAATAATAAGAAGAAAATAAGAATTATACAGCACCAAGCAGCCCACCTTTCCAAGCTCAGCAGACCCTCACTGGGCACATGAAAGACACAACCACAGGCACCAACATATCCCCTGTGTTCACGTGATGCTCAGGAATTCAGATGAGCATCTGGGCAGCCTCAGTGGAGAAGTTTGTCCTGATACAGCTTACAAGAATTCTGCTTTTACTATACAGGTTCTAGAGTCCCAGACCCTTAACAGTGAGATGCATTTCTCCACCAGCCGAAAGCAGCAGAGAAAAGTAACACCAACGAGACTTCTGGAGAACGCTCATGAATCTGCTGGGTTAGAGGCTAAAACCCAACAGACTGTCATTCAGTGCCCCCAAGGGTGCATTCCTGTGGATAAAAAATTCTCCCAGAACAAAATAAATCTGATTCCATCCCTAGGCATTTTTTCTTTGATATTGTGGCTGTCTTCAAGAGGACAAACATATGTAGAAGATGTGGCCTGAGATTAAGGCATTCTTTTTTACTTAAGTATTGTTTCTTTTTAGCAAACCACAAGTTGAACCCAGGGCTCCAGAATGTCTTTTAAGCAAAGTGAGACATCTAGTGGCCAAGATTCACAACGTGGAAGAGGCCACCTGTAAACAAAATCGGGTACAAACGTTCAGCTTGCCACGTGTGTACTGGGGGACTTGGGGGGTGGGAGAGAGGTAACCTCTGAGAACCTGAGCTACTTTGTCCAAATATTTGGCAGGGATTCTATTTGCAGTGGAGTTCATTCATTCATCTACTTATTCATTCAACATACATTCATATTAAATGTCTACTAGGTACAAGATACTGTGCTAGGCCCTGGGGATCTCAAAATCTATAAATATTTCTAACTTTATAATTTAATAGAAAGGCTTGAGCTTAATAGAAAAACTAGGCCACCAACAATCAATTAAAATCCTTTGTGATATGGGCTAACCACACTATGGCTGCCCCTAAAAGAAGCACTTAAATGAATCTTTGAGGGAAAGAGGAAAACATGTCTAAACCACAGGTCTCAAACTGGCACCCTGAGGGCCCCATCTGGCTCACAGATGTGTTTGCTTGGCCCAGGCAATGTTTTTAAAACTCTGAATTAGTTGTTAACGTTTAAACATCCGGGGATTTCACATGAAAATCCAGATTTCAGCTTCTTTTGAAAAATGGGCAGGTCTGACAATACTGTTTCCATATTTCTGCCTTGGTGACATTTAACTGAAGCTGAGCAGAGACTGTCCATGTTCCTGTTGCTTTCTTTCATCACAGCAAAGAATTTAATTAGTTCAAGGAATTTTTGGTAGATTTTACATGAACGAGGTACAAAACTCAAAATTACAAAAATATATTCATTGGAAATTTAGTCTTCTACAACTCTTGTTCCACAGCTCACAAATCATCATCTACAAAAACATCCACCCTCACCAGTTAGGTATTGTATAAATATGTTTCCCTCTCTAGCAACTTACACCAGAATCAATTTCATCTGGGTTAAAAATGTTAAAACAAAATACGAAACTGTAAAGATACTAGAAGAAAACAGGGAGTTGTTGCTCTTATATCCATTAATTTGTTGATTTAATGAGAAAACCTTTCCAAAGTAAAACCATAACCCAGAATGACAAAGAGAAACAATTGGTATTTGACTATATAAAAAGGTGTGGGAGGGGATTCCTCACGGCAAAAACCACAAAAAACAGCATCCAAATATAAATAATTACTTGGAAAAATATTTCCAATGTATAAGTGAGTCTTTTATTGACTATGTAAATAGTTCTTATAAATCTATAAGAAAAAGCTATGTCTGTTGAAATAACTTTCTGGGCCCCAAATGGAGCCACTTCTGCCTGGAATGCCACATCAGCAAACTCAAACTTGGGTGACTTCTGTGTCCTTGTAAATGCTCCACTTGACGTGAAATGCAGTCTATCCAGTTAACCAAACACCAAGCCAGCTCTGGGTTCTACCCTTATTTCCTTGTTCTTTTTCACCCCAAACAAGGTAGACTCTGCAGCCCCAGTCAATCAGATAGCTTTTATTTTCTCTTCCTTATTCCTTACTCTTTACATATAAAAGCTTCCTGCCTTCTGCCCCATTTTGCACCTCTCCAAATGGAGACTGTCTACTCCATGAAGTGTTAAATAAAGCTTGTTTGGATCAACTAAATTGTCTTCTTTAATCATTGTTAATACAACCAAAGAGAGAAATGGACAAAGGGATATGAAAAACAAAAACAAAAAAAGAGGTAAAAAGACTTCTGAAATATATGAAAAGCAGGGAAAAGTCTAATCTAACTTGACAAAATGAAAAATAAAACATTAATGAAATATTACATTTCACCTCTCAGGTGGGGCAAAGATCAAAAAGGTTAATACTATTGTTGTAGGTAGGAGGAAATAGGCAGTCTCATATATAGCTAGTGGGAGTATAAATCAATAAGTCTATGCCAAATTTTAAAATGTGCATATCCTTTAACCTAGCAATTCTATTTTCTAGAAATAGAACCTACAGATATACTTGCCCACGTGCAGAATATCTGTACAAATATGTCCAATGCAGAATTACTTGTGATATGTGACAAAATATATATGCACAAAATATAAACCTTTTTTGTTTTAAGCAACTGAAATTGTTACTACCATGAATCAATTTCATCTGGGTTAAAAATGTTAAAATATGAAACTATAAAGATACTAGAAGAAAACAAGGAGCTGTTGCTCTTATATCCCTTAATTTGTTGATTTAATGACAAAACCTTTTCAAAGTAAAACCATAACCCAGAATGACAAAGAGAACCAAACGGTATTTGACTATATAAAAAGGGGGGGGGGGATTCCTCATGGCAAAAAACCACAATAAATAGCATCCAAATATAAATAATTATTTGGGAAAATATTTTGTATGTATATTATAAGTGACTCACTCTTTTTCATTGTTACCACCATTGACTTAGTTGACTAATACAGAAATTAGTTCCAAGAGTGGGGCAAAAACTTCCATAAGAGAAATTTGAAAATTAATGGCATTTGCTTCTGGTCTAGCTAATGGGCAGCAAAGAAACTGTTACAGGAGACTAAATTGAAGGCAATCTATGTAATGCAGTAAAACTTTTGTGAGAACTTGTCTGGTAGATAATAATATGCTGAATAAGCTTGTGGTCTTAGATAAAGAAGTTAGAACCCCTTTTAGCACAGCTAGTGGCTCTCTTGACAGTGTAACTCTCTTAAAAACGTAGCTGGCTTTTTATCTATTTTATTCAATTAGCTTTATGTGCCAATCGTTATGCCCCAATTCTTTTCCAGGCAGGTATCTTGAGCATATCAGGCTTTGGTGGGAGAGCCATATCTTTGGTCTATTTTCCCAGAGCAATTTTGTCCAACTGAAAGGATTTACTTAGAACCACCTTAATTTTCCAGATGTTTAAGCAAAAGGTTTTTATGGTCATACCCTTGACTTGCTTCTTGTCATGAGGCTTAGTAGTAATTGGCCTTAATCACTCAAAGGCTATCTCGGTTTTATATTTTTCCAGTTAGAAATGGGAATTAGTTACATCTTCTGTCTGACAGATCCTGGAGTTTGGGGACTTATTTTTTTGTCCTTTTATTCCTTTTTGAGAACAGCCATCTTTTTCTTATAAGGCATAGTCTAAACCAGCCAAAGCAATGAAAGCTAGTAACTTTTTCTCCAGCTATTTACCCATTTGTTCCAACACTGTTGATTGAATAATTCATCTTTTCCTTATTGATTTGAGGTACCACCTTTACTAAATATGAAATTCCCATGTTTCTTTGTGTCTATGTATGGACTTTACATTCTTTGCATTCATCTGAATGTACTCAAGAACCAGCTCAACACTATTTGCTGTAGCTTCATAATACACTTCTAGATATTTACCCAAGGGAAATGAAAATAAATGAAAAGAATTGTATGCAATGTTCATAGCAACTTTATTCATAATTGCTCAAATCTGGCAACAATTCAAATCTCCATCAATAGGCACAGGGACTAACAAATTCAGATATAACCGTACAATGGAATACTACTCAGAATATATATAACATTCTTAGCATGATATCTGAGCCTGTAAGGTATAACAGGGAAGTTGTGCTCTGTGCAAGAACAATGCTGTACAAATACAAGGTATGCCTTCCTTGGTTTACATCTGTACTCTTCCTACTTTGAATTATAGTGTCTCCATGCCTGTTTGAATGGATGATAAACTCAATTCTATTCAACAAGTATATACCGAGACCCTCTATGCATGGAGCCTGGCACAAAGTACTAATATCTAAACACTGTTAGAGACACAATAAGGAATAAACCAGGTCCCAGGATGTAAGGAGCTGACAGTTTTGCATGGGAAAGAGCACTAATGCGTTAAAAAAGTTGAGAACAATGTTATACATTACAATGAACATTTCCAATGCCTGTTACCTGCTTACACTCAATAAAAGCAACAAGGAGAATAATAACCTCAATATCATAAGAACTTAATCAAAACCTTAAGCTATGCCACACTTGCGGGTCCCCTCTCACTTCCACGTGGAGGGACAGCCAATTTGCCCTATGATGTCGTCTTCCACAGATTGGGGCTCTAACTTTTGGTTTTCCTGCTGATTTTAGTAAACCATCACAGTGTTATCATATATTAAATTTTTAACCCTTTGCTGAACTTATTTTGTCTTCAGCATGTGGCAGCATCTCATGGAAGTAATTTTAACCCCTCTTAAAAGAGTTCCTTTAATTTGCCTTAACTTTAATTTTTAGACCTCAAAGCACACTCTTATGCAGAATAGTCTCCAATTTAGTGCTTCTTTCATATATTCTGTATGCCTTTATTCATAAATTTGATTGGACACAGTCTCATGCTTACACTTTGCAAGCTGGCGACCTAATTTGTAATTTGTCATATGCAAAACTCTGTAACAAAAACTTAAAAAAAAAAAATCCACATAAATTTAGAAGCTTTTAGGAGGAGGTCTAAATTTATCTTTATAAATCCATACTCCCTTTCTTGGTTCCTTCACATAACAGCAGCTCACTGTTAGGCAGCAGGCCAGGGTTTGGGGTGCAGATACTTAAATGCAGGAAAGCAAATTTAAGTGACCCATTGAATGCCTGAAGATACTAACACAGCCAGACAAAAGCATGCATAATTTTCCAAGTGTAATTAGTCAGGGTTCTCCACAGAAACAGGACCAATAGGAAATATGTATACAACTATATAGATACAAAGAGATTTATTATAAGGACTTGGCTCACGTGATTATGGAGGCTGAGATGTACAAGATGGGCTGTTGACAAGCCAGAGTCCCAGGAGAGCCAATGTGTAGCTGCGGGCTGAGTCCAAAGGCCTAAGAATCAGGAGAGCCAATGGTGTAAGTCAGTTCCAGTCTAAAAGCTGGCTGTCTCAGGAACCCAGAAGAGCAGATGTTTCAGTCAAAGTCTGGAAAACACCAATGTCCCATCTCAATCAATCAGGCAGGTGATGTTCTCTCTATTCACAGAAGGGTCAGGCTTTTTGTTCTATTCGGGTCTTCAGTTGATTAGATGAGAGCCACACATCACATTAGGGAGGACAATCTGCTTTGTTCAGTCTACCAATTCAAATGTTAATCCCATCCTCAAACACCCTCATCGACACAGCCAGGATAATGTTTGACCAAATATCTGGGGACGCTGTGTCCCATTTGACTTGACACATAAAATGAACTGTTGCACCAAGCTAACTAGCCATAGACGGTCCAGCCCCGAGTCTACAGTTCCAGATTTTTCATGCTGCTCTTCCAGGGCTCCACATGATTTTTACCACGTTCTTTAAAAATCGTAAAATTATACTCTTTTGTTGAGACCCATCTAGTTAACCCACCAGAAATAGATAAGAATCAAGGAGGTACAGGCATAACACAGAAGCCATCAATAGATCAAAAGCCTGCTATCCTTTGTCAATGGTATGGAAAGTTTCCAGCACTTCACCTGCATCACCTTAGCCACCTTGATCCCACAGATGACTCTTACGACCTCAGTCAGAGGACACACAGCACATGAAGGGCCCAACGCTACGTCCAACTGCCCCCAACAACCCTGACTAGCTAAACAACATCTGGACCCTTCAGATTCACTCTCCAAGCATCATTACTGTGTTCACCATGACCCGACATCCCAAGAGGTCTCCAAGGGCAACGTCTTTTCAGAGGGACCACTTAGGCATGGGGAATACACTGAGAGGTACTCATATCAGTTCTAGACATTAGGGTACTTTCAGGTGTTGGCTTGCATACAAGATGCCAGAAACAAAATCCAAGGAAAAGAAGCTTTTGGCTGAGGGTAGACCATCTTGGGTGGCCTTTGGGAAAGAGATGTAATGATTCACAGAACAGGTTTCTGTACTAAGGAACAAGGAGAATTGTCCTTTGGCGGAAATGTGAGGATTCTCCCTTTCTCTGGGGCGGGGTTTGGGGACTGGAGGCAGTGAATTTCTTCAGGCGTAACAGCATCTGTGCACTTCCCCCACCGACTCATGCAACCCGTTAAAGCGGTTTTCCATGCCGTTGTCCCACAACAAACACACCACAACACTTCCTCCACCCACCCAGCCTCCTTTGCCACCTACCCCTTCCTAGGAGACGCAAATAGCCTCTGAATGAAAATAGCCGAGGCAGTACCACTAATTTATTTCACCTTCTAATTTCACATTTATGGGACACTGCCTAGTGCCAGGGAATCCTTTGGATATATTTTCTCAATTAAATTTCACAACAACCTATGATGGGTTCTGTTTTTTCTTCCCTTGCACAAGGATGAAACCAAGGCTTTGAAAGTTTAGCCAGCTCACCCAAGGTCACACAATCAGTGGAAAAGCTGACCCTGGAAGTCAGGTCTATCCACCTTGGGTTCCTGAGCTTTTCATGATTGATCTTGAAATCATGCCTTAGTGCCTCTCTGTCCAAATTTAGGAATCACAAGGCCTTAAGTACATGGTTAAAAGCAAACTTTACAAGAAGTCTTGAGACATTTCAATGGATGAAGTTCCTCTCCAATATGCACAATGCATAAAAGTTTGTGGACCTATTGGTTAAAAGAGATGTCACTTCAGAGGTTTTATTTGGGTCCCAGAATATAAATTTAAATTGCTAGATCCTTTAAGGATTTTAGATCCTTAAAAGGCGTTCGACCATTTGAGAAGGAGACAATTGAGGCTTTGAGTCTAACTTCTCTGTAACTCTACTCAAAATCATATGGCTGAAAATAAATGTTTTCTTCTTTTTCCAGCTTTATTGAGATATAATTGACATACAGCATTGTGTAAGTTGAAGGTGTACAATGGGATGATTTGATATATGCATATATTGTGAAATTATTACCACTAAATAATCTGATTTAATTAATTCAACTTGAGAGCCAATGGAGAGTTCCTTCCATTACTGAGGGACTTACTGAGCTAAATACTAACAACCCTCATCCTCAGGGAACATACAAGTTAAAAAAGGGCACGAACAAATAGACAGAAGGGTGATACCACGTCACCTATAACAGGAATTCGGGTCTAATAGGACTGATGATGAGCAGATTCATCCAGGTCATTTCGTTAGCCTCCCAGTGAATTGACCCTACATCATTTGAACCTGAATTTGGAGGATGCCATTTACATTGTTACAGCAGGATTTTCTATAGCATTAATATAATGGCTAAGTGTTAGATCAGCAGATGCCCAAGAGAGTACTGAGCACCCAACCCATGTCTGATCACAGAAAATGTATGTCAATTGCACCCACTCTGCCAATCAATCTCCACTCCCCATTTCATCTCAGGACACCCTCTTGTCTCTCCTGTTCCACCATGAGAAGCAGTATAGGGTAGGCGTCAAGAATAAGGATTCAGGGAGACATCCGTTGGGTTAATCATCTGATGATGCTGAATGAAATATTTCACTGCCTCCCTCCCCCAGCCTCATTCATAAACCTAGAAAAATTCATGCCTACCTTATAGGGTTGTTGTGAAGATTAAATGAGATAATGTGTGTAGAGTGCTTTGCTAATGATTAGCATTTAATAAATGCTTTTAAAAAGTAGCTTCCTGGAATGCCCATTTCCCTCTTCTCCATCTCCTCGAGTCCTACGGAGACTTTGTGGATGAAGAATGTCGCCTGCCATATCAGTAAACAAAGGATGCTGCAGCCATCAAGCCATCAGCCACAGCAGCCAGCCCGGGCTGTGTACCCTGAGGGGTTCAGGATGGAGAAAAACAGGATACCGGCCTTAGATAATTAAGGTGCATATCAAAGGAATGATTTCAACAAGCCCAGACTCTTGTATCTTCCCGGTACATAGAAAAGTACTAAATTCATTAACTTGAGATGTCTGGTTTTCTTTCATTAACAGTAATCTTTTGATGTTCCAACTACCTAGTTTTTGTTGTAAAAACTCCTATATCCTGGCTTTTCCCTTACCTCTTCAGAGCAGTCCCTCAGAGCTATCTGAGAGGCTGCCTCCTGGGCTTAAGTCCTCAGCAAGTCCAAGTCTGTGAATCAAACATAATTCTCAACTTTTAGGGTGTGCATTTTTTTCAGTCGACAACTTTCAAGCCTGAATCAAGTTCTCTTCTCCCTGGCTACTTTCTCCCTGACTACTCCAGCTCTTACGGGAATGACTTCCCCTAAGTAACCCACACTACACACTTAAGCCTTGGATAATAGGCTTATTAGATGCAGGCAATGCCTGAAAAGGAGGTGGTGGCATTTGGATGGGTTGGGGTAAATGTGGGGCAGACAGGCAAGCATTATTTCCCCAGTGTCGCTCATGTTGGTCCAGGCTGGCCAGGTTGCCAGAGTGTCCCCAGGAGGGGACAGAGGGGACCACAGACTGCATTTCTACTTTATCATCCTTCTCCCTCAATCTACTTTCTAGCTGTATATCCCAAGATAAGGCCAGGCCTTGGTTGCTTTATCTGTAAACTGGGCAAGCTCCCATTTTCCCAAGCTGAGGTCAGAGAGTTGAACCATATCCGAACGTAGGACCTCCTCCAGCTCCAGATATGGGGTTCTCCTGGCACGTGTGGCCCTGGGTATCGGAGGCTACATCACCCTGCAGCTGAGTGCCCTGTACATACGACCACCCCAGAGGCCTCCATACCCTCTGAGTGAACAGGACATGTTGTTCGTGTTTCCCTCAACTCCCTCCAAAATCTGGAATCTCTTTCCAATCAGGCCACGAGCCAACAACTACTAATACCCAGGATGCCAGCAGGGCAGTGCCCAGAGCTCACTGATGTAAACACTGAGAAGGAATGATTGAAGTTTGGCTCTGCCTGTCCCTTTCTATGCTATCTTCAGCCAAAGGCCTGCAGGCTTTCATCTGCTGAGCTGGGCTGTGTTCAACAACATTTTTCTTCCTGCCTGCCTTGACTCCCACCCCTTCCTCTGGCTGCTGTCTCAAAGGAAATAACCAGCAAGGACAGGACAGCCCCAGCCATTTAGACTTCTTGTAAATGGGAAGGGTGCTGAGAGAGACAGCCAGCTCTCTGCTTCCTTTAATACGGACCTGGTGACAAATCTCAAGGAGGAATGAGACACAGACAGAAGAGGCGACTGGAGACTTCCTTTGGCTGGAGAAGAGGGAGAGATTTGTGATCAAAGAGTCCTGACCCAATCTGTAACCAGGCAAGGCCTATGTGCTTCCAGGTCTCGCCTAGATGCTGCAGGAGAAGATCCCTGGTGACAGTGACCAGTAGTCAAAAATTCATATTTTTATGGCAAGACAAGAAAAATTTAAACAAAAATTCTTCTCTGCCCTTTGGTCTCCCCCCTCCCTGCACTGTGCGCTGTGTATCTGCATGTGACATCGACCAAACCTCCCCCGTTGGCAGAAATACCTGCTCAACCATAAAAAGCAACATTCTCCTAGCATCAGTAAGATAACTCCTTAAAGATAACATGTCTTCTGGATCTCGTAAGGGGTCACATGATCCACCACAATGGCGCTCAGATCTGGACGATATAAACTGTCAATAATAGGTCGTTTGATGTACAGCCCTCTGTCTCAAAAAACTTACAGAACTGTGCCTTGACTTCTAAGGGGCAGAAGAGTTCTCAGAGCTTTCTGAGATGCTCTTCCTGGGTTATTATCCTCCAATTTGGCTCGAATAAAAATTTCCATTTCTTTCTTAGATCAACTGATTAATTTTTCGTCAACAAAGCAAAAGAAGAAAAATCACACCATCATATTAACTGGTGCAGGAAAACATGTCAAAATTCAGCATCTATTTATGATTTTAAAAATACCTCTCAGAAAACTACGAATAAAGAGGAACTTCCTCAACTTGATAAAGAACATCTACAAAATGCCTACAGCTAATATTATGCTTAGTAGTGAAAGACTGAACGCTTTTCTCCGATCAGAACAAGGCAAGGGCATCCACTCTCATCGCTCTTTTTCAACGTGGTGCCAGAACTTCTTGCCAACGCAAAAAGGCAAGAAAGGAAATAAAAGGTATACAGATCAGAAACTAAGAACTAAAACTGTGCCTCTTTGCAGATAATGTGATTATCTACATAAAAAAATCCCAAGGATGCTAAAACTCACACACACACACACACCCCTTCTCCAACTAATAAGTGGGTTTAGCAAAGTTGCAGGATCACTATGCAAAATCAGTTGTATTTCCATATGAAAGCAGTTGTATTCCGGGGCATTTGTATAAACATATGGTCATACAAAGCACTGTATATGAATGTTCATAGCAGCTTTATCCATAACAGCTCCAAACTGGAAACAAGTCAAATGTTCTTCAACAGGTAACTGGTTAAACAAACTGTGGTACACCCATACCGTGGATTACTATTCAGCAATGAAAAAACTACTGATACATGCAACAACTCCTGGATGAATCTACAGAGAATTATGCTGAGCAAAAACAAAAAAAGCCATTAAAAAAAATTACATACTGTATGACTCTATCTATATATCGTCCTTGAAATGACACAATTGCAGAAACAAAGAACAGATTAATGGTTTCCAGGGGTTAAAGAGGACGTGTGGAAGGGAAGATATTGTATATGACTATAAAAAGGCAACGCTCGTGACCCTTATAGCAATGGAAGTGTTTTATACTTTGACTGTATCCATGTCAATATCCTGGTTGTGATATTGAGCTATAGTTTTCCAAGATGTTACTCTTAGGGGTTAACAGTACACTGGATCATTCTGTACTGTTTCTTATAACCCATGTGAACCTATAATTATCTCAAAATAAAAAGGTTAATTTTAAAAATGTAAGGCAAATGTAGTATCAAGTTTTTAAGAAAACGAACAAAAAATAAAAGCCATGCAAACTCACTCTTACCCAGTTCTGTGGGTTCCAAGTGAGTCATAACACCATTCCATGCTCAAGGAGAGGGGAATTAGATTCAACCTGTTGATGGGGTCAGAAACATCACAATTTTCCCCTTTAATTGGTTCTAAGTCCTATAACATGTGGACAGGAACACATGACTCATCCATTGACTTGCCTTATTTCTTCCTTTGAATGTTTTCACTTCTACTTTATGCAGAGTCTTTAAGGTGGCGGCTTACTATTTGAAGTCATAGAACATTTGAGCTGGAAAGCACTTAAGAGATCATTGTGCCCTACCTCCTCTGACTCTGGAAATCCTCCCCTTCATACAGAGAGCAGTTGAAAACATTAGGAAAGCTTAACCTAAAGCACAAACTCAAGGATCACAAGGGCCTTAAGGTAGTTGAAAGATTCTCCTTCTCCTTTCTCTGAACTTGGGGGATCAGAGTCCAAAAACTTGCTAAAGGCCAAAACATCCCAATGTTGGAAAGTGCCATTTTCTGTTACGGAATGTGCTCACCCATGGACAGAACAGACACTTCACCTGGATGCTCTATAGGGGTTTTTGAACCTCAAAGAATTGTAGGATTTAATGACTTTGAGTCTTTTTTCTGCCCTGGGATTCTAGAGCTGTGCTATCCAATAGGATGGCCACTAACCATTGAGCACTTGAAATATGGCTCATCCAATGTATAAAATACATATTATTAGCTTTCAAAGACATAGTAGTAAAAAAATGTAAACTATCTCATAAATGTCTTTTGTGTTGATTATATGTTGCAATGACAATATTTTGAATTGATTAGGCTAAATAAAGTGTATTATTAAAATTTAGTTCACCTGGTTCTTTCTATGATTTTGCAATGTGGCTCCTAGAAAATTTTAAATTCCATAGGTGACTGTGTCTGACGTGATATTTCTATTGGACAGCACTGTTCTAGCTAATTTGAGGCACTTTCTCACCCCCAGGCCTCGCACTTTCCTTACACTAGTATATCTTCCGGCCAACTGCGACATGACCCTTTCCCACTTCATGCCTTGAAATTTACTCAAAGACTCATCCTTTGGTTAAATGACACGGACACTGTGTGACATCGTTTCAAGAAGGCATTTAATACAAATTTTCTATATGAATAGGAAAGGTAGAGATTCTCTAACCCTCCCCCATTACCCGTTAACATAGATTAGTTTATAAGACTGGAAGATTAGTTTATTTGATCTTGAAAAGAACATCTGGCTCAAGTTGAATTTCAGAGGTGTTGAATTTCAGAGGATGAAACAAAGTGACATTTAGGTCATCAGGAAGCATGGAAACCAGTGGTGAAAGAAGCAGGGTAGAATGACACAACCAGGTCTTTATGTCGGGTGGTTAGAGAAGGATGGAGGTCTCAGGGCAGAGCAATACCCAAGGTGATTGGCAGGAACCAAAGGCCATTGATTGGCAAGGGTTCACAAATAAGCACCTTTGCCTCCTTACCACACTCTGTCCAAAGACATCACCAAAAGCAAAGCAGGCTCTTGATTAAAAACCCACTGCTGAACAGGAATCCTTCTACCTAATGGCATGTGTAAAGCCTCTTTCGTAAATGAACCCCTGCATCCCAAGGCTATTGAAATGATTGAATGAAAGTGCCTGGTACAGAGTATATGCAGAGTATATATGCTCAGTAAGTAGTCGCAGGTATGATGTGTCTTTCCGCTGCCAACTTTAGGCAAATATTTCACATGGATGAACCTGAAGATGCATTCCTCACAGCCTCACAGGCTTTCAGTGAGCCTGTGCTTGTGAAAAATAAAATAGCAGAACACACATTCAAACTAGTTGTGTTGCTAGTACATGACAGTCAAATACAAATCCATTTGCAAAAGTCATAAATCCAAATTGCGAAAGTGTTCCCTGACCCAAAACTGTAATTTTATCTTCAAAATATTAAAATGCATTCAAAGCGCTTAGCCATTTTAATGTTTGACTAACAGCAGGGAATGTTTTGTGCTAGCTAACACTCAGTAAACACTCCACAAATGCTAAGGAGGAGAAAATTCATACTCTTGATTATTAAAAATATTGGGTAAGCCAAATGGCTTTATCTCCTTTCTCATAGCATACATCCTCTCAGGCAAAGCTCTTCAGTGCTTAATACTTGAGACTTGTAAGTTACACCTGTCCAACTGGAAATGGTTGAGAGTCTCTTCATTCATTCGTTCCTTCATTCATTTATTCACTCACTCAGAGAAACATTTATTCAGTTTTGGCACTGTGATAAATGCTGAAACAAAAATGAGCAATGCTGGTAATAAAGGGCTATGAGTCCATGTGAAAGAGTGTACAGAGTGCCGTGAGACTCAAAGGAAGGTACCCTTGGTGGCACCTGGAGGTAAGGGATGGGTTAGTATTCAGGAAAAGTCTCCTAGGGATTAGAGGTGAAATAACTCTGGAATTGGGTCTCAAACAGATACGTAGATAATGTGGCACTGCAGTGGGTTTAGGGTGGAGGGAAATGGACCAATAGCAAGTTGGGAAAGTCAGAAAAGGAACAGCATAATTCTGGGCAAAGTGAAAAGAGAGTGCATGTTTTTGTTTTGTTTTTTAAAAATTTATTTATTTTATTTATTTATTTTTGGTTGCATTGGGTCTTCCTTGCTGTGCGCGGGCTTTCTCTAGTTGCGGAGAGCAGGGGCTACTCTTTGTTGAGGTGTGCGAGCTTCTTATTGCGGTGGCTTCTCTTGTTGCGGAGCACGGGCTCTAGAGCGCAGGCTCAGTAGTTGTGGCGCATGGACTTAGTTGCTCAGCGGCATGTGCGATCTTCTCGGACCAGGGCTCGAACCCACGTCCCCTGCGTTGACAGGCGGATTCTTAACCACTGTGCCACCAGGGAAGCCCGAGAATGCATGTTTAGCCTGTCTCTGTGGGGAGTGGAGTGCAAGAGGTTTAGGTGAGAGATGAAACTAGAGAACTGAGTGGTAGGTGGGGGCTGCATGATTTCTTGGTCCCACTAAAGAGTACGGGCCTCATATTAAAAGCAATAGAGAGCCACTGAAGGAAGTTCACTGCAGATGCTTTGTAGGAGGTAGACTGCAGACGAAATAAACGGGAGGCAAGAAGAGCATTTTAATAATCCAGGGAAAAGTCAAGGACGGCGGAAAAGGAGGGCAGTGGATACATATCAGAGGTGCTGTGGAGGTCAAGTCTACAAGATTTGGTAACCGAGTAGCCATAGGAGATGAGAGAAAGAGAGAAAGCCGGGATGAGCGCCCAGGTTTCTGACTCGGGTGAGTAGATGAATGGTGGTGCTCTTTCCTGGATTGGGGTACAGGAGGAAGAACAGGTTTTACAGGAAAGATAAGTGCAATTTTGAGTATGTTGAGTTTGAGCTGCCTGTATGGTATTTCAGGAGAAGAGATCTTGAAGGAAGCAGTTGGAACTTAGGGCAAAACGTGGGGTAGAGATACAAACATAGGGGTCATCAGTATGCAGGTAGGAGGTGAACCATGGACATGGGAGAAATTACCAGGAGAGACTAAGAAGGGATAAGATCCAAGGATCCTGAAGAACTTCAACAGTTGAGGGTTGGTGTGGAAAGGAATCACCAGAGAGGGAAAAGGAAAATTAGGAGGTGGTGGTGTCTTAGAAATGGAGAGTAGAATTTCCAGAAGAAAGGAGTGACCATGGAGACAACTGCTACATAAAATCCAACAAGCTGAGGGTAAAATGAGCTCTTGGCCTCTGACAATTAGGTCCTTAGTGTCTTCTTCCAATCATTTTCGTGGCCTTGGGGGCTGGAAGTGGGAAGCTTGTTGTCAGGGAGTTTGAGGGTTTAAAGAGGAAACCATAGTCGTGAAGAGTGAAGCAGGCAAAGTGTGGATAGAAGTGGAGGTGTTAAATATAAAGCATCCTTCGAAAGATTTTATCTGGGAAGGGAAGAGAAAGGGAAGCTATCGCTATCGGGGGAGATGGGGAGAAAGACAGGTTAAGAGAGGGTGTTTTTTTTTAAAGTTTTTTTTTTTTAAAGATTGACGTTTCTTTTTATTATTTATTTATTTATTTATTTATTTATTTATTTATTTATTTATTTATTATTTATGGCTGTGTTGGGTCTTCGTTTCTGTGCGAGGGCTTTCTCCAGTTGCGGCAGGTGGGGGCCACTCTTCATCGCGGTGCGCGGGTCTCTCATTATCGCGGCCTCTCTTGTTGCGGAGCACAGGCTCCAGACGCGCAGGCTCAGTAGTTGTGGCACACGGGCCCAGTTGCTCCGCGGCACGTGGGATCTTCCCGGACCAGGGCTCGAACCCATGTCCCCTGCATTGGCAGGCAGACTCTCAACCACTGCGCCACCAGGGAAGCCCGAGAGGGTGTTTTTAAAAGATGAGAGAGACTTGAGCATCTTCATAGGATATGGAAATGGAGCCAGGTGACTAAGAAAAGGACACTACAGTGCAGAGCAGACATACCTTGGAACCAGCTCCTGGAGGAGACATTTGGATGAAGAACACAACAGGAGGCACCAGCAGTAAATTGGAGAGAGGCTGCCTTTGTCTGAAACCGGAGGAAAAGAGCCAAGTGTAGGGTTCCGGGTGGCTTCATCTTCTCCCCCAGGCTAGAGGCCAGGATGTTTGCTGGCAGAGGAGGCTTGAGGGGAGGGAGGAAGGCTTAGGAGAGCAGATGTGGAAGAGGCAACATGACCTTTGTCATGATGCTTGGAATTAAACTTCCTAAGAACACTCTGTTAAAAACTGTTTTGGCTACAGCCCCTAGAGGAAGTTTTCCTCCGAAGAGATAACCAGCTTCCTTGGAACTTCTTTTGCCCTTTATTTTTTCACACTTCTGTGTTCGTTTTAATTAAATTGGCCTTTATTTTGGTGAGTCATCAAAGAATATTCTGGGATGGAGCATGTTACAGCATGCAAATCCGCTACACTCATTTCTCCCCATGGGTCGAATTAGCGGCCACCCAAGGCTCATCATCACCCTGCTAATTCAAGTGGCATAGCTGTCCTTATGGTGGAGAATTAGTGTAAGTCTGGTTTGGCAATCCGCAGAGGTTGTTAAGGATCCTCGTGAAAGGGGCAAGGTTCCTGGTACCGAGGGGACAGATCTGCTCTGTGTAACATTATTATGGCAGCAAAGCTTAGACCAAGAAGGGCACAACATCTCCTTTGGAGACCAGATCATGGGGCCAAGCAAGATGCTATCTGGCCCTGTCAGCCTCAGACAAAAAAAGATGGTCTTGAAACGATTTGGGCAGGGAGACAATAGAATTCTTTATTTCTTGGCACAGAAATGAATGAATCTTTATTCCAAATGCAAAGCAGGCATTAAATCCAAGGACAATAAATGGTGAGACCAGCATTCCAGGAACAATCATGGGCTTTCTCTGTGCCTTCACAGTGAAAACAGCCCCATGGGGCTTCAAAGAGACGTGAACTTCTTTTCTCTTCTTAAGCAAAACAAAATTAAGAGAAAACAAGCACTTCCTACAGCTGTGAATGCCCAGAATTTCTCCCTACCCTATCCCAACCCTGACCCCAATCCAAGCAGCCCTCATCCTCTCTGGCCTAAAGCAGCGTGGTACAGCGAGTGACCTTGAGGTTGAATGTGAAGCTTTCTGGGCACTGCTTTGAGATCAAGGTTGAAACATTCTCCAAAGCATAATGAACTTTCCTAACCCCCTGTACTTCACGGCCTTTTCCCTATTCTTTAAAGATAAATTTATATGTCTTTGAAAAAGCCCCAACATTGATCATGTGATCATGTATGCTTGCAAAATAGATAAACTTGGAAAGTGGGGAGGGTGAGATGGTCCATGTTGGAACAGTGTGCACTGGGGTACTTTGACTTGCCAGCTCTTTGATGCATGTTAAAAATTAGTTTTTATTTCTAGAGATACGTGAATTTGGTCTTGCAGGACGAAGAGACACAGCAGTATTCCTTGAGCTCAGGTTTTCCCCTCCTGAAGGAGAAATTCATGCTAAAACTGAACCTAGAAAAGCTGGTGCTGGTCAGGATGGGACCTGCAGTCAGCTGCCCCTTTGTCCTCCACTTCCGGTCAGGCTGGCAGGGGGCCTTCTCCGTAAAACGTCTTGTCTTTCAAGAGGCCGGCAAGGCTCTTCGTGGAGTCACCTCTTGCTACTGCCCAGAAGTCACTCCTGAGTCAGGGAATTACAAACAAAGTTTGCTCCACATCACATGGTCCCCTCCTCCCACAAACATCCCCCCCTTGAATCTCACAGTTTACATATTCCCACAAGGTCAAGTCAAGGACATTCGGTCACATGCAGAGTTATGGAAACAGCACGCAACATGGGCCGGCCACGCACCAAACTCAGAGATTAAAAATTTCTCTTATTTCCATGTAAGATTTCACATGGGACTGCTTCCCTTTGATAGAGAGCTGTCCTTTCCCAGAGCAAGACCACAGTGTCAGTGTGACCCATCTTTAGGACAGACTCTTCTGGTTCAGTTCCATGAATATTTCTGTCCTGGTCCTACCATTTGCTAAACATGAGGGTCTTAAAAGAAACTGAAAACCGGGTCTGGGTCTTAAGGGCCTTACAATCCAGACAAAAAAACAAGAAACATACACACACACATGAAATAGTTTGTTGATTCATTCATCCAATCAACAAATTTTTGTGAAGAATCTCCTTTGTGCCAGGCACTACAGGAGATACTGGAGAAACAGCAAAGACGTCTCGATTCTGTCCTTAAAAGGCTTGCAGTCTAGCTGATGGAAACAGACCCATCTGTAAGCATAACCTCTATTGAAAGGAAATGTGTCAGGGCCAGTGGTGGCAGGAAATTGTTAGGAGCAGAAATGACATACAATAAAAGCTGTAGGAGTTCGTAACTGAAGAGGTGAAGGACAGCGAGAGATCAGGAAAAACTACATGGGGAGATAAGATTTGATGTGGCTCTTAAAGGAAGGTTAGAATCTGGATAATTAGAGAAGAGGTGAGGCCATTCCAGGAAGAAAGACCCATCTGAAATTACGAGCAGAGTACTTCCCAGGACAGGGAGGGGACAGCCCCAGCTGGAGTGAATTACTATGCATACTCGAGTCCTTTAAAACGCAGCAAAGTATCCAGCCTCACACTGAAGCAATCTGCCACAAAGAAGTAATCATTGAAATGATGATTAAAATATAATGTAGACATATATAACTCATCCAACTCTGTCGCTTATTTGCTGTGTATCCTTGGATCAGTTATTAAACTTCTCTGGGCCTCAGTTGCCTCGTTTTTCATGGTAATGCCCACTAGATAGGATTGCTGTGTGACTAAGTGTGTTATACATGAAATATGTTAGAACCGTGCCTGACACATAATATGTGCTCAATAAAAATGTGATTATTAAATATAGAAAAAAGTACTGGGGGATATGATAATAATGGCTAGCATTTACTGAGGGCTTACTATCTGCCAGGGAATGTACTAAATGCCCTATCATTAGTATTAGATAATTTCATGTACACCAAAATATTAACATCTCTGGGTAGTGGAGGCACCAGGAGATGGCATGGAAAGATTTCTCCCCTACACTACTTAAAACATCCATTAGTGCCTGTTCTTGGTCAGGTACCTAGATATAGAGCTTGAGACAGGGATTCTAACACATGTGAAGTATTGAGGGCGCTCTCAGGAGAAAGATGGGGAGAGAAGGGGATGGGGCAGGGAAAGAGCTAGCCTAGGATGTGGCCTCACCGGGGATCTAGCCTTAGCCTAATCCCACAGGGACCACCGGAGTGTGAATTGTACCAGAACCAAGTCTGCCTTGAGGCAAGGGGACCACCTTTTGTGACAATCAGTCATTGGCTGCAGGGTGGTGGACATAACCTCCCCTGTGACCCCAGCCAGCCCAGGGCAAGTCTATGTGGAAGGGCATGGCCGCAAGCTCTTAGCAGCCCACACTCACAATAGCTGGAAGATGGATACACCGGCTTGGGAAGAGGGATTCAGGCTCCACATAAAAAACCACCCCAAACTAAGTGGCTGAAAACATTTATTTTCCTTACAAATCTACAGTCTGAGCAAGGTTTCTCTGAGACAGTTTGTGTTACATGGTATCAGCTGGGGTAGCATGAAAACCGGAAGTGACCTGACTGGGGACCAGGACCATCTGAAGACTCATCCTGACTGGCAGTTGGTACTGGCTGTTGGCTGGAACTCCTACCCATGGCTTCTCTGGGAGGCTGCTGGGCTTCCTCCCTACTCTGGATTCCAAGAGTGAGCATCCCAAGAGGAGAAGGAGAAAGTGCCTGGCATTTTTGTGATTAGCAGTAATCTCTTGATGTTTGACTACATGGCTTATTTTTTGTTTTTTACGTGTTTTGTTTGTTTGTTTTTTCAGCAAAAACTTCTATATACTCTGGTTCCTCCCTTACCTCTTTGGAACAGTTCCTCAGAGCTATCTGAGAGGCTGTCTCTTGGGCTATAGTCCTCAGTAAGGTCCCCGAATAAAGCATAACTCAAAACTTTTAGGTTGTACAAGTTTTGTTCAATCGATGGAGCTCACTACAGCTCTATTGGCACTTTATTTCCATTGTAGAACTAAGAAACTTGAAGCTCAGACAAGTTTTAAAAAACAGACCGAAATCACACAGCTAGTAAGAGGTAGACCTGAGGAGTTCCATCTTGGATCTGTCAGACCCTGAAGTACCTTCCCTTTCTGCAGCTCCTGCTGCCTCCCTGCCGCCTGTGTTTTAAGAGAAGGCTGTTATCTCCTTGAAGATCCATAACAATTGAATAATAGCCACAGTAATCAAGAGGATAACAATTCTAATAAAGATGACAAGGACCTTGTTGTTGTTTTGAATACCACTAGAATTCATTCCCTTCCAGTCCTGGAATATTTACAGGTCTGGAACTGTCATATTTATCAGAGAGGAAGGCCCAGCTGGCTGCCACTGGCTCTTGGCCATGGGTAGACAATGCCTGGTCACTTGTCAGTGTTCCCCAGGGGTGCCTGCTTCATGTTAAAATCCTGACAGCATGCCTCATTTCACTGTATAATTGTACTGTCCATGGCAAGGCTGACTAAATTCTCTTGATGCTTCTGCTAATTCCATGAGCCCTGCAGGTTTGAAGAGCCCAGAAACAGAACAGGGCACACCCAGAAGTGCAATCCAAAGGCTGGAGGCTCCTCTGGTTTTTTGATGTGAGTAAACTTTCATTGTCAAAATGTCAACATGCAAATACAGGTAGGGCTTTCTTCTCGGCTTGTATAGCATGCTAAGACTGGAATTGGCATCAATGATCTCCTGATACAGTGTTTCAAACTGTGCTCTGAAGAGCCCTGAGATGGTGGAGTCAGGAAAAGCCGAACAGGTCAGGGTCTTGGTTTCACACCCCAAGTTCAACCAAATCAGCCATACTTCTAACTATGGCTGTCCCATTAAATTTATTTGGAGAAAGGGCCCCCAGCTAAAACAAATCGGAAAACACTCTATTTTACTGGTGTAGAAACTGAGGCTTGGAAAGGGTTTGCCGTGGCCGGACCGTGGGAAGTTAGAGGCAGGACTGGGGCGAGTAGCTGATTCCTCGGCCAAAGCTCTCCCCGCTATCTGGGCTCCATCACCACTCGGAATCCACCTGTCTCCTTTGTTCTGGGCTCTTATTCTCATGAATTTGCAGCCAGTTATTCCCTGGCCCCTCAGCTGTGAATCAACTCATCCTGACTTCTCCAAAGCCCCTCTGTGAAGCAAGGCTTCAGTCCAAGTGTTCTTGGCTTTTCCCTACTCAGTTCTACTTACGGCACATCTTGCTCAGCTGCGAATCAGGCTGAGCCCTATTGGAACCTGAGGCAAAGGAAAAGTGTGTGTACCTATATACACTTATTGAAATCTCCTCCCAGATTTGGAGCCAAGGGAAAACATTCGTGAAAGCTCTACGATTTAAAAAAAACGTATCTATATATAAAACCCAGTGATAATCCAATTGGTTTGCTCACCGGTATCAACCCTCATACACACACCCAAGAGGACGCAACGTCACTGCAGACCCAGGAACCGAGGGTGGATTGGAAATGGCTGTATAACAGGATCATTAAAAAAAATAGTAACAGCTTGTTTATACGTAAAATTTTGCTATTTTGTTCATCAGGGATTTTTACATGAGTTTTTATTAAGTATTGCATTCAATGTTTATTTCTGATGAAAAAAATCTTGATTACTTGATTCTTGATTACTGAGGGTTTTTGTTTTTTTGTTTTGGTGCTCCCTTAAATTTCGTGCTTCACTTGCCTGACCCTACTTCCAGCGCTGCTGCTTACTTGTGCAGTCTGACAGCTCCTCCCCATCGCAGGGCTTCCCAGACCCGTCTTATGTATAGAACCCGAGGATACAATAGCCTATATGGTCAGCCGGTATTTTACCTCTTGTGTCCCCCTTAAAAATCTTGGAGACCCCCATTACTTTATTATTTATCTCAGCCCTCTCCTTCCACCCAGCTCCACATCAAGAATGCTCTCTCAAATCATAATTCCATTTGGAAAGTGATCTGCTCTTACCCCTTCTACCAATTCCTTTTCCTGTGGATGCTGAATCAGAACCGGCACAAGACTTGGTTATCATTAGAACTAAGTCAGATATGTAGATTCCAGAAAACTATGTGAAGGCATTTCCAATATGTTCATAGATGGTTTGGCGTTTCCGGTTTAACTTGTATCCCTAAGACTTCTTCAGTCTTTGTAATTCCTTGTTTAGACAAAAATAATATAGAATTGGGGGGCTGGCTTAGTATGGACTTCTCTGATACCTTCATCTCCCCACAGCTATTGATTTTGAAATAGCCAACACCTACTTGGAAATTGTATCCTAAGGGAGTATGCGGTATGGGAATAAACCAAGGGATCGATGGCAACTAGGTTATGCAACTGTCCCTACACTGTGACACACCAACACAGGTGCAAAAACACCAGGTTGAAGAGA
The DNA here is from genome assembly GCF_028564815.1 of Eubalaena glacialis. Lineage (NCBI taxonomy): Eukaryota > Metazoa > Chordata > Mammalia > Artiodactyla > Balaenidae > Eubalaena > Eubalaena glacialis. The sequence continues at coordinate 29,430,097 of NC_083722.1, read as the reverse complement.
GGCAAAATGTTGTTTTGCTCTTTTCCTTCCTCTGCAATATCTTGGAAGCATAATTAGCAATATACTTAGCCACTTGTTTACCCAAATTCATCCACAGTGCCGGTTGCGGTTGGCTGTCGCTGGTACTCACCTCCCTCTCTCAGGCCTGGGTCAACCAGCTGCAGGAAGCAGGCTCAAAATAAAAGCTCCCTGAGCTTCTTACACATTTCCCATCCTTCCATTCCAGTGACCCTGCACTTTTTTGTTTACATGCCCATAGTCTTGCTTGTGTTCCTAAATCTGGGATGTCCCTTCTGAATTCTATTTATTTCCTTCCTGTTCTCATTAAGGTTACAGGGGGTCAGGTCTCTGGGGAGCGCCCTTTTATGTTGTGGTTATAATTTGAGACTGCTGTCGGGTGGGCCTGAAACTCTGCAGTGGGAAACATATCTGTGAGGCACGAGTCAAATGAAAATAATTTGGAATTTTATTTTATTTATTGACTTCCTAGTTGTACCTATTGCATTAGGTTTTTAGAGTTTGCTCTAGGGATTACCATATACATTCTTAATTTTTCACAGCCAGTCTAGAGGTAATACCGTACTACTTTCATGTAAAATATAGAAACTCACATCATTTATATGATAGTTCTAATATGTATTACATCCACATACATTATAAACTCCATATGACAATGTTACAATTTTTGCTTTTCCTTACGTATAGGTGATGTTTTCCTGTTTCTTCATACATCAATCAATTTTGGATTATATCAATATTTCAGACATTATGAAAAATATGTTATAGAAACTCTGGATTCTGTTATGTTCCGCTGAAGAGTACTGATTTTTTTTTAAAAGTCAGTTTCTTGTGCACACATGATTCAGAGATCATTTAGTGATTTAGGCAGAGCCTGGAAACAGAATTTGGGGATTTTCCCCTCTGATTCTTTCCTTTTCAGGATTTTCTCTTCACTTTCCAGCAGCTTTGGTTGTCCTGGATTCCGTCTTTTGGTTCTTCAAGCCAGAAGGATACAATATTCCACTGGCTTTATTCACCTTCCCAGGCCACAGTCTGGGGCCTGTTCTCAGGCTGAAAGCTGTAAATTAAAAAAAAATTAAAAATTAAAAATAAAGGGAAGTGTACCCAGTGCTATCCACTTTGTGCATGAATCAACTCTCTTCCAGCATCTGTGTGCTTTTATTCACTTTCCAGTGCCTTCAAGTAACTGGGTTTTTCAGTAGGTTTTGTCCACAGTTTATAGTTTTTATCTTCATGAGGGTTGGCTCAACAGAGGCTACTTAACCCAACCAGAAGCAGAACTGTCTCACATGCTGTTGGTCTGATATTTCTTCTAATGTAAAAATGGGAGAGGAGAGGCAGAGGGACAATCTGAAGTTTTATTAACAACCTGGTGATATTTTCAGCTTCATAAATATTTTTGGAGTGCCCTCCAAGTTCTAGGCACTGAGACAGGGACAGAGGATACAAAGATAAACAAAGCCCAGTAGCCCTGCCTTTGAAGCAATTTACACTTTCATTCCAGTTAAGAGGGAAGTAAATCTTCCCTTCCTTCTGACCCGTAAAATGTGAGCTATTTGTTGGCTTCTGCCGGGAAACGAAAGGGGTTAAATTCATTACCACAACTGACAGGGATGGGGAGAGAGGAACACATTTCTGTACCAGGTGTATCCTCACCTGTGCTATTTCACTTTTCCCCCATACCAACCCCAGTGATGTCATTGTTGTTTTGTTCTTCGCCTTCCTCTTACAGATGAAAAAAAAAAAAAACCAATGAGGTTCTGAAAGGTTCAGTGTAACTTGCCTGAAGTCACATCACTAGTCAAGGGAGGAATTGGCTCTAAACTCTGGTTTCTTTCCACTTCCCTTAACCAAAGTTGGAAATATCTGGTCTCTACCTCGCCCTTTCTATCTGACTCTGAGCACATCGGGAGACTTCAGTTTCCTTGTCTGTATAAATAAAGCTCACATGTGCTCTTGGTACCAAACCCCACCCTTCAAAGATAGAGCAGATGATTTAAGGACCCTTCAATTACTCAGACCTACACTTCAAATACTATGAGCATGAATCATCCAAGGTGTTTGGTTTTAATCTAGAAATCTCTGAGTTCCAGGCAACCTGCAAACGTTACCCTTGTTGGTGTCATTCTTGGAATTCCTGTAGCTCTTGTTCTACCTCTAACTCAACATTTTTCACCCAGGGCCTTTGAGCATGCGTGATCATTCAGTCCTCTCTGCAAGGATTACAGCACCTTAGATGCAGCAGTGGAGTCTAATAATAAAAACTAATAATAATAATAATAATAAACATAACAACAGTGCCTTATATCTAAAGCGTGTCTTTACTTTCCGAGGCTCTTTTTTTTTTTTTAGTTGTTTTGTTTGTTTGGTTTTTTTTATACTGCAGGTTCTTATTAGTCATCGATTTTATACACATCAGTGTATACATGTCAATCCCAATAGCCCAATTCAGCACACCACCATCCCCACCCCACCGCAGTTTTCCCCCCTTGGTGTCCATATGTCTGTTCTCTACATCTGTGTCTCAACTTCTGCAAGGCTCTTTTTGAGTCATTATTTCATTTGATCTGCACAATGCTTTGGGATCGCCCTCCCATTTCCCTTTCTCCTTTTCTAAAGGAAAGACTAATTACACTTTTAATGTCTTTTTTTAAAAAAACAGAACATAATTTCTATTTTAGGAAGGCAATTTTTATGTGCCAAAGAACATAAGATCCCAAAGAGATTTTCAGTCCATCAATGTCAGGGATTGTTTTCTACTATTTTCTCTGTTTCCCAATCATCTAGCCCTGTATTTATAACATAATCAGCATTTGACAAAAAAAATAATAATAATAAACCTCTTACTTATAAGTTTCAATACAATATCTCATTTTATAAATGGTGCATAAGCAAATGTCAAAAATTCAGGCTCAAAATGCCAACTCTGCCATTTGCTAGTATCAGGATTTTGGCCAAATTTCTTCACCCCTCTGGGGTTTCGTTTCCTTACGTGTACAGCCTGAGCAATCATCCAGGGTTGTGAAAAGTGAGGGTACATTTTTTTTTTTCTTTTTTGGCTGCGTTGGGTCTCTGTTGCTGTGCACAGGCTTTCTCTCGTTGCGGCCAGCAGGGCTACTCTTCGTTGTGATGCGTGGGCTTCTCATTGCAGTGGCATCTCTCGTTGCAGAGCACGGGCTCTAAGCGTGCGGGCTTCAGTAGTTGCGGCATGAGGGCTCAGTAGTTGTAGCACGTGGGCTCTAGGGTGCAGGCTCAGTAGCTGTGTTGCACAGGCTTAGTTGCTCCATGGCATGTGGAATCTTCCCCAGACCAGGGATGGAACCCGTGTCCCCTGATTCTTAACCACTGCGCCAAGGGTACATTTTAAGGAAAATCTAGTATAGTGTCTGGGCACAGCATGCTCTTCAAAATACTAGTTCATTGGTTTTTAAGTGAGGAGAATAGCATTTTCCCCTATTTTTTAAGATGTAAAAGCTAAGGCCCAGTTTGTCCAAGGAACACAAAACTTGGCAGTGGCAAAGATGCCCACCCACCCCCGCATCCGCTTCCTTTCCACGGCCTCTCAGTTAGACTGTGGCTGCCCTAATCCTGACCCACACAGTAGATATTTAACAAATGGTAATAATATTCCCTGCCCTGAAGACCCTGCTATCTACTGGGCACTGACAATTTCTATACTCACATTCTCCAAGCATTAACAATAACCTTGCACCCTGTACCTGGTTTATAGATGAAAACCAAAAAAAAAAAAAAAAAAAAAAAGGGGGGATTTTGAAAAGTTAGCCCACTCACTCAAAGGCTTACAGTCAATTAATGGCAGATCTAGAATTTGAACCCACTTCCCAAAACCTGTGATCTTTCCATTGATTCTTTTCCCTTTATGCTATCTTTCCAAAGGAAAAAAAAATAACATGGAAATATGACAAATTATTGGGAAATTTTTACACTGTACAACCTCTTGATGCAATGTATTCAGGGACAAAAAAAAAATTGTTTTTTCTGCCTAATTGCTGCAGTTCTCAAGTAGTTTATCAAGCAGTGCTGTTTTTGTCTACCCCTGAGATGCAAAGAAGAGGGAGGATCTGCAAAGGCAGTTCACCCCAACAGTGATGGGCAAGGCGGGTTCCGTATAACAAATCCACCAAACGAAGTCCAAAGGCTCATGGGCTCCAATCCTGTTTTCAGGAGGAACACACTGAACTGAGTCATTTGGGTATAAACATGTGTTTCTTCTCAGTAGAACCAGACTCCTCCAACAAGCTGTTTCAGTGATATAAGCTGGACCAATCTGTTTGCTTGTGAGGGTCGACTCCCAGCTGATGTATTTTGGTTGTTCTTGGCTCTCTAAGCACATGGCCATAAGGAAGTGATTGCTGCAGCTTCCCCAGCTTGGCAACCAAAGCTCCTGGACGGTTTACTGGGCATGTTCAATCCTAACACCTACTTTCAGCTCTTGGGAGGCACACAGGCAGAGAAGCAAAGAAGAAAGCCAAGTGGTAGGCAAAGAAGAAAACGTAGGTCAAGCCAAAGATGGATAAGGAACTGTCCAATGACCCTGAAAATACATAATCGAGACAAACAAGATCTCTTCTGAACTTCCATGGGGCTTCACCCTAGTACTGATTCAGATGTTTTGCTCAGAGCTTTAGACGTAAGTTCTTCCTGAGTAGAAACTTACATACATACATCTGAGCAGCCACGTGTAACTGTGGTCAAGCTATTTCCTTATAGGTCATTTTGATAATACAGGTGGAATGGGCGTGGGGTGGGATGTAATTGTGCTGAGTTACACCCAAAGTGCACTTCCAGACCCACGAACCAGGAGGCCAATCAGCCACAATGGAAAAAGCAAGAGGATGGTTTCAAACCTAAGTATTAACCTTATGTATGGGGAAAAATCCTGAGCTTGCGCATGGCAGCGAGAACAAGGCTGAGTAACTAAATTCCAGAAGCCCTGGGTTCTGGTGTGAGCACCTCCATTTTCCAGCTTTGCAACTTTGTGGCCTCGGTTTCCTTGGATGTGGGCTTTTGGTTCTTGATACATGAAACAGAGAGGCAGCACAACATGATGAAAAGGGCATCAAACTTAGACTCAGAAGGCCGGCAGGAAGTTATTTAATCTCTCATAGCTGACTCAGTGCAAAAGTTATTCGTCAGCAATTATATATGGAGCATTAACCAGGTTCTGGGAATGTGGCAGAGAGCAAAACAGACCCAGTCCCTGTTCTGGTGGACCTTACCTGTTAGATGGGCAACTAGATAACAAGAAAATAAACAAATAGGAAGACGTGGGATACAATGCCAGAGAGTAATAAGCTCTATGGAAAAATAAATAAATAAAGCAGGATAGGGAAACAAGGAGGGTTTCCATTTTCATTAGAATGGCCAGAAGCAAATAATACCAACCTCAAAAAGTTATTGTGAGAAAACTAAAAGAGAATGTATTTGAACATATGAAGCAAACATACCATAGCATTGTTATTTTTGAACATATCATAGCACTGTTATTTATTTATTGTTTTCTTTGAATGGCAAAAAGGACTACTTTCCATAAGTTAAGAGTGGAGTTCCCAGGCTCTGTCCATGGCTGAGAAATAAAGCTTAGCATGTCAATTGCTACCATCTCCTTTTCCCTGTTTTCTTTCAATGCTGCCTCCTTAGATTTTGGGTTTCTTTTTCTTTCTTTCTTTCTTTCTTTTTTTTTTTTCCCATTCCTGCAGTGGGAACTTGACCTCTGGTAGCAGGGACTTACTGAATGTAAAAACTTCTTGCAGCACTGGTATTTGCTGCCACTGATGATAAGTCCATGGTTCATCTCTTTTGCCTGGAGTTCAGGGCTCAGCACAGAGCTCAAAGCTGGGAGGCGGGAGGCCTGTTTGTTTTGGAGAGATCTGTCTACCAGGTGGTAAAACCTTCCTGTTCAGGAAACGAGCCCTGAAGCAATTGGGCCAGTGGACTCCCTCTGCCCGGAGCACAGCAAAGAGCTCCACTGTGCAGCCTTATCCTGGCCCAGAGAACACCGGCAAGTAGCCATACCCACACGGTGGCCCGGCCTGACTCTGGGGATTAAGGTTCTGACTTACATCTCTGAGAATTCGTGGATTTTAGGTTTTAGAAGAAAACCAGTCATCTGAGAGCTGACTCTTCCACATCAAAAGCAAAACTCTCTGTTGTGCTCACGTGTGACTCCTTTTACACGTTTCTAAGGCGTTTCCACCTCAATATCAGGGCAAAGCTTTACTGTGGGTTGTAGGATGTTTGACAAAAAGGTCACAAACCATTACCCATAGATAGCATTATGGGAAATTACAAAATAAGAAAAATGTTTTAAATGTTTCTGCTTGCCCAGTCAACAGGCGCTTCCCAATGTAATTTGAATCTGTTGATGTTCCATGCGTTTCTCCTGTAAACCCTTATAGGGGATGAACTTTTCACTAGAAACCCACAGTAACCAGTCTCCAAGATAACCACCTCCTGCTATTCACTCCCTGTGTGGTCCCCTCCACACTGAATCAGGACTGATTTGTGTGACCAATTAAACAAAGCAGAAATGACAGTGTGTAATTTCAGAGGCTAAGTGAGAGAAAGCATTACAGCTTGGCCCCTTGGATTGCTCCCTCCAGCATAAGTCAGCCGCCATGCTGTAAGGATACTCAAGCAGCTCTGCAGAGAGGCTCACATGAAGAGCAGCTGAGGCATCTCACCCATAGCCAGGCATGTGAGTAAGCAACTTTGGAAGTGGATCCTCAGCCCCAGTCAAGCCTTCCAATGACTACAGCCCTGGTCAACCTCATGAGAGACCCTGAGCCACCACCCAGAGAAGCCAATCCTGAATTCCTGACCCACCTAACCGTGAGAGATAATACATGATTCTTGCTTTAAAACACTGAGTTTGGAGCAATCTGTTATACAGCAAGAGATGACTAATATAAAACTTATTCCAAGGTACCAGGATTGAATGGAAGAGTCTATGGTCTGCTAAACCCACCAGGCTGGAAGCTCTTTAGACTGAGCAGTAAATTCCAATGAATGTTATACCATCTTTCCCAGCACCACACCAGTGATCTTTAGGGAATTATTGACTGAAATTGGCATTGGATTTTGGAATCCTAATAAAGGCCCAATCTCTGCCTTTAAGACACTCGTGGACATTCTAAAAGGAACAGCCTTCTAAGCATTGCCTCTGAGCATGATCTTACAGATGTCCTAGGTTTCACATTGTCCTTACGTTCTGTAGATGATATATTGAATTTCCTACAGTTATTGGTTGAAGGCTACTGGCGAGGTGGACATCAATTCCCTGGCACTTCCGGATTGCTTTGCACATGGCCAGAGTAGGTTTCTGCCTCCAGAAGAAGCCAGCAGGCGGGTGGACACAGGTGCTGGTTGTTGCAAGTTGAACCAGTGAGCTCAGTAATGGTATGAGTTGACAGGATGTGGGTGGGTTACCAAGTCAAGGCCTCAGCCACAGCAAAAAGACACATCTAGTCATCAGAATTGTTACTACGAGATGTTACTGACACTTAGGAACACAATCAAAGCCCAGCTATCCAAACAGGTGTTGAAATCAGATACAGACTAGTAGCAAAGGCTTCCTAGGCCTGAACTTCCTAAATCACACTTGTTGGGAAGAAAAAAAAAAAAAAAAAAGGAAGCTTAGAGTCTGGGAATCCCTCCCCTGCCCCTCAGCCCTAACTATAGGCATAAGATTCACCAGGCTCACCCTGTTGGGACTGTACTACCACCTCATTTCCTTGCCGCTGGCTCTCACCTGAGTAGCCCTACCATGGGCCATCCTATTTAAGGGACAAGTCTATCACTTAGAAATAAACTCAACCCAGAGCTTAAAAAGAACCAAAGGATAGGACTCCTCTTCTTAAGGAAATCAAAGAGTTAAAGTAGGGCCCAGCACACTGTAGGTGCTTAACAAACATTAGGTCAGTTAGCTCCTGCCATCACTGGCTTTGGACTGCCAGGCAGAAACAGAGTGAATCTACATCTGCTCTCTGGGCCTTCTTGTATCTTAACAAAGAAAACACAGATAGTGACCCTCTGTCACTATCTGTGTACACACTCTGTGTGTAGTGATACTGCCTTCTCACTGGGAGCCCTTCCCCCTTGGTGAGGGGCTGCTGCCAGGGCCCCATTACCTTGAGACAGGTAAACAAGATAGAACATGCAGGAAGATCCATCACGGGGGACAAATCAGAAGCTTGGACATGGATTTGAGGAATCACTTGATTTCCTCATCATTAGCCCAGTGGTCCCATGATATTTCACACTTGGGGTCACACTAGGAAAAACGTTCCTCCAAAGTCCCCCGGCCTTTGTACTTGGAGGCAGGCACTTAGATAAGAAGGAGCAGTGACAGGAAACTCTGTGTTCTTCTCTCTTGCCTTTGCTTCTCTGAGTTCAACCTCCAGAGGGCACTGATATTCAAAAGACTAAAGCCAAACACGGAGGCTGGGCTGTTCTCCCTTCAGGAAGGGAGAGCCTCAGCAGTGGTTAATTCTCTGTGAATAATTGATACTGGTGAAACTGAAACAGAGATTTCATTAGCACTTACAAATGGGCTGTCTTCCCCCAAATAATATTAGGAAATTCCAAAGCCATGTTTTCTGCTACTCTTTGTGTCTTTCTTTTAGGGTCACTCACCTCCTCACTGTTAGCTCCAGGCATCTCGCAGGCTTTCTCTACAAAGAACTCAACATTTCCGCAATTAGTATCTGGGTAACATCAGAAACTGGAAGAAACCTGGTGGCCCAGGAGCCAGTCCAGAGATTTTCAGGGCCACCAGGAGGCAGCAGTGATGCTTCCAGGGCTACATGTCTGCAACCGAGGATGGAGGTTTTAAGAGTTTAGTGGACCTGGTTTCAGACCCCACCTCTGCCTCTCACGAGCTGTATGACTTTGGATAAGTTATGCAACCACCATCTCAGCCTTACCTGTAAATGGAAATGATCATCTTGTAATATTTTGGCATGGAATAAATTCATTTGGACACGTAAAAAGCTAGCCATATGCCTGGCACAGAATAAGTGCTTTGTAAGTATTAGTTCCTTTGCCACCATCCTTCTCTTTTCCTTAAATGCTACCGTACAGGTGATCCCTAAGTTTTCCTGCGGAAGCCTCAGTCACTTACTTGAACCCAACCTCTGTCCCCGTAAAAAATAAACTTTATTCACTTGTCTGGCATCCCCCAAACAACAAGGAAGAGTGAAGGCCCTGGAAAATCAGAACGCCAGCTAACCTAGAGGCCCTGGGGCTGTCTTTAGGTTTTGTTTTGTTTTGTTTTGGGCGGGGGGGAGGTTATAATTTTTTAATTTAATTTTCATTGGCGTCTAGTTGTTTTACAATGTTGTGTTAGTTTCAGGTGTACAGCAAAGTGAATCAGTTATACATATACATATATCCACTTTTTTTTTTTTTTAGATTCTTTTCCCATATAGGCCATTACAGGGGATTGAGTAGAGTTCCCTGTGCTACACAGCAGGCTCTTATTGTCTTTGTTTTTGTGCCCTGACTCCTGTGGGGTTGGGAGGAGCTGGCAGAGTCCCCAGGACAGATCAATCTTTAGGGAATGGGAATGGGAGCTTACTTAGCAGGAAATTCTCCTATGATACGAGGCTCCCTGTTCCCCCTCCCCCACCTGAAGTGTCTTATATGTTTCAAGGATGATACCAAAGCCAAGTTTCATGGCGAGTAGAGGAAGTTCGGACACAAATCTTGCGTAAATATACCTCCCCTGCAGCCCAGATGCTCCCCAGTGGGTCACCAAGCTGCTGCCATGGAACAGGCCCAGTTCTAAGTCCTGAGACCGCTGGGCCCTTGACCTCAGTGATCTTTTTGTCCACCAAGGGAAACAAGCAGTCACTCACCGTCTTGGCCGCCACGGTGGCTCGTCTGGGCTGAACCTTTTTTGAATTCCTTGTTCCTGTCCTATCATGTAACCTCTGTGCCTCAGCCTATTTGTCTTAAGGAAGGGCCAAAAGCTAGACTTAGAATACTGCAGGAATAGATCAAACCAGGGCCTAAACAGGGAAAATGTGAAGAAAATTAGACTTAAAATATTTTTTTTGTATGTGTTTTAAGAATTAATTGAGGCTCTCATTGTAAAACTGAAGCTATCCTTAAATAAGCTTGGCATTGGGGAGTGAGGGAGGGAAGGATTGGGGGTCTGGGATTAGCAGAAGCAAACTATTACATACAGGATGGATAAGCAACGAGGTCCTACTGTGTAGCACAGGGAACTATATTCAATATCCTGTGATAAACCATAACGGAAAAGAATATGAAAGAGAATATATATATGTAAAACTGAGCCACTTTGCTGTACAGCAGAAATTAACAGAACATTGTAAATCAACTTTACTTCAATTTAAAAAAAAAAAAGGGGCTTCCCTGGTGGCGCAGTGGTTGAGAATCTGCCTGCCAATGCAGGGGGCACGGGTTCGAGCCCTGGTCTGGGAAGATCCCACATGCCGCGGAGCAACTGGGCCCGTGAGCCACAGCTACTGAGCCTGCGCGTCTGGAGCCTGTGCTCCGCAACAAGAGAGGCCGCGATAGTGAGAGGCCCGCGCACCGCGATGAAGAGTGGCCCCCGCTTGCTGCAACTAGAGAAAGCACTCGCACAGAAACGAAAACCCAAAAATAAAATAAAAATAAATAAATATTAAAAAAATAAAAATAAAAAAAGCCTGGCATTTACCAACCAGTCTGGTACGTCTGGCACTGTCCTGGTTTTAGCACTGAAAGTTCCACGTCCTGGAAACCGTTCAGCACAGGACACATCGGAACAGTGGGTCATCCTAGTTCTGTTCTGAACACAGAAGTACCAGCAGAGCACAGAGAAAACGTACCACAACCTTGTGCTTAAGCCTATGATTTATGAATGCATAAAATCATAAATAGTCAATCCACAAGGTCCAAGTTGCTTCCTGAGTATGGATGGGGAGATAACGTAATATTTAACAAACACAAATATTTGATAAGTAATGAATGAAGATGAGACTATATTCAATAATACAAGGAACTGCAGTTTCTTGTTCTTGACAAAATTGCCCAGAGCATAGCCTTCTAAGTTACTGGGAGCGACTGGCATTTACATATTCCTGGAGAAGCTTCACAAAACAGCCTAAAGTTTAACAGCACGGGCATTGATATAAGACAGATCTGACCTCAGATCATGACTTTATGCTTACACACTGGGTGACCCATGGTAAATGTCCTAACCTCTTTGTGCATTCATTTCCTTTTCAGTAAAATAATAATTCCTACTTTGAAGTGCTGTTCTATAAATTTTTTAAAAAAATTATCACAGTACATAGAATATAATGATTACTTGATAAATATTAACTGCTATCGAAAAAAAACAAAAGCAAGAACAAAAACCTGGTATTTTATTGTCTCGGGGGTACCAAGTAGAGTTAACAAGGGGCTAAGAGTTAGACCTCTCATGAAAAAAATTGTGCCATGAAATATTGGCAATATAGCTTTAGATCGATCGGGGTACCATTATATTTCCCTATGTTTCCACATTGAAAAAAGCCTTGCGCTGGATGTCTTCATTTGCCCCTCCAATCACACTCTCCACCCTTTTCTCCATCCCTCTTTGCACCCTCAGAGGCTGGCCTGGGTGGTCTCCCTGCCCCTCTGGATTCCAGGTGGATTTGGCTCGAGCCAGTCGGCTGCTTCTCTCAACTGAAGGTCACAGCCCCTGTCAAGAGGTTCTTTCCACCCAGCCCTCTCTGCCTCCGCTTTTGGGGGACCCCACTCCCCTCTCTCCCAGGCTTAGAGATGCTAACAGCTGCCCCCTGTGATTGGCCATCCTTTGGGGGTTTCCCGACAGCCTGACCACACATTTGTAAATCATCCCTCTGTAAATTTTCCTTAATTTATCCCACTGAATGTGCCTTTTGTTTCCCGCCGGAATGCCAACAGATATAAACATCAAGAGAATATCTAGCTCAGTGATTTCTAAACATAAGTTTGGGAACAGTTCTGCGTGGGACATATCAGAATTGCTTAGGGAGCTTTTTGAAAATACAGATTCCTGGACCTCACATCTGGAGAACTAACTCAGAGGTGTCTTGCGTGAGTCTTCATGCTCTGTACTTTTTTTTTTCTTTCCTAAATTTATAAATTATATTTTAATAAAATGTGTACATATATAAAAATATTTCCCCTCTCTGTCTCTCTGTATCTCTCTCTGTCTCTGTCTCTCTTTGTCCGTCTCTTTCTGTCTCTGTTTGTCTCTCTGTCTCTCAGGCACTCTGTATTTCTAACAGCTCCCCTGCCAATTCTGCAGCACAGCCGGATCTGGGAAGGGCTCGCTGCTGCGGCCTCTGTGGCACCTGGGCCCTCTTTCCTCATCAGTAATTTTTGTTCTCACTTCCCATTTCACTCTTTTCTATTTCATTATGGTGATAAACAAAAAATACAGCACATACAGAAACTACGTATGTCCTCCATAAAGGTGATCTCCATCAGGGTAGGAATTCTGGCCTACTTTGTTCATGTCTAGAGCATTGCCTGGCACAGAACTGGCACTTAGGAAATATCTGTTAAGTGAACATTGAATGAATAATTTATTAAGAACATTTACCCAACTTTGCAGGGCTTAGATACGTTCAAGTCTGCAACCTCGAGAAGGTTATGACCTAAGCGCCGTATTGGATTAACATCCAAGCAAACAAAAAAGTGATCCAGATAAAGATGAATTCATCATCAAAGCTGAGTAAGTTGCTGCAGATAGGTTTAATATCAGACTAGTGGCTTTCCTGGCATTTCCCCCCAACTGTCCTTTGAAGCCTGATGTGCACAGGGTGGCTTATGCTAAAAGCCAGGAGGCTGCTGTAGACATCAATCAAGGCCATGCGGAGGTACCTTGAGTTGAAAGCCCAATTTATTCAGAGTACTCATGGTGCCCTTTCTGATGCAGAGGTTGCTGGACATTTTCAAATTGAGTGTTCAAAATAAATTTCTATGCAAATAAAAGCCCATATTCAGGCACATCTTTCCTACCCCTGACCAATCCTACCTGGTCCTGGGGCTTAAGATTGTTGCTAATTGCCTAAGGGAACTCGTCCCTTCCCTTTGTTCCCTACTTTCCTTATCTTCTTGAGTTGCTAACAGAAAACTCTCTTGGCTTACATTTTTCTGACACCAGTACACCAGTACCATTTCTAGCTCACTGACCTCTTTTCGTGCCAAGACTAACCTTACAGGGATAAGTTTGGTTGGAAAGCATTCTAGAGGAAGAAACACACTTCTCCAACTCTTTACATGGATTCTATTGCTGATACCCTTTGTAGCATCTTTTCTAAATGACCCGTGGTCATCATTATGAAAATCAATGTTGATTTTAAAGTATTTTAAACCATTGACTGCCCAGGGGCCAAGAAGATGTATAGAGCTGCTTGGTCCTTTATAACTGGCCCCAGCCTGATGCACTGGCTTGGTCTACTGTCCACTCTTTACAGTTTTTCTCTCTTCTCCATTGCTGATTGTGTCTTGCTGTTGTCAAGATACTTAATCCCAAAGGTCAAGTTGCCAAAAAAGAGCTCTCTGGGTAGGTGAAGGGTCACTCAGGATTTTTATACAAATATATGTTTCTGCTCTGAGTTATTCAGGAACTGACCTGAGAAGCCTCTTCACCATTTGAAAGATGTCATGAAATGAGAAAGTTCTAGGAATTAGCAATAAACTGATCATTCATCAAATGTCTAAAAATAGTTTTAAAAATTTGAAGAAAAGGTGAAGAAATGTGTGCTATTTAACTTAGAAAATAAGTTTGATGAATGATTAAATCTACTTTGTTACTTTTTGGAGACTGTGCAGCTCCAATTAGAGAGAAAGAGACTTAGAAAGGATACAGAGAAAAAAAATAAATAACCATGAAAGTTCCTTGAAATGCCCTTCTGAAGGGGTTATAGAATCACCAGGGCTGGCAATCTCTACAATTAGCGTGACCTACTTAATTTATATGTACTGCTGCCCTAGGACAGGGGGATGGACGCTATAGCTTCTCCAATTTCCTCAGAATTCAGAAATATTACTTCCCTATGTTCTTCCTACAACTTTATGCATGTTTAAGGTATGTTGTGCCTGGATTCACAATTAGGTCTAATCTCTTTCATAGCTTGGTTTTTGTTAGAGTGTTACAGGGGAATGAAACCATCCACTGTCTAGGAGAAATGGAAAAACAGAAGAAGTGGAATTGAGGATTTTTAAAATGTAATATTATTTCTGGTCCTTGGAAGGACTTGTACCCTAAAGCATCCTGACTCAGTTATCCCAGTACCAGTCTCTTAGCAGCATCTGAGACACTTGTGTTACACAAGGAGAACGTATGAAATATTAGGAAGAAAACGTGCTGAAAACCAGCATTTAGCAGAGTATCCAGCATCTTCTACAAGATACCAAATGCATATATTTACATATGAAGAAGCATGGCATCTCGGATTCAGTCTGCGTCCATGAGGTTCTAATCTTATCTCTTCTATCACAAACTCTAAGATGTTCCAGGCACATTACTCTACCTCTCCGCATTGTATTTCCCTCCATAAGACATGGGCCCGTTATTCTCTGATTACAGGTTTATATCTCAAGAACCAAAATTCAAGCAGTGGAACATGGAATGACTGGCCCCTGGCCACCTGGAATTGGTTTGGCAAGGTATTTGCTGTTCTAGAAAAAATGTCCTCCCATAACTATACATGTTACCAAGTCCAAGCTCACTTTGCTGGCCGCACGACAGGCCAATAAATCAGGAGACGAGGTGTTGAAGCAAGGAATATGACTTTATTCAGAAAGCCGGCAGACCAAGAAGGTGGCAGACTAATGTCTCCACAAAACCATCTTATCGGGGTTTGGATGCCAGTTTCTTTTATAGAACAGAGAAGGGGAGGAGATGAGGAAGTAAAGTAAAAAGGCCATAAGTTTTGCAAATATCCCCTGGAATGGCCAGCCTCATAGAGGGGATGTGGTAATTTCTTCTTTCTTGCAGTTGTTCACAGGTGGACAGGGTCAGGATGTTTCCCTGAACAAAGGCACTTTGGTTTAACATTCAGGCAGAGGGGCAGGGTTCCCCGAGGCAGGCCATTACGTATAGACAGTATCCTTTTAGTGAACAAAAGCAGCGGAAAACAAAGGTTAAAGTAAAAGAAACAGATCCAACATGTAGTCAGATTTGGCTCTTCCCTGTTACATATGGAGACCTGGCTTGCCCTGTATGGTCCTCTCCTAACTTAGTCATCTCTCCACCCAGTCCTAGAGGAGGAGTCATCAAACAAATGATTCAAAACATTTTCATTCAAAAATAATAAAACTGACAGTGCCTTCCTTTCAGGTCACAACAGGAAAATCTCCATTGCCAGGGAAAGACATGGCTTGTTACCTGCATGAATTGGCAAAGGGGGCCCATTGCCATGGGAGAAGTTTGTCTGTGGTGCCGCGGTGGCTGAAAAGGAGCAAATATATCCTTGGAGCAACTGTTTGGTTTAATTGCTGAGAAGTCAATCTAGCCAAAACTGCTTGCTTTTAGCAATTTTTGTTGATCATAGTTCTCTGAGCAAACTTCAAGTGACAGAAGACAGCAGGGAAGAGAAACAGCATTAGGGCCAAAGGAGACAAAAAAGCACAAAAAGAACCAACTCAACCGTCCATTTTCACAAATATACGGGTTTGGGATTGCTCGGCCAATTTCAGGTACAGCAGGCATTGAATATCCTTGGTCTGAGCTCTGATTAGAACATAAAAATCATGGAATTTTGGAGCTTCAAGGAGCTTTCAAGATCCTATAGGCTACCTCTTTTCCTTCTACAGATGAAGAAGTAAACTCAAGGTGTGTTTCTTTTCAATGCCTGTAAAGTGATTTATTGAATGTCTCAGAAGCGGCGTCAGGATTAGAACTCAGGTCTCCCAATGGCAAATCCAGTTCTTTTTCCATGTGTCATTCAAGGAGCTTTCCTGACCTAAGGGCCCAAAATGTGGAGCACAGGCTATAGGTTAGATCCACTTGTGGAAAAGAGGGGAGCAGTGGAATGCCAACTCTTACAGGAACCTCCCAAGGAAGACTCAGAGCTCTTGTACCCACGGGGGCCCTGGTCCTTCCAGAGGCCATATTGGTCTTCTCTTGGGGACCCGTTATATATTTTAGGGGAAACTAAATGGCCTTGCTTTTGATGGCAGCCCAGTCTTCTAATCCTCCAAGGACAACACACCTGCCAGCCATGGTACTGGTTTAGACACTTCCCACAGTTCCCTGTAGGCTTTGAGAAAGTCAATGCCCCGAGTGGTCACAGCCATCCTAGTTGGCCCAGGAGAAGAAGCCAAGACACCATTTGTCTTTGGCCTGCAGAGCTAGCCCCTGTGCACTGAGGAGCAGGAGAGGATTCATGTACAAGGAGAGTGAAATGGAGGAGCCCCCTTTAGCCCCTTTTGGTCATTGTTGCTGTTGCCTCTGGGCCGTGAACACCTCAAGGTTTCAACCATCCCCCCCTCTGTAACCTCTTTAGGTCTCCGGCCCTAACTCTTCTCTCGAGGCACAGTTCTGTATCTCTGGTGCTCTGCTGATGTTTCCAATAGGGTGTCCTCTATCACCTCTTTCCCATCAAAGCTGAAACTGAACTCACTCTTCACCCGAAAGATGGACTTCTCTATTTCTGTTAAAAAAAAAAAAAACTAAACACATTACTATTCTCCCAGTCATACCTCTGAGTTACTTTTGGATCCAGTCCCCCTTTCCCACTCCCACCTGGCATATCAATTGGTCCCAAAGCCTTATTAAGTCTCCTTTTGTAAAGTTTTCTTTTACTGCCTACATCATGCTAGAAAAACAAGTCACTACCCTGGGCTCCTTCTCACCTCTACCTCTAGCTTAATCCATGCTGCAGGCTCATTGCATTTGAGACAATACATTCCTGATGGCTAAGTCACCCAGGTGGTGGTGGTGTGTGACTGCAGCCTAGCAAACTAATACACTGCCTGGCCCTGCCTAGGTGGCTCCAGGGTGTCCCCCACGATTCATCCCTCCATGCCTTGGCACTGGCTGATTTCTTGGCATGGAATGCACACCACCACATCACTTTTGTCTGATTTGATCAACTTCCTCTTGTCCTTTAAGATGGAGCTGAAGCGTCTCTCCTTCTGTGACTCTTTTACCCAACATCACCTCCCGAGGAAAAATTGATCTCTTCCTCCGCTGCCATGACCAGCCCGGACTCACACGTTCCTCTCCTAGCACGTAGAGTTTCACCCCCCTTCCTGCTCTGCCTTGGCTTTTAGACTATTGGTCTCAACCTTTGCTGCATATCAGAGCTACCTCGTGTGATTTTAAAAAATACTGACGCTCAGATCCTTACCATTGAGATTCTCATTGTGTGGTAGGGTGGGGATCTGGCATGGCATTTTTCAATAGACCCCCAGGTGACTCTAATGTGCTGCTGGGATGAGAAACATTGTATTAGGGCTCCTGGAAGATAGGGCTTCTGCACTATTCTTTGATCCGTTATCACCCCTCACGTAAGCACACCCTAAATATTCACTAAGCTGGATGAAGGGCCCCAGGTCCTCTGTTCTCTGCTTTTCTCCTTATTTCTTCTCACTGAGCATCTTCACCTCTTCTCAAAAGAACACCTGAAACAAACCCTCTGTAAAATGCCAATTGGAGGTTTAGAGAGAAAGGTGGGGGGACATAAAAGCATGATCATAGTGCTTCGAAAAAAGGTAAAACAAAAATGCAGAAGGAGCTCATTTTAAATACACATTTCCCCAACTTCTAATGTTTCAAGCAAACTCTTCTCTCTTTCTGGACCCAGAACGTGGGAAAATGTCTCATCAACCAACACTCTTGCTCCCCGTCCACGCCTTTTCCCTGAGAGATTTCAGAAAGGAAATGCAGTGCTATATTTGTGCTTTTCTAATGTTCTTATCCCACCATCCCTCAATAAAAATGGAATCTGGGAAGATTTGGGATGCCCCAGCTTCCTCCTCCAGCACTCCCTTTAGCTCCTCTCAAATAGTCAGTGTTCAGTCTTTCTCTCTTTCTTCTCCCTCTATATAAACACTTAGATGAAAATAGCTGATAAAGAGCTGTTTCTTTCATTTTTTCTGGGGATAAAATTAGCACATGTTCCTTATGCAAAGTTCAGAAAATACCAAAAAAATTAAAATGAATAATAAAAATGGCTGGTACCCCCCCCCCATGAAGAATTAACAACTGTTAAGATTTTGGTGGTTTTGTTGTATACTGCATATCTATATAAGGAAAATGTATATAATGTATATATGAGTAAGGGTGTACATGTAAGAAAGAGAATAAAGCACATATAAAGCACTTGTCATGGTGGGGAGATCTGTCTTCACACTGCACTAACATGCTTCTTTATCTACCCAGAGAATAAAAACTCAATCCCACAATGCATTAGACTGAAGTGTTCCTGAAGATTCCAAAGAGGAGATGGAAGAGGCTTGCCAGCTTGCTCACCCTTAGCCCTCACCACCACTGTCCCAACGTCAACCCCAGCCTTCCTCTCAATACTCTGCCCAAGTTCATTTCCCTTGGCACCAGCCTCCTCATGCCCAGATCTTTCTCCCAGCTTCTCCGTGTTTCCTTTCCTAGACAGAGGAATTTAGTTCACCATTCATTCCTTCAAGCTGATATCCTCACCCCTAACCTGCAACTAGGTGGAGAAAGGACGTACTGGTTCCTAGGATATATCATCTTAGAAAGTAGTAGGAGAGATTCATTCAAGATGGCAGAGTAGAAAGACTTGTGCTCACTCCCTCTTGTGAGAGCACCAGAATCACAACTAACTGCTGAACAATCATCGACAGGAAGATACTGGAACTCACCAAAAAAGATACCCCACATCCAAAGACAAAACAGAAGCCACAATGAGACGGTAGGAGGGGTGCAATCACAATAAAATCAAATCCCATAACCGCCGGGTGGGTGACTCACAAACTGGAGAACACTTATACCACAGAGGTCCACCCACTGGAGTGAAGACCCTGAGCCCCACATCAGGCTTCCAAACCTGGGAGTCTGGCAACGGGAGGAGGAATTCCCATAGAATCAGACTTTGAAGGCCAGCGGGATTTGACTGGAGGACTTCGACAGGACTGGGAGAAACAGAGACTCCACTCTTGGAGGGTACACACAAAGTAGTGTGCGTATCAGGACCCAAGGGGAAGGAGCAGTGACCCCATAGGAGATTGAACCAGACCTACCTGCTAGTGTTGGAGGGTTCCTGCAGAGGCGGGGGATGGCTGTGGCTCACTTCGGGGACAAGGACACTGGCAGCAGAAGTACTGGGAATTACTCCTTGGTGTGAACCCTCCCAGAGTCCGCCATTAGCCCCACCAAAAAGCCTGTAGCCTGCAGTGCTGGGTGGCCTCAGGCCAAACAACCAACAGGGAGGAAACTCAGCCCCACCCATCAGCAGACAAACAGATTAAAGTTTTACTGGGCTCTGTCCACCAGAGCAACACCCAACTCTACCCACCACAAGTCCCTCCCATCAGGAAGCTTGAACAAGCCTCTTAGATAGCCTCATCCACCAGAGGGCAGACAGCAGAAGCAAGAACAACTACAATGCTGCAGCTTGTGGGACGAAAACCACATTCACAGAAAGATAGACAAAATGAAAAGGCAGAGGACTATGTACCAGATGAAGGAACAAGATAAAACCCCAGAAAAACAACTAAATGAAGTGGAGATAGGCAACCTTCCAGAAAAAGAATTCAGAATAATGATAGTGAAGATGATCTAGGACCTTGGAAAAAGAATGGAGGCAAAGATCGAGAAGATGCAAGAAATGCTTAACAAAGACCTAGAAGAATTAAAGGACAAATAAACAGAGATGAACAATACAATAACTGAAATGAAAAATACACTAGAAGGAATCAATAGCAGAATAACTGAGGCAGAAGAACAGATAAGTGACCTTGAAGACGGAATGGTGGAATTCACTGCTGCGGAACAGAATAAAGAAAAAAGAATGAAAAGAAATGAAGACAGCCTAAAAGACCTCTGGGACAACATTCGCATTGCAGGGGTCCCAGAAGGAGAAGAGAGAGAGAAAGGACCCGAGAAAATACTTGAAGAGATCATAGACAAAAACTTCCCTAACGTGGGAAAGGAAAGAGCCACCCAAGTCCAGGAAGCACAGAGAGTCCCAGGCAGGATAAACCCAAGGAGAAACATGCTGAGACACATAGTAATCAAATTGACAAAAATTAAAGGCAAAGAAAAAATTTTAAAAGCAACAAGGGAAAAATGACAAATAACATACAAGGGAACTCCCATAAGGTTCACAGCTGATTTCTCAGCAGAAACTCTACAAGCCAGAAGGGAGTGGCACGATATACTTAAAGTGATGAAAGGAAGAACCTACAACCAAGATTACTCTACTGGGCAAGGATCTCATTCAATTCAATGAATAAATCAAAAGCTTTACAGACAAGCAAAAGCTAAGAGAATTCAGCACCACCAAACCAGCTCTACAACAAATGCTAAAGGAACTTCTCTAAGTGGGAAACGCAAGAGAAGAAAAGGACCTACAAAAACAAACCCAAAACAATTAAGAAAATGGTAATAGGAGCATACATATCGATAATTACTTTAAATGTGAATGGATTAAATGCTCCAACCAAAAGACACAGTCTCGCTGAATGGATACAAAAACAAGACCCATATATATGCTGTCTACAAGAGACCCCCCACTTCAGACCTAGGGACACATACAGACTGAAAGTGAGGGGATGGAAAAATATATTCCATGCAAATGGAAATCAAAAGAAAGCTGGAGTAGCAATACTCATACCAGATAAAATAGACTTTAAAATAAAGAATGTTATAAAAGACAAGGAAGGACACTACATAATGATCAAGGGATCAATCCAAGAAGATATAACAATTATATATGCACCCAACACAGGAGCACCTCAATACATAAGGCAACTGCTAACAGCTATAAAAGAGGAAATCGACAGTAACACAATAATAGTGGGGGACTTTAACACCTCACTTACACCAACGGACAGATCATACAGACAGAAAATTAATAAGGAAACACAAGCTTTAAATGACACAATAGACCAGATAAATTTAATTGATATTTATAGGGCATTCCATCCGAAAACAGCAGATTACACTTTCTCCTCAAGTGCACATGGAACATTCTCCAGGATAGATCACATCTTGAGTCACAAATCAAGCCTTGGTAAATTTAAGAAAACTGAAATCACATCAAGCATCTTTTCCGACCACAACATTATGAGATTAGAAATAAATTACAGGAAAAAAAACGTAAAAAACACAAGCATATGGAGGCTAAACAATACATTATGAAATAACCAAGAGATCACTGAAGAAATAAAAGAGGAAATCAAAAAATACCTAGAGACAAATGACAACAAAAACACAACAATCCAAAACCTATGGGATGCAGCAAAAGCAGTTCTAAGAGAGAAG
Organism: Eubalaena glacialis; assembly: GCF_028564815.1. NCBI lineage: Eukaryota > Metazoa > Chordata > Mammalia > Artiodactyla > Balaenidae > Eubalaena > Eubalaena glacialis. The sequence goes on along the minus strand of NC_083722.1, from coordinate 29,408,598 downwards.
TTTATAGCAATACAATCCCACCTCAAGAAACAAGAAAAATCTCAAATAAACAATCTAACCTTACACCTAAAGGAACTAGAGAAAGAAGAACAAACAAAACACAAAGTTAGTAGAAGGAAAGAAATCATAAAGATCAGAGCAGAAATAAATGAAATAGAAACAAAGAAAACAATAGCAAAGACCAATAAGACTAAAAGCTGGTTCTTTGAGAAGATAAACAAAATTGATAAACCTTTAGCCAGACTCATCAAGAAAAAGAGGCAGAGGACTCATATCAATAAAATTAGAAATGAAAAAGGAAAAGTTACAACGGACACCGCAGAAATATGAAGCATCCTAAGAGACTACTACAAGCAACTCTATGTCAATAAAATGGACAACCTGGAAGAAAGGGACAAATTCTTAGAAAGGTATAACCTTCCAAGACTGAACCAGGAAGAAATAGAAAATATGAACAGACCAATCACAAGTAATGAAATTGAAACTGTGATTAAAAATCTTCCAACAAACAAAAGTCCAGGACTAGAGGGCTTCACAGGTGAATTCTATCAAACATTTAGAGAAGAGCTAACACCCATCCTTCTCAAACTCTTACAAAAAATTGCAGAGGAAGGAACACTCCCAAACTCATTCTATGAGGCCACCATCACCCTGATACCAAAACCAGACAAAGATACTACAAAAAAAGAAAATTACAGACCAATATCAGTGATAAATATAGATGCAAAATTCCTCAACAAAATACTAGCAAACAGAATCCAACAACACATAAAAAGGATCATACACCATGATCAAGTGGAATTTAACCCAGGGATGCAAGGATTCCTCAATAAACACAAATCAATCAATGTGATACACCAGATTAACAAAGTGAAGATGAAAAACCATATGATCCTCTCAATAGATGCCAAAAAATCTTTTGACAAAATTCAACACCCATTTATGATAAAAACTCTCCAGAAAGTGGGCATAGAGGGAAGCTACCTCAGCATAATAAAGGCCATATAGGACAAACCCACAGCAAACATCATTCTCAATGGTGAAAAAGTGAAAGCATTTCCTCTACGATCAGGAACAATAAAGGATGTCCACTCTCACCACTATTATTCAACATAGTTTTGGAAGTCCTAGCCACGGCAATCAGGGACGTAAAAGAAATAAAAGGAATACAAATTGGAAAAGAAGTAAAACTGTCACGGTTTACAGATGACATGATACTATACATAGAGAATCCTAAAGATGCCACCAGAAAACTACTATAGCTAATCAATGAATCTGATAAAGTTGCAGGATACAAAATTAATGCACAGAAATCTCTTGCATTCTTATACACTAACAATGAAAGATCAGAAAGAGAAATTAAGGAAACAATCCCATTCATCACTGCAAGAAAAAGAATAAAATACCTAGGAATAAACCTACCTAAGGAGGTAAAAGACGTGTACTCAGAAAACTATAAGACACTGATGAAAGAAATCAAAGATGAGACAAACAGATGGAGAGATATACCATGTTCTTGGATTGGAAGAATCAACATTGTGAAAATGACTATACTACCTAAAGCAATCTACAGATTCAATGCAATCCCTATCAAATTACCAATGGCATTTTACTAGAAAAAAAATTTTTTTTAATTTGTATGGAGAAACAGAAGACCCCGAATAGCCAAAGCAATCTTGAGAGAAAAAAATGGAGCTGGAGGAATCAGAATCCCTGACTTCAAACTATACTACAAAGCTACAGTAATCAAGACAATATGGTACTGGCACAAAAACAGAAATATAGATAAATGGAACAGAATAAAAGCCCAGAGGTAAACCCACGCACCTATGGTCAACTAATCTATGACAAAGGAAGCAAGCATATACAATGGAAAAAAGACAGTCTCTTCAATAAGTGGTGCTGGGAAAACTAGACAGCTACATGTAAAAGAATGAAATTAGAACACTCCCTAACACCATACACAAAAATAAACTCAAAATGGATGAAAGACCTAAATGTAACACTGGACACAATAAAACTCTCAGAGGAAAACATAGGAAGAGCACTCTTTGACATAAATCACAGCAAGATTTTTTTGACCCACCTCCTAGAGTAATGGAAATAAAAACAAAAATAAACAAATGGGACCTAATGAAACTTAAACACTTTTGCACAGCAAAGGAAACTATAAACAAGACGAAAAGACAACCCTTAGAATGGGAGATAATATTTGCAAATGAATCAATGGAAAGGATTAATCTCCAAAATATATAAATAGCTCATGCAGCTCAATATTAAATAAACAAACAACCCAATAAAATTTGGGCAGAAGACCTAAATAGACATTTCTCCAAACAAGACATACAGATGGCCAAGAGGCACATGAAAAGCTGCTCAACATCACTAATTATTAGAGAAATGCAAATCAAAACTACAATGAGGTATCACCCTCACACCAGTTAGAATGGGCATCATCAGAAAATCTAAAAACAACAAATGCTGGAGACGGTGTGGAGAAAAGGGAACCCTCTTGCACTGTTGGTGGAAATGTAAATTGATACAACCACTATGGAGAACAGTATGGAGGTTCCTTAAAAAACTAAAAATAGAACTACCATATGACCCAGCAATCCCACTACTGGGGATTGGGAGGAAACCATATACCCAGAGAAAACCATAATTCGAAAAGACACATGCACCCCAATGTTCATTGCAGTACTATTTACAATAGCCAAGTCATGGAAGCAACCTAAATGCCCACTGACAGACAAATGGATAAAGAAGATGTGGTTCATATATACAATGGAATATTACTCAGCCATAAAAAGGAACAAGATTGGGTCATTTGTAGAGACGTGGATGGACCAAGAGACTGTCATACAGAGTGAAGTAAATCAGAAAGAGAAAAACAAATATCGTATATTAACGCATATATGTGGAGTCTAGAAAAATGGTACAGATGAACGGGGTTTGCAAGGCAGAAATAGAGACACAGATGGAGAGAACAAATGTATGGACACCAAGGGGGGAAAGGGGGGGTGGGATGAATTGGGAGATTGGGATTGACATATATACACTAATATGTATAAAATAGGTAACTAATAAGAACATGCTGTATAAAAATAAATAAATAAAATTTCTTAAAAAAGAAAGTATTAGGAGATTGTTCACACAAAAGAGAGAGAGAATGAGCGAGAAGGGGAGGGGGAGGAGGAAGGGAGAAAGAAAGAAAGAAAGAGAAAGAAAGAAAGAAAGAAAGAAAGAGAGAGAGAAAGAAAGAAAGAAAGAAAGAAAGAAAGAAAGAAAGAAAGAGAGAGAGAAAGAAAGAGAGAAAGAAAGAAAAAAAGAAAGAAAGAAAGAAAGAGAGAGAAAGAAAGAGAGAAAGAAAGAAAGACAGAGAAAGAAAGAAAGGAAGGAAGAAAGGAAGGAGGGAAGGAAGGAAGGAGGGAAGGAAGGAAGAAAGAGAAAGAAAAAGAAAGAAAGAAAGAAAGGAAGGAGGAAGGAAGGAAGGAAGGAAGGGAGAGAGGGACCGAGGAAGAAAGGAATCCTGGAAGGAATATAAATATACATAATTTTAGGAAACCATTAGGTCACATTACTTACCATTTTGCACCGTTATTTTCAAGCTCAACACTATGTTAGGATGGCTATCCTCTTTTTAATTAGAGGCCGAACTGAAAGCTAAAGGAATAGACTCACAGAGGGTGAAAAATGCAAACAGCAGCCCTCTGGTATGGGTGGGATGTGGGGTACAGAGGGCTTTCTCTTAGTCAAGGGAAACTTCCTATGTGAGGACAACCTTATTTAACACAGACTTTACCCACGATGTAAGCACATGGGGTCATTTTTTGCTGCCAGTTATTTGTGGAAGATGTTGCCTTCATTTGGTGAAAACTATTCTAAAATCCTGTTCTTGAGTAAAGGAGAGAGGAATCTTGAAGGACACAGTGCCTCACAGGGGTCCTTCTTTTGGAGCCGGATGGGGAGACCCTCCCACGTATCCACACCTCAACATGATGACACGTGAACCTACCAACACAAGAGGATCTCGGGAACAAAACTCAGATACCCTCCATACTCCGCAGCTTCCTAGGTCTTGGTGCAGGACTGCTGGTAAAAAGCTGTTTGAATATTGGAGGAGGATGACACACAGCAAAAAGGATTCCGGGGGAATATAGAACTAAAAATTGAGCAAAGTTATGCTTTTCTTCTCCCGAACTGGCCGTTAGAGAAGATTCAGTTTTAGGCTCTTGAACGGGGGTTGGCAAACCATAGCCCTGAGGCCAAATCCAGCCACATTCATTTAAGTGTTGCCCATACTGTTCTCTGACTACAATGGCTAGATTGAAGCCTTCTGGCAGAGACCACATGGTTCGCAAAGTCAAAAACATTTACTATCTGGCCCTTTGTCGTCGAAAAAGTTTGCTGATGTCTGACCCAGAGAAATTCATTCTAGTTCCAGGGAGTCCCAAACTGAGTATTCCTAGTATGTTTTGTTGCTGTTGTTCTCTGGTTGGGGAAGAAACTTCATTCTTGGCGGAAGCGAGGAACAAGGGAAATGCCTGGAACAAGGGAAATGCCTGCCGTTCAGTGGGAAGAGCCAGGTTTGCCTCAGAATCTAAGCCCTCAGGCCTGTTAGGACAGAGTCTGTAGGCGGAGGATGGAACAGGTTTCTTAGAATCAGATCAAGAATCAGCTCTCTCCAACATTACCCCACCCTCCACACCCATGACTGAAGAAACAGTCTTTATCAACCTTCCGTGGGGACCAAAGGGGGTTGACTCATCCTAGGGCTAACTGGGGAACATTTTAAAAGAGACCACAAAAGAAGATTTACAAATGACAAAGCTTTCTGTGAGGGATTTGTTCTTTTTTTTTTTTTTTTTTTTATTGGAGTATAGTTGCTTTACACTGCTGTGTCAGTTTCTGCTGTACAGCAAAGCGAATCAGCCATACGTATACATATGTCCCTTCTTTTTTGGATTTCCTTCCCATTTAGGTTACCACAGAGCACCAAGTAGAGTTCCCTGTGCTGTACAGGAGGTTCTCATTACTTATCTATTTTATACATAGTAGTGTATATATGTCAATCCCAATCTCCCAATTCATCCCACTGCCCCCTTTCCCCCCTTGGTGTCCATACATTTGTTCTTGCGTCTGTGTCTCTCTTTCTGCTTTGCAAATAGGTTCATCTGTACCATTTTTCTAGATTCCACATATATGTGTTAACATATGATATTTGTTTTTCTCTTTCTGACTTAACTTCACCCTGTATGACAGTCTCTAGGTCCATCCACGTCTCTGCAAATGATACACTTTCAGAGACAAAGCCTTGTACAACATACTGCATTGTTTTTCAAGAACAAAGCCCTTTTTGTGGAGTATTACTCAGCCACAAAAAGGGATTTGTTCTTGAAAAACAATGCAGTATGGTGGTGCAAGTCTTTGTCTCTGGAGTTGGACAGGCATGGGCTTGAAATTCTACTAACTGAGGGACCTGGGGCAAGTTACTGTAGTTCTGGAAACTTCTCTTGCATCATCTGAAAAATAAGAATAATAGTAGCCTTCTCATAGGGTTGTTATGAGAAGTAGATTAAATAATGGATGAAAAATATTTAGCATGATTCCCAGCACACCAATAGTGTTCAGTGAATGTAAGCTGTTATCATCATGAAGACAGTCTTCTGGCTGACTCATAGACAGGGAGTGCGTCATTGTCATTTCGTAAAAAATTTTCTTAAGCATTGTTATTAGTGGGCCTGGAAATATTTAGGCATTTAATAAATGGTAATAAAGATCTAGGTTGGAGATTACTTTGGTGAATGGGACATCTTTGAAATTGTTTGATTGAATCTGTGAGGAGAAATATATTTTATAATAAAACCCATCATGTACACTTGTGTGCATGTTTACAACTTAAAAAAAATGCTCATGAAATGCATAACCTTCCTACACACAATGCACTTTGATATTTTCTACTGTATTTTTTATATGGTGGACATAATCCACTCAATTTTACAACCCACTGAGGGGCTGAGACCCACAGTTTGATAAATCATGCACCATGGAATCATCAAACTTTGAGTCCTAAGGCATGAATGTCTCTTGTCCCTAACACAACCATTTTTGGAGACCTATAACACCTCCCATTATGATTTGTTTTATGTTTCTATGTCTTGCATCCTTAATTATACCTTTTGAAGTCAAAACAAAGTTGTTTGCTTTCTTAGAGTCCGGCTCCCAGAGAAGGGATATTGAACAAAATATATAAAATTGTTTTTAGGTGGAAATGAATTTATATTTGCTGCAAATTTAAGAAACAGATTTTCTGTCTTCCACAGGAAATTTCATAACACAAATTATAGAAGATAATCAGATGCCACAATTATCTATCTATTATGGTCTACACTGGGATGTGAAAGTTTCTCAGAGAAAGGATTTTCTTTTTTTTAATTATTGAAGTAGAGTTGATTTACAATGTTGTGTTAGGTTCAGGTGTACAGCAAAGTGATTCAGTTATATTTATTTATTTATTTATTTATTCATTCTTTTTCAGATTCTTTTCCCTTATAGTTTATTACAATATATTGAGTATAGTTCTCTGTGCTATACAGTAGGTCTTTTTGGTTATCTATTTTATATATAGTAGTGTGTATCTGTTAATCCCAAACTCCTAATTTATCCCAGCCCCCAGAGAAGGGATATTGAACAAAATATATAAGAAGAAAAAAAAAACACCACCAGTCCTACTGGTTCCTTTCTCCACCTACCCCCTCAATGCGCTGCTAATGACGATTGCTGGATGCCAATGACTGATCTGTCTTGACTCTTCTCCCTCTAACTACACTCTTTCTAGATGTTCTGTTCCGTCTTGACTCTTCTCCCTCTAACTACACTCTTTCTAACTTTCTAAATTATGATTCCCTCTGTCACTGACAGAAACACAGCCAATATCTACTGTTTTTGCCCAGGTGTCTTAATCAGAACTCTGCCGGTGAAGACCCTAGGAAGAGGCTCCAAGACTCAGAGGCAAGCTCCAGCTGCAGGACTCTACCTGCATTCCAGAGCTACCCTGTGCTTCCAGCACATTCTACCACCCACTGTCCTGAGCCAGATGAGACCAGCCTGCAGAATCCTCGGTCTCCTTTCCTATTTATTTCACACACATTTTCTAATCTTAGTCCCTTATAATCTGTTGACCTTTGCCTGCACTGTAATTCCTAAATAAGCTATCCACTCTCTGCCAGCTTAGGAAAGCCATTTGAGTTTCAAGTTATTAAATTTTTACTTGAATCTTTATCCTTCAAACATTATGCCTGAGATAAATACTACAGAAAAAAACCCTCAAAATATTAGTGGTATAGTGTTGACTCCTTTTCTTTCTTTCTTCTTCCATCTCTTTCTTTCCCTTCCTTCCTTCCTTCCCTCTCTCCTTCCTTCCTTCTTTCTAATTTGCTGAATAACTTTTTTTTTAATGAATTATGAAGGGATATTTTTTAAATTGCTTAAGAAAAACTATACTCTTCTCCCTCTAAAATTTCAAAGAGCTTGTGTAAAAGAATTCATCATAGCTGGTGTGTTCATAGCTGAGTCCCAGAGGTGAGATCAGGAGAACAGGACATTTTTTTGTAGAGTAGTAATTAAAGGGAAGATAACCTGGTCCTTCCCTTTGTTAATTGGTAGCTGTGTGACTCTAGAATGGTGTCTTATCCTAGATGCCTTCACAGCATCGTTATGAAGATAACCACAGCAAGCACTTAGCATACTCACTGGTCCCAGGCAAGCACACAATACATAATTATTATTATTATTATTATTATTATTGCCATAGGAGTTCTAATCCAAAGTCAGAACCCCTATGGGAGGAAACTCTGGCAATGACTGAATGTTTATTATCTTGATTGTGGTGACAATTTCACAGGTGTATGTATATGTTCAAACCCATCAAATTGTATATATTGAATATATCCAATTTTTTAAAACATCGATTACATCTCAAAAAAGCTTAAAACAGTAGAGTCGGCGTGCATGCAAATATGGGTGGGGCACAAATAACATCTGTCTCTGCTAGAAACCAAACATGTTATTAATAGATATGTTAAAAATTTTTTTTTCTAATTAAACCGTAGAAATGGCAGAAAACAAACAAACAACCAAAACAAACAAACCAAAACCCCACAAAAGCCAGAGCCCATAACCTTGGATAGAAGGAGGACTCCAGCAACATAACAGGGGGAAAACTTTACTTCTGGTCCCATCAAGAATTTCCCACCAGTGAACAGCCAGTCCTGTGACCAGAAGTTATGGGAAAGACCCCCAAGAAGAAGACGTGACCTCCTGAACGCCCTGTAACAGATCATCGAAACCTTCAGATGCAACTGGCCTGCTGCTCCAAACAGATGCCCCAGGCCGAGGGGTCCTAGGAGTTCACCTGCCCTTCCCGACAGTCCCTGAAAAGCACACTGTCAGTTCAGTGATGGAATGGGGTTAAGTGGAGGTGCATCCCTGAAGATACCCCACATCAGTTGGGGAGAGGTTCCCACAACACGGTTATCAGGAGCAGATAATCTGAGACAGTACGAGGAGGATGAGCTGCAGCTTGTGTGTTGCAACATTACCCAGAATTCCCCAGACTCCACAACTTTGACCCTACGTCCTAGAACCACGAGCTGGGAGCACGAGAACTGGGAATAAGGGGTCACACGTGTCCCCAGCTCCCACAGTTTCCTGCCAGGCTTCTTAGTGGTTGGGAACTCTTTGCAGGCCCTTAAAGAGATGTGAAGGCTGGTCCCCAGTTCGCCGGACCTATTGAAAAGTTAAATTCCTGGCTGAGTTGCTCAAAGTAGACCACCTATAACCAGAAGGAAGAGATCTATGGATGGCCCTGAGGCCAGCTGTCTGCTCTTTTCAATGCCCTGGGCTGTACCTCAGCCATTAGAGGGTATAATGAAGTACATGGTGACCTCTGGCTCCTCTCTCAACCCACAAGATTAATCAAGGTAAACTTTTTTCTGTTAATTGGAGTATAGTTGCTTTACAATGTTGTGTTAGTTTCTGCTGTACAGTGAAGTGAGTCAGCGATATGTATGCATATATCCCCTCTTTTTTGGATTTCCTTCCCATTTAGGTCACCACAGAGCACTGAGTTCCCTATCCTATACAGCAGGTTCTCATTAGTTATCTGTTTTATACATAGTAGTGTATATATGTCAATCCCAATCTCCCAATTCATCTCACCCCACCTTTGCCCCCTTGGTGTCCACATGTTTGTTCCCTATGTCTGTGTCTCTATTAGAGTCTGATTATCTAAGTCTCCATCTGTAGAAATGAACTAAAGACATTCCTCTGCATTTCCCAGCCTCCAGCGTTTTGGCCCAGGGCCCTGGAGACCCAGGAGGCTGAGAAAAACAAAGACATTTTGCCTCATGATGAATTCCCATCTCCTACCACTTCCTGTAAAATCCTCAGCTGTTCTCCACTCCGGGGCTTCACAAGGAGTAAGTCACATCCCTCTGACTGGGAAGGACTCTAGGGAACATCCAGACCATCCCCCTGCTTACTAGGAATTACACTCAAAGCATGACATATGCTCGCGACTTTGTGAATGGGATCGCCCTTAAACATCCGCCAGACCCTTTCCAGAATGAAGCTTTCAGGGTTGGCCATCCTGATGCAGAGTCAGGAGCTGCTCCTTCAAGTTTCCCCAGCCTCCAGCCCATGTGCAGAATGTCTGATTTGCACTTAACAGGAGCCTTTGATGACATATGTACCATTGCCACATGAGATAGAAACCACATATTTCTGGTCAGTGTCCCTGGGTTGGGCCAGGCCACTGTGTGATGGACAAAATCGGGTTGCATCTCAGGACTAAAGATGAGCTAAAGGCGACCCCGTGGTTTTGAGCCTGAATGACAGAGGTGTAGTCTCTGATGGAATAATCAAATCAAGAAGTGGAAGAACGGTGAGGGTGTGGGGATGACAAGAGAGCAGATTCATGGAGTCATTTTAGAGGGTGTTTAGACCTTCATTCTGAATCCAGAAAGGATGAATCTCATTAGAAAAATGAAACTATTTCTGAAGATTTAAAGTGGGGGAGATTGTGCTATTATTTGTCACAGGAGATAGCTAGAAGAATAGGAAGAAGATACTACAATATAACACCAGAAATTACTTGACATTTATACATAAAATAATAGCATTCTTCCATTTCCAGTAAAATTTCCAGGGAAAAGGGAAATTATAGGGGAAAGCATAGGGGAGCAAATAATGTTCCCTCTTGCAAAGTCAACCCTGAGTTCTCAGCTCATCTCAAGATTTAAGAATAGTTCTCAAGTCTCCCCAAAGCTATCTCTTTTTAGTACAACAGTCCCCAGTTCATACATGACAGCTTCCAAAACCCTTGACACTTACTCTCCTCTGAATACGTTCTAGTTTGTCACTGTGCCTCTGAAGATGTAGCATCCAGAATTTTCAAAAAGTCTCTAAATGCAGTATGATCGCAAAAAAAAAAGAAAAAAAAAATTAACAGACCTATCACCCACCTTATGCTGGCCGCGTTTTCCCCTTCGTGCAGCCTAAGACCACATTGGATTTTTAGCAGCAATGTGGCAGCCACAGTTGACTTTGTATTGCCTTTTGGTCAGTTAATTTCAGTTTATCTTTTTCAAACAAATTGGGTTTTTTTATACGTATTTAGCTGTTTGGGTTGTTTTGTTTTGTTTCTGTCTGTCTAAAGGCAAACATTTACCCATGTTAAACTATATTGCAGAGATGGTAGATGCCTACCAATCTCATTTATTGAGACCTCTTCGAATTTGGATTCTGACTTATTAACCATCCTTCCCAACTTTGTGTTATTCCCAGATCAATAATCAGGCTACTTAAGACTTCTTTCAAATGTTTGATTAAAATATTGAACTGGGGAGGAAGGAAACCAAGAACACTTGGCAGGTGATATAATTTTCCTTCTTCTTAACTGGGTTTTTCAGGATCATATTGGTTTTTTTTTGTAATTGAAGTATAGTTGATTTACAATATTGTGTTAGTTTCGGGTATACAGCAAAGTGATTCTGTTATATATATATATGTGTGTGTGTGTGTGTGTGTGTATATATATATATATAAAATATATATGTTCTTTTTCAGATTCTTTTCCATTATAGTTTATTATAAGATATTGAATATTGTTCCCTGTGCTATACAGTAAGTCCTTGTTGTTTATCTATTTGATATATAATAGCATGTATCTGCTAATTCCATCCTCCTAATTTATCTCTCCTCCCCCCACCCCCCCACTTCCCCTTCAGTAACCATAAGTTTTTTTTCTATGTCTGTGAATCTGTTTCTGTTTTGTTAATAAGTTTATGTGTATCATTTTTTAGATTCCACATATAAGTGATATCACATGATATTTGTCTTAGTCTGACTTACTTCACTTGGTATGATAATCTCTAGGTCCATCCATCAAGACATTGTTAATGTAAGCTTCATTTACTTGGAAAGTAAGCCATTACATAAGTAATGGGAAATTTTAAAAACTCTTTTTGCAATGCCTGTGTCGTGAACTTCATTGGACTGAAGAAACGTATAAGTAGCTATTTCATTATAAGAAAAAAGTATGTCTATGTTATTAACTTAGAATAAAAAAATGATAAGGTATTCAACTTGAGACTCCCATTTGATTTCATGACATAATAACTTTCTAGCCCGAGATCAAAGATTAAGGCTAAAGGGAGAGTTGAGAATCTATAAAACAGATGTTGACAATGCGCTAGAAGAGGTCACTCCCCAGACCTCAGCAGTGTGGTGACGTCACAATTACTTTTTGGTTGCACAGGCATGTGAATCACTTAGGTTTGACACAAATAGAGTAATAAAGAAAGGCCATTTATTTATTTTTTTAACATCTTTATTGGAGTATAATTGCTTTACAATGGTGTGTTAGTTTCTGCTTTATAACAAAGTGAATCAGCTATACATAAACATATATCTCCATATCTCCTCCCTCTTGCGTCTCCCTCCCACCCCTCTAGGTGGTCACAAAGCGCCGAGCTGATCTCCCTGCGCTATGTGACTGCTTCCCACTAGCTATCTATTTTACATTTGGTAGTGTATATATATGTCCATGACATTCTCTCACTTCGTCCCAGCTTACCCTTCCCACCTCCTGTGTCCTCAAGTCCATTCTATACGTCTGTGTCTTTATTCCTGTCCTGCCCCTAGGTTCTTCAGAACCATTTTTTTTTTTTAGAAAGGCCATTTAAAATACCACTTCCCTCTTAAATGATGTTTCCCATTGAGTGTAAGCTAAAGAATTAGCATAATTGAGTGGCAGATTTGACATGGTTATAAAAAGGGCAGAGGGAAACCTTTGCGAGTATGTTGATATTCACCTAATAAAAATTTTGTAAGTGAATTGAATCGAGTTTCTTGCCAGCTATGAATCCCTAAAGGGTAATCACAGTTCCTCAGTGAAACAATCTCCAGCCTAGCCCACACTCTTATCTCCTCTGGTGTCCATAGAAGAAGTGGGTTTGTTCGCAATCAGAAGTTTTGATTGTTGAAACTGATGTTATCCTAGCTCTGCTATGATCTTCCCAGGCCAGTGGCCTTATGGGAAGGTCCTCTTACTGCCAGGGCATCAGAGGCCACGTGCCCTGAAAAGGGAAGTGAGAAAGCTGGAAACAGCCACTGAAAGAGGGCCTAGAGCTGGGTGAGGAACCCACTGAAGGTCAGTGACTCTTCTCCCTTCTTGGGTCCACGTGGAACTGAATGTGGCAGGAGTGTTTCAGATTCAGGTGCAGAAACCTCACACCGACAAAGGTGGGGAGGTGAGTGGTGGGAGCATTTCAGGCAGAGGGAACAGACAGCATTTTCAACTGCTATAAAGTTTGGGAAACGTGCTGCTAAAACCTTAAATTCCATGCCCTGGGAGTCCCACTGATAGACTGAGGGTCATGGCAAAGACTAAGAGTTGTCCCCATTCTCCACTTCTTCCTTTTAGGAGAAGGACTCTGATCTCTTTGGGTTTTAGCTGAGCACGTAGCCCCCCAGCCCCCCCCGCCTTGAACCTAAGTGTTAGCCAATGTCCCAACTTCCAGAATACATTTTTCAAAAAAGCAATCTGCTTGCCCTCCACTTCCTCTGACCCGCTTCCTGTGGGCTGGACTGTGTGGATGTCGAACGAGCCAGCTTCAACCACGCAGATGAACCCTGTATCCTAGGAGACGGAAGAACCACATGAAGGAGGGAATCTGGACCTTCAAATGGCCTGATGGAGAACAGCCTCCTTGAGCCACTGCTTCTGGACCAGTTCAAAAAGGGAAACAAATAAACTCTTTGCCCTTTTTTTTTTTTTTTTTTAAAGTTCTTTTTTTAAAAAAAATTTTATTTATTTATTTATTTTTGGCTGTGTTGGGTCTTCGTTTCTGTGCAAGGGCTTTCTCTAGTTGCGGCGAGCGGGGGCCACTCTTCATCGCGGTGCACGGGCCTCTCACTATCGCGGTCTCTCTTGTTGCAGAGCACAGGCTCCAGACGCGCAGGCTCAGTAATTGTGGCTCACGGGCCTAGTTGCTCCGCGGCATGTGGGATCTTCCCAGACCAGGGCTCGAACCCGTGTTCCCTGCATTGGCAGGCAGATTCTCAACCGCTGCGCCACCAGGGAAGCCCTCTTTGCCCTTTTTTAAGCCACAAGATCTTGGGGGTCTTTTTGTTATAGCAGCTTATCATGTGCTGTAACTAAGAGAAAGACAGGGGAAGAAGAGGGACAACACTGGAAGGGGAAGGGGAGAGGGAGAATAAGAAAGAGGAAAGAAGACGTGAGAAAGCTGGGGGAGAAGAATAGAACTGAGAAGAAAACAGAAAAGCTGGTTAAGCTTCCTAGTGCTTAAGTGACTGAGGGTATTACTATTTCCGACTAGGCAAACCTGGTGATTGAGGGAAAGGGGACCTGAATCAGGCAAGAGAAAAAGAGGTCTATTAGTGAGCCGGTCCAAGGGCTGGTTTCCATCTTCTTGGGCAGAGCTTCCTCCACCTGTCCAATGCTGAAGTAAAACTTAATGATGAGTACTAACTCTTCTGGGTACTTACTATACCATGAGTACTTTACATGGATGCTCCCACTTAATCCTACAATGACCCTAAGGGCCATTATCATCCTCACTTTACATTCTAGGACGAAGAAGTTAAATTATTTACCCAAAGTCACACAGGTAAACAAGTGGATCCAAATCCAAGCACGTGTCTCTGTACCTATTTGTTTCACTGCTACATTACACGTCCTAGTAGGTTGGCGTCTCAGGGGAGCCCCTGAAGAACACTGAGAAAACCTGCAAGTTTCAAAAGAAAGTGCAGATTTGATCATAATGGGGTAAATTCTCAGCCACTGTAAAAAGAGCACAGAAGAAATACACTTTGTACTGGGTGCCCCACTCTACCACCCACAGCTAATGGGCTCTGAGGGACACCTGGCCCAAGGGCAGCTGGTCTTAGTGTCACCCGTGAATATGCTATGACTGGCACTGCAATATAACCAATTCGAGTTCTTCCCTTATAACTCTGGGCTTGAAAACATCCAGGGAATGTGCAGTTATCTACCAGAGTTTAAGGTAAAACGTCTTGCTATTGAGAGGGAGGCTAAAGTTGATGGAGCAGAAAGTATGAGAAAGGAGAGGAAAGAATGGAGCTGGTAAGGTGTCCTGGGAAAAAGAATATGTAGTTCATGAAAGCGAGCCTGCGAGAATGTACCTGTAGGGATCCAAGTCATCTCTAGCCATATAATAAAGCCACCTCTTCTGAGATAACCTGGAGCGAATCTTTATGCAATGCGACTAAAAGAGCCTAAGGGGGAAAAGAGAGAGAGAGGGAGATTATTTACCTAGGACAGTGGTTCTCAGAATGTGTTCTAGGAAGCCCTAGGAGCCCCTCAGAACTTTTCAGGGTGTCTTGGAGGTCAAAACTATTCAATGAAGAAGTGGGAGGAAGGAAAGGAAGAGGAAGAGGGAGAAGAAGGAAAAGGAGAAGGAGAAGAGGAAGAAGGGGAGGGGGAGGAGGAAGGGGAGGAGGCATGATTTTCCCTTTTTACTCTCATTCTGTTGCATTTGTATAGAGTATGAAAAGTTCATTGATATAGCTTGAAATGTCACATTGCAACTCATCTTTAAGAATCATAGGTGAAGGGGATTAAGAGGTACAAAGTACTAGGTATAAAGTGAATAGGTTACAAGAGTGTAATGTACAGCAGAGGGAATGTCAATACTTTATAGTAACTTTGTATGGAGTATATTCTATAAAAATATACAATTACTATGTTGTACTCCTTAAAACTAATGCAATATTGTAAGCCAACTATACTGCAATAAAAAAAGAAGAGATTTCCTTGGAAACAGTAGTAAAGACAAATGAAAAAAAAAAAAAAAAGAATCAAACGCCTGTCAAATTTTAGTGTATTATCAAAGAAGAAAATCCATAATTTCCTGAAAGGCTATTAAAAATACTTCTCCCTAAAAAAAAAAAAAAAAAATACTTCTCCCTTTTCTAACTAAATATGTGACAAGCTAGATTTTCAACAAAATGATATATCACAACAGACTGAATGAAAAAGTAGATATAACAATCAAGCTATTTATTAAGAAGCCAAACATTAAAGAGGTTTGCAAAAACTGTAAAGCAATAATACTTTTTTGTTTTGGAAAATATAGCTATTTTTCATAAAAATGATGTTATTTATGCTATCAATACATAAGTTTTATTATTTTTAAGTTAATAAATATTTTTTAATGTCTTTAACATCCAATAAGGTAAAAATAAGATAGAAACAGCCCATGTTCACAAAAGCTCTTTGAAGTCTGCAATAATTTTTTTAAGAGTAGAGGGATCCTGAAACTTAAAAGTGTGGAAATCGCTGCTCTAGTGTGTTTCATCCCCCTTCGTCATTTTGCTTTTTTTTTTTTTTTAAAGTAACCCAAACTGTAGAAATCCAGTGGGAACTTTTTTTTTTTTAAATTTATTTATTTATGGCTGTGTTGGGTCTTCGTTTCTGTGCGAGGGCTTTCTCTAGTTGTGGCAAGCAGGGGCCACCCTTCATCGCGGTGCGCGGGCCTCTCACTATCGCGGCCTCTCTTGTTGCGGAGCACAGGCTCCAGACGCGCAGGCTCAGTAATTGTGGCTCACGGGCCCAGTTGCTCCGCGGCATGTGGGATCTTCCCAGACCAGGGCTCGAACCTGTGTCCCCTGCATTGGCAGGCAGATTCTCAACCACTGCGCCACTAGAGAAGCCCGTCATTTTGCTTTTTATTCAGCTTGCTTCACACATTGGCCCCAAAGCCCCGTCACTGCTTTTCCACCATTTAATCCACAGCCCTCTCGGTTGCTTTAAGAAAAACGGGAAGCCGAAAGCTAGCGTGCATGGCACGCTGCGAGGCCTGTCCCCCTACCTAACCTGCTGGCACTGTTTTTAATTCGCCCTTTAATTGTAGCCTTAAGTTATAGCTCTCCAACTGATTTCATTTAGCAGGAGCTTGTTGGCAAATTCAAATGAACTCACTTCATATGCGAGATTCACAGAGATTGCCTCCTATTGAAATCGCCTCCCTCCTGTTAAATTTTATTTCGTTCCAAAGGCGTGATGATTTCACTTTGCGCTCTCTTTGGGGACACAAAAAACAAGTAGCCTTGATTAAGTCTTAGCATGGCTGGGCACAGTCTAAAGGGCGTTGCGTGCATGTAGCCTAATTGACTTCTATGGACGATCCTCTGGGGTTGTTGTGGAAATTAAGGGCTTAGAAACAGAAAGTGTCCAATAAACAGGACATGCTCAGGAAATGATGATGATTGTTATAAAAGCCTCTCTACTGCCTTGTGAGTTACTTATTGTTATCATACCCATTTTGCAGATGAGAAAACAGACATTAAGCAGCTCCTCCAAGGTCACCCTGGCAGCTCTGCCAGGCTTGGAACCCAGACACTCTTTCTTTGGAGCCCATGTTCTCTCTCTTTTTTTTAAAAATTAATTTATTTTTATTTTTGGCTGCATTGGGTCTTCGTTGCTGAGAGCGGACTTTCTCTAGTTGTGGTGAGCAGTGGATCCTCTTGTTGAGGAGCACGGGCTGTAGGCGCATGGGCTCAGTAGTTGTGGCTCGTGGGCTCTAGAGCGCAGGCTCAGTAGTTGTGGCGCACGGGCTTAGTTGCTCCTCGGCATGTGGGATCTTCCCAGACCAGGGCTCAAACCTGTGTCCCCTGCAATGGCAGGCGGATTCTTAACCACTGCGCCACCAGGGAAGTCCCTGGAGCCCATATTCTTAACCCCTATACTTATGACTCTTATTTGCTAGAAATTTATGAAAGTTTCAAGTAAGACAGACTTTTTCAAAATTTTATTTTAGACTCCTAGTGGTCTCTACAAATGGCTAAATAATCTTCTTCCATTTAAATTCCTTTGCATGGTTTTTCAGAAGCAATTATAAATAAACTTACAGTTATACTTAGTGCTGATCTTATCAATACTGTAAAAAAAAAAAAGGAGTAATGAGTTGACAATTACCTAATATTATAGAAGATATATGGATAATTGCCCCCAGATCTTTCAAAAGATGACATTTCTTGGGGAATTCCCTGGCGGTCCAGTGGTTAGGACTCTGTGCTTTTACTGCCGAGGGCCCAGGTTCAATCCCTGGTGGGGGAAATAAGATCCCACAAGTGGCATGGCATGGCAAAAAAAAAAAAAAAGACATTTCTCTACAGATAAAATTCTCTCTCTCTCTCTCTCTCTTTGGCCCTGGCTATCCATATCACTAATAACTCCCTTATTTCGGGTTCTGGCTTGTGGATCCTACAGGTTGCAAAATAAGTATTGCATTTGGTTGCTGCTCAGAAAGACTGTGCCATAAAATATTACAAGCAAAGTTAAACGACTGGCAGGGGAGAAGCCGTATATCTGCATGTCGGTGATGCAATTTTCTGTTATTATTCATTATAATAACCATAGTAGTGATTTCACTTCACCAGGCCCTTTGTTCCAAGGGTCACAATTCATACCTACCTTCTATTCAATACATACCAACTAAATAAGGGATAATTCCCATTTTACTTCCTGGGGTACTGAAAGGATTAATTGTAGAGTTAAGGTTAAAAGCAGTAAGTTGGGGGAAGCAGAGGCATATGCGGTCTAAGAGTTGGGTTATTAACAAATAAACTCTTTAATGAGCAAAGGTTGGAGTCAAACTCAATTATGCCCAAGAGTGTAGTTCAACATTTATCATTGGATAAACGGAGGCAGTGTGAAAGTGTTCTGAGTTCTCAAACCACCTTACTCTTTAGGGACAGAGTTTAATTTTAGTTTAATACAGGAGAAACATGCCCTCAGAATGGATGGGAGAAGGAACCAGCCGGTTGGTTTCTCTTAATGTTTACAAAGAACAAGAAAAATAAATAAAAACGGAAGTAACATCCAAAGAGAGCTGAGGGATGTCTCATCACGCATAAGAGAATTTGGGGAAAAGTTGCTTTTAGGGATTTGGCAACAGTTGCATTTGTACGTGCTGAAAGGAAAAAAGAGAAAACCAGTGCTTTGCTGTGGGTCTCACGGACAACCAAGCACTCTGTACCGTCAAGTCTGAAGACCCCCCAGCTCTGAGGATGTCAGACCCAGTACTAGGACTGTCTTTGGAAAAGGCACCCAAGTATAAATAGAAGCCATTTACACTCATAGAAGGAGTGTTTTTAACTCATCACAAACTGAGCTTCTCCTCCTTGAGAAAAGGATCAGGGGCGCAGAGCACCAGGGTGCCAAACGGGGCCTGGAGGAGGAACCCCTTGGCAGAGACCTGACAGAGGATGTCGACAGAATGCTACCTGGGACACTTTGGCCAATTTGATGGAGGCCAGGAAGCACCTGACCAGGATGGTCGAAACTGTACCCGGGTCTTATGTGCCCCCATGCCCCGAAGAATCTTGGGTTCGTGGGTAAGTGATATTGAACGTTTCATTCAAGTTTGCAATTAGCACAGAGAGCAAAACACAGAGCAAAATCGGATACAAACAGGCAGAAAGCCAAGATCTTAGCCTAGAAGACAAAGACCTTTGATCTCTAGAATTGCTGTTGCGAGACACAGGTGAGAGGAAGTCCTTCTCAGCAGACCTTTCTATGTTCTCCTTTCCAGGCCGCTGCGGTGAGGATTTGCAGGCTTCTCTGTGTGGGTGACAAATATTTTGAAGCACATTGGAGATATTTTTAGGCAGCATGCGGAGCGCACCCGCCACCCCCACCCATGGACTAGGGTAAACAAAGGCTACAGAACTCCTTGCACGGGAGAAAGCATTCCTTCCTTTCACCATGATAATATTTCTGTGAGCCGAGCAGGGATATGGGTGGAGGGCAGATCCAGGACAAAGCCTCCGCTGTCTCCTGTGACTGTCATCTCTGCCTCCTGAGACCTGCAATAGCTAAAAAGAAAGGGAGAGAAAAGAAAAGAAAGAAATTTCAAGGAAAGGAAATGTCGGCAGCCTGCCCCCCCATCTCTTGGTTTAGAGGCTGGGGTACATCAAGCTTCCTTTTTTTCTCTGTGTTAATGACACCAGATATTGAGAAGCAACTTGCATCCAGAGGCATAAAGCCACCCAAATTGCCTGAGGTGTTCTTCTGGGGTGCCCAGTGGCACCAGAGACAGCAGGAGTGTTCAGAGATGATATTTTTTTTCATTTGCGTTTAATATACGTGGAGCCAAAGGGTACACATTATTCCCTGCAGTGCCAGAGCACCTGGCAGATGGTGAAAAAAACCAATGCGGACAGCCAAAGCCCTGCTTTTAAGATTGGGAAATGGGCCAGGGACACATCGCTGTGAGCCCCACCAATATTGAAAGGCAGGTGAGAGCAAGTCAAAGGAGTGTCAGGGTTACCTTTTGATAAATAAGTTATTGGTTTTTGCTTTTAAACCGCAAAAAGCAACAGCGTGATTTACAACTGGCCAAACAACACTGAAATGTACACATCTAAAGCCAAGATCCTGCTCCCCTCCCATCCTTCCCTGCCCTCCAGGTAACTATTATTAACAGTTTGGGGCTTCCCTGGTGGCTCAGTGGTTGAGAATCTGCCTGCCAATGCAGGGGACACGGGTTCAAACCCTAGTCTGGGAAGATCCCACATGCCGCGGAGCAACTAAGCCCGTGCGCCACGACTACTGAGCCTGCGCGTCTGGAGCCCGTGCTCTGCAACGGGAGAGGCCGCGACAGTGAGAGGCCCGCGCACCACGATGAAGAGTGGCCCGCGCTTGCCACAACTAGAGAAAGCCCTCGCACAGAAACGAAGACCCAACACAGCCAAAACTAAATAAATTAATTAATTAATAAATAAAAAAAAAAAAAGTTTAGTATGCATTCCATCCACCACTCTTCAGTATAACCAAGCAAGCATACATGTGCGTATCATAGTGAGATTTTTTTTTTTTTTTTTTACTCCAGCCCATCAGGAAATCCTATCAGAAATATTTTCACAAAGCATCTAGAATCTGACCACTCACCCCCTCCACGGTCAGCACCCCAGTCTGAGCAGCGCCATCTCTGGCCTGGGTTACTGTCGTAGCCTCCTAAGTGGCCTTCCTGTTCCCTTTAGAATTTGTTAAAACAAAAGATGCATGTCCCTTCTGGACCTAAATTCTCTAAACATTCCCATTCTCCTCAAAGTCAAAGCTAAGGGGCTTATCTGTCCACGACAAGCCCTGCCCCACTCCTTCATCTGAGCCCCGACCTCCTACTCCTTTTCCAGTACCTTCTGTGCCCCATCCTGAGCCCCAGCCCCCTTCAAACGCACCAGCTACATGCCCCCCAACCTGCGGGCTTCCCCTGTTCCGAATGTCCTTGCTCAGATTTCACAATGGCTCTGTCCCTCATTTCTTCCAACCCTCTGGAAGAGTGTCACCTTCTCGGTGCAGACCGCTCTGCAAACCCTATCTTAAAGTTAAAACGCTATGCCCCACTCTACCTCCCCCTTACCACCACTTTATTTTGTTCACAGCATGTGTCACCTTCTAACAAAATTTTCGTAATTTATAGTGTCTAGTAGTTACCGTTTCTTCCCCAACTAGAATGTCTGCAGAGGTTTCCATCTGTTTGCTTGGTTTTCCAAAGGCCTAGATCAGTGCCTGGAACAATCAATGATGAACCATCAAGGAAAATTACTTTTGCATAATTGTTGGAAATCATTGCGTGACACTCCATAGGGGTGTGTTCTATCAGTGATACACTCTTTATGAGGAACTAAACAAGGACAACAACAAAAGGATCTTGACAAAGAAATAAAGTGTAACCCGTGGAGTAGAACAAGGAAATTGTGAAAAAGTGGGACCGGATGCCTCAACCATGTCATATATTAAGACTGGACTTTTTTATAAAATAGATAAAGAACAAGGTCCTGCTGTATAGCACAGGGAACTCTATTCAATATCTTGTAATAACCTATAATAGAAAAGAATCTGAAAAAGAATATATATATATGTATAACTGAATCACTTTGCTGTACACCTGAAACCAACACAACGTTGTAAATCAACTATATTCCAATAATAATGATAATAATAAAAGGCTGGACCTTTTAAAACATAATAAACGGCACTTTCTCTGGAGTGTTGCCTGGTACCAGTAGTCTCACGGGTGTCATCTGCATACTGGAACCGAAAAACAATAACAGAATAAAAATGCAAAGTTTCTAAAAATAATCTTGGTCAAACCTCATGATTTAGGAAAAGTCACCCTTCACTCTTTGTTCTCCTTTGAGCCACCTTTCTGAAAATTGGAAGTTATCAATGCTCAGCTCTGTCTGCCTGGTGCAGATGTGAGAACGAACACAGCCAAGGGGATTGGGGGAGATGAAGATGAGAAACACAGATAAAGTCCACGGAAGGTCAACCCCTCCACCCTCTACTACACCAAGTCTCCCAGCCATACACCTTTGCTATAATTCATTTTGTGTACTATGGCTCCTTTTATAGCCTCCCCATCCCTTTCCCCATGCTGTCAAGTTGCTAGGGAAACAGTAAAGGGCAGGGATATGGTTAGGGTGAGGAGGAATTATAATGCCCAGGCTGGGTGCAGTTTGTTTAGGTGACGGGAGGGGAGGATATACACTCCAGGAATTATTGTGATTGCTCTCATGTCTCTAATGGTCTGTAAATATACATGCCAGAGGTTCAAGCCTCTTTCTGCTTGCTGGAGTTCACGAGCCTGACAAGACCGTTGGGTCTGGCTAGTGGGGAAAAACTGGCAGGCATTCAACTGAGCCGTATGAAGTTCAACTGAATTGTTAAACACCTAGCTGGTATTTGAAATTTCTTCCCATCCAAGCATATTTCTCTTCCTCCTGGCTCTTCCCTTCCCTCAGAAAAATCAAAGCTCCCTTTGATCTTTGCAAGATTACCACCCAGTTACCACAGTATTGGCCCTACGGAGCCAGTCATATTTGCAGCTAGATCCTCTGTTTTACCATGTAGCTAAGTACGAGCCCCGTGGCTCAAATATTTTCAGATCCAGGCTTTGCCTTTTTCCACATGTTGTGGCCCAGAGGAGAGGGTGGGAATGGAACACAGTGGCAGAGGATCCAGTCTGGCCGTTGCCATGGCAACTTGCTGTTGCGTGAAATCCCAGTGTGGATGGTTGAGTGGTAGCCATGTGTAGCAAGTTTTGCATTCATCTGTTCCTTCACTCAACTCATCCAACAAATACTTATCCAACACCTGATATGTACCCCAAACTGTGCCACCGTGAGGAGAGTATTTATTTTTGTGTCTGCTGAAAGACGTTATTGAACCTTACAAAGATCCATAGATACAAACCCTGTCCGTAATGATCATCTATTTTTAGAAGAGAAGTGGAGTTCCTCTATTTGTAACTACAACACAATGTAAAAATTAATCCTTGAGTAGGAGAAACGTGTACAAATGTCATGTGATGAAGTGGGGTCAGGGAATCCAGAGGATCAAGCCTTATGGCAGAGATAACATCTAAAGTACACTTAAAACATGAATTCACTTCAGAACAACAGGGAAAGAGAAGAGAAGGTGACACTGGCTTTCAGATCTGAAAGGAAGCTGCCGGAACCAAGGTCAGTCCATGGCAAACTAAAAATGGCATGAAGCTGGACCCCGCTCACCTGCCCGCTTTCTTGCCTACTGCATACCCAGGCCAGCCCCACCCCATTTTCATGCCCCTTACTCTTCTGAAGGCGGAGGGGCTGTAAAGTCAGACCCCTTCACCCCCACCTGGTCTTCAGTGTACTTTCACATTTTCCCTTTTTCCCCAACAAGGTCTGATAATCTGCTCTCAGGAAATGACTCATACTTGGGTGTAAGTTACCAGTAGTGACACAGCACATTCCCCTGCAAGGAGATCCGGCACTTTAACAAGAGATAAGCCACCTTTATCCGCGTAAATGACGTTGGGCCTCAGGCTGCCTGGCGCTTGGAGGAGGAGGGAGAGAATTGCTAGAATTGCTAGGAGGGGCAGCTCCCCCAGCAATACGCACCTCATACGGATGCGGGGTCTACTCCCCCTTCTTTATGGGCTTATTTTAGGGCTTCCCTCCACTCAAGTGTAAGCTCTTTGGGGGCAGCTTTGCCCATCTTGTGTACCTCTACAACTGGTGCGTAGAACAGTGCCTGGCCTAGAATGGATAAGTGAGGGTTATTTGTTAAGTGAGGGTTTAGGGAATGTTGTCTGTTTCTAGTGCCTGGCAGCAAAACTGACGAAGAGAATGGGAGGCAAGAAAGCCTGAAATTTTTCAAATAAATATAACATTTTTTCACATAAACTACATGTTCATTGTTGGAAGAAACGTTTTAAACAGATAAGCAAAAGTAAGAAAGTTAAAAGCATTCATAATCCTGTCCCCAGTCAATTATTGTTAACATAGTGACGTAACCCCATTCAGATTTTTATCTATGTCTATATCTCTCTTGTATATATACACTTTAAAAAAAAAAATCAGCGTCCTTAATGCTTTATGATTTGCTTTTTTAAAATATAATAAACCACAAACATCTTACCATGTAGTAACATATTTTATAATCATTTAAATGACTGTCTAACAGTCTAGCACCTTGCGGTACCAGAAGGCCCTGTTTTACCAATTCCCTATTGTTGGACAGGTTGTTTCCAACTTTTCACTATTATTTACAAAAACACAGCTAAGAATGTCTTTATCGCTAAATCTTTGTGCTTATTTCCTCATACAAGTGAAAATATCATGATTAAACACCGGCAATATTTATTGAATGCACTAGATATGTCGGGATATTTAACGTTACTGTAGTTAATCCTCTCCCAAACCCTATTTTTACCAGATGAAGAAATGACCTAGAAGATACTGAGTAATTTGCCCGAGACTACCGTGAGTCATGTCTTTACTGTTTTGGATACGCATTGCCAAATTGTCTTCCGGAAACACACTTTGGAATGCTTCAGGGAATAACTAGGAACCTGCTTCATCAGGTAAACCCTTTACTAAGGGAGACGGTATACAATCTCCTTTAGTGAACGATTCGCATGTTTTATTGACCCATCAAAATTTGTTTTCCCCTTACATTTACCCAAAACCTTTGTGATAGTTTAATCACCTTACACTTCCTGGCAGCAAGGTGTCTTTTGACTCGCTCTCTAAGTGAACCACACTCCAGAGACGCAGCGTGGTCCTGGGTTCAGAGTCCTAAAACACAGGCTTGACCCCTGAGTTCATCTCTTTTCCTGAAGTGGCGTCCTCAGGCATATCAGTGCACTTACCCCAGCTTTGGTTTCCATATAAGATGACAAAAATAATGTTGGCCTAACTCATCTCCTAGGTTGCAATGAGAGGAGAAAATGGAATTGAAGGAACTTTGCAGGCTGGAAAGAACAATGGAATGCGAGGTAGTGTTATCAGTACCAACATCTTCATCTTTATCACGACCCTTAAATCTATTACCTGGTACTTTATTCAGGCCTTAGCCTTTTTAATAAGTAAAAGCAATCAGAAAGAGGAAAAATAAAGATCGGAGGGAAAGGAAGATAGAAAAAAACAGAGGTCAGAACGGAATGGACTGTGGGATTGGGGGACATTTGAGGGAACACCCTGTAAGAAGGAGCAATTAATTGAAATTCAGAACAGGCTGAATGAAACCGGATTATACATTCTAGTGCCTGTATTCAGTGCGTAGTGCATTAGAGAAAGTACTCACGGGAAACCTAGCCAGACCTGCAAAAATCTGCGAGCCACACCCATAATTAACTTTGCATCTCATTTTCTTAATCTTTAAAATGAAGGAGTTAAATTATATACTTGGACTCATTTAGTCCTGAATTCTACAATTATTGGAAGTATTTCTTATCAAATTCCTTTGTCCTTGGGACTTTGAAAATTTCTTATCCTCTTTCCAAGACCCTGGACTTTAAGAAATCTGAAATCTCACCCTGCAGGGACAGAAGAATAGATTAATAGCGCCCTGTATCTGTTATTCCAGATGTGGTCCAAAACGTATTTTGTCTTTCTGGCAACCACACCCAGCATGAAGTGATGGTTTTACAGAGGATCCCATCGCTATCGCTAGCAAGGTCTAGCGAGCTTGAGAAAATCCACTGTACAGAGTTGAATTTTTAAATTTAATGTCTGCTTGCTAATCAGTCATTCCCAAAGGAAAGAAAAAGTGGTTAATCTAATACAGGCCTTGAAACAAAGCAGAAAATTAAAGTTAGCTTCTGAGTCAGGAAGTATTCAGAGGCAAGCACAAAGAGAAGGAAAATGGATAATTGATATTAAGCGTGACATGTCAGAAAGAAACTTGAATGATTTCTAAATAGAACTATTCTCTCCCTTAATTTCTTAAAGATGCACTTCCCGCCCCCCTCCCCAAGGATGGATAGGAAACTAATGGCTTTCCTTCCCTACCTTATTTAAATCTGAAAGCTGAATGTCGTTTCACTGCCAAATTATTCTAACATTTTTAACCTGGCTTTTAAAAGGCAAAATGGGATGTTCCTATGAATGGCTTGAGACAGTAAAAATGCAAACGCAAATTTACAAAGCTGTTAGTCCAGGGAGGGGAGCTGAGCCCAGAAGAGTGGGTCCTGAGGTTCAGACACTGGTTTCCCCATTCTGTGGGAGCCAAAAAAAGGGGTTCAGCCCGGGTATCTCAGATTCTTTGCACAGAAAACTGGAACCTATTCTCTTAAAGCCCCCCATGTTAGATTAGAAAGCTTTGTCTTAAATCATTTAAACAAGAAGTTGGGCAATGACTTCTGTGAAGAAATCCAATTCCTGGAACCAAACAGATGAAAAAAATTTTTTAAACTGATAGGTGGCTACGTGTCTTGTAAGTGGTAGTTTGGAAAGAAATTTATTGGAAATGATGGGAAAGGAATGAAAGTTACTGAAGTGGATGGTCTCGGTTACAGAGGCTGACCCAGGTTTTAGGGGTTACCCTGAAGTTTTCTGTTGTGGGAAAATACCCAGGAAGTGACTGGGCCAAGCCTGTCATTATTGGAGGCATGTAGAAGAAAGTCAGGATTGGCTGTGAATCTCTTCTGGGAACACTCTGGAAAGGGGTAGTCAGGGTGCTGGGATCAGGCCAGCCCCGCATGGCCTCAGTTTGCAGGAATAGAGGGAAAAAAGGATGGTAGGTAGGAAAAGCAGAGTGGTCCTGAGAATTCAAGAGGAAGGGGACAAAGGAAGGAGTAGCATAGTAAGTGTGGTGGCATCAGTTGTGACAGTCCTGTTCTGTGCAGGATTGAGCCCGGGGTCCCTGTCAACCTCCCCAGCAAGCGGAGTGTACACACCTCTGAATAAAACAATTTCCCCTTCAGCCTGCTCTGAAATCCCCACCTATTTCCCTAAGAGTAAAAATGTAGACCCCGGTGCAAAAGCAAATAAGCAGTTCTTGGGAATGTTGGAATAAATTAAACCTTGATTACTCATGAGTGTCTTGGAAAATTTGTATTTACCAGAAGTTATCCCTTTTGCAGGAATTCTGACAAAATAGGTACAGTTATTTCTGTATTAACAGTGGAGAGAAGGAGATAGGAAAACGCTTGCAAAGGTTTTCATTAATGAATGTGTTTAACAAGTGTTTACTGCAGCAACGTGGATGGACCTAGAGATTATCATACTGAGTGAAGTAAGTCAGACAGAGAAAGACAAATATCATATGATATCACTTATATGTGAACCTAAAAAAAATGATACAAAGGAACTTATTTACAAAACAGAAACAGACTCACAGAAAACAAACTTATGGTACCAAAGGGGTAAGGTGGTGGGGAGGGATAAATTAGGAGTTGGTGATTAACAGATACACACTACTATATATGAAATAGATAACCAACAAGAACCTACTGTATAGCACAGGGAACTCTACTCAGTATTCTGTAATAACCTATATGGGAAAAAATCTGAAAAGGAATAGATAGATAGATAGATAGATAGATAGATAGATAGATAGATAGATAGATGTATAGCTGAATCACTTTGCTGTACACTTGAAACTAACACAACCTTGTAAATCAACTGTACTCCAATATAAAATAAAAATTTTTTTAAAACCCCAAAACAAATGTTTACTGAGAACCCTCTCTGGGCGAAGTCCTAGACTTGAAGTGTAGTGGGGACTTTCAAAAAGGCTTAGGACAACATGACTGCCCTCGGAATCTGATAGTACAGCTCAGGATCTAAGTAAGCCCTGAACTGTAGGAAAGGGAATGCTTAACAGAAGGCAGGACATGGCGCCCAATGAAAAGTAGAGTCAATTCTAAGTGATGCAAGAAGTCAGAGGAGAGAGAAGACCTTTGAAGAGGTTCAAAGCTACCCCAGGAGAGGGTCCTGAATAGGATATTGCAAGAGGCACAGACAATGCAAAAGGGGTGGTGAGACTGGGGCCAATAAGGGGCTCCAAAGGTGGGTAGCTAGAAGATGAGGATGCACAACACAGGAAAATGAAACTTGCAGTGAGGAGGAGAGCTCCAAAAGAGGATTCACAGCTGGGAACCAGACTCCCACAAGCCCAACCACCATACCTATCAAGGCAGTTTGGTAAAGCAGAAACAGCGGGTTTGCCATCAGAACAGCCTTGAGTCAGATGACTAGCTGTCTTGTGTTGGGCTCAATGTAGCGCCATGGTGTCCTTGTTTGTAAAATTGGGATAAAATCCCCTATCTCACAGGATAAAAGACATAACAGTGAGCCTGACGCATGGTGAGATTGTCACACAAGCTCAGTCCCTTCCCCTGACCTCCAGATCCTTACACACACACACACACACACACACACACACACCCCTAGCTTCCAAGAAGCTAGGAAGAGAAAGGACAGTCATCATATGTTCCTGTTTAACTTGATCCATAAGTCAGTGCTGTAAACTGTCTTTAGGAGAGTAGACTAGAGGAGATGTAAAATGATTCTGAATGTATAGGGGTAGAACATCTTTTAGGTTGTATCTCTTAAGAAA
Organism: Eubalaena glacialis; assembly: GCF_028564815.1. Classification (NCBI taxonomy): domain Eukaryota; kingdom Metazoa; phylum Chordata; class Mammalia; order Artiodactyla; family Balaenidae; genus Eubalaena; species Eubalaena glacialis. The sequence goes on along the minus strand of NC_083722.1, from coordinate 29,380,160 downwards.
AACCACCATTGGGAGTAACAAAGAAAATAGATATTGTATATGTACCTGGAATGGAGAACATCTCTGGTTGAAGTTAGCACTCTACAAATAGGAATGTCGTTAGGAAATCAAGATTCGTATAGCTGTGGTCACTCCCCTTCCTTAACCCCCAATATTCTATTTCATCTCATAACTGCATCAGCTTTTGTCTTTTCTTGGAGGTGAGCTATAGTAACTCCTCCTCCAAGTCTTACAATTTCCTCTCATTCTTGATCATTATTACTCGAAAATAGTGACAGTTTTAAGGCACATTCTCCTCCATAGGGTTAGGATTCTCCACCAACTCTGCATTCTTATTTGTCTCCAAGAACAAATCCTAAAGGCCAGATGAAAGAGAGATGGTGATGGAAGAAGAAGAAAATTTCACGGTAAAAGTCAAATATTTGGCTATACACCCATCTGAAAGTACTGAGCACTGTACTTAGGTTTTGTGTCTCGCACACGAGATTTTTGGACTAAGAACTGGTTTCTGCTCCCTGAGCTGTTTGGTGCCTGTCTTCTCCCTCCTTTTATGACCACTTCTATTACCATTTAGCTGCGCTGGAAAAGATCAGTGTCAATACAGACTAAAATGTTTGACTTTAAGATTCTAGCACATACATTTAGAATATGCAATAAGGATTAATTACAATAGGCTTCATGTCACAAAGACTTAGGAATGCTAAAGTAGCTCAAAAATTTGCCCCTCTTAGAATTCTGCCTGCAGTTTTGATAAACTGCTCTAAGATTTACTAGCTCAGTATGGGTAAACTATCCAAAAGGTATGTATCCCTTTCATATGGCTAATAGTACACGTGTTTTCCTCCATTATACTTTCAAATAAAAATAGAATTTAAAATTTAAATAGTGTGTTTGTTAGGAAAAAAATGTCAAAAACTTTGAAATGGGCAAAAAAAAACCCTGAATAGTCTTTCAATGAAATAGTATACATTATCTAGTGGACCTTTCAGAGTTATCTGATGCCATAGGATAGGTGCCTTTCATTGTCTTTGAGCCATTTTACAGCTTTATAAATTACAGAAAACTGATAGTAATGCAAACGAATCTTGTCAATAAAGATGCAAATGAATTGTGCCCAGCAGAAATTCAATTGATTTCTCCCAGGTGGAAGAGACTGGTTTTGCATTTATTAGGAAATCCTCTTCAGTATTACCGATTGCCTGTTTAAACATCTGTTCTATGGATTCTCCTTTGAACTGGTTGTAACATCTTACTGGTTTCCTCATTAATTGATGGCTTAAATAAAATCTTTGACACGTGTTCACTTTATAGTTGTAGGAGAGTCATAATTTTACCATTTTGAAATTTTTTCTTTTAACATTGGAAAGGTATAAAAATTATTGATAACTAATTCTGTACTTAAAAGAATGAAAAAAATTTAGAGCAAGACTTATCTAATACATGTAAGTAGATAAATTTACTGATGATAATTCCCAGCAAGCCCTCCCAAAGAATTGTAAAACCCGCCTGAGTCTATTTCCTTGCAGTCATTTCCCTCAGAAAAATCTATCAGTTCAATTTTTTTCATTTCCCTCAGAAAAATCTATCAGTTCAATTTTTTTCCTAAAGAAATCTCACCTGAGCCATCCTTCCTCCTCTCCCACTGAGGATGATTTGCTCCACTGTAGTCCTGGGACTTTCCCTTCCCTCTCTGAATTTCTGGTCCCATGTTTTCCTCTTTCTTTTTTTAACCCCTTGTTTTTGAGAGGCACATCCTACAGTATCATTTGAGAAAGAGTTTACGAGGAATACATTTTTGAGACATTGCCAATCTTAAAATATAGTCGTATTCTACTCTTACTCCTGTTTTGGTTTTTTTTTAAATTTTATTTATTTATTTTTGGCTACTTTGGGTCTTTGTTGCTGTGCGTGGGCTTTCTCTAGTTGCGGCGAGCAGGGGCTACTCTTCGTTGCGGTGCTTGGGCTTCTCATTGCAGTGGCTTCTCTTGTTGCGGAGCACGGGCTCTAGGTGCTTGGGCTTCAGTAGTTGCAGCACGTGGGCTCAGAAGTTGTGGCTTGTGGGCTCTAGAGCACAGGCTCAGTCGTTGTGGCGCACGGGCTTAGTTGCTCCGTGGCATGTGGGATCTTCCCGGACCAGGGCTCGAACCTGTGTCCCCTGCCCTGGCAGGCGGATTCTTAACCACTGCGCCACCAGGGAAGTCCCTTACTCCTGTTTTGTTTGGCTGGGTATAGAATTCAGCTTCCCCTCTACACACACAAAAATAATAGTAATAATCATTTCTTTAGAATTGTGAATATGTTTCTTCATTGTCTTTTTTGCTTCCCGTGTGTATATTGAGAAGACAAATACCATTCTTATTTTTCCAGCAATGATCTAATTTTCCTCTTAGAAACATTTATGTTTTTTTCTCTTTATTCCCAGTTTATGGGTATTTCATGATGAGTCACATTGATATGAGTCATTTTTTTCTTTCATTGTACTGTGTCCTTGGTGTATTCTTTCTATCAGAAAACTCAAATTCTTCTCTTGTGAAATGTTTACTTGTATTATTTTAATACTCTTCTTCCTCCTCTCAGTTTTTTGTTTTTTTTTTTTTAATTTCTATTTCTGGAATTCTTATTATTTACTAGGTTGATTCTCCAAGTTTCTCAATTTTTCTCTTTACTTTTCAGGGGTTTTTTTGTGTGGGTTTTCTTTATTGTTTGTTTTATTTTTATTTTTTGCTCTATATCCAAGAAAATTTCTCTAACTTTATTTTCCAACCTTCCTTTATTTTCCTTCTCTCATATTTCAAACTTCCAAGAATTCTTCTGGTCTTGAACTGCTCCTTTCACTAAGATGTTAGTCTTATTCTATGGATGCAGTAACTTCTCTTGATCCTCTGAAGATTTTAATTATAGATTTAAATTTTTTTCTTCTATTCACTGAATTATTGCCCTTTCCTAAAACAATTTCCTCAACTCAGGGAATCAGCTGAGTTCCACCTGGTTTCCTCTCCCTGAACCACGGGCTGGAAACTGTCTAAAGGCAGTAAACTGGAGAAATGAGAAGACTCACATCGTTTGCTTTCCCTGTTTCAGGAATCAGTGTGCTTCATTGCCTGATGACCATTGTTTCAAAAACTGTTGTTTTACATATTTCATCAGGTTTTGGGTTGTTTTCATTAGGAAGGTAAATTTAGTCCCTCTTATTCTATTTTAAGAAGAAACAAAAGTTCTGTGTATGTGTACTTATTACTTTTGTAAAAACAGTTACACTTTTGAGATCTCATTGTTCTCATAGTTTTTTCAATTTATTTTCTTAGTTTTCTTGATATAGTATTTCTGTCACTTACTCCTACCTAACCATAGTAGACTGTGCATAGCAAACAATGTCTCAAAATAGTCCTGAGAGTGGGAAGCCTTGTTTTAAAGTTTCTAGTGTCTTTCAAAGTCACATAATGTGCTGACTTAGGGCTTGAAATACATTTTTTTATTGTTGTTTGGTGAAGAAAGTGTTCTTCTATTATAGTGTTCCTATGTGTTTGCATGTTTGTGTTTCTAAATCAGAACTAATTATTGAACCTCATTAAATGTCTTCTGGCCATTGATTGAGATGAACATTTTTTTCCTTTGATCTATATTAGTAGAGTGCATTATCATAATATATGTCAAGTACTTAGCTTGGGAAATGAATTTCATTTGCTGTATTTTAATGTTTTGTTGAGTTATGTATTTTTAATATTTAATTTAAGATTTGTCAGCCCTATTCTATTTTTTTTTTTTTGAGTATAATTGCTTTACAATGGTGTGTTAGTTTCTGCTTTATAACAAAGTGAATCAGTTATACATATACATATGTTCCCATATCTCTTCCCTCTTGCATCTCCCTCCCTCCCACCCTCCCTATCCCACCCCTCTAGGTGATCACAAAGCACCGAGCTAATCTCCCTGTGCTATGCGGCTGCTTCCCGCTAGCTATCTATTTTACATTTGGTAGTGTATATATGTCCATGCCACTCTCTCACTTTGTCACAGCTTACCCTTCCCCCTCCCCATATCCTCAAGTCCATTCTCTAGTAGGTCTGTGTCTTTATTCCTGTCTTACCACTAGGTTCTTCATGACCTTTTTTTTTTTTTTTCCCTTAGATTCCATATATATGTGTTAGCATACTGTATTTGTTTTTCTCTTTCTGACTTACTTCACTCTGTATGACAGACTCTAACTCCATCCACCTCACTACAAATAACTCAATTTCGTTTCTATTTATGGCTGAGTAATATTCCATTGTATATATGTGCCACATCTTCTTTATCCATTCATCCAATGATAGACACTTAGGTTGCTTCCATGTCCTGGCTATTGTAAATAGAGCTGCAATGAACATTTTGGTACATGACTCTTTTTGAATTATGGTTTTCTCAGGGTATATGCCCAGTAGTGGGATTGCTGGGTCGTATGGTAGTTCTATTTTTAGTTTTTTAAGGAAACTCCATACCGTTCTCCATAGTGGCTGTATCAATTTACATTCCCACCAACAGTGCAAGAGTGTTCCCTTTTCTCTACACCCTCTCCAGCATTTATTGTTTCTAGATTTTTTGATGATGGCCATTCTGACCTGTGCGAGATGATATCTCATTGTAGTTTTGATTTGCATTTCTCTAATGATTAATGATGTTGAGCATTCTTTCATGTGTTTGTTGGCAATCTGCATATCTTCTCTGGAGAAATGGTCACCTTATCTTTGATAAAGGGTGCTAGAACATACAGTGGAGAAGAGACAGTCTCTTCAATAAGTGGTGCTGGGAAAACTGGACAGCTACATGTAAAAGTATGAAATTAGAACACTCCCTAACACCATACACAAAAATAAACTCCAAATGGATTAAAGACCTAAATGTAAGGCCAGACACTCTAAAACTCTTAGAGGAAAACATAGGCAGAACACTCTATGACATAAATCACAGCAAGATCCTTTTTGACCCAGCTCCTAGAGAAATGGAAATAAATACAAAAATAAACAAATGGGACCTAATGAAACTTAAAAGCTTTTGCACAGCAAAGGAAACCATAAACAAGACCAAAAGACAACCCTCAGAATGGGAGAAAATATTTGCAAGTGAAGCAACTGACAAAGGATCAATCTCCAAAATTTACAAGCAGCTCCTGCAGCTCAATAACAAAAAGACAAACAACCCAATCCAAAAATGGGCAGAAGACCTAAATAGCCCTATTCTTAAGTGAGATTGGATGTTAGGTTTCTTCTTTAGTGCTATCTTTGTAGGTTTTGGTACAATGTTACTTTGGCTTTCTAAAAATAAGTTGAAAGCTTTGTATATTTCTCAGTGCTCTGGAACAGATTAAATAGCACTGGAATTACCTGTTACTTAAAGATTTGAAACAATTCATCCATGAAGGAATCTAAGCTATATTTTCAGCAGTGGCCAGCAGGTGTAGGAGTCAGGGAGGTGGGTAGTAGATCTTTAATAATCTTTTCCATTTCTATTGTGGTGGTCATTCTGTTTCATGTCTTTTTATCTTCTGAGGTTAATTTTGTTCCGTAGAAAATTATCCTCTCATCCAAGTCTCCAAATATATTTGCATATTGTCTTGTAAGGTGCTGTTTAATAGTGCTTTAAACATCCTCAGAATGTGTGGTTATTTCTAATTTCTCATTTATAATTATATCGATGATTGGTGTTGGTTTTTACTTTTGTCTTCTTCATTAAGCTGGGTCAGGGTTAGCATATGGTTAAGATATAATGGGCTCCCAGGTAAAAATGCCTGGATTCAAATCATATCTCAATTACCATTTGTAATTACCAGATGACCACATGCATGATAAACGTCTACCATCCAGTATGAGGATAAAGGTATATGGACAAAGGCTCTCACCCTTGTGGAGCTATATAGTTCAACAGAGATACTGATATTAATTAGAATTTAATCAAATATAAACATATAAGGAATTGTACACAGTTCTATGAGAGCTTAGCATGTTCAGGCCTAGATAGATAGTCAAAGTTTCCCTGAGGAAATGGTAATTGAGTTGAGAGTGGAAGAAAATGCAAGATAGGGGTTTATCAGACTGAAGGTGAGGAAAAAGCACAAGAGGCAGAGGGAAGGATTTGGGCAAAGGCTCCTTTTAGGAAGGAGCTGGGAACCTCATGAGGGACTGAATGAGAAGTCCTCAAGTCAGGCAGGTGGAAATACACTGGAGAGGTGGGCAGGGCTGCCTCTCGGAGTCCCCCTCAGGGCTCTGAGACTCTCTCCTTGCCTGGGGAGGGGGCGGCATCCCCACCCCTTGTGAGTCAGGTAGTGAACAAGGAAACAGGGACGTGTATAATTGTAAACTTTCCCCAGGGGCTCTCGTGCAAGGTCAGGATTTGGAAGCATCAGTCTGGCCTAGCACTCCCCCTTCAAGTGACTTTTCCAAAGGTATCAGTAAGGGCAGCGAAAGAAAAGGAGTGATTGTTCTTTAAATACCTACCATTTGCCAAGCACTGTGCTTATGGGCTTTACAGAGATGACCTCATCAGTGGGTGTATTTACAGCAATGAGGGAATTAATTCCCAGCAAGGTTAAGTAACTTGCTCAAGGTCATGCAGGTAATGAGGAATAGGAACAAGCTTTGTGCTCGTAGCTCTCTGGTTCCAAACTCCAAAGTCTTTCCATCATACTGTGTAACCAACAGCAGGTTGGGGGAATGAGGCTCCAGGCCAGTGGTTCCCCAAGTGTGGTCCTCAAACCAGCCACATCAGCGGGTTTAACAGAAACTTGTTGTGACAACCTAAATGGGAAAAGAATTTGAAAAAGGATACGTATATATGTATAACTGAATCCCTTTGCTGTACACCTGAAACTAACACAACATTGTGAATCAACTATACTCCAGTATAAAATAAAAATTTAAATAAAAACAGGAACTTGTTAGAAATGCAGATTCTATTACATATAGGATGGATAAACAACAAGGTCCTGCTGTATAGTACAAGGAACTGTATTCAATATCCTGTGATAGACCATAATGGTAAAGAATATGAAAAAGAATGTATGTATGTATAACTGAATCACTTTGCTGTACAGCAGAAATTAACACAACATGGTGAATCAACTCTACTTCAATAAAATTTGAAAAAAAGAAAGAAAGAAATTCAGATTCTCAGACCTCACCCCAGACCTACTGAATCAGACCCTCTGCGGGTGGCCCCAGAGAATGACCTGAGTCTTAGCCCGCCGTGCAGGTGAGTCTGAAACACACCAAATTTTGAGAACCGGTGCACAAGGCCAGTCCTTCTCAAGGGTATTTGATGAAGGGCCCCTAAACTTGCATCTACTACTTTCCTTGCCTCTATTCTCCTTCAAACCAGAACAGCCGTCTTAGCAGGGCTTTCTAGGAAGGATCTCGCATTGCTGCCATGATTCTGCTGTCAGGCAGCAGCCCAGTGAGTTCACACCAGTCCATACAGAACTGGTGTGTTCACAGATGCTGTTGCCCTCCTCTAAAAGTAGTCCAACGGAGCCTGTTCCAAGGGCCTGTGAGTAACACAGCATGTGCTTTCTCCCCTCCCCTGGAGAATAGAGAGCATAGGAGGAAGAGAAAGAGAGACTTCCTGCCCCTTTGTACTTGTAAGAATATAGAAGAACGGGGGGAGTGGCCTTAGTGCTCCAGAAAGAACTCTCACCATCTTTCATAAAGGAAATCCAGCAAGAGGGGCCCTAACTGGGCAGAGTTACCCCAGGGAAGCAGGAATCCATCACTTGCTCGTGCATTTTTTAATGATCTTAGCAGCTGAAATCTTGTTTAAAAGAGCATGGTAAAAAGAACAAAATAATGCCATTTGCAGCAACATGGATGGACCTAGAGATTGTCATATTGAGTGAAGTAAGTCAGACACAGAAAGACAAATATCATATGATATCACTTACATGTGGAATCTAAAAAAAGGGGGGGGGTACAAATGAACTTATTCACAAAACGGAAGTAGAGTCACGAACGTAGAAAACAAACTTATGGTCACCAGGGGATAAGGCAGGGGAGGGATAAATTGGGTGATTGGGATTGACATATACACACTACTATATATAAAATAGATAAGTAATAAGAACCTACCGTATAGCACGAGGAACTCTACTCAGTGCTCTGTAATGGCCTATATGGGAAAGGAATCTTAAAAATAAAGGAGTGGATATATGTATATGTATAACTGATTCACTTTGCTGTACACCTGAAACTAACACAACATTGTAAATCAACTATACTCCAATAAAAATGTTTTTTAAAAAAAGCGTGGTGGTAGTGGAGTGGGCAGGGAAATCAAGGAAGTGAGATGCCGTCTGCAGGGCACCTGGAGGGAGCAGGAGACAGGATTGCCCGTCAGCCCATCTGGGTCTGCCTGACGGAGGGATTTGGGGGTTTGCGGTTTACCCATGAGATGCTGCCTTTTTCACACCGCTGGAAGAGCTTCCTCTCCTCTGTCCCCCTCCCCAACTTCAGCCATCACCCTCACCTGCCAGGGCCCCAAACAAGTTCAAGGTTTCCCCAGAGCATCCATCTCAGGAAGAGTGACCCAGTTTCCTGTCCCCTGAGAGGGCCTGGCATCTGGGAATTGCTGTGTCAGGTCACACTGCCTCTTCATTTGCTCAAGACTTGTGTCAGATGTCAGCTTGGTGCCAAGACAGAGCCCAGATCCGAGGGTATGGTGGCGACAACAACCACACAAACTTTACTTCGGGTTCAAGTCCTCAAGCAGAATTATGCTGACCCACGAATTTTCAATCAGGGCGCTGGGCAGTTCAGAGGGTTGGTAGAGGGAAAAAAAGGATGTTAAGTAGGAACCAAAAACCATCGATTGCTTCAGTCAACAATGACGAAAAAAGGAAAACTCACTCAGTTATGCCCACAGGAATCGTGCTTGTCACTCTGCCCATGACAGAGCCCGGCCAGCTTGTGAAATCTCAGTAGCCTCTTTATATGGTAACAAAAGAAACAGTGAGAAGAAAAATATTTTGTTTTCACTAAGCAGACTCCCCTGGTGGGTGTCAGGTGTGTCTCTTTCTTTTCCTGGAGAATAGGTTTTCTGTTTGTTTATTTGTTTGGTTTGCTTGTTTTTACCAGGTTCTGGTTACAGGGGAAGGGCCTGGATTCTCAATGAGTATTTTGCTATAGCAAGGCTTGTGCAGCGATGCACCATTTATGAACTCTACTCCGATGTTCGCATGAAGAATGGAAGTGGGGACTAAGCGGACGCTAAAGAGTGAGCCGAATTATTTAGTGGACTTCATCATATGGCTGCTTCTGTTTACCCTTAAAAGCGAGTTCACCAGCCTCTCACAGGAGGAGGAAATTAACGCTGAGGTTAAAGAATTTCATCAGCATGAATCCAACGCAACATCCCTCAATCAGTGGGGTCCAGAGACGCTGCTCTATTTTTAGTGGTTCTCCCAGCCCACAGCTCTGACAGGGGCCCCTTCAGCCTCCTCCTGTGCCCTCCTCACTGCCAAATCAAATGCCTTGCTCTCAAATGAATATGAACTGCAGACTTATATGTAGGTAGTAAACATCTGTCATTTTCCTTCAGTCTCCCAGCATCTTCAACACCCTTCTCGTGACTGGGCAATTCCTCAATATAGACACCAGACATTCTCTTCTGGACTGCTTTGCAGCTGGGCCCTGGCATATGACTTAGATGTTGACATCAGAACCACCTGCTTCAGACTTTGCTTTGAAGCCTGTAGCATAAAGGAGTGGGTACCGTGCAGATGCCGTTTTGGTGAGCATGTTGGCAGGCAGATCCAGTTTCCTAGGGCAACAGTGATGGGGGATTCTAGCAGTAGCTCCCAGTGTCCCAGCACTAAGAGGGGGGCCAGTCCTCTGGGTCCCCCCCCCAGACTAGATCCTCTACCAAATCTTAGCCATCTCTGACTACATAGCCCTTAAGCCCAGTTCGCTAGTCCTGACGGAGATTCTGTAGGTTACCCATTCTCCAATAAATTATTTTTCAGCCTAAACTTGTCCAAATTGGATTCTGTTGCCTGCAACTAAGAATCCTAACTTATACAACATGTTCCATCTCATTCAACCCCCCATAACAGCCCTGTAGAACAGGGTTAACCTCATTTTACAGAGGGGAAAACAGAGAATCTTAGCAGTCACTAAGCCTAATAAATGGGAAAGCTGAGATGTTTTCTTTTTCCGATTTCATGGACTCCCTATCTTCCAGTGAACTTGGAGTAATACTTTATTTGATTTTTCTGCCTCTGGTATTCTACCCCAAACGCAACCATTATTCTTTCTCATTGCTCTAGACACTTAGGTCTTATCTCTCAATGTGAACTTTCAGCTGCTGGGACCCTATCTAATACCTATGTTATATCACAGCTAGCTCTTTTCTCTTCCCCCTCTTCTTACTTATCATTCTTATACAACTAAAATCTAATTCAAATGAAAATATTATAGATAACATTTCAGTGTGTACGTCTTAAAATCAGCACGCAGCCTATGGAAATCCATGGAAGGAAGGAAGGAGGGGGATATTGTTGCCAGGTACCCCGTCTCCATCTTGCCTGCTGGTGGAGTGCAGAAGAGCATCATTTCTCCTTTTGCAGCTGTGGTCTGCTGCCAGCTACGCCCGCCCCTTCATGCATACCTGCCGCAGCCTCTCTGAGTCATTCAAATCTTCTTGCCTCCAAAGAAACTCAAAACTTTCCCTCCGAACTCTTCATGAGTTCATCTCCTTTAACCTCCCCTTGCTGTCAGCTCTGGGGCAATTGGACCAAGGCTGTCCTAAGCTTCATAGCGGTGTAGCAAACAAGATCTGCCCAGCCTGGCGTTCCAAGTGGAATTGGCAGCAGTTGTTAATTGCCTAACATGAAGCCTGTGTTCTAGCTTCAGTGTCACCAGTCACAAGCCACTGGGACCCCCCCATCACCGCCCACCTTGCAGCAAATGAGGTCTTTGATCATGTGGAAGCCACACTAGGCTCCATCTCTCCCACCTCCTCCATTTTCCTTCTTCTCTCTTACCTCTAGGGAGATTTGGGGGATTCATGCTCCTCAAAGTTCAACAACCTCACAGGGTCCTTTGGGGCTTAGGATTCTCTCTCTGGAATCTTCCCTACTAGTGAGCACGAGGTGGGCACTACAAATGAGACCAGAGAAAGGAAGTATGGAATGGAGACAGAGAAAGTTGTAGTCTTTGAAATCATTGCCTGTCATGCAGACGTTGTTATGGACTGAAGGTTTGTGCCCCTCAAAACTTACGTCTTAAAGCCCTGACTCCCACTGTGATGGTATTTAGAGGTGGGGCTTTGAGGAGGTAATTAGGTTCAGATGAGGTCAAGACAGTGGGGTCCCCATGATGGAATTAATGACCTTGGAAGAAGAGGAAGAAAGACGAGATTCCCTCTCCCCCCTGCATATGAGGACACAGTGAGAAGCCAGGAAGAGGGCTTCTCACCAAGACCCCAATCTCCCAACACCTTGATCTTGCACCCTCCCAACCTCCAAAACTGTCAGAACTGTGAGAAATGAGTGTCTGTTTAAGCTGCTCAGTCTATGGTATTTTGTTACAACAGATGAAGCAGACAAGCAGATGTTATCCCATTGTGGCCATTATTGATTCATTCTTCATAGAAACAATAAAAAGAGGAGTGGAAAATAAGCAACTAATATTTCCCAAGTTTCCTGTATGTGCTATGCTCTATGCCAGATGATTTAAGTTTTTTCCTTAATTTTCACAACACCACCACAATATCATCTCTTTGGTTTCAGTTTTAGAAATAAGAAAATTGAGCCAATAAGAGAACAAGTAATCAAAGTTATACAGGTAATATCTACCAGAACTACAATTTGAACTCAGAACTTGTTTAAATTTATTTTTTTATTGAAGTATAGTTGATTTACAATTTGTGTTAATTTCTGCCGTACAGCAAAGTGACTCATTTATAAACATATATACATTCTTTCTTATATTCTTTTCCATTATGGTTTATCCCAGGATATTGAAAATAATTCCATGTGCTCTGCAGTAGGACTCTGTTGTTTATCTGTTCTATATGTAATAGTTTGAATCTACTAACCCCAACCTCCCACTCCATCCCTCCCCCACCCCCCTCCCCCTTGGTAAGCACAAGTCTGTTCTCTATGTCTGTGAGTAAGTTTCCGCTTCATAGATAAGTTCATTTGTGCAATATTTTAGATTCCACATATAAGTGATATCATACGGTATTTGTCTTTCTCTTTCTGACTTACTTCACTTAGTATGATAATCTCTAGTTGCATCCATGTTGCTGCAAATGGCATTATTTCATTCTTTTTTATGGCTAAGTAGTATTCCATTGTATATATGTATGACATCTTTTTTATTGAACTTAGAACTTTTGATCCCCGAATTTCTACCAGAGTAAAATGAAACTTTTGAACAAGACCTCCCTTCTTAGAGCACACACAGCATAATAAAATGCAGATAAACAAATATTTTGTCTTTTAAAGTCCAGACTGTTTTTGCTTTGGGGTATTTTGAGAAATGTAGATGCTGGTTGCTTCTTCCTTAAACCAGGTTATTTCGTGCAATAGCTCATAAAAATTATTTCCTTAGCTGACAAGTCTAGAGATTCAGGCACAGACATATCTCATTCATCTTAATATATCTCACAGTGACACCACTAGCAAAATGCAACAGGAAAATGACATTAAGCCCCAGCTGGCCTTAAAATGTGGAGGAAAATGAAGCTAGCACAGTCTTCACACTGTCAGGCCTGTCTTTGAGGCAAATTTTTAATGGACTATAAATGAAAAGCCTACAGCCAGAAAACACTGGGAATTCTAGAGTTCTGCCTCCAAAATTCCAAGTGTTATCCCTATTTGCATAAACCAGGGATTTTTTTAAACTACCACAACAACCCAATATTATGCACTGAATCAATTTCAAAGGTCTGGGAAACAAAGAGAGAAAGAAGCCTTCCTTTTTACATTTTTTTTTAATTTAATTTATTTTTTTATACAGCAGGTTCTTATTAGTTATCCATTTTATACATATTAGTGTATATATGTCAATCCCAATCTCCCAATTCATCACATCCCTTTTTACTTTTTTCTTCTTTTTTTCTTTTCAATTGAGCGTGTGCTGCCTGGACCTCAGGGTTCGAGGAATATGGACGATGGTTCTGCTAAACAAACAACCAGAAACATTAATGCTGATTCACTCCAGATCTAGAAAAGCAACAAAGGAATCTTTTACTCCTGGTGATGAAATTCAAAGAGAGAGATTGAAAGGGACAGAGAAGTATTCCACCTTTGGAATCACAGTGTTGTTTTTTTCTTTCTTTCTTCCCCACTATCCTTCCGTATGACAGATACTCAGCAAATTACAGTGAAAACTGCTTTGCCACCATACCTGGAAATTTGGGGGTATAAACTGTACCCACTAGGTGGGTTTGAGGTCAGCTGATGGGCAAATATTCTTCTTCTAAGTCCTCAGTACTACGCCAAGTGCTCGAGAATATAGAGTTGTTTACAAACTGGTCCTTATGCTGAAAGGGTGTATATACTTTTACGGAAAAAGATAATCACAAATGAAACAAGAGTGAGTCAATTAAAATATTAAATTATTACACTTTCTGGCATATACTACAAGTGCTGTAAGGTTTCACAAGGAAGGGGAATTGATTTGAAGGCTGTGGGTAGGCAGAATCAGGTTCGTTAAACTCCTTAGCCTCAACCTACCCCTTCCACAAGGCCAGCTCCGAGCCTGGAGGCTTCCCTGCCAGGTCAGTTGGCACCTTGCTTTGGTATTAATCATAAAGACTTCAGACATTCATCCCTTACTAGCTTCCAGTTCAAATAAACAGACATGTATTAATAAACGACCACGTGCAAAGTGCTTCCTGTCTTTTGAGGACACAGTGATCACTAAGAAACCAGCATTCTTCGACACTCACCTTCAGTCTTTGGATGTGGGCTGCTGCAGAAAAGAGGCGTGTGGCCTTGGGCAAAGCAACTCTCTTTAGCCAAGGTAAATATTGGGAAGCGCTGACAGCTGAGGGCATCTGCACATAGCACTCCCAGCAGGTAGAGGAATAAGCCCTTCAAGTGCTGATGGGGAAGCTAGGCAGGACATCACTGCATACACTAGTCTTTCCTTTATACCGTTTAAATCCACTACTTTAAGTTCTGGAAACATCTCCTCTAGAATCCCAGGGTGGGTTGTGAGGGGTGGGGAGATTCTTCTGAGGGAAACTTAAAAGAGGAAGGTTAGCCCTGGGCACTACCGCTGGTTTCAGGGTCAAAACCAACGGTCATTATTTCCTTCCTCTTCAACCATTGTAGATTCTTCTACCTCCTGGCCAGCACTTCCGGGGTCTTGGTGGCTTACTTCGTGGCACCACCCATGTCCTCATCCCTGAGGAATCTCAGCCCTGGTCATCCTGCCTGTATCAGACTGTGGCTGCTGCCCTCTTTTATCATCAAACAAGGGAATTTCGAGAGGCGCCCAGGTGAATTACTTGTGTCTCCATTGTATAACAGAAACCATACTTGATCCTGATAATCAGGGTTAATTACCCCTGTTGGATTGTGACATGAGCTCACATATACAGCCATCTACCCTTGAATCAAGCTGAGGCTTTTGCCTCATCCTTCAGCTGGTTGTTAGGGATCCGCCATATGGTCATAGGTGTGAGCTGAGGGAGAGGTTCTGTTGCAACAGTGATCCTCTTTATCTCCTATCTGGGCTACTTGCTCAGAAATCTTGCTTGTCCAGAAATCTTGCTTGTCCAGAAATCTTGACTATTTTTATTACTCAAAAAATAATCTCTATTTTCTATAGCACTGGCCCTGCTCATGCTTCATCCTTCACATGCTGCTTCTATCTTGCAATGGATGGTTGCTGGACCTGTCCAACTTTGTGACTAGGTGGATCCAACAGAACTCTGCCCGTGATGGACACTTTTGACTCCATGATCATTGGTGTCTCCTGATCAGTCATTCCGTCACTTCCATGGCTCAGTAGCACGCCAGAGGCTGTTTTTCTACAGGTATAAAATTATTTGTTAGAATTGGTATGGTCTTGCTCTAGAATCCTATGGTCTGTGTTGTGATTCTTCTTTGGCACTTAGTATAACTTCTATGAGGAGTCTTTTCCCACCACTGGGGATACTTCTAATCTTATAGGTCTACTAGGTCATAAGGCCAAATAATGCATAGCAGCCTTGACCTGCTTCAGGGCTCTTTCCTGCCCCAGCCCCCAATCAAAATTAGTGAACTTCCATGTCACTAGGTATATCAGCTGGAGCAATATTCCAAGGTGTGGAATGTGCAGCTTCTAGAACAGCAAGAGGCCCACCAGGTGTTGAGCATCCTTCTTTGTGCCAGGAGGCACAAGATGAAATAATTTACCCTGTTCTGATATACCCCCAAATAACTGGACACCTAAAAGCTTTGCTAATACGGGGGCCCCAAAAATTTTCAGGGGTTTTTTTCTATCCTCTGAAGTGTATGGGCTTCCAGTGAACTAGCCATTATTTTTTTCATCTGGTCCAATTAGCATGATTCCATCCATATAGTGGACCAGTGGATGTTCTATGGAATGTCCAGCCGGTCCAGATCTCTGAAAGTTAACACAGCCTTAGAGCCAGACTATAAATTTATACAGTTGTCCAAGTAAATTTATAGTATTCCAGATACGTTTTTCTGATAGAGATACAAAAGAATGGATTGTCCAGATCAAGGACCACATTTCATGAATCTGAGGCTATGCTGACCTGATCTAAAAAAATACTGTCAAGAATCAGCTGCAATTAGCACCAGTCCTTGCTTGAGCTTGTGGTATCTACAAGCATCCCACAGGAGCCATCTGGTTTTTTCAGGCTCATACTGGTGAATGTAATGGAGATAGGATGGGCAAGAATTTCAAGGATGACACTCATTTCTTTTGTTCCCCAAGGATGTAGTATTCTTTTTCACTTACTACCCTGCTAGGGGAGCAGGGTGCAATTTCAGAGGCTTCCTTCCACCCAGTCTTCCCCATTACAATAGCTCTTACTGCACGGGCCAAGGAACCAATGTCAAGATTGTGCCTATTACCAAATATGTCTTCTTCAATTATATACCAGGGACTGGAAGAAGGACTCCCGGCTGAGTCCATGCAGCTAGTGGACATTGTGCTTAGCAAGAGCTACCCTATTTCACTATCCTTAGAGTTACATTTCCCATATTTCCCAGACATGGCACTTTCGAGAACATTCTCTCCCACAAGAATACTTTTCCAGTTCACCTCCAGTCTACGTGTTCACAAGTGCACAGCTGTCTTGTGCCAGGCACTGTCTGGTGGTGGGTGGAGGTCCCCATTGCCAACTGAGGGGCAAGTGACCCAGCTCCAAAATCTCATCCTAGCATCTGGTTTCTCAAACCACTCCTGGCACCAGCTGTCATGGGCTGAGTTCCCAGAAAGCAGACGCTGAGACACAGGGCAGCATGTAGGAAATCTATTCCAGATCGCTCCTGAGCGTGATACCTGTGGAAGAAAAAGGGTTCAGAAGCAGGACTGTGCAGAGGGAGAAGCTGGGTTAGAAGGCAGTTTTGACAAAGCATCAGTTGACTCATCAGGCAGCTCAGAATCTGGGATGACCTGGAGGGTTGTGCGGAGTTGGGGCAAGGGGCCAGGCATTGCATCCACAGCAACTAGGCATTAGATACAGGTTGACTCAGGAAGAGGGTCTTCAATTTGAGTAAGGTGACCCTTTTTAAATATTTCTGAAGAGGATGGACAGCTGAGGGCTCTGTGAACAATGCTCCCTGCAGCTGGGGGAAGAGGGTCCTTCAGTGTTACCAAGGGACCTAGGTGACACATTGCAGCATCTACTCCAGCCACTCTCTCCATTGTGTAAGGAGATGGGATAACTAATGAGGGCTAAGAAGCTTCAGAGGACCAACTTTGAACAGCTGGCCCTGGAGGGCCATGTGCCCAGAAAAGGACTGTTTTGTCCAGAAAAGTTGTGTGGATTAAATTGAAGAAAGGTTGCTGAGTCAGCAAGGTAAAGGCACTGCCTGAAGATTCAGGAGACAAAGATTTTGACCTTTCCTTCCTCAGCTACTAAGTGACCAGGAAAGTCACTCCACTTCTCTGTCCCTCACTTTCCTCATCAGAAAATGAAAAAGGTACCTAGAGGGTAATACAGGAGAAAACCTAAATGACCTTGGGTATGGCGATGACCTTTTAGATACAACACCAAAAGCATGATCCAACAATGAGATACGATCGCACACTTATTAGAAGGGTATGAATTCAAACCACTGATGACACCAAATTTTGGTTTGGAGGATGTGGAGCAACAGGAACTCTCATTCATTGCTGGTGGGAATGCAAAATGGTACAATCAATCACTTTGAAAGACAGTTTGGTGATTTTTTACAAAACTAAACATATTCCTACTATACAGTCCAATAATCATCCTCCTTGGTAATTAAACAAGGTGAAACCAAATAAGAACAGGAATTACTTAGGAGGAAATAGCCTGGAGCCTTGAGAGTGTCAGGGTGGAGCAGGGGTAATGTGCAAGGGCTCATATTTAGGTTGGAGGGGCATATAGTAGCTGGATCATATAAGCTTCCAAGGCATATTAAGGACTTTAACTCAAGAGCAACGGGAAGATGTGGAAGGGTTTCAAGCAGAGTAAGAGGTGATTGAAGCTGCACGAGAAATCTAAGCTATTTTAGGAAATTTGCAATTACAGTAGTAATTCAGCAATGGAATGGATTATCAACAGAGCTTGGGGGAACATTCTCCCAGAATAAATTGAGTTGACAGTTAAGGAAAATAAATAACTTCACGTGGGAAAGTTACAGAAGAGAGTGCCAGGGGGCTGCAAATTAGGTCAGAGTTGGGGCGGGAAGGGTGGACAAAGCAAAGATTTCAGGCTCTTGTCCCTGAGATTGGAGTCTTCAAAGTGGGAAAGGAAGGGTAGACACTTTGCTCCTTTTGTCACAAGCTGAAAATCTATTCTGAAGGGATATAGGAGCATTTTCCTGTTGTATCTTGGGCTCGCTAAGATGCAGGTTAATAGGACAATATTTCAAAAGGGTAGGAATGATTATGACAGCCAGAAGAACTGCTCCTCCAAACATCTGCAATGACTTTTTCAGAGACTCCTCCATCCACATCAATGGATGATTATTTTCCTGGAGCACAGCCTGTCCCCAAGGTGGGCAACTTGTGAGAAAGGGAAATAGGAAAGTAGATGGTCTTAATTTTCAACAGATTCTCAGAGAACTTTTTCCTTTCTCTATCCAGTCTCCCTAATCTCAAACTAAACTCTGTGACTCCTTTTATTTTATTTCACAATTTCTGCTACTTAAGGATGAATAGCTTCAATGCTGGAGTAGGGAAGCTTGTAAAATCCATGGTAACTAACAGGTCCATGGTGATCATTCGAAGTACTTTCTAATTCCATTTGTGCTTAGTAATGACATGAACGTCTATTGACAACATATTAAGTGCCATGCTACTATAAATTTTATGTTTTATACATGTACTTTTTAGAAAAGTTTTACTGCAAATGTTTATTGAATGAGTGATTAAACAATAATTGGTAGTCACCCTTAGGTAACTGGAAACTGACAAACTATATGAATGGATCAGCTAGGGGATGAGTGAAAGAGGGTCCTACTAAGTTAAAAAAAAAAACAAAACCCTGATTGTGCACATTTATCAGAGAATAAATCTGGCTGAAAAAAAAAAAAGGGCAATAATCCTCTAATTAACTGTATTGAGATATCTCTAAATTGGCTTGAACCCCTGAAAACTCAAGTATATTCTGGCTTGAGCCAGTTACTAATTTATTTGATGGGATTGTCAATGAAAAGTTAAACAAACTAGCAGAGACTCCTGCATAAGCTCAGATCTCGTGTAAAAGAGATTGGTTTGAATGCATTTAATGGGAACTACCAGTTAAGAATCCTTTAATTGAATATGACCAGAGCTAGAAATGCTGAATAAACTATGGAAATCATGACCACAATGCATAGGAAAGGACATGTATATGTATATGAATATTGTTGGAAATTGAAAATTCCATATCTAGTAGTATTTCAACCTAAGTCTTCCACTCTAATGTCTTATTTGGTATTTAAGATTCTTCATCACTGCCCCTTCTTAACTCCTTTTTTTTCCATTCATTGAATCCAAGGCTAGAAATTAAAGGAGAAAAAGCTGAGAAGCTGTAGAACGGTAATGAGATCAAAACATATAGTAATCACCAGCATTTAGGATGTTTATTGTTCTATCAACCTGGGTCCCTGAGCAAAGACCCTCTGTTGAGGGTCATTTTCTTGCTTTGAAAAAATTAATCCATTTTATCATACATATATAGACCTAGGCAGTATATTGTTTTGGCTTTTGAACTTTATAAAAAGTATATCAAAAAAAAGAAAAAAAAAGGGCTTCCCTTGTGGCGCAGTGGTTAAGAATCCACCTGCCAATGCAGGGAACACGGGTTCGAGCCCTGGCCCGGAAAGATCCCACATGCCGCAGAGCAACTAGGCCCGTGCGCCACAACTACTGAGCCTGTGCGCTAGAGCCCACGAGCCATAACTACTGAGCCCGCGTGCCTCGTGCCCGTGCTCCACAACAAGAGAAGCCACCGCAACAACGAAGAGTAGCCCCAGCTCGCAGCAACTAGAGAAAGCCCGCGCACAGCAAGGAAGACCCAACGCAGCCAAAAATAAATACATTAAAAAAAAAAAAAAAGGTATATCATACTGTATACCTTCTCCTGGAACTTGCTTTTTTTCAATCTAGTTCACCTATGTTCTTATTTATAGCAGTGATTATTTAATTACTGTATAATATTGTACTGTATAAACATCTCAATATTTTATCCATTCTCCTGTAATTGACATTTGAGTTGAGTTCAGGTTTTTTGCTACTATGAATTATGCTGCTATAGTCATTCTTGCACAGGTCTACTAGCATACATTTGCAAGAATGATGAGAGAAGTAAGAATGAAAACAATAAGATATTAGGTATAAAATTATTTGAAATGTCAAAAATGAAAAGGTCTATCAAGATCAAGGTTTGGAGTGATGAGCAGCAATTAAGATCTTGTTTACATTGTGGATAGGAGTATAAGTACCAACACCATTTAAAATAACTCCGCATTATTGTTAAAGCTGAACATTGGCATACCCTGTAGCACATCTCAATAAATGTTGAGTGAATACCTGAATGGGTAAGTCATCACTCAGAGAGTTAGTTAAGATACTTTCAACCTCTTTTTCATGTTTGTCCCTTTTCAGTCTCCTAGTGACTTTTCCATCATCATGGATTTTGATCCCTGGCCTACCATTTTCCTCTCTGCCTCATGTCCTGCACCATTTAGGTTACTTCAATTCCCGTATGGATGACCCATCCAACACGCTAGCCTTCTCTTTACATGACATCAGTTATGAGGACTAAACAAGCTAATAAGTCCAAAGTACTTAGAACAGTGCCTAGCACAGAGTGTTACATAAATGTTCATTATTGTATTTCCTTCAGCGCTCTTCCAGAAAAATATGACAATGGTATATAATTTAGGTGTTCTTGGTTCCTTGGCCAAATATATTTGTATACCCATTTCCATTTCATTTTTATTTGGGGCCAAGATATTTGTTTTCCCAGCATACTTTTCCAGATTTTCTAGTGGAAGTCCCCCAGAGTGAAAGATCAAATGTCCATGAGTTCTGGGTCTGCCCAAATCATCCATTATTCAAATAAGTCACACCTCTTTTTCCATTCCTTTGGAAGGATAGTTCCACTCTGATGTTACCTGCTCATGGTCATCACAACACCTAACGAAGATCTGGACTTCACTCCTTGGAGCCATGCCTGTACCTCCTTTAGTGAACTTCATCTCCCCTTAGAGTTCTGACTTTATAAATTGTCCAGGTGTATCAGTCATTTCTACATTCTCCCCTTCAATCATACTGCCACCTTGAAACTTACTGACCAATGCTCAGAACAGCTTACTCTGATCTTGTTCTTTTCTTCCTCCAACCATCCGAAATTTCTCTACCGGCTTGTATAGCTGTCCCAGTCATCAAAGGCAAGTTCCACTATTGAATTTACTATTGATTCCCTTTCTATAGCTTTAAGAGAACTGCTGGAAACTTTCCTCCTTTGTCAAGATCAAACATGTGTTAGGCGTTGCTATTTTGGGATTGAAAGCATGTGTAATTGGCCCTGGAGTTTACCAACTAGATTCTCTCTAAGCCAGGAAGGACTTGGAGAGCATAGCGAAGATTTAGATGAAGTGGCTTCCATACTGATTATGTGAGCCATCAAGCACAGTCTTTCATTTTTATCTCCACCAGGCAGAGGTCATCAAAACAAGTCAACTTCCAGGGTCTGTGAGAGGACTGTGCCCCAAGCAGCCTGGATATATTGTTTACAGGCTTCTGGGAAAAGGTTTGGAATGGGATACGGGGGTGGGGGTGGGGGTCTCATAACATTGCCAGGAGACAGCTTGCTCAGTCAGGAACTATAGCATAAACTGGTAAAAAGAGAACAGAAAGAAAGGTGGATGAGTAAGAAGAGTGGAAAACAAGAATCAGATGACAAGGGTTGGAAAGGGGTCACACGCTAGACCATGCATGCCTTAGAATTATTGAATTTCAGAACTGAAAGCGACCTTAGAACTTGTCTACTTTAACCAGCTCACTTTACAGTTAGGAAAATTTAGCTCATAGGGGTGAATGGATTTGTCCAAGGTCTTAGAGCTGTCAGCTGGATGGAAAATCCAGTTGTGGGAAATCAAATTTTTTGTTTATATCAAGAAGTTTATCATAAGATACAAAAATGCTTCCTATATTGAAAGTTAAAATAATATGATAATGTACTATGATAAGATCATAATAAAATTAAATTAAATTAACCAAGAGTTAATGTCGTTCCCTTGATCAAGATCCCATGATTATTATAGGTAGGCTTTAATCATTAGTGGCAGTTTTCTCTGGTACAAGGAATTAAAGGTATTTTTTTCCTTCTACTCTTCTGTATTTTCATTATAATCACATATTCCTTTCACAGTCATTAAAAAAATGTTTTACCCATTTGATTTAGAGTTATTGGTCCCCATCGGGTTGTTCAGAAGGGAACAGTAAATTAGATAGTCTAACATCTCATTTTACGATATGGGAAACTTGGCAAATTTCTTTTGGTTGCTATTCTTAGGAAGGTACCATTTTAACATTTTGTTTCACAAAGATTCTCAGATACCTGTTCTGCTCTCCAGTTTCCAAAGCACTAATACACAGTAATCTAGGAGACAGAACAAATTCCCATGGGAAAAAATTCCTCTGTATGTCAGTCATGTCAAAAACACAGACCTGGAGGGGAGGGATAAATTGGGAATTTGGGATTAACAGATACACACTACTGTATGTAAAATAGATAAACAAGGATAGTATGGGGAACTATATTCAATATCTTGTAATAACCTATAATGGAAGAGAATCTGAAAAAGAGTTTTTATATGCATATGTATAACTGAATCACTTTGCTATACACCTGAAACTAACACAACATTGTAAATCAACTATACTTCAGTTTAAAAAATGTTTTAAAAGACACAAACCTAGGAGGATTCTAGAAAAATGGTGTGTTCAGTTCCAGACCACCCCAACAGAGCGAGTTACATGAATGTTTTGGTCTCCCAGAGCATATAAAAAAGTTATGTTTATACTATACTGTAGTCTATTAAGTGTACAATAGCATTATGTCTAAACAAAGTACATAGCTTAATTCAAAAATACTTTATTGATAAAAAACACTAACCATCATGTGCGCCTTCAGCAAGTCATAATCTTTTTGCAATAGTAACATCAGAGATCACTGATCTCAGATCACCATCGCAAGTATAATAATAATGAAAGAGTCTGAAATATTGAGAGAATTACCAAAATGTGACACAGAGACATGAAGTGAGCAAATGCTTTTGGAAAAACAACACCAGTAGACTTGCTTGAGGCAGGGTTGCCACAAATGTCCAATTTGTATAAAACGCAATATCTGTGAAGCACAATAAGAAAACGAGGTGCACCTGTAACAAAATATAGTCTATATAATATAGTATATAATACATAGAATTATATATAATACATTTTTCTAGTTTAATTGTGATATTGACACGTAACAACTTTCAAGTATGCAGTACAGTATTGTCAACTGTACACACTATGCTGTACATAACATCTCCAGGACTTACTTATCTTGTAAAGAAGTTTGTAACTTCTGGCCACCTTCACCCATTTCCCCCACCACTCACCCCCCAACTCTGGCAACCACCAACCTGTTCTCTGTTTCCACGAGTTCGTTTTTTTTAGATGCCACATACAAGTGAGATCATATGGTATTGGTCCTCCTCTGTCCGACTTATTTCACTTAGCACGATGCTCTCAAGGGCAACAACCATCACGATGCCCTTCCTCTCCCTTCCCTCTACCTGTTGCTAGAATTCCCATTGTCCTTTTGATCCATCCAGCTGAAGGTGAGCTCTAACCCCAGCTTTCAAGACAGCCATCAAGCCTGTGAATGGAGTCTGTCTCCACACACTGACCCCAGGTTGCCCTCCTTACTCAGGTGTTGTCATGGTGATCCACCCTCTATTCCCCACCAGAACCTTCCTTCTGTTCTGTGTTACCCGTCAACTCCTCCAGCATCAGGGTTAGACTCTCTTAACTTTCCCCAATCCCACGTATTTCATACATCTTTCCCAGTGGGAAATCTCAGTACACCATTCTGCACCTCTCCACTCCAACCCGTGAGCATTTCCGTGACAACTTCCTGATAACAGTACTTTTGCTGTTGTTGTCCTTTCATCATTTGTTACACTGAGGCTCATGTTAACATGTCAGACAAAAACAGCCATGATAAGTCACTAGAGACATTTAGGGGCAAATTACTCTGTTTAGCAGAGTAACCCTGGATGTCAGACCAGGGCATGGGGGAGGGGGCATGAGGGCAGCAGGACTTAATTTTCTGTTTTCCTCCATGTTCTTGCCAGAGGAGTGGGATTGCTCACTCCATGTGGCTCTTGGTTACACCTGCTTGGTAGGGAAGAAAGAGTTGAATCTGGAGGGAGACCTGAATTCATTGCTAACTCACTCGGTGGCCCTGGACCCAGTTCTTAATGCATCTACTTGGGCCTCGGTTTCCTCATCTGCAAAATGGGGAAGTGAATATCTACTCCATGAGATTGTTGTCTAAAGCACCTGGCATATAATAGAGGCTCAGAAAATGGTTACTCACGACCAGCCTCCTTGTTCTAAGACTCCATCCTTGCTGCCCCCTTCTGAAGCATGGGGGAGAAGTGAGCACACATGTTTGGGAGGGCCTTGGACAGACTGGGTGCGGTGTCCACATTCAGAGAAACACCCTGGGGTGTGGCAAGCCTCTTGCTTTCCTTCCCCCAAATCACTACCCCCACCGGCTTCCTACAGCTCACACGACTCTGGGGCCACCGCAAAGCTTCCTGCCAGCATCCTCGCCCCTCCCTGAGTCCTCCCAGGGCAAACATGTCAGCACTTGGTGTTCAGAAACAAAGCTTTGAGGCCCATCCAGGTGCAGCCAATGGCCATAAAACTCACTTGGCCTGGATCCACATTTGGCAATCAGGGAGCATCAGAGGGTATGCTGCAGAGACATGCGATTCAGGGAAAGAAATCCCCTTTCTCCCTTTCCTTTTTAATTTGTTCTATTTGCAGAATGCCATCCATAATTGCTTAATAATTATATTCATGGACCAATCTCTTCCTGCCCCAGACCTCCCCACACTCATGCTTTCAACTTTTGATATTCCTGAGCAACAAAGATTTATGTCCCCACCCCATACATCAAAGTTAAGAAGGCAAGCCCTCCGGGTTCCATCATGCCTCTGGGGTTATTCAAGCTGTTCATCCGGTTATATTCATGGACACAGGAAACCAGCCTGCCTTCTGTTGTGAGGCCCAACACTGTGTCCAACTGAGTCTTCCTTGGCCTCCCTCATTCAATCCCCTTGTGTCCCTCGTCTGCTGTGGTCAGCCCAGCCTGTGTGGTACTCAGCTGACCCCTCAGGCTGACCATGGGCCTCTACCATGCGGGTCGGCAAAGCTTTTCTGTAAAGGGCCAGATAGCGAATATTTTAGGCTTTAGGAACCAAGAGACAAAATCAAAGAAATCATGTAGGTACTTATGCAACCCTTTCAAACGTAATAACTTTTTACTTTTATTAATTTCAATTTTTGTTCCTGAAGGTTCTATTTGATTGTCCAGTTGGCCCAGTCATTTTCAATAATCTCTTATTCTTTACTCATCCATTTGATAGCATCTTTTCTTTGATAAGCATATTAAATATACTTCAATTTATTCCATAATCATAACCGAATAGCTGAAGTGTCTGGCAGGCCGTACCTGTTGTCTGTTCTTTTTGCTGGTTCTCTCTCAAGAGGCCTTGTTTCCTCAAGTGCCCTGTGATCCTTTTTTCAGTTGTGAACTCCAGTTCCGTGGAATTTTACATCTGGGCATCGGTAAGGTCTATGATAAAGGTGATTCCTTCAGTGTGGATTTGATTTGTTTCTAGATTGAGAAACTTGGCCCCATTAAAACAAACTATCGACTAGGGTTTTTCAAACTACAGGGAAAGTGTGAAGTTGGCTGCAAGCCTGCGAAAGGTTAACCGGTCGTCATAAATTCTCAGCTTCTTCCTCCTGTTATCCAGAGCCTGTTAAGGCAGACAAGTTTCCTTTCTATCCTCTTCAGTGGGGAAATGGAGTTGCAGGAATTCCTGGTTTCAACTGTCACCGAGGAGATATCCTTTGGGGTTAAAGTACTTTATAAGAGGGTCTCTGATCTGACTTCTCATGTTCTCTGGACTTTGTCTCACGTAGGCTGTGCAGATATTAAAACCAAGTCTCTGGGTCACTTGAGGGTAGAAAGATACCCACAGGGGAGCCGTCAGCTTCAACATTCACTTATGTCTCTGCTTCCTCATCTGTTCATTTATTTTGCCTCTTACTTTGCAATCAGCTTAGTGATACATTTTGAAAGATTTAAAAAAAGAATTTTTTTAAACAAATTTTTTACTGAAGTATAAGATTAAAAAAAAATATTTTAATTCAGAAATTGTAGGTATTTTAAAGAAGAAAACTTTTAGGATATCCAGGTCCCCCTATGACCTCTTGTATATTTTTGGAAAGCTCTAATCTCCCCAGAATATGAATTCAGTGGTACCAGCATTCCAGATGCTCCCTAGCAGTCCCACCTTCTGGTGTAATTCCCTTCCACGTTGTATCAAGGATGGTCTGTGTGACTGATAAAATATACTGCAGAAGTGATGCTTTCGGAGACTCATAAAAGGCCACAAAAGGCACCGAGCTTCCTGTTCACTCCTTCTTTCTTCCATCGCTTATTCTGGGGAAAGCCAGCTGCTGTGTTGTGAGAACACCCATGTGTGGAGAGACCCGTGAAACTGAGGCCTCCTGCCAACAACCACGGCCCCAGTCAAGGCTTCAGAGGACACCACCCTGGCCAATATCTTGATGGCAACCTCATGAGAGACCTCCAGCCAGACCTACCCAGCTAAAGCAGCCCCTGAATTCCTGACCCTGAGGAACTCTGTGAGTTACATGTTTATTGTTTAAAGCTGCTAAGTTTGGGGAGAGTTTACTGCATAGTAATAGATACCAAACAGAAGCTCTGTCCTGCCTGTGATTCCAAAAGTTTAGAAATGTTTTATAGCAATATGTCCAGAAATGCTTCATTACAATGTAGCTCAGTTCTGTGGGTGGGTTTATACATTAATACCTAACCACAGCTTCTCTTACGTAACTACCACTCTTCAGACGTGACATGTGTGAGATGTGGGATGCGGCAGTTCTGTAGAAGGGAGCCTTGTGTCCTGGAGTGAAGACTGCGCTTCAGAGGGGACTGTTGTGTTTGGGGAAGGAGCGTGGGTGATGCTATGGAGTGACTGGGGTCACTGAGGTGCAGCCTTTCCCCACAGCATCGCTCCAGCTGTGTTCTCTACTTGCAATCCTACCTGGGCTTCTCTGGTTTTCCAAGCCCTGCCCATTCTTCACTCAACTCAAGTCTTACCTCGTGTAACCTTCTGTCACTGTACCAAAAAACGGTGATGGTCCATTCTCTAGGGAGCTCCTGTCACTTTCATGGTCCACAGCACTCAGGCAGCACAGAGTCTGCACTGCCTACCTTCAAAGCTAGATTCGAAACATCTAGGCATCTATGTAGCCCATACCCTAGAACCTGGCAGAGTACTTTGCATGTAGTAGGTGCTCTATCCAATGATGCTGATGAAGGCCACTCTGGGAGTGGTTTACCTCCCAAGAAAGGTCTATGATCATTTAGTTGGTAGCCTTTAATAAGATGTTTTATTCTCCTAGCTTCCTCACTGGTGAAAGAGGGATACAATGAGAGAGAAGTAGTTAAGAAGTTCCCATGGGCACTATGAACAGTTACAGAGTGTGTACCTCTACAAAGCTGAGGGGGAGCTGGAGGTTGAAATCCAGCAGCTACTCCCCCCCCACCCAAATCTTGTGCCAGCCCAGAGGAAGGGGCACATTTTTGTAATTCATCCACTCTGAAGGTGCCTTTTGTAACATACACAGGATGTTCACTGGCTAACAGGGCTCTGAGCACTTCACAGTATAGAGTGGCATGGTCTTGCCAACTACAACCTACCCTAAAGCACAAGCCCATGGGCTCTACCCTTAGAAGTCCTGGATGGTCAAGGAGGCATCAAAGTACCCAGGCAGGAAGCTGGTTCTGTGTCTTGCCCAAATGGTAAAGAAGTGAGTGGTATTTTCTCTCTTCCCTATGTGACTGACTGTATCTGGCTATGACCTTGAGTTGGGTACTATTTTGCTGGCTAGGATTCCTGTAAGTTGTCACATTTCTCTCTCGACTCCTGTTCATTCTCTCTTTTTTCTGTTTTTAAATGCTCATTTGTTTCCCGGTTAAACCAGTTTTCAGTGTTGATATTTAATACATCTGCTCTTAATAAACCCCGCAGGATGTTTCTATCTGTGCAAACAGAAGAAAGTCAAATAAATGGGCCTCACAACTGCCACTTGAATGAGCTGCCTATGATCCCAGGGCCCTTTGGTTCCATAGCATGCGTGCTCCTTTCCTCCTTCTTTTTAAAGTCTTCCTGCACCCCATCAGCAGCCTCCTATGGCCAAGAGAAGATACTCATATTCCCTTAAATTATCAGAGTAAGTTCTTGGTTATTTACATGTAAATGAATTGAATCAACTTTTTTGTTTTCTTCTTCTTGAGTAGAAGCCCATTACAGGATGAAAATATATAGGGAGAGGCAAGTGGACAAACTTCTACTTCAATTATTTGCCTCACTGGAGCTGAATAGCTATTATTTTTTGAAGTTAGTAGCTCTTAAATTTTGGAATATATTTCTGTTCCCCAATAACATTATCATGAAAATCAATATTTCTAAGTAACATCATCATCTTCATTAGCACTTACAAGGATATTCTGTGCCAGGCACTGAACTGATTTCTTTATATGCACAGATCATTTAATCTTTACAACCACCATATGAGATTTATCACTACTACTACTATTTTTATTATTTTACAAATGTAGAAATAAAGGTTCAGAGAAGTTAACTTGCTCAAGGTCATAAACACACAGCTTGTAAGTGGTGCAGCAGAAACTCAGAACCCAGCATGTCAGACTCCCAAGCCCACTCAATAGTCAACATTCCAGCAATATTTACAGAGCACCTGCTAAACCCCACCATGATTCTAGGCACCAGTACACAGCGGTAATCAAAACAGACTCGGTGCCTAGAAGAGCTTACAGTTGAGCGGAGGAGACATAGTAAACAAATAAACAGGCCAATTTTTTTTTTAATAAATGTATTTATTTATTTTTGGCTGCAGTGGGTCTTCATTGCTGCGCGCGGGCTTTCTCTAGTTGCGGCGAGCAGGGGCTACTCTTCATTGCGGTGCACGGGCTTCTCATTGCGGTGCACGGGCTTCTCATTGCGGTGGCTTCTCTTGTTATGGAGCACGGGATCTAGGCACGCAGGCTTCAGTAGTTGTGGCACGCAGGCTCAGTAGTTGTGGCTCGCGGGCTCTAGAGCGCAGGCTCAGTAATTGTGGCGCATGGGCTTTGTTGCTCCGTGGCACGTGGGATCTTCCCCGGACCAGGGCTCAAACCCTTGTCCCCTGCATTGGCAGGCGGATTCTTAACCACTGCGCCACCACTCTGTCAATTTTGTTTAGTGAATGAATTTTTCATGGAAATCATGAGTGCTAGATTTTGTTACACCTCATTCAGCAATAAAAAATAAACCCCTGAAATTCCCCAAAATGAAATTGGTCAAAGATCACAGTCCAAAGAAGTAGGCCAATGGTATTGAAACAAAGATCAACTTCAAATGTAGATCATTAATGGCACATGACAATTTTCTTGGCTGGGAAGACTTTCTAAGGTATCCTGAAGATGAGAGAATAGGGAAAAGGGAATACAATCAGCAAAATCCTTAAAAAGAAATGGAAACAAAAAAGAAGACGAAGTCAATTGAGCACATAAAATGAATTGCACAGCCTCGGCCTGCTCCCATCCTGGCCTGGAGAAAGATGACGTAGAGTGAAGATCAACAGAAGAAACAAGTCTCTGAAAACTGGGTAACTTGCTGCAAAAGATTTCCAAAGAAAGCAGTGTAAAATAAACTTGGGGGGGAAAAGTCACCGAAATACCTTCTTAAGAACTCTTTTCACACAGCAGAAGAGCAGAGCATGCGGTTGCTTCCACCTCAGCACTTCTGAGCAGTTGTGTCCATATTTCCACAGTTACACAGAACGCGTTTATATCTAGGGTTAATCTCAGCAACTGAGACAAATAATCCTTGACTACAAATCATAGGAAAGTTTTAGGGCCCGAGTTCCACAAGTGGGGACTATGGGGGATCAAAGTAGACTGTGTTTGATCTTTTAGTCTTATATCCTAGTAAACTGGACAAGAGGACAGCAATATAATTGCGATGATTGTCAAAAATAACTAAATCAGAATCTCTGATGACGGGGTCCGGACATCAATACGTTGGACGTACTGGGTTGATTCTAAATGTGCAGCCAGGGTGAAGAACTCTTGGCTTTGGTGAAAGAGCCGGAGGGTTGGAGTCAAGAAACTGGGTTTGAATCGCAGCTAGAAGGTACCAGCCTTGAGGCCTTAGAGCGAGTTCCTCACCTCGTTCATTCTGTTTCCTCATCCACAAAGTTGAGCACATCTACCTTATGAGCTCTTGTGAGTATTCGATGGGACTTTGTAAGCCAAGTATCTCATGGTGCCTGGTGGAGGGGCCATTAAAGTCGGGGAGAGTGGGTTTTGCACATAGCCCAGTAACAATAAATACATGTCAGATTTGAGTGATTTTGCTAATGGCCACCCATTCAACTGTGCCTGGATAATTAGGAGATGCCAGAATGACTTATTTCTTCTCCCATCACACACACACACACACACTCAACACATTACACACACACACACACAAGGCAAAAGTATCCAAAGGAAGCTGCAAATAATTTCTAGTTGGGGAACAAAGCACCCAGGACCAGGGGAAAGGGAGAAGAGGGAAGTAAACTATGGTCGTGAAGGGCTGGATGAGGCGCTACAACATCTCAAGGTGCTGACAAGGCAGGCTTAGAACAAGAGATGAAGAACTGACATCTTAGAAAGCCAGACAATACTTTAGCCTGAGAGTAGGACATACCTTTGGCTTGGGACACTGGAAAGAAAAACCAAATGAGTTAAGACATTTCTCCAAAGGAAGATGGGGATCCATCCTGCATTTTTATGTTTCCAAATGATATATAGCTGATTCCTTTATAGAGTCCTTATTGTCTGTAGCAAAGTGGTTGCTGCTAAACTCAAGCTATCTAGTCTGAATGTATTTCAGTGTTTCCAGTAGTAACAGCTAACAATTACTGAACATTTTCTATGGAGCAGACACTCTGCTAAGCCCTTAATGTGCGTTCAGAGGACAGAAGGTAGATAGTGACTACAGAATAGATACCCTTGTCTTCTTACCATTTTACAGCTAAGCATGATTTGAGAGTGGGTGGTTTGCTAAGGTACACGTGGTTAGGCTAGTGATGGGAACACAACACGGTCTGGTCCTCTGATTCCAAAGCTAAGGCTCTTAGGATCTGTGCTCATACCGGCTGGTGTGACAGTCCCTTTACTAATCAACAAGAATTTACCAAGCAACTTCTTTGAGGAAGAAACACTGGGGTATGCAAATGTGACAAGCTTGCTATCGTCACATCTTGTACCTTTCAGTGAAGGATCCAGAAAAGTGCACAGCTATCTGTTAAAAAGTTAAAACACACACACACACACGCACACACACAATACAGGGTGCTCAGTTAAATTTTAATTTCAGCTAACCGACAGAAAAATTTTAGCGTAAGTATTCCCCCTATTATATCTGGGCCATAATTATACTAAACCAATGTACTCACTGTTCATCTGAAATTCAAACTTCACTGAGTGTCCTGTATTTTATCTGGCAACCCTGCTGTGTGATAGGTTTCATGGCAGAGATTCAAAGTAGAAATTCAGAAGAGAGAGAGCTCTGGGAACAATTAAAGCCAAGATATAAAAAATGGTGAAGAGATAGAACACTGAGATAACTCTGAAGAAAGATCCCACCTAGTTGTGCAGTTAAGGAAGAATTGGGAATTCCCTGGCAGTCGAGTGGTTAGGACTCCACACTCTCGCTGCTGAGGGCCCGGGTTCAATCCCTGGTCAGGGAACTAAGATCCCACAAGCCGCGTGGAACGGCCAAAAAAAAAAAAAAAGGAAGGGCTCACAGGCGGTATTTGCACTTGACCTTAGAGGTGAATAGAGTTTGCCTTTATGGGAAGGAGCAGAGATGGCATTTCAGGCCAAGGTAATGGTGTGAGCGAGGGCACGGAAGTGGGGAAAAGTCAAGTTATAGCTCCGTCGAGTTAAGAACAGTGAATTGAGCTGGATTAGGAGCCAAGTTTTTCTGTTTCCAGAGCCCATGCCTATAACATTCTACCACTGAGAGGAGACCCAGGTCACACGAGGTAGAAGCCAGGGACAACGGTTGGCTGGGAACAGACTGCCCAGGGATTAGAACGCCAGGCTGAATCCTGTGGGCTTAATTAAGAATAACTCAGTATGAGGAAAGATGCAACCATCCAAGGCCACTACGTACCCAAGCCATAGCTAACAGAGGGATTCCAGGACCTTTGGGACTGAGGGTCAGGAGAGAGGCAGGGTCACAAAGCTGTCTGTCCCCACCACCCCAAGCTCATACACTGCATGGACATCCTCAGGACCTGTAACTTGGTGTGACTGAAGACCAAGCAGTCCCATGGCATTTTATTGGCCAAAGATGCATTTGGCTTCAACTAAATATCAGTATTCCAGGCGCCGCCTCCATTTTGCACTCATTTTTACCAGAAAAGCTACAACAGTGGGCTCTCCGTTGTAAGTCAGAGAAAAAGAAAAAAGCAGTTTAACAAGCTCGTCCATGATTGTGCTGACTCTGAAAATGCTTTTCTGATGAGTAGCTGGGTCATGACAACAGTCATTCTAACCTTATCTTGGCTACAAAAAATGCATCTTTTCACCCAATTGTTCTAGGGATTGAGATGCAGACATTATCCTGCTTCCCATACCCCTTTTAGAGATGAGGAAGCCAACTCTGAAAGATAATAGTTCTGCTCAAGTTCCTGAAGCTGTTGTTGGGGAGGAGGAAAGTGAGCTAAGGCCAGGGCTCTGTCCACTGTGCTGCCTCTCGTTATAACGGTTTGTCTAACAGCTGGCCCAGGAGAGGGCACACTCTGAGACTTAGGTACAGCACATCTAAGGACAGAGCCTCTGGGGACTGAATTTAGGATTTTTAGAGCCCTCCCAGGCCTAATCTTCTGCAAACCAAACATTCTTAATTCTCCTTCCCAGCATCCCTGGGAGACTCAGGAGGTTGAGGTACAGTGACCTAAAGTCCCTGAGAGCTGGATTTTCTAAGTGTGGGTTGAGATATTACAGAGGACTTGTCAAGACACATGGAGACATTTCTTCCACCCACTCTTTAGCCATTCATCAGTCTGATTAACCCCTTTCCTTTCTGAGGTTTAGCCTCCAGCCTCATGACTCATCCATCAACCTCAACTCTCTCCTCTGTGGAAACCATCACCTCCCTTAGTTATGAAATAGTGAGTAAATAAGGAAAACAACTAAGATATCAGAACACCATAGGGACATCTGTACCGCTCAAACTGATTAGAAGGTGATGGCCTGGGAAATCCAAATTGAAAGAAAGCGTGGAGCCCTTGCCCGCTCCTAGCGCTCTATGGCAAGAGAAGGCAGATGCTGAATTAGGAATCCTCATTCACACTCCTCTTCCAATTCATTGTATGACCTTGGGTGAGTCACTTCTGGTGAGCCTTTGTCTCCTCATCTGGACCAATGTATGAGGCAGCTCACTCTGTGAAGTTCTATAACATCAGGTGAGAGTGCCGGATCTGGCATCACACAGCCTGAATGCATAACGCTAGTTCCACCAATTGTTAGAGAGATGAATCTGGGCAAAATACTTAGCTTCTCTGGGTCTCATTTTTTCTTATAAATAAAATAAGGATGCTAATAATGTCATCATTCTTAGACATTGTAAGGATTAAATGACATAATATGAATTATGCCCTTAGCACAGTGCCTGTCACATAATTAGCACTTAATAAGTGTTAGTTATTGTTGTTACAGGTTAGTGATTCTCAAAGTGTGGTCCCTAAACAAGCAACATCAGCCTCAGCTGGGAACTTGTTAGAAATGCCAGTGCTCAAACCCATCCTAGACATTGTGTACCAGAAGCTCTAGGGGTCTGGAACACAGCAGTCTGTGTTTTAACAAACCTTCCAGAGGATTCTGATGCCACATGTTAACGTTTGAAGAACCACGGGTGTAGATGGTTCTAAGATCCCTTCCAGTTCTAGAATTCTATTATTTCCTTCAAGTGTATACATCTATCCAAGGCCCAAGGAAATCATTATTATTCACCCATGTTGTTCCACAAACATTTATTAAATCTCTCTTTATACTGGGACCTGGGGATAAAAAGAAAAACAAGACATAGCCTAAGGCCCGAAGTAGTTTACAGTTCATCTCATGACAATTTATACGTTTAAAATCGTTATTTGTACAGTTTTCTGTATTTGTCCATGGATACTTGAGGTTCACTATAAGAAAACAATATCTTTCTTTTAAAAAGTATTTTCTTGTAGTTACAATTTGAGGAAGATGTTAGCTAAGTGACCTTGAATCTCAGTTTCTTCAATTCTAGAACAGGATTAATAATATCTCACTAATTTGTTGTGAAGATTAATATGATAAAATGTGATGACATGTATGAAATGACATAGTTGGTTACAGATGCCCAGTAATAATCAGTTACATCTCAATTTGAATGTAGTTTATAACTAAGTATCGTTGATGAGCATTGATTTGGCTTTATGGTGTATATTATTGATATACAAAGTAGAGGAAAAATAGATCAATTCATGATACGTTGAAATCTAGCTCCTGAAAGTTATAAAAAGTGTCATCACTTTCACTTTCTTTTTTCTAGAATTCAGGCAATTAAGACCCTCAGAAGAAACTTTGTACTTCAGAGGTGTCAGAGAACTAGCTGGTGTTTATCCAAAAGGACTTCTGATTAACCAGACAGATGGCAGATTCCAGAAGAGTTTCACCCCTTTTGTTTAAAATCCAGAACCTACCCAGAGCTTGAACTGGAAATGAGGTTCCCTGCAGTTTCCAAAATTCAATTCGACAAATATCAAAGACCGTGATGGACTGCCTTTGAAGTCCACAGCTTCTTCGATGAAGAGGGCTCACTCAGAGCCTGAAAACTTTCTACACGTGGGGAGAAAGATAGCAACAATCAATCTGTTGATATGAAGCATTGTGTCTGCTTTTTGTTTATCCACCAGAGCTACTAAAGAGTGTTTGTCTTGAAACTCTTCAGGTAGAGATTTGAAATGTGAACCAAGATTTCACTGCGCCAATAAGTCCCAGGCAGGGAGGAAAGGTCTGCTAAAAGACTAGTCTGTCACCTTATCTACAGATGGGGACATTCCTGCTATTTACTGAATCATCATTTCTCTGGGCACTAGAACTTCTGTCCTGTTCCTCACCCTTCCCCAGCCCAAATCTAAGTGGCTTCTCACTTGTCTCTGAATCAGGTAAGCCTTGGAGTTCTAACAAGGCAGTATAGTCCCAGGTCCTATGAGTGAGATAGCAAATCAAAATAAGAATGTCATGAGCACTTCGATGTTGAAAACTTCAGCTAAAGAAAAACGCACAACCTAAAAGTTGTGAGTTAAGTTTTATTCGGCGACCTTACTGAGGACTCAGCCCAGACTTCAACCTCTCAGTGACTGGCACATAGTAAGTGCTCAGTAATTTTCCTGGAATGAAAAAGAGTGAGGGTAGTATATGACAGGTGACAAGTAGGTTGTACAGAAAACAAGATAAGAAGAGTGACTGAAGAGTTTGAGAGAAGGAGGAGATCACAGTGGGCCAGAGCATCCAACAACATCCTCATTTTACGTGAGAGAAAACCGAGAAACAGGGAGGTTAAGTATGTTGCCCAAGGTCACACAACTAGTAAGTAGTAGAGGTAAGATTTGAATCAAGTTGTCAGACCCCAGGCTCTACCTGTATAAACCTTTTGTATTTTAGCTGTTATGTATTTAATTTACAGAATATAAAAATACAAATATGAGCCAGTGATTTCATGGATATTCTTGTTTAGAATGAGGATAAGAAAGCAATGAGTCCATTTAAAGAAAATAACAGAAGGAGAGTGGTTGTCTGAAAGGACAAAAATCAGGAAGGTGGAATGCTAATGACTAATTAATGATTATTTTTATAAAACACATAATTAACTATGCTAAAAGGTAACAGACCTGTAGTTTACATACCTGCGCAGATAGCTGATGAGGTGTGCTCTATCTTCAGGTTGACTTGACTCAGTGAAAATGTATTGACTGGTTAAACCTTGTTACTGTAACCTTAGGACCTCTCATTCCACTGTCAGTAAATTCCTTTACACTTTGGACCTGGCCTTAAACACTTTCACCTTTTCCTCCCCTTTCATTTCTCTGCACTACTGAACACCTACCTTTCTCTTTAACCTAGCTTTTCACACTCTCAGGTAAAGTTTGCTTCCTAATTTCTCCTATATCTCAGTCAAGGAAGGGCACATTCTCATTACCCTCTACTCCACTGTTGCTTCTGGATCATCTCTGCATAACTTTCTACCTTTTAAACTCAACAATCTCTCCTCTCTTGAAACTCATGTCAGATTATCACTTTCTCTCCATCTTTGCCCTGCTGTCCACCAACTTTCAAGTTACTTTTCCACACTCTGAAGACTCTGACCCCAACAATATTTGAGTGTGACTCCCCTTCTTGAAAAATCTCTTCATTTTTTCTTTGCTGACTTTGTGTTTCTCCACTGAAAAGGAGAGATTTCTTCAAGGTCCCCCTCTTTTTCCTTTCTCCTCTCTCCCTGGTGACCTTCATGTCTTCAACCATTACTTCTTGTCAAATGGCTCTCAAATCCACATCTCTTGCTCAAACTTCCTCTGAGCTACAGACTGGAATTTCCAAATGTCTCTTTGCAATATCTCCAAGATATCCTGGCAGTTCAAACTGTATATATAAAAAAAAAAAGAATGAGTTCACTCTCTTCCTTCTAATCCTGGCTTTCCCTCTGTGCCCCTTGTCCCAGTGAATGGTAGTGGTATAGAAGAGAATAAATCCTCTCTTTCATCATCCCTCAACATACCTTTGGTCACTATGCCTCTTCAGTGGATCATCGTCTTTCTGTTCTTACAGCTGCTCAACGAGACTATCCTGTGTGCCTTACTTCTCAGGTCATACTGCACCAGTTAACATAACAGACTACTAGACTAATGCTAGAACATGGCATACTCTCTCTTAGGTCTCTTCCAAGTGTCTATTTTGTCTATAGCATGGAGTTAAAATTTTTTTATTTGAAAGCCAACAATCTCTCCCAACCTATTTGTCCCCTCCTCTCTTTCTGTATACACCCTATTGTAACCAACCCAGAGTTCCTGACATCACCTGAAGAAACCATTCATTCTTTCAAGAAGTATTTATTAAGTACTTGGTATTAGCCCACCTCTGTCCTAAGTGTTGGCAATATAATGGTGAACATGACCTCTGCGTTTAGATTTAGATGATACAAGCAATGAAAATACAGTGTTGTAAGCACCGATCTAGGAAGATAGCTGGGTACTATGGGCATTCATCTAGAGGCTCCTGACTACACAGGGGCAAGATCTGGGGAGCAGGAAGATACGGAAGACTTCCTGAGCTGAGACCTGAAACGTAAATAAGAATTATTCAGATATAATATGGGAAGGGAGTGTCTATTACAAGAGAAGAAAATGTATGCATAAAGAATTGGGGCAAGAAGGGATGGCCAGAGAAAGGGAACTGAGAATAGAGATTAGAGAAGAAGAAGGAAACACAAGATGTTGTAGAAACCAAAGGAGGAGTGAGAAGACAGGAGCAGACCACAGCATCCATGTTGCCAAGAGGTCAAATAAGATGAGGATTAAAGAGTGTCCATTGGATCTGGAATGGAGAAATCATTGATGACCTGACCAGAAGCCCTCTGAGCAAGTGATGTAGACAAAGGCTAGATCACAGTGGAGAGAGGAATGAATTAAAAGTGAGGCATTGGAATTACAGACAAATCTGAGGAAATTCAAAAACCACTACATCTTTATGCTGTATCCTCATTTACACCACTTTCCTCCTCTCCTGCTTCTTTCCCTATTTTACCTATACTGTCATCCCCAATTCTCTTCCTATTGAAAGCCTAGCCATTTTTTTAAAGATCAAATCAAATACAATCTTTTTTGAAAATTTTTTCCATCTATTGTCTTATTTTATTTTATTTATTTATTTTTTAAATAACAGAACACACTTTATTTTTTAAATTAATTAATTAATTTATTTATTTTTGGCTACTTTGGGTTTTCGTCACTGCGTGCGGGCTTTCTCTAGTTGCGGCGAGCGGGGGCTACTCTCTGCTGCGGTGCACGGGCTTCTCTTGTTGAGGAGCACAGGCTCTGGGTGTGCGGGCTTCAGTAGTTGTGGCTCGAGGGCTCAGTAGTTGTGGCTCATGGGCTCTAGAGAACAGGCTCAGTAGTTGTGGTGCACGGGCTTAGTTGCTCCGCAGCATGTGGGATCTTCCCAGACCAGGGCTCGAACCCGTGTCCCCTGCATTGGCAGGCGGATTCTTAACTGTGCCACCAGGGAAGTCCCCAGATACAATCTTATTTTGAGCTTCCTTGCACTCCTGGCAGTTAAAACGGATTACTCATTACTGGCTACATAAATCTTTGCTGAATTAGCAAACTGTTCTCATCGCACTGATCATATGAAATATCCTTTGTATGTCTGTTATAGTACTGACTTCTTATTACCTTGTAATCTATTTAGTCATACACACCTGTCTCCCTGACTATACAACTTGATGACGAACTAGCTATGTATTAGTCATCTTTAAACCTCTCATAGTTTCTAAGTGTGTTGGGCAGTGGCATCATCCAAATTGAACTCTACTGACTGTTCTTTAGCTTGCATTGATGTAAGCACATGCTATGTATGCCATGATCTTTGTCCTTGGAGACAATGGTTTTTAAATGGTATCTATAATCCTAGGATTTTCTAGAGTCATCTTTAACCTCTCAAAATCTTTCCACTATTATTCACATGCTTTACATATTCTAAATTCTATAAAATGTTATCAGATTGGATCTCTGTATGAATGAATACTCTACAAGCCAACTTTCTGATTGAAGGAAAACAACCCACTCAACTTTTAAGCTCAGAAGACTCAAGTAGCAACTCATTAATGAAGTTAAGTTAATATTCACACATATCTCTCTTTCCAAAGAACAACCTAGGAAATGTTAAACCAAGCCAAAATAGAAAAATGACATTGAACTTTTGGGTTTCTAAGGACTAAAACCAAAAGAATAAGTCATATTCTTAAATTCTAAGTACCTGATGATTATTTGGATTTGATTGATTTGAAGAGGGCAAGGACCATACAATGTTCGATGGATTTATTATGTTGTAGACTGAAAGACTTCCAAAAACATTCAAAAATTTAGTAGTTGGGGAAATTAAGAGCAACTTAGACTCTGTTAAATTCACACAATTGATAAACTCCAGTTTTAAAATATTTTAGAATTTCTATTAGCATGTTACATAATTCTTCTGCAATGGAATCTGGAACTTTTGTCACCTCCCCCCTTTCAAAGCCCCACCTTTCACCACATTTTAAAGAAAAAGCACAGAAGTAGCCAACTCATCTCTGGGTCACTCAGTAGAATTGGGATTAAAGTCCAAAACTCCATTTCTTTAGAAAACAAAATTTGGAAGCAACTATGGTTAAATGTTAATATCTGACAAAACTGGGTAGTGGGGACCCAGGCAATTGTGATATTACGCTCTGTTCTTTTCTCTTGGTGTGAAATGTTTCATACCTTTAAAATGAGAGGGAAAATAATCCATGTCATCCAAAATTACTGGAGAACTCAATAACAAAGAATTTCTTGTATTGATTCTTAGTTACCCAATTTCTGTACTTGCCCCATGAGCACTTAGGGCAGAGCTATTTCTTCAGTTTCCAGAGGAAGAAACAAAAGTAGTTAAGAGAAACCAAATGATTCTGGAGTAAGGGTAGGTGCAAGTTCAAGTCAGAGTTAAAATTCCTGGAGTATCAAAGGACAAGAGGCTGCCTCCAAATACTGAAAGGATAATAGACATTCAATTAGCACTGATTTGATTAACTGGTTGCTTGTTTAACAGGAGCAAGAGCTGAGCGCTTTGAGAAAGATGGCAGATGTCACCTCTCATTCATCACTGACCATGGCAGTGCTGGACCAGACTCAGGCGACCTTTGTGTGACTTCAGGAGTGGTGAGAGTTTAATGTGGAAGCAATCACACTCTCAAGGGGCCGTGCATTTATCAGGTGACTTACCTGGGGTTATGGGTACTGTTAATAGCCTCCGTGTGGAGCAAAGTTAATAAAGCCAGTGATAGGAAGAACTACAGAACCTAAGGACAAGAAAGAGCAAAAATATCCCCAAGGAAATTAACATCCAATCTCCCTCATTTTGCAGCATTTCTGTCGCCGAAGAGGTGACTAGATGGTGCTGATTTGGTTGGTGGAAGAGTCCACCAAACAAGAGAGAGAATGCCTGGTGGTCCCAGTCCAGCTCTTTATTATTTTTTTAATATATATATATATATTTTTTTTATTTTTTATTTATTTATATTTATTTTTGGCTGTGTTGGGTCTTCGTTTCTGTGCGAGGGCTTTCTCTAGTTGCGGCGAGCGGGGCCCACTCTTCATCGCGGTGCGCGGGCCTCTCACTATCGCGGCCTCTCTTGTCGCAGAGCACAGGCTCCAGACGCGCAGGCTCAGTAGTTGTGGCTCATGGTACACTGTCTTTTCTCCCTCACCTTCTCAATGTGTTATCTCTCTATCAATCCTTCTCAATCAATCCCAATCTCTCTCTCTCTCTCTCACACACACACACACACAGACACACACACACACACACACACACACATTCCCAATATTGCTAGCAATTTGTTCTGCCTACAAGAAACCCATGTTCAAAGTCTATGAGGCATCCCTTTAAGCAGCTGTAGGGAGTTGAATGAGCCAAGGAAGGTCAACCTCAACTCTAAGGAAAGATATTGGCTGAAAAAACAAACTGAGCTCTTGCCAGTGCTCATTTCCTCGAGGCTGTCTTAGGATTCCTTAGCAGTGCTAACTCATAACTAAGTCGCTACAATCAGCTGACTTTCCTCAGCAGCGATGCACACAACCTGAGGCCACCTTTCTGGGTGCCAGCTGTTCGGCTCATCCCCAGCGTCCTTGACTGATGCCTCCTTCTTCTCTCCAACATCATCTCCCACTACCCATGAAACCCTGCCTCAAACAGGCAAGTCCAGGCTCATCTTGGACCTCTTCTTTCTCGCATGCATCTCGGTTCATGTTCTCCTGGGAAATCTCCCTGTATCCACCCCACACAACAAATCCTCCCAGTCATCACATCTCCACTGCAGGCATAACCTCTAGAAAACTGCCCTGGACCTATCAGCTCCTCAGCTGAAAGGAGGACCCTTGTGACATTGACAGCCTCTCCCCTCTCTGGGTAGTTACTACATAAGCCTCTCTGCAGGACTGCTCACCTGTCTCCCTTAACCAGACTGAAATCTTCCTTCAAGCTGAAACCCTGGCTTGCCCTGGTCTGGAACAGCACGGTGGGCCATGCCAGAGTCACCAGTACTCGACTTACCCATCCCCTGTTGACTATTGCTGCTGTGGGATGAGAATAGCAGGAAAGAGGGTCTGGCAATTCAAGGATATGGGGCAGATCCGAGGATCCAGAGATGCTATGACTTAGGGACCACATGAGTCCATGAAACATATAGAATTTCCCTTAGCTTTGTCTTAATCAAGGGCCATTACACGGTGCAGGAGGATTCTAGAGACAAGGGCACAGGTGATACGTTCACTGAAGCTTCTTGGGAGAAGTGTAGTTCAAATGCATCCTCTTAGAGAGAGAGCGGTCAGAGTCACAAGAAGCAAAGATGTGCGTGTGTCTATGTGCGTGAGCATGTGTGTGACTGCTGTTTGCAAGAGTGGTTCCTACATGGAGGTGGCATTCATGTGCCCTCCCTGGGCAGCCACAGCCCTGGTTGGAGCCAGGATTCCACCCCGGCCAGGGCTGAGGATGGGAAGGTCCTCAGGGAATCCTGAAGGCTGCAGCTGGAAAGGACTTAGCAAGAAGCCCAGGCCCCACCATTGCACAATGGAGAGGTAGGACCTGGAGATGATGCTGAGCTTGGACCAGACTCTGGGTGAGGGAGAATGTCAGCTCAGACTCTGTTCCTGACCTGAGTGGGGTGAGACACAAATGCCCACCGGGAGCCTTCTTTGTCACCTATAAAACACCGCCAATGACCGAGAGGAGGAATCATGAGGCTCATGCTCTCATTATGTCACCCTCCCAGGCTGGGCCGTATACAGTGTCTTTCCAAACCTTGCCCCTGGGACTGGCAGTGGAATTTCTCCTCCACGGCTCCATGAGAAGGAGCCAGAGAAAGTTAGAGAAAGTTTCAAGAAGGGCAATGAATGAACAGGTGGGAGAAAGGGCTGCACAGAGGAGAGGGGGTATAAGATGAGCCAAAGGGAAGCCAAGGTCAGCCCTGGACACATGACGGCAAAGACCAAGTTGAGCAATGCTTTCCTCCTCTCTGCAGGGGAGGAGAGCCAGACCAGGCAAGTTCTGGGAGTTGTCTCTGAACACCCCAGCCTGCTGAGTCCTTTGGTTTCTGTGACCTGGAAATGGTGCGTGAGGGGATGGCATGGAGGCAAAGCTGGTAGTGGGATGAGTCCGAGACACACACAGTCAGTGCCCCTGAGTGAGTCCATCCTTCCTAAGCAGGCTGCCGTCACTGTACCTGGGGCACCAACGCTGGGCCAGACCTCAGAATAGGATACCTCCTTCAGGACTTCTCGTCAACCTTTGGTCTGAACTTGCCTAAGACCAAGACGTCCTATGCCTCAGCCAGCCTAATCCTCCTAAAAAATGCTTTCATCTCACCCCTCCCCGGATTAGATCACTCTCCTGGCTCCAGAGTGCCTCCTGCTTCAAGTCTCAACTTCTCTGCCCCCTTCCAGGCGCCCCTAGTTCAGCCCTGCCTCCTTCCCCATCTTCAGATCCCTCCCCTCGCTGCACACTC
This sequence comes from Eubalaena glacialis, assembly GCF_028564815.1. Classification (NCBI taxonomy): domain Eukaryota; kingdom Metazoa; phylum Chordata; class Mammalia; order Artiodactyla; family Balaenidae; genus Eubalaena; species Eubalaena glacialis. Next base: position 29,337,283 of record NC_083722.1, on the reverse strand, counting down.
ACTCTGTCCGCTCATTCCTAACTCCCTTGCCTTTCTCTCACCTCTCTTACCCAGGAAATCCTGTCTTCTCCCTCTGCCTAAAAATAATCTGCTTATCCATTCAAGCGTGGCTTGGGCTGACTTCTCCCGTGAATCCTGCTTCTTTACGAATTCACATGGATCACTTCCTTCTCAAAATGTCATTGTAACAATCCAGAGCACACCCGGGAATGTAGACTCTGAGCTCTGGGGAAAGAGAGCTCCCAGGCAGCAAGATGAAGAGTCAATGGTCTGACTCCCGAGTCTGCTGGGCAGGTTCACACAGGGCATCTGATAGTCCGTATGACATCTTTGTGCCCATTAGAAAGAGGTGACCCACCTGCACAGCGGTACACAACAGCCCTGGTGCCAATCCCTCATCTGCTGCCCACTAGCTGTGTGCCCTGAGACAAGTCCTTAATTTCTATTAGCCTCAGTTCCTCATCTGTAAAATGGAGGTAATAGTGCCTACCCCACTGGGTTATTCTAAGAGTTAAGTATGAAAGCTGATATAAAGTGCTCAGCATTTGAATCCATGGAGCAGTCACTAAATGTTAGCTATTACTGTCATGAGCCTTCACTATCTCTTTGATGAGATGTATCTAGAAAAAGGAAAGGTCTTCAGTAATTTTTAAAGACAGCAACTGATGCCTCTGTCTCCTTCTATTCTTTTTTCTTTGCCATCGTATCACCACATCCCATAATTGGCAATTTCAAAGACCCTGGAACCAAAAATAATATAGCTGTGGGGAAAAATTACATCTGAGGAGTAAGAGGAATCAGATTTAGCCTAAGACAATCCAGGCATCAGGAATACAAGAGAGAGAAAAAACTAACCTCTAAAATGGGAGAAAGGGAGTGAGAACATTGTCCTTAAAGCCAGTATTCGAGAGTGGGCAGGTATGAGCACAAATGAAATGGATGTGGAAGCCGAAGCATTATAGGGCTGACTTGGGCAGTTCTTAATGATTAAATGAATTGACTTTGGAGTTTAACACCATAGGGTTCAAATCTTCAATTTGCTCCTTACTAGCAGTGTGATATTGGACAAGTTGCTTGACCCCTCTGTGCCTTAAATTTCCTTTCTAGGGATAGTAGGTGAGTGGAACCAATTAAGGGAGATAGCATGCTGAGTGTCCCCATATTTGATAGATATTTAATATGTAAGAGGCCCTCTGTGGCATCCACGGAGAGGAGAAAGCTCTGCCCATTTTTCAGCCATGGGACCATTAATAACCCTTACCATCTCCTCCAGAATAAATCATCCCTGGACTGAGTCAGGGTTCAGGACAACCAGGATTCACGTTGAGGAGGAAGCAGGAAACATAGGGACAGTTGCATTTATCACAGTAAATACGTGATGCCTTGTCAAGTATCCGACACATTAACTTTTGTTGAAGGCATGCATAAACAAGCAGTTAGTATATAATTTAGCCTGGAATATTACTTAACCAGAGAAGAATTCATAATCCTGATGAGGATTTATTTTGTATTTTTTATTATGAATAATTTATACAAAAGTAGAAAATTTCATAAACCTCAGCGTATTCATCACCCAGATGCAACAACAGTCAACTCATGGCCAGGCTTGTTTCACAGGCATCCCACTCTCTCCCTGCCCAAAGCCAAATTATTTTGAGGCAAATCCAAAATACCATAGTATTTCATGATGAGGATATATTTTTTGTAAAGGAAAGGGAGAAGGGACACATACCTTTTACATAAGTTTTACTTTTCCTGAAACAAGGCATGCATGGCAAAGAGGCAGGATGAGCAGAAAGTGACTAATTTTAGTCCTTTTTAATTGCTTCTCCACTTTATATTTACACCATTTATTCTTTATCATTGCTGTTATGTATGTTGCCCTGTAATGTGTAGCTTTAATCGTCTCACTTGGATTTGTTTCATCAACTCCAATGGAATCGAAAACACATGGCTAGCAAGAACCATGTTTTCCTCTCACTGAATTTAATGTACGTTCTAATGTTCTGTATGACATCTGGTCTACCTTTCCACGTCCCTTTCCTCTTAACATCCTGCCTTCCACCCTCACTAATCTCCTAACCTCCTAATAGCTTCCTAACTTCCTTCTATTAATCCCATCAACATTGACTGGGCACAGATCCTGGCGTACAGTAGACGAAATGAAAATGAGATGGGAACACCTAGCAGACCACTGGAGGTTGAAAGCTGGCAGGAAGGTGGTGCATGCAGTTGAGTCTTAAAGGATAAGAAAGAATTAGCCAATAAAGGAGGAGGTGGAAGGCAGTGAGGGTGCAGCAAGATCATTTTAGGCAGAGGAAGCAGCCCTGACAAGGGTCTAGGAAGAAAATTTGGGGTCTCTTTGGGGAACTGCAAAATGTACCATGTAGCTGGACCAATAAATTTGAGTGGCTAAAGGGGGGAGAATAATAAGGGTTGAAAAGGTAGAATTAAACATAGTCCAGTCCTTGGAGAACAGTAGTGGTTGGTTAGGGTGGGGGCTTGTTGGAGTAGGGCTGGTGGGAGTGAGGAGCCCTGATATGATGGAGACACAGCTAGGATGCACTCTCCAAGTACCTGGAAGTCTTTTCAAGTCCTACAGCATCTCCTGGGAAAGCATAACTTCCCAAGACTAGCATATCTGTTTGCTAGTTTACTAAAAACTGGTTCCTCCCCCAAATATTTTTTTTCTTGATATAGAACCTACATGTCAAAATAGGCATAATATCGAAAGCAGATACATTTATTTTGTTTGCAAACATTTGTTTTCCCTGAAAATATTTTCAAAACAGAAACTAGACCAGACCTTATTATTATTATTAAATACATTTTTAAAATTTATTTATTTATTTTTGGTTGCGTTGGGCCTTCATTGCTGCGCGTGGTCTTTCTCTAGTTGCGGCGAGAGGCGGCTACTTTTCGTTGCGGTGCACGGGCTTCTCATTGCGGTGGCTTCTCTTGTTGCGGAGCATGGGCTCTAGGCGCGCGGGCTTCAGTAGTTGTGGCTTGCGGGCTCTAGAGCTCAGGCTCAGTAGCTGTGGCACACGGGCTTAGTTGCTCCGTGGCATGTGGGATCTTCCCAGACCAGGGCTCGAACCTGTGTCCCCTGCATTGGCAGGCGGATTCTTAGCCACTGCGCCATCAGGGAAGTCCCAGACCTTATTATTTTTATCTATTTCTTTTACTTGGTGCAGCAAAGTGCTAATTAGGGTGGAAAGGTGGTGATGTAGACAAATCATTTTTATGGTGGTGGTTGTTTTTATTAGGTTGACTGTATCTGTAATGCACCTGTGGAAATATATTTGGAAATGTTCACTTCATAGCCCTTGAGCTGTTTAATCACATAGCTGAGGCTTTGAGTTAGATGTGTAAAACTCAAAATGAAATCAATTGACCACTGAATTGGAGTGCGTAGATAATCATTGCCATGGAATTATCTATTCTTTCGTCGCTTCCCCAATTTGCTTGGCAGTTGAAAATTCCACACTTTGCACTTGAGTTGTTGCACTTGACTACTTTTAGAGCTCAAGGGCTGGAGGGTTGTTTTTAAGTTTCATGGGTCATGAATTTGAATTGCAGTGAAGTATGCAATAGAGCACCTTGGAGTGAGAAGTGTGATTAAATGACCTCTAAGGTTCCTTCCATTTACATAATATTCTAGTTCCTGGACCACAGAGATCTGGAGCTACTAAATTTAACTGTCTATAACTATATCTATATCTATATCTATATATTAGTATTATCACTTTTAATGTTCTATAAAAAGGGAAAGGCTATTTTCTACCTGAGCCCTAGTGTGATCAGGAAGAGACCGTGTACCATGGGACAGGCTCCTTTCTGATGGACCCCTCCCCTCCAGGGATGGGGGGCAGAGCCAGAAGTGGGCTGGAGTTAGAATGAAACTAAATTTCAGGAGCATGACTCAACGACGAGTTTGGATGGTGGAGGTAAGAGTTTGACCATGTTGAGATCTAGTTTCATATTTTATGATATTTACATTCAGGGACCACAAAGAATCTTGTTCCAGGACAATTCCAGTTCCCCTGCATCCAGAAGTGACTTCGTTTCCACTCACTTGCTCCCCCTTTGAATCAGGGGCTCACTCACCTGTCTTCCTCAATTCCCATGGTTTTTTATGCCCTGATTGTATTGTCTTGCTTGATTGCCATCCACCCACCTCTCATCCTCATCTATAACGGCAATTGTGCCCCCAACTCCAGGAATAGATCTGATCTTAGGGGAGGAAGGGCTCTTTGGGGAGAACTTGGAGCCTAAAATCCCTGTCTTTAAATCCCCCACTCTCAAACCATCATGAGTGGGTTTCCGCCCCTATTTCCATCTTTGAGGGGCTGCTTGCCGAACCCATGTTGCTGGCCTTCTAAGTACTAACATCCTACTCTCTGGGCTTTGGCTCATCTCCCACTCTACTCTTGCTTGGGGCCACCACTGATTTTAAACTGGGAGGCCTTGAAAATTGTCCTTGTGACCTACAAGTTCTAGATCCCTGGGACACACACCCTCTGGAACCCTCCTCCATCTGTCTCCCAGCTGGGCTCCCATGTGGACCTTCAGGTTCTGTCTCGACTCAAGCTAAGCTCATAATCCATAATCCATAATTCCCTAGTTTTTCCCAGCCCCTGCCAGGCCTATGACCCTGGACTTGGTTTCAGGCCAAGGAGAAAGTGAAGGTGAAATCTCTGGCTCTGCCAAAGCCTTGCCTCAGTTATCAGCTCCACATTATCACTTTCTAATTGCTTTTCCCTGTATCGATTTTATTTCTTATATGTCCAAATGCTGGTCTCTGACCCAGAGCTTGACCTGATGATCATGGTAACAGTGTTTGTCTTATGCTTCTTGCTTCCTTGGAACTCTCAGGGCCTCTTTAGCCACTGGGATATTACCTTACTCTGATAGATGGCTCAGATGTGCTCAAACCTCCCTAGTCTTAACCAACAGCAGCTGTGGGCTAAGGACTTCTGACCCCAAATCCAGTGTTCTTTCTAGGATGCCACAATGTTATGATTTATACCAGTGCCCTAACTTCCCACCTGAAAACCACAGGCTCCCTGGATGATGTCCAGTGTTCCCTACAAAGGTAAGGGCTACAATTCCGGCTAAACAAAAGATCACATTTACTTTTCTCAAGTCAAAGGTCAAGATGGGACCTTGCTGCATCTACAGGACTGTACAATGAGATGGAAGCCCCAGTGGCCCAGGTGTTGCAAAAGTCTGAGATTCTATGATATAGTCAGTGCAGGTTTATGACTCATGATATCTTATTTCATTTCTTTGAAGTTGGCAAACCTTCAATCAAATATACAGATAGAAACATAAATCAGGATAACATCACTTCCCAAGTGTTCTTGTTTAATCATATGTTCATAACATCACTTCCCAAATATTCTTGATTAATCATACCTTATATTATGCTCAAAGCCATGAAGAACGGATTAGTTGCAGGTGGGTTCATCAGTGTAATTAAGCCATAAGATGTTGCCCCAACTGTGCTTGGTAGTGTATCGATTCCTAGCAGTTACATAACATTTTTAAAATTTAATTAATTAATTAATTAATTAATTTGTCTGCACTGGGTCTTTGTTGCTGCACTGGGTTTTTCTCTAGTTGAGGCAAGCAGAGGCTACTTTTTGCTGCGGTGCACGGGCTTCTCATTGCGGTGGCTTCTCTTGGTGCGGAGCACGGGCTCTAGACGCGTGGGCTCCAGAGCGCAGGCTCAGTAGGTGTGGCGCACGGACTTAGTTGTTCCGCGGCATGTGGGATCTTCCCGGACCAGGGCTCGAACCCGAGTCCCCTGCATTGGCAGGCGGATTCTTAACCACTGCACCACCAAGGAAGCCCGCTGACAGTTACATAACATTTTACAGGAGGGTTATGTGTCCTAAAGCAAGTCTGCAGGGTTGAGTGGGACTGGCTATAGCAAAATGACAGTTGCAGATCCCCAGGTTACCTCCCTGTAAGATTTATCCATCAGCTCTGGGGTGAGGCACTCTCTTCACGAGCTCTTAAATCAGCAGTTGTGCAAGCTGACTACACATTGGCATCTCCTGGGGAGCTTTAAAAAATGCTCATGTCGGGGTCCCATCCCTGAGAGGCTGACATAACTGGTCTGGAGTTTAGCTTGGGCATTGGATTTCTCAAAGCTCCTCTGGCTGATTCCAGTTGCTGTAGATTCTGACCAGGATCGGATTGCCTGACGGTGGAAATCTCTTTAGATCATCAGAGATTTTTTCCTTCTCTCCTGTGGAACTGGTGTAAGCTTTTCCCATATCAGTGCTACTCTTTGTAAGCCTCTTTGAAACCGAAGCTTAATCTCAGGCTCCTCAATGTGATCTGGGGGTCAGCAGCACCCATGCCACCCAGGCACCCCCTCCTCTCCCCGGCCAACAACTGAAAAAGAATCTGTGCTGTAAAAAGATCCCCAAGTGTTTCATTGCTTATTAAAGTTTAAGAAGCACAGCAAAGTGGCCTCTAACTATGCATTTCTAAAAGCTCCCAGATGTAGTTCGGCTGGTCCCCAGTCCACAGTGGCAAGGATCTAAAGCACTTTTCTCAATGTGACCCGATGAGGGTTTCCAGAAAAATTGTGTGGGAAGCTCGATCTCCACGTCACCACAAATCTCCTGAATCGAACTTTCCGGGAATCTGCCTATTTAGCAGCCTGCTCATTCCCAGACGAGGCTTACTTACATGAAAGGTTCAGAAGCACTGAAGCACGTCCAAGTTCTCTTCAGAGGAGGAATCATTCTCTTTGAAAACCAGCCTCTCCTAGTTGTGTCAAAGCTCCTCTGTATTTAGCCTAAGTTGGCCTAGAGAAGACAGTATGACTCTCTAAAGAAAAATAGTCTCTTGCTTAGCCTTTCAAATCACTGAAGGTAGTCTTTCCCTTGCCTCCATGGATCTTCCTCATCAAGTGTAGATTTCTCAGCCATTGCTCCCAATTGTTTCTTACTCTTCCCCCCAAACCCACAGTGGAGACCTTCCAGTTCAGCAGACCCCTCAAAGCAGGGCAGCTCCAATCAGAGAAAACCTCCAAAGTGAGCAAGATAGTATACAAATGAGATTATCATCAGCTCCAATCAGAACATTCTATTTTTTAATACTGCAGTTAAAGGTTGCCTTTTTTTTTTTTTAAAAGAAAAGCTATATATCATGTTAATTCAATATTCAGCTTCTGTTTAACCACAACTCCTATGTCCGTTTCCCCTGGGTCATCAAGAGATGCCACCCCTTCCCTATATTTCCACAATTATTTATTGAACTTAAGTATAGGGCTTTCCTTATAACCCAGATAAATTTTATCACCATGATCTCTGTGTCCACTGTTTCAGCCTGACAAAAGAGTTCTGGATAAACAGTCCTGAATAAACAGTCTTGGATTCAGATTCAAGTCTGATCTCTACAACTCTGCTGTTGGCCCTTAAGCAAGTTCCTTAGCCTTTAAAATAAGCCTATTTTTCATCTATAAAATGGGCACAATTATAGTCCCTGTCTTATAGGATAGTTGTGAGGATTCAATAACATAATATGAAAAGTACTTTGTAAAGTATAAAGCTGTGTAAAAGATTAATAAAAGCATCTCCAAGCTATGAATAATTTACAAATTACTGTTAACGCTGATTCATTCATGATGTTCTCAACCCCACGTAAAATAAGTGGCAGTGCTGAAATCCTCTGAAAAACAAAAAATCTGTCTCCTCTACTACCATCCAGGACCCATTCTGGTTTGTTTTCCTTTTGTGAAGAGTTTCTGTCTTCTGTTGACAAAGAGGAAAGGAAACTTGGCCCGAGAACCATGAAACCAAATCCCAGGATGGCGCTCTAGAAACCAGTCACATGGAAGTGGACAAAACCAGAAAACCCCTTTCATGTCACTGACATGGGTGTCAAAGTGTTCAGACAGGGCATCTACTTCCAATTTCTCACTGAAAGAGGAACTCAAAGTTGCTGAGGGCTCTGGCTGTGGGAATTCTGTAGAGCCAGGGTTCCCAAGCTAAGGGAGATAAGCAATGAAATATAAAATATAACATAATAGATAAAGTATAATGTAATATATCCCACCAACATAAGATGTTACCCTGCCATACTGCCAAGAAAGCCCCCTGAAGTTAATCAGGGGCAATAAGGTTTCATATAGAAGCCTATGAGCTTGTGTAGATAGGCCCATGAACTTATATAGACCCGCCCATGAGTATTAATTTCCAAGATGGAAATGAGTTAAGAAGAATACAATCCAAAGCCTAGTCAGTATTTATACCTCTCCACCTCCAAATCCTCATTTCTTAAAGCAGAGACAATCTCAAAAGCAGGAGCCTCAGATTTACCCCCAATAAACTAGGAAATGCTTGTTCATCCTCAATGCTTGGAAGTCTTTCTCTATGAATCTCTAGGTACTTTTCCAAACACAAACCTTCGCTAATGCGCATGATTCACAGTTTAGAAACGCTCAGGTTTTTAGAATACACTTTTCCAAGAGACTAATCAAAGAGTTATAACATGAGCACACGAACAAGGCGAGGATTAAATATACTCAACTACTCAAGTAACAAACACCTAATATTTATTAATAAATTAGTACACTTGAAGGCATTTTTCTGATATCAGTCCCTCACCACTACCCACAAACCCCACCCACACAAAGGGAGTCCACACCACCTTTGCATTAGAATTCAGCAACTAAGCATCAAAGAGCACGTTTATAAATGGGAGCAGAGTTGCAAATATATCAGACAAGAGTTCTTACAGCTGCAGCCATTTTTAACTAAAGTGATTGAATGAAGGAAACCCACCAAGACCAAGGCCTTGAGGGCAGACCGGACCTATTGACTATGTGTGTATAAAAAACAAGACATCTTGTAAAGCAAAGCTGGACAAATTCCCTTTGGAAAAGGTGCCATTTGTCACCAGCACTTCAATTGTGACTTTCCAAAGTGCAGCAATATGTTCCAGAACAGCTCAATCTCTAAAAGTTGAAGTTCAAGTTCCTTGGTGGCCCAGTTGTCAAGCCACTCAAATAGCAAGTCATGATGGCTTGTGAGGATTTCATGTCTCCAGCCCAGAGCAGATTAGCATAAGGGGAGCACAAGTAATCAAGCATTCAACACGGTGTCCAGGTGAAAACCATACAATCAGCAACAATGTGGTCAAGTTTCAGCCATAAATATGAACTATCCAACAAGGCATGTTAAAAAGATACCTCAAGATCTAATTGCATTACAGTAACTCAGTGGGGTCTTATGTTTCTTGAACCCTTAAGAAAATTCGTAAATGACAAATAATAAAATAGTAATAATAATAATAATAATAATAAAGCCGATGTGAATGTTGAGACATGAAGACAGCTTATAGCATTCACAAGATGCTATGACACTTTTAAGAAGTTAAGAGCCTCATAATCCAGTGTGTGGGAAACGCCACACTGTATTTGTGATACATTAAGTGAATTTAAAGTGCACAGAACAATTCTGAGAATACATACGAAGGGAAAACAGAGAAAATATGGAACCTAAAAAAACTTCAGTGGTGGATATTCTGAAACAGTTGAAAAGGTTTATATGCTAACTTCCCAGGAGGGTTTTTAAAAAGAAGAATGGACTCAAAACACTGGCCATATACTCTGTTAAACACACACACGCGCGCGCACACACACACACACACACACACCAAAAAACAAAAATTAAAAAAAAAATAAGAATAAAAACGCCACCCTGCCACTAAATTGAGTAATTTCCAGAGTGCAGTATTCCTCGTGTTCTACAACAGGTCGGGAAGATGGCTATAAACAGAGTCCAGGAGGGTCTGGCTGGCTTCCTGGCTCTTGACTCCAATGATCTCAAACAGCCGGTCCAGCTTGTCCTCGGCCTGAGGAATCTCTTCAATCACCCGCAGCTCCTCGGGATTCAGGATGTGGAGCATGTCATCAAAAATCGGCTGCAAGTCGCAGGGGTCCAGGCGCACCTGTCGCAGCACTGTGTCCTTCTTTTCTGCAGGGAAGAGAGGAGAGGGGACAGCTGTAACGGGACTGTATTGGGGGACGGAGAAGAGCTAAGGTGACAGCGACCCTCTCCCCAGGCTGTCCCCATCCCACCCCGCAAGGTGAGGGAGTGAAGCTCAGGCACATTTTTAAACACCACAGTGGTTTTTACTGACGTTGCACGTAAGATAACAAACAAGATGTGCCTGACAGAGATCAGACAAGGATCTGCTTATCTGCTTGAATGCGTTGTTGATGGAACATGACATTTGCCTAGACTCAAATGACGTCTCCGAAATTCTCCTAAAACTCAGGAGAATGCTGAAATACTTAAAGAAACTTAAAAAAAACAAAAACAAAAACAAAACTTCACTACTTTCCCCATCTGTAACATGTTAGTAAGCAAAGATATAAGCCCAGCCTTTCCCCTCAAACATTCCAAGTCAATAATCGGCTTATCTGACTTCCTAATTACATTGCTATATTTTAAAATTAAACTGCTAAGAGCAAAAGCACACAAATAAGAAAATATTGCTTCTTGGGTCATATCTTACAATGGAGTGAGGAACTATAACTTCTATTACAATTTATAAAATGTATTCTCTAAAATATAATATGTAACATAAATTATAGACTAAAATATAAATCTTTATATAAGTATAGAGATAAATGACTATATAAAGTATAAAATAGAATTATGTAAAATAGAATTATTTTATAAATATATAAAAAACAACATAAAATATAACCCTTTCGGTAAAATATAACCGGTGTCACCCAAACTAGGAAATTTCTAACAAAAACCTGTCATCAGTATAGTGTACATGCTAATTCCCTACCCTGCTATTCAAAACTGCAAGTGGCAAATTATTTACCAAAAGTACCAACCAATGATGTTTAAAACAGTGTTATTTGCAACCAAGCTTAGCAGAGCGAATTTTAACTTGAGTCACTAAATCCTCTACTCCAGACTCTCAAGATAAGTTATACTTTAAATCCCTGGATTCTGCAAGCCTAGTAAATAATTTGCACACACACACAAAAAAACCTGCCAGACTACATGTTATCGGACCTTCCCCGAAACACACACTCGATAGCATCATGAGGCTCAAGGGTGACCGATACTCCTGGACGCAGGCTCCCGGCCAGACAGTCCGGGCTGTAAAGATTTTCTAGACAGGTCCCGACTGGCTAATGACATGGTTTCTCGCAGGTCAGCCTCACCTCGGAGTCCAGGGCAGGTCATTTAGATGACCCAGCCCCTACTGGAATGGGGAACTGATGGAGGGAGAGATCCCACGGGCTCTTTGAGGGGAGGCTGAAGAATGAATGTGGGTCCAAGCCATCCGTACCTTTGGTTATAAAGGATCCGGTCCTGCTCAGCGCCGAGGAGCCGCTGGACGTGGAGTCACATCGAAGGAGGGGCTCGGACTCGTCCACGAAGAAGCCCTTGTTCTTATCCAGCGGGGAGGGCTCCACCGTCAGGAGTGTGGAATTCTCAAGTTTCGGGTTGGGGCTGGCAACCGGGCTCGTGCTAAGCGGGCTGGGGCTCCTCGGGAGAGCCAGCTTGTCAGTTTCCATCTGTGGAAAGAAACAAACAATTTTGAATTATGTACTTCAAAAATTATAGAAACTGGGACTTCCCTGGTGGCGCAGTGGTTAAGAATCCGCCTGCCAATGCAGGGGACACGGGTTCGAGCCCTGGTCCAGGAAGATCCCACATGCCGAGGAGCAACTAAGCCCGCGCGCCACAACTACTGAACCTGAGTTCTAGAGCCCGTAAGCCACAACTACTGAGCCCGCGTGCCTAGAGCCCGTGCTCCGCAACAAGAGAAGCCACCGCAATGAGAAGCCCGTGCACTGCAACGAAGAGTAGCCCCGGCTCGCCACAACTAGAGAAAGCCCGCGCGCAGCAACGAAGACCCAATGCAGCCAAAAAAATAAAAATAAAAATATAGAAACTAAATGGAAAAGCATCTGAAAAAGAATATACATATATGTGGATAACTGTATCACTTTGCTGTACATCAGAAACTAACACAAGATTCTAAATCAACTATACTTCAATTTTTAAAAAAATAAAATAAAAAATAAAGATAGAAATAATTTTTAAATTAAAAAAATTATAGAAAAAAAATGAAATTAAAAGCCCTTGGATGCTTTTTTTTGGTTCCATTTAGTATTTTGTGGATAAATTCTCCCATTTTGAGAGTCCATAACTTACATTATTGCTAGATACACACACACACACCCCCCCTTCAAAATGCGCAAGAGGATATGTATGAACATTAAAAATTAGGAAGCATATGCACCAAGCTGTTACCTCACAGGAGTGAAACTGGGCAAGAAAGTGAGGAGGAAGATCTCCAACAAAAATACAATTTCGTACTGCTGGAAATGGTCTTAGATGTTCTCCAGCATATTCCCCTCTGTTTCGGGATGAATTATGTATGTGCCCCCAAAATTTGTATGTTGAACTCATAACTCCTTGTACCTCAGAACATGACTATATTTGGAGATAGGGCCTTTAAAGATGTAATTAAGGTACACCTGGGCCCTCATCCAATATGACTGATGTCCTTATAAGAATAGATCAGGACACAGACACACAGAGGGGAAGCCATGTTGAAGACACAGGGAGAAGATGGCCATCTTCGACACGCCTAGGAGAATCAACCCTGCTGACACCTTTATCTCAAACTTCTAGTCTCCAGAATTGTGAGAAAATACACTTCTGATGTTTAAGCTTCCCAGTCTGTGGTAGTTTATTATGGCAGCCCTTGCAAACGAACACACCCTCTCTTTACAAGTAAGGAAACAGGCCCAGAGAAGACAAGTGACTGTCTTTAGGGCACCCAGCCAGGAAGTGGCAGAGCTAAAACTAAACCCTCCGTTTCCTGATTCCCATTTCAAACTAGCTCAGGAAGTAAATAAAACTGCTTGAAAAAAAATGAGAACAGGAGAACACCAGAGCAAAAGCAGCTGGAAGGAGAGAGGGAGAACCACCTCCGCTGGAGCCAGTGGATAGGCTCTTCAGGATGTAGGGGAGACCGTGAAGCTTGCATTCCAGGGCAGGGATCAGAGAGAAAATAACAAGAAGGCAAGCAAACAAGATGGTTTCAGATGGAGACAGTGAGCATCATGACCACTCTGGCTGGTGCATGGAGGCTGGATTTTAGGGAGGTAAGAATCAACACAGGAAGACACTGCCACAGTGAGTGGGCAGGTGAGGTGTAATCATGGCTTGTACCAGGGTGCACAGTGGAGATGGGCGTAAGTGATGAGTGGTATCACCCCATTTTGCAGGTGAAATGACTATGGCCCAGAGAGGGCACACAGACCCGGGGAGAGAGTCAGTGCTCAACTCAGGCCAGCTGGACGTCTCTAGTTGTCCCTGTCATTTGACACCATACCCTAGAAATCTGGAGACACTGGTGGCATCTCCTAGTCGGCTGACTTATATTTTTATTGGTTCTTCCAGCACAGAGGGAAATCTGGGAGCCAGGGCCAGATGACACGGGGCAGGTTGCAGACAGTGACGTGCGCTCTTCCCGGAGCTGTTAATCACCGCTCATTAGAAACCTCATGACTTGACTCCCACTTGTCAAGGGAAACATTTTCAAGTTCCTCAATCAGGAAGACATTGACCCTTGTTTCAAAGGATGACGTTCACCAGTTGTAAAACGCACAAAGCAAAGCACAACTGCCTCTTTTACAAGCTTTACGGCCTGAGAAATTCTTGCAACTGTGCAGATTCTGAAGGCCTCTGACATGGCAAATCTAATGTTCCGACAGCATTTTCCCCGTACAACCACCCATATCCTGCTTCTGCAATCTTAAGGCTTGGATATCACGCATTCCCACCAGCCCCCTTCTGATCCACAGACAAGATTTATGGATACGCTTTTAAGATTTGAATTCATTAGGCCCTGGCATGCATGTGCCCCTCCTCCCTGAAAATGCACATGGCCATTCATGCCAAAACATGTTTTTTATTCACTCAATTAGACAAAGAACACTTGTCTACACTCTGGTTCTCAGGGACAGTACATCGGATGACCCGGCCAGTCAATATAGTGCACTGTTCTTGCTTAAAAAAGAAATTCCTGCCCACAAATCACATGCCAACAGCCTGAGAAGTCCACCCACCTATTTCCTGAACTCAGTTCAAAACTTTCAATATTTAATATTCCCCCCAATTTTGCCAAAGGATATTATCAGTGGAAATTAAGTACATGACTTCTAACATAATTTGGAAGGCAGAATGCTGAATTGATGCTGTCCAATCATTAACAGTGAGTCAAGTGAATGGGAAAATGCCACTAGGAATGGTTTTAGCATCTCCACAATGGAGCTCACAACCACAGCTAAAGCCAGAGACCATCTGACAAGCATCTTTCTAGAAAATCTATTCCTCTACCAAGTATAGATATCTGTCACTATGTCCAGGATACACAGTAGCTGGTTGCATTCCAGATTTCTCTAAAGTTACTTGCATTTTTTTCCTAGCAGGAAAAAAAAAATTTGCCCCTAGAAACTTACTTCTTTCCTCCCTTTACCTTACTATTGACAATATCCATCAAAATTGTTTTGCAGCACTGCAACTCAAGCATTGTGTTACCTGTGATTTCTCTAATAAGAAATTGAAGCCTCAGGATGTGTGGAATAAATTAATTCTTTATTTTCTTAGTTCAGAAAGTTCATGGTTCAGTATTGAGTTTATAGCAAATAAAGAGCACTTATAATAAGATTCAGATACTAAAAAAGAAGACAAATGCTCTAAACAAGAAAGCTAGATGTCCACAGAAGTGGGTTGTATCCTCTTGGAAAAGATTTGAACATAAACTTATCAAAATAGTCACAAAAGAGATCCTGAGTAAATTAATTTATTCCTTTTTCTCCTTTAAGCTTCCCAAATTCTCTACAGGGCCATATTAACTTTTATAATTAGAAAAACAATAAATGTTATTTTTAAAAGCAGTCACCACTGATAAGTATATTTTCCCTCTGTTAACTGGAAAATGTGGCTGCAACAGCTCTTATTTATATTGGTAGCCAAGGAAGAGGACAGTTGGAAAATCATCTACTTGGCTGAGCTCCTCTCTTTACTTTTTTAAGCATTCACAGGCACAAAAGGACAACACTCCTCCCAACTTATTGTGGTGAAGCAAATATTAAGACTTAAAAGAAAGGCCTCTGGGAAAATTGGCCAGTGAAGGCAATGGATCCACCAGATATTTGAAGTCCCTTTGGAGAAACTTGAAAAGTAGAGTTCTTTTTGCTCTATAGCCATGTTGTAACCGTGCTAATTTAGAAGACTCATTTGAGAAATCAGGGTGAGACAGTAAGACAGACCAAAAAGGGGGAGAAGGCAGGGATCATGAGGGGAGAGCTCTCTAAGTAACCCAAATCAGTACGAGTCTATTGCATGAACCTCAAGACCATGAAATTTATTTTGGCCAAATGAGCCCCAAATGTCCTCCTGATTAGTTTCCATACAAATACACTCTGTCCTTCCAGATACTGTATTTATTGGTCTAAACTGATAAGAAAAGAGAGATAAGTGGTTCACCTTACTGGGCAGCTGAGTCATACCTAAAACTCCATTGCTGACCTGACTATTTTCCTTTCGGATTCCCAGAACCACTGAGTATGAGGAACCATCCAAACGGATTAGGTAAACAAGCTATTGATTAAAATTCGTGGGCTTGAATGCCTCTGGGCTACAGAGGTTTGAGCAGTATCGGTGAGACCAATGATATAACTTGTCCTGGGTTGCCCTGGAAAGAGCCATTTCCAGCTGTGTCCTTGCAACCGTCCACTCCTCCCTCAACCAGCTCCCCAAACTGACATGCCCGCTTTGGGTGCGTAATCAAATCACAACCTGAAACTGAACCTCAAAAATAACTCTCCTCTTAACAAATATACACTACTATAGATAAAATAGATAATCAACAAGGACCTACCATATAGCACAGGAAACTCTACTCAATATTCTGTAATAACCTATATGGGAAAAGAATCTGAAAAACAATGGATGTATGTATATGTATAACTGAATGACTTTGCTGTATACTTGAAACTAACACAACATCATAAATCAACTATACTCCAATATAAAATAAAAATTAAAATAAAATAAATAACTCTCCTCTTTTAACATCAAACAAAATGCACTTTCCTGTTGACTGGCCTTTCCGAGGATGACATACTGTGGAAGGCTGAAATGTTTCTCCAGCCCTTGGGATGGTGGAGCCATGGATGCTGAAGCCATTGTCATGGCGAGGGTGGTATATAAGTGAAACAAGAGTTTGAGACTACTTTGCTTCTCTCCTATGATGGAGCAGCATTCCTGAGGATACTCTGCAAACAGGAAGGGGTGGAAGACTCCAGCCCCAGAAGCCTTCTTTTCAGCGTGTTTCATGATCTTCATAGTCAACTCCTAAAAATCAAAGTCATGACAATCCTGGAACATCATGGCAAAGGAAGAAAGGAAATCTACCACTAACTAGCTGTGTGGTCTTAGAAAAACCGCACCCCTTTTCAGATCTGTTTCCTCATTTCTAAAAGAAAAAGGTTACTCTAGGTCATCTCTCTTCAAATGGTCTTATGGTTTGTCTCACTATGGCTCTTTCATTCTCCCCCCCTCCCAACCTACAGACCCCAACTCCCTTTCTCCTTCCAAGTTACTTCCACTGGTTCCTCAACTAAGGTTTACCACTGAGTTATTTTCAATTACTACCTAATTACAATCTCCCTGTGGTTGTACAATTTGTTTTCATAAAACTAATTAACAACTTGGATGCATCAGTGATCCCCTGAAATGAAGCCTTAATTACCCAGCCCTGATGCCCCTTGCCAATCTGCTAAAATGGTTCAACTTAACCCCTTGGTTCCTGGCATCACCCAATCAGATTCCACAAGATCCTTTTCTCTCCCCTCTGTAGCCAGATATGTCTGATAGACTCAAGAAGAAAGCTCCTTACAATTAAAAATCACCTTCCTACTGAACTTTCCCTCCAGACCTCATCCAACACTTAGAAAGAAGGAAGAATTCTTATGTTACATTTGTGAAAACTTCTGTCACTTTAATGATGGTTTTCAAAAATCCATTTGCTAAATTCAATGGAAACTAATTGCTATTCCATCTGAGTTGACCAGCTTGTTACTCAGATCCAGTAAACAAAAAGGGACTTTAAAAAATAAGCCATCATCAATACTCTGCTAAACAACTCAGCATGAAATATATGGAATCCATTTGATGTTAAGGTAGCTCTTATTAGCTCCATTTTACAGATAAGAAAACTGTGGCTTTAAGAGGTTTAAGTAACCTGCCCAAGATCACAGAGGCCAGGACTCAAGATCAGGTCTGGTCTAGTTTCCAAGTAATCCTCTTTGCTGAGTCATGTCACTTCCCTGTCTGGACCCACTGCATTTACAGAAATTGACAAACCCTGTAAACTCAGTACAAAGACATCACATGACCACAAGGGGCTGCCCTGGCCCATCAGCCAGGGTGAAGGGGCCAGAGCCAGGGTCTGCAAGGACCTGTAACTCAATGGCAGATCTTGCAACCCAGCTGGATGACTGCCCTGAGATAAAGATGAGAGATTATGTAATGAAACGTAAAAGCTTTTGCACAGCAAAGGAAACCATAAACCAGACGAAAGGACAACCCTCAGAATGGGAAAAAACATTTGAAAACGAAGCAACTGACAAAGGATTAGTCTCCAAAATATACAAGCAGCTCAGGCAGCTCAATATCAAAAAAACAAACAACCCAATCCAAAAATGGGTGGAAGACCTAAATAGACATTTCTAAGACATACAGATTGCCAACAAACACATGAAAAGATGCTCAACATCACTAATCATTAGAGAAATGCAAATCAAAACCACAATGAGGTATCACCTCACACTGGTCAGAATGGCCATCATCAAAAAATCTACAAACAATAGATGCTGGAAAGGGTGTGGAGAAAAGGGAACGCTCTTGCACTGTTGGTGGGAATGTAAATTGATACAGCCACTATGGAGAACAGTATGGAGGTTCCTTAAAAAACTAAAAATAGAACTACCATATGACCCAGCAATCCCACTACTGGGCATAAACCCTGAGAAAACCGTAATACAGAAAGACTCATGTACCACAGTGTTCACTGCAGCACTATTTACAATAGCCAGGACATGGAAGCAACCTAAATGTCCATCGACAGATGAATGGATAAAGAATATGGGGCACATATATACAATGGAATATTACTCAGCCATAAAATGGAACAAAATTGAGATATTTGTAATGAGGTAGATGGACCTAGAGTCTGTCATACAGAGTGAAGTAAGTCAGAAAGAGAAAAACAAATACCGTATGCTAACGCACATACATGGAATCTAAAAAAACGGTACTGATGAACCTAGTGGCAGGGCAGGAATAAAGACGCAGATGTAGAGAATGGACTTGAGGACACGGGTGGGGGGAAGAGGAAGCTGGGACGAAGTGAGAAGGTAGCATTGACATACATACACTACCAAATATAAAATGGATGGCTAGTGGGAAGCTGCTGCATAGCACAGGGAGATCAGCTCGATGCTTTGTGACCACCTAGGTGTCGGGATAGGGAGGGTGGGAGGGAGGCTCAAGAGGGAGGGGATATGGGGATATATGTATACATATAGCTGATTCACTTTGTTGTACAACAGAAACTAACACAATATTGTAAAGCAATTATACTCCAATAAAGATATTAAAATTAAAAAAATAAATAAAGATGAGAGATTATGTAAATAACCAGACACTTCAACTGTGGCCAATAACTGTTTTCTATTAGAAAATATTTCCAATCCCAACAGACCAGTGACTATCTAAAAAAGACAAATTCAATTTCCACTAAAGGTTTATCTCAAAGGAATTACAGTCACAAATAAAGACATGACTACAGCTATTTAAGGATGATGATATTATCTGAAGCTTGTTTCCCCCATTCTCCCAGCTGCCCATGTAATCAAGATCAAATTAGATTTCATGACCTCCCCATAGGTCCATGTAGGTATGTAAGATTGGGCTCTGATAAAAACGAGCACTTTCCTCCTTGCTATACAAATATCTCTTGATATCTGAATCTATGTGGTTCCTACCTTGAGAGAACAGGAATTCGGATGATAAGAAACGCTTTGTCATCCAAAGCTATGTGGTTCCGGGACTTCAGATCTACATGAGGGTTCAGATAATGACGGTTACCAGCCCTATCACAAAACATGTACCTGAATCTATTCAATTCCTAAGTTCAGATGCTAAAGAATACCTGTATACGATGATTTCTCCCTAAAAAAAATAAAACAAATACACCGCCTCCAACAGAAAAGGGGGAAAATAGGTTGGTTTCTTTAAAGTTCCAGCTGATAGGGGACGATGACTTTAATTATTCTTCCGAGGGTGAATTCTTGTTCAATCCAACCCAGAGAAAGGGGTCTTAAGAAGAATAACCCAAATTTACTCAGCAAAATTTTTTGCAAGCAAAAAGAAAAAAATTAAGAGGAAATTGAGAAGACGCCGATTCCTAAACCTTTAAAAGAAGGGTTATCAGTTAAAAGAAATTTGGAGGGAAGTCTTAGAAAGAGGAATATGGGCTGGAAATATATACACACATATATCGATAAAGCAAAGATGTCAAAATATCATAGTTGAATCTAGGTGGTAGGTTCTGAGTGATTGTTGTACTGTGTTTTAACTTTTCTTTGTTTCCTAAGTCTTATTTTTAAAAGTTAGGACAATAAATAAATAAAAAAGAAGGGCTAAGGGCCAAATAACCCGAAGACAGAAATTCCCCAAACTTTTCCTAGGCTTCTGATTATTTAGTCTTTTGTTGACCTTCCTTCTTTCTTCTCCAGCCCAGCCCAGACCATAGGAAAGGGAAGCACCGAGGGGCTTCCATTGCATAAGTAGGGAACAGTGCTAACACTTAAACGTAAATCATCAGCGGGCAAGCGGACACTGCAGCGTTATGCTGTCTAGATCTCCCTGGGTTCACTGGAGGTCACGGAATGCAAGCAGGAAAAGGAGTACAATGCCAAGATGCCCTGTTCAGCTTCCCTGGGAACCCCTGCGCTAGACCACAGAGGCAACAGAGCTGAGTGAACACTGAGTTATATGCACTGCCCAGGTAAGCTGCAAGCCAACAGCAGAACCTGCAGTACGAACTCACCCACCCTCAGGAAGCTCACAGGATTAACGTGACCAAAAACTGCCCAAACCACTGGGGAATTATTTTAAAAGACACCCTGCACGCCCCCTACATCTGTCCAAGCGCAGGATAATTAAAGAATTTTGTTTCAACTGCAACCTTACTTAAGATTCCATTTAAACATTAGCCCAGGCGAGCTGGCCATGGCTGGTTTCTCCTTTAAGTACGTCAAGCCCCAATCAAGGCAGTTGTCCGAGTCCTGTGTATACATGTCATCTGCTAATTCTGATCATGTCTAACAGTTCATTTCAAATCCACCCACTTTTAAGCCAAGGTGTGGTTGGTGGCCAATCCTTGCCTAGCAAGAGAGCTTAAGAGAACTAGGTGCACGGCTGGGTTTGGGGGGGGCGGGGGGCGGCAGCCACAGGAAGCCACAAGCAGTGCTGTGCAAAGCTGCCAAAACTGGTAAGAACCAGCTGGCTCCGGAGGGAGGAGAGGAGGGCGTGGCCACCAGCTGCTGGCACATGTGTCTGCAAGCAGTCCAGGCTGCTGACATCAACCGTAATGTTGCAGCCCTGAGCTGACTCACCGACTAGCTTTCTCAAAAAAGGAAGTGAGGAGAGTAAGTCAGGGGGCTCCCTGGGTTCAGAGCCCGAGTCCGCTCACACTCAAATATACCGCCCAGCTTTAAAAGAGCGCAGCCCCATCATTATAGGAGGAGATCCGGCTGTTGGAAATGCCTCGGGTTTTCGTAAACTTCACTCAATGAGACCTGTTAGGAAGCCTTTCCCACAAAAAAGCCTTTGGACAATTCTGATCATGCAAAAAGGTTGCAAGAATCATAAGCTTGCCTTAAGACAAGATAGAAGTATCCAACTATATAAAAGGAGGTCTTGTGCATTTCAAGTTTGCAAGGCACCTGTGTACTTAAGCTATGTACAGACACTTACTGTACAGTAGCTTTGACCCTTTATTTGGGCTACATTAATCTTACAGTATTTATCCACCCAACCCCAGACTGAGATACTGCTCCAAGGGGCCTTCAGTAGCTGCCAGTAAGTTATTTTAATGGCTGTCTTGAAGTTAACAACTGTTATAATGAAATAGTCTACCTGGTGCTAAATAAAGCCTTTAGAATGTTCTTTTAAAAAGTGTGGAGGACAGAAAATCATTTCATGCAGGAAATGCATGACCTTGAAATAAGAAGGCTCAAGCCGATCTTTGTGACTCAAGTTTTCTGAACGTCCCAAATTAGTTTAAATTAGTGTTGTTTAATAAAACCGTTAATTGGATTCATGCCATTAGGATTAGACTATACGTGGTACACAATGCCACAGGTACAAAAGGGGACCCTGAAAATACTTCCCCCTCACTAAACCCTGACTTTAGCTTCTCAGTAACCACCCCCCAGTGTTAACTGTTACCAATTCCCCGTGTATTCTTCCAGAAATAGTCTATACTTATACCAATTGGTAGGTACATATATTCTCCACCCCACTCCAGACCTTCTCTTTCATTTTTTACAATTTTTTTTTACAATATGGTGGCAAGGTATACATACACACTGTCCTGTACCTTGCCCGTTTTTGTTTAAAAACCCTTCTTGAGGTTAGCACATAAAGAGCTGACTCACTGTTTTTGATAAGTGCATATTGTTACACTGTGTAGATGTTCCATAGCTTACATAACCAGTTTTCTATTGAAGGGCATTTTTGTTGCCTCCACTCTTTTGTTATTAATGAGGGATACTACAATGAATACTTATACTTGCATCATTCTGCACATATGTGGGATGTATATAAGGATATATGTAGGATGGGGTCAGGAAGGGATGAATTGGGAGTTCGGGATTAACAGATGCAAACTATTATACAGAGAATGGATAAACAACAAGGTTCTACTGTATAGCACAGAGAACTGTATTCAATATCCTGTGATAAACCATAATGGAAAAGAATATGAAAAATAATGTGTATATATATATATATATATGTATAATTGAATTACTTTGCTGTACAGTAGAAATTAACACAACATTGTAAATCAGCTATACTTCAATAAAATTAATTTTTTTTAAAAAGAATATATGTAGGGCTTCCCTGGTGGTGCAGTGGTTAAGAATCCGCCTGCCAATGCAGGGTGAACGGGTTCGATCCTTGGTCCGGGAAGATCCCACACGCCGTGGAGCAACTAAGCCCGTGCGCCACAACTACTGAGCCTGCACTCTCGAGCCTGGGAGCCACAACTCCTGAAGCCCGCGTGCCTAGAGCCCGTGCTCCACAACAAGAGAAGCCACCACAATGAGAAGCCCGCGCACCGCAACGGAGAGTTGCCCCCACTCACCACAACTAGAGAAAGCCCGCGTGCAGCAACGAAGACCCAACGCAGCCAAAAATAAAAATAAATTAATTAATTAAAAAAAAAGAATATATGTAGGACGTATTCCTAAGAGTGGAATGTCCGTGGTCAATGGACATGTCCTTAGGTAGATGATGCCAGATGGTCCTCTGAAGGGGCAGGGCTGATGTACACACCCATTGGCAATGGATGCTGTTCCTCTTTCCTTATTCCCTTCACAGTACAAGAATGGTGTCATACCTTTCCCTCTTTGCCAGTCTAAAAGGTTAAAGTTGTATCTCAGTGTAGGTTTCAATTTGAATTTTTCTTATTTGAGCAAGGTAAAAAAAAAAAAAAAAAAAAAATCTGTATACCTTTAGGAACCTTCAGTATTTTTTTTCTGTGCACTGTCTTGTTCACAGACTGCCCATTTTGCTTTTGGATGGTTGGTTTCTTAATTAATTTGCAAACACTCTTCTTTATTAAAGGAAATTAATCCTATATTGCAAACAACTTTCCCAGTTATTATTTTGTCTTTGATTTACACAATGGTGTTTTCTGGCTTGTATATATATTGTTAAGTAGTTGAATCTTTCTTGTATGGCTTCTGTGTTTTATATCATTCTCAGAAGAGCCTTACTTATTGTTGTGATTATAAAAATAAAAAATTTCCTCCATCTTTTTCCCTAGTACTTTTTTCCCTAAGCCATTTTAATGGTTGGTCATTCCAGCCTGCCCCCTGACTCAGCCCAACTGTGGATAAATCAAAGTTCCTCTGTAAAAAAAAAATAATAATAATGAAGAATTCAGTAGTGACAGCTGTCTCTCCTAAGGAAATGGTGAGGAATAAGCGATTAAAACGTTGAAATTAAGTAGTGTACAATAAAACCTACTGCTGACTGAGATACAATTCCTTATCAGTAAGTGTACGCACTTTTGGAACTTGGGTTATAACAGATGAACAGATAGTCTCACAAACATAGGATGGAGAAGCTAGGCCAAAACTGAAAGGTATTAAGCTTTGTCTGAATATAAGTTTTGGCTTTAAAATAAAAAGAAAATATGATATCCAGCACTGGTAATTGAGAAAATAAGTTTCTTTTCACAATATTGATTCTGATTTCCCTCCAATGCACATTTTGAGAAAGCCAATAAGGGTGTGGATTAAAGGGGTAGAAAATGTCGTCAACTGATAGACGCACTTTTCTGAATGTTGAGACACTGTGTCTCAGGAAAAAAAGAAAAGCCCACTGCAAGTCCTCTATGAGGCAGTCTCACAGAATGTATTCTAGAGTTTGGCTCACATACGCATCCCTCCTATAAAACTGCCAGCATCTTGAGGAATGATTCCCTGTTTTTGTGTTTTGGGGGGTGTGTGTGTATGTTTTCTTTTTTATACTATTTTGAAAGGTTACTTTCCATTTACTGTTATTACAAAATATTGGCTATATTCTCCATATTGTACAATGAATCCTTGAGCCTATCTTATACCCAATAGTTTGTACCTCCCATTTCACACCCTTATATTGCCCCCCCCATTGGTAACGACTAGTTGTTTTTTTTATTTTTTAACATCTTTATTGGAGTATAATTGCTTTACAATATTGTGTTAGTTTCTGCTGTGTAACAAAGTGAATCAGCTATCATATATGTATATCCCCATATCCCCTCCCTCTTGCATCTTCCTCCCACCCTCCCTAACCCACCCCTCTAGGTGGTCACAAAGCACCGAGCTGACCTCACTGTACTATGTGGTTGCTTCCCACTAGCTATCTATTTTACATTTGGTAGTGTATATATGTCCATGCCACTCTCTCACTTCGTCCCAGCTTACCCTTTCCCCTCCCCATGTCCTCAAGTCCATTCTCTACGTCTGCGTCTTTATTCCTGTCCTGCCCCTAGGTTCTTCAGAACCGTTTTTTTTTTTAGATTCCATGTATATTAGCATACGATATTTGTTTTTCTCTTTTTGACTTACTTCACTCTGTATGACAGTCTGTAGGTCCATCCACCTCACTACAAAAAACTCAATTTCATTTCTTTTTATGGCTGAGTAATATTCCATTGTATATATGTGCCACATCTTCTTTTCCATTCACCTGTCAATGGACACTTATGTTTCTTCCATGTCTTGGCTATTGTAAATAGAGCTGCAATGAACATTGTGGTACATGACTCTTTTTGAATTATGGTTTTCTCAGGGTGTATGCCCAGTAGTGGGATTGCTGGGTCATATGGTGGTTCTATTTTTGGTTTTTTAAGGAACCTCCATACTGTTCTCCATAGTGGCTGTATCAATTTACATTCCCACCAACAGTGCAAGAGGGTTCCCTTTTCTCCACACCCTCTCCAGCATTTACTGTTTGTAGATTTTTTGATGATGGCCATTCTGACTGGTGTGAGGTGATACCTCATTGTAGTTTTGATTTGTATTTCTCTAGTGATTAGTGATGTTAAGCATCCTTTCATGTGGGTAACGACTAGTTTGTTCTCTATATCTGTGAGTCGCTTCTTTTTTGTTATATTCACTAGTTTGTTATATTTTTTAGATTCCACATATAAGCGATATCATACAGTATTTGTCTTTCTCTGTCTAACTTATTTCACTAAGCATAATACTCTCCAAGTCTATCCATGTTGCTGCAAATGGCAAAAATTTGTTCTTTTTTATGGCTGAGTAGTATTCCAATGTATATAGTGTGTGTTTTCATTTAGTATATCCGGTGCCTGGTACAGGGCTTGAAACAAAATGGGTGTTCCATTAACGAATGCTAAATAAATTGCTTGTGTTAAACTATCTCATCTTTAAAGGCTACTAAAAAAACCAAAAAGCATGTGTAAGTCTGTGTGTGTTGGGGAGGGAGGGTATATCAATCCCAACATCCCAAGAATCTGCTTCCCAGACTTTTCCCCCTATAACCTGTACTCTTCAAGCTCAACTACCATATTTCATTAATTCTATGGTGGATATTTCTTTTCACATTTTAACATCTGTGAAATAGGGATGTATCTCACAACTATAATTAGCAATGTTTTTATTGCTTTCTTAGTGGTACCTATAATAACGGTACATACATGGTTGCCATGGCATGCAATGAAATACAGAAATATATCTTAATTCTAATACTGACCTATATCTCACAGGGCCATGAAGCTTGCTAGATAAAAGCAAATGCAAAGCACCCAAGACAGTGTTTGGGACACAATAGATACTCAGCAAACACTGGTCCCCTTTCTCCTTAATCTCCTTTTACAGAAAGTAGTATTGCTCTTGAGTCAAAAAAGGAGAGTGTAGAACTCAAATTCCAACATGGAAAACAGTAGCTAAGATTTACTGAGCACCCCCCTAGTAGATGTCAAGTGCAGGACTGGACATCTACAATCATTACCTCTACTATGTACACTCTATCTCACCAGATGCTTACAAGACGGCTACGAATTCAAGAAGTAGGGAATCCCCTGGCGGTCCAGCGGTTAGGACTCGGTGCTTTCACTGCTGTGGGCCCAGGTTCGATCCCTGGTCAGGGAACTAAGATTCTGCATGTCGCATATTGTGTCCAAAAAAAAAAGGAAATATATATATATCTATTCTTATTTTCTAGGTATATTTTGGTGGGTCGCATACCCCTGCCTTCTGATGCTATCTTACAATTCCTTGTGCACACTTCTATTATACATTTGCTTATCCCACTGAATTGTCATTATTTGCACGTGTCTCCATCTCAGTGAGTGAGCTATTGAAAGGCACACACCTTTCTTCTTTACACAGTACCAGGAACACAGCTGGTGCTCGACAAAAGATTGTTGACCAACTGAATGAAACCTTGGAGTATGATAACAAGTAGAATGGCCTGAAATGTCATTAAAAGTCTAAAGGCTTATTCATAGACATGGCTCCTTTGTACACAATGACCACCTTAAACACAAGCATCACTCAATGTGCTTGGGCCTACTGTGTGTCAGCAATGCCTTTACAATGTCCCCTTCTCACCACCTCACAAGTTCCCCAGAGCCCCCAGTCACACCCTGCAAATTAAGTAACTTGACCTGAAATGACCTTCCACGCAGTGGTCACACAGCAGAAGTCAGGGGGGCTCGACACACGTGAGTTTAGCTAACATCTTAAGGCCTTAGGATAATAATCCCTGTTTTCTAAGAGATGATCAACTGGCAAGTTAAAGACAGATCTGAAAAGCCAAAAAGTCAACAGCTAAAGGTACAGCTGGTATTTGCCTCCACTCACCCTCGCTGTATTAAATTCTGAAAAGAGCTGGTCTCAGTCACACTGTAGATAAAGACAGCTGCATCCTGCAGCTGGTAAGCGAAAAAAAAAAAAAAAAAATCACGTAGTTCCCTTTGCAGCAAAAGCAGTGGTACCGTCCTCGCAAATAGAATGCCCAGTGCTCGCCTCACTGGTAGATTCTCCCTGTTGATTATACAGAGCAAAACCACTCAGTCTCCAACACAGAGTCCACTATAGTTGAGAGACAGAGAGAGAGAGAGAGAGGGAGAGAGAGAAAAAACTCTGTCCCTGGGATGTAGGTTTCCTATGTGGTTTCTGGAAAGGATTAAGAATCTCTAACAAAGAATCATTCTACTACATAGAAGTTAACCACAACAATACTGGCTTCAGAGCCACTGGTCGGTACATTACAGTGTAGTTTTAATCTAGTTAATCCTATGGAAGGAGGGCAGGGGGGGTTGAGCTACCCAAACCCCCTGCCTGATCAACACCAACTCTTTTCATTTATGAATCTCTGGTCAAAGCAGGCAGCTAAAGTAACACTTTATATTATTTTAAATGATTGTGGTTGTTTTTTAATATGATCATTTCTTTTTATGGAAGTGTAGTTGATTTACAATGTTGTGTTAGTTTCTGGTGTACAGCAAAGTGATTCAGTTATACATAGATATATTCTTTCTCCTATTCTTTTCCATTATGGCTTATTACAATATAGTTCCCTGTGCTATACAGTAGGACCTTGTTGTTTATCATTTTTAAATGTACCTAAAATTCCTTTTTCCTCCCTTTCTCAAAATGAAACTATAAAGGAATGCTGGAAAATTCAAATCACCACGACTTCCGAACCTAGCCAGTAAGCATCACTTTCATTACCTCATTTTTTTTACATCCCACAGTTCAACAAGCCATTATCTGATTTAATTCTGAAAAGCACTTGAATTCCCATTTTAAATAGAAAACTCTGAGTCCGAGAAATCATTTGCCCAGGGTTTCCTAGAGAGAAAAAAACAAGTTCAAGGTGAGGGGAAAAAGAAAAGAAAATGATAGCACTGGGTAAGCCTATTTGAATATACAAAAAAAAAAATGAAAGGAAACCTAGAAATTCAGTTGCTCAATTTCATGTCCTTTTTCTGACAGCCCTTGAGAGTAGACTTGTCTACACACACACCATCACCTTTGTTTCTTCAGTAGAGAAAACATCCCTGCCAGCCTAGGAACGCTCACTCAGGCAGTAAGGAATAAATATCTACAACTACTGGAATTTCCAGTTCTTGGGCACTGAATGCAGATGGCAACCCTCATGCTCAACCATCTACCCGTCAAGCAGTCTTGGACTTGGCTGTCCCTTCCCACCCGACACTGAGTAACCCTTGGCGTTCAGGATTTAAAGGATCCATCATGTGAGTTGGAGCTAGTCAGGAACATTCTTCCACCTCTCTTGCCTCTAGAGCCTGGGAATAATTGCAGTGATTCATGGTAAACATTCACCAAGAGCTTTCTGTGGGTCACACTCACCTAATTTCACAACAACTCAAAGGACAGGCACTAAGGGTGCTCCCATTTTCTCAGGAAAAACCTGAGGCAGAGAGGTCAAGTAATTGACCATTGAATCCCCAGTGTGATATGCTGCCTGGACAGGAATTTAACCCGGCACACATCTCCACACTGACGTCCCGATTTGGAGCCTTAATGTTGATAAACTGTACATCCACCAATTCCCTCCTCCCTCCCTCCTGGGTTTACTCCCTTAGATTAAACATTGATATGAATACGTTTCTTCCCTTCAATGGTAAGCTTCCCTGACAGCAATGACTCTGTCTTCCTTGTCTTTGCATTGCCGAAAGTCCCTGGTGTAATATTGCACACGTAATTCGTTATGCAATATAGATTTAAAAATAAAATCACATCCCCTCCTTTGCTATTTATTTAGCAGGGGAAACTTAAATCCACGCAAGAAAGTACTGAAAGAAAAATAACTATCGAGCTGAAGTTCTATTTTCCAGCTCACCTTCAAAAACAAAGGGCAAATAATGCAATTTATTTTAGTCAGTGGGCATTTTCCAGATGAAGAAAAACAAGAGTTTATTGTCGGAAACCTACACTAAGTATTCCTTAGGCCAAAGAAAAATGATCTCAGGCAGAGATGGGTAATGAAGAACAACAGAAAATATCAGTAAGCAGGTAAATCTATGTGGGTCGTGACTGTGTAAAACCGTAATAATTATGCCTTTGGGAGGTTTAAGAAATGTGTAGTGTTAAAACGTATGACAACAAAAACACAATACAAGAGAAGGATAAACAGGATTAAAGTCTTTTAAGGCTGCTGTGTGGTCTGAAAAATAGTAGAAAGTACACATTTATAAAATGGCTCATAATTTAAGTAGGCGTGTTGTCACCTCTGGGGTATCCATTAAAAGTAAAGAAAAAATGTGTAACTAAGAAGTTAAGAGGAAAAGTAGAATAATAAAAAAATGCTTTATGAACAAGAAAGGAAAGGGAGGAAGAGAACAGATAGGACAAATACAAAACAAATAATAAGATGGCCAAATACACAGGTAATTACGTTAAAAATGTAACCACACTGAAATTCTCTAGTTAAATGACAAAAACTGTCAGAATAGATTTTTTAAAACCTTAAATATATGCTCCTTACAAAAGACTTTCTTGAAATAAAGCCACAGAAAAGAATCAAAGTAAAAGGACGGAAAAAAAGCGTTAA
This sequence comes from Eubalaena glacialis, assembly GCF_028564815.1. Lineage (NCBI taxonomy): Eukaryota > Metazoa > Chordata > Mammalia > Artiodactyla > Balaenidae > Eubalaena > Eubalaena glacialis. The sequence continues at coordinate 29,307,815 of NC_083722.1, read as the reverse complement.
CATGAAATTTGGAAGGCTGTGTTAGGTTTTTGTTTTGTTTTGTTTTTTAAAGAGTTTCAGCAAAGTCCCAGTAACTTCCAAACTATTGTCCCACTGCTTTACTGTTTCTCCCAAAAGCTCATGACCAGGAAGGAAGAATTCAGATGATTCTGGAAGGCTGGGTTCAGTTTTGATGTTGAACTTGAAAGAAGAGCGAACTGAAAAACCCAGCTCATACCTCAGAGAAGGAAAGAGTCAGGCAAGTGAATGAATACATAAACTGTGATAAATCCAGACAACTGAATATTATTTGGTGCTTAAAACAAATGAGCATTCAAGTCATAAACAGACACAGAGGAAGCTTAAATGCATATGACTGAGTGAAAAAAGCCAACCTGAAAAGGCTACACACTCTATGATTCCAACTATATGACATTCTGAAAAAGGCAAAACTGTAAGAGACAAGGAAAAGGTTAGTGGTTGATGTGGGAGAGAGGTGGGTACTGGAGAAGAGAGAAATAGGGAAAGCATAGAGGATTTTTTGAGCAGTGAAAGTATTCTGTATGATAGTATAGTGATGGACGTATGTCATTATACATTTGTCCAAATCCATAGCACATGTACGACACCAAGAGTGAACCCTAAGGTAAACTATGGACTTTGGGTAATTATGATGTGTCAATGCAGGTTCACTCTTGGTAAAACTGTACTCTTCTGGTGAGTGAGATTGATAATGGGTGAGCCTGTGCATGTGTGAGGGGAGGGAGTATACAGGAAACTCTGTAACCTCCCTCTCAATTTTGTTTTAAACCTAAACCTGCTCTAAAAACTTGTTTAAAAAAAAAATGCAAAGAACAGTACACCAAAAAGTAAATTTTACTGTATAATTTGTTATGCATAAATTTTTTTTTAAAGTAAGACTCTGGATGTGTTTAACTCAAAAATGGCTAATAGCCCACCATGGTTAATAATGGACCAGCTGTTCCTGACAGAGATAACTAAAAGGAACACCAGGGCTAATCCTTTGAGTGGAACATAACATAGGTGTTCTCAGGCTCATGAATAGGAAAAAACATTAACCATTTTAAACACACACACGGAGTCATTTTTGCATATTAAGAGCCCATTAACTCCTGGGGCAAAGTCTCAAATTGTCAGCAGTACCACCGTACACACAGAATACAGATCCACTAGAAAATGGAAACTAGGTCTCAATTATGTCCCCTGCGTTTTGATTCTCTTGTTTGACTCCACAAATCTCAGAGATAAACTATGAACAAACTGTGCAATCAATAATAGCTGGCAGCCAGAAATCCATGCTCATTGGCTGTTAAAATTAGAGTAAGAGCTGGGTCCACAACACTGCCAGACAATGATGGACATGATTAAAACATGGAACAAGAAGCTTAATACTGCCTTCTCAGCCTCCATCCTAACATGCAGGCTACACTAGAACCAAGGAGAAAGCTACAAGATGTCTTGATGTCACTGTTTCTTACAAAATAAACAACAAAAAATAGATACTAGAATCTTTTGTATATGGAGGAGATAAGAGGAAGGAAAAAACTAAAAGCAACAAGAGCTTGGCACTTGGGGACTAAGGGTTTTGGTTTCTTATTCATTGACCCAGTGATTTTTGCTATAATCACTCTCCCTGACATGTAGTCTCCTCCATGGAGTCTGCACCTTCGACCCACTTTTTCCAGCACCTAGGACAGTGCCTGGAATAAAGTAGGTGCTCCATAAACATTGATGAAACTCAATGGAACTATAAGAGAAACATACCAACGTCATTTGGTATAGACAATACTCTACCACCATCATTACCATCATTAAGAAGTACCTTAAAGACTAGGCCCAAATTCTAAGTGATGGCTGAGTGTACACAGAGAGAGGTGACAGATCTGCAGAACCCGAAAGTAAAGTAAGTTTTAGGCAAATATGACCCAACATAGCAAACCTCAGCCAGTCCTCCCAAGGAAGAATGGATGGCACATAAACCACTGTCTGCTCTTCCTCAATTAAAATGAGGATGGTTCCGTCTTTCAACTCAGCACGGTAAAACAAAGCCCTACCTATCTTTCCTCGCGGGCCCTTTCAGCTGTCATTTAAAAAAATGTTTTAAACCACAAAAGTAATGTTTTCATTACAGAAAATAATTTTTAAAAATCACTTCTAATTCAACCACCTAGATTGAATAAGATAATATTAACATTTATGCATTTTCCTATGTTTATATTTGTTTTTTCTAATGAGAAACCTTCTTTTGAACCCTTAACAATACATCATGATCATCCTTCCACCTTATTAAATATTCCATTGAAGCGACATCAATTACATTTTCTCTTTTTTGAGGAACATCGCATCAATTACATTTTCTCTTTTTTGGAAGCGTTATCAAGGCGATCCAGTGGCTTATTCTCAAACATCTAAATCCTTCTTCAAATCTACTGCTCGCCCTAGCAGTTCTTTCCTTAAAGCCAGCACTCCAAGTTAGCACAATAATGTTTTGCCTCTTGAGTCCCTTTGTTTGAACTGCAGCCATTTTACTCAATTGGGGGCCAAGCATCTCCCTCTCCTTTCCCCAAATCCAGCTACTCAAAGCCTTGTTTTAGTTGTGAACCATACTTAATTGAGATCGTTTCGTAGAAAGTCACAAGACACTGGTGTGTGCCTTTGAATATTTACCCCCGAGTCTACTATTAAATCTTTTTTCTGAAATTCCACATTTCAAAAAAGTTAAAAATACACCAGGGGCTTTAAAGACTACCTTCAGAGTCAATTAGCACCGATGAACTTTTATCTAGTCACTTAGATAAAAGAACTACCTGATGAATGTTTATTTCAATAATGAAGAAACATTACACTGTTAGTATAGAAAGATAAAGCCACCTGGACTTCTTAAATGTATAAAACTGAGTCCCTTGATATACAAATGTGGTACAGAATGATAGTAGATTAGAGTGGACAGGGGGAAAATGTCTCCCTTACACTTTTAGGTAATGAGTTCGGACCACTAGAAAAGAACACAGGCAGAATCGCCTTTTAAATTTTAAGTGGGTTTTATCAAGTCTCAGGGGCAGCGTTTTTCCTTTGGGAACATGTTACAAAACTTCAATTGAAGTCTAAGAAATATGATTCAATAGCCAAATTTGTATTTAATTCATGGCCTTTCAGGGAAGCACCTTATGATTAAGGAAAGGCTAAGTAAAATGAGTTACATCATGACCATAACTACGATTTGCAGAACACCTTCAATGTGTCAGGCATTTTATATACTTTATTTCCAGTCTTCATGAACCCTATAAACTTGGCTTACAAGGGAGGGAACAGAGGCAGAGAAAGTTGAAGTAACGTACCCTTGGTCACCCAGCTAGTAAGTGTCAGAGCCAGGACTCCTATCCAGGGGTGTCTGACTCCAAAGCCAGGGCTCATGGACCAATGATTATAAATAAATCACACTCCGGGGTCCCCTCAGTTTCATCTGAGGCACTGATTGGACAAGCCCAAGGAGAAATATCAATCCTGTTACTAAATACTGCCAGCACCACCTGCATCCTTGGGGGTACTCAGGGGTAAGACAGAGCCTTCTTAAACCACATCACAGAAAATATCATCTGGAAGGGGAAGGGAATAGAAAAAAGTCTTCCTTCTTGCTTTTGTTCAAAGCGTGTTACGCAAAATGAAACTGTAAATTGGGTAACAAGGAATAGATCTAGCCATACAGTCTGATGCCAGAATCCACTCCAAAGGCAAAGATTCTCAACTTTGCACATTAGAATCACTTGGAGAGCTTTTAAAAATACTGATTCCTAAAAATACTTGTTCCTAGTCCTGTCCCTAGAGATTCTACAGTGACTGGTCTACAGTGGGGTCCAAATACCAAAATTGTTGAAAAGTTCTCTAGATGATTAATGGAAAACCATTGAGAAGTACTGCCCTAGAAGAGGGGTGTATGTGTGTGAGTGAGACGGAGAGAGAGAACCTAGACACCTACTATCAGTTCTTTCTCCTTATTACATATACCTGGTAAAATCTGGAGCACAGGGACGTAAAGGTTAGTGGGAAAGACAGACAATCCGGGCTGCATTACCTGGGCTGTATCTTCCATCAGGCCACGGATCTTCTCCACGACATCGTTGCGCCGGTGCTGGCGCAGGGCGCTAATTAACTGGGCCAGGCTGGCCTCGGGGCCCCGGATGGTCCAGTGCTGCAGCGCTGCGTAGGCCCGCTCGTGGTCCGCCGTGTACCCGTTGGAGAAAGCGGCCACCTCCCTCTCGCTGGCATTGCACAGAAGCTGATAGATATCCTTCCACTGGCTTCCCACTTGGGCTGCTACAAGCTTCAGGATGTCAATACCTATACCAGACACAAAATAAAATAAAACACAAATACAGATATGTGAGGTCTTTACAGAAGGCCAATCTGTTTTAATGAACTTAAAGAAGCATGCTTTCCCATGGCTCTCGACCGTCAAAGGGATGCAGTGCCTCCTACTGCACACGCAGGCCATCCTGGAGACTAGCTAGGTGCCCTCCTGCAGATGTCACTTCCAGAACATGGAACCAGAAGGAGCAATCTGGAAGAAAAATAAATCGCCCCTAAACAATATTTTGAAAGTCAAACCCAAACAAAGTACTCAGAGTGATTCCTTTATTGCTGCTAAAAACTGGAACCAAATAAATTAGAGACTCTCAGATGAAAAAAGTGGCGACTTTATAAAAGATAGAAAAGGTAAGCCACAGGTTCAAACTGCAGTGGAGTTTATCCAGTAGTGTCTAGGTAATGGGTGGTGAGAGTCTGGCTATGGTGTCCAGTATATCAACTGATGAAATTCCCAACTGATCCAGCCCAATGGGGGCATTCCTTCAGAACCTCTAACTTCCTATGCTCTAAAATTCTATGCTCAGAAGGCAACTTTCTGATCTATTAGTCAAAAGTTGACTAAACAGTTGACTTGAACAGTTATAATGAAGACAACAGCAAAATGACAATATACTAACAATAGCTATTATCTTCCAGGTATTATGTAAAGGCATTCGCTCATTAACATTCCAATTGCCCGGGTAAGAAAAACAAAACAAAACAAAACAGAAAAGTCAGGCAACTTGCCCAATATCACAAAGGTAGGTGGGTTGGGTTTTCAACCCAACTCACTGGATAACGTTATAAATGGAGTCATTCTGGCTCATCAGTTACTTATAAACTCAATCAGCATGGGTGTGCAATTCCCAGATCTGATGAACAGAGGGTGAAAATGCCAAAATCAAATCTTGGGATTTGACAACTCAGGATAAGCACCTGGCACCGACCCTCTGTGAGGTGGGGTTTTCCCTGAGTGGCACACTTTGGTGTCTTCCTCTTTAAGGCACCTTCTCTCTGCAATTACGCATTGGCTTTTCCCAAATTTATCCATGGAGTGTATATATAACCCCACAGTAAGGGCTCTGGTAGGTATCACAACAGGTGAATGAGTCTTCTGAATCAATACTGTATCTTTGAATGAGGCCATACTCACAAACCCAGGTACCAGGTACCAGAGTTATTATAGTTAACAATGTCTTGGCTAACTACAGCTAACAAAGAGGATACACAATGGAATACTACTCAGCCATAAAAAAGAATGAAATAGGGACTTCCCTGGTGGTGCAGTGGATAAGACTCCGAGCTCCCAGTGGAGGGGGCCCGGGTTTGATCCCTGGTTAAGGAACTAGATCCCCCATGCATGCCGCAACTAAGAGTTCGCACGCCACAACTAAGGAGCTGGTGAGCCGTGACTAAGGAGCCCGAGAGCTGCAACTAAGGAGCCCATCTGCCGCAACTAAGACCCGGTGCAGCCGAATAAAAAAAAAAAAAGAATGAAATAGTGTTATTTGAGCAACATGGGTGGGCCTAGAGATTATCATACTAAGTGAAGTGAGACAGAGAAAGACAAATACCATGTGATACCACTTATATGTGGAATCTAAAATATGACACAAATGAACTTATTTACAAAACAGAAACAGACTCACAGATGTGGAAAACAAACTTATGGTTACCAAAGGGGAAAGGGAGTGAGGGAGGAATAAATTAGGAGTTTTGGATTAGCAGACACAAACTACTATATATAAAATAGATAAACAACAAGGTCCTACTGTATAGCACAGGGAACTATATTCAATATCTTATAATAAATTAAATGGAAAACAATCTGAAAAAGAATATATATGGGTATAACTGAATCACTTTGCTATACACCAGAAACTAACACAACACTGTAAATCAACTACACTTCAATTTAAAAGGAAAGTTGAAAAAAAGTCTTTAAAACATTTACTACTCAAAAAAAAAGGGGGGGGGGCGGAATTCCCTGGTGGTCCAGTGGTTAGGACTCTGTGCTTCCACTGCAAGGGGTACGGGTTCAATCCCTGGTCGGGGAACTAAGATCCCACAGGCCACGGGGCGAGGCCAAAAAAAAAAAAAAAATGAAGTCAAGTTCCCAAGTGAAACTTGGGGAAGAAAGCAAAAGAAGAGAAGAGGAGCTTACGGTGATGGTTAATTGAATTTTTCAATTAACTAGAGGTTAGTCGGGAGGGAAAGAAAAAAACCTTTTTTGCTCCACTCAGCTGTTGGGGAAAATATTTATAAAATGAGCTATCAACTTTTGCCTGAGAAAAGAGCAATAAGAACTCCCGAAGTTTCCTCGTAAGTGGAGGAATTTGTGGTTCCTCCATGGAAACCCTTCCTCTGCCACGCAATCCCATTGAAGCAGATGACTTGGAAGACTTGCGTGTACATCCTGAACCAACCCCCTGAAAATGGTTTCGGAAAGTAAGTTCCTGGTAGCAGGCTGCTTTCTTGTCAACTGTAAAAGTAGAATGCCACGGATTGAGACCCGACTGTACTTCCCACACTATTTTCCCTGGCAGTGTGAAATACACTTGAACCCGCTGCTTTTCAGTTTTCATAGCAATGTTTAGCCAGATACAGAGCTTCTGATTTCAAGCAAACAGACACCTCAAAAAAAAAAAACATGTCTTATTTAAAACCCCGCAGGTAACTTTCAGGAGCAAGCCAGCTCTTTGTGGTTGGTGTGGTCGATTCTTCCAAACACCAAAAGGCTTCTTAGCCCCTGAATCTTAATTTAGGTCAAGTTAACGAAGGCCCACAGTGTCTTACATGGAAACATGACTGTGTTTTCTTGTATGTGGGCCCTTTGCTTAAATCTTCGTAGTGCCAGTGACAGTGTGGCTTTGGGCAGACCACTAACTGTCATGTTCATTTCCTCATTTGTACAATGGAGATACTCAGTATGGTCCCTGGGAATGAGCTGATTAACATTTTCTATAGAGTGGATTTATTTTTGGAAGTACCCCATCATTATAAATGTTCCATACACTGGGCACTACAACTTAAGACTAAATGCATTTCTGATGGAAACACACAGGCTTTATAGAGTAATTACAGAGTTTAAAAGGCTTACGCTTAACAATAGCTCCTTCTTCCAAAAGCCAGTATTTATACTTTTTTTCTGCCACAAAATTTTTTTAAAAAAAGGAAAACATGAAGAATGGGTGCAATGAGATTTTCCTTCAACTAAAATTGACTGGAAGCTAAATTTCAGGTCCACGAATCAGGTTTCACCTTATTCTTTTACTATGTAAACATGGAGTCAACTTATGTGAGCCAGCCTGGATCAACAAGGTTCCTCACCACGGGCCCCTCCCACTTCGGAGCTGATAAATACAAAGATGTCAGAGACAACCACTACCTCCGGAGATCCCAGCCTCTCAGCCTAGCACAGGATCACAAACCACAGCAGCAGGAGGGAAGACCAGTCTGAACTAGCCCACGACTTTGGTGTACCCTGCCCCGACCCCACTATCGCCACCAAAGGGAAAAGAAAAACCTGCGGAATATTTCAAGAGTATTTGTTGGGCAGCCACTGTGTGTTAACTTTGTTTTGCTGGACTGAAAGCCCTTGGGAGATTTTCAGACAAAGAGTTTAGCACGAAGAAAATGAAGTCACACTGATGAAGCACAAAATTTGATGGGATCTGAAAGTGCTCTTCGTTTAGAAAACAAGTTTCAGGCAAAACTAAACAATACAACTATAGGGAAAAGCAGTAGAATGATTAAACTAAATTGAGATAGCTACCGTTGGGGAGGGAGGGGGGTACGTTAGCTGTCCACTACTGGGCAGGGGCACAGAGGGGACTTCAAAGGTATTCCCGAGGTTCAATTTCCTAAGCTGGATGGTGGGGAAATGGGTCTTCTTTTTATTTTATTATTGTATTTGATATTTATGTTATTATTCCTTTTAAAGTTATATACATATATATAACACACATATATAGACATATATTTACATATACTTTATACCTATACATACTATGATGTGGGATACATAATTTTTTAAATGTTTAATTTTATTGGTGAGGAATCTCATGTAGAAAGGTTAGTGACTAGTTCAAGGTTGCCCAGCTAGTTAGTGGTACCTCTGTTGTGGTTAATAGGGAATATGGTATCGCAGAGGAACATTGTTATTCGCTGGAATTATGCTCCTAGGGCATAGTCCACATATGAATGCACTCGGCGTAGACCATGGTGTGTGTGCTTCTTCCTGGCCTGTTATTACTGACCAAGCATATGCTTGGAAAGTTTTTCTTTAGGGCTAGCAAGTGTAGTTCTTTCTTTTAAAACTATGGTACCCTTTTTTTTAAAAAAAGGAAGTTTCAGCAAGCTTTTTCTGTACAGGGCAAGAATAAATATTTTAGGCTTTGAGAACCATACAGTCTCTGTTGCAAGTTCTCAACTCTGTTGTTAGGTGACAGCAGCCATAAGCAGTACAAATGAGCCCACGTGCTATAGTTCTCCAACCCCTGAAACTGTAGCAATTTAAAGAGACCATAGCTAGACTGTCAAATGGCAAAAAGATTTAGAAAAGCATTCTGTTAAAAGAAACACAAACACACACAAAGCTCCCAAAATGAAAGTTCCTACCCCAATGATTAATCTCAATGTGAAATGATAGTAAAATAGAGACCAAATCTCTGCGTGGCTGGGTGCCCTGGTCAACTGTCCATCAGCGTTCCGATAATTTTCATCTAGAATGGAGATAGTCACCACGTGTTGAATTAATCTAACTTGTTTAGCATGATACCAAATCTCTTTTTTCTTAGGTTGAAAAGCAATACAACCGTCAACCCACGGAAGTGCTGATTGATAGGCAACGAGCTTAACTTCGCTTTTCTTGTGATGGCAGGTCCTGGAGCTCTGCAGAATGGCTGAAGTTTCCAAAGAAGTCATGAAGCAGCCAAGCCCTATAAACCAGGGGCTGTACTTGCCAGGGGCTGTGTCTGAGAAGGTGGTCCTGGCACCAGGGAAATGGCTTGTGACTTTTAAGGTGCAGGTAGTAGAAAGATCATAAACTTGCTAATCCCAAGATACAGTTTCAAACTCCATGACTTGTTAGTTGTGTGACCTTGGGCAAATGACCTCTAAGATTTCAGTGTCCTCATCAGTAAAATGAAAATACCACCTCTTATCTCATAGGCTGGGTAAGGAGATGTACGGGGTCAAGTATTAAACCCGTAAAGCACCTTGGTTCTCCTTCCTCTGTCCCCTCCATTTCTGGACAAGAGTCACTGGGGCAACGAAGCTGACAGGCGGGAGGAGTTCTGCATAGACATCGGTTTTAGCACCAGGACCACAGGCGCTGAACAATGAAGCCGGGCACCAGCATCCTCGCCTCCTGGGTTTTTCAGAACCTCACCAGTATGTGTCCGAAGGGGCACCACTGCGCAAGAGGGGCACCACCCACAGAAAGGCACATGTGAGAGGTCAACGCTGCCTCCCCTGCCACACACAGGGCATCACAACAGGACTCGGGGGGTTCTTCCGAATGAGCGGACTCTGCCCAGCTCTGATGTGAGGGAGCTCAAGGAAGAGGCACGAGGTGAACAGTTGGGTTATCGTGGAAGACATGGCATTTTCCCATGCGTTATAAAACCCTGAATCAGATATAATCTGGGTGACGACCCTCATCGGAGGCTCAATGTCAACGTCAGTATGCAAAAAAAGTTCCTCCTCTTTTAATACGAACCTGAATTGACCTTTACAAGAGAAGGTATTAACGCTCCTTCCTTTTGGAGATAAATATCTGAAATGAGTGCATCATTAAGAAGCCACGGTAAAGCCTTCCCTGGAAGAGGCATGAAGGACAGTGACGACAGAGCTGGAGGAAACAAAGGCCGTCTGGACCCCATGGCACAGCCCTCTGGATTTCAACCATACTTCGTACAGAATGGGTACATCGAAGAGGCGAATGTGTTTATAAGCTTTTTGCTGGTACCACATTCTCATCATTTAAAAGATTCAGGTATTCCCACTGCATCTCCCATTGTGTTAAATGTCATGGCAGTTATTATTCTGCTAGGAAAAGAAATGGCAGGGTTGGGCGGGGTGGGAACAAATAATGAGAAAACTCCCATGGAGGCAATTAGTACACAAACTCCTCCCGCGACAGATGACTCCACAGTTATCCCTGTGCTGGTTTGCTGGTTTACACACACACACACACACACACACACACACACACACACACACACAGTCTCCTGAGACACACATGTCGAAAACAGGCCATATGAGCTCAAAACGACTTCCCTGCTACCAACAGCCTGACCCCAAACATGCCCTTCATCAGCAAGTGCTGTGACCCCAGGCTTGCCAACTGCGGACACAAGGGCAAAGATGGACACGACACATAAAACATTTGTACAGAACAACAACTTGTAAGTCAAGTTCAGAAATGTGAATAAAAGTCTGGCTTTAGCATGCCATGATGGTCTTCCCTGTACAATGGTCATGTCCTCAGAGATGCCTTTTCTGGCCACCTTCTGCCCGAGCCCCATGTCTGCTTCGATCACCATTATCCCCAGCTACTCCCGGAGCCTAGCACATAACAAAAGTACAATGAATATCTCTGACTGAATGAGTGAATGAATGAATGAATGAGAGCCTTTTTACATCCCTCCCCTCTTGCCTGAAACTCCTCCCCACCATTTGTTATCCCATTAGCCCTGTAACTTAAGTCCCTGAGAATGAGAGGGACCAAATGCTATCACATCCTTGCTGTGTAGCCCTGCCAGATCTACAGTCTCTATGATGACAAGAAGGAAGGCCCACGTGTGGCTGCCAATGGGGGAAACGCGGGCTTCCTGGCACAGGAACCCAGCTGTTGTGCAATAACCTCTCCCTCTGCTGGCGCCCTCTTCCCATTGAGGGCGGTCCACTGAATCCAAGTCAGGGCCCAGAGCTCACGAGGCAAAGAGGTCCCACCATGGCGGAAACCTCCTCCAGAGATAAGCTATCCAGGCCACGGTCTGTATGGCCTGATAACATAGTAAATGCTCCTAAAAGCAACAACCCCACATGTGCATGGTTTTTTTTGCAGTAACCAGCATGTCGTAGGATGGTTAAAACATGCTATATCAGGACTTCCCTGGCGGTCCAGTGTTTAAGACTCTGCAATTCCACTGTAGGGGGCACGGGTTCGATCCCTGGTCAAGGAACTAAGATCCCGCGTGACCAAAAACAAAAACAAAAGACAAAAAACACACTATATCTAAAGTGATCACTCCCAAAGCATCACACAGGAAACTGCTTCATCCACACCAGGAACTTGGTTTGCCCCAGGTTAAAAATACTCCTTCCCTATTGGGGTAAAAAGTTGGAGGAACTGTTTAGATTTCATTTGCAACCCCAAAAGTGATTTCCAAAGCTGAATTCATCAGTATCTTGTTGAAGGTTCAATGGGCAATCATTACAAGCTCAGATGAATCTCGGGAGCTGCTAAAAACCACTGTGCAAAGGTCTCGTGGTTAATGGAAGAACTGTTTACCAAGGGCAAACTCTATCAAAGCAGTAGGAATGGAAGATACAAATTTCCATTTCCAGATGGAAGATATAAATTTCACTGAGGCTGTGAGGACAAAACTAATAACCTTTTCTTTCATTCCAGGAGGAAAACAAAACAACACAAAACAAAAAATGCCCTCTTCCTCCCTGTCTTAGCCTCTGTATGAAGCTGTTCGTTTATTCACGTAATGAAAATGTACTGAGCCCTTACTGAGCACCAGACACGATTCTGGGCATTGGGGACGTGGCAGAGAACGAGGCAAAACAAAATCCTTTTTCCTGGTGAAGTCTGCATTCTGTTGGGGAATGCGGGAAGTAATAAAATATTCCATACGTTGCACAGCCAGGAGTGCGAAGGAGTAAAAGACAGCAGGGGAAGGGGACCGAGGGGGCAGGGCTGCAATTTTAGATATGGGGCCTTCTCCCTGATATCTCAAAGAAGGCTCCACTGAGCTAACGTTGGAATCACGCCCTAATGGAGGTGAGGGAGCAAGTCCTGTGGAGGGAACAGCGGGTACAAAGGGAGGGAGGGTGGTGGCATGTACAAGGAGGGCAGGAAGGCCAGTGTGGCTGCAACAATGAGCGATGGGGAGGGTGGTGGGCGTCAGAGGCTGGATACGAATGGCCAGGAGGGGAGTACAGGTTGCACTGGGCCTTCAGGCTGCCGCTCCGCGTGCAGTGAAAAGTCACTGGGGATTTTGACTTTTCAAGGACAGGACCGCGGCGATGTGACTTACATTGAACAGGATCACTCTGGCCGTTGTGAAAAGAATAAACTCAAAGGGGCACAGGCAGAAGTGGAGCAACCAGTCCAGAGGCCATGGCAATGATCCAGGAGGGAGGTGACAGTGCCTTGGGCCAGGGTGGTGGCTGTGGAAATGAGGGCAAATGGTCGCCTTCTGCATCTGTTTTGAAGGTACTGCTGATTGGATTGGCTAATGGCTTGAATATGGGGTGAGAAAGCAGGAAAGGAGTTAAGGATGATGCTAAGGTTTTGCTTGGAGCAGCGGGAAGGCCAGAGGAGCCATTTTCTGCGCTGGGTAACTGATGCGGACAGCACAGTTCGGGATTCAGGTTTTCACATCTTAAGTGGGAGGTGCCTGTTGGACATCTGGGTCCATCAAGCAGGTGGGAGGCTATCTGTATGTTGAGTTCAGGTACAAGATCCAGGCTGGGTAGATGCACTTGGGAATCAGCAGCAGATAGATGGCATTTAAAGCCATCGGTCACCCAGGGAAGGGGTGTGTGCGGGTAGAAAAGAGGGGTGAGTCCTGAGCCCTGGGGCTCTCCATTATTCAGAGGTGGGGTCCAAGAGGAGGAACTAGCCAAGGAGCTGGAGAAGGAACAGCCGGAGAGGTGGGAGGAGAGCAAGAGAGGGTGGAGTCCAGGAAGCCAAAGGAAGGAAGTGTTTCAGGAAGAAGGGAACCAGGGGACCCAATAGGCCGTAGAGGAAAACTCAGAACTGAACAATGCAGTTAGAATCGTGCTGTCAGACTACGTGGAAAAGAGGCAAGACTGGGGCTAAAACATTGCTACCATATTTTAGAGGTGCTAAAACATCTAAATGCACTTTTTAAAAACTGAAGTATAGTTGATGTACAGTGTTCCAGGTATACAGCAAAGTGATTCAGATATAGATAGATGGATAGATAGATACATAGGTATTCTTTTTCAGATTCTTTTCCCTTATAGGTTATTACAAGATATTGAATATAGTTCCCTGTGCTATACAGTAGTAGGTCCTTGTTGGTTATCTATTTTATATACAGTAGTGTGTACCTGTTAATCCCAAATTCCCAGTTCATCCCTCCCCAACTCCTTCCCCCTTTGGTAACCACAAGTTTGTTCTCCAAATCTGTGAGTCTAATTCTATTTTGTAGATAAGTTCATTTGTATCAGTGTTTTAGATTCCACGTATAAGTGATATATATGTTTTTAACCAATGCCTTTCCGTAGCTTGGTGGCAGTGTGCTTTTTTCCTTAGTGGTATATAAAATAATGGTGTGTCTCACAATCAGTGGTGTCTTAGATTTGACGAAATATAGTAAGAACTATTATTTTTTAAATTTATAAACCTGAGCCCACCTAATTTTTACAATCTGACATACCATCAACAACTTAATACGTCAAATTCTGTTCATACGCTGCAAGGGTAACTGACCAATTACTCGTGAAGAACAATCAACAGAATTAGAGAAATTCCTCCTTCTCTGCAAAATCTGCTTACATAATACCTGACCAGGTTTTGATTCAAGGACACTCATTTGTAAGGATTTTCTTTTCTACTTGTATTTTAGCCCTACGTGGGGAAAATGCTTATGTGTTTTTCAGTGTCCCAAACAGCTTAAATTCAAAAGCTGTTCAATAAATTAGAGAATAGAATATACATTTAAAACATAAAATACCTGTCCTCTAAAGCCTAGAGGAAGAAGCCACTGGTGGGTGGGCCTGGGGAGGACAACAGCCTTCCAAGGGCAAAGGCCACACCTTCCTTGACTCTGTGCATGAGATAATGCTTTTGAGGCTGTCACAGTAAGAGGCTTTTCTCCTGCAGTGGTTGTGTGTGCTTTATAATTCTCAAACATCCTAGAGGTTCAACCGAAAGGTGCCATCCGGCTGGAAGTAGCATTACGGGAAGCAAAGGTGGCAAAGACCGGGGTTGGGGAGCGGGGGATGGAGAACAGCCTGCCTGTTCCTGCCTGCTCCCCGAAGATGACTACGGCCCTGGGGGCAGAGCAAGGGCACAGCAACCTCTTAAATGGAATAATCTGCTCCCTTCAGCCCGGCTTCCCGGTGTTTATACTTCAAGTCTACTTCCCGTAGGAAATTTGGGCTGACAGACAGGATGACTGTCTGGAATTTGGAGTCCAGGAGCCTTTTGGCAAAGGAAGGAGAGTTTCTTTGGTTGCAGCTGCTGCTGTCTGGGGCTGAGAAAACTACCCCCAAGTTCAACAGATGTGAGTTCCGATTAGCACGATTAGCACGACTCCATCACCTCTGACTTATCTGAAACAGCCTTTATGTTTTCAAACAGCCCTCAGAGCCTTCAGCCATTGGGTATCTGGCTTTAGAATTTTTCCATTTCAAGCAATCCAAGAAAACAGTGAAAAGGAGGAAATCGGGGTGACTTCTATGGAGGAAAACTCATTATTGGTGACAATTTTTCAGTTGTTTTATTTCAGAACAAGCTGGGTTTTGCTAAGGGAAATAAATTTTTCTTGATTGAGCACAATTTTAAAAAATCAACCATAGAAACTAGAAATTTCTAACATTGGAAAAATTAAAATCCAGATTCCAAGAACCAGAAAAATAAATCCAGATTCTAAGAATCAAGGGGCAGTGTCCAGAGTCAGATCAGTGCCTGAGCTTAAAGCCTAGCACTGCCCCTTTGTAGCTGTGTGACCTCGGGCAAGTGATTTTCTGTACCTCAGTTTTCCCATCTGCAAAATGGTGATGATAGTGGCCTACCTCATAAGGTTAAGAAAATTAAGTTAATATTTATAAAAAATGCTTAGAACAGGATATGGCATTCAGTAAGCATGATACAAGTCTGTGTTACAGAAAAGTAGACAATGAAAACTTAATGGTTGGGCTTCCCTGGTGGCGCAGTGGTTGAGAACCTGCCTGCTAATGCAGGGGACACGGGTTCGAGCCCTGGTGTGGGAAGATCCCACATGCCGCGGAGCAACTAGGCCCGTGAGCCACAATTACTGAGCCTGCGCGTCTGGAGCCTGTGCTCCGCAACAAGAGAGGCCGCGATAGTGAGAGGCCCGCGCACCGTGATGAGGAGTGGCCCCCGCTTGCCGCAACTAGAGAAAGCCCTAGCACAGAAACGAAGACCCAACATAGCAATCAATCAATCAATCAATAAATCTTTAAAAAAAAAAACAAAACTTAATGGTAGCAGAAACCTTTCTCATAAGGTTAGAAAATTATATTAGTAAGTCACAGTTTATTCCATCTTTTGCACCCCAAAATCACCTCAAGATCTTGCCTATGTGGGTGGTAGCAAACACTCCCTAATCTCACTTTAGAAAAATGTAAAGTGGAAAAGTACTTATTATTGAATTCCTAATGCGCTTCATTCGTTCTTCATTTCTCAACACTGCTTATGGTGGTTTTAATAATTCAGGCGAAATGTTATGTCATTCCTGAAACCTGATTGAAGAGTATATTGATGTTGTTCAAATACATCCAAGGCACAGATTTCAGTTACTCAGCATCTGTCCCTAACCAACCCCTGCAACTTCAGGGAAATATTTATAAGAGAAACACAATCACGATTCCACTCTTACAATTCAATTGCATCTTACTGCTTCCCCTCGGAAGAGGATGAAGTCTGCAGAGTTGCGAAACTGGGGGATGGTTTTGCTTCATAAGCCCCAATAGAAACCACTTCTCCCACACTGGGCCAATCCTAAAGAAGGAAGCATTTATTCGCAGCCTATTGTTGGAATTTGTAAGGACCCAGAACTGAGAACGTGGTCGTTACTGAGTAAAACCTCAAGACAACAGAGATGGGAGGGGATGTGTTTCTGCTCGTTTGCTGGGTAAGGCAGGATGATGTCCGGTTTTGCTTTGCTTGAGCAGTGAGTTGTGGATGGGGGAAAGGATGGAAGAAATTAAAAAATATATTACCAGAAACTCAAGATCTAAAATAGAGCTCAGTGCCAGGACAATATCTGAACCTTTTAAGTAAGTGCGCTAAGCCAATTCTGTCCTGTTCCTTAAGCGGCATTGTTTTCCCTAAGAACAGTCTTTAGGTACAGATTGGGACGTCAAAGTTATGCAAAAACATGGATGGACCTAGAGATGATCATACTAAGTGAAGCAAGTCACACAGAGAAAGACAAATACCGTATAATATCACTTATATGTGAAATCTAAAAAAATGATACAAATGAACTAATGAACTTATTTACGAAACAGAAACAGACTCACAGACATAGGAAACAAAGTTATGGTTACCAAAGGGGAAAGGGTGAGGGAGGGATAAACTAGGATTTTGGGTTTAACAGATACAGACTACTACAGGACCTAATGTATAGCACGGGGAACTATATTCAATACCTTATAACAACCTATAATGGAAAAGAATCTAAGAAAGAATATAGATAGATAGATAGATAGATAGATATAACCGAATCACTTTGCTGTACCAGAAACTAGCACAACATTGTAAATCAACTATACTCCAACTTAAAATTTTTTTAAATTTAAAAATTAAAAAAAAAAGAAATAGCATCTTAGTATCTCGTTCTACAGAATGAGCCCTTTGCCTTTTTGCTGCTGCAGGTACAAAACGGTCTGCTTGAGAAAACATCCGCCAGCTGCCTTCACAATCCCTTTTGCAGTCCATTGAAAGGAGATGCTGTCTTTATATAACACGTGCTTTAAGAAACTACACAGGGAAGGATTACTGTCCCTGTCAAATGCTTCCGATCTCCCTAAGATCCAGGACTATGAATGTGCTCATCGGAACTAAGTGCAGTTTAAACAACGTAAATCCAATTCCTTTGTCTCTCACCCTGTTTTCCCCTCATGTTTCTTCATAGCCTGAAGTCTGAAAGAAAAAGGGAATGCGATTGACCGAGAGACACTGTCCGTTTTTTGCTCCCTTTCTCACTATCCAGGACCTCCTCCACAAGTATTTCAGGGCAATTTCCACGCCTCACCTGCTTTCCAAACTTCCCCTCAAAATCCCAAGGGCAACGGGGCTGCTGGGAACCCAGCTTCATACTTAACACAAATAGTTACAGGTCACAAATAGGAAGAGAGAGAAGTGGGGAAGGCAGAAGGGAGGAGAGGAGCAAAGGAAGGAAAGTCAACAGCAAGGACCCATATTAGAAACGGCAACGAGAGAATGGCACTGGCTCCCGTTCTCAAGCCATCTCTGTCCTTAACTGGGACAGGACCACTGTTCTGTATGATCCATAATCCTAACGAAGTGAATGAGGTGACTGTTTTAAGATCATTTGAGACTTTCTCAGTGCAATGGATGGCCAGTGTGTACACGCTAAGTGTCACTCTCCTTACTATGGTGCTTTTTGTTTCCAAACCGATCAGACAAGAAATACTGTTTTCGTGTAACTTCCCAAATAACATGAACCCACATTAATCTTTAAGTTGAACACTTTGGACCCCCACTTGCCCCAGTATGCTTGGGTTATGTTATCAAAAGAACTAAAGTTTTTAAAAATGACAAAAAGGGACTTCCCTGGTGGCAAAATGGTTAGGAGCCCTCCTGCCAATGCAGGGGACATGGGTTCGAGCCCTGGTCTGGGAAGATCTCACATGCTGCGGAGCAACTAAGCCTGTGTGCCACAACTACTGAGCCTGCGCTCTAGAGCCTGCAAGCCACAACTACAGAGCCCACGAGCCACAACTACTGAGCCCGCGGGCCACAACTACTGAAGCCCGCATGCCTACAGCCCGTGCTTCCAACAAGAGAAGCCACCGCAATGAGAAGCCGAAGCCCGCGCACTGCAACAAAGAGTAGCCCCCGCTCGCTGCAACTAGAGAAAGCCTGCACGCAGCAACAAAGACCCAACGCAACCAAAAAAAAAAAAAAAGACAAAAACATGGCACATTAAGCATTAACAATAGAGTTACATCTTGATGATACATGGACCTGGTAATAAACTCTTAAATAAATTCTGAATGGACATTCAATTCCTGCTGCTGAAAAGGACATATTACAGGAAACCACAATACCGTCCCAATCTACCAACAGAAAACTGCTATGACTCCAGAAAGGAAGGAAACATACAAAATGCCACAGCCCCTCAGTCTCCCATCCTCCTGGCCACATAAGGTCTCGTCCTGTGTTTCCAACACTAGGATTCCATGGAAGTAGGGTAGCAGTTTTATGGAGTTCAACTTTAAAACCGTAAACCCATGGAAGGCAGAGAGGGGTGAGAGGAACCAAAAGAAGAGGCTCTTGTTGGTGAGAAAGATGGGAACCACCGGCCTGGCTTCACAGTGCTGGGGGTCTACATGGCATTCAGGAGCACGGCACCACCTGCTTAAGGTGGGTAAGGGTTAAGTGAGGTCCTACACGACCTCTTACACAGAATACACAGGACTAGGCGATTTTATCCCCACCCTCATCCTCTTGAACAATTCAGCGTGAAATGGACAAGGACCAGAAAACGATCTTATTATACAGGATTATCTGCTGCCCAGAACTCACTGCAATCAGATCAACAAGGTATTGTTTCCAGAGGCCTCTCTGAGCACCTGGAATGGTTTTTCTGAAACAGAACCTCTCTTTGTTATGGGATTTTACCTGGGTGTACCTTTGAGAATAGCAATTTGGAAACAGACCTTCCTTAAAAAAACACCTTAAACATAAACTTCCCAATGCAAAATCCCGGGAAAAAATGTTAAACTACTGGAAGAGATAATAACATCTGAGTGAGAAGACTGTGATTTAGTTGGAAAAGTGTATTGCTGAAATACTGCTTTCTCGGAAGGTAGGGTCAGGTTTTGTTTGATTTGGCACTTCCATTCTTTCTACAAAATCGGATTGTTCCAAGGACACAGACATAGTAGTTTACAAGGTTACAGTGGCCATAAGAATGCCTAAGATCATTGTATTAAATTGCTTTCTGCTGCTGGACCAGATTTACTTCTACAACTCCCTGTGTTCTCAAGAATTCTGAAAACTGCACTGCAAGAGAGTTTAGAACTATAGCTCACCATAATATAATCTATAAATCCAGCTACTAAAGGAATGGAGTCGCTTCTTTAATAAAGTGAGGGCTTCCCTGGTGGCGCAGTGGTTAAGAATCCGCCTGCCAATGCAGGGGACACGGGTTCGATCCCTGGTCCGGGAAGATCCCACGTGCCCCGAGGCAACTAAGCCCGTGGGCCACAGCTACTGAGCCTGCGGTCTAGAGCCCTCGAGCTACAACTACTGAGCCCGCGTGCTGCAAATACTGAAGCCTGCGTGCCTAGAGCCCATGCTCCGCAACAGGAGAAGACACCACAGTGAGAAGCCCGCGCACCGCAACGAAGAGTAGCCTCCGCTCGCCACAACTAGAGAAAGCCCACGCGCAGCAACGAAGACTCACGCAGCCAAAAATAAATAAATAAATTTATTAAAAAATAAAATGAAATAAGAGGAGAATTCCAAATATTTACATAATTAAGCACGATGTGAACACTGTTTTCTGCTAATTAGATACATTAGAACAAGTGTTCTGCCTGGCCACCTTAAAGGACAATTTAATGAAATATCGGATCCTAGGCAGGACCCTATACCAGAGGAAAAAGTATGCTGTCTATCAAGGGCCTTACTGGGTCAACTGACAACTATGGAATATGGACAGCAAATTAAAATATTGTATCCATGTTAAATTTACTGAAGTTGAAAACTGTGCTAGTTTTTTAAGAGAATATCCTTACTGTTAGGAAATACATACTGAAGAATCTAGGCATAAATGGTCATAAAATGGCTCAGAAAAATTATTTTATGTCTGTATATATGTGCATATACATGCTATATATTGTGTACTATGTAACATTATATTATATAACATTATATATAACATAGATTATTCTACATGGCACATTTTATAATATAAAATTTACATTTTTATAGAAAGAGAGCAAATGATAATGTAAAAGGGCAAAATGTTAACAATAGGTCAATCTGGGCACAGGTATATAGATATTCTTTGTACTATTTTTGTAATTTTTCCATACGTTTGAGATTATATCCAAATTAAAATTTTTTATTAAAAAGGAGGAAGAATTGGAGCCTCCCTTGCCCGGCTGGTTGCCTGCAAAGGGTTGTTTTATTCAAGTCTGTATAGATTCATCCCAAGTCGGGGGTTCACCCCAGTCTGACTTTCACTTGGTTTGATCATTCATATAAATTAGCAAAAAGAAGCAAAATGAGTTGTTTTTTTAAACTTTCTCTACATTTCTGATTATAAAAGTAGCATGTACTTATTATAGAAAATTTGGGAAAAAGACAGAAAACTAATAAAGAAGGAAAAAAATCCACATAAATCTCACCAAATCCCACCAAACTGGAAGAAACATCATTGTCATTTTGGCATATTTCCTTCAGTCTTTATTCCCAAATTTTAAGAGAACTAGGATAATATTCTATAAAGTGTGTAGTGTGGAGCTTTTTTCCCCCCCATTCTTTAGCCTAGTATAAACATTTTCCTATGTCATGGGTAAAAAAATAAAAAACTTCATAATAAAATCTTCAATGTCAACATAATATTCTACTATATAGATATGCCATAATTTACATAGCCATTTCCCTAAAACCAGCCCTTTGAGTATTTCCAGTTTTTATTTATTATAAATAATGCTGAATTAAAAGCTCAAGATCTTTGTGCTTAAATTTTTTTTTAGTATTTCTGGTTTATATCTTTATGATAGATTCACAAAAATAGAATTGCTGCGCCAAAGAGTATAAACATTTTTAAGACTCAATACAAAAGGTCAAACCACCTTTCAGGAAGTTAAGCTTACCCCTTTATCTTTAAGGAAAAAGATCCCAAATGGGATTATCAAAACTTTGAGCTGAAATATCATTTAATATTAAAGAAAGGGAAGTTACTGCCATAGTCTGAAAACTGTAGTCTTCAGATCACACTTAGCTGCTAGGACAAGTTCTTAAGCTACTTTTTGCCCTCAAAAGAGGAAGAACTGAAATATTCCAGCCTGTATCCACACACACTGACAACTAGGTAAAAGATATAGGGCCCAGCCTCAGATGATAACCGATATACTAAGCTTTGAGTGTCTGAAACCCAAAAGACCTTTCTATCTTCCTGATAGAAATGGGATCCTAAAAATATAAGGGGGAAAAAGTACATGTGAGAAAAGTGATAGGAACCTAAAAGCAAGGTTCAAATTCAAAAAGGCAAATTTAAGACAA
The DNA here is from genome assembly GCF_028564815.1 of Eubalaena glacialis. Lineage (NCBI taxonomy): Eukaryota > Metazoa > Chordata > Mammalia > Artiodactyla > Balaenidae > Eubalaena > Eubalaena glacialis. The sequence continues at coordinate 29,286,031 of NC_083722.1, read as the reverse complement.
GTTGTTTTTTTCCTCCCTCAATTTTCTGAGCAGTCTCCAGTGAAGAAGCAAGGGCTCCAAAGTCAGGAGACATGGATTCAGTCCCATCTGTCCCAAACAAAAGACTCCCCTGGGTCAACGCAGCCAAACCTCTCTGAACTTGATTCCCTCACTTGTCAAATGACAAGGTCGAACAAAGTCCCTAAAGGTCACTCTCACGTCTCTGATGCCAAAACACTGTCCTCTAAATGTGCCATGGCAACAGGTGGCAGAGGAGTTATTCTCTCTGAACATATTATGTCGAATGCTGACCACCTCCTTTTTCGTAACACAAGGAGATCAAACAGCACTTGGTATTCAAAGGAGATTCCAGAAACTTTGCATTTCCCATTCCTTCCACCCACAGGGACTAGGGAGGGAGAGGCGGGGGATCTGGAAGCAAGGGGAAAAGATGGGAGGCTCACCGTGGCCATTGCAGTAGTAGATCCACTTCTCCCGGTTCTGGGTGGGGGTCATGGATTTCTTGAGCCCCGCCTTTTCCACAATGGTGCTGGGATCCTGCCGGGGCCCCTTCTTCAGAGTCCTCGAGCTTTTCCGGATACTGCACACCACTATCACCACAAGCACCAGCAGCAGGAAAAGCACGATCATCCACGGCAGATGCTCATTGATGTCAAAATGCTTGTGCGGGTTCTGCCTGGGATGGCCCCTCTTGAGGCCTTTGATGGGCGTGCTGGACTTCTCGCCCCCAGTGGCCTCCATGGATGGCAGCAGCTTCAGGATGTGTCTGTGGTGGGGGCCTTGCTGGTGGTTGACTACCTGGAGGTTTGGGAGGGTCTTGTTCATGCCTTCCTCCCCCTTCGCTGAGCTTGTGTTCTCAGGGACTGTCCCTTCCTGGATGCCACTCGGCACCTTTGGTCTAACAGAGGCAGAAGAGTTGGATTCTGTTGAGTTCATGCCTAGAAAAAAAAGTAAGGAGGGGGGAAGAGCTTTTCTATATGTGGGGCTCTATACATTCCCTCCTCTTCCTAGTCATCTCCAAACCAGGCCAGATAATCCAAGAAAAGATGACCTTTGGAGCTTAAGAATAAATGGCATTGTACATTTTCATAAAGACCCTGACAGCACCTTTATGTAGAAGGTAAAAACTCAGCTTAACAGCTAAACTCACTTCCTCATGTCAAAACCAAGGGCATCCTCAGGGATCCAGTGTCTGAGCTTCACAGCAGCTTCTCCTGTGCTGCACATACTGGGTCAACCCTTAATTGTTTTGATTATTCAGAAAACTAGTTCCAATTGGATTCCTTTGTCCTTTAGTTTCTTTAGTGCTACTCTCCCACCAGTTGGCTACTTCATGATGCAGTGGTAAAATGGAGAATATGACTAAAATAAAGAAAAGAGCTCGAACTCCAATCTAAGTTTGACTAGTGAAAGGTTTGGAGAGACAGGTCAGTGAATAAAATGAGGCAGGACTTGCTTAGTATGTGCTAGTGATAAGATGAACAAGATTTGGGCAGGCAGCTTAGTGGAATGCTTTCGGAGAAGCTTCCACAAGCATTCTCTATAAAGGAGTGAAAGCCAGGGAATTTGAGTCCCAAGAGACAGGACCTGGCCTGAATCAACCCCTGAGGAAACCTGTGCAGGTCACGGGATCTCTCTGAGGCTGTTTCTTCATTTCAACTGGCGGTTGTGAGAAACCCCTCCTTATGGAGTCATCAGGAAGGTCAAACGTAACCACACGTGAGAGTCTGCTGGAAGGCGCAGCTCACATTGGCTATCATCTCATGAAAATTAAATTTAATCAAAAAGGATTTGAAAATAAAAACAATATTATTCTTGCCTGAGGTTCAAAATGAATTCTGAGGAAAACTGGGATATACTTAATGGAGGACATAAAGTCCTTTGAAAAAAAGAAATTCTTTTCTAGATGTGAATGCTAGTTACCTTCAATGTGACACGGATGTACTTGTTTCCTGAAGCTTCTGCCTTACTTTCCTTTTCTGGCCCACCTCAGATCCAACATTCATCCCTCCCTTCCAGATGTCATGGTATTTTTCTCCCCTTCTCCTTCTGACCTTCAGGCTGTGTCTCCCCAGGATTGACTGGGTGTTGGAAAACTTTTAATCTAGAAGGGACCTTAAAACAGCTAAATCATTTATGGTGTCATATGATTGACAAGTTTGCAACCAAGGCCTGGAGAAGTTCAGTGACTTCCATAAAGCCACACGCTGACCTTGTTTCTCTCAGTTTTTATTTTCTAGCTTGATGTCACCTAGTTCTCAGATACTTGCTCCCCCCGATAGATAACTTCTGAGTCTCAATGTTTCTAATAGGTCCAAAGAAGCTAGACTTTAAATAGCCACAAAACGCAAGCCCTTTCTTCAAGGGGTGACTTTGGAATAGACCAGATGGAGAGAACATCCTGGGTCCAAGCCCATTCTCGGTACCTCCACAGGGCACAAAGCCTTCCTCACATACATAACTCATGAGGTTAAGTTACCTTTGGGAACATAAGTGGAGGAAGGGACTTCGTGGGGTTCCACATGCTCAGGGCGGGAAAGGCTGATTGTGCCAGGGGAAGGAGGGGTGGTGCTGGAGAGGGGCGGGAGCGTGCCACAGACGTTGTCTGCCTCCTTGGTCCCCAGCCTGATCACCGCCAGGTTCTGACTCAGACAGTCTGTGTATGCTCTGCATCTCCTCACACTGGAAGGCACATCAGAGAAGGTCCCCCGAGCACACTGCTTACACCGTACGTCCTCCATCTCTGTCCCCTTCTTCCGCACCCCCCAACCCACAGGGCACACCGTGTGGGGGGCGCAGGTACCATTTGACTGGAACATGCCAGGTGGGCAAGTGCATTCTCGGTCAGTCAAGGCAGCACAAGGTAATTTCTCAATCATCGGCCAGGGGCACGGCTGACTACACCCGTGGCATTTCTCAATGCCATTCTCGTGTCTGGTAAAGGTCCCCATGGGGCAGCTGCTGCAGACACGCAGGCTTGTGTTGGTACAGTGCTCAGACACATAGGTTCCTGCCGGACACTTGTCACAGGTAAGCACCTGGCCGGTGACACGGTCGACATGGTGGTATTTGCCAATGAGACTTGGGGCCTTCTGTTCTGGCTGAGCCCTGGTGGTACTGAGGAATCCAAGCTGAAAGGAAGAAAAAGCAGGTGGGGGGACAAAAACCAAGAAGGTGTTACACAGGAAGAGGAGGAGAAAGGATGGAAGAATCCCAACCCCACCATCATCATTCCCATGAAAGGTCTGAGCCGTTCTGTACCCTTTTAACACTGCGGCTGCAACATAACAGAGAGAGAAACAGACCCCAGTTCCGTATGGGGGCCTGATCTCCTGGCTGTGAAGCTTTGGTTTTGTTGCCTGACCTTTGCCTCAGCTTCCTTTTTTTTCCATCTGTAAAATGAAGCTGACAGTACCTCTCGAACTGATTGTAAAATCAATGGAGAATATGAATGTGAAAGCACTTTGGGACTCGTATTAAAAATGCTACACAGAAGTCAAAATCCTAATGCACGAGGAAAATAACTTGAATAGTGTCCTCCTTCTATGACCCAAATGTTGTGTGGCCATTTCTTGATACCAGGACAAGTCAGCTGAGAAGCAGGATGGCAAATATTTGAGCTGCTACTTCCATAACAGGTGACCCGGTTGGAGTTAACCAATAGACAAAGGTAAATGGTTTTTGCTTGTATTTTGTAAAACAGAGGCAGGCCCTTGGCATTCTTAACGAGCTTTAAATAATAGAATTAATGCTTTTAGATGCACATCCTGTTTGTTGAGCCTCCGAAGGCCACAGTCAACCTGCAGCCACCTAGGAGCCCAAGCACAAAGCTTGGGGATGAGGGCAGTCAAGTTCAAAAACAGTATTTAAGAATGTTCCCTATAAAATGTAAAGACAAATTTAGATGATACCGAAAATCTGATGTTAGGGAAAACACCTGAATCGAGAGACACAGTCACTGAGAAAAGTTCAGGAGAACAGGAGCCAGAAAACCTGAGGCTGGTTCTCCCTGATCAAGATCCTTACTTCTCTCCTTGATACAGAGGCAGGGAAACTAAATCAGAGCTTCAAACAAAAACTTGGGCCTCAAACGCAGCATCAAAATTACCTGAGAAGTTTCTTAAAAATCCACATCCCCAGCCCATCACCTGAGATCATGTGGCTCTGCAGTGTGGCCAGGAATCTGTTTCGGTTTGGTTTGGTTTGCTTGTTAAGCTTTCCAAGTGATTCTCATCCCCAACTAAGTTTTAGACCCCCTGAACCACGACGGGCCTCCTCGGGCTCTATCACCTATGATTCTGAGACAGCCCAGTTCCACGGTCAGAGCCCTTCCCTCTGCCTCTCACCCAACCTGGCACTTTTTATTGTTTTAATATTGCTCTCTTTTAATTATTATTTTTATAACAAAAATAAATATTCTTGTAACAATTTTAATAATTATGAAATAGAGTGAAATGTTTAAGTCTCTGCTCAAATCCACCCATCCCCAGAGAAACGCACTGTCCATTTTGGTGTGCACCGTTCCAGACCATTTTCTGAGCATTTACACATAAAACACACATGCACGCTTTCAGCTGGCCAGTTCAGCTACTTTGGGTTTGGTTTTGGTTTACATATATAAAGGGGACAGGTCATACCCACCATTCTGTGACTTGCTTTTGTTCACCTTCTAATACTGCATCACTGAAATCTTTCCATGTCTGAACACATAGGTACTTCCTTCTTTACAATGGTCAAGTTCTCTTCAACAGTATGGATATGCCTTTGAACATGCGTATGGTAAAGAATTTAGAGATTTTTCCTACTGAGGACATGTAGATTGCTTCTCTGTCCATGTGTCAGTGTACGTATGTGTCTTTCTATAACCCACACCCCAGTTTCCCTTTTCTTTCCTTCTCATCCCAAATGACAGCTACAACCATGCTGCTCTCAGTCTTTTGAGAACCCCTTTCTTCAAGGACCAAAGAAGTCTCCATACAACCCATAACTAGGAACCTCTCACTCCTTCTCCTCTTTATTACCATGAATCTACAAGATACGTATTTTCAGCCTACGAGAGCATCAGACCTGAAATACAAAGAATACCTGGGCAAAGATTTAAAGAACAGAGGACTTGTGTTCTTGTCCGGACTCTGCCTTGAGATCAGTTGGACCTGGTTTTACATGCTTGTAAAATTATCAGGTTGGACTAGGTTGTATTCAGCCCTAACCTTCAAAGTGTCTGTGATTGTTTATCAAGTTCCACCTTCTCTATGAAGCCTTTACAACCATTCCTAGACACCCAGATTCCAAGCCGACGATCAAACTCTTCATCGCATTTCCTGTTTCTTCTGTTCATCATGTTGGTGCCAAATGACATATTGCCTTGTAATGTTAGTTGATGGCTTCCTCAGTGTATATATTTATCTTCCCATAATGATTATAAGCAGCTCGAGGCCAGGGTCAACCACGTAGATTGCATTTCCTCCCTTGCTCAACCACCTCAGTGATGAAGATCATGGAAATGATAAACAAAGCATCCTCTGAGCCAAGGGTCAGCAAACTACATGCCCCCTGTTCCTATAAATAAGTGTTATGGGAACCTAGGCATTCGTTCAGCTATTGTCTATGGCTGCTTTCATGCTATAACGGCAGAGTTGGATAGTTGCAAAAGAGACCATATGGCTGCAAACTTAAAGTATTTACTATCTGGCTCTTTACAGGAAAGAAAAAAAAAAAAAACCTGCCAATACCTGCGCTCAGCAGTCAAAAGAAATGTCAAAAAATTCAGGGACCGGGAGCTCACTCACAGAAACACTCATACCTCCTCGGAGAGTCTAGCAAAGAGTATGGAGTTCGTGGCTTCCTTTCTTGACACCCATTCCAACTGACACGCCAAATCTGATCCTTCCATCCCCTGCTTAAAATTCTCAATGGCTCCCCACATGACTTACGATGGAATGCAAAATCTTTACCAGAGTTAGGACTTCCTCCGAGATGCCGTCCCTGCCCTCCCCTCCCCAACTTAAAACTGGTCTCATATTCTCCCCTCATATACATTTTTTTAGGCTAATAAATGTTTTATTTTTTTTAATTTATTTTATTGAAGTATAGTTGACTTACAGTGTTGTGTTAATTTCTGCTGTCCAGCAAAGTGACTCAGTTATACATATATATACATCCTTTTTCATATTCTTTTCCAGTATGGTTTATCACAAGATATTGAATACAGTTCCCTGTGCTATGCAGTAAGACCTTGTTGTTTATCCATCCCCTCATTCCTGTTTTTCCTATACAACTACCATCATTTTGTAGTTACACATTCATCTGCTTAGTGTGTCTTCCCCTCTGGACCACAAGCTCCATGAGGATAAGAATAGACTCTCTGTTACATTCTGATGCTCTCCAAGTCCTTGAGGACAGTACCCAAGGTGTGGTATAACTGGCAAGGGTTTGTTGGCTAAATGAATGAATGGCTTTGTAGACCGTAAGTAATTAGAAGCAGCAAAGTAAAGGGTGGGGATGGAAGAGGTTGCTGGGCCTGAGCACGGATATAAAGGCAAGTGAGAGAAAACCAAAATGCCTCCACCACGTAGCCGTCATCACTCAAGAGATAAAGCAGGCTGGCACCCTTTGGTGGAAGGGCAAATAGTTAGTTTCACCTCCAAAGCCCCTGAGGATATCACTCTGTTTTAACAGAACCAAAACTGGTTTATAAGAATTATGCTCTGTGTGGTGCTTAAGAGGACAAGCAAATGTAATGAAGAATTTCAAATATCTCCCCTTCATTTCATAAAAAGATTACACGAACTTGGTGCTTGGAATTATAAGCAGTATAATGAGATTATTCTCCAGAAGTCACCTATGTCCCATCTTAGTTTCAACTTTAGTTATTTGAAAAATTTCATGTACTTAGGACACTTATTTCACCACCAATCATGGTTAAATGAGCAAATATCAGCGTACCACCCCAAACTGTACAGGATACGGGAGCACTATAAATACTTAAGAAGTGATTAAAAGGGAAAACCCAAGACAAAGCAAATTTCAAAGGAGGGAAGAGGTAGCTCTAAAATGACCAGCTATAGAGGCCTCCACACTCACGTTGGTGATACACATCACACCTGTCCTGTTATATCACTGCTACTCTAGGGCACAGAGATGGACCCAAGAAGCACCAGATGTGCTGATACATGTCAGAATACTGATGCCTATTTCTCTTTAACAATTCTTATCGCATGACGTCGTCCTTCAAACAAATGGGGAAAAAATTTCATGCACTTTATAAGTACAGCGTGTTTATGTCATTCTTGTTCCCTATCAAATTCCAATCACTTTTCATGGAAAATGAGCAATTGTTTAATGCTGCCTAAAACTAGTACATCAGAAGGAATCTCAGCTACTGTGGATACGATAACAAAGAAAAGGGAACCAAGTTATTCCTGAGATGGTGACTATAAGACATACGAATAGATGCTCAAACAGCAAAAGCCAGGCAGTGTAGAGACACCCCCAGAAGTTCTGACCATTTTATTTTCAGCATCACATTAAATTTGTAATCGCAAGACACTGACTGCTGGGAATTCTCTAGACTTGAAGAAAGAAAAAGAATGTACAAAGAGAAAGGCAGCAGGGATAAAGCTTCTACAAAGCACGGACAGACCTGTTCTCAGTTGTGTTATATAAATTTGGTTGGCTCTGGCACTGCCTACTATCCTCTCTGATATAAAAAAGCCTTCTGTTGCTAGGGCAAAAGCAGGGACTGATGTTAAAGCTGGCAAATCTAGAGAATGCTGAGGCTAGAATGTGCTGACAACAGGACCGGAAGGAGGCAAGCTCAGGGGACACAGGGGAAAAGGGAAAAAAACGGGCAAGACTGAACTAACCCAGATGCTGTCTTCCCTGGAACCTACAATGCAGAAGAGTGTGTACTCAGCCTTCAGGCCTTGGACCACAGAAACACATCTCCCTCCATCCATCACGATGGCTAGTTCTATAGGCTAAGACCCCACCTACATGGAGAAGCCAAGTTATAAATAAGACAGTGGTAAAGGTGTAGGGGGAACATGCCTCTGGGCTCACTAAGAATTTATGGAATCCTCATATAAACCAAGGCAAAACTAACACCACCAGCCAGGCCAGCAACTCCAGCCTGAAAGTATAAACAAAACCTATTTTAGCCTGAAGCATCTGAGCAAGCCCAGCTCTACCAGATCCTGATTTGGAGCTGGGGGGGGGAGGGGGGAGGGGGGGAGGGTATGGAAGTGGTTTGACCTGTGTCTCCATTTCCTCATTAACATAATGGAGATAATAATAATACAACTAAATAATTTTAATAATAATGCAATAAAAATAATACATAGGGTAACAATCCTAGGGTTGTTTTCACAATTAATTGTTACTACACATAAAGCAGGTAGAACACGCATGACCCAAGGAAGTTCTCCATGAATGTTAGTTATTTTAATCATCACTCCTTCTACTATCATTTTACTCTAGTTGAGCTTCAGTCCCTTGGGATTAGACAACTTTTTAAAACACCCCAATTAAAACACAAATATCCAATAGAGAACAAACTAGTGGTTACCAGTGGAAAGAGGGAAGGGGGAGAAGCAATATGGAGATGGGGGAAAAAGGGTTATTATGGGATTATACGAATACGAATCATGTGTATGAAACTCTTGAAAATTGTAAAGCACTACAGAATTTAAAGAATCTTTCATTCAATAAAAAAAAATAATAATGAATAATACCTAAAGAATAAACGTGTAGCCTCCTTTTTATAAAAAAAACAAAACAAAACACTCCAGGGAGTTCCCTGGAGGTCCAGTGGTTAGGACTACGTGCTTTCACTGCAGAGGGCACGGGCTCCATCATCCCTAGGTGGGGCACTAAGATCCCACAAGCCGTGAGGTGCGGCCAAAAAAAAAAAAACACGAAAATATCCGATTCTTGATAAGTGTGTCAAAGACTCCAGATTAAAAAAAAAACAACTGTAATCCTAAAACACACCCTACTAGGCTAGATTTAGAATATAAACTTACTATACAGCAAATGAGAAAACACAAGAGGAGAAAGGATTTGTTACTAGTAGGTACACTGGAGACAAAGGGAGAAGAAGTTAAGTCAGCACTTTCCAGAGTGAAATTCCCTGATTTTGTCCCACAAGATGTTCACGATTCTAGGGTCTACAACACCGGTGAACAAACTCCGGATTTTACATTTTCAATAGTTGGGGAAAAACTATAAAAAGAAGAATAAAATTTTGTGACACATGAAAAAAATGATTTGAAATTCAAATTTCAGTGTCCACAAATCAAGTTTACTTGGAACCCAGCCACACCCATTCTTCTGGGCATTGCCTAGGTCCGCTTTCAAAGTACAGAGGCAGAGTTGAGTAGTTTCCACAGAGGTCACAGGGTCTACATGGCCGAAAATACTATCTAGCTCTTTATAGATAAAAAGTTCACCAACCCCTGGTCTAAAAGTTTAGGAAATGCTCCTGATTGGAGCCCTCTCTTGCAGAGGCACAATTAATGGCAGCCTGATGATGGCTCCAGGAGGCCCAGCGGGAGGGCTGCAGAAAATGGTGAAACTTATTTGACCATGAAATCCTTTACTCACTCTAGGAGTATAAACATTCTGCAGAACACACTGATGTAGTTCTCACCACCAACATGATGCTGAATTCCAGAAAGGTTAATAAACCCAACATTAAAAAGATCAAATATAAAATTTAAAGTAATAGCAATAGTTGATTTAGCCCATCTGTAAAGAGATCGATGTCTAGGAACAAAGATGCAGACGTAGAGAATGGACTTGAGGACACGGGGATGGGGAAGGGTAAGCTGGGACCAAGTGAGAGAGTGGCATGGATTTATGTATACTACCGAATGTAAAATAGATAGCTAGTGGGAAGCAGCCAAATAGCACAGGGAGATCAGCTCGGTGCTTTGTGACCACCTAGAGGTGTGGGATAGGGAGGGTGGGAGGGAGACGCAAGAGGGAGGAGATATGGGGATATATGTTTATGTATAGCTGATTCACTTTGTTATAAAGCAGAAACTAACACACCATTGTAAAGCAATTATATTCCAATAAAGATGTTTAAAAAAAAAAAAAGAGATCAATGTCTGACTGTGAAAACAAAAATCAACAACAAAAAAGAAGATACTCTCAGACACAAAAGATGATACTCTCATTTTCTGATACTCTCAGAAAACAGGTTTAAGAAATTAACCGAGGGAACTCCCTGGCAGTCCAGTGGTTAGCACTGCACACTTACAATGCCGTGGCCTGGGTTCAATCCCTGGTCAGGGAACTAAGATCCTGCAAGCCGCATGGCACGGCTGAAAAAAAAAAAAGAAAGAAAAAGAAAAAAAAAAAGAAATTAACAGAAATGTTTGCATTATGAAATATAAAAACATTAAAAGTAGACTGGAAAAATATATGCCATACACAGCTAATAAAAGCTTATAACTGAAAATGTAAAGAATTAATGCAAAGGAGGTTAACACAAATTCCACTCAATAGTTGAGACAGAATAATTACAAGGGAAATTATCCCATGGATAAATTGATGATATCCCTAGCAACTACTGAAATGTAAATTTGCACAGCCAAGGACCTTTACATGTCTATATTAAAGCAGCATAAATAAATTAAAATGAGAAACTTCAATGTTGGCAGGCTTGTGGGGTAGAAGGTACATTTATAGGTTGCTGGTGATGCTTTTAATGAATTTAGTCTTCCTAAAGACAATCTGGCAACATGCAGCACGAGCCATAAAATGGTTCATTCATTTCCTGCAACCCAGCAATTCCACTTTGGGGAATACACTTCAAACGTACCTCACTTTTGGGAACAACCCAAAAGGAAAAAGAGCAACTCGTCTGTACAGAGACAACTCTATCAGTGCTGCTCGCTTGCAGTAGGAAAACAATGACAATAACCCAAGTGTCCAACAACAGGGGGATGACTCAGCACACTGCCAACCAGAGAAGAGGTGGGCTTAAAAACTGGCGGGCATGAAGATTGCACTGACATAAATCACAGCACCTCAAACTCACATCCAAACTTTGGGTGCCCCAATCCCACCCACTCCTTCCCCAGCCTCCCCTTCAAAGGAATCAGACCATCAAAGACTCAACTCAAGAACCGGAGAGTCATGGGATTTCCCTGGCGGTCCAGTGGTTAGGATTCTGAGCTTCCACTGTGGTGCGGGGGGCACAGTTTCGACCTCTGTGCCCCCCGGGGAACTAAGATCCCACAAGCCACATGGTGCCAGGGAGCCAGCCTTGATGACTGCTTTCTTTTCACTGCACCTGCCCGCTTGTATTTCACCATCAGGAAACTCTCTTCAAACTCTTGCAAATGTTAACTGGTAATCCCCCATCTTCACTGCCACCACCCCAGAACCATCATCTTTTCCCTGAACTATGGCAAAAGGTTCCACTGGCCTCCTGCATCTATGTTTCTCCTTTCTAACAGAACTGCCAGAGTGATCTATCAAAAAAAAAAAAAAATCTAATTAAAGCCATATGATAACCCTGCTTCCCACTGTACTCTGAGTGATACCCTGACATATTCGTATCTTTAAAGATCTTGTACAATCTGGCCTCTGCCCACCTCTTCGACCTCAGTCGATGCTCCCTCTGCCTCTATTCGCTGAGCACCAACCACAATGGCCTTCTTTCCAGTCTCTGAACATGTAGGCCCTTTCCTACCTCTGGGCCCTTCCACGTGCTGTTCCCTCTTACTGGAATATTCACCCTTCCGCTCTTTCAGAAGATTAGTCCTTAAATATCAACCCTTCTGTCTTCCCTGATAAACTACAAACTTCAAGAGGGAGGACCCATTAACAGCCTTTTACTATCACATACCCAGAGTCTAGCAATGCCTGATGTTTAACAGATGCACCATAAATATTTATTAAATGAATGAGAAATATATCCCTGTAATATCACAGAAAAGTAGCTACATAAAGAAACACAGAGCACAAGCATGTACATATTAGTTTTAGCTGTACATGAATGGTTGTGTAACATCCAAGAATAAGAATGAATTGGGAAGACACATAAAGAGATGTCCACGCCCAGTAGGTTCTTCTAGTCTGCCAACTTGCTTATGTTTACAGCGTTCTTTGTTGGGAATTCCCTGGCGGTCCAGTGGTTAGGACTCCATACTTTCACTGCCGAGGGCCCAGGTTCAATCCCTGGTCACAGAACTAAGATCCCACAAGCTGTGCAACGCGGCTAAAATAAATAAATAAATAAATAAATAAATAAATAAATAAATAAATAAATAAATAAAATGTTCCTTGTTAATAACTCAAATACCCTTGAGATGTAGCTCAAAGTATTGAGAGATAGATCAAGCTCCCACTACCCTCTAACTTGTCTAGAATGAATGAACAGTTAGTTTACAGCAAAATCCTTCTGGAATTCATTCAACAATCATTTATTGCTTAACTACTATGTGTCAGGGCCTTGAGCCAGAAACACAAAGATGAATAGCACATTGTCTGTCGTCAGTAAGAAGCTGAAATGGAGTTAACGCTGGCCCTGAGCATTCCATATGGGGAGGGAAGCATACCTAAATCTCATCCGATTTGGTATTTCTCCTGGACCAGGTACACAAGATTTCAACCAAAGAGAGAAGAGCCATAGACTTCCAGAAGTAAAGGAAGAGCAAGGAGTGACTAACGACGAGTTAGATTATTCTGGGAACCTGTCACCATTTGCCTCTGAGTTATTTTTCCCCTTTCCCATCCTCCTGCCTCTCTTAATCCTGGTTATGCTGAACTGGCCATACCTAAGTTGATAACAGATTATGGTCTTGTCTCTAAAGGGTTCTTTGGGAAACCAGAATGCTAACCTCTTTCCTGGAACCAATGATAACATTTCTTCTCACCTTACGCCTTTCTTTAGTCTACTCATCACCTACAATCTATGAAAACCTTGCTTAGGAGAGCGCTACAAGCGTGATAAACCACACACAAACACATCACATACAAGACCATGCAAATCATGGAGCCCAACCGGTTTCTAAGAGACCTGAAATGAAAAGTTAACAAAGAAAATACTAATAACAGATGAGGCAAACCCATGCACTGATCTTATACAAATAATCAGGCTGGCAGCAAAGAAAAAACCCCAAGAGGTCCTCAAGTTCTCAGGATGAGTTGAAACTGCCATGGTAAGCAGAACCCATGTCATACTGTTACTCACTAAGCAAATATTTTTCAAAATGACCCAAGGAGCAGGAAAGCAAAGCGTCTATTCCCTATTTATAACATCTCAATTTGCAAGAGTATCTTTCCATCTTAACCATGGCACCATTCTTCGTCAGAATCACACCATAGGAAAATGCTTGCCAATGGCTCCATGCCCTCCCCTTTCAATACACACACACACAGGTTGCTCTTACTTTATAATCAGCCCTTTTGGCTAAACTTCCAAATGCCATCGTGGAGCAGAACTGTTCACCCAGTGGAAAGAGAATGTTCGACTCTCAGGTAAAAGCATTCCTTTAATGGGAAACAAAATTCCAGTAAATTAAGGCTACTTGTGCCCTACCCACATCTTGGCAGAAAGAGCAGTGTGTAGGAAGCCAGGTTGGCCTAGATCTGAATTCTCTCTCTGGCAGTTGACAATTGCTTGACCATAACTTCTCCTAAGCCTCATTTCCTATAAAATGGGGCTAATGCTACTACCTCATGGACTTGAAGGTTTTATTGAGATCATTTGTAGAAGATATTCAACACAATGTCAATGGTACATGCTCAATAAATAGAAGCTTAACAATACCAACATCGATGATTCATATTAAGAGCCATTAATATTCCTTCCGTCTGGGCTGTCAGGGCCAAAGCCCTCTTGAAGCCACCGCTGCTCATTTGATTCCAGAACCCATGAACTCACTCCTTTCCTTTCTCCTAAATCCATTCAACTCAGGCTCCTTCTCCCAAAACAGATTAGCAAATGGCTCCAAGAACTAGAGCCACCAAGCAGTCCTGGTGGCAAAAGAGCAAATGGAAAATTATATCGGGACTTCCCTGGTGGCGCAGTGGTTAAGAATCCGCCTGCCAATGCAGGGGACACAGGTTTGAGTCCTGGTCCGGGAAAATCCCACATGCCGTGGAGCAACTAAGCCCGCGCACCACAACTACTGAGCCTACATTCTAGAGTCCATGAGCCACAACTGCTGAGCCCACATGCCACAACTACTGAAGCCCATGCGCCTAGAGCCCGTGCTCTGCAAGAAGAGAAGCCACCGCAATGAGAAGCCCGCACACCACAACAAAGAGTAGCCCCCACTCACCGCAACTAGAGAAAGCCCACGCACAGCAACGAAGACCCAACGCAGCCAAAAATAAATAAATAAAATAAATAAATTTAAAAAAAAATTATATCAAGATCAGCTCGAGCCTTGCTGTGACTTCGTTTATGAAGCCCCCTCTTTTTTATTTTTATTTAACTTTTTGGCCACGCCGTGTGGCATGCAGGATCTTAGTTCCCTGACCAGGGATCAAACCCGTGCCCCCTGCAACGGAAGTGCACAGTCTTAACCACTGGACCACCAGGGAAGTCCCAGAAGCCCCCTCTTTTTTAAATTTGGTTTTGTTTTTTTCATTTAGAACGAAGCCTTGGACAAAATTTTCAGATATTCTCAAGAGAAGATGGGGCTAGAGCACGCTGCCCTGACTCCCCACCCATGCCCTGCCCAATCCCACCCCTGCTTGAGGACCCCTTGAGCACAACTTTCCCACCACTGCAAGCATCCATCATCTCCAAGGCCAGAGTGCTGACATGTGGAAAAACTCCAGAGAGCCAGAATCCAGGAGAATGGACCATTCCTGGAGGCCTTCAGCAGCTCTTACGAAGAGTGAGATCACCACTGCTTTCAAGCAACGGCCTAAACATCCGTGAGCGCCAGGTTTCTACAGCTCTCGTGAGCGTTCAGCAGACACTTAAACATCTGCCAGGTTCCTCTCTACTTATAATTCCTGCCTGGCTCCTCTCCGCTTGGACTCAGGCTGGAAATGGGAGGTGGCAGAGTAGCCAGGTGGCAGCACACAAGCCAATTTAGGATGCCTGTTTACTTTTTGGTATTTGACAAATACAAACACTGGGGCAAGGCCAGTATTTATTCACGATCTCACCCCGCTCCTAAAGAATCGAAGCTCAGCAGCTGCTATCCCAGCAACAATAATGCCCAGTGTCCCGCTAACGCTAAATGGGGATTCAATTTGGGGACCAGGTTAACTCCTATTACAGCTTCCGTTTTCATTCTGACAAACACACATATCTGCGTCTAATGCTCCAGACTGCATCCGCTCCAAATGGTCATCGGGCACATGCCCAAAGACGATGATGAGAGACTCTTGTCACCGAAGAGAAGCACCTGAGTTTTCCAGGAAGTTGCCGGGTGACCTGGCATCACCAGAGTTTGCCAGGCCTGCTTGGGGGAAGAGGGCCAGCAGAGTTAGTGCTTACTGGAAAAAAAGGCATGGCAGTTGACAGAAAGAAAAGTCACTCAATTCACACTGGCCCCTGAATAATCTGATGATGCATCTGACCATTTCCCATCACACACACACACACAAACACACACACACACACAATTAATAAAGTTTACTTGAGCCAATTATAGTCTGAATGCTTTATAAAGGGCCGGCTGAGTACAAAACCAATTTGCAACTTCTCTATGGAATCTCCGAAGAGACGTTACCTCTCATCCTCACAGATGGAGTCAAGTGCAAGGTGAAATGTGATGTCTTCTGATCTACAAGCAGACCGAGCCTACGCTCAGTACAGGTACACAGAGCACCTGCTGGAGCCAGCTCAAGCCCACGCCCACTCAGCCCATCCACCTGGAGAAAGGGGCCTTCTGCAAACGGTGCTGGAAAAGACAGCCTTAACTGTGCTAACCACAGCCAGCTTGAAAGACTCTGTCCAAACTTAGCCACACTAAAATATGTAATCTAGCCGGTTGGTGGACCTATGCCTATTTAGTCCCGGGTACTTTCTCAACTTAAGGTAGCATGCATTCCATGACAAGGAATCGTTTTCTTGCTGATTTGGTGCGCCTGTGTATTTTCTTTACACGGTAGGTTGGTTTATTTGTTTTGGACTGGGCCTGAGACAGATTCAGCCATATGCCTTTAGAAACAGTTGAGATGAGAATTCAGATGAGAAAACTCGATCCCATTCTATACATTTTGACAACAGGGATGGGAGATTCATGGGGTACATGAGAAACCCTGCCTTCCGGGACAGGTCTGCATTCCCTACTCTTCCGAGTCATAAGTCACTTTCCCTACCAAGGCTAGTAGATATTATTCTGAGAGTAGGAAGACGTTTCTTCTTCTGACTTTCAGAGTAAAAGCCAAAATTATTTCAAGTAGTTTAAAGATGTTAACATCTATCACATTTTGTGTATTACTTTGAGTATAGTACATTCATCCACTGATTCTTTCTGAACGCGTGAAACCCAACCAGCACTGTTGATAGCCGTGTACGTTTATACACCATATAAATTGCACCTGAGGGGCAAGATCCAAATCCTAATTCATCCCCGGGCTCCCACAGTGCCTCTCACAGTAAGCGCTCAATGTAGGTTTGTCAACATGAAAAAATAATCTGCTTCCCCAATCTAGGCTCTTTTTACCCCTCCAGTTTCCCTTCCGGTTTTCACACTCTAGGATTGTGGAGTTCAATTACATAAAAAAGAGAAAATCTTTTGGATATAACATCAGCTCTAATTTAAAGTTCTCCTCGAACTTGTCACTGAGTCCATCCAGGACTTCAGCTCCAGCCAGCTACTCCACACCGACCTAGTCAAATAGCCAAAGTCAAATGCCAAGATACTAGATAATTAACTTTGATAAGCAGAGGTCAGGAGATGGCATTAAGCTAGACATCTAGCCTCAAAGACAGTGACAAACACCATACTTGGAACTTTCTAGACTAGCACAGACAAAGGATCTTACAGCAACTGTCCTATCTGGAATTCATAATCTGTGCAGATTAGTGGTTTCTAAAATGTCAGACCTCATTCCCTTATCAATTACGGCTCCCTTCTTCTGACTGTCCCACTGCCAATATTCTATCTGTCCAGTCAAAGCAACTCCCTGAGGGCAAGAGACATCTTTGAGTGTGTTGTGTCATACTGGGCAAGCCCTTCTAGGGCATTCCCTAACACTGGCACAAACCTTAGGTCTCATTTATCTGCTCTCCAGACTTTTGGCCTGAAACACGCAATATTGTTTTTTTGTCTTTTGGTTTTTTTAAAATATATTTTATTTATTTATTTTTGGCTGCATTGGGTCTTCGTTGCTGCGCACGGGCTCTCTCCAGCTGCGGCGAGCAGGAGCCACTCTTCGCTGAGGTGCGGGGGCCCCTCATCGCGGTGGCCTCTCCTGTTGTGGAGCATGGGCTCCAGGCATGCGGGCTTCAGCAGTTGTGGCACGCAGGCTCAGTAGTTGTGGCGCACGGGCTTAGTTGCTCCGTGGCATGTGGGATCTTCCCGGACCAGGGCTCGAACCCGTGTCCCCTGCATTGGCAGGCGGATTCTCAACCACTGTGCCACCAGGGAAGCCCTGAAACATGCAATATTTTGCCTTTCAGTGTGTGGTTCACTTTCCAATATCACACAGACATCTCAACGCATCAGAAACAGGGGCTTTCGGACTTCCCTGATGGCGCAGTGGTTAAGAATCCGCCTGCCAATGCAGGGGACACAGGTTCGAGCCCTGCTCCGGGAATATCTCACATGCCATGGAGCAACTAAACCCGTGCGTCACAACTACTGAGCCTGTGCTCTAGAGCCTGCAAGCCACAACTACTGAAGCCTGCGCCCCTAGAGCCCGTGCTCGACAACAAGAGAAGCCTGAGCACTGCAACAAAGAGTAGCCCCCACTCGCTGCAACTAGAGAAAGCCCACGCACAGCAACAAAGACCCAACGCACCCAAAAATAAACAAATTAATTAATTAATTAAAAACGAAAAAGAAACAGGGACTTCCCTGGCGGTCCAGTGGTTAAGACTCCGTGCTTCCACTGCACGGGGCTTGGGTTCAATCCCTGGCCAGGGAACTAAGATCCTGCAAGCCACGTGGTGTGGCCAAAAAAAAAAAAACCAACAACAAAAATAAACGCATCAGAAACAGCAATGCAAGCAGCGAAAATACTTTCCTCCAAAGGCACTCATGTAATTCTCATCAATGTCCTGCAACAAACCAAACCACCAGCCTCAACTCTCCCCCAGTGAGCCTTCTCTCTTGTTACATTTCATCATCAGGCAATCTGGAGTTGTGAAACCCGCAGAGTGGCACAGGAGGGAGGCATGAGGTGGGAGAGGGAGTCAGGCTGTCCTGGGTCCCAGCCCCAGTGCCATCATCCCTTGGGAGCTGGGTGGCCCAGGACAATCAATGAAGTTTTTGCAGCCTCCATTTTCCCAACTGTAAAATGGAAATCATCCTACCTGCTTCAGAGATGTTGGGAGTAAGAGAGATACTCTCTATAAAGCACCTGACACATACAATAATAATAATCATATTATATTTTATATATATACATATTATATATTATATAAAGATTTTTTAAAGCTTATAGTGAGTTCTCTTTCAGTTAGCCTGTCATCACAAGAAAGAAATTGTCAAAAATGATGACAATAACAAATACTGTCACCCAAAAAAGGAGATATTTGAAAGAAGAGGAGTGATGGAAAGCCCTAATAAAAAGACATTTTATTGGGTTTATTATTTTTGAAGCTAACAGCAATGAATGGGTAGGGCATTATCTCCCCACAGGCCCCGGTAGTGTTCCGAGCGTGCTTCCGTGTCTACCTGAGCTCCAGTACCTGGAGTCTGTCATTTTCACATGGCCAAGAATCCCAGTGGGATAAAGAATCCTTATAACAATGTCATGAGGTCATCTTTTTTTTTTTTTTTTTGGCCGTGACTTGCAGCATGCGAGATCTTAGTTCCCTGACCAGGGATTGAACCCGTGCCCCCTGTATTGGGAGCGTGGAGTCTTAACCACTAGACAGCCAGGGAAGTCCCATGAGATCATCATTTTATACACTAACAATGCCTGGGCTGAGGACTGGAGCTTGCAGAGCAGGAATGGGAAAAATAAAAGACATTGCCTCCCCACCCTGGTGACCCCTGGTCCACCCTCTCAGTTTCCCTTCAGGACAAAGGGGTCAACTCTAGGCCATTCCATGAACTGAAGTGGAACCTTTCTATCATAATTAGCAGAAGAATAAAGACTCTTATTTTAGTTAATATCTCAAGATTGCTTCTAAACTCCACTGTAAATTTCATTTTTTTTTTTTTAAAGACAGCCAAACTTACATTCTCAAGTCTTCAGTTGCAAATCCAGTGCACAATTTTTAGGTCAACCGGACTTAATGATTTCGGAAAAGGAGCTGGGCTCTTTCTCTGGAGGTTAAAGCAAGCTGCACTTTGATTACATTCTGACCTTACTTTAAGCATCTCATGCAGAAATGGAAAGTCAATGAAATACTGCACTGACTTAAGACTTAATCCAGAAATGGACTCTATGGAGAGCATAATGATCAGATGTGTTGGCAGGATTGGACAGGCATGTAGTGGGGTGGCACGTAGCGGGGTACAGTAGTAGATCTAAGGCTGACAAGGAGGCAGCTGAAGGATGGACCTACTTCATCTTAGGGTCAATGTTCCCTGGGCCTTCGATGGGTTTCTCTCCACACCAAGACTGTCCAATCCAGGTTCACTGCTTTAAGAGACCCTCCCCCTCTACTACTCATCATCCACCACCCTTGTGTCAACGATAAAAATCTTGACTTCGCCATTTCTATAAAATGGGCAGAAAAGGGTCTTCGAAGGAAGACTGGGACTTGCCTCATTATAAATGCTAACAGCACCAAACTTTTCTTTAGTCTCTCTCTTCCCCTTTAAAACACACCCTCACACAGGGAACCAGAGTGTCTGTAGGATGAATTCCCAGGCCATAGCAACTGCAATGCCCTGGGATCTAAGAGATCTTGGCTGGGCAGGCATTAAGCCCTTTTCGGGAAGGAGACAGCAAGCCTGCCTTTCCCTGACACAGCCCTCCCATGAAAATAGGCTCTTGTTTTTTGTTTTTGTTCGGTCTTTAGCTAAGAATCTCCATCCTCCTTGCGGAGACAAAAAGATATGCACGGGAAGCTTATGGTGGCTCGGGTTTGATCTTAAATCAATTTTCTTCCCCCTAACTCATCCCATCCCCCCTAACATTTGCAAAGAAGGCGAAGGGTTCTGGGGAAGTTGGGGATAAGTTTTGGGTCAAAGGTGCTTTCAGGCTCTGACCAGATAACTGACGGAGAGGACTACCTACAGGGCACGCCCTGGAGCTGAAAGCAGACCGAGTGCAGAAGGAGGAAGCTGCCTCACCCTGCAGGCTCACCTGCCCGGCCACAGGTAAGCGAGGGATAAGAAAGACTGGAGAAAATTCAGCTTCCTTTATGGAGAGCTCTCTCCCCCTCCCCCCACACAAGTGCCAACGCGCTGGCTGCCTGGCTGCGAGCCGGCGCTTTGGAGGCGCCTGAGAGCGGGTCTCAGGGTTCTTCTTTGGGCGTGCCGAAACCGGGACCCACCCAGCCAAGGCGGTGAGGTGGGGGAGGGGGCGAGGCGCCCGCGCCGAAGGCTACGCGCGGATGCACGCGGCGGTCTCGGGAGCCGGCGCGCACAGGTCCCGCGCTCTCCCACTGCGGTAGCATCCCGACATGACACTGCAGCTGCAACAAAGCGGCGGCCGCCGCCAGCCTCGGCGCCCACTCCGCGGCCCCAGCCCCACTCCACGCGGCGGGGGCAGCGGCCGGTGGCCGTGGGGGTGCGTGGAGGGGGTGGAGGCCCCCGGAGGGGCAGAGGAGGGGGAGAAGCCCTGAAATGCGCAGGAAGCCCGGTGGCCACCTCCCGCACCTCGCCCGGAGCAGCCAGACTGCAAGGAAAACAATTCGCCTTCATTCCGGAGTCCTGGCTGAGCCCTACGGCTCCCCCAAATGACCCGATCCGAGCCCTCCGCTGTGTTGCCTTCCCTCGGTCGCAAACCTCCCGACCCAGCCGGCCGGACCCCAGCCCCCCGCAGCCCCGGCCCGGGGACCCGCCCGGCTCCCGGAGCGCGGTGCCTTCTGCTCCCGCGTGGCCGCCGCCCCCGGCTCCCCCCAACCCCCTCCGCCCCCAGCAACCCCGAGGTCTCACCAGGAAAAGGGAGCCCGCGATCATCGTGGCTCCGGCGATGCGGCTGCAGGAGGCCGGGGCGGTGCTGCTGCTCGCGGAGATCCCCATGGCTGAGCCCGGGGCTCGCAGGGCGCCCGGGGCGCGTGGCCCCCCGGCAGCTGGAATCAGCGGCTGCTTCTGCCCAGCGCCGCATCCACCGCCGCCTCCCGAGCCGGGAGCCCATCTACCTCCAACACCCCATGTGCACTGCGGCAGCCGGACAGCCCGACAGAGGAGGGAGGCGGCGAGGGAGGCTCCGGGGGCGCTCAGCACCTGCCCAGCTGCGCGGCTGCCCGGGCGGGGAGAAGCAGCCGCGGCTGCAACCCGCGCCTCCCCGTGCTCTCCTCCGACAGCGGCTGCGGAGAACCAGGGAGGAGGGCTGGGCGCGAGAGAGCGAAGGAACAACTTCCCATAGCGAAGCCTCCAGCCGCTGCCAACCACCCTCCTCCGCTGCCCAGACCGGCCGGCGAGGGAATGAGTCGGGTGGTCGCCGGGCGCGGGGACACACGTGGTGGTGCTGAAGGGGCGGGGAATCGGCCCTTTGTGATGTCACCGCGAAGGAGGCCGGCTCTTTGTGCGATCAGAAGTGGGAAGGCGGTCCAGGAGGAGCGAGGAGGGAGAAGATGCCACCTGGCGTTCGCCGAAGAAATTGCAGCTGCTTACTGACCCAGGGAAAACTTTGCGAAGGTATGCACACCCTTGACCCAAATTTACTTCCTTTTTCTAAGATGATTATCAGTAAATTATTTTCTGCGACAGACGCCTTTCTGTTGCTTCTGGCTCAATGATTAAGGACAGCAAACGACCATAAAGCATTAGATCAACTGTATGCCATAAAGAGACCAGCAACTTGGTTCTCAAACGTAGCTGCGCTTTAGAATCAGCTGGAGAGTTTAAAACATACGCGTTGATGCCTGGTCCTACCCCAGAGATTCTGCTTTACTTGGAACAGGATGTGGCCTGGGCATTGGGATTTTTTTCAGTTCTCCAGGTGATTTGAGGAGATTATGGGGCAAAGTTTGAAATCCTCTGGGCTAATGAATGCAGTTAAGGAAATCCAGACTAAAGAATTCCAAACCCGGAGTCCGCGGAAGCTGGGTCCGTGGATGGTCTTCCAGAGATCTTGGAAATCCTTGAAATACGTGGGCCGGTGCATTTTCCTAAATAAAGGATCCAAAGTTTTGAATCAGACTATCACAGAGATAAGAAACACCCTTACCCTCAAAAAAAGTGTTAAAAAATTTTGAGTTGAGTTCCAAATGCCTTTGTGGGATGTGAGTGGGTACAGAGGGAGGTAATATTCTGCCTCAGAAGTAAGAGCAACCAGAGCATTCCCTTGGTTGGTTGGCATCTCCTGCGTTTCTCAATGTGAGAGAGGACCTGGCCTCCCTTTCTTTGTCTCTCCTGAGGGGAGGCAGAGTCTCCTGAGAGTGGCCACCATTTCTGGTACAGTGTCCATCCTCTAGGTTCTGCCAGCACAGGGCACACTATATTGAAATTACCTCTTTGGCCATCTGGCTCATACCACTCATTTGTGAATCCTATGGTGCTGGGCTTCTTCTAGCTTTCCCTGACCCCTTCTACTTCAAGATAACACACTTTCTCAATTATCTGCTTCAAGACTCAATACAGTACTCCTGAAGGTAACTTACCAAGGCAGAGGTGCCAGCTATTTATTTTCTTATTAAAATATTGTGCTTTGGCCTTCGTCCTATGCACACTTGGAAGATGCTAAAAATTAACCCGAGGATTAATTCCAATCTGTTCTTTCAAACATCTGTCAGTAAAGAAAAGGGTTGTCCATAAATATTGGAGCAGGCGGAGCCATAATATGTAACCGCAGGTGAAAGTCAAAGAAGTTCTAGAAAACATTACCACTAAATATGGAGTTTGGGGGAGAGGATTATGTTTGGACTTGAATGTCTCTAGCTAGTTCCAGAAGTTCAAAAGAGGGAGGGACATGCATTGTGCCTCCATAGATAACAGCTTCAATTATTTCTTCAAAACTTCAAATGACTGGTCAGTACCATCATAAGTCTTGTTTAGGGAATTCCCTGGTTCGATCCCTGGTCAGGGAACTAAGATATCTATAAACCCCATGGCGTGCCCCCCCCCAAAAATAGTCTTATTTAAAAGAAGTTGCATAGGTGTAAAAAAAAAAATGAGAGCAGTTGTTTGTTAGTCCATTTAACTCCTTCCATCCAAACTTACATTTCTCAAAGTAGATTCTGATTGATTCACTTCATGAAGTCCAGCAAATTTCGAGTTTAGAGTTTGGGTTCCTATGTTGAAGTCCTTTCTCAACTGCCTGTCTTCCTGAAATCTAAAAGAAATCTGAATTGTGCTTCCAGTGCTTTCAAATTTCTTCATTTCACATAAATTTGAAATCGAACATCCACTTGAGAGATGAAAAATTCCCTCAATCCTGTTTACTACTAACATTTAAATAATTGTCCCCCTATATGAGTGATAGATTGTGAATAGTTAGAATCTCAATAGAGTGTGAAACTTTTATTACTTTGAATTAAAATATATAAATGCTTTTCATTTCACTTTGTAAAAATTCTTCAACTGTTGATTAACTCATTGCCACATTTTCAGAATGGTCACTTAGTCATGTGTATTTTCTGGGAAAGGATAGAAATTCAATAACGCGTAAGGATTACCTTTGCCCTATCTTTGCCGTAAAATCACCCTTCAACTCCCATCTCCTCACACACATAGCGGCTTCGGGATTTTTCTATTTTTGCCAATGCTGCCCAGTTCTCCTAGTTTCCCAGCCTCAAAGTCATTGTTAATTCCTTCCTCTCCCTTAGTCCATTTCCAGTCAATCTGCTTTTTCTATCCTCTTGTTTCCATGTTCAGTCTTTCCATTTCTCTGATTATCTATCTGGACACCGGAGAAATCACCAAAATTACATCTTGCCTTGAGTTTTGCCTTATTTTTTAATTCATCCTGCACATGTTTGACAATTCTAGTAAAATTTCAGTTGTTAAGAATGTAAGTACGAAGTGCGCGCGGCGAGGACGGCGCAGCGGGGCCCATGTGTGGTTGGTGACTTTCTCCCCAGATGCTGAGGTGCCTGGATCCATGACACAGGCAGTTACTGAGCTGCGCTGGACTACACTGTGCCTTCTGAAGCACTCTCTGTTTCCGATGAAGTTGCAGTCTCCAGAATTCCAGTCACTTGTCACAGAAGGCTTGAAGAGTCTGACAGAATTATTCGTCAAAGAAAATCATGAACTAAGAATAGCAGGAAGAGCAGTGAGGGATTTATTAAATGGAGTAAAGCCGCAGGATGTGGGTTTTGTAACCCTTGCTCAAAGGAAGGAGCTGTTTCAGTCGGTTGACATTCAGCATTCGTATGATCAACAACAAAGGAAAAGAGCACGGGACGATCACCGTCAGGCTTCATGAAGAAAATTTTAAGTTACTACGGATTGACGTTGCCGCTGAGGGAAGACGTGCTGAGGTCGAATTCACAACTGGCAGAAAGATGCCGAACGCAGAGATCTCACGATAAATTCTGTGTTTTTAGGTTTTGATGGTACTTTATTTGACTACTTTAATGGTTATGAAGATTTAAAAAATAAGAAAGTTAGATTTGTTGGACAAACTAGAGGATAAAAAAAAGATTATCTTCGATTTAAGATATTTCAGGTTTTATGGGAAAATTGTAGACACACCTGGTGACCACGATCCTGAGACTTTGGAAGCAATTGCAGAAAATGCAAAAGGCTTGGCTGGAATATCAGGAGAGAGGATTTGGGTGGACCTGAAAAAAATTCTTACTGGTAACCATGTAAATCATTTGATTCACCTCATCTGTGATCTTGGTGTGGCTCCTTACATAGGCTTATCTGCTAATGCAAGTTTACAAGAATTTAACAAAGTCAGTAAAAGTGTTGAAGGTTTTTCACCAAAGCCAATGACTCTCTTGACCCCATTGTTCAAAGTACAAGATGACGTCACAAAATTGGATCGGAGGTTGAAGATTTCAAAAAAAGAGAAGAATCTTGGTTTATTTATAGTTAAAAACAGGAAAGATTTAATTAAAGCAACAGATAGTTCAGAACCATTGAAACCCTATCAAGACTTCATTATAGATTCTAGAGAATCTGATGCAACTGCTCGTGTGTGTGAACTCCTCAAGTACCAAGGAGAGCACGGTCTTCTGAAGGAGGTGCAGCAGTGGTCATTCCTCCATTTCCTATAAGTGGCCATGACATCAGAAAAGTGGGCATTTCTTCCGGAAAAGAAATTGGAGCTCTCTTACAGCAGTTGCGAGAACAGTGGAAGAAAAGTGGTTACCAAATGGAAAAAGATGAACTGCTAAGTTACATAAAGAAGACCTAAAATTGATGAGAGCTGGCTACTAAAAAGCAGAAAATTTTTGCCAGTCATAGCATCTTTGTGTGCTACGGGCAAATAGCAATTTTGGACCTTGATAAAACAATTTTGAAAAGCATATTTCTATTAAAGCCCTGCTAAGAGGAAGTGTGGCAAACAAACCCTCAGTATATTAACAGAGGCTATGTTGCAAGAAAGGGAGCCTCAGAAACAACTGCACACAGGTCAGTAATTAAGTGTATTATAAAATAATCCACTGAAATATTTAAGTACTATTAAGATATATATTTGGACCCAACACTGTAGAATTCCTACTATGCTACATAGGAAGTATGCAGATATAGCTATTTGAGGTCTGGTTTTGTCATGTATAAAAAGACTTTAAAATAGAAAAAAAAAAAAGAATGTAAGTGCCCACTTTTTACAATGAAAATAACAGTTCACATTCTTAGTAGTGCCTGCTTTATGGTCAACATCCTGAGCTGATCCATGAAGGAATGAATGATAGGAATTTGATGGGAAGAGGTGTGAGCATACAAAAGGTACAAGAATCAGCTTAAAGCCACGCTCAAAGGGAAAAAGAGCATGAAATTCATCTAAGCAACAACAAGATTGTTTCATTTCGACACTTACTGAGTAACTCCTATGTGTCCGACACTGTTGGGTACAGCAGAAACAGTATTAAGAACTGATCCTGTCTTTGAGGAATTCACAGTCTCAGGGAGGAGAAAGGTTAAAAGATGACTAAAATAGTACAACAGGTCTGGGTGTTAGAGATGGCTATTGTGCCCCATTATAGGTGTATACTTATTTCAACCAATCATGTGGCTGCCCAGAATAAAAGACTACTTTTCCCAGCCTCCAGTGCTCCTAGGTATGGCCATGTGACTAAAATTCTGGCCAAGTAGAATTGCCAAGTGTGTCTTCTGGGAAGCATTCCCATTGGCTAGACCTTAGTTGTTCATCATCCCTCTCATCCAAGGTCATGAAGACCTGCTAATTCTATCTCAATTAATTCTAATCTAATTCTATCTCTGTCATTTTTTCCCCCTTGCTCCTCCTCTAGATCCCTTCTGCTCTGGTCAAGGCCTCTTGTCTAGACGATTACACAGACTTCATGATTGGCATCCCTGCCTCTAGTTTTGCCTGGACCTCTCAGTCCTGCAATAAATCTCTTCTTCACACCCTAAGGATAATGAACATTTTAGAACCTAAATCTGGTCATGTTCTTTCCTCGCCAAAACCCCAACAAAGTTTCCTCATTATTCTCAATTTGAAGTTCAAAATCCTAACAAAACAGTTCATTCTGATCTCTGTTTATGGTTCAACCCTCCCCACTGCTACAAGGTTGAGTAAACGTGTACAAATACGGCACATAGAGCCTTTACTTCCTACATCCGGCTTTGTTTCATCCCCACTACATGCCAATCCCTACAAACCCCAGGTTCTACACACTAATCCCATTAGATCATTGTGTTTCTTAACTACCTTGTCCTTGTCATACTTCTGAGCCTTTGTTAGGTGTTGTTTTCTTTTCAATTCCCCTCCTCTGCTTATTGAATCCCTATGAATCTACCCTTTAAGACCAACCTCAAGTGGTACCTCATCTCAGAAGCCTTTCCTAATGTCCTCTCCTCACCTTCTCTACCCTCATATGGAAAGACAGTTGTTCCTCTAGTTTTATCCTACATGTCTCTGTTATAGCATGTATGACATTACCTCTCTGTGTCGCTGGCCAGATCTTGAGCTCTTTGAGTCCAAAGTTTATGTCTTAATAATCTTCTATCTCCATAGTCAAGATTCAAGATATTGACCTGGCTCAATAAATATTTGTTGAGCGAAACAAACTTGGAAAGTTTAACAAACCATGGAACAGTTAACACACCTGATGTACCTTTTCCTTTTCCAAGCCTTAAATCAAACATCCTGAGTTGTGTTATACAAATAATAACGGGTTTAATCTTGTGTTTTGCTAAAGTGCTGTGTCCTGGACTTGGGTTAAGTGTTTTCTCCACAGCTTTGTTTCCTTAAACTAGTTCATTTAAGAACTTGCCGTTCTCTGGCCTAAGGAGGAGTATCAGCCATTCTGCAACAGATTGCAAGATTAAGTGCATGGGCATGGTTTGATCAAGTCTCCATGATGACATTCTACAAAGAAGGCATTCTTGGATAAGATCAAATGGGAATAGGATTGCAAGGCAGTCACGGTTCTGGAAGCTTCCTTCTTTCTAGGATGGTAAAAGAGGGATGATTTGAAAAAATAAAATAGCCGATCATTTGAAGGTATGACATCTTTGTCTCGCTCCCAGGAACAGTGAGGTGATTAAATTAGTTCCTTTTTCTTTTTCACCTGCAGCGCTGTGAAAAGTGGCCCTGACCTTGAATTGCCCATCATCCATGTGCCTTAGGAGTTCATACCTGTAATGTTCTCATTATGCCATAAGCTCTTCCATGCAGGGGAATGGACAGAGAAACAACTTCATTAGCAAGAGAAAATTGGACCCAGAATCATTAAAGCAATGGAAATTTAGGCAGTATAATCACATACCCCCCAACTCACCATCCCACACACACCCTGCCTCACCCCTTCAAGGGCCTTTAGGGTTTTTTTGGATGATTGGTCTTTGGTTCCCTGCCTACATCAACTGATCTAAGGAAAAAGGGATTTTTTTTCTTTAGAGGGAATTTTCCCTTCTGATTCGATCTTTTTCACTTTTATTCTCCACAGCACTTACTATGTATAGCATTTGACAAAAGATGTCCCAAAGGTCTTAGTGCAATTTTAAATGATCATACTGTCAGAAGTATATACGTTACAAACTTTAAAAACCATTTGAAAGTTCAGTTTTTTTACTTCTTCGTGCAATTACTACATTTTTTAATGTTTTAGAATAATTCATATTTAATTTTAATTTTTGTCCCTCTAATTGAAGTTAACAAACATTGACCAAAACAAACAAACAAACAAAAATGAAAACATTAGTCATTCAAGGGAATTCCCTGGCGGTCCAGTGGTTAGGACTTGGCGCTTTCACTCCCGTGGCCCAGGTTCAACCCCTGGTCCGGGAACTAAGATCCCACAAGCCACCTGCAAGCCACGTGGTACAGCCAAAAGAACAAAAAACAAACAAAAAGCAAAGTCATTCAAAATACACCAAGATGCATAAAGGTAAAGAAATTGAAATACTAACACTTTCAAATGATTTTTTTGTTGTTTTTAACATATATACTGTTGGAGTAATGAAAGCTTGAAACCACTTTAAGATTTTGGGGACATTCTGCACACACTATGCCTTAGGCTCAATTGAAGTAACTTGCTTGTATCTGAAGTCACTTTTAAAGCAGTATGAACTTTGCTTGGAAAATAATCATTTTATGGAAATATCTGAAATATTCAAAAGCCTTAGAGTAATCAACAATGTGGTTGTCACTTTGTGAGATTTTCAGCCATCTGTCTTCACAGCACTAAAACTAATATTAAATAAAAGATTCATAATGATGAACACAATGGATATTTGTATCTTAATGTAGTCTTTTCTAGAACTGATTTATGAACAGGGTTGTTTGAAAACCCATCCTCCTCTTAATGTCTTTTCCCAAATCAGTTAGACCCTGTTTTTAATATAGAAACATTTACTGCTTTTAAAATTAAGAATTGTAAATGAGTTGATTGGCTGCTAAAATGGTATTTTATGCAATTTTTCTCTTAGAAGTAATTGTAAAAATGAGTTTCATTTTAAGGCATTAAATTCCTGTTTCCCTAATAAAATAAGTATATCTGTTTACAAGCAATTTTAAAAAATAACTGCACCCTAATTCCTATTGCTTTTTTTTTCGGCCGTGCCACACGGCTTGTGGGATCTTAGTTCCCCAACCAGAAATTGAACCCGAGCCCTTGGCAGTGAAAGCACCAAGTCCTAACCACTGGACCACTAGGGAATTCCCTATTGCTTCTTTTTCCAAATTCTCCTGTCAGGTGGG
Source organism: Eubalaena glacialis (assembly GCF_028564815.1). Taxonomy (NCBI): domain Eukaryota; kingdom Metazoa; phylum Chordata; class Mammalia; order Artiodactyla; family Balaenidae; genus Eubalaena; species Eubalaena glacialis. Next base: position 29,256,475 of record NC_083722.1, on the reverse strand, counting down.
CTGAAGACAGAGGGATTTGCAAGGCAGAGAGCAAAATTTAAGGATGGGGAAGCCAGGGGTAGAAGGTTGAGTGTTATCTCTGTGGAACTCAGAGAAAAGTATAACTTGAAATTTCACAGGTCATAAACTCTTAGTTTGAGTGATTACTATATGCCAGACATTTTCACAAATATCATCCTACATTAATCTTATGAGGCAAGAATCCTTAATCATATTTTACAGATGAAGAGACAAATTTTCAGAGAGGCAAGCGACTGGTCCAAGCTCACACAGCCAAGCAGTAAAGCTAGAATCCTACCCAGCTGCTTGGCGATGACTCCTGCTGGTGGCAGAAACTAAGACCCAGTTTGAGAAATGCAACTTTATTCAGCTCAGATCAGGAAAGAACCTGAGATCCATGCTCCCTTTACCTCTGACCCTCGCTGAAGACAGATCTCTAAATTCACTATGTACACTGCCCCCAGCCATTATATATCCACACTATTGAAAGTTTTTCAAATTTGTTTGTTTGGCTTTTTTCTACCTTTTGACCCCGTTCACCCATTTCTCCCACCCCTACCCTCCACCTCTGGCAATCACCAATCTGTCCTCTGTATCTATGTGCTTGTCTTTTGGGAGTTTTGTTTTGTTTTGTTTTTTAATTTATTTTTGGCTGCGTTGGGTCTTTCTTGCTGTGCGCAGGCTTTCTCTAGTTGCAGTGAGCGGGAGCTACTCTTTGTTGCAGTGAGCGGGCTTCTCATTGCAGTGGCTTCTCTTATTGCGGAGCACGGGCTCTAGGCACGTGGGCTTCAGTAGTTGTGGCATGCGGGCTCAGTAGTTGTGGCCCACGGAGCTTAGTTGCTCTGCGGCATGTGGGATCTTCCCAGACCAGGGCTTGAACCCGTGTCCCTTGCGTTGGCAGACGGATTCTTAACCACTGCACCACCAGGGAAGTCCCTGTTTTGTTTATTTAGATTCCACGTATAAGAGAGTCATACGGTATTTGTCTTTTTCTGTCTGACTTATTTCACTTAGTATAATGCCCTCGAGTTCCATCCATGTTATTATATTGCAAATGGCAAGATTTCCTTCTTTTTTATGGTCCATCCATGTTGCTGCAAATGGCAAGCTTTACTTCGTTTTTACACACATACTAGAATTTCTTTATCCATTCATCCATTGATGGACACTTAGGCTGTTTCCATACTTTGGCTATTGTAAATAGTACTGCAGTGAACATGGGGGTGCAGATATCTTTTTGGATTAGTGTTATCATTTTCTTTGGATAAATACCCAGAAGTGGGATTGCTGGTAGTTCTTATTTCTTATTCGTGTTTGTATTATCTCACAGCACTTGGAACAATACTCTTCAAACAGGGGCTTGAGAAACATTTGCCTGCTTAATTCAAGATTAGCAGTAAATCCAAACTTTTTTCTGGGATACATTGACTTGAGCTGATATAAGAACAAGAATATGTTTGGGAAACTTACCCCCCAGGAATTTATATTCCAAGAGAGAAAGGAAGGGGAGAAAGAGAATTATGTAGTCTTTTCCTTCCTTCCTTTTTTCCTTCCTTCTTACTTTCCTCTCTTCTTTTTCTCCATCTCGTTCTCCTTATTGTTTTTGGTTTGGTATGACACCTGTTACACACTGAAACTTTTTCTTAGAAACATGTCAACATGTTTATTAAAATCTTTTTGGTATATCTGTACTTTCTAAATATCTTTAGACTATCATACCACTCTAAAAAATCAGAAAGAAGGGGTGAAGGGAGGGACCGAGGGAGGGAAAGCTAGAAAGGAAAGAGAAAGAGCACTAACTACAGGCTAGGCAACTTGCTAGGTAGATCTCATTTGTTAATTTGTGCATTTGTGAGCTGGATAATTTTATCCACATTTACACACAAGAAAAACTCAAGTGTGAAGAAATGTAACTTCTTACATTGTAAGAAGTAAATCTTCTTTCCCCATATAGGTCATCACTCCAACTCCTCTTTCTAAAATAGCAATCCTTGTTATTTTCCGTACTCTTCCCTGTTTTATTTTTATCAGCATTTTTCTTTACCTGGCATTGTATTTTATCTTTATGTGTTTACCTTATCGTGTTCTGTCTCCCTGATAAGAATTTAAGCCCTGTACTTACATCTTACAATGTACTTAGATACCTAAGTTACACAGGTGTGAAGTTTCAGAATCCAGACTTGAACCCAGGCTTGCCTAGCTGGCCTACTCTTTGGATTATTTTGTACAATAAACCAGAGTAGTGAGATTTGTCTCAAAAGTTACATTCGGGGAGTTCCCTGGCGGTCCAGTAGTTAGGTCTCCGTGCTTTCACCACCAGTGCCCAGGTTCAATCCCTGGTTGGGGAACTAGGATCCCACAAGCTGCGCAGCACAGCCAAAAAAAAAAAAAAAGTTACATTTGGTTTTTGTAATTATGTTGTTGTTAATATTGGGTTTTGCCTTTTCAGTCCTCAATTTTTTTTTTTTTAAAGAATACTACAACCCAAATATCGTTTGTGTGCAGGAAGTAAGGTGTTTCCCCCATTCTTTTTTTTTTTTTCCTTTAATTTTTATTTATTTATTTATTTATTTATGGCTGTGTTGGGTCTTCGTTTCTGTGCAAGGACTTTCTCTAGTTGCGCCAAATGGGGGCCACTCTTCATCGCGGTGCACGGGCCTCTCACTGTCGCGGCCTCTCTTGTTGCGGAGCACAGGCTCCAGATGTGCAGGCTCAGTAATTGTGGCTCACGGGCCTAGCTGCTCTGCGGCATGTGGGATCTTCCCAGACCAGGGCTCGAACCCGTGTCCCCTGCACTGGCAGGCAGATTCTCAACCACTGCGCCACCAGGGAAGCCCTCAGTCCTCAATTTTGACCAGTGTAATGAGCAGATTTAAAACCCTGTGGCCCATTTTTCATCCTCCACATCCTCAAAGATGAGCTCCCCAACCCTCTGGCATTTCAGCTGCAGGAGCAGGCGGGGCTGAGCCACCTGGTAAGGACAGTCAAGGACGTCCCCTCTGGCCCCTGGACCAGGCAGAAGGTGCGAGCAGCAGTGGTGTGGAAGCTGATTCCCAGGGGTGTCGGCCTCTCCTTCTTTGCTCTGTTTTGTTTCTTTACCCTTCCTTGAATCACATGTTCTCAGCTTCACCTTCCAAGCTTTCTCCCACCTCCCCCTGACCCCACTTACACTTTTGAGTCCTCCTTCATCCCCTGTGTCCAAGATGCTAATCATGGAACAAAATCAACAATAGGAGAAGTAAACCAAACCAGACAATGGAGAAGAAAGCCAAATATCTTTCCAGATATAAGAGGAAGAAGCAAATCCTCTGCAAGACGCTGTCATGGGGTGATGGCTTGGGTATCAGGGCTTGGGAAGGGATGGTTCCTTTCGACTCTCAAAGGAAGGCTGAGCTAGTCCGATGCAGAGGCTGGGATCTTGAGAAATAAAGACTTGCCCGAGGTGGGGACTCTCAGGGCCACGGAAGGATGCAAGCGGCTATGATCAGTTACACCTTCAGGGGATACAGGAGGGCTTCTCAGCAGAGATGACACATGAAGAGGGCTTTCCTGAAGGCAGCTTAGCTGTGCCGTTGAGACGGGGAGAGGGGCATCTGTCTCCCGCACCAGAGGAGCAGCCAAGCAAAGACAGAAGGTCCTCTAAGACCCTCCGGGGTACAACCCCTGGAAACCTGTCCACTTTCACCTAGCAGTCCTTTCCATGCTCACTCCTCTCCAGCCACACCCACTTCCCGGCAGGTTCTCAAACTCACTACCCAGATCCTGCCCCAGGGCTTTTGCACTTCCTCCCCTCCTTCCCTGCCTATCTCTTTCCTCCTCCCTCACTGCTCACGTGCCACTCCTCAGAGAAGACCTCTCCAACTCCTCTTTCTTTTTTTTTTTTTAATTTTTATTGGAGTATAGGTGATTTACAATGTTGTGTAGTTTCTCTTGTACAGCAAAGTGAATCAGTTACATGTATACATATATCCCCTCTTTTTTTAGCTTCTTTGCCCGTATAGGTCATTACTCCAACTCCTCTTTCTAAAATAACAATCCTTGTTATTTTCCGTACTCTTCCCTGTTTTATTTTTATCAGCATTTTTCTCTACCTGGCATTGTATTTTATCTTTATGTGTTTACCTTATCATGTTCTGTCTCCCTGATAAGAATTTAAGCCCTGTACTTACACGACCTTTTCCTCTAGCTTCTTAGCAGACCTGGAAAGATTCCCCTTTTCTGCATTGGCCACATAACTTTCCCTCTGCCTTAGAATTCCATCACCCAGAGGGCTTTGCATAAAAACTCTTCCCACTCAGGGCAAATGGTCCTCACAATTCATTTGTGAATCCAAATGAGATTGCCTTATCCCCATTTAACCTTTGCTATCTTTTTTTCCTTGGACTTTATTATCTCAAAATGAATCATTCTACCTCTCCCTTACCTGTCTGTGCCCTGGTCTGTGTCAAGCTGTCTGCTGTAATGCTGAGGGCCTGCTTCAGATCTGGGGCAAAAAACGTAAGGTGGGACCCGCTGGCACAGTTGTGTTTTTCTCCAGACTGGTCGAGCTGCTTGGATGCAAGCACATGGAGGACTGGGTAAAGTTGAAGCTTACAACAGAAGGGAGAGGCAGGGTGTGGAGGGTGCCTGCAATGGGGGCCTCACAGAGGTGGGTCCTGGAATCTACGCTGAGGAAGTGAGGACGTGGGGACAGATGGCAGGTGATTGGGGGAGGTGGAGAAGCCTTCTCTGCCCCACCGAAAGCCACGTCCTAATTCCCAGAACCTGTGACGGTTACCTCATAAGGCAAAAGAAACTCTGCAGATGTGATGAAGTTAAGGATCTTGAGATGGGGGGAGATCACTTGGGGTTGTCTGGTGGGTCATAAATGTGGTCACAACGGTTTTGTTTTGTTTTTTTTTTCTTTTTCTTTTTAAAGGTGTAGGCTTATTTATTTATTTATTTTTGGTTGTGTTGGGTCTTCGTTTCTGTGTGAGGGCTTTCTCTAGTTGCGGCAAGTGGGGGCCACTCTTCATCGCGGTGCGCGGGCCTCTCACTATCGCGGCCTCTCTTGTGGCGGAGCACAGGCTCCAGACGCGCAGGCTCAGTAATTGTGGCTCACGGGCCTAGTTGCTCCGCGGCATGTGGGATCCTCCCAAACCAGGGCTTGAACCCATGTCCCCTGCATTGGCAGGCAGATTCTCAACCACTGCGCCACCAGGGAAGCCCCACAAGGGTTCTTATAAGAGGGAGGTAAGAAGGTCAAAGGATCAAGGAGGAAGTGTGATGGCAGAAGCAGAGGTTAGAGTGATGCACTTTGAAGATGGACGAAGGCCATGAGCGCAGGAGTGTAGGTGGCTTCTAGATGCTAAAAAACACAAGGAAATGGATTCTCCCCTAGAGCTTCTAGGGGGAACCAACCGTGCTGACACCTTGACTTTAGCTCAGTGAGACTGATTTAAAAATTCTGACTGCACCACTGTAAGAGAATAAATGTGTATCGTTTTAAACATCGTCCCTCCAAAAAGAGTTCTGCCCTAAGGCTGTGTGAGAACTGTCAACTCCCAAGGTGTCCCCTGGATTTAATCAGGAAGCCACTTTCATTGCATCCTTATCCTCATCCCTCTCACCATCCTCACCATTAGCATCTTCAGGCTTACCTTCACTGCCACCAACCTCAGCAACAGTTAGTATTTACTGAGCTCTTGCCATGTACTGGGTTCCTTGATAAGTGTTTTATATGCATTATTTAAATTTCCTATCTATAATAACCCTCCATGGAAGATACTATTATTACCCTTCTTTGAGAGATGAAGAAAATGAGATTGAAAGTTAACTTATTGGACAGAGGTTTCATAGTCTGTCTACCAGGTAGAGAAATGCACATATTGCCTGTTTCATGGTTTGCCAAATTGTGCCAAACAGGGTTCGAGATTGGAAGTAGGGGAGCCGGTGGGGAAAAGGATCTGATCCCTTAGTATATCCCTTTCTTATATCTGCCTCCCTTTTGGGGATTTGGGGTGGGGGAACAGACACCCCATCCGTTAGAACCAAGCTAAGATAGAGCCCTAGTCCCTGATCCATGACTCTGGCCATGGGTCCCTGGAAGACACTCCAGTAATAATAATAATCACCATTTGCAAACCTACTATGTCCTGGGCATGCCATAAATGGAATTTCTAATCTTCACAACTATCCTGTATAGTAGGTGTTATGACTGACATTTTATCGATGAGAAAACTAAATCTCAGCTAGGTTAAAGGACTGCCCAAGGTTGCCTAGCTGTTATACTTAGGAAGTGGCTAAGTCAAGATTCAAAGCAAAGTGTAATATTGCAGTCCGTGTTGTTTCAAGTACATACTTTCTGTACTCAACTCCCACAAACAGGGTATATCTTAAGGTCCATTCAGGCTTACACTCACCTTTGGCTTCAGTATCTGGTCTTGTCTTGGTTTAACTGGGGCCTCAGTGGGTGCTGTGACTACTGTAGTTCAGATTTCTGCTGAGCTGGACTCTTCATAGGTGGTGTTCTAGCTTTTGAACCCAGATCATAACTACCCCAGCCTTGGGGTTGGTTGCTTGGCTGGCTGCTTGGCCAAGCAAACCTCAGTATTTCATTCTGAGATAGTCACAGGTTCCAGGAATGCGGACATGGACATCTTTTATTAATTATTCAGCTACCACCAAGGGGGGAAGGTGCGGAGGCGGGTGGGATGAACTGGGAGATTGGGATTGACATATATACACTAATATGCATAAAATAGATAACTAATAAGAACCTGCTGTATAACACAGGGAACTCCACTTTGCTGTACAGTAGAAACTAACACAACATTGTAACACAACTATACCCCAATAAAAAAAAAAAAAAAAAAGAAAATTATTCAGCTACCACGGCAGGTAACGCAGATCAACTCAGCCTTGGACCTGGCGCCCAGGTCCCTGCTGTCCAAATCTGGCTCTGGAGTCCACATCTCATCTTACTGTACACTTTGTCCCCCTGTCACAACCGGCCAAACTTTCCAGAAATTCAACAGTAAATAGTTATAGAATGCCTACTACGTGCCAGTCACTGCGAGAGGCTCCAGGGATTCCAGAGAACCTACTCTCCCATCACGGATGGGAAGCAGAGGGTAAAAAACAAGTAAAAAGAGAATTAAGTAAAATAATTAGAAGTTTTAATAAGTTCTACAAAGTAGCAACATTCTGAGTGATATGGGCAGGAACTCTCTGAGGAGGTGTGCTTAAAACTGAGTCCCAAAGGAAGAAAAACACCAAGAGCACATAAAGGGTGTGGGGAAGAATATTCCAGAGAGAGAGAAAAGGCTGGACTAAAGCCTTTAAAGAACTTGGCCCCTTCAAGGCACTGAAGGAAGGGGAGAATGCCGAAGATGGCCAATGGGGTGGTCGGGGGCCAGATTCTGTGAGCTTCGACAGTCCTCTGGATGTTATTCTCAGCAAAGTCCACTGAAAGGAGAGTACGATTTAAGCTGAGAGAGGTCGTCAATGATATTAAAGGACTTACTTGCCCTCCAAACTCGGGTTGTACAATTCTCCAACAGAAAAATGGAGGACAGAATGCAAGCCACACCTCAAAGAAGCAGGATCCCTTCCCTTGATGGAGGAAACTGAATGTTCACTCAAAGATGTTTCTCTGTACTTGGAAAGGGGTTCCTGGCCTTGTTCCCATGTCTGACACTGCAGCTTCTTTACCACTCAGCCTCAAAGATAGCTTTTTTTGCCTTAAACATCATCATGCTCTTTCACTATTTCCCAATCTGGGAATCTATCCTAAGGAATAATCATCAATGCAAACAGGAATGTATGTAGGAGACTTATAGCCTCATTGCAATAGTGAAAATTGGAAAACAACCTAAATATCCACCAGGAGGGAAATACTTAAATTATACTATATATTGAAATAATGGAATATTATGTAGTTATCACAATAATATGTTTTGAGAATAATGTCTTTCAATATGTTTAGTTATCTAAAAATTTTTGTAATATAACATGAAATTAATATAAATATTAGTTAAGAATATTATACATATATGCATATACATACACACATTCTTAATTTTATTTGAGGTATTGAAACCAAGCAAGACCCTGTGGAGCCCTCCTGGGTACAAAAGCCTTTCCATGTCCCCCAGTTCTTGTTTCTGGAAAAAGGCTTTATTCCCCTAGGCCTTCCCTGGGTTCCAAAGAGCAAATTCAAGCAATTGCTAATTATAGAAGTGAGTGAATGCAGAAACTGAGGAAAAGCAGTCAAGAAACAATAGTGTAACACAAAACCGATAAAACCTGAGTCCTAGTTCCTCCTCAAGGGATATCCATAACAATCTGATACTGTATCTTTGACTTGTTCTGCAGGAACTAAGGCCCCCACCCAGGTGAAGGACGCTAACTACCTGCAAAGATCCCAGACCATTTGGAACCAGAAGGTTGATGATTGCGGATTCCCGGTAACCACCATTACCTCCCACCAACCAATCAGAAGAAAGTCATGCCCCCTGCAGCCTTCACCCCAAATGTTTCCTTTAAAAACTATTCCCAGGGCTTCCTTGGTGGTGCAGTGGTTAAGAATCCGCCTGCCAATGCAGGGGACATGGGTTCGAGCCCTGGTCCGGGAAGATCCCACATGCTGCAGAGCAACTAAGCCCATGCACCACAACTACTGAGCCTGTGCTCTAGACCCTGCAAGCCACAACTACTGAGCCCATGTGCCACAACTACTGAAGCCCACACACCTAGAGCCCATGCTCCGCAACAAGAGAAGCCACCACAATTAGAAGCCCATGCACCGCAATGAAGAGTAGCCCCCGCTCACCACAATTAGAGAAAGCCCGTGCGCAGCAATGAAGACCCAATGCAGCCAAAAAAAAAAAAAAAATTATTCCCTAAGGGACTTCCCTGGTGGCACAGTGGTTAAGAATCCGCCTGCCAATGCAGGGGACATGGGTTCGAGCCCTGATCCAGGAAGATCCCACATGCCACAGAGCAACTAAGCCTGTGCGCCACAACTACTGAGCCTGTGCTCTAGAGCCCGCGAGCCACAACTACTGAGCCCATGTTCCACAACTAATGAAGCCTGCGCACCTAGAGCCCATGCTCTGCAACAAGAGAAGCCACCCCAATGAGAAGCCCGCACACCGCAACAAAGAGTAGCCGCCACTCGCCGCAACTAGAGAAAGCCCGTGCACAGCAATGAAGAACCAACGCAGCCAAAAATAAGTAAATTAAAAAAAAAATTTATTCCCTAAAAGCCATTGAGGAGTTTGCATCTTTTGAATATGAGCCACCTGATCTCCTGCTTGGCCCTGCAAAAAACCTTTCTCTGCCCCAAAACTCCGTTTCTGTTTGTTCGGCCTCACCGTGTATCAGGCACATGGACTTGGGTTTGATAACAATAAGGTAAAGTGAATGTAAAAATAAAAATATTTACAGTGGCTATGTAACTGGCATTTTAAAAATATCACCCAGTCCCTAATAGGCACTATGATAATATTTGTTGATTAAAAAATAATGTTACTGAACAAAATTCATGTCCCCGACACACAGTGAGGCCAAACAAACCAAAAAGTCAGAGTCTGGAGCAGAGAAAGGTTTAGTGCAGGGCCAAGCAAGGAGAATGGGTGGCTCATGCTCAAAAACCCCAAACTGGGGTTTCCCTGGTGGCGCAGCGGTTGGGAATCCGCCTGCCAATGCAGAGGACACGGGTTTGTGCCCCGGTCTGGGAGGAACCCCCATGCCGCGGAGCGGCTAGGCCCGTGAGCCGCAACTACTGAGGCTGCGCACCTGGAGCCTGTGCTCCACAACAAGAGAGGCCGCTTTAATGAGAGGCCCGCGCACCGCAATGAAGAGTGGCCCCCACTTGCCACAATTAGAGAAAGCCCTTGCACAGAAACGAAGACCCAACACAGCCAAAAATAAATAAATAAATTTAAAAAAAAAATCAATTTATCTTAAAAAAAAACAAAAAACAAAACCCCAAACTCCCTGCTGGTCTGGGGGGAGGGGTTTTTATAGGCAACATTTGGGGTGAGGGCTGCAGGGTGTGTGACTTTCTTCTGATGGGTTGGTGGTGAGGTAGAAGGGTGGTGCTCCAGGAATCTTGTGCTCAGCCTGAAGTTGCCATCCTCCACCTGGGTGGGGGCCTTGGTTCTGCAGAGGGGCTCAAAGATATTGTTATGTATATTCCTTGAGGAGGAACCAGGACCCTGCCCCAAGGCTGCACTATTGTTTCTTGACTGCTCCTCCCTTGTTTCTGCATCCCCTCTCTTCTCTGATCAGCAACTGTTCAAATCTGCCCTTTGGAACTCAGGGAAGGTCATGGAGGCTGAATGAAGCCTATTTCCTACAAAAAAGAAACGGGAGACACGGAAAGGATTTGCACCTGGGAGCTGCACGGGGTCCTGCTCCATTTCAATAACTCTACAGGAATACAAGAGAATTAACTTCAGGTCCGTGAATGACAACTTACCTCCCCCTTGCAGGAGAGTGCAATGGGTAATGGAAAGTTTGAGAATTCTTAAATTAGAACCTTTTTCCCTTATAAAAGGACCTTCCCATCCTTCACCTTGTGACTTCTGAGCCTCTTTTAGAGCATAAAATGTGCTTATTTGTGCCCATCTCAACATCCTTAATCTGGCTTATGCCCAGAAAAGTTATTCATTTCTTAATCTTCATCAGTGAAATAAAGGTGGTGACCGGGGAGATAATATATGTAAAAGAGGCTGGAAGCTATATTTATTGGCACGCAGAATAAGTTGTTGTTTGTATGGTAATTGGAGTAGCCCTGGGAAATTTGCTCCCTCCCAAATCTTTCTTTCCTTCTAGCACAGTATGAAATGCCGCATTAGAGGGTAATTTGTTCGGCTTAAGGCATCATTAAAATGTAAATACCCAGGATATAGACTAAGCCATTCTCAGTTATAATTAGTTTATCACGTCCTTTTCTATAATTCCAGGATCTGACCCTGGGTCCTGCTCTATGGGAGAGTGGATGCCACGTAGGGTGGGAGCTGGTGAGGAAGAAACACACAGGACCAGTGAGAACCAGGTGAGTTTGGCATGATGAGAAGGGCACAGAGCAAGGAGTCTGAACACCTGGATTTGAGCCCTACCTCAGCCACTAATAGTTATGGGAGAGGCTGCTTGGAGAGGGGGTTCAACACTGCCACCAGCACAGTCCTGTCTAACAAAAGCTAATTACTGCCACCCTGGGCACAGGTGATGAGTCCCAGGACAGCTGATCCCCAGGCCAGGTGGCAGTCTTCAAGAAGATCTGACACGAGAATATTGTCTACGAAGAATAACTATGAAACTAAAGGGGGACTTCCCTGGTGATGCAGTGGTTAAGAATCCGCCTGCCTTGGGCTTCCCTGGTGGCGCAGTGGTTGAGAATCTGCCTGCCAATGCAGGGGAAACGGGTTCAAGCCCTGGTCTGGGAAGATCCCACATGCCGCGGAGCAACTGGGCCCGTGAGCCACAATTACTGAGCCTGCGCGTCTGGAGCCTGTGCTCCGCAACAAGAGAGGCCGCGATAGTGAGAAGCCCGCGCACCGCGATGAAGAGTGGCCCCCGCTTGCCACAACTAGAGAAAGCCCTCACACAGAAACGAAGACCCAACACAGCCATAAATAAATTAAAAAATAAAAATAAATAATAAAAAAAAAGAATCCGCCTGCCAGTGCAGGGGACACGGGTTCCATCCCTAGTCCGGGAAGATCGCACATGCTGCGGAGCAACTAAGCCCGTGCGCCACAACTACTGAGCCTGCGCTCTAGAGCCCGTGAGCCACAACTACTGAGCCCTCATGCCACAACTACGGAAGCCCGCATGCCTAGAGCCCGTGCTCCGCAACAAGAGAAGCCACCGCAATGAGAAGCCTGCACACCACAACGAAGAGTAGCCCCTGCTTGCCACAACTAGAGAAAGCCTTGCACAGCAACGAAGACTCAACATAGCCAAAAATAAAGGAAGGGAGGGAGGGAGGGAGGAAGGAAGGAAGGAAGGAGAGAAGGGAGGAGGAATCTAAAAGAACCAATCAGCCCCTCTCTTGGGAACTTTTTTTTTTTTTTTTTTTTTTTGGCAGCACCATGCAGCTTACAGGATCTCAGTTCCTGACCAGGGACTGAACCCAGGCCACGGTAGCGAAAGCCCTGAATCCTAACCACTAGGCCACCAGGGAACTCCCTCTTGGGAACTTTAAAGGCTAGACTGAGAGAAGGACTTAGCAATGGGCACAAGCCGATGATCCACAGAGACCCAGCAAGCAGAAACCACAGGCAGGAGAGGCCAAGAGTCAGCATGAGCCATAAAGAAGACAGACGAGTTGGTTTTTTTCTTCTCAAGTTATTAACCTGTGGCAGCAGAAGTAGCAGGAATAGCAGAGGCAGAGATAAGAGGAGTGAGGCTGTCACGAGGCATAACCCTTGGGTGGGACTAAGAAATACCTAATCCGGTATGTGGCCGGATGCCTGTTTTCTGTGCTGTATCAACCCCTGCAGAACCTTAGAATGTTCCAACATCCATAAAGCCTGGCTGTATGGCTGCTGGGATTGCATCTTACATTTTCCACTTGCCTGCATGGACCAGGGTCTCCTACCACACACTCTTCTCCAACACACACACACACGTACATATACACACATACACGCACACACATGCCTATCCCCCATCAGAGTAGAGAACCAAGATGTGCCTCTGTTGCTTTCAGCTCCAGAGTCTTGTTAGCTTGAGATAAATTCCCCTGATCTGTTTTTTTTTAAAATGAAGGAGCTAGATTTCACTAGACAGTCTCTAAGGTCCCATCCGGACCTTGCCTTTAGAATTGCATGAATCCAACAAAGATGTGAAGAGATTAGGGTTGAACCATGTTTTTATTATGGTACCTTCGCCCACATTAAGGGAGGTGGGGTCTAAGAATTTACCCCTTCCTTGCTGTGGAAAGCCAGTGACTATCATGGCTTGCCATGACAAGAGTCAAGACAACAGGAGAGAGCCTGAGATGACTGAAGTGTGTGTGTGTGTGTGTGTGTGTGTGTGTGTGTGTGTGTGTTGGGGAAAAGGAGCTGACGAATGGAGAGATGGAGAAGTAGAAATTAGTTCGGAAGACAGGCTGAGAAGCAGAGTGGGCTGAAGCAGTCAGGACTGAATTAAGAAAGCTTGAGGTTTGCTGCTTTCTAACTAGTCCTAATTACATTATTTGAGTGTATATAATGGGTCTGGTGCCTTTTCTCCAAATGATGTTGACACATGTCTGCTCAAATAAATCAGTGCTCCTATCTCTATGGACTCATTTGGTGGGAATGACAAGCACACATGCTGGCTGGAATAGAGATGAGGAGAGGGCACAGCAGCAGGAAAAAGAAAGACAGGGACGTTGTACAATTGATCAAACCTTCCCTTTGCCACAGGATAATATCCAAACTCCCAGCTATATGCGTGCCTGGCCCTGCCTCCATCTTTGCCTTCCCACTACGTATCCTATGAGCCAAGCATATTAAGTTTCCTAGTGCTTTAATTATATTTCATTTTCTTTCTTGCCTTTATGGCTTTATGTATCCTGTTCTCTCTGCTGGAAAAGTCTTGACTCCCTTACCTATGCAGTGAATGCTTCTTCTTCCTGCAAAACATGAATCAAAATTCATAGCCCCCAACTAGAATATAAACCCTGATAGGGCAGAGCCCTTGCTGTCTTGTTCATGACTATACCTCCAATGGCTAGAGCAGTATCTGGCACTTAAGCTGGCACTCAGTCAATGTTAGATGGATAGATTGATGGATGGATGGATGGATGGATGGATGGGTGGATGGATGGGAGGATGGATGCATGCCTGCATGCATGCAGACATGCATGGACTATTCGTAAAGCTTTCCCTTAATCCCCACAAGTCCCTTTGCATGCAAGTCTTTCCTTTCCTGATGTCCTTTCAGCACTTTGTACATATCTTTATTAGGTGTTATTCCCAAGAGATATATTTACAACCACAAATTTCCATTTACCAAGGCTGGATTCTGTTAAGTAGAGATCTCCTACTGTGCTGTTGAGCTCTCAAATACCCCATTAGCCTGGCACCTGGGACCTGGGTACCTTCTCAGAAAGCAAAGAGAAGAATTTTAAGAGGCACGAGGAAGAGAGCAGGAAGGTGGCGTCACTGGGTGTCTGTGCTGGGACAGTGGAAAGTCACTGTTAGTGATAAGGCTGGATGACAGTAGATTTGAAGATATCGCCTTACTGCATTGTAAACCCTCCCTCTGTCCCCTTAAGTCTTCAGGAAGTCCTATATCACATGCTTGGAGTGAAAGTTTCAGCAGGAAGAAGGGACAGCACCTAGAATTTTGCCAGGAGATTCATCAACCTGTGAACTCAGGAAAAACAGGAGCTCAGATCAGAACAAACTGTAAGCTTCCTGGGAACGTGGTTATCTCAGGGTGGGCTTTGCACTCCCATGGGGCATAGAATGGGGTTCAAGACAATCATGTCTAGATATTTGGGACCAGGGAAGGTCCAGCTGATGGCTAACTCCTAGAAGGCTCTGAACAAATTTGTTGGGGAAAAAAAAAAAAGCAGGGATGAGAGGAAATGAGTGTAGAGGAAAGGGAAAGATGTGAATATGTATGCCTTGTTTTAAGAACGGAATCCCTTTTTTAGAGTCAGATCTTTATTTTAAAATCTGATCTAAAAAATAATAATTAATTAATTTAAAAAATCTAATCTGGCAATTTGATATTTTCCACCAACTCAGGGAGCAGAAACCTTCACTTCACAATTTGACATTTTCCACCAACTCAGGGAGCAGAAACCTTCACGGGCTTCACAATATTTTTCTTACGTGCTGCCTTTGAGGGAGGCTTAGCAGCAGCCTTTGTTGTATTTTTAGGTGCTTTCTTAGCCCTCTTTTGCTTCCTTGGCAGCCCTGTTAGGTCGTTCTAGTTGAGCCTTTCTGATTCCTCTTAGCCCTTATATCAGCAAGGGCTATACCCGTGATGGCCTCTGGAATTTGACTATACCGTGGGTTCTTTTTAAAATTTCTTCAGCTCTCCCTTTTTGTGCTTTCTTCTGGAGAGAACAGTCCAGTTTACCCGCCAAGGATTCCTCTTGGAAAGGAATGCCAACTTGCAATTTGCATTATGAAGTTGGAAAACCTTCCAGTAGGTCCTGGTGTAGAGCCTCCGGTGTCCAGGGTAGATTGTATACCCACCAAAACTGCAGAGCTCAACCCTCTTGTCTGCGGCTGCCAGGGAAGAGGAAAGATGGCAAAGAGAAGAACTGGGTCTTGATTATTTACTGCAGATATGGAAATGAAGATAGTACCCTTATAATAATAAGAGCTACTCAAAATTAGAATTTTCTCTCACAAACTGTCAGCAGAGTCTTTAGCAAAATTAAAAATGGGAGAAAATTTGTCTTACCCTCTCATCCATTTCATCCCAGATGTCAGGTGCTCTCCCAAAAGCATTTGCACTGCCAGAGGACAACTTTCTAACCCCAAAAGACCTCTCAAGGAAGGAATTGCATGTGTGGGGAAAGGGAGGGAAGGTTTTATGCATGAGAAGTTTAGGATTCTCTTCCTTTTCTCTGGGTCAACAAAATTCCCCACTGAATCAAGGAGTAATTAGAGGTTCCACCTTGAGCCCTCATGCCCTTTCCCTCTATAAGTCCTCCTGCCCAGTGTTGAACACATTGATGGACTTAATAACTAACTGATCACTGATCATCTTTTTGGGCTTCCCCTCCAGAGGACCTTTTTCTGCACTCGAAGCCTCCACACCTACAGATCTTTGTGCCACATGGGAATTTTTTTTTTTTTTTAAGAAAAATCTGTAGGTGAAAAATTACTAGTGAAACTGTGTGCGTGTATGTGCGTGCAACATGAAAGTATAGCAGCACCTAAGGAGCTCAAATCTTGGTTCCTGTAAAACTGCAAATTGATGTGGTATTAATACAAAAAGAACACAGTGGAAAAAACATAACTGTGTGTTTGCTGTGTACAGATTCTCTGCCATCTGTCCCCCCCTTCCCTTCTCTGTGTTCACGGCTCTAACTTAGGATCCCTAGTATCTCCCATCTTCTTCCTGATTGACCTAACAATTTATCTCCTCTCCATCAATTTCCATCCTCCATCAACTAGTCTTAAAATGCTGTTCTGATTCTGCTGTCACCTGTGCCCTATTATGAAGAATTAAGAATAGACTCTCTCATCAGCATGTCTCCTGGGCTGCTGCTTCAAGTTTCTGCTTTCTTGGGTGAAATTTAGTCCTTCCTATTCTCCAAACAGAGTACTTTTTACAGGTTCCTACTGTTAGAATTCATTGTTTTTGTGTCTGTTTCCACACAAGATTGTGATCCCACCCAGGATCCAACCATGCCTTAGTTCTCTGTAGCTCTGTGGCTCTGGCCCAATTCACTCACTCCATGACTGTTTGTTGAGTGAGTAATGGGCATGAAAGAAACATTTTTAAAGTAATTGGGAAGCTACAGTATTCAAAGCTTCCCACAATTTGGAGTGAGACCAATGTAATGTAGTAAAAAAGTAAAGATGTGGGAATAGACAAACTCAAAGTTTCAATTTAATCCCTGTGACTGAGCAGCTGTGTTGGACAAGTTCTATAGCTCCCTGAGCCTCAGGTACTTCCATCTGGTTGTTATGAGGATGGGATGCAGGCTGTCAGGTTTCACATCCTGACTTGACCTCTTGCCAGCTATGAGATATTAGGCAAGTTACTTCACCTCTTTGTATTGTACTTCACTTTTATGGGTATGCAAAGTAAACCTCAACAAAGCTGTTTTTGTTTATTTTTTATTTTTTATTTTTTAAAATTAATTAATTAATTTATTTTTGGGCTGCATTGGGTCTTCATTGCTGTGCATGGGCTTTCTCTAGTAGCAGGGGCTACTCTTCGTTGCAGTGTGCGGGCTTCTCATTGCAGTGGCTTCTCTTGTTGCAGAGCATGGGCTCTAGGCGTACGGGCTTCAGTAGTTGTGGCTCACGGGCCCAGCTGCTCCGCAGCATGTGGGATCTTCCCGGACCAGGGCTCGAACCTGTGTCCCCTGCATTGGCAGGCAGATTCCCAACGACTGCGCCACCAGGGAAGCCCAACAAAGCTGTTTTTAAAAAAAGGAAGGGAAAGCTACCCAGGTCTTCTTGTATTCCCTCCACGAGTGAGAATTGCTATTCTTAAGCATTCACGTAGTGCTGTGTTCATCGTGACCGCTTGGCACGATGTGTGCATCAAAATGTAACTGGATTGATTTAAATGTATGGAACAAATGGCCTCTGTGTTAAAGCCAGGTTATAATTACATTAAGTTCCTTTGAAGGCTATAGCCCTTCATAGAAATTTGTATTACATTAAAAGGCGTAGAGCCCTTTGGCCCAGGTGCCTTGGCAGTCACCCTGGAGCTGGCTGAGTGATTGGCTTCCTGGGGACGACCATGGCATGGAAACTAGAAGGGCACTCCCTGTGCACTCCCACCATGCAGGGCACACAGCTCCCTGCACCCCCCAAAATAGGAAGCACCCCTTTTCCCAGTGAATCTTGGGGAAATGGGCTGGTAATATAGCCATGAAATTGTCCATTTGGCTTAAGGATTTGAGATGAACTTCTGCTTTCAGTACCCTCCCTTACCAGCTAACCTGTATTTTCTCTGCCTGGGAACAGTAGGATGAAACTGAACTATTTCCGTGGTTTGGTGTATCATTACGGGCCTATGTGAAATTATGAGTTTAAATGAACTAGAAAGAGAGAATCCTTTTTGACTGTGGGTGTTGCCTAGTTATCTAGAGAAGAGAGTGATTACCTACTTTAGATTTGTCATAGGAAAAATAAAGTGTCCAGCTCCCTTTGTGACAGCAGAATAAGGAACGATTGAGTCACTGCTGTATTTGTGGAGGGCGAAACAAAGGATCTGGTTTCCCCCTGCTGACACCCCGTTTAAAAACGTAAAGATAAATGAGTGTAGCTTCTCTGTGGCTGAAAATATTGCATTCAATTTTGTTTTACCTAAAACACCATTTTCTGATGAGAATTTTCAGACTTTTTTCTATAACTGATGGCCAGTGGGGTATTTTAAGAGAAATGCAGGGGTCCCTCCGTCCTTTATCTGTTTATGGTACTTTGGTAATATGCAACCAAGCTCCTGTTCTAATGAGTGTTCTCTGGGGGGAAGGTCAGAAGAAGGAAAAGAAAGTTCATGCTAAGCTCTTCCGGGTGAGATAAAAGTTACGCCAGGAAGTGAGATTACAGTCAAGATAGGAAGTCACCGAGTTGCACCTGCAGGTGTTGGGGAAGTTCCGAGAAAGGAGAGATCAACTGAGACAAGAGGAGTCAAAGGAATGAGAAGGAGAGAGAATGTGTAAATATTGATTTGAGTGTCTCCTCTAGTTTTTTCATTCTCACAACAACTTGAAAGTTAGGTATTGTTTTCCGCATTTTGTTCAGGAAATTGCAGCACAATGAGATTTCATCTTCTGCCCAAGCTCATACAGCTAACAAGCAGTTGAGTTTAGATTGGAGCCCAGGTTTTTCTGTATCCAAGGCCCTTATTCATCCCATTCTCCCTTGGACTTGAGATGTGACTTGAAGAATGATTATGAATCGGATGGGTACTGGTAATAAAGTAGGGGCGCTCCAGGGTTAGCTAAGTAGAAGGAAGTATAATTTGGACTGGTGCTTTATAAGGGCAAATCCTCCCTTTTTTTTTAACTTTGGGAATTGCTGAGCAGAAATAAGCCAAGGCGAGTGAAAGCATCCCAGCGACCTTCTTCCCTTGGAAGCTCTCCTGATGCTCTGGTGCCTCAGATTTTTGCCTCGACAGCTTTGTGGAGACAGTCCATTCCAGTGCTGGAAAGTTCCAGCAGCCTCTCCATAATTTTATGAGCAGATGGCAGTGTTTGGACCATATTTCAGGGCTTACAGATTTTGTCCAGGAATTTTTAATTTTCATTTTCTGGTATAATTCATATGATCCTTGACAGCTTGCCTTGCTGAAATATTTTCTTTTTAAACTCTACCCTCCCAGTTAGTCTCTACCTGACTGAGCCACTGGCCAATTTAAACAAATAAATAGTCATTTTTATAGTAGCAATTCATACCTAGTTTTTACAAAAGTAATTCAAACTATCATTTCTGTGGAAATTTTCAAAGCCCATCTCAAATGTTCATCTCCCTAATTCTGGTGCTATCTCTGTAAGGTAGTCAGAAAGGAAAGGAGAATTAGCAAAGATGGTTGAACTGCTAGTCACTTACATATACCTTATCTTATTGTATCATCATCATTAATGGGTTCTTGGGAGCACAGAATAGGACTGATAGGAACAACCATACTCCTTAGTTTGTGGTGCATTATTGATGCCACCACCGGCATAGTCCCTTTTAAATTTAATTTTTTGCATTTTTTTTGTCTTCTTCATCTTCCATGCTCAAAGCCGTTTGCCACCTCCTTGCCACCATTCACATCCATGCTCCTGTATTTAATGTATATCATTCCATCATCCATGCCTTTATTCACAAATTTGTGTAACAATGAACAACAGAAAGTATTATTTTATGTTCTACATCAATTGCATTGTGCTAAGCATTTCATTGTGTTTTTTACTTTTTAAGCTCAATACTATATTTGTGAACTATCCTTATTGATATATATGGATCTAGTTCCTTCTTTCTGATTGATACACTGTATTTGATAACATGCATGTACCCCACCATGTTCATCCTTTCTCTGTTCAGTTTTTAGGTTGGTTCCAAATCTTTGCACTGACAAACATTAACAACAATGCTGTCATGAATCATCCTCCCCTTGTTTCTTTGTGAAAGATTTTCTAAGGTACCCAAGCATGGAATTTTCCTGGGTCATAGGCTATATGTGCACTTAATTTTACTAAATAACACCAAATTGTTCTCCAAAAGCTTATAGTCTCACCAACAGTACATGAGTCTTTCTGTTTCCCCACTTTCATCAGCATTTGATAGCTTATAACTCAATTTTTGCCTACTGTTGAGAGTAAAATGGAATCTTATTTTAATTGCATTTCTATGACTCTTAATGAGGTTAAGTCGCTCCTCATGAATTCAACTAGCTGCAAGAGTTTCTTCCTTCTGTGACCTGCTTAGTCATCCATTGTCCATTTTTCTATGAGGTTGCCCATCATGTTCTTGCAGATTTATAGAAATTCCTATATATTCTAGATGTATATCCATTAACAATATACAATATTTTATTATCAATCTACTTTGTAAATATTTTATTTCAGTTGCCCACCTGGAAGTCATCAGTTGACTTTCTATCTACCACCCATCCTTGAACAAAAACTTTTTATTTTAATGTAGTAAAAACCAACAAATTTCCCTCTTTATGATTTTGGAGTTTTGTTTAAAAAATCACTACTACTTCTACTTTCAGAATGGCAGCATGAGGAGCTCTGTGGATCACTTCACAGGATACAACTATAAATGGTGAAAATTGTATAAAACAACCATTTATATATCTGAAGAAAATGAAGACACTAATTTCAAAAAGATCCATACACCCCAATGTTCATAGCAGCACTATGTTCACAGCAGTTTATCTGTGTATAAAATAGATAAACTACAAGGATATATTGTACAACACAGGGAATAGAGCCAATATTTTATAATAACTGTAAATGGAGTGTAATCTGTAAAAATTTTGAATTACTACGTTGTATACCTGAAACTAATGTAATATTATGAATCAAGTCAACTTCAGTAAATAAATAAATATGGAAATTGTCCTAAGGACAGAGAGCCATTGAAGAAATATTTACTCAAGAAAAGCTACTAGGGGGCTTCCCTGGTGGTGCAGTGGTTAAGAATCCGCCTGCCAATGCAGGGGACACGGGTTCGAGCCCTGGTCCGGGAAGATCCCACACGCCGCGGAGCAACTGAGCCCGTGCGCCACAACTACTGAGCCTGCACTCTAGCGCCCATGAGCCACAAATACTGAGCCCAAGTGCCACAACTACTGAAGCCTGCACGCCTAGAGCCCGTGCTCTGCAACAAGAGAAGCCACCCAATGAGAAGCCCACGCACCGCAACAAAGAGTAGCCCCCGCTCGCTGCAACTAGAGAAAGCCCACGCACAGCAGCAAAGACCCAACGCAGCCAAAAATAAAAAATAAATAAATAAAATAAATAAATTTATAAAAAAAAAAAAAAAGAAAGAAAAGCTACTAGGGAATTCTCTGGCGGTCCAGTGGTTAGGCCTCGACACTTTCACTCACAGGATCCAGGATCAATCCCTGGTTGGGGAACTAAGATCCCGCAAGACCTGGGGTGCAGCCAAAAAAAAAAAAGCAAAGCTACTAAGTCTCAGTAATAACAACATGGATCTGCAGCATTTGAGCCACCACCTCCTTCCCTCATCCACGTCTCTTAAATGACTGAAGCTCCAATCCAAAGGGGTGTGGCCAAGAAAACAAGGCTCCCTTTCCTCTCAGCTTCCAGTCATGGACCAGAGTACCTCACCAGGAGTGGCAGACCTCCAGCATTTCTCTCTCTTCCCTGGAAGAAATGCTATTAGCACCTTCTCTAGCTCACCCAAATCTTAATCATTACTACTCTCAGTCATTTTGTTTTTCATTATGTTATTGGGCACCAAATCCCTGTGAGACGGGCAGACTGTGTTTCTTCTCCCTCATTTAAAGGTGGAGAAAGCAAGGCTCGAAGATGTTAAAGTAGTTCATCAATACCCAGTGATATGATGGTAAATGTTTAACAACAAGTTTTCTAGGGAGGGTTGTGGATGAAGGAGCCCTGACTGACAGCATTTGCCAATTTCCATGGTGTAAATACTCCCACCACAGCAAATTTCAAGCTACCAACATGATGTCCCTGAACTTAAAACAGGGCAGAAATTGACCCTAAATCCAGCGTGAGCCAATTCCAACACACCACTATATGAGAAAGAGGACTCGTGGAAAGGAGGCGGAAACTGATTTCTGAGTACCTGTTAAGTACTGGTTAATCTCCAAGGTGCTTCACCAACAGTATCTTCCCTCATCATGATAATAAACGTTTGTGGTAGGTATTCATTATCCCCATTTTAAAGCTGTGGAAAATAAGACTTAGGTTAGGTACCAGGCCCAAGGTTGTTTGCTAATATATGGGATGATATTTGGCTAAGCCAATGGAAAACCCTCCCTCCTCCTTTACTTTTCAAATCTCCTGTATATTTGGGTTCTCCATCACTGGTCTTTGTAAAAGTCCTATTTTTGCCTGGACTGATTTCTATGCCAGCTCCCTCAAGGCTCTGCCCAAGACCAAGGTGACACCAGCTTGACTCACCAAAGATGTCTACAGCTGCATTTCCTGCTCCATTGAATGTTACGAGTTCTTCTAAAATATTTTAGGGTTTCCACAGAACAGAAGGGTCATGGAGCTTGGGGTGGGGAGCTTTCAAGGCGGGCAAATACAAGTGTTCGTGTGGTCACTCTGGCCCTAGGACATCCCTCTGCAGGCTTGGATCCACGGTCAGCGTGTATGTGAGCATGAAACGTAGAATAAGACAGCATCAGCAGTGTGCATGGGATAGGAAGAGAAGGCCATCAGGATGACAGAAATTTATATTTCATTTTAAACTCATTTCCAGTAACCTCAGCTACAATGAAGAATGAGTTTATAAGCAAGATGTTTCAGGAAGAAAATGAAACAAAACAAATGGGTAAGGGAGGCAAGGGACTATTTTTTGAAGCAAAATTTCATCTTCAAAATCTATTTTTCAGTCTAACTGGTAGACAGTAGTTTCTTTTAGCACGTAAGGGAACACTTGGCTACTTTCTTCCACCTGAATATACAACAGACATTATCAAACTTGACCTTGTCTCTCCCTAGTGTCAAAAACAATGACACATACTCATGATTGAGTGCTGCGATGTATCATATGGTTTACATACATGTCTCTAATTCTTACCACAAATCCAGACATTTAATAACATAGCCCTGTTTTAATCTTGGCAGTAGGGCTCAGATATTTAAGTAACTTGCAAAGACCCTCAGCTGGGATTTGAATCTGCGTCTACCTAACCTCCAAGCACACGATGTCTCCATCACCCCATCCTGAAACGTAGGACCCAGACCAAAGCTCTGCTTCCTCAGCTGCCTCTCTGGGGCCCCTGTGCTGCCTTCTGTTTCTATTGTTTCCTGTTTCCTTGTGTGGCTGGTCTATTTGATGCCAATCTCAGTTCTGAAAGCTGGGTTAGTGGCACCTGGCACGTGGGCAGACAGATAATTAAAAGACACTTTCCACCTGTCCTGTGTTCTCTTTGGTGAGGCAAACAGCAGCTAATGAAGCTTGCTGACATCCAAGTTACAGTCCTGGGGGAAGGCATGGTACGCACACACCCATTTCATAGATCAGGCAAACAGGACTAGGGAAAGAACCAGACCTACTCAAAACAAATGGGTGGGAAGAAAAGCCTAACACTTTGTCCTGTTGCCTCATCATTAGTACCTGCTCATCTAGATTACCCTTGAGGTCATGTTATTATTCTAAAACTTGATATCTAGAGGTCTATTTCAGAACTTTTCCAGAGGGACAAATTACCTGAGCCAGATGAATACTTTTTGAGCAGACCATCCAAGATCTAGCTAATACAATTCCATGCTCCATTTCATGGCAGAGAATACACTATGTACCCATGAAAGGGACTTTGGATATGTATTTTTTTTTGCAAAGAAACCTGAACTATGGCAGCAGACTGTGGCACTGGAAAACTTCTAAAGGTAAGTGAGGGAACTCTTCCTGGTGAAAGAAACATTCACAAAACACCCAGGGATCCATGGGGATGTACAGTTTAGTTTCAAAGATGTAGTGGTGACACGGCCTGTGATATAAAGAACGGTGTGAAATCAAAGTATGGGCTGTTCTCTGATGCGTATCACAGAGCCCAAAGATGTATGTTTTTACCCATCTGTGGTGACTCTGAGCCTCTTTGATTTCAGCGTCCTTGGGAATACAAAGTGATGCATGATTCACTGATTCATTGATTCGACACACGTTTGTTGAGCACGTGCTATGTACAATGTACTGTATTACAATCTGAGGATTCAACAGAGGACAGGACAGATGGTCCATGCCTTTGTGGAGCTTACAGTCCAAGTGAGAAATGAGTATTATTCAAGTAATTACAGGAATACTAACTTTGTTAAAGATAGCCACACCGGATCTAATTGGGGGAGGGGGAGTTGTAATCATTTTAGAGATTGAAAACCAAGACTCTAGAATGTTGTCACAAATCTAGAAAATCTAATTGACCCGGACTTAATCCAGATTTTCAGACTCTTGCATCCAAATGTGGGAAAATAAGGTTTAATTTGTGTCATCTTAATTGGCAGTCTGTACTAGGAATGTAGCTATCAAATAATGGGGAATTCACTGGCGGTCCAGTGGTTAGGACTTGGAGCGCTTGCTGCTGGGGGCCTGGGTTCGATCCCTGGTCAGGGAACTAAGGTCCCACAAGCCCTGAGGTGTGGCAAAAAATAATAATAATAAAATAAAATAAAATAAAATAGCCATGCTATTTATTTGTTATGTTGGGTCAGGATTCCAGGGCCTGCTCCGAGCACAGCTGAGATCAGTAGGTGGAGAAAGCAGAACGTGCCATGTAGGCTGACTGCAGGTCAAAACCGTGTTTGTCCTTCTCACTTGTTATCTAGTTAGGAAACCAAGTGGCCCTAACCTTCCCCCTCCCGGTCAGCAGTATTCCTTCTTTCATTCAGTGATTCATTCAAAACATTGTAAACTTAATAAACTTCAGTTTATTCAGTTAATAAACTTCAGTTATTTATTCAGTTAATAAACTTCAGCTAATAAACTTCAGCTATATACCAGACATTGTTCTAGGTCCTGAAGATACAGAGGTGAGCAAGACAGACAAGATCTCTACCCTCCTGGATTTATAGACTATAGTCTAGTGATCAATAATTACATTAGGGTAACCAGTAACCACTTTTTTTTCCAATATAGCATAAATAAACAATTCAGGGAGTTCATGTTCCCATCATCTGCTGTAAATCCCCTTACCATGTTCTATTAATCTTGCTCATGGTCAGTGGTCTGTGGTGGCAATGTTTACATAATGAATTAGCTGAGCCATGTTTGGAAGACTTCGAAGCCCAGCATACCTCCGTAGTCAAACTTCTAACTAGTCCTTTAAGCCAGGACTAAAAATTGCTCAGATGGAAATGATAAAAGCTGATCAGACAAGGGTATTTATTAATTATCAAAAGGAAATTCAAAAAGGAAAACAAAAATGGAAGGCAAAGCTCTTGTCCCTGAAAAAGTGCCATCATTCAAATCAGAAAGCAGGCAGAAGTAACCCATGAATGAGTATCAACCTGGAACTCTAGATCTGATGACAAAGTTAAGAAAGAGTGAAATGCATTCAGTCAACAAATATTTACTGGGAGCTCATTAGATGCCAGTTTCTGTTCTAGGCATGGAGGATAAAGCAATGCAGTAGGCAGTATCCCTGCCCTTGTGGGTCATATATTCCAGTGGGAGCCAGAGGCCATAAACAAACTATTGAATAAAATTATAAAATGATGTCAGTTGTTTGGATGAAAATAAAGTAGGGTAAAGGAATATGATTGATTAGGGATGCTATTTTGTATAAGGAAGTCAGAAAAGGAGGGGACATGAAGTATGAGACATGAGAACTTATGGGGGAAGAGAGTTCCTAGGGGAGACATAGGCCATGAAGTGTGGTTGGCTGGCATTTCAAGGACCAGGATAAAGACAATGAAGATGGAGGGGAGTACGTGCAGCTGCATTTTTCAGGCCTTGGTGCCCTTGCATTCCTCCTCCATTTCTTTCAAATGATATTGCTTTGACATTCCATCTGAGAGCAGGAGAACAGAAGTTAAAAACATGGGTCACCGTCTACCATTAATGGAGTTGATTATAGGAGCACCACGGGAGAGTCTGGTTTTGGAGCGTGCATTACTATCCTCCCCTGCTTTCTTATCTCCAAACGCCTGCACTGGGAAGCAATGGAACAGAGAAAGACATCAGCCTTGGTGAGATTTACTTCTGTTCAGAGGGTTCCTACTTCTCGATATCCAATTAGTATTTAGGTATACTCATAATTTTTTTATTTGGGGACTTAGATTAGTTTTTAGATAACAGTGACTTGGTATATGACATTCTTATTTGAAAGATAAGAAAATTAAGTTTCGGAGAGGCTGGTCACCACATCCATCCACCACCAAACAGGACTGCGGGAAAGAAGGTCTCACTACACAGTATATTGGTTCCCACCCCAGAAGCTCTAGACTATTCCGCAAGACACAGCCATGAGCTACGGTAGATCTAAGTATGCATCACTCAGGGAGATTGGAATTACTTTAGGAAATTCTGATAAAATACTACCAACTAGAAAATTCACTCAAAGGAGATCTGTGAAAAACACCTTAGGATGGGGACTTTTTTTCCTGTGAGTTTCCTCCCATCAGACTCAGCAACCCCCTCTTGGGAATTCCCTGGTGGTCCAGGGGTTAGGACTCCATGCTTTCACTAGGTTCAATCCTTAGTTGGGGAACTAAGATCCTGCAAGCCGCACAGCGTAGCAAAAAACAAAACAAAACAAAAACCCTCTTATAATAAATATTTTGTAATATCCTTTTCCTTACTCTGAAATGCAATTCACAGATGATATAACCTCCTGGTTATTTGTCAAATGGAGATATGTTCTAGACCCAGATAATTATAAACAGGTTCCTCACCTACATCAACGTCCGAGGGGACGTATGCAAGTGCGGTAGGACTGAAAAGTTATTATAGAACATGGGTCAGTTATTTATGTGGATGTGTCCCACACAATGAGTATCCCTGGTCCTTGCCCACTCTGCATCAGTCCTTATAACTCCCAAATTTCCAAAATTCTCTCTAGTTGGCATTACGTTTCACATCAATTTCTTTCCTTTTGAACGTCAGCATATTTGACCTACAGAAGAAAGCTGGGACACTCACCTTTAGCCATGTGTAGTGGGTTGCGTGGTGGCCCCTGCAAAAGGTATGTCAATATCCTAACCCCTCAAACCTGTGTATGTGAGCTTATTTGGAAAAGGGGTCTCTGCTGAAGCAATTAAGTTAAGGGCCTCGAAATAAGACCATTCTGGATTATCCAAGTGGGGCCCTAAATCCAATGACAAGCGTCCTTATGAGAGACAGAAGAGAAGACACAGATAAGAAGTGAAGGCTACGTGATGACAGAGATTGGAGTTATGCTGCCACAAGTCAAGGAATGCCAAGAGACAACAAAAGATTCCATCTTAAAGATTTGGAAGGAAACACAGCCTTGCTGACACCTTGATTTTGAACTTCTACCTTGCAGAACTGTGAGAGAATTTTTATTGTTTTAAACCACAGAGCTCATGGTAATTTGTTAGAGCAGCTCTAGGAAATGAATATACTATGGGTACCTCTTCTTTGGAGATACGTCCTCAAAAAATTTTAGGAAGTTGGATCCTGAGACTGGACACTGAATTCACATTCTACATTCTCCACAAAGAGCTCTTGTACCACGTTAGCCATGAATCATTTCTCCTGTAGAATTACGTAGCAATGGGAAGGGTTGCAAAGTGCTCTTGTCTCAGTTCGCAGGTGAGGAACCTGAGGCCCAGACGGCAAAGAGACTGGCCCAAGGTCATGCAGCTAGTTGGCGGCTAAGCAGTGAACAGAACCAAGGTCTTCTGATTTGCAGAACACGGCTCCATCCACAGCACCAGCGCGCCTTCTCTGCTGACAGCTTGCTGCTGTCAATGTCAACTACTAGACATTTAGCCCTGTTATCTCACAGCCTGTGCTCAGAAACCCTGCCCTGTAACTCTAATGCGGTCTCACTGAGGGCAAGCATCCTTCTTTTGTGTCTCCTTTGCCATCACAATAGTCTGAAAGTGCTATCAGTAAGACCCATCACTTTGCCATCACAATAAGTCTGGAAGTGCTATCAGTAAAACTCCTCACTTTGACGGAAGGCTTTTTCTTCCCTTTGGTCCCATCTTTCCAGCCTCATCTTCCACCACTTCCTTTCTCACACCTTGTGCTCTAACAACACCAGCCTTCTCTTTATTCCTCTAATGTACCACCTTTATCCTTTCCTCTGAGCCGTCATGTGAACGGATGTATCAGTTCCTTTCCCAAGTGGAGGCTTCAATAAGCAGCCCAGAAGAAATACGGCAGGAACCAGGGTAAGGAAAACAGAGAGGGGAGAAAACAGTAATTCCCAGAACTAATATCCTAGAGCCCTGGCTACTCAGGCTTCATTCGTATTAACTCAAGCTTATCCTCACGTGGTCCAAAGATGTAGATACGTTATTTCCCCTGTTTTAAAGATAAGAAAACTGAGGCAGAAAGGTTAACTAACACGTGCAGAGTCAATAGTTAGGAGGAGAAGTTCTCAGTATTAAAATGCATGTGGCCCAGCCTGTTCTTAGTGTCCATTATAATTTACCCTCAGCTGACCTCTGCCATAAAAAGAACAACCTATCATATTTTGTATTTTAAATATTTCCCTTGCATTAGGGATTTTATATTCATAATCTCAAATTCTCAAAACCTGTGTAAAAATAAGTGCTATTTTCCTTCTACAGATAAGGAAACTGAGGGGTCAAAATGGCTTGCCTTAGGCTACTTCACTGGTAAATGGTAGAATTAGCATTCCCAAGCCGGCCCCTTTTTGCTGCCATAATTTTGCTGGTCAAGCCAAGCATATTGAGAAATCATTAAGGGGAGAACAGAGAATTTCTTCAGAGCAGTTTGGAAAGGCTGCCAGCAAGGGCTGTCCTCACACTGGTCCATGTGTGGCACTCAGGTCCAGCAACCAGGAATACAGCATGCCATGTAGATGGTGTTGGGGCCCAGGGTGGGGGGTGGGCAAATAAAAACTCAGATACACTGTGACCTCCTTACAGAATCACCTGGATAATATAAGACAAAGTTTCATCCTCTCTAATTTATCCTTTAAAGTCTGAGTGTCCCTTTTATTAAAGCCAGAACCATGGAGGAGGCTGGCGCCTCAATGGTGATGATAATGGTAATGATGATGGTGGTGATGGTGATGATGATAATGATGATGATAATGGTGGTGATGATGGTGGTGATGATGGTGATGATGATGATGACAAGGACAACGATGCCAATAACTTTAAGAATCTCATTTGGAAAAATCTTTCACACTAAGCCAGTCGGCACAAAGCTGTCTGGAATTGGCAGCTGCAAAAGTAAATTGGAAGAAATTAATCCAGAATTAATCCTACTGATTTTCTCAACTTGAACTTGAACTCCAAAAGGCACTTGATTGAATAAAAAGGAATTATTGTGGGGGGGGGAACCTTAACAAAGAGTTTGAGAGTGAATTTTTTGTTCATATTTTTGAAGTACGCTGAAACAACCTTTTATCATTTAAAAACAATCTGAACTATCATTTAAAAATTATTGCACTTAAATGAACTCTAGAAAAATGAAAAGTTCTCCTTGTTTCTACTTCAAAAATGAATGCTATAGAACAACTGACTCTGCGGAAATACAAAGGATCATGAGAGATTACTACAAGCAACTACATGCCAATGAAATGGACAACCTGGAAGAAATGGACAAATTCTTAGAAAAGCACAACCTTCCGAAACTGAACCAGGAAGAAATAGAAAATATAAGCAGACCAATCACAAGCACTGAAATTGAAACTGTGATTTAAAATCTTCCAACAAACAAAAGCCCAGGACCAGATGGCTTCACAGGCGAATTCTATCAAACATTTAGGGAAGAGCTAACACCTATCCTTCTCAAACTCTTCCAACATATAGCAGAGGGAGGAACACTCCCAAACTCATTCTATGAGGCCACCATCACCCTGATACCAAAATCAGACAAAGATGTCACAAAAAAAGAAAACTACAGACCAATATCAGTGATGAACATCGACGCAAAAATCCTCAACAAAATACTAGCAAACAGAATTCAACAGCACATTAAAGGGATCATACACCATGATCAAGTGGGGTTTATCCCAGGAATGCAAGTATTCTTCAATATACGCAAATCAATCAATGTGATACACCATATTTACAAACTGAAGGATAAAAAT
Source organism: Eubalaena glacialis (assembly GCF_028564815.1). Lineage (NCBI taxonomy): Eukaryota > Metazoa > Chordata > Mammalia > Artiodactyla > Balaenidae > Eubalaena > Eubalaena glacialis. The sequence continues at coordinate 29,226,382 of NC_083722.1, read as the reverse complement.
CATATGATCATTTCAGTAGATGAAGAAAAAGCATTTGACAAATTCAACACCCATTTATGATTAAAAAAACCCTCCAGAAAGTAGGCATAGAGGGAACTTACCTCAAAATAATAAAGGCCATATATGGCAAACCCACAGCCAGCATCGTTCTCAATGGTGAAAAACTGAAACCGTTTCCACTAAGATCAGGAACAAGACAAGGTTGCCTACTCTCACCACTGTTATTCAACATAGTTTTGGAAGTTTTAGCCACAGCAATCAGAGAAGAAAAAGAAATAAAAGGAATCCAAATCAGAAAAGAAGTAAAACTGTCACTGTTTGCAGATGACATGATACTATACACAGAGAATCCTAAAGATGCTACCAGAAAACTACTAGAGCTAATCAATGAATTTGGTAAAGTAGAAGGATACAAAATTTATGCACAGAAATCTCTTGCATTCCTATACACTAATGATGAAAAATCCGAAAGAAAAATTAAGGAAACACTCCCATTTACTATTGCAACAAAAAGAATAAAATACCTAGGAATAAACCTACCTAAGGAGACAAAACACCTGTATGCAGAAAACTATAAGACACTGACGAAAGAAATTAAAGATGATACAAATAGATGGAGAGATATACCATGTTCTTGGATTGGAAGAATCAACATTGTGAAAATGACTACAGTACCCAAAGCAATCTACTGATTCAATGCAATCCCTATCAAACTACCAATGGCATTTTACACAGAACTAGAACAAAACATTTCACAATTTGTATGGAAACACAAAAGACCCCGAATAGCCAAAGCAATCTTGAGAAAGAAAAACGGAGCTGGAGGAATCAGGCTCCCAGACTTCAGACTATATTACAAAGCTACAGTAATCAAGACAGTATGGTACTGGCACAAAAACAGAAATATAGGTCAATGGAACAGGATAGAAAGCCCAGAGAAAAACCCACACACATATGGTCACCTATGTTTGATAAAGGAGGCAAGAATATACAATGGAGAAAAGACAGCCTCTTCAATAAGTGGTGCTGGGAAAACTGGACCGCTACATGTAAAAGAATGAAATTAGAACACTCCCTAACACCATACACAAAAATAAACTCAAAATGGATTAAAGACCTAAATGTAAGGCCAGACACTATAAAACTCTTAGAGGAAAACATAGGCAGAATACTCTATGACATAAATCACAGCAGGATCCTTTTTGACCCACCTCCTAAAGAAATGGAAATAAAAACAAAAATAAACAAATGGGACCTAATGAAACTTAAAAGCTTTTGCACAGCAAAGGAAACTATAAACAAGATGAAAAGACAACCCTCACTATGGGAGAAAATATTTGCAAACGAAGCAACTGACAAAGGATTAATCTCCAAAATTTACAAACAGCTCATGCAGCTCAATATCAAAAAAACAAACAACCCAATCCAAAAATGGACAGAAGACCTAAATAGACATTTCTCCAAAGAAGATATACAGATTGCCAACAAACATTGGTACAGATTATCTTAGCTGCCCCTTTGGAAAAAGGGGAGCAGAGGCTGAGAAAGGGCACCAGAAGAGACAAGGTCGGGACTTCCTTGGCAGTCCAGTGGTTAAGACCCTACGCTTCCACTGCAGGGGACATGAGTTTGATCCCTGGTTGGGGAACTAAGATCCTGCATGCCACACAGCACAGCCAAAAAAAAAAAAAAAAAAAAGAGAGACAGGGTCAATTATGGACGGATGGAAGGATTGGAAGAGAGTGATATAGAATTATCTGAAAATTAAACTCTTCACAGAAAAGATAGGCAATGATGAGGCAGCTCAGTAAGGGATGACTTTATTAGCCGAGGCTCTTTAGGTCACAAGAAACAGACACCCAAATCAAAGTAGTTTAAGAGGGGAAATAAAAAGGTAATGTATTGGCTCACTCATCTGGGAAGGATACTGGGGCAATTCACATGACTGAGAAGGGAGCTACAGGAATCAGCTCTTAGGACAGAGAGACTCTCAGACACCAGGACTCATTATCTCTCCTTCCATCACCCATCACTCATCCCTCTTGTTTCTCCTTGGTTTCATCCCACAGACAGGCTTGCTCCACTTAGTAGAGAAGCTGGCTTAGGGGACCCCTAACCTCGAGCCCAGACACAAAAAGGACTTCTTTTCCATGCCCCTTATATGAATTTTAAATAGGACTCTGATTGGCCCTGCATGGGTCATGTGACCATTACTGCATCTGGGGGGAGGGGAGCCCCACCAGAATAACAAGAAAAAAAGAGAACAATTACTCAAAGAAAAAGAGTGCTGTAACCTGAAGAAGAGGGATGTGGAAGTATGATAAGCAGATAATCAATAGCTGTCACCAGCCTCCCAAGGGGCCCTAGATGGCCTGAGAGCAGGAGATACCCAGGAAGAGGCAGTGCTGACAGTGATGCAGGGAAGGATGTACCCAAATCTTCGTGCACAGCTCTCTTTGGCTACAAATAATACTAAAAATTTCTGAGAACAGAAAGCAACCACTAAAAACAGATGATATCAGGCAGAGAGCAACAGAAGCTCCTAAGGAGAGGGATAAGCAGATTATGTAACCTAAAAGAGAGATGTCACTTAGACCAGAGGGATATGGTGTCTCAGTTCATCTTGGAATCTTTCAACTGCCTCAATGAAGGCACTCAATAGACAATTTTTGAATACGTGAATGACGTCATATTTAATATTTTCACATGTAGCTCTCAGAGATGGATTACCCCAACCACTTCTGCCAGGAATGTGAACCAAGAGATATGACTTGGAAAAGCCAATCCTTGTCTCACTGCAGATCTGTGCCTCTGTATACCTACCCAACTAACAACGAAACTTCAAATATTAATACTATATTTTCTGAATTTTTTAAAAATTACAAAACACGGGAAAAAACTATCTTTTAAAGCAGTCTAATTTTTCATTATTTTAATCATACCATAGATGGATAGCTCTCTTTCTCTTTTCTTTTTATGACTATTCTCAAGCGCCAAATCATTCCAAGCTAAAATTGCAGGAAAATGCACTGGCTCCAAGAACCTTGTGAAAAAGTCTCCTAGAAACTCACTGGGAACTTCCCTGGTGGCGCAGTGGTTAAGAATCCACCTGCCAATGCAGGGGACCTGGGTTCGAGCCCTGGTCCAGGAAGATCCCACATGCCACGGAGCAACTAAGCCCATGCTCCTCAACTACTAAACCTGCACTCTAGAGCCCGTCTGCCACAACTACTGAAGCCCACATGCCCTAGAGCCCGTGCGCTACAACTACTGAGTCCACGAGCCACAACTACTGAAGCCTGCATGCCTAGAGCCCGAGCTCTGCCACAAGAGAAGCCGCTGCAATGAGAAGCTCGCGCACCACAACGCAAGAGTAGTCCCCACTCGCCGCAACTAGAGAAAGCCCACGCGCAGCAACAAAGACCCAACACAACCAAAAATAAAAATAAATAGATAAATAAATAAATTTATTTTAAAAAAAGAGAAACTCAATGGTATGGAAAGGACAGATATTGAATGTCATGAAAGGAGTCACTTTGTGGAGTCCCAGGGGATATAAATGCATAAACATAAGCCTTCTGATATGTTTGGGAACCACAACAGCCAGTATAAACAAATCATCTTTAAAACTGTAACTTGAAAAAAAAATACAAAGGGAGATAGGAAAATGAAGAAATTACTTTTGCCAAATGCCTCTCAAACAATAAGAGGGAGGACGAGGGGATAAATAATAGATTGGATGGTTTTAAGAGGCCTTAGTAACCATTTAAGTACATTATTTGAAATTTCTGAATATTTACCACAGAAAGCCTGTGGTAAACACAATCCATGTTGATTATTTGCCTGCCATTAAAATTCACACACACACACACACACACACACACACACACAATTTTTTCAGGCCAGGTCTTTTTAAAATATCCTCTTGAGAAGACTTACTCAATGGAAAACAACATTAATTATTGGATTACTTCATCCAAGCAACGGAAACCATGCAAAACGCTCAACTTTTTGGTGCAGACGTATTTCTGGAGTCATGCCCTCAACTTTGGATGCAATGGCATTGATGCAGTTCTGTACACAAAATCTAAAACGCAGCCTAGGTGATAGTATTTAACGAGCTGACTGCCTTTAACAGCAGCCTCAGAAATGGAGTAACATGGATATCATATCTATGATTTAAAAGTGAGATCATTGCCGTGTTTTCCAGTTTGGGAGAGAAATAGAAAAGTAGGAACCTGAATGCAGGAGAGGAGTATCCACGGAAGCTAAGAGGACCATATTAACTTTTGATTCTAAAGGGGTACAGGTCAAATGACGTTTTCTTCCTTCTTTCCTTCCTTCCTGTCTTCCCTCCTCCTTCCTCCCCTTCTCCTTCTTTCCATCTCACAAATTCCCTGTTTGTAAAGTTCAGGCAAGCTTTTAATTTTTTTCATGTAAAGTACCAGGAAGTTCCCCATCTTTGAAACCTAGAGCAATTAACCAATTTGAGGGAAGAATGGAATTCAACTTATTCCAAAGCCATCTGGAAAATCAGCAGTGTCCTTACATTGCTGTCCATACTGCTTTATGAGAAAATGAGACATGGTAACCAAAAGGCCTTTTATTAAGCAGTCTATCCATTTCCAAAATATTATCCTAATAGCTCAAGAAACCACTGAGAATAAGAAATAAGAAGTCTTGCTTGAATCAAATGTAAGGAATATGAAAGCTGCGTGCATCCTTCTCCTCTGGGATTGGTCCATGTGGCACATTAGAAGGGTATATTTTTTCTTGCCCTTTTAACTCATGTAGAGCTGCAATGTCAGAACTGGTTGTAAGGGGTGTAATCCTGAAGAATCCATGCAGAAGAACAAGATGCTGAAGGGTCCGAAGGGTCAGACATTGTCTGGGATGCTCCAGAGTCAAATTGCTTTTGTTTCCCTGTGATTCCCTTAGCTCTCAAAGTCAGTTTTTTTAAACCAGTTTTAATCCAATTCCTTCTTTCCTTGTTCAAATCTACTCTTTTTTTTTCCTTTTTTTTTTTTTTTTTTTGGCTGCATTGAGTCTTCGTTGCCGAGCGCGGGCTTTCTCTAGTTGCGGCGAGTGAGGGTTACTCTTCATTGCAGTGCGTGGGTTTCTCACTGCGGTGGCTTCTCTTGTTGTGGAGTACGGGCTGTAGGCGCTCGGGCTTCAGTAGTTGTGGCGTGCAGGCTCAGTAGTTATGGCGCATGGGCTTAGTTACTCTGCGGCATGTGGGATCTTAGTTCCCTGACCAGGGATCGAACCTGTGTCCCCTGCACTGGCAGGCAGATTCTTAACCACTGCGCCACCAGGGACGTCTCCAAATTTACTCTTGACTAGGGTAGCCAGGAGCTTTAATTTCTTTCTAAAATTACCTCATGCTTTAAGAGTGTCTTTAAAATCTCAATGTCTTTAAGAGATCTGCATGAACATCGAAATGTCTCTATTTCTATTTTGCAAATCTAGTAACGATGAGTCTCGATCAATGGCTCTGATCTTACAATGATCAATGTGGTCAGCAGAAGCAAAACCCAAATGCTTGACTATGTGTTCCTAATAACATGAAATGTCACAGGACAGTGAGTCAGCGTGTAAAGTCGCTCATATTTTGCACTTGGAAAGTATACTTAGTATCCTTAGTGCCTGCTTTTATTAACTAGATTTTTAATGACAAATGTGCTCTCATTTTAACAAGTAAAAGCATAGTGAAAGTATGCTATAAAAGTATAGTAAACGTTAATAATCTCTCCCCTCATCACCTCTTCCCCACTCCCCAAACTACACTCCCCACTTTCAAGTCAACACTTTGAATGCCAATCAAGTCAAGGGCTCATGAGTACCTGCAAGCATCCTTTAGTGCAGGCTGCAACTCAGGGAAGAAAGGAAGCAATTACAGGGGTCCCTTCTCTTCTGCGGATGGAAAGATTGGGCTATAGATGCCACCAGACATACCATGGGGCTGTGCTCCAGAAGAAGGATCCCACCTCTCTGTGACTCTTCCTTTTTATGGGGCACGTGTTGGGATGCGCTTGCAAGTAGGGAAGAAGAGCTTTGCGCTTGAGTACCAAAAGGGTGAGCATGGGTGCCAGCTGTTCCCAGGCTTCTAGGACCATTATCTGCTAGCACCTGATATCCTTGTGAGAAACTGAGTTGGAGTCTCTCCTCCCCAACCCCAGGGAGGAGCAGTCCCTGACCCAGCCCACTTACTGCTACTGACACTAAATGAGACTCAGGGGCCAAATATCCAAGCATTCTGCTTGTCTCTTTAGAATAACTTATGTTAAAAGCTTTCTTTGTGTTTATCCATGTGTGCATATCTATATCTCTAGGTAGATGTAGACATATATATTGTATGTATCAATGTATGTATATATATGCATCCTCCATATATATCTATACAGTGTATGTATGTTATGTATGTGACACATAACACATATATAAAGGGGTTTTTTTTTTTGTTGGGCTTTTTTTGTTTGTTTGTTTTTTGGCCGCGTCGTGCAGCTTGTGGGATCTTAGTTCCCTGACCAGGGATTGAACCCGGGCCACTGCAGTGAAAGCACTGATTCCTAACTACTGGACTGCCAGGGAATTCCCGTAAAGGGTTTTTTAGTATCAAAACAAAAAAGGAAATGAAATCTTACTAGACACATTATTCTGCAACTTGTTTTTTTTTTTAATTTAATTCCGTGATTAAAGTTGAGGAAATTGAGGGCCAGAAAGGTTAAATGATTACAGTCCAGGACTAGGAACCATTTAGTGACTGAACAGAATTGAAATCTTTATGTCTTCATCCCCTACACTGCCTGGTCTTGATGCTACCCTCAAAGCAACACAGACCTTGCCTGAGATGGGATTGGTAGATGCAAGACCCTTTGCTGGTGCAAAGCTGCACAATTTCTGCTCCTCTACAGAAGTGCAATTCATTCCAGATCCTGCAGAGCTGAAGCATCTGACTAGGCGGGTCTTCCTTTTTGTTCTGTCTAACAAAGAGACAACAAGTGTCAGGGAGGGTCCCCTGGGCCTGAAAGTGGCAGATGCCCTAGAGGCAGAGTAAATAAGTGACACAGAGAGATCAACTCTAAAAATTCTGTCCTCTCTAATCCTTGTCACAAAGTCTGTTTGTATCTAATATATATTTATCTTGGTGGAAGATGGCAGCTTTGCTTCATTATGAGGACAATAAATTTGTCTCTTCTTGGCACAATGCCATTTCTCAGTTTAGGGGAGTGTTTTCTAAGTGTCTTTGTCTTGTTATTCTGTGTTATTTAAATGAAAAATTCCGAGGACAATTGTCAGATATTACATTGTATTTTTCGGGATTGTTTAAGAATAGAGAATGTGTATACCCGTAACAAACTCCAGGTACATAACAGTAAATGGATAAATGGTATTAATGTGTATACAAGCTCTTCTAAATGAACTGTCAAATATTATACTGTAACAATTAAGACGGTATTCATGGCACTACACCATTTGATATAAGGGACTTGAGCATCCTCGGATTTTGGTACCCACAGCGTCTCCAATCCCCCAGGGGATACTGAGGACATCTGTATAATGCTGGTAACGTTAAGTACTTCGAAGAAAAACAAAACTAGGATGGGGACAATGCAGTGGGAGGTGGCATTTCAGGTAGAATCGTCAAAGAAGGCCTCGCTGGTAGATGACATTGGAACTAAGCCTGAATCAAGCGAGGGAGTGAGATGGTGGATATATTAGGGGCAGAAGGAAAGGCAAGATTTGAATACATAGCAGATAAATATCACTACCTCAATGACCTACTTATAGAAATGTTCTTCTACATAAATGAGCACAGAGTATTTTCATTTCCTAGACATTTAGCTATACCACTGTACCCTTCCTATCTGCTCATCAAATTTTTTTTTAAATAAAAGTGCCTATATAACAGATGCCATTGACCCTCCATCTCCTTCAGAGTTAAGTGTCAAAGTATCGTCAATGGCCCCAAAGTTCTACCTACTCTGCCCTGCCTGTAACCTTCTCCCTCCCCTCTCCAATTCCCTTTCTGACCCTATTTCCTACTACTGTGCCTCTCCCTCACTCAATTCAGCCACTCTGGCCTCCTTCGTGGCCTTTCCAGTCATACTTCAGCTTCAGGACCTTGGTACTTGCTTTTTCATTTGGCCAGGATGCTCTCCACCCAAATGGCTTTTATGAATCACTCCCTCACCGCTCCCCGGTCCTGACTCACATGCTGCCTCCTCGTGCATCCTTTCTTGACTAGCCTTTCTACAATTGCAGCCTCACCCCACAAACAGATTCCTTATCCCTCTTCCCTGCCTTATTTTCTCCTTAGGGTTTAACATCAGCTAACACACTATAGTCTAAGGTCTTATCTAATTTTCTTGTATGTCCATGAGGTCAAGGATTTGCGGGGGGTTGATTTTGGGGGAGGGTTTTTTGGGGGGTGTTTCTCACTGTTGTATTGCCAGCACCCAGGACAGAGCCAAGCAACCTGGTAGGCACTCAATAAATGCTTGTTGAATGAATGAATGATTGACAACTTACTTGACAAAATGATCAGCTATTTCACACTGTTTAGCATTTCAGCAGGTCACATCAGAACCATAAAGACATAGTTAAACCTGGGCTTAATCTAGGACAGGTCAAACTCACTGTGCATTTCCTGTATCAGGGATAGTCAGGATCCAGGATTGAGATATGAAGAAAGCCAAATACTACCAGGGGAGTCAAGGTCAGAATAGACAAAGCCCTTGCACTGGGAGCTGTCTAGATGAAGGGCTGTTGTGATGCTGTGATTTATAAGAAGAAATATATATAATAAGAATATGTATATATATTCAAACTTTTTTTCTGGCACAGAGCTCCTAAAACCCTTGGAATTTCCCAAGTGAAGAGAGCAACAAAGGTGTCTTGTTATGTTGATGGGTGACTTTTGGAAGGAACCTAAGGAGGCTAACTTGCCAGGAGAAGCAACCATTTAATTAGAGGGTTGGAACATTCAGTCCCAATTCGCACCCCCCTCCAACCTCTGGAAAGGGGAGAGGGGCTGAAAGTTTAATCAATGGTCAATGGTCAATGATTTAATCAGTCATGCCTGTGTAATGAAGCCTCCATAAAACCCTAAAAAGACAGGGTTTGGAGAACTTCCAGGCTGGTGAACATGTGGAGATTCAGGGAAAATGGTGTACTTGGGAACCATTGGTGCACATGGAAGCTCTGTGCCCTTTCCCCATATCTGGCCCTATGCACCTCTTCCACCTGGTTGTTCTTGAGTTATATCATTTTTTTCAAAAATTGGTAATCTAGTAAGTAAAACGTTCTGAGTTCTGTGAGCTGGCAAATCAATCAAACCCCCAAGTAGGGGGTTGTGGGAATCTCTGATCTCTAGCCTGTTGGTCAGAAGCCCAAGTGACTGCCTGGACTTGTAACTGGCATCTGAAGTAGGAGGGGAGACAGTCTTGTAGGACTGAGTCCTTAGCCTGTGGGATCTGATGCTATCTTCAAGTCATCCCTCTGTATCTGCAGGGGGATTGGTTCCAGGACCCCCTCAGATACCAAAATCCGAGGATATTCAAGTCCCCTGTATAAAATGGCATAGTATAGCAGGCCCTTTGCATCCACGGATGCAGAAACCGAAGACAGAAAGGACCAACTGCAGCGTTAGAATTGGGTTGAACTGTAGGACACGCAGCTGGAGTCAGAGAACTACTTGGATGTACGGGATCCCCCTGCCCCCATGAACACACACATATATGTTGGAAAGTCACTCCAGAACTTTAAGCTGTGTAACTCTCAGGAGGGAGAAGTTGCCTCCAGCTACTCAATGGAGACTTGTTGGAGGAAGGACTGGACACTGTTTATGGGTTGGCTCCCCATGAACATAGCTGGTCTTTAAGCTGCCCATCCAAGAACTCCCATACCCGCTCTTTTCCCTTCTCCTCCATACCTGACAACCAGCATCCTCCCAACTCAGGGAACATGCTGCTGTCCTTCCAGTGGAAGGGTAGATAAGACCTATTTGCCTTCACTGAAATGTGAGCTAATCCTTATGGCTTCATCACTACTGGATGGGAAATTGACACCACCAAGCCGCTGGGGGAATCCCTTGAGAAGTCTCACCACTTAGTTACCATCATGGGGCGTATCTAACACTCAGTAATGTTCAATGTGCTCAATAAATGCTGTCTCATGAATTCATTATCTATTATTTCTGTCTCTGGTCAATATAGAGCATTTACTCTAGAGTTCTCTACAAGACTGTGGGCATTGTGTACCTTGTTGGTAATTAGATTATGCCCTAGGCATTGGTAGATGAAAGTAAGCCTGTCCCAAATGTCATATTTCAGAGTCCTAAGTATAAAAATCCATAATCCGCTGCCTCTTTAAGAACAAAGAGAATGATGGCTTGTCTGCGCCGAGAAGGATATGCAAGATGAACACAAACAAAAAGTCGTTGCTGTAGGGACATGAGATTTTTAAATGACCTGGGAAAACCCGGTGGTATGGTGCCCCGGCGTAAACCCTGTGAATATAAAAACCAAGCTGGAACCTCCATACTGTTCTCCATAGTGGCTGTATCAATTTACATTCCCACCAACAGTGCAAGAGGGTTCCCTTTTCTCCACACCCTCTCCAGCATTTATTGTTTCTAGATTTTTGGATGATGGCCATTCTGACCGGTGTGAGATGATATCTCATTGTAGTTTTGATTTGCATTTCTCTAATGATTAATGATGTTGAGCATTCTTTCATGCGTCTGTTGGCAATCTGTATATCTTCTTTGGAGAAATGTCTATTTAGGTCTTCTGCCCATTTTTGGATTGGGTTGTTTGTTTTTTTGTTATTGAGCTGCATGAGCTGCTTGTAAATCTTGGAGATTAATCCTTTGTCAGTTGCTTCATTTGCAAATATTTTCTCCCATTCTGAGGGTTGTCTTTTGGTCTTGTTTATGGTTTCCTTTGCTGTGCAAAAGCTTTTAAGTTTCATTAGGTCCCATTTGTTTATTTTTGTTTTTATTTCCATTTCTCTAGTACCAAAATGTTCATTGCAGTTCTATTTACAATAGCCAGGACATGGAAGCAACCTAAGTGTCCATCAACAGATGAATGGATAAAGAAGATGTGGCACATATATACAATGGAATATTACTCAGCCATAAAAGGAAATGAAATTGAGTTATCTGTAGTGAGGTGGATGGACCTAGAGTCTGTCATACAGAGTGAAGTAAGTCAGAAAGAGAAAAACAAATACCATATGCTAACACATATATATGGAATCTAAGAAAAAAAAAAAAAAGGTCATGAAGAACCTAGGGGTAAGACGGGAATAAAGACCTCCTAGAGAATGGACTTGAGGATATGGGGAGGGGGAAGGGTAAGCTGTGACAAAGTGAGAGAGTGGCATGGACATATATACACTACCAAACGTAAAATCGATAGCTAGTGGGAAGCAGCCGCATAGCACAGGGAGATCAGCTCGGTGGTTTGTGACCACCTAGAGGGGTGGGATAGGGAGGGTGGGAGGGAGGGAGACACAAGAGGGAAGAGATATGGGAACATATGTATATGTATAACTGATTCACTTTGTTATAAAGCAGAAACTAACACACCATTGTAAAGCAATTATACTCCAATAAAGATGTTAAAAAAAAAAACAAGCTGGGAACAAGGATCTCATCAACACTTACGCAAATGCTCTCAGGAGAGAATGCTACGACTGATGTTGGGTCCCCCAGGATGCTGCGGAAGTTTGACGATAATCACCTGTGACACTCAGGCTTTCCTTGGGACACAGTTTTAAACAACTGACCTTATTTCTGAGCTGAGTGGATGCCAAAATTGAATTTCTGCTCAGTTGGAACCAAATTCATTCCTAGCCATCTCTCAAGTGAGTTGGCAATACTTGCTTTGCATTCTTTGTCTTACTTATGCAGAATTAATTTGGGGTCATTTTGAAGTCTTTCTCCTTTGGCCTGGGAAGGGGGGAGGGAAGCAGCACATGGCATTCCCGGCCCACGTGGCATTCCGGACCCACGTTAACCTCTGGGTGTGTGTGTCTGCTTTGTTTTCCACTTCCTGCAAAGTCTTGTTCAAGTAATATGGTGAGCGAGTCTACAATTAGGGTTCACGTCAATTTCACAAATATTTGTTGAGTAATCACCATAAGGTTGGATACCCTGTTAAATGCTGGGGTGCCTGGCCTGGAGGAGGAGTACGGTTTACAGAGAAAGTGATGGAGGAAAGAATACAGCTCTGGAGTCAGACTCTGGCTTCTAACCCTGGCTCCGCTACAGACCAGCAGGGAGAACTTGGGCAAGTCGTACACACACCACATCCCCTCCACTGCAAAATGGGGTCATAATCCCAAATTTGAGGAAATTGTATTTGCAAACAAATTCAAATCATATACATCTCTAAAATAGCATAATGCATAAACACACACACATACATACAACACGTAATAATAAAATCACTTATTATATTCTTTTCAGTGTATCATTAATCCCTAATCTCTACAAGTGGGCAACTGAGAAAGGGAAATAAGCCTCACACACTCCAAACAAGTACAGAGAATCACAGACGGCAAGAGACCAGATTCACATCGCTGATACGGGCAACAGCCAAAGTAGGCACACGTTTCAAAATGTACATTAGAGGAAATAAGTGCTGTGAGCAATAAGAAAGCACATCACAATTCCTGCTTAGGGATTTCTTTTCCCCCATCGTCTATCATCCAAGCCTCAGTGCTTATGTAATTAGGAAATGCAGGGTGTTTTGCTCTTACTGTGGTGAGCGTGCCTAATTTAAATGCTATTGTATTCCAGTCCAGATCAACATATAAATTAAAAGCTGTTTGACTCTCTGAGATGAGATGCAACTTTTGACTTTTCTGCTTGAAGGAACAGTACCATTGCCACTCTACTAAATAACCAAAAAAAGAAAAACTTTTTTTTCTCCCCTCACCCTCATGGACTATAAAATCAAAAAGACAGGGAAAATCATGCCCAAAGTTTGACTGAGGAAGAGTCTGATTTATTAATAAAATTACTCCCAGTAGTTGTAATAATGTATATATGTGTATGTAATGATAAAACATATTGTAATAACGTGTATGCATGTATATGTAATAGTGATGTGTATATGTAATAATGTGTACGTTCGTGTAGGTATATGTAATAGTATAATTCATATATGTGTATGTGATGTTATAATAACATAACAACTATCATCAATGGCCAATCTATAACCTCTACAGAGGTTATAACTTTTTGCACATGTGAGATCTTTTAAGGTCAGTGACCCTCTAAGTATAAAAACAGAACATGTGAAACCCCACCTATGGGTGTTCAGAGCTTCAGGAAACAGATGACATGTGAGTGAAACAGATATTTAAGGCATCGACTGTCCTCCAGAAGTGAGCATTTCTGGTTTTCTGACTTGAAGATGTAGATATTTTCAACCTTTTAATTCTAGGCTGCCTTATTCTTGTCTCCTATGGTGGGGCACACACCCTACGAATAAGGCCTGTTTCATCCAAGAAAAACAGCCTTTGACAGGACACTTCCTCATCTCTCACCTGATGCAAAGCAGTTGGCCTGTCTTTGGGTGACATCAACACCTTGAAATGTGCACAAATGGTCACTTTACCAAAACGTCTAAAAGGTCCAGTAAAAACTAATTCTATCTTAATTTAATAATGACAGTCTCTCTTTGAAAACCAGTTTCTGGTCAATGAAATCATTGAGTCAAACGATTATGTGATCAAATTCTTCCCATATCCTGCTAACATAGCTTGATGATTTTAATTCATGATCATTTTTAACTATTTCATGCAGACAGTTTTTTTTTTCCCCTAAAGCATTCACGATGCCAAGATTTTAAATAGAAATGTATCCTTCCAGGCAGCTTTGGCAGACTATTCATTTGTTTTCCCTTCCAAGGTAAGCTTATGTTGGCTGGATTTCAGAGTATTACTGATACAGTGTTCCCTTTTTAAGGAGGTTCCCTAATTGAAGGCGGGGAAAAGTTGGTTGTGTAAAAGGAAAATATTCTCTTTTTATACAGTTATTGAGTAATTTGGAAGACATTGTAGAAATCATCTAAGTCTCTTCTGTAAAATGCGGGGGCTGAATCGAATTTCCTTTGTATCTCCTCCCAGTTTTAGCATTCTGTGAGTCTGTCACCCACTCAGCTTTGAACTCCTGGGGGACAATCATCTCAGGATGTCCAAAAAGCCCCTCGCAGTAGGCCCTCATTACTGGTTTGTTAATAAATGAATTAACCATCTCGCTTTTTTTATGCTTCATTCTGTCGACTGAAAAAATGCACAACGTAAAATTTGAGAATTATGTTTTATTCAGTGGACTTGCGAGGACTTAAGCCCAGGAGACAGCCTCTCAGATGGCTCTGGGGGACTGCTCCAAAGAGGTGGGGGGGAGCCAGGATATAGAGGAGTTTTTGTGACAAAAAACAGGTAGTCAGAACCTCAAAAGATGACTGTTAATTAAAGGAAATCACACATCTCAAGTTAATGAATAATTTAGTGCTTTTCTCTATATGGGAGATGCAAGAGTCTGGGTTCATTGAAATCATTCCTTTGATATGCACCTTAACTATCTAAGGCCAGTATCCTGTTTTTTTGTTTTTTGGGTTTTTTTTTTTTTTTCCCCATCCTGAATCCCCTCAGGGTGAACAGTCAGGAGGTGGCTGTAGTGGCTGATGGCTTGATGGCCACAACATCCTGATACGGCAGGTGACATTTTTCATCCACGATTCCAATACCTTCTGAATATAGCAAGAATCATACTTTGCCATTAATGGCTCACAATTCTGTTCTTCAGGATCACAGAATCTTAAATTTTCCCATTTTATGTTCTATTCTGTTGCTGTAGGGCACATACACGTTCACTAACTACTTCTCAGGGCTGATGATTTTTGCTTGAGGTCCTTAATGCATTCGGTAAATATTTGCAGAGTGCCTCCTAGACACTGGTAGGTATTACAGTGCTGAACTAGACACACTTCCCTCTAGCAAGGAACTTACAGTACATGAAGGAGACAGACAAGTTAATATAAAATAACATAGCTACTATGAAGGGTAAACACAAGGAGCTGTGAAAATGGAGGAGTAGCTGACCTGGTCTGAAGAATTCAGGGAAGGTTTCCCAAAGGAAATAATTGAAAAATTCAACCCTTAGAATTAAATAGGAGTTAGCCAAGTGAAAGTGAGGAGGAGGTAAACAGCATTGAAGGCAATGAGAACTAAGATTGCTGCATTGGTGTTTATTTAAAGGGCAAAAGAAGATTCTAGAAAGAGTTTAAGCAGGGGAGTGATACGACCTAAATTGTGTTTTAGAAAGATCTTTCTAGTTGCAGTTGGAAAATTGGAAAAGGACAAGATCAGAGGCCAGAAGTGTAGGCAGGCTTTTAGAGGGGCAGGGAGGATGAAGATAGCAGCAGCAGACATGAAGAGAATTAGATGGATTCTGGATACACGGAGGAAGAGAGACAATGAGTGTATATGTGTGCATGTTGGAGATGCTGGAGGAAAGAAGTGAAGTGTGATATTTGCTTGGAGAAATTGGATGGATGTTGTGTCACTCACCGAGATAAGAAACACCCTCTAAAGCAGCAACACTTTGGGCGGGGAGGGAAGTGATGATGAATTCCATAGGGTAGCCAAGAGACCTCCAAGATGAGATGTCCGATAACCAGATGATTATATGGATCTGGATCTCAAGAGAGAGTTTGGGGTTAAAATGATAGAATTGATAATCATCAACATATAAATAGAAACTGAAGCTATTAGAATGCATATCCTGGGGAGGAGAAGAGGACTGAGGAAACCTAGGAAATACCAGTCCTTAAAGGTCATTCAAGGGAATCCCCTGGCAGTCCAGTGGTTCTGACTCTGCGCTTTCACTGCTAAGCGTCCAGGTTCGATCCCTGGTCTGGGAGCTAAGATCCCACAAGCTGCACAGTGCAGCAAAACGAACAAACAAACAAACAAACAAACAACAAAAAACCCCCACGTCATTCAAAATACTCAGCTTCCTAAGTGCGAGGTTGGTGTTAGCAGATGTAAGCTATTATATATAGAATGGATAAACAACAAGGTCCTACTGTACAGCACAGGGAACTATATTCAGTGTCCTATGATAAAGGATAATGGAAAAGAATATCTAAAAAAGAATGTATATGTATGTATAACTGAATCACTTTGCTCTACTGCAGGAATTAACACAACATTGTAAATCAACTATACTTCAATAAAAAAAAACTTAGCTTCCTGATTGATGTCACCTGCTCAGTCCCCATTGCTAAGGACCAGATTCACTCTAGGTGGTGAAGAATCTGACGAGGTACTTTCTCGTTCCAACCGGGAGCTCCCTGGAGGACAGAGCCAGGCCCGAGGCACTTAAGGATGTCTCACATAAATTATTAATTACTCAGTCAAAAGGATTGGCAAATATTCCTTGGTCAT
This sequence comes from Eubalaena glacialis, assembly GCF_028564815.1. NCBI lineage: Eukaryota > Metazoa > Chordata > Mammalia > Artiodactyla > Balaenidae > Eubalaena > Eubalaena glacialis. The sequence continues at coordinate 29,209,912 of NC_083722.1, read as the reverse complement.
ATGGGTGTGGAGTAGAGGAAAATTATTGTAAAGTATGTGGGTGCAAAGGTATGCTCCTGAGACGAACGCAAGCATGTTTTCATAGATTGCACTGAGCACTACGGACATAAGATACAATATCATAAAAATCCATCTAGGAGGGATGTGTCTTGTGTTTGTCTCTAAGCCGTTGCTGGAGCCAGGGCAGGGGCGGCACAGTTCTCTGCTTTCGCCATCTTCCCAAATCACAGACACAACCTGGAGAAGATGGCAGCCGTGAAGGTATCAGCAGAATGAAGTCTGTAAAGAGCTACAACTACAAAGACACTTTTACCCCTGATAACAAACTGAAAGCAAGAGCTTTGGGCCCAAGACTTGAGTCACAGACATATGATATCTGGGCGATCACAGAGGCTGATCTCAGAAGTATTTCTGCAAACAGGGTTAGGCAGAAATCCATTAACTAAGCAAATCATAGTTTCTTTTATAATTTTATAAAGCCCTGGGAAGATTGTAGTGATTTTTGATTTTGTTTTGTTTTGTTTCACATAATCCAGAGCTATTTGAGATCCCATCTGTTGAAACCTTCCAAGCTTGTTGTCAATCTTAGAACAAATGTTTTGATTTACTAAGGAGCTTAAATCAGATAAGAGATTCTGGAGGATGTGGAACCATCCAAAAATTGTTATCTTAAGAGATTTAGTTACTTCTTAATCACGCATCTGCTACAAATTTCATGTTTCAAAAAGCTAACTTTCTGCCCGTGCTCCAGTTCTAAGAATATAATGAATCCCTAAGATTAGACCTCTTGGTAAACATAGACTTGCGGATTAGTGGCAGATAATAGGGTACCCAAAATGGAATCATATATACTGCTTAAAAGCCTCTCAAAGTTTTAAGCTATTTGAACTTTAACAGGAATCTGAATATACATTGGCCCAAGATGATTTTGTAAATAAAAATCCATCACTTTTAATTTCCTTTGTAGTGGAATATTCTAATTAAAATGAAGCTCTGTTTTTTCACTGAGTATTTTTTATTGAGACATAATTGACATATAACATTATACTAACTTCAAGTGTACAACATAATGATTCATTATTTGTGTATATTGCAAATGATCACCACAATTAACATCCATCACCATGCATAGTTACAAAAAATTTTAACAAGAACTTGTAAGACCTACACTCTTAGCAACTTTCAAATATGCAATACAATATTATTAACTATAGTTACCATGCTGTACATTACATTCCCATGATGTATTTATTTTATAACTGAGATTTTGTGCCTTTTGACACCCTTCACACCCATTTTGCCCACCTCCAACCCCCGCCTCTGGCAACCAACAATCTGTTCTCTGTATTTATGAGTACTCAGTGTTTATTATATTTAAGGCACTTTGGTGGGATTTGCTGAGCTGTTAGTGAATATCTGAAAGAAAGCCTGGTTTAAGTTCACCCTGCAGAAAGTCTTGCTTTTGACAGTTTCTCATATTGGCCACGAGGTGGCAGCATCCACCCAAGACAATGCTGCTCTTCTAAGAAGGGAAAAAGGAAAGCAGGTGTATAGGTGTACATACACAATAGCTGAACATACAGTTCATTTTTTTAAATAGACTTTATTATTTTTTTACAGCAGTTTCAGGTTCACGGCGATTTTGAGCAGAAGGTACAGAGATTTCCCATATACTCTGTGGCTCCACACATGCGTCCCTCCTCTATCCTCAACATCTCCCACCAGCGTGGTACATTTGTTGCAACTGATGAACCTACATGGCCACAACATTATCACCCAAAGTCCTAATTTTACATTAGGGTTCACTCTTGGTGTTGTACATTCTATGGGTTTAGACAAATGTATAATGACATGTACCCACCATTAAAGTACCAAACAAGGTAATTTTGCTGCCCTCAAAATTCTCTGTCCCTGGCAACCAGTAATATTTTTACCATCGCCATAATTTTTCCTTTTCCAGAATGTCATATAGTTGGAATCATGCAATTTGTAGCCTTTTCAGATTGGCTTTTTTTACTTAGTAATATGCATTTAAGTTTTCTCCATGTCTGTTCATGGCTTGATAGCTCATACAGTAACTTTTTAAATTTAATTTTTATTTTATATTGGGGTATATAAATTTTATATTTATTTTTATTGGGGTATACAATGCTGCATTAGTTTCAGGTGTACAGCAAAGTGATACAGTTATACATATACATATATCCATTCTATATCGATTCTTTTCCCATATAGGTTATTACAGAATACTGAGTAGAGTTCCTTGTGTTATACAGTAGGTCCTTGTCATATAGTACACTTTTAACTCAAATATCCCTACCTCAGAAAGGGCATGTGTAAACCTATACGTGTATAAATCTAAAAATACAAGCCAGGCAGGTAAGTGAAAGCAAAATCTCCTCAATGGTTAACATTAACTTTTCTTCTTACTAAATCTTCCAGTTGAGGAATTTCCTGACATGAAAATGGGTTTGGTCCCAAAAGTGAGAAATGGTAAGTCATTATGTCTTAAAACCACAAAACTTACTTAAGCTGTAATTTTGCTGTCAGCACTTCAGAACCTAACCATCACATCTAAAAATGTTTCCATGGGGAGTGTTTTCATTCAACTTAGTATGCCAAAAGACTGTCTTCTAGTCTTCCCACTCCCTCAGGTAGTGGGGATTTCTTCAGCTCCAAGCCAGAGTGTCAAGTTGTAGCGGAGGTCAGAGATGAAAAGTTTGGTGGGCTCTTTTTTTCTTCCCATCTCATCAGGGTGGGGTCATCAGCTTCATTTTCAATGGTGTTTCCATGGGGACATTAGCCCTCCCAGTGCGCCATGCATCAAAAAATTCGATGTGACCCCATGACTGCCTTGAAACCACAGAACCTTTTTAAGATTTTCCAAGGACTTTTTGTTTGGTTAGATTTGGTTTTACTGTTTAATTATAATGGGAAACCGGAAAGGGGTCAAAACACCAAAGAGAAAGCTACAAAGTCCCTTGCATTGGCAGGCAGGGTCTTAACCACTGCACCACCAGGGAAGTCCTTAGCTTCGTTCTTGAGAGCCCTGCCCAGCTCTTGTTCTCCAAGACATTTCTCTGTCATCTTTGCCTCCCCTTCCTCCTTCATTTATTCAATACTTACAGGAAAAGCTGTAGATATATAACACAAAGATAACTTAAAGATTTTATTACATTCAGAAGAAAACATTTTTCTTTTTTTTTTTAATTAAGTATAGTTGATTTACAATATTGTGTTAGTTTCAGGTATACAGCATAGTGATTCAGTGTTATTGCAGATTATATCCCATTATAGATTATTACAAGATATTGGATATATTTGAAGAAAACAGACTTTTTTGTCCAAGTTTTCCTTCTTTGGAAAAGAAGGTTGTTGTGTGTTTTTTCTTACTAGAGCAGGGGTTGAGGAGCAGATTGGGAAGTGAAGACTTGGACCAAAGCTGAGGATGCTGCAGAGTACACAGTTCAAAGACAGACAGTCACAAGAAAGGGGTGATGTGATGCCTAATGTATACTTCACATCCAGTAAGTCCTACAGTACTTTATTCAGGATCTGCCTAATCAAGAAATCTCTTTCAATTTTAAATAATGTCGTCCAGTTTGCTGCAAGCACTAGGGTCCCTTTGCCCATTGACTTTCTCTGGACACTGGAGTCCACTCTGCTGCACCTGGCTTAAAGGACTTAGACATCTGGGTAGTAGCGCTTAAAAAAATGACTGATGGAGAATTCCAAATAACATATGAGGATACTCTCCTCTTTAGGAGGTGGAGCTTAATTCCCTCTCCTTTGTTGTAGACTGGTCTTAGTGACTCAACTTCCAGAGAACATAGAAAGAACTTCCAAAGAGTATAGAAAGGGGAAAAAAGGAACTTTACGGTGTTCGAGAAACCTGGCAGATACCACATGAACCAGGTCACCAAGGGCAACATCACCAGCATTGCCATGTTGCTATCATGCGCCCTGTGATGTGATGTGATGTGATATGAAGGGCACTTCACCTCTTCTCCAAAACCCATAACCCCAGTCTAACCAGAGGAAACACCAGACAAATGAAAACTGAGGGACATTCTACAAAATAACTTACCAGTACTGTTCAAATCTTTCAAGGTTATGAAAAACAAGGAAAGACTAAGGTACTGTCACAGATTAGAAGAGATGAAGGAGACATGATGACTAAATGCAATGTGGGATCTTGGATTGAATTCTGGAACAGAAAAAGGACATAAGTGAAAAAAACTGGTGAAATTTGAATAAAGTTTATAGTTTGAGTGAGAAAAAAAAATGACAGATGGGAACTAGTGGAGCGATATCCCATTTCCTTCATCCGCAGGGAGTTAGCTCTGAGGTCTGTGCTGCACTGGATCCCAGAGTTCCCAGCTGGATTAAGTCTCAGTTGTTCATAGTGGTAACTGGCTTGATGACACACATCTTGGTTGCTTTCTCTTCCTTGCCTCTCTTCCCCACTCACCAATATTACCTGGGATCCCACAGAAAACACTTCCTCTTAAATCCTTGTCCCACGGGGTCTGTTTTTTGGGGAAATCCAAATTAAGAGTATATAAACAAATAAAATTTTTTAATTGTGGTAAAATATACCTAACACAAAATTTACCACTTCAACCATTTTAAAGTGTGCAGTTCCATGGCATTACATCGTTGTGCAACCATCACAAACCATCCATCACCAGAACTTTTTCATCCTCCCAAACTGAAACTCTGTACCCATTAACAACTCCCCATCACCTGCCCCTGCCACCGTCCCCGGACTTTCCAGCCCCTGGTAACCACTATTCTACTTTCTCTTCTATAAATTTGACTATTCGAGGTGCCTTATATAAGTAGAATCATACACTATGTGTTATTTTGTATCTGGCTTATTTCACTTAACAGAATGTCTCCAAGGTTCATCCATGTTGTAGCGTGTATTAGAATTTCATCCCTTTTTAAAGCTGAATGATATTTCATTGTATGTATAGACCACGTTTTGTTTACACATTCGTCCATTGATGGACATTCATTTCCATCTTTTGGCTATTGTGAAAAGTGCTGTTATGAACACTGGTGTACAGGCACCTCTTCCAGCCTCTGCTATCAATTCTTTTTTTTTTTTTTAATTTTATTTATTTATTTATTTTTGGCTGCATTGGGTCTTCGTTGCTGCGCGTGGGCATTCTTTAGTTGCGGCGAGCGGGGGCTACTCTTCGTTGTGGTGCGCGGGCTTCTCATTGCGGTGGCTTCTCTTGTTGTGGAGCACGGGCTCTAGGCGCGCGGGCTTCAATAGTTGTGGCTCGCGGGCTTTAGAGCGCAGGCTCAGTAGTTGTGGCGCACGGGCTTAGTTGCTCCGAGGCATGTGGGATCTTCCCGGACCAGGGCTCAAACCCGTGTGCCCTGCATTGGCAGGCGGATTCTTAACCACTGCGCCACCAGGGAAGTCCTGCTATCAATTCTTTTGGGTATATACTCAGCAGTGAACTTGCTGGATCACATGGTAATTCCATGTTTAATTTTTTGAGGAACCACCATACTGGTTTCCACAGTGATTGCACCATTTTACATTCCCACCAGCTATACACAGGGGTCCAAGTTTTCCACCTCCATGTTGTTATTTTCTGTTGTTATTGTTGTTGTTTATAATAGCCATCCTAATGGACATGGGGTGGGATCTCATTGTGGGTTTAATTTGCATTTCTCTAATAATTAGTGATTTTGAGCATTTTTTCATGTGCTTACTGGCCATTTGCATATCATTTTTGAAGAAATGTCACTTCAAATCCTTTGCCCATTTTTGTAGTCAGGTAATCTGTATTTTTATTATTGAGTGGTTAGGAGTAAATTCTTTATATATTCTGGATATTAACCCCTTATCAGATATATGATTTGAAAATATTCTCTTCCATTCTCTGGGTTGCCATTTCACTCTTTTGACAATTTTAAATTTTTGTAAAGTCTAACTTACCTATTTTCCTTTTGTTCCCTGTGCTTTGGGTGTCATATCCAAGAAATCATCAGCAAATCTAATGCCAGAAAGCTTTTCCTCTATGTTTTCTTCTAAGAGTTTTATAGTTTTAAGTCTTATGTTTAGGTCTTTGATCCATTTTGTGTTAATTTTTGTTTATGGTGTAAGGTAAGTGTCCAACTTCATTCTTTTGGTATATAATGTGGTAAATTAATTTTTAAAATAAAGCCTCAGTTATTATGAATTAATATGAGTTGTTTTGCTAAAGGCAAGGGGGAATAGTTTATTGTCTTTAATAGGTCTCCTAAATTCTTATGTACATTGTGGAGTTCTGGTCAATTATCCACGCCTTTATAAGGGAGCTAATTCAATGGCAGGTAAAGAATGATAATTCTGAAATCTGTGGGATCTGAAAAATGAGGTCTGACTGGTACACAAATGAATGGTTTTAACTCAAGTATCTCTTTCCTGACTTTGGAGGGGCAAACTGACTTGTAATATTTAAGAGATAAGGATATCCCTCATAAAGAATATGAAGAAGCCACAAATTAGATGACATTCATTCCTAGTTCAAACATACATAACAATAGCTTGAGATCAATTAAAACATAATCATCCATGGACAGAACCTGTTTCATCCCATTACACACAAAAATTTATCCAACTTTACCCCCAATACAACTATTGCTGGCTACCAACAAAATCATTTTCAAATACCTAAATGTCTTTACTATGTCAAAAAGCAAAATATTGTTTAAAAATGTAATCAAAATAGGGGGGAAATTTTTTTTAAAAATCATGCTGGTCGAAGTCTTGCACTGAGGTCTGATTAGCAATAAAACTCAAGGCATTTTACTATTTTTTGATTTATTTTATTTTTTATTGAAATATAGTTAATTCACAATGTTGTGTTAGTTTCAAGTGCACAGCAAAGTGATTCAGTTATATATATATGTATGTGTGTATATATATATATTCTTTTTCAGATTCTTTCCCATTATATTTTATTACAAAATATTGAGTATAGTTCCCTGTGCTCAGGGTATTTTATTTTTTAACCTCAAATCATTCTTAGGTTTTGTGAAAAACCTATAAAACACATTTAATTGTTTAGAACTTTGGAGCTGGAGCTTTAGAAAAACAGTTTGGTTTTTAAAAATCCTAAAGAAGGAAATAAAAAGAGCTTAGAAAACTCTGCCTTTCAGCTTTAATAGGAAACACTGAAATACGTTTTCTAAGCCTGAAGGTACCTTACAAAAAATTAGTATTGCAATGAGTCGATAGGAGAGAGAGAACGTTAAAAAAAAAAAAAAAAAATGAATAGGAGTAAACATTCCAGAGCCACACATTTCTAGTTTAACCAAAGCCGTCCCCACTCTGGCTTTTCTCTCCTCTCTAAAGTTTAAAAACAGTAATGTTTCCTAAAAGGAAATAAACAAAGGGACAGGTACACAGAGGCAATTCACTTTTTAAATGTCTTTCCTACATTAAGTACTATTACGCCTTGCATCCAATTAAAGAAGAGGAATTTCCCTCAATTATCCGGCTCCTTCGCTCTATTACTCCTTCTTGTCGAGAAATACTTTGGGTCTGAATAAGACTGGCAAACTCTCCTTGCCCATGGATAATCATTATCCAGCATATCAAATCCCCATCATTTACAATTAGATCACATTGACTCTCCATTCCCAGAACTACAGCAAGAGAAAAGAAGGGCGGAGCAATTAAAAAGCAAATTTAATTCCTTACAATTTTCTGTAACTGGATAACTTGGGCTTTCTTTCCTCATTTTTCCCAAGAAATAGCCCAAATGATTGTACAATTAATTATCATATTATTTTTAAACAACAATAAGCTTCCCTTAGAGATCCTAAGTCCCCAATTAATAACAAATTGATGCAAGGCAGGAAAATGAAACCAAAAGTCAACAATAAACCAACACACATTTATTAGATGTAGTACTTATTATACGTTTAGCAATGATGCCAAAATTTTCTATTTTGTTAGCTGAATTTGGCTCTAAGCTTCCTGCCATGGAGTTCAACTTCAATATCTCCTGCTTTTGATCTTGGCAAATATTTTATCAATATGCTGAGAAAACAAACAGCATCCTCTGCCTCCAGCCCCCCTCTTTCTCCTTTGTGTTTTGTTTGTTATTCTCTGTCCTGTTAAAAAGCAAGCAGGCCAGATTCTTGACCCGCTCCTTCCCCCAAATCCACCGGCTCTAGAGCTGGTGGGCAGTTAGGAATCGGTATGTGTTCCAGGTGTTGTATCAGATGCTAAATTAATTGTCACATCAGGATTAAAATATTTGGAATTGCCCAGAAAACAGCTGTGGGTGGCTGAAGCACCAACCTTCTGAATTCTGAGTCATCTCCTTGGAATGGAATACAGTGTAAATATGTTCATACCCACCCAATTTATCTCAACCTTTGGAAATTACCTTGAACCAAGCAGGGATTTCACTGCATTGGCCCTCGGGCTTGCCCTCCTGGAAACAAACCTTTCTCTGTGGGAAGAATGAGACATATTTGCTAAGAACTCTGAACCACCAGGAAGCTTTGAAGAAAGGTTTGTGCTTCTGTAGACCATCCTTTCTATCCTAAGGAAGATTTTGCTAAAGCGCTAACTTAGCGTCTTCAACCTGTTCATCTGTATTGCAAAATGTAAGACGTGTTTCTTTTTTTTTTTTTAATTTATATATTTTATTTTATTTATTTATTTATTTTTTGGCTGCGTTGGGTCTTTGCTGCTGCGTGCGGGCTTTCTCTAGTTGCGGTGAGCGGGGGCTACTCTTCATCGCGGTGCGCAGGCTTCTCATTGCAGCGGCTTCTCTTTGTTGCGGAGCACGGGCTCTAGGAGCGTGGGCTTCAGTAGTTGTGGCACGAGGGCTCAGTAGTTGTGGCGCATGGGCTTAGCTGCTCCACGACATGTGGGATCTTCCCGGGCCAGGGCTCGAACCCGTGTCCCCTGCATTGGCAGGCAGATTCTTAATGACTGCACCACCAGGGAAGCCCCAAGATGTGTTTCTTAATAAGGAATTTAAATACTGGCAGCTGGCACTGATAGCTAATACTACTCCATTATTTATGCACATAAATCAACTCTAAACTTTCCATAGCCATTTTCCTCTTGTGGTGCCATCCCTCTACCATTATATTTCTGGACTGACTCCTTGTAGCATAACTTAACTTGTGCTCAAAGAATAGAATGCATTACAATGTTAATATGAGTGAGTAAAATCACATAAATAGTAAAAATTATATTAAAAGTAAGATATTTGCATACCTATCATTATTATTAAATTGTTTCCTCCATTGAGTTGATTGTCAATGTAAATATATATATATGTATGTGTATATATATATACACATACATACACATACTTAGCAAACATTTTTTTGGTTATTATCCTCAGTTTAGCATGACTATCTCAGTCCTAAGAGGTATTCGAAGGAAAAAAAAAGTGTGTGTGTGTGTGTGTGTGTGTGTGTGTGGAGTGGGGAGCGGTTGAACAGGTCAATGACATTATATGGATAATCAATAGTAGAAACAGGACTGGGGTGCATTTTCTTCCCTCAGTTTGCTCCTTGACACACACTAATCAAAGTAACCCATTATCCAAAGTAAAATAAAACCAAACTCTCCATTCAAGGAGCATTTATTATTCACCACTGCTGATTTTTTTCCCCAGAATTCAACATCGTCCTCTGTCAATAATACAGCATTTGTTTGCACTTGAGAGCTGAGTCTAATTAGCTTTGCACAAGGCTGGTTTCCTTTTCACGTCTACACAGTGGCAGCCTGCTGAAAAATCTTCTTATTGTTATTGCTATTAAACTACACTCCAGCTTACTGCAAGGGGGATCTGAATCTGATGTAAGTCTGTCCATCTTGTGTTCTCTACAAAGTTCTCATTGTCAGAAATCTCATGACCCGTGACTCAGTTTCACTAATAACACTCTCCAGCGTTTGCCTAAAGACAGTATGAAAGAGAGTTTCCCTGTACTATCTATAAACTCATTTTGAGAGCTGAATATGAACTACCCCAAACCTCATCTAACATCATCATGGAAAGGGAAGCAAAACTTTTCTAGGTTGAAGTTCCCTTATTTGTCACATTAGGAAGCTGGGCTCAATGACCTAAGACAATTTGGGGCTCTGTGAATGCTGATTTTTACTTTCTGTAATGTTTTAAGAACTTACAGCCACAGAGATGGGACCCATCTTTAGAGATTTACTTCCACACTTGCTTCTAATGAGATTTCTCCCTTTCAGAAGAGGCTTCTAATGTTCCACATCCCGACCTTTTTTTACCCAGGGTAGTTAGAGATGGCTTTATATATATATAATAATCCATGGTACAGCTCATTTCTTATAAAATAAAACAAGAACCCAGGTCCAGAAGTTAAATGCCTTTTGAGGGGGGTCTAAAAGAGCCACAGTTACAGTCCAAATTTACAATAAGTTTCCAAGTCCGATGTTAAAAATTGTCTTTATTTGGAAATACGTGGCTCAGGTGATCATTCTCCTTCCTTTACTTAGTGAACAGAGAACTAGATCGGCCTGGCTGCTTCTATTTCTTGTTAAATGAAAATGCAAGAATCGTGTCCCAGCATGAGTCAGTCTAATGATGTTTACTGAGTGAAAAATAGCTACACTTTCAAAAGGAGTATGAGGAAATATAATGGAAATTAAAAATGTATATCAGCCAGAGAAAGACAAATATCATATGATATCACTTACATGTGGAATCTAAAAAAAAAAAAAATGGTACAAATGAACTTACTTACAAAAGAGAAATAGAGTTACAGATGTAGAAAACAAACTTATGGTTACCAGGAGGGAAAGCTGTGGAAGGGGGGCGGGGCGGACAGATAAATTGGGAGATTGGGATTGACATATACACACTACTATATAAAAAAATAGATAATAAAGACCTACTGTATAGCACAGGGAACTCTTCTCAATACTCTGTAATGACCTAAATGGGAAAGAATCTAAAAAAGAGTGGATATATGTATATCTTTAACTGATTCACTTTGCTATACATCAGAAACTAACACAACATTGTAAATCAACTATACTTCAATAAAAATTTTTTTTAAATGTATATCCTTTCTGGGTAGCTTTCAATCTCATATAAAGAATGGAGATAAATACTTCTGTTTTATCTAAACTGTTGAAATTCACAACTAAGCGTAGTAGTTAGTGACACTGTACAAAGTTAATACCATGTAGCTGTGTGTGGTTAGTGGGGTAACTAAAGCTGCTTGGGGTGAGAAAGAGGAAATCTTTTTGAACAGAGTGAGTTTTAAAGGGAGGGAGGGACATGGTTAGGTGAGAGGAAGATGAGAGTTCTGGGGCAGAGGGATGGTGTGTGTATGGCTCTGAGATAACAAAGAATAAATAGGTAATTCAATTTAGAAAAGATCATAGAATTGCCTTTCAATGTTTGATGTCTTTATTAACTTTCATTCATTTACTCATACAGTAAATACTGTCTACTATGTAACATTCTTTGGGCTTGATATTATGTAACTAGCTGTAAATATCATTCCTATGATGATGAATTCCAAATACATACCCTCTCTAACTCCATTCTTATCATCTCTTATCACAGATTGTTGTGCCACTTTATCATGGAAGGAAATCTTAAAGTTCAGTCTGCCAGAAATCAACATGTAGGCTTCCCTCGTGGCACAGTGGTTAAGAATCCGCCTGCCAATGCAGGGGACATGGGCTCAAGCCCTGGTCTGGGAAGATCCCACATGCCGCGGAGCAACTAAGCCCGTGTGCCACAGCTACTGAGCCTGTGGTCTAGAGCCCATGAGCCACAACTACTGAAGCCCGCGCATCTAGAGCCCGTGCTCCACAACAAGAGAAGCTACCGCAATGAGAAGCCTGCACACCTCAACGAAGAGTAGCCCCCGCTCGCCGTGTGCAGCAACGGAGACGCAAAGCAGTCAAAAATTAATTAATTAATTAATTAATTAATTAAAAAAGATGGCTTCCCTGGTGGCGCAGTGGTTGAGAATCTGCCTGCCAATGCAGGGGACACGGGTTCGAGCCCTGGTCTGGGAAGATCCCACATGCCGTGGAGCAACTAGGCCCGTGAGCCACAACTACTGAGCCTGCGCGTCTGGAGCCTGTGCTCCGCAACAAGAGAGGCCGCGATAGTGAGAGGCCTGTGCACCGCGATGAAAAGTGGCCCCCACTTGCCGCAACTAGAGAAAGCCCTCGCACACAAACGAAGACCTAACACAACCATAAATAAATAAATAATTAATTAATTAAAAAAAAAAAAACACCAAGTGAAATTCCATTATTAAAAATAAATAAATAAATAAAAGAAATCAGCATGACTGTTAGCTGGTCAGCCTATTGTTCTAACCGTTCTCCCCTGTCTGTCCACAAGTGTGAGGCTTGAATCTCAGTGTGTACCCCAAGGGTATTCCCTATCTCAATAGATAGCATCCCTTCTTTTCCTCGTGTACCATTTCTCCCTTCTCACACATAGTCTCACAGTTCTTTTTAACCTTTTAGCTCCTACGTAAGTTAGGGGATGTGCTCAAATGTATAAAACAAAAACCCAACTAGAGTTGATTGGGGAAATGATTACCTAAAGCAATAAGAATCCAAGAGGTAAGCAATCCAAGGCTTGCTCTAAGGAAACAGGTATCGTTTATTCTCCTACTTCTTCACTCCTTAGTACTGATGGCTGCAATCCCAAGCATTCTATGCATTCCAAGTAGAAAGAAGCAGGAAGGAGATGATTTCTATTTATCTATGTCTCATTGGCCAAATTTAGTCACGTGGCCATCCTTAACTACAAGGGAATCTGGGATGGCAAGGTTTTGGTAAAGGAAAGACTAGGTAGAAGGGGGCTAGAATGGGTGGTGAGTGTGCCCCTGCCACAGATTCTAGCTCCAAAGTCCTACATCCCCTTTATTATTCCTTTGCATGACTTGTCAGTCATTATTAGACACGTCTGCGACTATAGTTGGATGGGTTGGACGTGTCTAATATGCACGTCTGTATGTTAGACACGTCCCAACCATGTGTTTGGGACGTGGAAGGGCTGCTTCTGATTAAGACTTGAAAAGAACCCTTGAGGTGATCAGGCCTCAGAACAGAACATCTAAGAAATACTCAAAACTCTCCCTGTGAAGATTTACCTCTTCCTAGCATTTCTGCTGTTCTTTATTATGCTAAAAATGTGTGTGTTGCCTTTTCAGCCTAAGCTACAGTGGAAAATGTCACTTGCTATCCCTTTAGTCTCAGTAGATGTCATACTCTACAAGAAGAGGAAGAGATTGGCGATGGAATGACTCTTCCATGCTTCATATTTTCATTTGCATACATAGTCATCTCATCAAACTCAACAGGGGTAAAGCTTAAGTGCTTATATTAATTTTTTTAAGTCTTTATTGAATTTTTTACAATATTGCTTCTGTTTTATGTTTTTGGCTTTTTTGGGCCACAAGGCACATGGGATCTTCGCTCCCCGACAAGGGATTGAACCCATACCCCCTGCACTGAAAGGCGAAGTCTTAACCACTGGACCGCCAGCGAAGTCCCTCTTATTCTTGCCTTAAGAATAAATCCGTACTCTTATTATCTTGTTTGCCCTCACAAATGTTTCCCTCATCTGGTTTTCCTAATTTTGTTACTGACACTATTCAGTCACTCAGTCCCCAAAGCTGAGAGTCATCTTGGCAATTTCTCCATCATATCCTTCCTGAAGTCAACAGGTATACAGTCTGGCTGGTTCTTCTTTTCTAACGTCTCTTTTATCTGTTCTTTCCATTCCCTTTGCTACCACACAGGGCAGGCGCACCCAATTTATTGTTCTCTCTTTAAAACTTAAACCTAAAAACAAAATCAGAAACAATTCGCCCATTTCCCCCACCCTCCACCACCTCCCTGTGGCAACCACCAACCTGTTCTCTTGCATTTAAGAGCTTGGTTTTATATATATATTTAGATTCCACATATAAGAGAGATTATATGGCATTTGTCTTTCTTGGTCTGACTTATTTCACTTAGCACAATGCCCTCAAGGTCCATCCATGTTGATACAAATGGTGGATTTCCTTCTTTTTCATGGCTGAGTAATAATCCACTGTGTGTATATATACCACATGGACACTTAGGTTGTTTCTATATCTTGACTATTGTAAATAATGCTGCAGTGAACATGGAGGTGCAGATAACTTTCAAAATTAGTGTTTTTGTTTTCTTTGGATAAATATCCAGAAGTGGAATTGCTGGATCATATGGTAGTTCTATTTTTAATTTTTTGAGGAACCTTCACACTGTTTTCCATAGTGGCTGTACCAATTTACATTCCTATCAACAGTGCATGAGGGTTCTTTTTCTTGGAGAGCCAAGACCTTTCAATTGAAGATGGATCTGCTAACCAGGGTTCTAAATTCTCTTTCTAGCATAAACATACCCATGATGTATCATCTGTGGTTTCCTGGATATGATTTTTGTAAAGTGGAGTAAGAACTTATACACAGTAGTGAAACAAGTATAGAACCCACCTAGATTTCAATTACTTTCCCTTAACCTCTTACTGTTGTTTACAGATTTGATAAGTTGTTGTTTTATTTTGTTTTGTTTTGTTTTTACCAACTCATCTCTATGGAGTCCCTTCAAAACATTCAAAGAACTATGAAAAACTTCAACCACTTTCGTTTCTGTACTCATATGATTTTGGTTCACACAATGTTTAATTAGAATCTATAGAGGTTCAAGTTCCAAATAAGAATAAGCACACTTCTCCCTGTCTCTTTCATTGATAGCAGCTATAAAATCTGGACAGAACGCATGGAGAAGCTATTTGCCTGAAAAGTAAATAATGGCAAATTGAAGGGATGTTTTGGAATAATGGAAAATTGAAGGGAAAAGCCCAGAATTTGAAGTACCTCTGACTGAAGCAGCGTTGAACTTACTGCATTTTTTTCTCTGGTCCTCCCAAAGCTTATCCCCACAAGTGGGCAAAGTTGTACAAGTTGGCAGCAGAATGGTTAAAAAGAGCCCCACCTTTCAGATGTGAGAACCAAAATGGGAGTTCAGGAAACTGGAAAGTACTGGGATGTCTGGGAGAGAGTACAGCTCAGGAAAGTGACCCCATAAAGTTATTTATGAATCCTGAGCTCACTCCAAAGTAGCACATACATGGATCTGACTCAAGTCAGCATTTAAATTTAACAGACAGACTACCTGCTCGTGTCTCAGGTTGGCCACTGGGAAGTGCACACATGGGACAGGTCCAAACAGCACTGCAAAGGCATGAAAACTAAACTGGCATTAAACACATAGCCCACTGGAGGTGGGTTAGAGATTGTGACCTGAACCCAACCAGACTGATTGCCTACTAAAACAAAAATAGCAACATTCATTCTCCATGGAATTTAAACAAGACCCAGAATCTTATAACATAATATTCAAAAAGTCCAGGATACAATCCAAAATTATTTGCTGTCAAAGAACCAGGAAAATCTCAATCTGAATAGGAAAAGACAATTAATAGATGCCAAAGATGAGTGACATGGATGTCAGAATTACCTGGTAAAGACTTGAAAGAAGCTATTATAAAATGGTCCAAAAGCAATCACAAACACACTTGAATCAAATAGAAAACTAGAAAGTCTCTGCAAGGACAGAGAAGATATAAAGAAGAACCAAAAGGGAATTTGAAAAGTACAATAACCGAAATAAACTCACGTGCTGGGCTCAAGAGCAGAATGGAGATAATAGAACAGGAGCCAATGGACTCAAAGATAGATCAATAGAAATTATCCAATTTGAACAACAGAGAAAAAGAATTGAAAAAAAATGGACTTAGCCTCAGGAAACTGTGGGATATTAACTGTGGGATATTTGATTCACTGGAGTCCAAGAAGGAAAGAAGTATGAGTGTGGTGCTAAAAATATTTTTGAATGAATAATGGTTGACACTTAACCAAAAAAGTTATGTAGATGGCAAATGAGCACATGAAAAGATATTCAATATCTTTAGCCATTAGTGAGATGAAAATTAAAACCATGATGGGATAACACCTCAAATCTATTAAAATGACTTAAAAAAATACTGACAGTACCAAGTGTTGATAAGAACGCAGTGCAGTTAGAACTCTCATACGTTGCTGATGGGAATACAAAATGGGACAGCCATTCTGGAAAACAATTTGGCAGTTATTTATAAAGTTAAACATACCCTTACAACATGACACAGCAATCCACTTCTGCTGTATTTACCCTACAAAAATGGAAGCTTATCTTCACGCAAAAATCTGTACCTGAATGTTTTTAGTAGCTCTATTCATGGTAACCACAAACTGGAAACAATCCAAATGTCCTTCAATGGGTGAATGGCTAAACAAGCTGGGGTACATCTATACAATAAAATCCTACACAGCAATATAGAGGAATAAACTATTGATATGAGCAGCAATTTGGATGAATCTCAAAAGCATTATGCTGAATGAAAGGAGCAAGTCTCAAAAGCTTATGGTACTATATAAATTAATTTATGTCATTCCCAAGAGGACAAAACTGTAGGGTTGAAGAACAGATCAGTGATTGTCAGTGTAAGGATGGAGAGACACTGTGGTCATGAAAGAATAGCGTGAGGGACTTTTGCGGGGGGGCCATGGAATTTTTTTGTATCCTGATTGTGGTATACTAATCTATACAGTAGGTCATACATACAATATAATATGTCAAAAGTCATACAACTGTACCCCAGAAAAGTAAATTTTAATATATGATTATTTGAAAAGGAAAAAATGTATAATTAAAATAACAAGTGCTCTTGGGACTTCCCTGGTGGTCCAGTCGTTAAGACTCTGTGCTCCCAATGCAGGGGGCCCAGGTTCGATCCCTGGTCAGGGAACTAGATCCCACATGCATACCACAACTAAGAGTTCGCATGCCACAACTAAGGAGCCCACCTGCTGCAACTAAGACCCGGCATAACCAAATAAATAAATAAATATTAAAGATGATCAAACCAAAAAAAACCCAAAAAACAAACCAAGTGCTCTTAGCACAAGCAATTCAACAGACGGGAGTAGAAGAGAGCTAGAAAATAGTGAACTAGCTATGAGCAATTTTCATGACAGCACGCCATGGGCATCTGCCAGAATGTTACAGAGAGAAGGGAGAGGACTGGATAATCTGGAGATTCGGTTAAATGGAGGTCTGTTAAGAGAGCTTCTACTGTACTTTCAAAATTTTACTCTTTTTCAAAAAATTCATTCTGATTGTTTGCATTCTCTAGATTAAAAAAATCTCTGTATAAATGTCTTTCATCTTTGATTACTGAAGATCAGTAACACTTTTTCAGGGCACATGAACTCACAGATATACTTCCCACATGGGCTGTTTCCAACTCTTACTCAACTCAAAGTTCTCGATTCCTCCTCACTGCCCTCACTTAAAGGCGATGACCTCTGTTACCCTCCTGTGGGGGGATGGGGTGGCGGACAGCTTATGGAGTGCTAGTATGGCTAAGCTCTCCATTGACTGGAAGCAAGCTGCCAGCTCTGACCTTCACTGTTTCAGGAGCTCACTGATTTCACAAAATGCACGACAGATGATGGAATGGATTAGGAGCCTCATGGGGCTATTTACTTGCACTGGGAAAATCATTTTGAATATGGGCTCTACTGAGGCCAGATCTTGAGAAAGTTCCTTTTGAGATCAAGAGACACCCACCATGGAAACTCTGGCTAACATTCCACCTTCCTATTTCCCTGTTTCCAACATCTTTTCTTTCTCCAAAAGTCTCAGAGAAGAGTGGACCCTTCTCAAAGGCTAACAATCCTCCTGTATTCTGAATTCTACCAACTTCTCAAAGTCAAAATCTCCTCTTGTCCGACGGAACCCATTCTCCTATGCTCCAATTTTCCTTTATCCTTGTGTAATCATTTCTGTGAACCTTTAGATCATTTTCAAATGGACAAAGAACTATGGGGACATATTTTCACACCTCATCTGTTTGTTAAAACATTCTTCAGTTACCTCTTTCAGAAGAAACAAATAATTTTATCTTTTCCAAAGAGATTTATTTCCTATCTCTTACTATTATTGCCTTACTCAGGAGCTTTTCTAATCAATATGTAGAAATTCCATCTAGGTATGATATGTTGTAAAGAGTATTTCTGTCTAGTTAAGTCAGCATACGAAATCTCATGCCATTTGAGGTATACAGAAGCAACACTAAAGAATGGAGTGTCCTTGAAGATCCCTGTATTGAAAGTGTCCCAGTATGACCATGGGCATTTATTTTTTTAATTTTATTTTTTAAATTAATTTATTTATTTGTTTTTATTTTGGGCTGTGTTGGGTCTTCGTTGCTGTGCGCGGGCTTTCTCTAGTTGCGGCGAGCGGGGGCTACTCTTCGTTGGGGTGCTTCTCATTGTCGTGGCTTCTCTTGTTGCAGAGCACGGGCTCTAGGCACACGGGCTTCAGTAGTTGTGGCTCGCAGGCTCGAGAGCGCAGGCTCAGTATTTGTGGTGCACGAGCTTAGTTGCTCCACGGCATGTGGGATCTTCCCAGGCCAGGGATCGAGCCCGTGTCCCCTGCATTGGCAGGCAGATTCTTAACCACTGCGCTACCAGGGAAGCCCATCATGGGCCTTTAAAGCATAGGGCTGAGGAGAAATCATTTAGCACCAGATCATGACTGTGGCATTTCTTCTGTTTCTGCAGGACGCTTTAAGGTTGTGATTTTTACTTCTTGAGAGGAAGCTGTAGGAAGAAGTCTTGGACCGGGGAATTAGAAAGAGACCACAAGAAATGCCCCACTGTCTCAATTATCTTCAGCTGTCCCAACCCTGATCTAAAAGGAACCCAATATTAGTCTGTTAGGAGGCAGAGCATGGGGTCTGTCTGGTCAAGAATGGATACTGTGTGATGCCTGGAGCCATTGGACCTCCCTTCTCCAACACTTTACGCCCACTCACCTGCACTGCTTGGCAGTCTGGGCTTTGAGCTCACCAGATTCAAGTCTGAGCTAATGTGGAAGATATAACAATACCTAGCAAGGACATTGGGCAAAGCATGAGAATGACAGCAAAGTTCTGATTGAAACGCTGTGTGCCCGTTTTTAAATTAAGCATTTTGCATGGAGATATCTAAAAGTCCACAGTAGCAAATGGTGACAAAGTAGCTTTCTGAAAGAAATGGAGAAGTAACTTCACATCTGAGTTGACACCTTGATAATTTATACATGTACTCTGCCTAGCTTCGTTCAGGGGAAAAAAAAAAAATCCTCTACATAATTCCCTTTTCGCCACTCTCCTTCCCCCTCCTTTAAAAGAATGGCTCCATGTGGAACGTGGTCTGTCGTTAGCAAGGCAAATGAAGGGTTGATGCCTCAGAATATTTATTACACCCTTACTCTGTGCAAGACATTTCTAAACTTTGGGGCTACAACCTACAAGGATTCTGCAGCTCCTGCCCTTCTGAAGTTCATCCCCTAGAATAGTCTTTCTCTACCCTTTTTCATGCTTGCCCCCTACCAAAGGAAATTTATTAAAATTTTTTTTCTAACTGGTTCCACTATGAAATTTTAATACTACAGATATACTGTATATCTGTTTATGTATTGTGTATATCTGTGCTTTAAACATAGAAAGATTAAGATTTTTTTTGTCCCTCAAAGAACCAACTTATACCCTTTGGGGTGATATTATCCCTGTGAAAAATGCATACTGTAGGGGAAAGACAGAAATCAGAAAATAAATAAGAAAAATAATTGTGATGAATAAAATGAAGGAAATTAAAGGGACTAAAAATTGGGGTGTGTTACTTTGCATAGAGATAACCAGTTGCTTGCACTAACTAAAAGAGGGAAAGGAAACAAGCTGCAGCCCCTGCTTATCTTTCTTTCTTCTCTACCTCAGTTGTACTGGGAATATAGGACTGTCTCATTACCCCTGTGTAAGCAGTGGGTAGGGATGCTCGTAACTTCCTGGTCCCATTTTCCCTGAAGCCCAGTGTTTAAATCCCCCATCAGAAACTTAAAAGGAAAAGAAAGACTGAATGTAATCCACAATGTACAAATAATTTCCCTCTTCCTGTTTTTCAAACAGACTCACATTAAGTCATGCTGCCTCTCTTAAACAACCTATTCACCCCAAACAGCAAGGCTGCCAAAAGCCAGTCATTCAGGGAACCAGTCTACCTGGTCATTGGTTTCTGTGCAGCTCTGAATGCGCCACTGTTCCTTAGTATGGGTGTGAGACTATCAAAGATAAATTTAACTTGATATGTTTGTGGTGGAACAAAGCATGTATATTTGCATAATGCTCTCCACATAGGTGTATTCCAGCAAAATAATGAAGGCAAGGTAGCTGAATGCTGCAGAACAATATAGTTCTCTGGTTATATACTCCGGTACAGGTTTTAGAGTCCAGACCACTGTTTGCAAATTGGCAGGTAATTTAACCACTCTAAAACTCAGTTTATCCATGTGTAAAATGAGAATAATGACACTACCATAAGGGGTTGTTATAAGAAATAATGTAAGTTTTATATATATATGTGTATATATATATATATATATATGTTATTTAGTATAATACATGGAACATAGAAAGCCCTCTATAAATACCTGCTGCTATTACAACTGTTTCTGCAAGACAACCATGTTTTGTTTTGGTAATCCTACCTAGTTTTGCTATTTTTTAGCATAACAAGATTAAAATTTGTTTAACATCAAGCAGGATCTCTGGTATTTAATCATGAGTAGCATTTTGCCTGATCTGCCTTTTAGTTACCCTTGCCCTTCAGTTAATGTTTGTTGGTATTTTTCTAAACTAATCTGTTACTTTATTTTCCTCTGGCTGCCAAGTTACAGTTTATAACTGTAATTGTTACTACCCTTCATTCAGGGCTATGAATGAGTGAGTTAATACTAGCAGATCTACTGACTTTAGTCTTTATGAAGGCTTACACAATCTGAGTCCTAGAATATTCAAAAACAAACTCTGTCTTCCCAATTCCTCCCTGAATCGGAATCAGCTCTGAGATCTCTATCCTGGCTATTAGCATCACCACCCTGATCACGATCTATGCTAATCCTCAGGGTCCTCTGGTCTCATGCACAATCTAATGTCTCACCACGTCTCTGTAATATTTCTGTTATGAGTTCCTGACTCTCCATTCCTTTTCCAAAACCTGCCTATTTCCTCAGAAGAGGTGCTCTTCCCACATGCCAGACACATGCTCAAGCACAATGGAAAGGACATTCATCATGTTTAGGGCCACCCGGCATGTTTAAACATGCTTCCTGTGTCTGGGGAATTCCCCGTAGTTTTCTTAACCTGCTTAGTTAGGGTTCAAGGATTCACCCAGGGGCAGATCTTGGTTTTGTAGGGCTTGAAGCTAATGCAATTTAGGGGAAATTTCTTTCATATAAAAAGCAGCCAAATTTTGAACTTAAAATTAGGTTTAAAAATTAAGTACTTACTTAGAATGAGAAAAAAAATTAAAAATTAAAAAAACTGACCAGTACCATAAACATCACAAATCCAGAAAAAGAATGTAATTTTAAACTAATTGCCTAATGCACCTCTTTAATATTTTTCTTTATTATTATTTATTATATATTTATTATTATTTTAGCTGCATAGTCTTTGATTGCCTCTTCACATGCAGTGGCTTTATAATATATTTTTAATAAAGAATAGAAAGATACTTGAGACTGTCCTTTAGTAAAGTTGGTCAAAGTTTTTTTTATTATTGTCGATAGTTTAGAGAAGTTTCTTTACGCTTCACAACACATAGCTGATCATGTTGTGTACATTTAGTAAGTGGGACCGGGAAGGCAGGGCTGCAGTTACAGTATCTTTCTTGTGTAAATTTTCCAAAACCTATGACCATCCTAAGACTCTCCCAGGGCCTTGGAAGGGGTCTGTGCAGATGAGGGGTCCTGAGGCTGAAGCTTCATTAGCTCCGCAGTGCATCCATCTCTGGAGACGGTTAGGTTTCACCCATCAGACATAATCATAAAGATTTCACTCCAGAAGTGAACAACCTTAGGAAGCAGGAGTCCTTGCAATCTACCATTTCACAGAAATGACAATAGAGGCATCAGCTCTTCCAGAACGTCCTTGGTGAAGCTTGTTGTGTTGAGTCCGCAGAGTCACTGGCTCCGTGGTCCCTGTGCCCAGCAGCAGTGAAGCCCTCTCCCCTTCAGCAGCCCTCACAGCATGATGTGGGTATGGATCCTGGCTGCATGGCCTATGGGCCAGCACTCAGAAATTCCATGAGGTACCAAACATCCTTCATTAAATTAAAAAAAAACTTTTGTCCTAAACTCACTAGAGTAGTTTCCGTTTGCAATCTTGAATCCTGACTCGTGTGCAAGGGAGGGCTAAGGCCAAGGCTGAGGCAGTGTGAACCTGCCTGAGGTGATGGCGTGATCCAAGGATGGAAAAGTGAATCAAAGCATAGTGCGTGGGTGAAAACTAGTGTCCAAATACCAGGAAAGTATGGATGAAGATCAAACACATGGGCCCCAGAGTTGAAGGCAGAAGTCAGGGAGCCAAGAATCTTGATTAGTGGAAGGAGATGAAGGCAAAGTAGATTGAGAAAAGGCAAAGAAGCACAGGTCAAGAGTCCATCTGATCGGACAGCAGTTAGGTGGTATGAATGAGGGTTGGGTGGGCTTAAAAAGAAATGGAAGCAGACTCACAGATATAGAGAACAAACTAGTAGTTACCAGTGGGGAGAGAGGGGGTCGGGGCAATATAGGGGGCAGGGGAATGGGAGATACAAACTATTGGGTATAAGATAGGTCAAGGATGAATTGTACAACAGGGGGAATATAGCCAATATTTTGTAATAACTGTAAATGGAAAGGAGCCTTTAAAAATTGTATAAAAATTTACTGCATTGCACAGGGAACTCTACTCAATACTCTATAATGACCTATATGGGAATAGAAATCTAAAAAAGAGTGGATACATGTATACGGATAACTGATTCACTTTGCTGTACAGCAGAAATTAACACATTGTAAATCAACTGTATGTCAATAAAAATTAATTAAAAATAAAATTTTCAAACTTGCATAAAATTTTAAAATTTCTAATAAAAATTAAATATCATAACTAAGTGAAAAAAATAAAATTTTGTCTTTAAGATATCATTTAAAAAAAAAGAAATGGAAGAAGCCTGCACAGTACAATCACTCAGGTTCTCATTAGCTTGCATTGGGAAATGAAAGCCTTCCAACCTCTTCCCACCTTCTTTTCTGCCCTGCAGTATGTTCTCTATGCAAAAAAACTGTTGAAGCCATTGTAATTGCCCTAATTTAAAAAAAAAAAATCAATTGTGGCTCCCCATTGCCTACAGAACATTACAGAACTCATTAGCCTGGCATTTCTTACCCTCTCTCATCTAGGTCAATCCATCCCTCCAACTCATTCCTTGTTTATCTTCTCATACCTAATATTACAGGCACGCTAAACTATTTAATGTTTCCTAGACATGCATTGCATTTTCCCACGGTCATGTTGTTCTTTCTGCCTGGGGTGCCCTCCCCGCCTTATCTCAGCATGTCCAAATCCCTCTGTCTTCCAAAGCCCAGTTCAAATGCCATATCTCTTCTTCAGCAGCAATATTTCTTCCCCTGAAGCACATTGACTGCATTGCTCATGTTACTTTTCCCACCTTCCATTATTGTTATTGAGGCAAGTGTTTTCTTTCCTCTAAGAAGCCAGAAGCTCACTTTGGGCAGAATTCTTGGCACGATGCCTCGTATACTCAGGGGCCCAAATAGTGTTGAACAAAGGGTTTGAATGAAGTAACTCTTGACCTGTAATTTTCTCCAGAATCTAAAGCCTAAGTGACGGTGATGGTGGCCTAAGACGTGAAAGGAAAAATAGAGGTTTTGATATCAGAAAAGCAGCAGATGGAGTCACAACTTTGTCACTGACTAATGAAGAATCTTGGGACAAGTTACCTAATCACAAGAAGCCAGTGGGAAGATGGAGATAATACTCCCTATGACATAGGATTATTTTGAGAATTGAGCAAGGTGCTGGAAGGCACCTAATACAATTCCTGGCACAAAAGAGATGCTATTTGGATGTTAGTGGTTTTCTACCCCTTAGTCTTCTCTTTTTCAGCCTCAGTATCTCTCATTCCATACACTGTTCCTCACACAACTCAGTTTTCTGGTCTGCTCATCCACTTCATTTCATCAGTATTGCTCTTAAAAATTTGACTACTAAGATGTCCCAAGTGTTGGGACTTCCCTGGTGGCACAGTGGTTAAGAATGCGCCTGCCAATGCAAAGGACACGGGTTTGATCCCTGGTCTGGGAAGATCCCACATGCCGCGGAGCAACTAAGCCTGAGCGCCCCAACTACTGAGCCTGTGCTCTAGAGCCCGCGAGCCACAGCTACTGAGCCTGTGTGCCACAACTACTGAAGCCCGCACGCCTGGAGCCCATGCTCCATAACGAGAGAAGCCACCGCAATGAGAAGCCCGCTCACTGCAACGAGAAGCCCCCGCTCGCTGCAACTAGAGAAAACCTACCCGCAGCAACGAAGACCCAACGCAGCCAAAAATAAATAAATAAATAAATAAATAAATAAATAAATAAATAAATAAATAAATAAATACAAATTTATTAAAAAAAAAAAAAAAAGGATGCCCCAAGGGCGGCCTGATTCATTCATAGAACAGTGGGGATATTACTTGTCATGATCTAACATTCTGTTTTTGCAATACAAGATAGTCATATCATACTTTGACTAATTTTAGGCTTTTTTTTTCTCTCTTTTTTTTTTATATTTATTTATTTGGCTGTGCCGGATCTTTAGTTGCGGCATGCAGGCTCTTAGTTGCGGCATGCGGGATCTAGTTCCCTGACCAGGGATTGAACCCTGGCTCCCTGCATTGAGAGCTTGGAGTCTTAACCACTGGACCACCAGGGAAGTCCCTAATCTTAAGCTTTAGATTAACTAAAATCTACAGATTTTTTTGGAACAACCTACCTTCAGGTCACATGTTCATTTCATACTTGAACCTAAATGCAAACGCTTACTCTTATCTCTGGTAAGTTTCAATTAATTTATATAAGCCCAGAATTTTACTTTACCAAAATCACATTCAGCCTTGATTTTAATCATCTTTAAAAAGGTGTGGGGGGAAGTTGGTGGGAGAGGCACTAAGCAATAACTTCAGAACATTCTTCTTACTCTCATTTAATTGCAGAATAAATACCTCCCACGGTGAGCTGTAATGCAGGCCAGCATTTGTGTCTGTGTGGAGGAAAAAGATGACTTTTGCACTTTGGCTCTGACAATAAGAGCCACATAAGCAATTAAACTTCAACAAACTTAGTAACTGAATAACAGAAATGCATTTTTTAGAGATCACCTTAAGGAAAATGAAGAAGAAAAAGGTGGCATTCTTTAATTTCTCAAATAGAAAGGATTCTCCTGTGTTTTAATTAAACACTGTGTTGTTCTACCAACAGCACGGCCCCAAAACTTTGATTAGCAATGCTCTATTGCAAAAAATCTCAGAAATTTTCTTCTCAAATAAAATTATGTTTTTCTTTGAGAACATGTAAAATAAACAGAGCAATCTAAATGTAAAAGCTTTTACTGAGATTCTTCTGAATAACTTCTTCATAGAGGAGCCATAAGTGATTTTTTTTATTATTGGAAATTTATAGGAAATGTTTTGGGGAGCTTTCCAGTTTTTCCTTATCAATGTAAGTCCTACACATATCAAGCATCATTTTAAAGAAAAGGATATTAAATAATAAGGAGAAACTTCTTCAGCCTAAAATTTCTATAAAAGTAAAAGAACTTTAGTAAAGAAGAAATAGTCTTTCTAAACAATGTCTAAATATCTGCCCACACTTAGGGGAAAGAGAATAAGAAATAAGGTCTAAACCAAAAAATAATATTATAATAAGTTAGTGGGATTTACCTAGTCTGGGACCAATCTTTCTTTTCCATTAAGGACTGTCTGAGATCCAAACAAAACAAATGAGCCATCAAATAAGTTGAGATTTCAGAGCCAATAACGTTAGAGAAGAGAGGGAAGGTGGAAGGTAAGGTCAGGGGACGGAATCATTTTTCTACCATTTATATAGAACTCAGAAAATCATATTTTCCCAGTTATAGCTGGGGATTCAGTTACTTAATATAAATAAGGAAAGATATCTAAGATAACCAAGACTAAAAAATGCTACAATTTTTGTTAGTTGTTCAAATGCTTTTGGATGTATTCTATATTCCCTAGATATAGGAAACAGACCATGTGAAATATACTTAAGCTTTTTCTCTATCAGTTAAGATTGTCATTATCAACATTTTATATTGTTCGGTAAATGGAGTCTATTGGGGGGGAGCTATCACACTGAAAGGGAATTCATGTTCTGAAATATCTTTTCTTTCACAAATCCTTTATATTTGTTGATTTGTTTTAGAACACATATCTTTAAGGCCTACAGGAAAGGTCTTTATTAAGTTGAACCATGAAATTGTTGATATTTAATTATTTTTAACCTATAAAACATCAGCTTCTCTTGCTTTAACCTAACATAATCAAAGATTGAGTCTAAAGCTGTAGAACTTTTCTGTCAACTGTCTTTATCAGCATCCTTTGATATTTACAGAACTCTTACCATATCCAATATGACGAAATATAGACTATGCTGGGCCATCTCTTCCCCTCCCGGCTATACAACCCCCGGAGTCATGGTCTTGTTCTCCATTGCCACTATCCAGAGACAAGAGAGCTACACCTCTAAGAGAATGTCATCTTGCCCTGCTGGCTTCTCTGGCAAAATAACTTTTGACCCCGTAGTTCTGGTCTGCTGTCATCAAATCTTCACCTCTTGCTTTGTATTAGCTTTTAGTACATTGTGATGAAAAGTACTTGGAATTTTCAGTCATTGAGTTTTAGAGCTAGAAGAGATCTCAGCAATCACTTAGCCCAACCCTCCTCTAGTTAACACTGCTGATTGCCAATTCCCTTTGTCAGCCCAATTTCCATCTAGTTTTTCACCCTCCCTGATGCTGCCAATGTGTTTTGGCCACGGGCTTGACTTCCCAGTGGGGATGATCTCACTGGTTTGCAATCTCGGCCTAAGGCAATCTGCTCACCCAAGTCCCCGCTATTAGGATGGGTGTTATGGGCTGAATTGTGTCCTCCCAAAATTTATACATTGAAGTCCTAACCCCCAGTAACTCAAAACGTGACTGTATTTGGAGATAGGGCCTTTAATGAGGTCATTAAGTTCAAATCAGGTCATTAGAGTTGGCCTTAATTCAGTATGACTGGTGTCTTTTTTTATATATATATAAATTTATTTATTTTATTTTTGGCTACGTTACTGCGCACTGGCTTCCTCTGGTTGCGGCGAGCAGGGGCTACTCTTCGTTGTGGTGCGCGGGCTTCTCACTGCAGTGGCTTCTCTTGTTGCGGAGCGTGGGCCCTAGGCTCGTGGGCTTCAGTAGTTGCAGCACCCAGGCTCAGTAGTTGTGGCTTGCAGGCTCTAGAGCGCAGACTCAGTAGTTGTGGCGCACGGGCTTAGTTGCTCTGCAGCATGTGGGATCTTCCCGGACCAGGGATTGAACCCTTGTCCCCTGCATTGGCAGGCAGATTTTTAACCACTGCGCCACCAGGGAAGTCCATGACTGGTGTCTTTATAAGAGAAAATTTGGACACAGACATGTACAGAGGGAAGACAGTGTAAAGACACAGGGAGAAGATGACCATTTGCAAGCTGAGGAGAGAGCTCAGAAGAAACCAACCCTGCTGACACCTTGATCTCAGACTTCCAGTTTCCAGAACTGTGAGAAAATTAATTTCTGTTGTTTAAGCCACCCATTCTGTGGTATTTTGTTATGGCAGCCCTAGCAAAATAATACAACGGGATTGGGCTTTGGAATGGAACCAAATTTGAGCCAAAAAGGAGAGTCCCTTTTTGGAAACCACTCCCTTGTTTAAAAGAGAGTACCAGAAGAGATACTCTTTTTTCTTCTCAACATTGTGTGATAGGGATGTGAAGCTTGTAAATTCTGCCATTGTTTTGTCATCAAAAGGGATGCTACCCTGAGAATGAGCCAATACTCAGAGATGATCATAGCCAGGGGAAATGAGGAAACAGGAGCTGGAGTTACTTAATTAAAGCAACCTCAAACCCTGCTCAATTTCTGGACTTCCAGTTAAGAGAGCCAATAAACCTCAGTTGTTTAAGCCAGCTAAGGCCAAGTTTTCCGTTACTTACAGTCTCTATTGTATTTGGTATGTTACCTATTCATTCACTTCACACAGAGGTGCTCAGCCCTCTTCAAATTTAAGTGACTTGTCTGATGTATCAGAACATAGATTAAATAACTCAAACCAATGATCCTTCCTTAACACACCTAGGTTCAAGACTGAGGGTACACATAAGCCATGGGAATGTAATATACAGCACAAGAAATATGGTCGATAATATTGTAATAACTGTATGGGGACAGATAGTTACTAGATGTATCATGGTGATCATTTTATAATGTATGCAAATGTCAAATCTCTATGCAGTACACCTGAAACTAACATAATGTTATATTCAACTATGTTTCAATTTAAAAAAAAAAATAGCAAAAACTTAAAAGAAAAAAAAGAAAGAATATTAGTGGTATACCTAGGAAACAGAATCCATCTCTCTCCTTTGTTGGTGATAGAGTTGCCCACTGTACCCAATCAGCAATATTTTTAAATGTGAATAAATAAAAAAGAATTAGAACCATAATAAAAAAGATTGAGAGTGCATACATAATTGGTAGGGATATTAAGAAAAGTACAAGTAAAGGGTTTTATGAACACAATGCAGAAAATATTCACTCTTCTCTGAAAAATCCAGGAAGGCTAAAGAGAGAATTGGAAGTATTAGAAAAGAAGAAAAAGGAGGGACTTCCCTGGTGGTCCAGTGGTTAAGACGCTGCACTCCCAGTGCAGGGGATGTGGTTTCCATCCCTGGCAGGGGAAATAAGATCCCACATGCTGTGCCACGCGGCCAAAAAAAAGGAGAAAAAGGATCCAAACCTAGCTTTTTATGTCAGTAAGTCATTTTTTTTTGTCCTTCCCTGTAGCCTCATCTTTAGTCTCTTTAGAAGGGACTCTCCCCTCCAGAACATTCTTCCCCTTTATTTCTTTCATTGCCTTCCTGCTTTTGGATCTCAAGCTTCCTGTGCTACTCCAAACATCCTTCCACCTGGGAGTAGCCCGCTTGCACCTCTGCCCAGTTTTGAATACCTGAGCTCTGTTAGGTATGCTCTCTCCCATGATCTGCAAAGCATGATTACATTTTCAAAACAGAGTCCATATTTGTTAAGTGGTTAAGACGTGTGTTTTATGAGAATGTTGTTGATCCCCTACATAGAAAAAGCATATTAACCATTTGGGGAAGTGGGAATTTTACCACATTTGGCCAATTTAAAACTTCCTGACAGCTTCAAACCACTCTATCTCATTTACATTAACATTTTTGTTCCAGAAAGCGGAAAATGTCACCCTGAGTTATTCTCATTTTATACATTCTAGGCCACGCTTTTGTAATGAATTCCTTCTTTTAAACCTTGGCGAGCTCAGCTATGACTAGAGATTATCAATCAAATTGAAATTTCGTTTATTAAAAAATGCTATAACTATAATGAAAGCAGGAAAATCTCCTCAGAGCTTAGTACTGTGCCTGGCATATAGTACATGATAAATAACTATTCGTTAAATAAATACTTTAATGAATAATTCTGTTTCTTTTTTTTTTTTTTTTTTTTGCCCTTTTCCCACAAATGAATGCTTTCTGACACAACTCTGTGATATATTTGTGCATTGGAAGTTGTTGAATTATTTTATTTTTTAAAGAATGACCTCTTGGGTCAGTTTAATATCAAATCTTCAAAATTTCAAAATAATATATATGATAGAAAATAATAAGCTGTGCTATCAAGTTGATGGGGCTGTACATGGGATGCTATTATTTGAACCTACCAATTATTGACAGAGTTGGACAAATATCAGGCAAAGCCTTAGCTTTTGGGGGATACCATTATGCAAAGAATCCATAGAAGGTATCCTTTTCTTCCTGGGGGTAGGAGAAGCAATTAGAGTTACAATTGACCTAAATTGCTACACTGTCTTCTTTTCACATGGGCACATCACTTTTCTGGTCTCCCTTTTGTATGCTGTGGCTCAAATCAATAAAACCAATCTGGGTTTTTACAGTTGGCATGGATAGAGTACCACACCTATGTCTTCTGAATGTCTCCAAGTTTGCTGGGGGAGCCACACTAAGGAGCTAAGCAAAACAGAAGTTGAAAGACGTGTACAGTCTGTGCTACAAAATTCTAAGCAAGTTTGTTTTTTAATAAATTAGGCATAGTCAAAATCCTGCTGCTGTTTTTGTTTTGATAGCTCATAATCTTCTCACGGTTAGCACTCTTTTTTGTCATTGTCCTTGTTTTCATGATTTCAAACTTTGAATTGTTTGGGGGTTTATGTTGCTTATTACCTTAAAGTACAGTTAGTATTACATCAAAATGTATGACCATCCCCTCATTATAGTCAGGAACTTGAAATGGGAAAATTATCATGTTATTAGTGTCAATCTACTTGACCACTCATATTTTTCTAGAAACCGTAGTCTAGAAATTGGATATGAATATTCTAGAAACTGCAGTCCAGAATTTCTGCATTCTTGATTTAAAATCTTCAAAATCCAGAACACCAACCTTTGAAGTTAGCCAAGAGCACTCGCTGATGCCCGGGTTGATTTTGTATGTTAATATACTCTCCGTCTCCTTTCTTCTTGCCAGAAACAAAACAATTCTTTTAAAAAATGTTGCCTACTTGCTCAAAGACTGAAAAGGAAAATGCATTTAAGTTTCATTAACAACATTCATGCTTCACTGCCCCTAGTTCAGCTTTCTTTCCCTCATTTTGTGTATCTAGTGCCACTTTTTCACAGAGTTTTGAAGACAAGACTGAATAAAAAGAATGTGTCCCGTTTTTTGTGTCTCCAGCAAGGACTAAAAAGTGTGCCACTTGGCAGCCAGTCAGCCATAATGTTTTTTTCCCTTCGCTCTCAGTGTTCACATAACAAGGTGAATTTGATCCTCTAACCAAGTTTTGCCAACTGTGACTCTGTCAGGAGAAGGCTCTCTCTGATCTCTGCCATCCTAAGAACTATTGTCATTGAATAATTGCCATATTAAATTACATGGTAAACAGGTTATTTTTAGTTTTAGGCTATCAAGGAGGCTTTGACAAAGTGCTATGCATTTCCATTTGTTTTCCCAGGACCAATGTTTTCTGCTCAAACCACCACTGTCATTTCCAATCACTGAGCTCTAAGAACTTAACCGAGACGAGAACAGTTTCAATGTCATTTTGGCATCCAACAAGAAGCCATTAGAAATCCCTGAAAGTGCATAAACCTGCCCACAGATTCTAGGAAATAGAATATCAAATAAAACTTCTATCCAGGATCATTAAAAAAACAAACAACACAATAACAACAAAAATGAAAAGAGATTAAAAAAAAAACTACAGCTCTTCATTTAACCTCCCTATTGGCAGCAGATTTGAGATTCAGTTGAATATGCCAGAAGTAGCCGGCCAGGTCTTATGACTCACAGACACATGATGCTTCTTCTGGGAGCACGGACAGGTGGATACAGACCTGATCTTTTCACCAACTTTGTTCTGGGATTTCAAATATATCACCCACAAGTTGGTGAGAAATGATGCCATTTGCATTATTTCAACAAACGCTTATAGATTCAAGATCACTTTGAAAAAGGAAAGAAAATGAACATTCAAATCAAATAGGTTGTGTGGCAGCAGCCTCAGTGTGAAGGATTTGCTTTTAGGGGTGATCTAGGTGAGAGTTCTCACCCTCTTTGTGCCTCCAAATCACCGGGAAGGTCCCTACAACTTCCTAGTGCCTGGGCTCCATCCCTAGAGATTCTGAATCGTTGACTGAACAATTCCATTTCCAGAAGGGAAGCAGAAGATATTTTACTTTTTATCTTGTAAAATTTATATCCTGTTTGAATTTTCCATGTTTTATATATCTTTTATTTTTAAAAATTAACTTGACAGGAATAAAGACGCAGACGTAGAGATTGGAGTTAAGGACACAGGGAGGGGGAAGGGTAAGCTGGGATGAAGTGAGAGAGTAGCATGGACATATATACACTACCAAATGTAAAATAGATAGCTAGTGGGAAGCAGCCGCGTAGCACAGGGAGATCAGCTCCGTGCTTTGTGACCACCTAGAGGGGTGAGATAGGGAGGGTGAGAGGGAGATGCAAGAGGGAGGGGATATGGGGATATATGTATATGTATAGCTGATTCACTTTGTTATACAGCAGAAACTAACACAACAATGGAAAGCAATTATACTCCAATAAAGATGTTAAAAAATAAATTAACTTGAAAAGCATATGGCCTTTCCTAAGTGCACCCCACTTGCTAGTGATTATAGTTCTTCTAGGTATTCAAAATACCAACCCCAAATCAAAACAGAAATCTATGTATAGTTTTTAGTGTATTGGACCAATATTATGAAACTTTATGATAAAAAATGGATTGGAAACTCTGGTTCTGCCAATGTATACATTTAGTCAAGGTCTATTACCTCTCTGAGTCTCAGATTCTTCAACTGTGAAATGGGTATGTTAACCCTATACTTGTTTCTTGAGGTTGAGTGGAAATTAAATGATATCCACGTAAAGCAATTTTTATATAGCAGGTGTTCAATAATGGTTTGTATCCATTATCTACCCTAACCCCCATTCTTGCCCTGACATAAGGGGTAGTTTACAGTATGTTTAATTCATTTATTCATATCATCTTTTCATGCAAATATGTGAGTCATTCATTTACAAATGTAGAAAATATATGATCACTTCCTGAGCTGAACCCAAAGGCAAATAGTAGTTATTATACAGAAATTTTTTTTGGTTAGCAGATGTTCTCTGATTCTTTTCTGCGAGCTTTTCCTTATCACCTGCCATTTGTATACCCATCTTTCTTCATTGGTGTTTGTTTATATATAACCACAACTTTCACAGCTTCACAAAACTCAAATGACGTTTCAGAGAGAGGTGTGTTTTTAGATAGGAGACAGATGGATTGGGGGTAGGCATGAGTCTTTGTTGTTGTTGATGATGGCATTTCATGCTTGCCAGGTAGATACAGAGTCTGGGGAATGAAATGAGACAAGGAGCCAGATAGATTATATTAATATAGTGTGTGGCCTGTATTTGGGGCTATACAGTTTTCCCATATATTTTACCTCATTGAACAAAGGTCAATAACATTGTTATTTAGCATTCTCCTGCCGGCTCTGGAGAGGGTCTTGGAGTCCTTTGTGGCTGGACCAGCAGCAACAGCATCACCTGGAAACTTGTTAGAAATCCAGAATCTCAGCTGCCCCTTCCCCAACTACTGAATCAGAATCTGCATCTTCAATAACACCCCTATGTGATTTGGGTGTACAGTACAGTTTGAGAAGCTCTGACCTAGGGAACACATAAGTCTTCATTTAACTCATCAGTTGCCTAGGATGCCTGTCTCTCTCTCGAGATGTCTCAATTTAATTGAGATGGTAATCAAGACCACAATGTTCAGAATAGATTTACTACATCTTTTTGGTGGTGTACCATGTTAGTTACCTAGCAGCAGATTCTCAGTTGAAAAGGTAGGGTTGAATCATAGACTGAATTCTACTTGGCAAGGATACCTCTAGGACCAGATAGGCAATTGGGACTCACTGCCTTTTATGGCCTCTTTTAGCAGTAAAACTCTGTACTTACACTTTTCTATTACAGAATTACAGGGATAGTTAAAATACTAGCAGTAGTTAAAATAATCAGAAGTAGAGGGCAGACAGCAGAAGCAAGAAGAACTACAATCCTGTAGCCTGTGGAACAAAAACCACATTCACAGAAAGATAGACAAGATGAAAAGGCAGAGAGCCATGTACCAGATGAAGGAACAAGATAAAACCCCAGTAAAACAACTAAATGAAGTGGAGATAGGCAAGCTTCCAGAAAAAGAATTCAGAATAATGACAGTGAAGATGATCCAGGACCTCGGAAAATGAATGGAGGCAAAGATCGAGAAGATGCAAGAAATGTTTAACAAAGACCTAGAAGAATTAAAGAACAAACAAACAGAGATGAACTATACAATAACTGAAATGAAAACTACACTAGAAGGAATCAATAGCAGAATAGCTGAGGCAGAAGAACGGATAAGTGACCTGGAAGACAGAATGGTGGAATTCACTGCTGCAGAACAGAATAAAGAAAAAAGAATGAGAAGAAATGAAGACAGCCTAAGAGACCTCTGGGACAACCTTAAACACAACAACATTCGCATTATAGGGGTCCCAGAAGGAGAAGAGAGAGAGAAAGGACCAGAGAAAATATTTGAAGAGATTATAGTCAAAAACTTCCCTAACATGGGAAAGGAAATAGCCACTTAAGTCCAGGAAATGCAGAGAGTCCCATACAGGATAAACCCAGGGAGAAACATGCCGAGACACATAGTAATCAAATTGGGAAAAATTATTGAAAGTAGCAAGGGAAAAACAACAAATAACATACAAGGGAACTCCCATA
The DNA here is from genome assembly GCF_028564815.1 of Eubalaena glacialis. Taxonomy (NCBI): domain Eukaryota; kingdom Metazoa; phylum Chordata; class Mammalia; order Artiodactyla; family Balaenidae; genus Eubalaena; species Eubalaena glacialis. The sequence goes on along the minus strand of NC_083722.1, from coordinate 29,175,284 downwards.
AGGTTAACAGCTGATTTCTTAACAGAAACTCTACAAGCCAGAAGGGAGCGGCATGATATACCTAAAGTGATGAAAGGGAAGAACCTACAACCAAGATTACTCTACTCAGGAAGGATCTCATTCAGATTCGATGGAGAAATCAAAAGCTTTACAGACAAGCAAAAGCTAAGAGAATTCAGCACCACCAAACCAGCTCTACAACAAATGCTAAAGGAACTTCTCTAATTGGGAAACACAAGAGAAGAAAAGAACCTACAAAAACAAACCCAAAACAATTAAGAAAATGGTCATAGGAACATACATATCGATAATTACCTTAAACGTGACTGGATTAAATGCTCCAACCAAAAGACACAGGCTTGCTGAATGGATACAAAAACAAGACCATATATATGCTGTCTACAAGAGACCCACTTCAGACCTAGGGACACATACAGACTGAAAGTGAGGGGATGGAAAAAGATATTCCATTCAAATGGAAGTAAAAAGAAAGCTGGAGTAGCAATACTCATATCAGATAAGGTAGACTTTAAAATAAAGAATGTTACAAGAGACAAGGAAGGACACTACATGATGATCAAGGGATCAATCCAAGAAGAAGATATAACAATTATAAATATATATGCACCCAACATAGGAGCACCTCAATACATAAGGCAACTGCTAACAGCTATAAAAGAGGAAATTGACAATAACACAATAATAGTGGGGGACTTTAAAACCTCGCTTACACCAGAGAACAGATCATCCAAAATGAAAACAAATAAGGAAACAGAAGCTTTAAATGACACAATAGACCAGATAGATTTAATTGATATTTATAGGACATTCCATCCAAAAACAGCAGATTACACTTTCTTCTCAAGTGCACATGGAACATTCTCCAGGATAGATCACATCCTGGGTCACAAATCAAGCCTCAGTAAATTTAAGAAAATTGAAATCATATCAAGCATCTTTTCTGACCACAGCGCTATGAGATTAGAAATGAATTACAGTGGAGAAAACGTTAAAAACACAAACACATGGACGCTAAGCAATACATTACTAAATAACCAAGAGATCACTGAAGAAATCAAAGAGGAAATCAAAAAATACCTAGAGACAAATGACAATGAAAACACGATGATCCAAAACCTATGGGATGCAGCAAAAGCTGTTCTAAGAGGGAAGTTTGTAGCTATACAAGCCTACCTCAAGAAACAAGAAAAATCTCAAATAAACAATCTAACCTTACACTTAAAGGAACTAGAGAAAGAAGAACAAACAAAACCCAAAGTTAGCAGAAGGAAAGGAATCATAAAGATCAGAGCAGAAATAAATGAAATAGAAACAAAGAAAACAATAGCAAAGATCAATAAAACTAAAAGCTGGTTCTATGAGAAGATAAACAAAATTGATAAACAATTAGCCAGGCTCATCAAGAAAAAGAAGGAGAGGACTCAAATCAATAAAATTAGAAATGAAAAAGGAGAAGTTACAACAGACACCGCAGAAATACAAAGCATCCTAAGAGACTACTACAAGCAACTCTATGCCAGTAAAATGGACAACCTGGAAGAAATGGACAAATTCTTAGAAAGGTATAATCTTCCAAGATTGAACCAGGAAGAAATAGAAAATATAAACAGACCAATCACGAGTAATGAAATTGAAACTGTGATTAAAAATCTTCCAACAAACAAAAGTCCAGGACCAGGTGGCTTCACAGGTGAATTCTATCAAACATTTAGAGAAGAGCTAACACCCATCCTTCTCAAACTCTTCCAAAAAATTGCAGAGGAAGGAACACTCCCAAACTCATTCTATGAGGCCACCATCACCCTGATACCAAAATCAGACAAAGATACTACAAAAAAAGAAAATTACAGACCAACATCACTGATGAATATAGATGCAAAAATCCTCAACAAAATACTAACAAACAGAATCCAACAACACATTAAAAGGATCATACACCACGATCAAGTGGGATTTATCCCAGGGATGCAAGGATTCTTCAATATATGCAAATCAATCAATGTGATACACCATATTAACAAATTGAAGAATAAAAACCATATGATCATCTCTATAGATGCAGAAAAAGCTTTTGACAAAATTCAGCACCCATTTATGATAAAAGCTCTCCAGAAAGTGGGCATAGAGGGAACCTACCTCAACATAATAAAGGCCATATACAACAAACCCACAGCAAACATCTTTCTCAATGGTGAAAAACTGAAAGCATTTCCTCTAAGATCAGGAACAAGATAAGGATGTCCATTCTCACCACTATTATTCAACATAGTTTTGAAGTCCTAGCCACGGCAATCAGAGAAGAAAAAGAAATAAAAGGAATACACATTGGAAAAGAACAAGTAAAACTGTCACTGTTTGCAGATGACATGATACTATACGTAGAGAATCCTAAAGATGCCACCAGAAAACTACTAGAGCTAATCAATGAATTTGATAAAGTTGCAGGATACAAAATCAATGCACAGAAATCTCTTGCATTCCTATACACTAATGATGAAAAATCTGAAAGAGAAATTAAGGGAACGCTCCCATTTACCATTGCAACAAAAAGAATAAAATACCTAGGAATAAACCTACCTAGGGAGACAAAAGACCTGTATGCAGAAAACTATAAGACACTGATGAAAGAAATTAAAGATGATACCAACAGACGGAGAGATATACCATGTTTTTCGATTGGAAGAATGAATATTGTGAAAATGACTATACTACCTAAAGCAACCTACAGATTCAATGCAATCCCTATCAAATTACCAATGGCATTTTTTACAGAACTAAAACAAAAAATCTTAAAATTTGTATGGAGACACAAAAGACCCCAAATAGCCAAAGCAGTCTTGAGGGAAAAAAACGGAGCTGGAGGAATCAGACTCCCTGAATTCAGACTATACTACAAAGCTACAGTAATCAAGACAATATGGTACTGGCACAAAAACAGAAACACAGATCAATGGAACAAGATAGAAATCCCAGAGATAATCCCACGCACCTGTGGTCAACTGATCTATGACAAAGGAGGCAAGGATATACAATGGAGAAAAGACAGTCTCTTCAATAAGTGATGCTGGGAAAACTGGACAGCTACATGCAAAAGAATGAAATTAGAACACTCCCTAACACCATATAGAAAAATAAACTCAGAATGGATTAAAGACCTAAATGTAAGAGTGGACATGATAAAACTCTTAGAGGAAAACATAGGAAGAACACTCTTTGATATAAATCACAGCAAGATCTCTTTTGACCCACCTCCTACAGTAATGGAAATAAAAACAAAAATAAACAAATGGGACCTAATGAAACTTAAAAGTTTTGCACAGCAAAGGAAGCTATAAACAAGACAAAAAGACAACCCTCAGAATGGGAGAAAATATCTGCAAATGAATCAACGGACAAAGGCTTAATCTCCAAAATATATAAACAGCTCATGCAGCTCAATATTAAAAAAATAAACAACTCAATCCAAAAATGGGCAGAAGACTTAAATAGACATTTCTCCAAAGAAGACATACAGATGGCCGAGAAGCACATGAAAAGCTGCTCAACATCACTAATTATTAGAGAAATGCAAATCAAAACTACAATGAGGTATCACCTCACACCAGTTAGAATGGGCATCATCAAAAATCTACAAACAACAAATGCTGGAGAGGGTGTGGAGAAAAGGGAACCCTCTTGCACTGCTGGTGGGAATGTAAATTGATACAGCCACTATGGAGAACAGTATGGAGGTTCCTTAAAAAACTAAAAATAGAATTACCATATGATCCAGCAATCCCACTACTGGGCATATACCCAGAGAAAACCATAATTCAAAAAGACACGTGCACCCCAATATTCACTGCAGCACTATTTATAATAGCCAGGTCATAGAAGCAACCTAAATGCCCATCGACAGACAACTGGATAAAGAAGATGTGGTATATATATACAATGGAATATTACTCAGCCATAAAAAGGGACGAAATTGGGTCATTTGTTGAGACGTGGATGGATCTAGAGACTGTCATACAGAGTGAAGTAAGTCAGAAAGAGAAAAAGAAATATCGTATATTAACGCATATATGTGGAACGTAGAAAAATGGTACAGATGAACCAGTTTGCAGGGCAGAAATTGAGACACAGATGTAGAGAACAAACGTATGGACACCAAGGGAGGAAAGCGGCAGGGGGTGGGGATGGTGGTGTGATGAATTGGGCGATTGGGATTGACATGTATACACTGATGTGTATAAAATTGATGACTAATAAGAACCTGCTGTATAAAAAAAATAAATTAAATAAAATTCAAAAAAAAAAAAGAAGAAAAAAATAAATAAAGCCCTAGGGGAGGCTGCCCCACTGCCCACCTCCATGGGAGGGCTCTGGGCTGCTGCCCCCATGGCTGGCCTGCAAATAAAATAACCAGAAGTAGTGAGTTTACACAGCATCTCTGAATCTGAGGTCGCTTTTCCAATCACTGGCACAATACTCTGATGTTTATCTGTAAAATCATTTTCTATTTCCAGAACATCTGACTTAAAGTTTTGCTTCATTTTGGCAACTAGATACACTTGATCATTCTTTGCACTAGGATACTTTTTTTTTTTTTAGGCCACGCTGTGTGGCTTGGGGGATCTTAGTTCCCCGACCAGGAATCAAGCCCAGCCGGGCAGTGAAAGCCCTGAGTCCTAACCACTGGACCGCCAGGGAAGTCCCAGGATTATTCTATTCGATACCTGGTCCCAACAGCCACATTTCCCCGTGTCTTGGCTTCAAAGATTGTTGAGAAAGCAAAACTTTTATGCTGGGCATTCCCAGAACAGGAAAGTCACCTGCCACGTCTGTGTCTAATCCCACAGCAGCTTTCCTCCGGTTCCCCTTAGCAAAGGCCTGAGACCTCTGGGGGCCTGGACACCTCTCTCAGCCCCAGGCAAGGTGGCCCTTCATCCTCCCGCAGTTCTTCCTGCTAAACGGCTAAGATTGCCTCTGACTGAGTGTCTGCAGTGTTGTCCTTCTACGAAGTCAGATTTCTGGTCATGGGTCAGATCACTGCTTGAAGCAGTTTCTTCCGCCCCACCCAGTGAATTCTCCAAGGAATCGTGCGGGTTTATGCAGATTTCTACAGGCACTTGTTGGTAGTATTGGGAGCAGCCGAGAATGGTCCTCCTGGTCCTAGTTAGTGATTAACTTTTGAAGGCGATTCTTCTACAGCTCGTTTGATTGTGTGCGTGTGTGCGTGTGTGTGTGTGACACAGAGGACCTGTTCTGAGTGATTCCACACAAAGTTACACGCTGCTTTTCCTGATCAAGCAACAGCCCAATTCCTAAGGGTTGTGACCTTTATTGAGTCTGTTGTAATTAACATGAGTATGTTCCAGAGGTCTGCTGTATAACACAGTGCCAATAGTTAACAATAAGGTATTATTTATTTAAAAATTTGTTGAGAAGGTAGATCTCATGTGACCACAAGAAAAAAAGGTGGGGAGGGGCCACGTAAGGAAGCTTTTGGAGGTGATGGATATGTTTATTACCTGGACTATAGTGATGGTAACAAGAATATAATCATATGTCCAAAATCACCAAATAGTGTACATGTGTTAAGTCCAGTTTTTTGCGTAGCAATTATACCTCCATAAAGCTGGGGGGAAAAAAAAATAAAGTCCTATTCTCTTAGAAATCTCTCAACTGCCATAGAAGGAAAATCAGCATGCTTTCTCCCAGATGCTGCTCTGTGGTCACCTATGGGCTGACTAAACTCTTTTCCATTTAAGTCCTTTTGTGTCTGGGAGTCCAGGCCAATTCAGTGGCATGCCCAGAGGAATCAACAACCTGATTGCTGTGAGAGCTGTATACACATTTCTCGGAGAGAAAGCCTCAGGTTACCACTTCTACTCAATCCCTACTGATTGATAGGTTTCATTTTATATTACCAAGAGTGAGACTCATTCATAATGTACAGTGGAAGCATCATGGTTTTAGCCTGAGATAAAGCAGATTTTGTCAAGACCTATATTTATAATCAAGGTTTTATATGTGTTTGATGATTATTAAATGATGATTATTAAATGCATATATCCAGCAGACTTGCCTTCTCTTAAATTTCGGTTCCTCATTTCAACTGACTGTTCAGACTCTGCTATTTGAAAGGACTTGTCCAACTACTCACCAAATGCTGTGTAAATCAACTTATTATCTTCCCCAGCCAAAATACCACTTCCTCTGGATTCCCCATTTCTGTCCCCATTTCTTTAAACAAATCCTTTTTCTAGTCTCTCGAGCCCAGCATTATATTTAATTTACTCATCAAAATATTTTCATGGGTTTGATTTTTGCAAGACTATCTTACAGAACTGTTCCCTTTTTGGAATCATGCCTGTAATTTGCAGGTGCCAACAGTGGAATTGTGGCTCCTGGCTATGGAATTCAGTCCAAATGGTTAGCCTGACCCAAGTTATGAATAATTGAAAGTCAGTCTTTTGTGTATATATTAGGTAACTAGTCACACCAGGAAATGGGGAAGTAGCAAATGAGAGCAAAATGCAAGATTAACACAATATCTAAGTAATAGTTAATATTATTTTTTACACATAAATGATGTCAAAAATAATAAAAGTAATATGAAACTAAATTCCAACAATTATCAATTACGTTTCACCTAACTATGCTTTTCCTCACCTAGACCAAATAGAAAACACATTTATTTCAACAAGTATTAACTGACATGGTTACCTTGGTCTGTGGACCAGCTATATCAGAGTCATTGGAGATCTTTTTATATTGATTTTAGTTTACTTGGTTTTGTTTTGCCCTATCCTATTTAAAAAATTATTTAGTTGTGAATAACCAATACGTGTGCAAAGTACCAATTTAAATAGTTACAAAGGATAGTGCAATGAAAATAAACTGTCCTTCCCATCCCATCCTCCAACCATTCAGGTCCCTTCCACAGCTGCATCCACTGTACCAGTTTCTTGTATTTCCTTCCAGAACCATAACATGTGTGTTTCTAGCAGACATCTTGCTTAATTTGTTTAATATCCATTCTCAACCTCCTGCTAGTAATCCTTCCTGTGTTGCAGAGGCTAGAAGGCTAAAAATAAAATCTCCCAGCCTCCATTATAACCAGAGTTCTTGATGTGATTTACGTTCCTCTAATCAGATGCACTTGTATGACACTTGATTTTGAAACTGAGCTAAGTGAGGAGAGAGACAGGGCAGGGCATTCATTTTGCTGTGTGGATCCAGGCAGAGGCTGCATGATTCAGCAGTGTAGTACTGGATTCCCAATTTAGCAGAGGCAGCTTTCTGATTGTAGTGGAGGTGAGGTAGCTTTACAGACAACAGCCCTACCCACGGCTTCCAGATTCCATAGGCACATACCTGATTATATCAGAATTGTCAGCTCTCTGGTGGCCTCAGTCTGCACTGTATTCTTTGGAAATGACTCCTAGAAGCTTAGCTGAAGTCTAGTTAGTTAATCAGCCAACTTTTCTGAGGCTATTGAAATAGATTCTTTCTGCTTAAACTAGCTGGAGTAGATTATATTTTCTGCAACTGAATCTTGATTTATAAAATGTATGTAAGTACATATATGACAGTAGGCAGAATAATGGCCCTCCAAAATGTCCATGTCTTAATCCTTGGAACCTATGAATAGGCTTAATTCCAAAGGAAATTAAGATGGAATTAATGTTGCTAATCAACTGTTTTTAAAATAGGGAGAGTATCTTAGATTATTCAATGTAATTATAAGGCTCTTTAAAAGTGGAAGAGAGAGGAAGAAAAGAGTCAGTCAGAGGAGGCTGTGACTTCTGATCAGAGAGATGCAAAGTGTCTGGCTTTGAGGGGAGAAAAAAGAGCCAGGAGGCAAGGAATGCGAGTGGCTTCTAGAAGCTGGAAAATGCAATGAACTACATTGAGTGTAAAAGTAAACATTGAGAAAGAGTTTGGGAAGGACATTGTATAATTTTTGTGCAGTAAATGTTTATAAAATTTAAAATAATACAACGAAGAAAAATAGAAATTGTTTCTCTCATTGCAATTTTTGTATCGATAGAACCCTTGGTAATGTTGGCATTCATTGCATTAAAGAAAATGATGTTTATGAAGCTTATTTCATTTTTAGTTATTTCTTTCCAGTTAAACAATTGATCTTCAAGAAAAAACATCTTAGGGACTTCCCTGGTGGCACAGTGGTTAAGAATCCGCCTCCCAATGCAGGGGACATGGGTTTGATCCCTGGTCAGGGAACTAGATCCCACATGCATGCCGCAGCTAAGAGTTTGCATGCCACAGCTAAGGAGCCTGCTGCCTGCAACTAAGGAGCACACGTGCTGCAACTAAAGGAGCTGGCGAGCTGCAACTAAGACCCAAAAAATAAATTAAAAAAAAAAACAAAACATCTTATATGGGAATTCTTTCCATTGTGTGATGAGAAATTAAAGGCAGGATGTCAATTCCATTTCGATATTTCACAGAGAGGAAAAACTTCAAAATCACGCACAATGATATCCATATTAAATCATCTTCATTCAGACAGAGTAAAGACTGAAGAAATGAAAAACAGAAAAGAGAAAAAAAATGAGAAACAACAACCAATTTTCTCACCAATCAAAGAACAAAGCAGGGTTTAAAAAGAATGCTGTGATAATTCCATATAATTGTGAATCCACGGAGACATTTCTCTAGTCAATTACCATTGGAGAAGTAGGGAGGTGTGAAAATTTGGTGGCAATATTACAGCAGCATCCTATGTGGACAAGGCTAGTCTAAAAGTATATTGCTCACCCACTGTCTACTGTTTAAGATTTACAAAATATGCATAACAATGACCATAGGAGCAACTGAACAGACAAGAGTGCTAAGAAATTTTTGTTTCTGCTCTGTAATACCAAACAAAAATTCAACTTCTAAAATTTTAAATAAAATTGGAATAATACTTTTTAATGAAAAGTTCAGATTTATTCTTGTATGCCAGAATTTCAACCTACGATGGCGATATCTAGCTCTGATCATGAGTTCTTTTTTTGTTTGTTTGCTTTTAATTAATTTATTTTTTATTTATTTATTTTTGGCTGTGTTGGGTCTTCGTTGCTGTGCGCGGGCTTTCTCTAGCTGTGGCAAGCGGTGGCTACTCTTCCTTGCTGTGCGTGGGCTTCTCATTGTGGTGGCTTCTCTCGTTGTGAAGCACAGGTTCTAGGCGCGTGGGCTTCAGTAGTTGTGGCACACGGGCTTAGTTGTCCCTCGGCACATGGGATCTTCCCGGACCAGGGATCGAACCCGTGTCCCCTGCATTGGCAGGCTGATTCTTAACCACTGCACCACTGGGGAAGTCCCTGATCATGAGTTCTGATGGAGATTAATTTTTAATACTCAATCAGTTGGAATTTAGTCAAAATGTGTGCTTGACATACTTTTAATGCTCAGTCAGGAACCACTTATTTACTGAATATTACATGTGCCAGGTCCTGGCTAAACTGGCAGCAGAAAGATAAATATCTACTCATGCTTACACAAGACAATTTATTGACTATGTTTTCTGGCCTAGAGCTTTTTTTTTATTATTATTTTTATTTTTGGCTGCATTGGGTCTTCGTTGCTGTGTGCGGGCTTTCTCTAGTTGCTGCAAGCGGGGGCTACTCTTCGTTGCGGTGCACGTGCTTCTCATTGCGGGGACTTCTCTTGTTGTGGAGCACAGGCTCTAGGCGCGTGGACTTCAGTAGTTGTGGCAGGAGGGCTCAGTAGTTGTGGCTTGCGGGCTCTAGAGCACAGGCTCAGTAGTTGTGGCACATGGGCTTAGTTGCTCTGCGGCATGTGGGATCTTCCCGGACCAGGGCTCGAACCCGTGTCTCCCGCATTGGCAGGCGGATTCTTAACCACTGCGCCACCAAGGAAGCCCCTAGAGCTTATTTTTGATATTGAATCACTCTTTCTTGCAGAGGCAGGGTCGTTTTGTAATTCTAAACATTTAGAAGAGTTTATATTCTGAGGATGAGTAATTAGGATAAGGGGGAGTGTTTTGCACAATTTTATATTAAAACATTAAGAAATATCAAAATAAAAACATGGGAATAGATCAGACTCCAAATACTGATCACGTACGAATTCCAATCTTACTTCATCAACCCTAAATAAAATCCAAATATATCACTTTAAATGCAAAAAGTGAAATTATAATATGACCAGAAGTTCTTAGTTTGTGAAAATTTAGCAAGCTGTACACTTATGATACATATACTTTGTGATTATATATTATCAACAAACATTTCAAAACTAGATAAAGTGATAGGTTATTTTTATATATATGTAAATTTATTTATTTAATTTATTTATTTTTGTCTGTGTTGGGTCTTCGTTGCTGTGCGCGGGCTTTCTCTAGTTGCGGCGAGCGGGGGCTACTCTTCGTTGCAGTGCACGTGCTTCTCATTGCGGTGACTTCTCCTGTTGTGGAGCACAGGCTCTAGGCCCGTGGACTTCAGTAGTTGTGGCAGGAGGGCTCAGTAGTTGTGGCTCGCAGGCTCTAGAGCACAGGCTCAGTAGTTGTGGCGCACGGGCTTAGTTGCTTCATGGCATGTGGGATCTTCCCAGACCAGGGATCGAACCCATGTCCCCTGTATTGGCAGGCGGATTCTTAACCACTGCGCCACCAGGGAAGTCCCAGGTAGGTTATTTATTTTTATAATTTTGGAGGAGAAAAGGCCTTTCAATGGTAACATGAAACTCAAATGTCATTACAAAAGATTGATGTTTAACTGCACACAAGTTTAAACACTATTAAAACATTATCAGACATGAAATAAACACTATCAAAAGTAAAAAACAAACATCAGATTGGGAAAACATATTTGCAACACTTTGGACAGACTCTGTCAGGCAGGGTCCACCCAGGAAAAGATATCCCTAAACATTGTAAACAGAAACTAATACAGGACGACCTGTCTTCATTGGTGATGGAAGAGGTGAGAAACCAAAAAGAGGTTGGCAAGAACAAATGCTGGAGAAGATGTGGAGAAAAGGGAACCCTCCTACACTGTTGGTGGGAATGTAAAGTGGTGCAGCCACTATGGAAAACAGTATGGAAGTTCCTCAGAAAACTAAAAATAGAATTACCATATGATCCAGCAATCCCAGTCCTGGGCACATATCCAGACAAAACTTTAATTCAAAAAGATACATGCACCCCTGTGTTCATAGCAGCACTATTCACAATAGCCAAGGCATGGAAACAACCTAAATGTCCATGAAACAGATGAATGGGTAAAGAAGATGTGATACATATATACAATGGAATACTACTCAGCCATAAAAAGAATGAAAAAATGCCATTTGTAGCAACATGGATGCAGTTAGAGATTATCATACTAAGTGAAGTAAATCAGAAAGAGAAAGACAAATACCATATGATATCACTTATAGGTGGAATCTAAAATATGACACAAATGAACCTATCTACAAAACAGAAACAGACTCACAGACATAGAGAACAGACTTGTGGTTGCCAAGGGGGAGGGGGTTGGGGGAGGAATGGAGTGAGAGGTTGGGATTAACAGATGTAAGTTTTTATATATAGAATGTGCATATATATACAATAAGGTCCTACTGTATAGCACAGAGAACTATATTCAATATCCTATAATAAACCATAGTGGAAAAGAATATTAAAAATGTATATAGGGACTTCTCTGGTGGCGCAGTGGTTAAGAATCTGCCTGCCAATGCAGGGGACACGGGTTCGAGCCCTGGTCCAGGAAGATCCCACATGCCCCGGAGCAACTAAGCCTGTGCGCCACAATGACTGAGGCTGCTCTCTAGAGCCCGCAAGCCACAACTACTGAGCCCTCGTGCCACAACTACTAAAGCCCACACGCCTAGAGCCCATGCTCCGCAACAAGAGAAGCCACCGCAATGAGAAGCCCGTGCACCGCAACAAAGAGTAACCCCTGCTCGTCGCAACTAGAGAAAACCCGCGGGCAGCAACGAAGACCCAACACAGCCAAAAAATATATAAATAAATAAATTTTTTTAAATGTATATATATATGTATAACTGAATCACTTTTCTGTACAGCAGAAATTAACAAAACATTATAAATCAACTATACTTCTATTTTAAAAAGTTAAAGAAAAAAAAGAGGATGGTAAACACCTTGGAAGTTATCAACAGCAGGTAGCCTCCTAGCCCCTAAACTGGAGAGGGAAAAGGAAGATGTGGTGGTCCCAGAGCTCAGGGGCCAAGATCAACTAGCTGAAGCCAAAACCATGCCAGCAGACAGTAGTGGATGCTGGAGATGCTGCTTGAAGTAGGTGGTGGGGGTGGATTATCCCTTTCTCTGGCCCTCTGTATTAGTTTCCCATTGACGCTATAACAAATCACTGCAAATTATGTGGCTTAAAACAGCACAAACTTATAATTTTACAGTTCTGGTGTTCAGAAGTCTGAAACGGGCCTCAGTGGGCTAAAAACAACTGTCAGCAGGGCTGTATTTCTTTCTGGGGGCTCTAGAAGAGAATCTGTTTCCTTGGCTTTTCTAGCTTCTAGAGGCTAGAAGCCTTGGGTATGGCCCCTTCCTCATCTTCAAAGCCAGCAATGACTCCTCAAGTCCTTATACTACCGTCTCTCTGGTTCTCCTGCTCTGGCTCCCTCTTCCACTTTTAAGGATCCTTATGACTACATTGAACTCACCTGGAAAACGCAGGATGCTCGCCTTATTTTAGGGTCAGCTGATTTTGCAAACATAATGCTATCTGCAACTCAATTCCCTTTTGCCATGTAACATCACATGTTCATAGGTTCCAGGGATTAGGACCTAGGCATCTTCGAAGGGCCATTATTCTGCCTTCCACACCTTCCAACCACCCATCACTGCCTCTCATTGTCCAAACTCAGCTGGAAGACAGTTGACTGGGAAAGCAGTATGCAGGGATCAGCACTGCATACCTTTCCTTACCCCACACACACCTAGGGGAAAAAGACAAGTAGATCTATGAGCAAATGGATACCCAGAGAAATGACAAACGTCTCTAGAATAAAGAACTTTTATAAAGCACTGAGAAAATAATAAATAAAAATAGGAAGATGAGCCAAGAATATGGGCTGGAGGGCTGGCAATTTTATTTTAGTTATTTAGTTTTGGCTGTGCAGCTTGAGGGATCTTAGTTCCCCGACCAGGTATCGAACCCGTGGCCACTGCAGTGGAAGCCTGGAGTCCTAACCACTGGACCACCAGGGAAGTCCCCAGGCTAGCAATTTTAGACAAAGAAATAAAAGTAGTCAATCTACAAAGATTCTCAGCCTCCCAAATATAAGTTGAAACAACGAGCTATAATATTTCTCCTACCATATGGACTAAATTCAAAAGATCGTTAAATACTCAGTTTTGGTGATAGTGTAAACTGTTGAAAATGAGTCACTGGCACAACATTTTTGGATGACTTTTGATCTAGCAATTGCACTTCTATGAAAAATTTCACACTAGTGTACAGAGATTTATATACACAGATGTTCACTGAGGCAGATTTATGGTACCAAAAAATACAAAAACCTGGAAGTAATTCAAATACTCATTAATATAAAATTGGTCATGAATCAGTAAAACAATGGAATGCACCATTTGAAGCAATGACTTGATATGGAAATAAATGCATTGGCATGGAGATGCGTCCATTGATTAGATAGGAAAAGTACAGTTGCAGAGCAATATGTATAGTGTAATTATAAGCAATTTACATGTAAGAACATGAATAAAACTACTGGTTAATATAAACCGAACTGTTAATAGAGGTTTTTCTGAGACATGGGCTTCTTTGGGACTTTCCCTTTCACTTTACACATTTCTGTATTGTTTGAATTTTGTACAGCAGGCATTTTTTACATAATCAGAAGAAAAGCATAAAAATGTGCATGTGATTAATATATGGATTTAAGAATAGGCCAAGTTTTTATTTGTACTGGATAAATTTGATTTCAATTTATCACTTCATAAAAAAAAAAAAGCTCATCCTGAGTCATGATTAAAACATTCTCCTCCGAAAATGAATGGATGAATGAATGAAGGAATGAAAAATTAAGAGAGATTTTCTCTCAGGCCTTTCAATGTCTGATATTTCTGTCTCTGTCTCTGTCTCTCAAGAAATTTGTTTAAAGAGTTCCTCTTTCTCAGGCTTCTTCCCCTACAAATGAAACTGTCCTCACTGGCTTTCAATTCCTGTCTCTACAAGGTGTCTGCCATGAAGATCCTTTCCCTTTCATTATGGTTTAAGTAATATTCAAATAGACCCACTAACTAACACTTTCATTTGGGGAAGAGAGATCCTTAAGTGAACTTAACCAGAAATGGAAATTCCTCTGAGGCTGTTTCTCTTGGCATATCACTTCCCTGGGCCTTGGAAAACTGATGGTCTTTTAACAAAACTCTGCTGTGTGGTGATCGCAACATCTTTCTGTTTTGTCAATGTCTTATTGAATTGTTTAATCGGATTCTGAAACATTGAGCATGTCTCCCAGTCCTGGGTTCTCGTTTCCACCTGATGTGAGGTGACATCGCACACGGGTGGTGACTAATTTCTTAATCAGCAGGGCATGACTCCTTAACATGTTTCGAGCACAACCTTGTAGTGTCGTAATAGCTCGGATGTCTTCCTCCTTTGTATACATTTTAGGGGTGAGAGGTAAGGTTTGAAGAAGAAGGTGATGATTCCATGTGGGAAAGGGAACACCGCATGCGTGTAAACACAAATATGCGTTTGTGAAGAGGCGGGGCTGATGAAACCCAGACTTCACCTGTAAGGAGTGGCTACTCTGATGCAGACCACAGGGTAGATAAGATTTTTCCAGCATTTCCCTCACATTACCAGCATTTATTTCACTCCTTCCTCCCTCCCCATAATTCTTAGAAAAAACTATGACCTCATAATAAATAGAATGCATTTATTCTGAATATACATCTTCAGCTTTTTTGAAATAATATTTCTACCAAAATTCTGGTATGTAAAAATTACCTGAAAATTATGACAAGTGTTTAACAGGAACTGTCTTCACTACAAAAGATAAGGGACCACTTAGTCAAGCATATACCTAAGTAATCACATCTTGGCTAATCATCTCCAGGAAAAGTTTGCCACAGAATGGCAAATAATCCATTTATAAGACAGCATTCATAAGAAGAATCTGACCAAATCAATGAAGTCATAACTCCTTGATTTGAAATCTTCAGGACGTAGAGACATAATTTTATGGTGTCTTTCTATTGTTGAATTTAGTACACAATTATTGAGAGCCTCCTTTGGGTTAGTGGTTGGCAAGAATGCAAAGATAGGGAGGACAGAGTCCCAGTCTCAAGGCCATCACCATCATAACAGGAAATGCAAGTTGTAGGATAATAGCTGTACTACAAAAGAAAATATACCAAATGTTCCAGGAGAGGTATAAGTACAGTGTTTCTGAGGAAGGAGAGAACACATTTAAGAAAGAAGGGGTCATGTGGGAGGTGGCACGTGAGAAATAATATAGATGATTTACATTGTGTACTTGGGAAATGCAACTTCTTCCCTTAGACCGCAAGTTCCATGAGGGTAGGGCCCACATCTCCTTTATCACTTCTCTACACCCATCTACACAAACACCTTGTATACCTCCTGGCACAGAGTAGGTCCTCAATGAATGCGTAAAGATGGGAAAAGAGATTAGCATCAAGTGCCTACTCTGTCCCAGGCCCTTTCCTGGTTGATCTTTATAACAAACCATGGAAGATGGATTCCTTTATATCCTCTTCCTACCCCTTTCTCTCTTTCCTCCTCTTTCTCTTTATTTTATTTTATTTTTTCCTCCTCTCTTTAAGCAAAAAAAGAAATCATGGCTTAAGGAGCAAATTGACTTGAGATAAACTGAAACACTAGCTGTGGAGTTAGCTCTGCATTCAAGCGTAGGCTCTGCCATTTAATGGTTATGTGATCTTAGGCAAGGTAATTACTGGTCTCAGTTTCCTGCTCTTTAAAATGGGGATGATAATACTATGATTCATAGCATTGTAGTGAGGACCCTACGAGGTGAGGGATGTGAAGTGTGTAGGTCAGTGCCCGAGACTTAAAAATGGTCAGATGCTGTTAGCATCTGTTAATTAGCATTAACATGTTAATGTTACTTTTGTTGCTAATATTGCAAAACAAGAAATAGCATCACCTAGTTCACTGATTTATTTTAAGGAATAAGTTGAGATTACGTGCTATTAATGTGTAAAAACTTTGTTACCTTAAAACGGTAACAGTAAGGTCTCAATAAGGTCTAAGATTATTCTGTGAAAAGATATTTGGTGGCCAGGGAGGGTTAGGAGATCAGAAAGGCTACGTATGTAGAGTTTACTAGACCGGACAAACTGGACGGGCAATCAAAAGTCAGTGTTAAGAGAGATATGGTATAAGATAGAAAGGGCGGGGAAGGAAGAGTGAAAAAGGAGGGGGATTCCGTCTAGGAAATTAAGGGTAAAGAAATGGTAGCTCAAATATAAAATTATGAGAGGCCACATCAGAGATATGACTGTTGAGAGAAAAAAAGGGGACAGAGTCCTGTTAAAGCATCAATTCTAGAATGAAGAAGGTAGGCATGGTGTGCAGGAGATCATTTAGAAAGACTCGGGTTCCCTGCTTATAAACTGGAGGTATTGATACAAGCCTCAGGAGCAAGGAGGTTGAGGTGTAGTATGTGTCACTGGAATTTACCCTCAGATATTTAAGCAGATGTGAGAAAAGGCAAATCCTGGGTGAGGAGGAGTGGCCTGATCAGGAGATGGAGGAGATCTGCTTAGGAGCCACATACAGCATGTGGTGCAGTTGTGGGAGTGGTGACGCGGCTCAGAAACCGGCAGAACGGTATGTGAATTCTCAGGAATATGCAGAGAGGAACGTATTGGTTTATGAGCTTCTTTTGCTTTGGCAGGTATTTAATCCTGGGTTTCAAAAGAATGTCAGAGCAGGCAGTTTAAACACTCCCGTCTCAGATGGGACATAACCCTCGTTGTCATCTGTGCCCTTAAGGAAGTTAAGTAGGGATTTGAAATAAAGTTTCCACTTCTTGTTTCAGAAACAATTCATGGTTAGATAAGCAGAAGCATAGACATATAACAGTTTGATGAGTGCCTTTTAGGGTCACATTAGGCAGACACAGAAATGGTATTGCCCAAGGGGTAATGATTATAGATGGAGTCTTCTTCTGGATGTTCCTTTGGGTTATTTAAAAAAATAATAATAATTCACTCTTTGTCATTTATAAAAGCTCACAAGTGAAGAAAACGTAGATCACTAATATTTTTGTTTTCAAAAATCTACTCTTTTTTGAAACTTGTGGTACAGTAACTTGTGATACGTATAAATATCTTCTGATTTGGGGGCAACAAGTCATTTGCATTTACTGCTTAGAACTTGCAAAGAGATCTAAATAAGAATACTAATTCATTACTAAATTCATACTAAAACGAGAATGTGCCCAGTTTATTGGTTTGTGCCATGTCTGCAAAAAAGGCAAATTTTATTTAAATAAGTGTAAGTTCAAAGCAGTTAAGCATATCTTAGCTGGAAATCACAGTTCTTAAAGGCAGAGCTGCTGTTTTCACAGCGCCCAGCATACATAGTGTCTTGTCTATTATGTTAGTTTAAATGTTTTTTTTAATATTAGTGAAAAACATATTTATTAATTGGTTGAGGGTAGTGGGGCTTAATCAATGTTTATAGAACAAGTTTTTGGTACCTAATTTTTTGAGACATGTGAATTTTTTTCTGTGGCTGAAAGAGCAAAGCAATTGCCTACTTAAAACCCTTCATTAACTACCTATAACTTCTAGGATAAGACCTCAAATCATTTCCACAACACATGAACTCTCTGTGTTTGACTATGGTTCTCCCAGCCTGCCCCCCCGCCAAAGGTATCCCAGGCTTTCAATAGTATACCTGCCCGTTGTTCTGGCTGTCTAAATACACTTCCTTGTCCTTATTGGGCAACTCCAATGTACCCCCCAAAGCTCCCCAATACTTGCTCTTTTAAGAGCAGGGACTACTGTGGGATGGGGGTGGTGGGATGAATTGGGAGATTGGGATTGACATATATACACTAATATGTATAAAAAAGATAACTAATAAGAACCTGCTGTATAAAAAATAAATAAAATTAAATTTAAAAAAAGATACGGAAGCAACCTAAGTGTAAAAAAAAAAAGCAGGGACTATATTTTCTTTTCCTTTTTTTAAAGTATTTATCTATTTATTTATTTAGGCTGCACTGGGTCTTAGTTGCTGCATGTGGGATCTTCGTTGCGGCATGTTTTCTTTAATTAAAAAAAATTTTTTTTAGTTGCGGCATGCAGGCTCTTAGTTGCGGCATGCACGTGGGATCTAGTTCCCCCACCAGGGATCGAACCTGGGCCCCCTGCATTGGGAGCATGGATTCTTACCCACTGGCCCACCAGGGAAGTCCCTATATTTTCTATCTCTATATTTATGACAGAGCAGGTGCTGATCTATAATGGGTGATCAGTAAATATCTGTTGAGTTGAATGAATGTGTACTCACGGCCAGAAGTTCTTCACATGATACTGTGTGTATAATTGAATTGCCTGATATTTGAAAAATGCAAATGTATTTGTCATTTGGAATTGCTTAAGATATCTGACCCTTCAAAGGAGACTAGCTTTAACATTTTGAAAAAGTAATGCTTCTTGAAAGAGACTCTCTTTGAGGACTTAGAACAAGGCTCTATGATTTACCTACCAACCACCAGCTCTGTAATGACACTACCATCCGAATAAAGTACAAATAACATTATTAAAAAGGTCCTTTCAGTTTGCAAAGTAGTGATTCATTTGGATAGGCTCATCATGTTTTTATTTTTATTTATTTATTTATTTAATGATAATAGTGCCTATTTTTAAAATTAATTAATTAATTTATTTTTGGCTGCATTGGGTCTTTGTTGCTGTGCACGGGCTTTTTCTAGTTGCGGTGAGCAGGGGCTACTCTTCGTTGCAGGGCGCGGGCTTCTCATTGCGGTGGCTTCTCTTGTTGCAGAGCATGGGCTCTAGGTGCATGGGCTTCAGTAGTTGTGGCAGACGGGCTCAATAGTTGTGGCTCACGGGCTCTAGAGCGCGGGCTCAGTAGTTGTGGTGCACGGGCTTAGTTGCTCCGCGGCATGTGAGATCTTCCTGGACCAGGGCTTGAACCCGTGTCCCCTGCACTGGCAGGCGGATTCTTAACCACTGCCACCAGGGAAGTCCCTCATCATGTTTTTAACTAAATTTTTTCTTAATGTGCAATAATGAAAAGTGCTTAGAGAGACCTATGTTTGAGCACATGACCCAAATTGCTAACAAAGTAGCAGGATTTTGTTAGAAGCTGATGGGTCCAGTTTGAGCAGGGACATTTTCTAGCTTCACTAACCTCATAGTATGGGCATTGTGTTTGAGAGTATTATTTCCTTCAATTATTTTCTAAAGAATGATTTTTAAAAATTCAGGTTATACATTGATGTAATTTGTGCTTAAGTATACAATAAACTAGCCAAGGCAAAACAAAATAACAATAAGAATGCTGGCTAGAAAATCTAGCTCTGTGGAACTGAGAATAAAGAAAAGAATTAGTTGCCTCTAAGATTTGAGCTAAATCAGTGTTTTAAAAAACAACACAATCAAGTTAATATTTAATTTTCTTTAGAATAATCTTCCTGGTTAGAATAGTTTTCACCAGAAGGAAAGAAGGTAGATGGTTTTTTCAATATAGATATCTTCTGATAAATTCCTAAGAAAACATTAGGAAGACATGATGGCAGTTTAGAATGAATTAGATTGGTGGAAATTATGTCATTCTCACAGAAATTGTAATATTCTCTTTCATACCAGATCAATATTCAGCAGAAAAAAAAAGAAAGTGAGTGATGAGAATGGTATTAGTTCGGGACTTCCCTGGCGGTCCAGTGGTTAGGACTCAGCACTCTCACTGCCAAGGGCCTGGGTTCGATCCCTGGTCAGGGAACTAAGATCCCACAAGCCGCATGGCGTGGCCAAAAAAAAAATAAAAGAAAAAAAGAATGGTATTAGTTCATTTGTCTTAGAATACAAAGAAGGGTGAGGATAGATGGATAAATAAAACCTAATTCATTATAAGATAAAGGAAATAAAGACTAAAAGAAAAGGTAATTTGTTCTTAGCTGAAAGGAATTTGAGGTTAAATCGAAATATATGATGAGATTATCATCTCACCATATTTTTTATCATCCAACTAATAGTTACTACTGAGGAAAGGAGTGTTTTGAGCTGAGCAATGTGCTAGTTACATAAAAATGTATAAAACATTGTGCCACACTTTGAAGGCCTCATTGAGGGGGTAAGACTTATAAGATGAAACGAGCTCCATGGGGTATTTAATAGCTAACATTTGCTCAGTACTCACAAATTTAGAACATAGTTTCACATACCATTTTGTAAGTTAAAAAAATACATTTCTAGATTTCATTCTTCCATTGGGATTTCCTTTGTCTTCACCTCTGGAAGACAGCATTAACTCCGGGATTGTGATTACTTCCTAGCTTTAGTTCAGTTTTCTCAACCTTTCTTATTGTCCTATTCCCTGATCTTTCCAATTTCTTTTATGATCCAGTATGTCAACGTCACCTCAATGGGGTATCGCCCTCTGAACTTGCAAAGTGATTTTGCTTATTTTAATTTTCAAACTTCTAAAATACATGGTTTATGGTGGAAATAATACAGATCCTGAGATTTCTAGGTTATAACTGATTGTACTGATAGATACTTTATCTTGTCAGATTATGTGACCTGACTTCGGGTTAAAATAATATGTTCACCTTATCTACTTGTGGCCTCACTTCTTTATCGCTCATTTAGTCACTGAAACCTTTAACTAACTTTTAACTTTTCTATTCTATATATTCTGAATATATGCAGCTATATATATTACACATTCTGTCACGTATATTCTGAAATTTTACTTTCAAAGGTAACCTTATTGTCAAATCCAGAGTTCTTTTTTCCCTCCTTCTGTTTGTTTTCCTTACCCTCTCTTCATTTCTATTCATTGGCCTTTCTTCTTAAAATATTTAGGATCCTAGAAACCAAGGTATTTAGTTCTCTTCCAATATCTTATATTTTTCTTTATCTCCTTCCATGAATCCTCTTTTGCCTCCCATCAGCCTCATTCTTTCAAAGTTTAAATCATTTGCTTTCTTCTGGGTTGCAGGAGCCAGACAGATTTCAGGGATATTCCGTTTGCATTTCCACTTTCACTCCTTACTTCTAGGACTCCTCCAGGTTGAAATTATTGCCTTCCTCCACGCTTTAGTTCAATTTATACCTTCGCCCTGAAGCTTGCCTTGCCCATAGTAATTTTCCTTTAAATTTTCAGGAATTTGACTCTCTCTACTTCATACTGTTAATAAACTATCTGTTCATGTCTCACTTCCTGGTTAGAATTCAAAATCTTTGAGGGTAAGGGCTGGACTTCAGCTTTTTTGGTTTGTTTATTTGTTTGCTTGGAAGGGGACAATTAACATAATACTCAATAAATATTTGTTGACTGAAAAAAGTCACAATATGTTTTATGGTTTCAGTACAACACAGCCAATATGTACATGTTTTTGGGTGTGCATATTAAATTTTTTTCTTTTTTCCTTTTTGGTCTCTGATTGTAACTGACAATTCCTGTTAAAAAGGTACCCTATGTAATCTTTTTAGAAATAAAAGATTAAAGGGTGGCAAATGCAGGCCTATAGGAGATAGTGGAAATGGGTATTTACAAAGTTGCTACTATGTGCCAGACACTGTGCTTTGCACTATGAAGATTTCTTTCGACAGACTCAAGAAACTGAAATCCAGCGAGGTTAATTTATCCAAAGTCCCACAAAAAATAAATGGCTGTGCTGAGTTTCAGAAACCCGGGTTTGCCTGGATGATTGTGAGAATTAAATGACAGAATTGCTTTAAAAAGCACCAACAAATGTTGCTCTCACATGCATCTGTCCGGGAACTGGGTTTGCTTCAACAGTAAAGGAAAAAAGTTGGCTGAACTTTTTTTTTTTTTTTCTTTTTGAGCTGTTTGGCATGTGGGTTATTAGTTCCCCTACCGGGGATGGAACCCATGCCCCCTGCAATGGAAGCACAGAGTCTTAACCACTGGACCGCCAGGGAAGTCCCTGGCTGAATTAATTATATATATTTCTAACTCTAAGAAAGTGTCATGTGTGATTACAATAATCCTATGCTCTTTTTCATATTCAGGCTAGAAAAAAATGCCAGGCAATCTCTCAAATCATGACTATTCCGACCTGCTCCCCCCTCCCCATCAGGTAACAATTTAAACTATACTTTCGAAAGAGAAAAGGGATTTAGAAAGTGGTCTTCAGCGGACAGAGACTAAAGGAACCCAATAACTTAATCCTGTAAAATAGAATTTACTCTGTGCCTAGGATTTTTTTCCGACTAAGAAATGCTTCTGATTCATGCGGAACTTTGCAAGGTAAACCGCGGGTTCTGGTTGCAGCTGGACCTCTAAAGTTCGAAAGCAAGCGGTTTTTCTCTCTATTTCTGTCCTCTTGCATCTCTCTCTCGCGGCGTCTTTTCTTTTAGGTCCCCCAAAGCCTGCTGCAGCAACACTGCAAAGTGGGGCAACCCAAGCTCAATTTGCCTATCAGCAAAAACTCTTTGTATCCATCTGAAGCGACAAACCACACAACACGCCTGTCCCAGTAGCTTCGAACTTCAGGGCGGAGGACTGGTCGCAGCTGTGCCGCACGGCTCCCCCATCCGCTCCGCGCACCTGGACGCGGGCGGCGAGCGACCCCTGGCCATGACGTCACCTCACCTGGCAGCCGCCGGGGGCAGGCGGTGAGCCGGAACGCGGCGGGGGCGGGGCAGGGAGGACCGCGGATTCTCGCGAGATTTTCCTGCTCCCGGCGCAGCTCCCGGCACCTTCCCGGCCTCTGTCCCGGTCTCCACCTCAGTCTTTGGCGTCGCGTTAGAGGACTGCAGGCGCCGAGGGAGCGGCGGGGGGCGGGCTCCGGGGCTGGGCTGGCGCTCCGGGTTGGAGCTGGCGGCCACGACGAACCGGCAGGTCCCACCCCGTGGCGGGAGCGACCGGGGGTGGGGAAGCCGCCGGCTGGGCGGGCGGGGGAGGGCGCTCCAGCCGGCGCGGACGGGACTGGCCGGGGAACGCCGCGGGCGGATGGAGGCGCCTTCTTGCCCCGCCTGAGCTCAGCCGGGCTAGAGCCGAGCGGAGGGCCCGCCTCCTGCCGCCGGAGCGGCCGCGCGAGCAGCCGGAGGAGGAGCGGCGGGCGCCGGGCTGCTCCCCGCGGGAGCCCCCAGCATGGGTAAGGGACTCGAGGAAGCTCCCGATTCGGGGAGGCGGTTCCCCTTCTCGATCTCGGCGGGGAGGGGGCGGGGGTCGGTCCCTGCGCGGCCACACGGCTCGCTCCCCGCCGCCCCTCCTCGCCCTGCCTTCCACCTTGCTCTTCTGGCGGAGAAGTGCTCCATCTCGTGCTTTCCTCTCTGCCTCTTTTCCTGGTCCCGGGAAAGGTGAGGGGATTGGGGGGGGGGGGGCGCCCGATCACCTCGCCCCGCGCCTAGCTCCGCTCAGCCCCGAACCTCCCTTCTTCCCTAGCCCCTTCTTTCCTCCCCGATCCTGGTGGGATGGGGGAGGGTGATCGAAAAACTTGACAAACTAGCACTTTCAACTTCTTTATCTTCTGCGAACCTTTGTATAGATTGGCCTTTTAAAGCATTTTGTAGTTTGTTCGTTAGAAAAGGCAATTTTTTTTTTCCCCTGCTAAAACTTCCAAGGGGTGCCTCAAGGGCAGGGAAGCTTGAGTATTTACCCCGTTGCTACCTGGGCAAGTGTGTTGGCACTTAAATATTAAATCTCTTCCTGAGAACTGGATTGGCGTTTGGTAGGGTTTCTGCGTTGAATCCTTTGAGAAGCAGTTTCCTGTTTGGAGTTAGACTTCCTCGCTAGAAGGGGAGAAAAGTACAAGGCCTTATATGTTATTTACTATGTGCTTTAAAGTTTTTGTTTGGAGCTCTGGCTCCAAAGAAAGAATGTGTTGCAGCCTGGTTTGAAAGGGAGTTTTGTTGAGTGTAACAATTTTTTTGATAACAAAGTTCGGTATGGGCTAAGCACTATCTCCCTGAATCCTTTAAAAATGAAAAGCAGTTTAAAAGAGAACTTTTTTTTTTTTTTTAATCAAATGTGTGCCCCGGTAAGGCATATGCATGCTCTGTAAGGGTAATCCCAGTGTTGGTTTTGTAGAGCAGTCAGAAGGACGCTATCACTTCTTGCAGTTGAGGAAAGAGTTGGTACTGCTTCATCTCAACAGACTATTAACTGAAATTAATAATTCATGAAACTAACAAATGATTTAGGAGCAGGACAAATACAGAGTACTGCTGATGTGGC
This sequence comes from Eubalaena glacialis, assembly GCF_028564815.1. Taxonomy (NCBI): domain Eukaryota; kingdom Metazoa; phylum Chordata; class Mammalia; order Artiodactyla; family Balaenidae; genus Eubalaena; species Eubalaena glacialis. The sequence continues at coordinate 29,150,844 of NC_083722.1, read as the reverse complement.
ATCTACTGCCCACACATTGTTTTGTGGGAAATGCCTTAAGGATAGCGTTTATAGACAGTCGCCTAGCTCTTCTGTGTTTTCTTAGACTTTCTACTTCTGTGTTCTCCTGTCTCCCTTTTGCTTTCAGGTAACTTTTGTACACTCTTAAACTTAGAAACTGTGAAACCTTTGCTATTTGGAACTTTCCAATTAATTTCTTTCTAATTTATTAGTTGAGCTTACTGGGTAATTGAGGGTTTGTCCTCTAAGCTTCAAATTATAAAACGACTTTGAGTGAAAATCATACTAAAATTAAATATGGTATTCTTTTCTGTTTTAAGTAGGATGCAGAATATAATTAAATCTTTTGATGACCTAGGGTCATCATTTGTGACCATCAGTTACTGTGCTGCCGTGAGGGTCTGTTGGATTGTATATAGGACTGTAGATCAGATTTCTTTGCATTTTGAAGTTATTAAGTAAGCATTTTTCTGCTTCTCTATTGGATGTGCTTGTCACTGTGATCGGTGTCCCCCTTCACCTTCCCACTGGTAATTTTTCTACGCCAGTTTTTCCTCCGGAAATCAAATTTGTAATTCTGCCTACGGGTAAAAATGAGTTGACCCTTATTTAGTTGTGAGATCCTCTTTTGAGAAAAGTGAGTATCAATACTTGGACATTGGAGTATTTATTTTGATGGTTCGGAGGCCTTTTCTCAGTGACTTTGCTGTGTTCTAGTTAGGTGAGTTGCCAGATTCTCTTGGTAAAGTGTGATGTTTGTACACTCTCAACTTGACTACCCAGAATGTCTTTCAAAGGTTGATTCCTTGGGTGCATTTGCAATTAATTTTTGAAAGGTATTTGTCAGATATTGTCATATGAATGTGTACTTTAAATTTATTGGTCACGTATTCATAATAAAATTATCAAAATCATTTAAAGGGAGTTTTTTCTTTAATATTAATCTAACATACTTGGTTTTGCTGTCAGAAGTCTTTATTTCTTATGATTTAAGACGATAGCTTAAAATATTTACATGGTATTTTATCTGGTTCATCACGAAATGAAAAGTCTTTAATTTCTTCGTTTCGAAATAACTTGGATACCTATTAAGTGATGGTTCTTAACATTTAGGTGGTACAGCTAGAGAGTTAAGAGCGTGCTTGGGCTCTGACCTGGGACAGTTTAAGGTCAGATCCTGGCTCTTCTACCTACTAGCTGTTGTGACTGAGCTTTAGTTTCTTAATCTATAAATGAGATAAAACTATCAACCTTATAGGTTGTTAGGAGGATTGAATGAGTTAATACTTGTAAAGTGCTTAGAACAGTGCCAATGTTGGTTGCTATTATTTTCATTTTCAAATAAATTTCTCTAAATCTTGCACCAACTTGAAAAAACAATTCTCAATGTTTGACCTTTGTTAGAAGCATGATATTGTCTTTGAGGGACCAGCGGGATGAGATGATTTTGTACCAATGCAGAAACAGGAAGATAACTTTCAAAATTCGGTATACTGTGAGAAAGTTCATTATTGGTAGTAAGTTTAGTAGTTTAGGAAAAACTAAGTGGGATGAGTGTTAGTAGAGACTTATTTGAATTTTATCTTAAACTAAAGCACTGTTTTTAGTTTCTGCATTTATTAAATGTGGAAGAATGCTTATCATAAGGAAATTTGAGGCCTTCCGTGTGGAAGAATTGGGGAGAGCTTGAAAAAGATGGAAAGGCAATACTTATATTTCTTATTCCAAAAGTACAGATCTACATTTTGGAGTGGAATAAGACAGAAAGCAAATGGCACGAAGTGTTACTATATATAAATTTTTATTTCTGAAAAAGTAAGCAGATTTTAAGGATTGAATTTCTCTTAATTTTAGATAAGGTTATGAACTTTTTAGTTTAAATTATTTTTTACCACCTCACATATAATAAGTCAACATGTTTAAATTATGAGGCAGTTAATGGGCAGAAATATATACTTGGTTTAGATATAATATGTGTACTTCTGTAATACAGTGATTTATTTCTTTTCTTTGATTCACTCTTTGGATAAAATCGTGATTCATACAAATAAGTAGTGGCAACTGGAAATTGCCTCCTGGCAGCTCACCTTTCAGTTTCAGGATTTACTTCAATTAAACTAATCCTGAGCATGAAAGAGGAATATTAGGAAATTTTTGTTTCAAAGTTGGATTAGACTTCCCTGGTGGCGCAGTGGTTAAGAATCCATCTGCCAATGCAGGGGACACGGGTTTGAGCCCTGGTCCAGGAAGATCCCACATGCCGCGGAGCAACTAAGCCCGTGTGCCACAACTACTGAGCCTGCGCTCTGGAGCCTGTGCGCCACAACTACTGAGCCTGCGTACCACGACTACCGAAGCCCGTGAGCCTAGAGTCCGTGTCTTCACAACAAGAGAAGACACCGCAATGAGAAGCCCCCGCTCACTGCAACTAGAGAAAGTCCATGCACAGCAACGAAGACCCAACGCAGCCAAAAAATAAATTAATTTAAAAAAGAAACAAAGTTGGATCACTAGCAAATCTAATAATCAGTTGTATTCCTTAATTTAGTAAGCACTCGTGATCAGATTTTTCTAAGTGTTTCAAATTTTGAATAGTTATAATTCCATAAAATCACATTTAGGGTAAAAATTCACATTCTTAATATTTTATATTTTCCTATAGAAATTAGCCTGAAGTTTGCCATATATCTCTCTTAAATGAGGGGTTAGCAAAGTAAAATGATGTCTTATTCACTTAATAAGATGATCTAAATTTTAAGGCATTTAAGATAAGAAAGTTAAAAAAAGCATGAAGTGCCTTCGGTTCATTCCATATTGCCAATTGAAAATACCTTCAAATTTTTATTTATAAGTCATCCAATCTGTCATTTTTTTTCCCTCCTCTCCTGTGTCATGGAATATTCTCCTCTATTAAGTGTATTTTAAGTATGATACCGTTTTCTAATGTATTTAAAAAGTGGTGTCATGTCAAGAGGTTGAAGATAGGCAAAGAAAGGTGTAATGATTCTTGATTTGTGTGAGAATAGGACAGCTGCAGCAGCAGTTCCTAGGTAAACTGGTGCAAGTTGTGAAAGATCTGAGAGTTTTCAGAGTTTGTGTTCAGAAAAGAAAGAGGGAATAAAACCTAATATGATGTGATTGAAATTTAGGTAAATTGGTAATCATCATGATGGATCTGTGACTTGGTAGAATTTGATATCCAACTACTAGGCAGGTTTACCTCAAGCAGGATTAGTTCTTTCTAGATGGAGAGGCCAGAACACTGGCCTGGGAAATCTGGTTGGAGGTACTGTAGTTAGCCTCTCAGCATGAGGGATGAGAGTAGCAAAAGACAGTGTGCAGACAGGTGGAGTTGGCCAGGTTGGTGTGGGAGTGGGATGGTGGTGGGTAGCAGGTACTAGGTGGAGGTTCAGGCTGGCATCTTGGAAAAGGGAGGAAATGGGTTTTAGCAGTAGGCCTTGAAGACCTAGGAACCGGGAAGCAGAACCAGACAGGGTTCAGATTTCTTATGAGAGATACAAGGTAGCTGTTTGTTCCCAGGAACAAAAGTGAGCTTGGTTATTGGAATTGTTTAGGATGTGGCAAGCAGTAATATTGACAAGATACTGACCTCCTAAGCTGTAGATCTTATATATTTTCTGCTTGGCACTGCATCGGTAGCTGGATCTATATGTGTGTTACAAGTGGTCCTGGGTAACTGGAGTGAAAGGAGATTCTCTGTCTCAATGCTTGAGGATATTTCTTGCTTACAGTCTAGCGCTCCTTCTGTTTATTTGGTCTCAGGGATTTGATACATCTGCTCTTTGCAGCTATTTCATTTTCACCTGTTCTTCTTTCACACCCAAGGCAAAGCAGATTACAAAGTTTCAGCATACCCTTCTGTTTCAGAAACAATCGCACAATCCTTAACAGTGTTAAATAGTCATAACTGCCAATATAATAATAAATGGGCAAGTAAGGCATAAGAAACTTGAAAGTACTACTAATTGTTGATCCCTGAACAATTTCACTGAAGTGGTGTTAGGCTAGTTATTAGGCTGGTTATTAGAGAGAGCTTTCTTAGTTGTTTTTTGTTCGTTTGTTTTTTGTAGAGTATACCTGCCCTTTTCAGTCCTCCCTCATACTCCCCCCACACCATACTACCCACAGCTTTTAGATTTGTGTTAGATAGATGTTCAGACTAGTTGTTCACAGAGTCATTTATTACTACTATTAAGCAGATAGAATTCCCTTCATAATCTTACTAGGGCTTTTCTGACCCAAGATTGTGCTTCCCTGCCTCCCTGCCTCCCTCCCTCCCTGCCTCCCTCCCTCCCTGCCTTCCTCCCTCCCTCCCTCCCTCCCTCCCTGCCTCCCTCCCTCCCTGCCTCCCTCCCTGCCTGCCTCCCTGCTTCCCTCCCTGCCTCCCTCCCTGCCTCCCTGCATCTTCGTTGCTGCTCGCTTTGTTTTGGTGCACAGGCTTCTCATTGCGGTGGCTTCTCTTGTTGTGGAGCACGGGCTCTAGAGTACACGGGCTTCAGTAGCTGTGGTGCACGGGTGCACCGGCTTAAGTTGCTCTGTGGCATGTGGGATCTTCCTGGATCAGGGCTCGAACCCCTGTCCCCTGCATTGGCAGGTGGATTCTTAACCACTGCACCACCAGGGAAGTCCCTGTGCTGTACTTTCATTTTTCAGTTCTAACCTTGGTCTTAGCCCCAAGTGAGTTAGGTATTTTCTTTCTGGGCTCCTAAATGTTCCCTCCTTTGGACTAAATTTGACTTTACCTCTTTTTTGTTTTTTGGTTTTTGTTTTATAGTTTCTGAAGACCTCAGTTGCCTGGATGTTCTATCCTCATACTTACTCTTTTCTTTCAACTGAAAGTGTATTTATTGGTCGTTTGTACTTAAAGGAGCTTTTATTCTAATAAGAAACTGCTTTTTAAAAATTCATTATTCTAAATTGATATCTAGCCTAAAATGTAGATCTAGTGTCACATATGGCCATGTTATGGACTCTTTCTTTCCTAGAACCTCTTTATACCACATCATTCCTTTCAGTGCCTCCAGTAGACTTGCATTTTTAATCTTTAAAATTCTGTATACTTTATTCAACTTTCCATCATGATCACATACTGTTTCTCCACTAATTTGCAAACCAGAGATGACTAACATGGGATCCTGAATTCCCGTATCTATTTTAGTGCTACATAGCTCAGGTTCTTTTTTAATTTTATTTATTTTTGGCTGCGTTGGGTCTTCATTGCTGCGCGTGGGCTTTCTCTAGTTACAGCGAGCAGGGGCTACTCTTTGTTGCTGTGCGCGGGCTTCTCATTGAGGTGGCTTCTCGTTACAGAGCACAGGCTCTAGGTGCATGGGCTTCAGTAGTTGTGGCGTGTAGGCTCAGTAGTTGTGGCACATGGACTTAGTTGCTCTGCGGCATGTGGGATCTTCCTGGACCAGGGCTCAAACCTGTGTCCCCTGCATTGGCAGGTATATTATTAACCACTGCGCCATCAGGGAAGGTCCCTCAGGTTCTTTTTAATGATTCAGTGTCCAGGTAATTCTCAGAGGGTGACTGTGTGGCATCTAATCACTAGGAGTTTCTAGGAGAAAAATACTTTAAGTATGGTAACAATAACAGTTACCACCAACATTAAGAGAAAGGTTCTATCACAAGGTCACATTGTCAAGGAAAGGAGCTTTGGATGAGAGATTAATCAAGAAGTATTTGCCTTAATGTGAGGAATGTGATTAATGCCATGCTAGGTGCTAGGAGAATTAGGACAAATATAAGTTTTGGTGCCTCAGGTAGTTTACAACAGTGTTGGGGGTTGGGCATATTATTAGAATCATCTGGATTTTTAAAAATTTCACACAGGAGATTCTGATGTAAATGCTCCCATGTCTCCTTACCTACAGTTGTTGATGAGTGTCATCAGAGTGTTGGGATGGCTAAAAGTGTTGTGATAGGAATAAGAATTAACATGATAGGAATAAAACTTAACATGTGAATCATTAGAAATCCAAATAAGAAAGGGACCATAGTACATTAAGAAAATATATTCCAGTGTCAGAAATGTTAAAATGTAATAAGAGAAGTATAAGGAAGATCAGGATATAGATTCCTGCGTTGGAAGGCAAATAGGATTTGTTCATCTCTAAGTTTGATCAATGACATAGTGAGTACTTGGCAGTAGCCAAGATATTTTTTTCTCTACTCCTGGTACTGTCTTTAGAGTAAAGCACACCTTCATTTGAACTGGTATCTTCAAGATCCTTTTACCTGAAATATTAAAAGTGTCCTAACCTTTTTAGTGTCTATCAGTGCCCCAGTACTGAGGAGGCCAGAACTTTACCTAACATCTAGACTGACTTTATTAACTATAAGAGTACCATTCCTAGAGTATATGTATTTATCATGATTATCCTAATAATCAAGTACCAAATTGTTTGTTTTGGATTGTAAGTATAGAAGTTCATATATTTGTAAAATTGAGACCATACAGTCTTGGCTAAAGTAGCGTGTAATGTTTTTAGGAAACATATTTAAAGTTGGTCTTTCAAATGTATATTCTTCTGCATGTTTTTTTATTCTAATTCTTTGTTACACTTTAATTAGTTAGAAATGTGTTTTACTATCAAAGTTTTTTGTTAGACTTTAATTAAAACTCCTGCTCTGCTACAGCAGAATGTACCCTGTTGAGTATTTTGCCTTGCTCTTTTGGGGTGTGTGTATGTGTGTGCATATGTACGTGTGTGTGCAAGCTATTTAAGATGAAGACTCTATTTTTACTTACTTACTAATTAGACCATTCTTATCAAACACATTTTATGAAGCAGTTAAAAAAATTACCTTAGTACAGCAGAAACTAACACAACTTTGTAAATCAACTATACTCCAATAAAAATTTTAAAAATTACCTTAAATGATGAAAATAAATCTGTTGAGAGTTCAGAATTTTCAGAATGAATTGCAAATGGAAACATAAAGGCTATACTTTAAATTTCAGGATAACCTCTTTCCCACAAAAATTTCCTAAATTTCTTGTATTCTTTGTATTCTATACAACCCAACTGAACTTATGATTAAATCTCACAGTTTAAAGCCTAAATAAAAATTCCTTTGTTATTCTTTTTTTTCATATGTAATAACCTTACTTGCCCTGAGCTTATGGATGCCAGAGACCATCACTTATTTTATAAGAATTTAACACTCTTAGTAACTAGCAGAAAATTGGGAGCTTGCTGTGTGTCCACTAAGTCTGTGATTCAGTAATGTTTTAATTTGGAGTGATTGGGGTGGGTGAGGTCTAACTTTCTTTTTACAAGTACAGTTGACCATTGGATAACACAGGTTTGAACTTCGCAGGTCCACTTATATGTGGATTTTTTTCAGTAGTAAATACCATAGTACTATAGGATCTGTGGTTGGTTGAATTTGTGAATGCAGAACCGCCCGTCCGAAGGGCCGACTGTAAATTATATTTGAATTTTCAACTGTGAGGAGGGTTGGCGCCCCTAACCCCCACGTTGTTCAAGGGTCAACTGTGAACTCTTTAACCCTTTCTGTATGACTCATTGAGACTCTTAAGTCCCTTTAGTAGAGAATCAGTAATCTGGGATATTAAACATCTTGCCAGGTGGATCTGCAGATTGCCTACTCCATGTATGTTACATTGATGTTACATACTTCTAATAAATAAAGGGGAAATTACTTATTTTGCACATGAGACAGTTCTTTATGATTCTCCAATTTATCCTGTTAAATAAATTTAAGCATAAAGGCTTAATTTGCTCCAGAAGGTTTGTTTAAAATAACTTGAACAATGTTGTTGAACTGTAAAATTATACGATATTAAATGGGTATCATGAAGCAAGTATACATATGGTCTTTGAGGCATACTAAATTGATAAATTACGTATACAATTAAAATTTTTCTATAGCCATGTTAAAAAATACAGCAAAGGTGAAATTAATTTTAATATTATGGGTATGTTGTTTTAAAGAAAATACATTATTTCAACATGTTCAGTATAAAAACTTATTAATTAGTGTACATTTTTTTCTGTTTTTGGAATCTGGTGTGTATTTTACATATATATAAAACATCTTAGTTTGGACTCGCCATAATTCACATGCTCTGTAGTCACCTGTGGCTGGTGGTTACCAGCTGGGAAATGCAATTTTAGAATGTAAATATTAAGGGTTTTTGTGAATCTGACGAGAGTATATATGAAAATATTTTTAAAGTATTATGCAGTTAAAATTGTTATGTAAGGAATTGAACTATTTTAGGGTTTGTTAATGGTAAATAAACCATTTTTGGCCTTATCTGATTAGTTTTGTATTAGATATTTAATCAGCGATAATTTATTGTAATTAAATAACAAGTATATTTTCTCATGGAAAAAAATGCTCAGTTTAATAGCTTGCATGTAATAAGCTTGAAGTTTAGTTCTTCTTCTAAATAAACTGTGATTTTTTGGCAGTCGGCCTGTTGGTGTATTGGAGAATTTGAAGCTTTTGAATGAATGACATTTGGTTTGACATTTGAATGACTTGAGTGTATAATTTGGCCTTAGTAATAAGAGAGCTGTTCTTTCAGTTTATAATGCTTAACTTCAGAGATAAGTAAGATTTAAGTGTGATATTTCACAAAGACATGAATGCTGTTGGTAAGAGCTCAAAAGAAAAACACAGACATAATTATTGGGGAGTAAGTTTTCAGAAATGACATGGGAAATATATTTCAGAAGCCTGTCAATTTTAAACATGTAAAATTTTGCATGGACCTGTGTGATGGCATTGTTCTGGGTAAAGTGTCTGTATCTTTTGTTGGATTTTCAGTGAGGTCTGTAATCAGAAAAAAGTTCTGAAGGACTGTTAAATAGCTATTATGTGATTTTTTTTACATAATAATGTAACGTTCTAACATTTCTAGTTTTTTAATCGTATTCCACACTAATTGTTTTTTCCATAATAATAATAATTATAATTCTATCTTGTCAGTAAATACTTTGGTTTAAATTTGACAATGTCTTGAGACGTTTGTATCTATCAGCACAGACAGAAGCACTCAATAAGAAGGTGGGCAAGATCCTTGCACTCCTGTTGCTTAATCGTTAGTGGGGAGATTGTAGTATATTATGACAGGTGTTAATATTTAGTGAATATTTATTAGGTACTTCTGTTTAAGGCACAGTTTTAGGCACTTTATAAGCATCATCTCATTTAATTCTCACAACAGATCTATATACATTTTTGTGTACTGTTATTTTTCTCATTTTACAGATGAGGAAGCAAGCACAGAAGTAGAAAGTAATAAATACTGAATCCAGGTACTCTTAATCACTATAAAATGTAGAATGAATTCCGAACTGTTCCTCTGAGAGATGTCCTTTGGGTTATGGAAAATAGGTATTTCTGATCCTCCTTAACCTGCCCTGCTGTTTTTTTGGTTGTATCCAGGTCCTAGAACAAGTGCCTTTTAGTAGCAGCCACTCCAATATTTGCCGAATGAATTTTTTTTTTTTTTTTTTTTTTTTTTTTTGGCTGCGTTGGGTCTTCATTGCTGTGCACAGGCTTTCTCTAGTTGCGGCGAGCGGGGGCTACTCTTCATTGCGGTGCGCGGGCTTCTCATCGCAGTGGCTTCTCTTGTTGCGGAGCATGGGCGCCAGGCACGCGGGCTTCGATAGTTGCGGCACGTGGGCTCAGTAGTTGTGGCTCGCAGGCTTCAGAGTACAGGCTCAGTAGTTGTGGCACACGGGCTTAGTTGCTCCGCGGCATGTGGGATCTTCCCAGACCAGGGCTCGAACCCGTGTCCCCTGCATTGGCAGACGGATTCTTAACCACTGCGCCACCAGGGAAGTCCTGAATGAATGTTGAGTATGATTATACTTGTGCCTAAATAAGAGGTGGTTTTTTGAATATTTATTTATTTATTTGGGTGCATCAGGTCTTAGTTGCAGCATGCAGGATCTAGTTCCCTGACCAGGGATCGAACCTGGGCCCCCTGCATTGGGAGTGCAGAGTCTTAACCACTGGACCACCAGGGAAGTCCCTAAATAAGAGTTTAAAATTTTAGACAATGTAATATCTTTCATTTCAATGCTCCAAATAGCTGTTGAGTACATACTATATGTCAGGCATTGTGATGGGGTTTGGGAATACAAAGATGAGTAAAACATAATCCCCTGCTCTCAATCCTGGCCAGATAGTGTTGTGGGATCATTTGCATTTAACACTTCTTTGATTCTAAGAATTTAAATTATTGTTTTTTGTATGCATGCATTTATTTTTGGTGAATGCTTAGAAACATAAGATGCTTAGAGATTTTGGTGGATGCTTAGAGAAATTCAAATAATTCAGATTTTTTCTTGATTCTGATTATTCTTATAGGTTCTTGCAGTTGTCTGTATAACTTCATTATGTTTTTAAAGTCTGCTTAGAAAGTGAGTAAAATTGTCTTTTATAGCAACTTCCCACTTTTTGGTAAGCTTAAAATTTCTTTTTAGCTGATATTTTGCTAATTATTATCATTTAGGAAATGCTTCCAATGCTAGACATTTTATTGACCATTTAATCCCACAAGAGCATTCTGGGGTAAAATATCATTGTTCCCATTCTTCAGATTCAGAAATTAAAGTTAAAGAGATTGTTACTCACCCAAGGTCAGACAGGATATGGAGAAGGCAGAATCAAACTTGCATTGATCAAAGCATTTCCTCTTAATTATTTTTTAAAACATTTTGGGAAAGGAGAAAAATGTTGAGCTAGACAGAGCAAGTAACATAAATTGAAATGATCATGTCCTGGTGTGGTTTAAAAATGAACCTTAAATATTTATTACCTGAAAATTGTGAGTTGGTGTTACACATTGTTCATGTATTTGGGTAACTATCTTCTCTTAAAAGACAACAAATTTTAACTGTGTGTTACACATTGGTCTTTTACTCATTTATCTAGTAGGGTATCATAGGATTTTTTCTTTTTTTTTTTGGTGGGTTCCATAAAACTTCATGACAAATATTCATTGGTATTTAAAAAAAAATCTGGCTTGAAATGTGATTAAAACTAATTTCCAGTGTTTTTTCAGAGTTAATAGTGGATTAAAAATCTGAGGAATATTTAATTGAGTTTTCCAACTTATTTGCTTTTTAGATAGATTTTGTATATTTGTTGTTTTTAGGATTTATTATTTTGGGAGGAGACATTAATCACATGTATATGGTAATTTCTTTGTTTTGGGCTAATTCTTAATCAGTTTTTGTGAGATTAAAATCCTTTTTCATTTTTGAACTTTGCTTAAGGTATTTTTGTGGGTATCTGTCACCTATTGATCTGATTTAGTAATGTTTAAAGGAATGTAATACTGTGTAAAAACTTCCTCGTACCACATTTGCTTTTCTCCTCTTGAATATGTGGTAAGAGTATATGGTACTTTGCAAACTTTCACACTCTACTTGAAACACAGAAAGGAGGGGTGGGTTTTCTATATGATATCTTAAGAATGACTGGATTTACTTATCTCTGCTGAAAAACAAGAAATGTTATGCTTATGAGTTCTGTGTTTAACAAGCTTGAGGAAGTAAATGACAGAAATTATAATATTATACATATAGTTAAAAGAACTTTAGGGATGATACTGTGCTTGTAATTAGTGTTTTGACTAATAGCTCTGGGTAACTGTAGGGGACCTAAATAATGACATGTCATTGGTTAATGACATTAAGCAATGCTCATCAGTTTTTCATTTCTCCATTTATGGTAAAGATAGTCCTGGAAATAAATTTCTGGTAAAAATTTTTGGTTTATGATAAAAAAATATTTAATCCTGAAAATAAAAACTAAAAATATTTTTAAAAAAATTTTTGAATAAGAAATAAGAGGTGGAAACATTAAAGTGTTTTTTATCATATAACTACTTCTTTGGCAATAAAGCTTATATTGGAGTATATTTTTGTTAATTTTTGTATAACTTTCTATATTTTGACCTTTGCTATAATAAACAACGGTTAATTCTCAGTAGTCTAATGTAACCAGTGCTATAATAGAAATAAGGTTAATTTGACACACCCAATTAGATGCCATTGTGCTATTTATCTGTATTGTATTGACCCAAACCAAAGTAAACATTCCCTAGTGACTGCTCATACAACTCAAACCTATTTGGAATTTGTGTAAATTGTTTACATTATTTTTTCATTAAGTGATATTTCATTATCCAAAAAATATGTTTATGAGGGCAGAACAGTCAAAACTTTTATAGTACTGCCATTAATATTTTTGTGCATAATCTTTTAAAAAAATTCTGAATTTTAAGATTTTTAAGCCTGGTTTTCAGACATTTTTATTTTTAAAAAGATCACTATTTTTAAATTAAGTGTTTAACCATAACTCAAAAAGAGTCACATACCACAATGTTCATTGCAGCACTATTTACAATAGCCAGCACATGGAAGCAACCTAAGTGTCCATCGACAGATGAATGGATAAAGAAGATGTGGCATATATATACAATGGAATATTACTCAGCCATAAAAAGAAATGAAATTGAGTTACTTGTAGTGAGGTGGATGGACCTAGAGTCTGTCATACAGAATGAAGTAAGTCAGAAAGAGAAAAACAAATACTGTATGCTAACATGTATATATGGAATAAAAAAAAAAGATTCTGATGAACCTAGGGGCAGGACAGGAATAAAGATGCAGACATAGAGAATGGACTTGAGGGCACAGGGAGGGGGAATGGTAAGCTGGGACAAAGTGAGAGAGTAGCATTGACATATATACACTACCAAATGTAAAATAGACAGCTAGTGGGAAGCAGCTGCATAGCACAGGGAGATCAGCTCCATGCTTTGTGACCATCTAGAGGGGTGGGATAGGGAGGGTGGGAGGGAGATGCAAAAGGGAGGGTATATGGGGATATATGTATACGTATAGCTGATTCACTTTGTTATAAAGCAGAAACTAACACACCATTGTAAAGCAATTATATTCCAGTAAAGATGTTAAAAAAAAAATTGTGTTTAAAAAAAATACTCCACCGACACTAACCCCCCATCCCTTTCTGCAGCCAAGTTGTTAAGTAAAAATGTTGTTTTGTTTTGTTTTGTTTTGTTTTGTTTTAAAGTGAGGGTTAAGTTCTTAGAGTGGCGTAGTGTACTTTTTAAATACTTCACTTTCTTTTACTTGTTTTTCATTCTAGGTTTTCATATTTTTCTTTTCGGTTCTAACAAATACTCTTAATTCTTTGTCTTGTTTGCTACAAATATTTATTCCCAGTTTTCAACTTGTTTGCTTTAGTTTAGAAATTTCTTTTTTCTCCATAATTTTGATATTCACTTCCATTTCCTTCCCTCCCTCCCGTCCACTTCCTTCCTTTTGTTTGAAAGTGTGTGTGTGTTTGTGTGTATGTGTGTGTATTGTGTTCCTTTTTATTCAATTAGAATTTGTGGGATATGGTATGAGATGAAAATCTGTATGTAACATGTTCCCCTTTTACACAGCTTTTCAACACTGGCAGTTTTGTGTTGACATTTTGGGCCAGAAATTACTTGTTGTTGAGGGGCTGTCCTGTGTTTTCATCGGTGCTTAGCAGCATCCCTAGCCTCTACCCAGTAGATGCCAGTAGAATTCCCTGAGTTGTAACAACCAAAAATGTCTCCAGACATTCCAAAGTGTCCCCTATGGGGCAGAATTATCTTGGTTGAGAACCATTACCCTAATATAAATTAGTTCTGAATTTACATGTTCTAAATCTAGTTATCCTGAGAGAAACTGAATTGCTATTTTAGCCTCAAAGCTTATGTTTTCTAGGGCAAAGCTTGAGGTTAAGACCGCATGCTATAGGCTTTTTACTGTGACGAGAGGGATCAGGTTCACACAGACACACACACAAAGGCTAATTTTTATTGAATGCTTATTTTAGAATCTGTGGATCATGTGGTTTTTCGTATTACATCTATTTATATGATAAATTAGATTTTCCAGATTAAACCTACCCCATGATAGACCTTGCTTAGTTGTGGTAGCTAATTATCTAACTATGCATTTGAATTGTTTGTTGACATTTTATTTAGAACCTTATCTATTTGAGAGTACATTTCTGGGTGCAATCTTTGGTCTTGATAACATTCAAATTGTTTCAAATACTGATTATTTTAAAATAGTGAAGGTTTGTGGGCTTGTTTTGTGTTCTATAGTAGTTTTGAAAGAATTAACCTTTAAAACAAACTATTTTTGGTAACTTTTTTTGAGGTCATTTTTTTTAGACCACTTTCTGATTTTATTCCTGGATTATTGATCTGTTGATTTTTAAAAATCTCTTGAGTAATTAGTTTTTCTTTAAAATAGAAATTTATCCATTTCATTAAGATTTTTAGGCTTGGAACTTTATAGCCTCTCCAAGAACCAGCCTAGTTTCATAAGTTCTCACATGCCTCTGGGCTGCTGAGTCTGACCCAACTCTGCAGCATCTCTTTTCAGAATGTTGAATTGGCAGATCTCTTTGTGTATTCTGTAATCTCTTGTGGCTCCAGTTGATTTTTCATTGCTCATCCTGATGAGGCTTCTTTGAAGTATTAAATCTTTTGAGACGCTTTGGAAATGGATTGCTGGATGAGTTAACCATGCAAGTGCTAGTGCCGTTTGAGATGACTTAGTAGAACTGATCAGTTAAATATATATAATTTCAGTCTTTGGTATTAGGATGGTTATTCATATATTGGCAAAAATAGCCCCAAATATCTAAGATGAATTTATTTTGAAGTTCACTGACTTCAGAAGGATCTGGTTTATTTAGCTCTAATAAATGAGATGTTAGTGTTTTTTAATATAGTTTGATTATCTGAGAAAAATTAAAAATAGAATGCTACTCTAACATGTATGTAAAATTAGCTCTTACAACAAACTGATTTTTAATGAATAAGTTAATTTTACTGGAAAAAACATGGACTGCGTTGAAAGTTGGACTTTCAAATAAAGGTTTTGTTAAAATAAAGTGGATAAAATATATGAAAGTTAACTCAGTATAATTCTGCAAGATGAGCAAAATAAAGAGTAATTTAATGTTATTTAAGGAGGAATTCATTGTACTGAACTGACATGTACTGCTGGAACATATTTTTTGCCAAAACCTTTATAACTTACTCTAATATTTTGAGGAACATTTTGTATAATTTATGTAGTATAGTGTATATTGTATATATGCATATTGTATGTGAAGATATTATAAAATACACTGAAGTACTTAACAATTCTTACATCTGAATATAGACATTATAATTAAATTGATGGCTAGGGGCAGATAGCACTTTTAAGTTGAGCAAATAGTCAGGAACTTGAAAAACAGTGCATTTGTAAGTCAGGATTTCTTGTTCCATATGACTTGTTTTATGGAATCTGTGGTTTCTAAGATAATAAGGTGATCTTGGAAAATTGGTGTTAACTTTTTTGTATTGAGTTTGGTGTGGTAACAGAATTATAGTATTCTATCAGAGAGTAGGGTGGATGGGATTTATGACTTTTTAATGATTCCTTTATGGTTGAAACATATCCCACATGACTCTAACTGGCTCTACAACTAGGTGAAATGTTTTGGTGTATATTGTGGGACAAAACATCAGCTACCCTCCTGTATCACCTTGGAATGAAACCCTCACTGGGAAAGAGTGACATTACAATAAGGAACACAGTTTTGCATATTTGGGGTTCTGCCACAGTAACATTCTGTATATACAGTCCACTGTGGGATACTAACGTTAGTGACATCTTTCTGATTATAAAACTGTTCATCTTAGGAAGTTTAGAAAATACAGGGAGGATGAAGAATGACAAAAATGGCCCATAAACTTCTACAGAGTGAATAGTTATTTTGATGTGTTTTAGGTCTTAAAAAATAAATGTATTTTACAGATTTGGTTCATACTTCACATATACAGTTGACTCTTGAACAGTGCAGGGGTTAGGGGCACCGACCCCTTTCAAAGTTGAAAATCTGCATATAACTTTTGACTCCCCCCAAACTTTACTAATAGCCTGCTGTTGACTGGGAGCTCTACAAATAACATAAACAGTTTATTTTCACATATTTTGTATGTTATATGTACTACATACTGCATTTTTATAATAAAGTAAGCTAGGGAAAAGAAAATGTTATTAAGAAAATCGTAAAGAAGAGAAAATACATTTATTAGTACTGTACTGTATTTATTGATATAAATTTATGTCATCGGCTTACAAGATGAATTATCTATCCGTAGCTACGTCAATATTGTCTTATATGATACAAAACACCGTAGATGTTATATGTATTACTAACACTAGACATCAAAAATGAAAAGATAATGTGAAAAATGAATTCGTATTTATAGGTATAATGATTCATACATTGATAACAAAGAAGCAGCAATATTAATGCTTTATGGTAGCTTAGTATAATTGATATGGTTGCTTCATGGTAGCCTAGTCTTTATACTAGTGAATAAATTGTTATAAAATTATGACATACAATATTGCAGTCATATTCACAATACAGTATGTAAATATTGTTACATTAAAAAAAAAAACACCTGTGATGATAGGCTAATATACAGTTTCTCCAATTATGAGAGAGATAGGTGTACTGTATGGTAATGTAATTCTTTGAAAGCCAAGTTATAAAACAGTAAGAAAACTAAGACGTTAACTTTATATTAAATATCACCCATGCCTATGTAAGGACTGGCTATCTACTTCAATACAAGTCTTGCACACTATGTTCTACATGATGAATACTTAGGTGATGGTGATGATGATGACACAGAAACGTCTCATACATTTCTCGCTGTACAGTTATGAGATTTTTCACGTGAAGACACACACAACAGGTAAGTTTATTAACTAAGGCATGATGATTATTTACTGTTCCTTAAGTGGAAATGGATAATCATAAAGGTCTTTATCCTTCTTTTCACGTTGGGTAGGCTGTGAGGAGGTGGAGGAAGAAGAGCAGTTGGTCTTGCTGTCTTGGGTGGCAGAGACAGAAGAGTTGGAAGGGGATGCAGGAGAGGCAGGAATGCTTGGTATAACATTACGGAAATGTAATTTTTGTGTGACTTTTTTTGCTTTTTCATTTTTCTAAAAATGTTTCTGTAGGTACCAATCCTTCTTCCACAGTTTGCTTTAGTTTCAGTGCCTGTATCATAGAAGGATCCATCTTGTAAAAGAAGTCAAAAGCATTCTCGAATAATCAGAACCCTTCTGCCAGATTATCAATAAACAAATTTGTCAGTTTGTTTTCTGGCACTGCTGTTTTTATGTCGTCTTTCTCATTGTTTCGTTTGGAAGCATTCATCTCCTTCAAGTCGTCTTCTGTTAATTCCTCCGGTGTGGTGTCTGTTAGCTCTTGAATTTCTCCGAGATCCATACCTTGAAACCCTTCACCCTCCACCTTTTTTTGCCATATCTATACTCTTTCATGATTTCCTTGACTGGCTCTGTTGTAAATGCTGTGAAGTCATGTACAACAACTGGACACAGTTTTCTCCAGTGGGAATTTATTGTTTCGGGCTTGATGGCTTTCACGACTTTTTTTTTTTTTTTTTTAAATAACAACAATGGCATCTTCATTGGTGCCATTACAGACTTTCATGATCTCTCTATGGAGGTCCTCTTCAATAAGTATTGACAATCTTTTCTGTAGAGTACTATGTGCGATGAGCCTTAAAGGTCCTTTGACCCCCTGATCTAGAGGCTGAATTGGAACCATTGTGTTCAGGGGCAAGTAGGTCACTCTGATGCCTTCGTTGTTGAACTCATGGGGTTCTGGGTGGCCAGGGGACATTGTCCAATGTCAAAAGAACTTTAAAAAGTAGTCCTTGCTTGGCACAGGGAGATCAGCTCAGTGCTTTGCCATCACCTACAGGGGTGGGATAAGGAGGGTGGGAGGGAGACGCATGAGGGGGAGGGGATATGGGGATATACGTATGCATATAGCTGATTCACTTTGTTATACAGCAGAAACTAACACAACACTGTAAAGCAATTATACTCCAATAAAGATGTTAAAAAAAAAAAAGTAGTCCTTTACTGGCAAGATTTCTTGCTCGCTTGCTTTCTCACTTTCTCTCTCCCTCCCTCCCTCCCTCCCTCCCTCCCTCCCTCCCTCCCTCCCTCCCTCCCTCCCTTCCTCCCTCCCTCCCTCCCTCCCTCCCTCCCTCCCTCCCTCCCTCCCTTCCTCCCTCCCTCCCTCCCTTCCTCCCTCCCTCCCTTCCTCCCTCCCTTCCTCCCTCCCTTCCTCCCTCCCTCCCTCCCTCCCTCTCTTCCTTTCTTTCCTCTTTGTTGCTGCGTGCTGGCTTTCTCTAGTTGCAGTGAGCAGGGGCTACTCTTCATTGCGGTGCGCAGGCTTCTCATTGCGGTGGCTTCTCTTGTTGTGGAGCATGGGCTCTAGGCACGCGGGCTTCAGTAGTTGTGGCTTGCGGGCTCTAGAGTGCAGGCTCAGTAGTTGTGGCGCACGGGCTTAGTTGCTCCACGGCATGTGGGATCTTCCTGGACTAGGGCTCGAACCCATGTCCTCTGCATTGGCAGGTGGATTCTTAACCACTGCGCCACCAGAGAAGTCCCCAATCCTTTTTCTGGATTGCATTCTTATCCAGTCCTTCTTGTTTTATAACCAAAAGATTGGCAGCTTTTGTTTAATCTTTTTCTCAAGGCTCGGGAGTTAGGAGCTTTATAGGTGAGAGCAATCCTGACCATAAACCCGACTGCATTTGCACAAAACAGTAGTGTTAACCTATCCCTTCCTGCCTTAAATCTTGGTGGTTGCTTCTCTCTCTCTTTCTCTTTTTTTCACTAATAAATGTCCTTTGTGACTTTATTTTCCCAGAATAGGGCACCTTTGTCTGCATTAAAAACCTTTTCAGACAGATATCCTTTCTCCTAAATTATTTTCTTAATGGCATTTGGGAACTCTTCTGCTTTCTCTTGGTCAGCAGAAGCTTTTCTCCTGTTATCTTGGCATTTTTAAAGCCAAACCTCTTTCTAAAATTAACAAACCATCCTTTGCTGGCATTAAATTCTCCAGCTTTCGATCCTTCACCTTCCTCTTGCTTTAAGTTGTCATGTAATGACTTTGCTTTTTTTCTTGAATCATATTAGAGTCTATAGGTATGCCTTTCTTATAGCAATCCTGAATTAAAACTTGTATTTTCAGTGTGAAATAAAAAGTGCATCGTTTTCGCTATGCTGGCACAGCTGCAGTGACAGCTTCACAAATTTCCTTTTTTTCTTTCTTTCTTTTTTTTTTAAATTTAACAATAGTTCTTACCCTGGATTCAATTATCTTGAAATGGCAGTCAACTGCAGCTGCAGAACTCAATCGGTGGTATTGATACCTATCAAGCAATTCAGCCTTTTCTCTGTTTCTCGGGAGCATTTCCAGCATTACCAGCGGCACTTCGTATGGGTAGTATTGCATTGTATGACTGTACCAGTTTTTTTTTTTTAGTCCGTTTGTCCATTGAAGGGCATTGGGATTTTTCTAGTTTGTGGCAGTTGAGAACAGAGCTGCTGTAAACATTTGTGCATAGGTTTTTATATCGGCGTAAGTTTTACTTCTCCAGAGTATGTGTAGCTAGGAGTCATATGGTAAGTGTATGTTTAACTTTATGTGAAACTGCCAAACTCTTTTCCTGAGTGTCTATACCTTTTTTTTTTTTATTGTCACCAGCAATATACTAGAGTGTCAGTTGCTTCACATCTTCGTGGTATTTTAGCCATTCTAATAGGTGTATAGTAGTATCTCACCATGTAGAATTGGCAGATTTCTTCTTTAAATGTTTGGTAGAATTTGCCAGGGAAAACATCTGGGCCTTGGGATTTCTTTTTTTGGAAGATTTTTTAACTACAGACTCAATTTAAAAAATAGTTATTCAGATTATATCAAACTACCAAACTACCAAAACTTTGAGGTTTTCTTCATGTGTATCTTTTTTTTTTTTTTAATATTTATTTACTTCGTTGCACCAGGTCTTAGTTGCGGCATGTGGGCTCCTTAGTTGTGGCATGTGAACTCTTAGTCGCATCATGCATGTGGGATCTAGCTCCCTGACCAGGGATCGAACCCAGGCCCCCTGCATTGGGAGCGTGGAGTCTTATCCACTGCGCCACCAGGGAAGTCCCCTTCATGTGTATCTTGTTTATAGTTTTCCCTTATTATTTTTAAAATTAATGTGAAGTCTCTGGTGATATTCCTTTTTTTATTCTTCATATTGGTAATCTGGGTCTTTTTTTTTTTTTTCCTTCTTGATCAGTCTTCCTAGAGATTTATAAATTTTATTGATCTTTTCAAATAACCAATTTTGATTTCATGGTTTTTTCCCTATTTTTCTGTTTTCTCTGGTTTCAGTTGAACATTTTATATGATTCCATTTTATGTCCTCTCTTTTTATATTAAAAAAAATTTTTAGTAGTTGCCCTAGAGTTTGCTATATACATTTATTACTAATCTAAGTTCACCTTTAAATAACACTGTCCCACTTCATGTGTAAGGCAGGTGCCATACAGTATTCCCAACTCCCCCTTTGTCCTTTATGATATTGGTGTCATTCATTCACTTATCTATATGCTAAAAATCACCCAATACATTGTTACTATTATTATTTTCAACAGTGATCTTTTCGATCAATTAGGAATAAGAAAAGTGAAAGATTTTGTTCTATCTTCATTTATTCCTTTGCCTTCACTCTTTATATAGGGTCGAGTTTTTGACCTCTATAATTTTCCTTCTATTTGAAGAACTTCTGTTATCATTTCTTTCATGGCAGGTCCATTGGCAATGAATTTTTGTTTTTTGTTTGTGTGAGAAAGTCTTTATCCTTTACTTTTGAAGGATAATTTCACTGAATATAGAACTTTAAGTTGGTAGTTTTTTTCTTTCGATACTTTAAGTAGTTTACTGTATTTCCTTCTTGCTTGATTGTTTCTGAAGAGAAGCCTGCTGTAATGCTTATCCCTGTTCCTCTGTTGGTAAGGTGTTTTTTTCTTATGGCTTCTTTCAAGATTTTTCTCTGTCTTTGGTTTGAATATGGTATGCATAGGTGTAGACTTTCCCACATTCTTTGTGTTTGAGCTTCCTGGATGTGTGGTTTGGTATATGTTACTAATTTTGGAAAATTCTCCACCATTATTACTTCATTTATTTCTTCTGTCTTGTTTATTCCTTCTTCCTTATCTGATATTCCAATTATGCATATGTTATATCTTTTTAAAAAATATCTATTTATTTATTTATCTGGTTGCACTGGGTCTTAGTTGTGGCTCGCTGGCTCCTTAGTTGCAGCATATGGGCTCCTTAGTTGTGGCAGGCGGGCTCCTTAGTTGCGACTTGCGGGATCCTTAGCTGTGACTTGCCAGCTCCTTAGTTGTGGCATGCAGTCTCCTTAGTTGTGGCATGTGAACTCTTAGTTGCGGCATGCATGTGGGATCTAGTTCCCTGACCAGAGATTGAACCTGGGCCCCCTGCGTTGAGAGCGCAGAGTCTTATCCACTGCGCCACCAGGGGAGTCCCTATATGTTTTGAAATTGTTCCACAGTTCTTGGATGTTCTGTTTTGTTTTTTCAAAAATTATTATTTTTTGTATTTTAGTTCGAGAAGTTTCTGTTGACCTATCTTCAAGCTTCTTGAATCTGTCCCTGGTGGTGTCTAGTTGGTAGATGAGCCCACCAATGGCATCCTTTACTTCTGTTACAGTGTTTTTTGATTTCTAGCATTTCCTTTTGATTGTTTATCTTAGAGTCTCTATCTGCTTACCTTATACATCTGTTCTTGCATGTTATCTGTTTTTTTCCATTATCACCCTTAACATATATTATAGTTATTTACAATTCCCTGTTTGATTTCAAAATGCATGTTATACTTGAGTCTGGCTCTGATTCCTCCTTTGTCTTTGTGTTTTTCTTGCCTTCTAAAAGCATGACGTGTAATTTTTTGTTGAAAATTGGACATGATGTATTAGGTGAAAGGAGCTGAGATCAATAGGTCTTTAGTGTGAGGTTCTTTTTTTTTAAATTAATTAATTTGGCTGCATTGGGTCTTAGTTGCAGCATGCGGGATCTCCGTGTGGCATGTGGGCTTCTCTGTAGTTGTGGCGCGCGGGCTCAGTAGTTGCGGTGCGCAGGCCCTCTAGTTGTGGCACACGGGCTCTAGAGCCTGCGGGCTTTGTTGCCCTGCAGCATGTGAGGTCTTAGTTCCCTGACCAGGGATAGAACCTGTGTCCCCTGCATTGGAAGGCAGATTCTTAACCTGTGGACCACCAGGGAAGTCCCTAGTATGAGGTTTTATATTAATCTGGCTAGGAGTGTACTGTTTTTAATATTTGTTCTCGCTGTAGGTGCCAGAGGCATCAAATTTCTTTAGTGTCCTTGTTTTTGTCTCCCCTGCTGTCTTTGGGTTTACCTAAGAACTCCTTCTCAGATAGAATCTGCATCATGTAACTCTTTCAGTGGTAATTAACTTATTATAATGGAGCCCCATGGGTATGGTTGTAAGGTGCTGGGAAGAGGAAGCATCCTATAATCTTACAATTAAATCTCAAACTACTGGTGGGTCTGTGTCCTGGGACTGTGACGTCTTTCTTATTTCCCCACCCCCCACCTCTCCATGTGAGACAGAAAGGTAAGAGGGGACTGGAATCAGAGAAATGCCCTTATACCCTTTCCACAGGTGGGATCAGGACCTGGTGAAGCCTTTTTCCTGGAAAGTAGGTCTTTGTTTTGGTTACTGGTTATTTCACAGTGATTACTTTCCCTTTCCTCTCCGCCAGAACCACAAGGAGATCTTTATAGGCTCTTCACTGTGAGAACCTGGTGGGGTTCCTGGAAGTAAAACCCACAAAAGGATGGGGGCTCCCCTGAGACTGTGGTCCCCAGAAGTTTTCTACTCTCGTGCTATTCCATACTTAGCCTCCAGCAATTCATCAAAGGTTTTGTTTTCAGTTTTTGTAGTAGATTGACTTTTTGCCCCCAAAATGTTATGTCTAAGTCCGAAGTCCTGGTACGTATGAATGTGACGTTATTTGGAAATAGAGTCTTTGCAGATGTAGCTAAGGATCTTAAGATGATAGCCTAGATTTAGGATTGGCCATAAATCCAGTGACTGGTGTACTTATGAAGAGTAAGGAGAAGGAGGTTTGAGACAGAGACACAGAAGGGGAGGGCCATGGAAGCACAGGTTGGAATTATGCAAGCCAAGGAATGCCAGAGGTTGCTGGCAGCCCCTAGAAGCCAAGATAGAGGTGTGGAGCAATTCTATATCAGTCTTTAGAAAGATCCAACCCTGATGATACCTTGATTTTGTACTCTGGCCACCAAAGCTATAACTATGAGAGAATAAAATAGTTTTATTGTTTTAAGTCACCTAGTTTGTGATACTTTGTTATGACAGCCCTGGGAAACTAGTACAGTGTTCTTACCAGTTTATGACTCCAGTGGTTTCTACTTGAGATGATTTAGTAGATCTTAGCTGTGACTCTCTGGATATGCCTGTCTCCGTATCTTGAGGTGGTGGTTTGCCCTGTGGCCTCAATTCTCTGATGCGTCCAAGGAAGGTCACTGATTTTCCATTTGTTTAACTTTCTTCTTGTAAGGGTGGGAGTGACAGTTTCCAAGCTTCTTCCATGTTGGAGCTGAAACTGCAAGTCAGGTTTGTTTGTTTGTTTGTTTGGGTCTAGCATTTTTATACTGTATTATTTTAGTGATTACCACATGCCTTTTTCACTTTTAAAAATCTAATATTAATTGCTACCTTTACTCTCCTTCTGTGCAGAGATCATGCAGAGATCTTAGAATACTTTAACTCCTGATTTATATAGCTGTTGTTATTTTAATCTTCCTAATATTTTAAATTTCCACATCCCCCCCCCCTTCCTCCTCCTCCTTTTTCATCTTCTTATTTATGTTTTTTTGTTGTTGTTGTTGGGGTATAACTGTCATATAACAGTATATTAGTTTCAGGTGTACAACATAATGATTTGATATTTATATGTTTTGAGAAATGATCACCACAGTAACTCTAGTTAGCATCCGTCACCATACATAGTTACAAATTTTGTTTTCTTGTGATGAGAACTTTTAAAAGATTTACTCTTTTAGCAACTTTGCAGTATGCAATATAATTTTATTAACTATAGTTGCCATGCTGTACATTACATCCCCAGGACTTATTTATTTTATAGCTGGAAGTTTTGATTTTCATTTCCCTTATGATTAGTGATATTAAGTATCTTTTCATGTACCAGTTGACTATCCGTATGGCTTCTCTGGAAAAATGTTTATTCTGATTCTCTATCCATTTTTAAATCAGACTGGTTTCTTTTTTTTTTTTTTTTGCTATTAAGTTGTATGAGTTCTTATTAACCCCTTATAAGATATATGATTTGCAAATATATTCTCCCATTCTGTAGGTCGTCTTTTCACTTTGTTGATGGGTTCCTTTCTGTGCAGAAGTTTTTAGTTTGATGTAGTTCCACTTGTTTATTTTTCCTTTTGTTGCCTTTCCTTTTGATGTCAAATCCAAAAAATCATCCCCAGGACCAGTGACACGGAGCTTACTTACTGCCTATGTTTTCTTCTAGGAGTTTTGTGGTTTCAAGTTTTAAGTTTAAGTCTTTAATCCATTTTGAGTTAATTTTTTCTTATTTTACTCAGTGTTTATATACCTATATATTTACCACTCTTTTGCTTTTCTTTCCTTTGTGCATCTCTTTCTTGATATTGGATGTGTTCCCTTTTCCTGCTGTGCTCAGAAAACACCTTCAGAGTTTCTTTCAGTGTGGCAAACTGCTTTTTGCTTGTCTTTTTTTTTGGAATTTTTGAATTTTATTTTATTTATTTATTTTTTATACAGCAGGTTCTTATAAGTTGTCTATTTTATACATGTTAGTGTATACATGTCAGTCCCAATCTCTCAGTTCATCTCACCACCACCCCCGTCACTTTCCCCACTTGGTGTCCATATGTTTGTTCTACATCTGTGTCTCTATTTCTGCCTTGCAAACTGGTTCATCTGTACCATTTTTCTAGATTCCACATATATGCGTTAATATACGATATTTGTTTTTCTCTTTCTGACTTACTTCACTCTGTATGACAGTCTCTAGATCCATCCACGTCTCTACAAATGACCCAATTTCGTTCCTTTTTATGGCTGAGTAATATTCCATTGTATATATGTACCACATCTTCTTTATCCAGTCATCTGTCGATGGGCATTTAGGTTGCTTCCATGTCCTGGCTATTGTAAATAGTGCTGCAATGAACATTGTGGTACGTGACTCTTTTTGAATTATGGTTTTCTCAGGGTATATGCCCAGTAGTGGAATTGCTGGGTCATATGGTAGTTCTATTTTTAGTTTTTTAAGGAACCTCCATACTGTTCTCCATAGTGGCTGTATCAATTTACATTCCCACCAGCAGTGCAAGAGGGTTCCCTTTTCTCCACACCCTCTCCAGCATTTGTTGTTTGTAGATTTTCTGATGATGCCCATGCTTATCTTTTTGCTTTTGTTTTGAAAGCTATTTTCTCTGGTACAGACTTCATGATTTGCAGTTATTTTCTTTCTGCATTTTGAAAATACAAAACTGCTGCTTTCTGGCTCCTGCTGTTGCTGCTGAGAAGCCCACTTAAGTGTTGCTTCTTTGGTAACCTTTTAAAAATTTGTCTCTTCTAAGATATTTTTTTTTCCTCTTTGATATTTTGCAATTTTACTATGTTGAGTTGCAGATTTCTTTTTATTTATTCCATTTGGAATTGCTTAGACTTCTTGACTCCATGGATTGATGTCTTTTATCAGTTTGGTGAGTTCATAGCTATTAACTTTTCAGATAGTTTTTATTTTCTCCTTCTGGGACTCCAATTAAACATGGTAGACTGTTTTAGTATCTCTTCTATGTCTGTTACATTCTCATCTATATTTTCTATATTTTTGTCTCTCTTGACTGCATTTTGGTTAGTTTCTGTTGATATTTACCCGTCTACCCTTTAGCTAGTTTTCTGAAGCTGTATGTAGTATACTTTTAAACTCATCCATTGAGTTTCTATTTTTGGTTATTGTCTTTCTCAGTTCTAGAATACCTATGTGGTTCAAGTTTGTTTTCTCACTATCTGCAGTACTGAGCTTTGTGTCAGTTTTTCAATCTGTAATTTATATCTTTGAACATGGTAAATGTTATTGTTTTAAAGTCTGTGTCTGATAAGTTCAGTATATGGAGTTCATTGAAATGTTTCTGTTGTTTCTTGTTTCTCTAGGTACTTATTTATGATGTTTTTGCATTTTACATGCCTGGTTATGTTTCCTTGTCTCTGGATGTTGTAGACTAAAAATATTTCTTGACATAATTTTATGTCTAGGTTATCTTCTCCCAGAGAGGACTCTGGTTACTTCTCTTTTGTCTTGAACCACTTGAATGGTATGAGGTTTCCTGAGTCATCCACATAACATTAAACTGGGCTACGGTGCTTGGGTGCAGTTATTTAGGGTCCTTTCCCAAAGTGTGCATGTAGAGTCTCAGAGTTACCACCCTCGATAGTTCCTGAACTCCACTCTCAAATCCTAGAACGGCAAAGCTGCTGAAAGTGCCGCTTAGCCTCTGTCATGTCTTTAGAACTGGCAAATACTTTCCAGGGCAAAAGTAGCCCCAGTATCATACTTACTTCTCTGGGTTCCAGTTCTCACTTCAGTTTCACCTGATAACATATATTTTTAGTAATTTAGTCTGTCTAAGTAGGTGATTTTTATATTTCATCCAGCTTTTTTAGTTGTCTTCCTGTGAGGGTTGGTCCAAATTATCTAGTGTTCTTTTATTTTGAGTCTTTTTTGATGCCATATTTTAAAATCTTTATTACCCTGCAGATCGCATAAATCCTAAAATGTGATATGTGATTAATTTGGGTTGCTTTCTTCACACTATAAAAATAAACTGTTAAGTAGCTAAAGTAATTTAAATTTTACTTTCTCTTTCATCGGTAGTCACATTTGAAATGAAAGATGAATAATCCACAAACAAAATGTGTAATCTTAAATGATCGGTTTCATAGAGAGTAGGTCAGGTAGAAAGAGCCATTAGTGATAGACAAGGGTCTGTATACCTTATACATCCTAGAGTGTTTTTCAGGATGTACACATTATCTTCTTTTTTTTTTTTTTCCTCCCAAATGTTTTTCGTCAACATTTATTTCTTCACTTTAAGCAAGCACTTAAAGTGAAGAAAATTAGTCAGTCAAACACAACTGTTTTAAATGGTGGAAGAGTTTTGTTTAGTTTGAAATATAAAAGTTTAATTTGCTTTGCAATGTACCAGTTTTCAATGAAAGAATGAGTTTTTTGAGTTTGCACAATATGGAGGGTGCTGATTCTTGGAATGATGGCTTGCATGCTAGTTTGTATAGCAAACTCATGAATTAAATGAGTTTTTATTTAAACAGTTTTAACTTTTCTATAAATACAATTGTTACATACTGTCTAGTGAGCATCAGTGTTTTTAGTAACATTTTTACCCAATTATTATATGTTTATTGTAGAAAAATGCCAAGGTGTGGGTTATTGTTTATAAGAATGCCCTCACTTCTGACAACTGCAGATTTGGGGGGTTCCCACGACTGCCCTCATGTTTGACAGTTTGCTGGAAGGGCTTGCAGAACTCATTGAAAGCTGTTATACTCTTGGGTATGGTTTATTTTAGTAAAAGGATACAGATTAAAATTGGCCAAGGGGAGAGAAGCATGAGACAGAGTCCAGGAAGGTTCCAGGTGTGATGTCATTCTCTCTCTCTGAAGTCTTGAACAGCATTAACTCCTGGTGATGATGTGTGACAACGTGCATAGTATTGCCAACCAGAGAAACTCACTTGAGTCTTGGTGTCCAGAGTTTTATAGAGAAGATGTAGTTGACTGCCCATGTGACTGACCTTTAGTGTTGAGCCCTTCTAGAGGTAGAACAGATGCTGCATGGTGTGAAGCCCCCAAGATAATGACCTTGTTTGGTAAAGTCCTCAGGTAAACAGAGGCGCCTAAGGAACTCCAGTGTCCTTAAATAAACAAAAACACTCTTCCTAGAGATCAGGATGAGGCCAATTCCTAACCTCTCTTTTGGCTGAGATTAATTCTTTTTTTTTTTAAATATTGGAGTATAGTTGATTAACAGTGTTGTGTTAGTTTCAGGTATACTGCAAAGTGATTCAGTATCTGTTCTTTTTCAAATTCTTATCTCATTTAGGTTATTACAGAATACAGAGCAGAGTTCCCTGCCTCTGTGCAGTAGGTCCTTGTTGGTTATCTGTTTTAAATATAGCAGTGTATACGTGTCAATCCCAAACTCCCAATCTACCCGCCACTTTTAATTCTTTACTAAAGATGAAAGAAAAGGAGATAACAAACAGCATCTTAGATCCCTTCAGGCATCCATTAACATTTTGGAATGTAACTCTTTATATTTTTCTATGCATATTTTTGTTTCTTCCTTTTTTACAAAAAAACGTTGTTACTATACCTATGTTTTATAACCTTTCTTATTTAACATTGTATTGCAAGCCTAATTATGAATGTTTAAAAGGGCAAGAATTTAACCTTATTTACCATATGGTGTTTTCTTTAGGAGAAATAAATTATCTTTGACTCAGTAAACTTTTAAATTATAACACGTAGAATCATGAGTTATAAACATATTTGCAATAATATTGGACAAGCCACTTTAATACTTAGTGCTTTTTTAAAAAAAATAAAATCTTATCCAAATAATATCTGCATATGCTATAAAAATACAAAAGTATTAAAAGACTTATAATGAAAAAACAGCATTTCCTTGCCTCACTGTTCTCTACTTCTATTCCCATTCTTTAGAGGGAAACAACTTTGAACTATCAGTTTTAATTTTTTTGGCTTTTGTATTTCTAAATAACAAGTTTCCCAAGTTTCTATAGCTGTTTTTTGATTTGATACTTTCATTTTTTAACTTTCTGATATGATAGGTAACAATTTAGCTTACTTATTGTAATCTCATATCTGTTTTCCATTTATCTCAATATGGTTTTATTTCTCTCTTGGTTACCTTTCTAAATTCTGAGTATATAGTTATACTCTTATTTTTCTTTTCAGCAAGTAAGATAGTATTTCTGGACTTAGCACTTTGTATGGTGAAGATATTAGTCCCTCTACCCTTCTTTTTATCAACCTCCCTAATCTTTATACTATAATGTGAAGGCTTGTTAACATTTATATTTTCTTCTGTAACCATAATTTAGTCTTTTTGTATTGTTAGAGATTGATTTTCAGTGTTAACACAGAAACTAGTTATTTTTATTACGACCATGTAAATATTTTTTACTGTGCAGCCAAGTAGTATATATGATGATTATATTTTCAACATTGTATAGCTCTTTGCCTTTCCAGGAGTTTGTAATCATCTTTAGTTTTTCCTCTCCTTGTCTAGCTGTATTGTCTCTTTGAGTTCCAGATTCTTCAGGATAGTATAAAATTTCACAGTCTGTCTCTCACTTCTTTTTGCCACCAAATACCTCCTAGAACTTCCTGTCTCTTGCTTAATCTAGACTGTTTGTTCCTTAGATTTGTTGCACAATTGCTATCTTAGAACTTTTCTCACTCTAAGCCTGGCTCCACTATTTCTTGAATTTTGTATCCTCTTCTGTTTTGGTTCTTACTAGATAACATCATGTAATTGCATATGTATGAGTTAATTTTCTTTGTCCTTGTCTGTGTGAAAATGTTATAACCTATACTTGTCTGTTGATTTGACTGAGTATGGAATTCATTTTCCTTCAGTACTTAAGTGGCTTTGCCTTTTTATTTTTCTTCTTCTAGAATCTGGTATTGCCAATGAGAAGTCTCCTAATATGATTCTCATTCTTTTGTAGATGGAACTCTTTATTTCTTCTCAGAGAGCTTTCTAGGATATGTTTATCTTTGTTGTGAAATTTCACCTAGATATGAGTACTTACTTTTTTACTTGTTCATTGTACTGGACTCTCCACAGACCTCTTTCTATTTGAAGATATGTTTCATATAGCTTTGGAATATTTTCTTGTATTATTTCATTGTCTATTCTCTATTTTTCTCTTTTTTCCCCCCCTAGAACTGTTAATTGGATGTTGGATTGTCTGGATTAATCATCTGTGTCATATTTGCTTTCATATTTTCTTTATGTCTCTTTCCTTTACCTTTTTTTGTAAAGGTTTTTCAGTTTGTCTCCACCTCTGCAAAAAAAAAAAGACATTTTGGAAGATGCATTTCCAAATGCTTTTTATTGTCTCATTTCTTTTTTCATAGCATTCTGTTCTGATTTTATGAACTTTATTACATCTCTTGAAGATAAAAATTTGTATGTGTTTAAATCCTTTTTAATTTTTAAACATTAAGGTGTAGAAATGTTTAAAGTACAGTACAAAGAATTTTTTCCTGACTTACGCCTTTCTCCTGATTATTTTAGTATTTTCTACAAATCAGGATCTTCTCCTACTTAATCATAATTCAGTTATAAAATTTAAGAAGTTAACATTTATTTATGGTTTCTTACTTTATTCAGTGGTGTATATTCTATTACAGTCATTATTTACTTTGATGCTCAGATTGTCCTGATTTGGTGAGTAGGAGCCGTTCTGATATCATTTCTCTGTGTCCTTTGGCATCACCTTATCTTTTTTTGAGAACTTCCTTGCTTTCTGCCACAGCACCATGTTTCAGGCTTATTTTGTACTTTTCCTGCCTTAGCCCTGGAATTGCCTATCTTCCCAAGGATTCCTGGTTCCTTTCAGTAGAAAATGGTTTTTAGAAGATCTCGGCATTAGGTTTGCTCATTGCCATTGGAATGTTGCGGTTTCAGGCCCTTTCAGTGGACAGAGCTTGTGTGTGTGGGGTGTGTGTGTGGTGTGTGTGTGTGTTTTATATATATGTGAATGTCTGTGTATTGAAAACCATGAGTTCATGATGATACTTCTCATTCCCGTTTAATATCACAGGATCCAATGAAGCCTTTTCCCTTTATATTTGTAACTCCCTTTCATAGAGAAACTTGGCTTCCATTATCCTTAATATATTTACTTATTTGATTAATTCCCCTGTATGTAACCAGTCTTCCATCTCTGCTGTCACCCCACCCTTGTATGGACACTCTCTTCTCCTGTGTGGGCTGTTAGTCCCCACTCTAGGTTGCCTCCACCCTCCCACGTCTCTGCATGGAAATCTGGCCCTACCCCCAACACCATTTGGCCTCTGATATTTCTCATTAAGCTGCCCATCAGCTTGGATGCCCTCACCACTGTGATTGGGTGCTGGCACACCATATCATGTTGCCTCTGCATGAATGCTTCCTCACCCTGCCTTAGAGTTCTGATAGGCTGCACTAGGGGAGCCATAGATGGACACCCTTCTCACCCTACTTTGGCTCTGATGGCATCACTACCACCCTTCCCCCAGCTTTGGATACCTTCTTTACTCTTTTTGGTGCCTGTCTTCTCACACCTTCTCAGACTCCTTCCCAACCTTGGCCTCCTCTCCCCGCACTATGCTTTTCTACACCTAATAACTTTAAGACTGAATAATTCTGGAAGGGGAGAGGTGGGTGTATATTTCATCCAGGAGTAATTTTTCAATTTATCCTGGTCTTTCATGATTAACTATTGTGTACTATCCATATTTATGAATAAACAATAAATAAAAAGCCAATTGGGAACTCTGTTTATGTGGGTAGGACTTAAGTTTTATTTTAGAATTAGTAGGTTGGGAGCTGCCCATTGCTCTGGAGACCTCTAAATTCTGGAAATCAGTAGTCATTTTTCTAAGAAACCATCACTCATCCATAGTAGCTATACTAGTTTCCCCAAACTATTTTGTGTGTGTGTGTGTGTGTGTGTGTGTGTGTATGTCTGAGATGAACCCTTTAGTTTTTTACCTTCGAAAAAAATACCTGCCTATATAGCATTATTGTCTCAGAGTTATCGTAGTTGATAATGGGTGTCAGCTCTTCCATACAGATATTAATTTCCCTGTTTTCAGTTCTACATTTCCTATGAGCACTCCTTTTCTGAATTTCTAGCCTTTCTGGGGTTCTGGAGAGCAGTTTGATGTCTCAGTTATAGTTTCCTTAAGTTCTCTGGGCTTCTGGCTTTATCAGTTATGGATCCATTTTCACAAATTTAAAAAATTTCTCACTAGTTCCCTTCTCAGGTTGGGATGTTTTCAGCTGCAAATACAATCCCATCTAGAATTTATTTAAAAGTTAAGAAAAAACTACTTCTCTAACAAGAAATGTAAAGGTATTGGAGATATAGGGTTGATTAACTTAGCAGTTTAATGAATCTAGCAAAGATCCAGGCCATTTTCATCTTTCTTCTCTTCTAATCAGATCTGCTGTTTTTCTTGTCTCAACTAGTTGTAGCAGTTTTGTCCATTACATTCTCACTGAAGAACATCCAGAGTCTGCAGGAGGACATTCCTTCCTTGTGTTTTGTTTATAAGGTCAAATGAAACCTTCCCAGAACCCCTGCTTACATTGTATTGGTCAGTCGATCCATCACATGTGTATTTGAAAACCAGTCTGTGTGTGTTTGTGTGTGTGTGTGTATGTGTGAGAGAGAGAGAGGGAGAGGGAGAGGGAGAGGGAATATGAATGGAATTAACTATAAATCAACTATCTTTAGACCTTTGCCTCTTTGACCAGCAGCGTTAGGTATCCTGGGACCTACTCAGTCAGTCTGATTTAAGCAAGATTCCCAAGTCAACAAGATGACTTGATTGTACATTAGTGTTTGAGAAGTGCTGGTCTAGAATAGTTAAGATTTAACCCCCTAGGACTGAGAGAGAAGCCTCATTTGTAAAAGTACAGGGTCTCCATATACCTGCACAAAATCAAGGTTCAGTGAGAAAAGAAGAAGGAAGAGGAGTCAGTGTGGGAATGGCTGTTGGTTTGGCAGCCAACAGTGTCTGCCCATACTCCCTTTCCTTTTTTTTGGTTGTAGTGTGTGTGTGTGTGAGTGTTCTTTTTTCTTATCATTTTTATAGGAGGAAGAAAAGATGAATGGAGATATGGCTAGTTAAAATGTTAATGCTATGCATATATGATGTCCTATAACCTGAAATCTTACACTTAAAAGAGGTGAAATGGATCCTTAAGAGTCTTCATTTCAGGGTGTATTCATTTTCTACTGTTCTGTGAAAAATATTGCCACAAACTTAGCAACTTAAAACAATATACATTTATTATCTCACAGTTTGTGTGATTCACCAGTCTGGGCATGGCTGAGCCCTTCACAAGGCTGCAGTCAGTGTATTGATCAGGGCTGGGTTCTCAACTGGGGAAGGATCTGCTTCCAAGCTCACGTGGTTGTTGGCATCATTCAGTTCCCTGTGGACTGTTGGACTGAGGGCCTCAGTTTTTTGCTGGCTGTCAGCCAGAGACCTCCTCAGTTGCTTGCGTGCGGCCCTCTCCATAGGCCAGCTCAATAAAGCATCTTGCATCTTCAGAGCCAGCAAGTGACAAGAGTTTCCTAGCAAGGTGGACATTACAGTCTTATGTAATCACATACAAATCCATCATCTTTGTCATATTCTGTTGGTTAGAATTCAGTCATGGGTCATGTCCACACTTAAGGAGAGAGAATTACATAAGGACATGAATATCAAGAGATGGGGATCATGGGAACCACCTTAGAGTTTGTCACAAAGGATCTCTAGCTGACTGGAAAAGTAAGTGACGAAGTAAATTGCACGTTGTGTTGAGGTTCCTGCTTAAAACTGGCACTGTGCATTATACTCAGGCAATCAAGAAATTTGCTGATGTAGCCAAATATTTAAAACTGAGGTAAGCTTTGATGGTACCTTTGGCATGTTAATTATCATTGCTAAACAGTTTCCTTAGTTGTAAGTTTATTAACATGGTGAATAGTATTTCATGAATTAAGCTTTAGATGTTTATTTCTTTTTTTTTTTAGTTGACTATATTGTGGAATATGACTATGATGCTGTACACGATGATGAGTTAACTATTCGAGTGGGGGAAATCATCAGGAACGTGAGAAAACTACAGGAGGAAGGATGGCTAGAAGGAGAACTCAATGGGAGAAGAGGAATGTTTCCTGATAATTTTGTTAAGGTAAGCATTCTCAGTTAAATTCCTAGCTGTTGCTTCACAGGATTCATTCATTCATTCATTCATTTATCTATCTATCTATCTATTTATTTATTTATGGCTGTGTTGGGTCGTTGGGTCTTCGTTGCTGCGCACAGGCTTTCTCTAGTTGCGGCAAGTGGGGGCTACTCTTTGTTGCGGTGTGTGGGCTTCTCATTGCGGTGGCTTCTCTTGTTGCGGAGCACGGGCTCTAGGCGCATGGGCTTCAGTAGTTGTGGCATGTGGGCGCAGTAGTTGTGGCTCGTGGGCTCCAGAGCGCAGACCCAGTAGTTGTGGCACATGGGCTTAGTTGCTCTGCAGCATGTGGGATCTTCCTGGACCAGGGCTCGAACCCATGTCCCCTGCATTGGCAGGCGGATTCTTAACCACTGCGCCACCAGGGATGTCCCAGGATTCAGTCTTAAAGAAATATATAATATATATTTTTTAAACTAAAATGTTTTAGATAAATTTCTAGTCTGCAGAATTTAAAAAAACTAGAGACCCAAGTACCACTGTAATGAATGTCATTGTTACTTGGTGTCCTTGTGGATACTAAAACTATGTGTGTGTGTGTGTGTGTTTGTGTATGTATGTGTATCCAACTACCTGTCTACCTATCATTTGGGTATAGCACTTTATAATTTACAAAGAGTTTTGCTGTGTACATTCTCATTTAAGCCTACAAATCTTGTGAAGTAAGTGGGGCAGATGATAACCCCATTTTAAATCAGGTGTGACATGTAGATTGAGAGGTTAAATGGTTTAGCCAGTGTTGGATAGCTAATAAAACAGAATCCGAACTGAAATTTGAGAGAGTTGCCTCTTTACTCAAGTCTTATTGTATCTTGTTGCTTTTCCAGCCCCTTTGAGAATCTTAGATCCTATTTTTAAGTTTCAACATTGCAGCAGTTATCTTTCAAAGTAACAGATACTCTTCAACTACCACCAAACATTCCTTTTTTAGTAAATATTCTAGTCACCTCTGCCAGAAAACAATCAAGGTTCTTAAATCTAGTACAGACTAATAAAATTCTCAATAGTTTAGAGGAGAAAAAAAAAAAGTAAAGGATATCTGTGTATCTACACTTCATTTGTAATTGTCTTATTTTCTACATTAGTTTTCGTACACTCAGCCACATCCCTCTTCTCATTAGTTGTGACTGTGGGTTCTTCTGGGAAGGCTAGAGTGTACCGCTCATTTGTTGTCCAACTTGCAGAGTAGTTGTTAGAATATCTGTACAATGTGGATGTTTAGTAAATATTTGTTCCCTCAATACGTTTGTGTTTTATTTCAGTTGTGGTTTTACCTCTAAGTATGAACACACATACTTTATTCTGTTAATTGGATTTAAAGAAGGTGAACTAACTACATTTTACCTAATTCCATTTTACCTCTTGAAACAACTGAGAAATGCTGTAGTAGGGAATTGAACTCTTGTTTATTTTTTATTTTATAAATTGACTTCTTTCTTGTAATCTAAAATGGAGTGTAATGCAGATGCCATCGAAGTTGGAGTAGAATAACTGCATTTAAACACAGTCAAGTTCAGTTTTGCCTTCGCTGGTGGAATGATGTAGGGCAAATCACTTAATTTCTCTGTTTTCTTCCCTTTACAATGGTCTGTTGTTGGTCTGTATATAGTAAGCCATAACATTGGCGTCTCATCTCTCTCTCTCTCTTTTTTAAACAAAGGTGACTTTTCAAAGAAAATATATTGAAGTAATAGAACAGTGGTTAAAAAAATAAGTTAAAAAGTTCAGTAAAAGTATTAATATAGTTCTCTTAATTGTGTGCTGATGCAGTCCCTCTGTATGTAGTCCCAGTAGTGGAGATGACCTATCATGGCACTCCATTTTAAAATATATTTTACTTCCTTGTTACAGCACAGCTAATACTAGAACTTGAGTTTAATGAACTGCCTGCTAGTAGAGGATGCTGTTTGAGTGTACTGGGAAATGGAGGGAAGCTTAATCTGGGATTAAAATTAACCACAGGGTGGATTAGAGTTGGAGACATCAATATGAACTCATGTTTAGTTTAAAATATAAACAGATACATACAGAAATAATGTTATATGTGTGTGTTTCTACTTTGGTTAGTACACACATATATATATATCTCAGTTCTTTCACTGAGGGCCTAGAAGCAGTGACACAGCAGTACCAGTGAGTATACCCAGTGCCCAGATCTTGGTTTCAAAATATCATTCTCCAATAAAAGGAAACAGGGCTCCTGGGAGGAGTGGCTGATTCTATGGAGGGAACAGGGTATTCACAAGATGAGCCTGGAGCATCTAGTAGTGTCAGAAGTAAGGAAGAGCTCAAAAAAACAAAATGATGGGCCCATGTCACAGCAGCATAGGAGCCAACCTGAATGAGCTTCCAGTGTCCAGAGCGGGAACAATTTGAGCAACAAAATAACCTAGTATTTGAAGAATAAATATACATGAGCTTAAATAAATAAATGCTGATATAGATTGTTGAGTAAATAAACGGGAGAGAAAGGATAAATCTTACAGAATTATTCCGAGTAATATTTGTAGATACTACCCCCACCCCCAAGCATCCTTCAGGTGTGGGCTGGACTAAAGAATAGATGGAAGAGAAAAATAGTAACTTTACAATGGCAAATATTGGCAAATATTGCCTTAACCAGTCTATTTTCAGTGTCCCTTTGCAATGTTAGTTCATCTTTATTTGATTTAGAAAACATTTTATAAAGAATGTAGAACAAGGATCCATGAACTTAATGTAAGAATGTTATCGTTTTGTTATTTTTGCTTGAGTGTTACTTTATAATGAAGAGATAGAACATTACAGGTAAAATTGAGTTCTTTGTTACCCCCTTCTCATTTTCCTGTCTCCCAACCACCTGTATTCTGAAGTTGTATGTATCCTTCTAATACATAGTTTTATATATATTTATCTGTGTGTAAACAAATAATGTTTTGTGTGATTTAGACATTTACATAATTACTATGTCAGACTGCAACTTTTTAAATAAACATGAGATTATGATGTGGATACATAACATAGTCACTTCTTCTAAAATGTGTTTTATAATGCTAGTTAGCTCATAAGTGGTTGGTAAATAGAGGAACAATGTCAGGACAATGGGAAAGTTGTATTTGTTTATTTTCTAGACAAGTTGAGCTGTGATAAAGAGTGTAGAGTTTTAATTTCAGCAAGAAAGGGATAGGCGCTCAACTTGGCTGCTTGCATACTTGCATAGACAGGAATTCTTTTGGCTCTTAAAACCTTTTTTTTTTTTATATTGATCATCTGTACCTGGATATTTTCCTCAAAGTTACACAGTCCTAGCATGATAGTACTTTTAACTTCTGGTGCTTACCTCTGCTTCTGTCTGCATTATCTTAGTATCCACAAGCCAGCATTTCTATTTTATTGTTTTTAGGCATTCTTAATAACTCCTGAGGAATCCATTCATCAGAACTCCTTGGGTAATCTTAAGTTATTGTTCGTCTTCTGAGATTCCAATTATTGTTATTTATTCATTTATTTTCATTTTTAGTGTTCGGTTCCCAAAGTTGCATAGGTTTAGTGTAGTCTATCCCAAATTCTACTTTTTGCATAATTATTGGTATTTTTAGTATTTGATTTAGAAGTTTTCACATAATCAGTGGTATTTTAGTGTGTGTGTGTGTGTGTGTGTGTGTGTGTTTTCCAGAACTTCAGGTGTTTAGGAATAGACATATAGTGCACATATAGTAGAAATTCCTTTAGCACTAGTTAATTTTTTTAATAGCCATATAGTATTCCATTCTATGTCTTTACCATATTTTATGGTATATTTAGCTATTTTCTAATTTTTAGTTATTAAAAACAGTGCTGCAGTGAACATCCTTGTGTAGGTTATGTGCATAGCTGAGAATTGGCTGCATCCTTGTGTATGCCCATATTCAGCTGTAGTAGATATTGTCAGGTTTCTCACTAAATAAATATGCCAGTTTAAACTCCTACCAGTAGTGTAAAGAGTATCTTTCTTTAATGTTCTCGTTTGATACCATCAAATTTTCTTTTTTATTCTGTATTCTGTATCTATATAATGTCCAGAATTTAAACAGTGCTTAGTGGGAGAAGTAGGGAAAAGTACATCTATTCCGTCTTTCCACAAGATAATCTAGATGGTGATGCATTTTAATAGAGATTGCAATGCACTTTTTTTTTTTAAGTCTATTTTTTTTTTTAATAAATTTATTTATTTTATTTATTTATTTTTGGCTGTGTTGGGTCTTCGTTGCTGCACACGGGCTTTCTCTAGTTGTGGCAAGTGGGGGCTACTCTTCGTTGCGGTGCGCAGGCTTCTCATTGCAGTGCGTCTCTTGTTGCGGAGCATGGGTTCTAGGCATGCGGGCTTCAGTAGTTGTGGCTCGCAGGCTCTAGAGAGCAGGCTCAGTAGTTGTGGCACACGGGCTTAGTTGCTCCACGGCATGTGGGATCTTCCCGGACCAGGGCTCGAACCCATGTCCCCTGCATTGGCAGACGGGTTCTTAACCACTGCGCCACCAGGGAAGCCCGTAATGCACGTTTTTAACAGTATAAAAACTCACAGTAAAGAAGTTTCTCCTTTTAGAAGTGGTGTAGGAATAGCTGTTTTTTTCTTAAGCTGTGGTTATAAAGCTGCTCTTCAGAAAAATGTAATATTAGTTACCTTTAACACAAGAATAGCTTAGTGTTCAGTAAAAAGGTAATTCGCATATTTGATACCCTTTATTTTCTTTTAAGTTATGCCTTGCTTCTGAAGATTAAAATAACCATGAAAGTAGCTGACAGTGCAGTTGACTAGTTGCAGTCATTTAATAAATGTTAGTGGACTCTTCACTGATGAGTGTCGTATGTGGTAAAGGGCATAGTCTGATCCACCTGAGAGTGAGTCAGAGGAGTTTGGGGAGGAGAATGGGAGGAACGTTAACTATTGAAGGTACATTTGATAGTTGTACAACTATTGAAGCACAGGGAGTATGGAGAAAGCAAGAGAAATACCAGTGAAATTGGATATAAAAGAGGTTAAAAGAAATATTTTTATTAGTTGTACTTGAAGAGGATTAGCAGGACAGTATTTGTGGTAGGGGATGCTAATGTTCGAGCTTTGTATTTATTTATTTTTTATTTATTTATTTTTGGCTGCGTTGGGTCTTCGTTGCTGCGCGCGGGCTTTCTCTAGTTGCGGCAAGCGGGGGCTACTCTTCATTGTGGTGCGCGGGCTTCTCATTGTGGTGGCTTCTCGTTGCAGAGCACGGGCTCTAGGCACAGGGGCTTCAGTAGTTGCAGTATGCGGGCTCAGTAGTTGTGGCTTGCAGGCTGTAGAGCACAGGCTCAGTAGTTGTGGTGCACGGGCTTAGTTATTCCACGGCATGTGGGATCTTACTGGACCAGGGCTCGAACCTGTGTCTCCCGCATTGGCAGGCAGATTCTTAACCACTGTGCCACCAGGGAAGCCCAATGTTTGAGCTTTGAAGCAGCTTTTTTATGAGCTTTATACTGATTCTGGAGGTGCTACAGGTTATTATATGATCTGTTATTGTTACAGTGTTTTTACTTTAGTGCTTTAAAAAATAAGTGAATATGTTTACAGAAGCTGTCTCAGGTGCTGGTAAGTGAATTGCTGTTCCTTATATTTTTAAATTTAAAGTGGAATTTTGGTCCCTTTTGAAGAGTTCTTATAGCTTGATAATGTGTTTTAGGCTTTTTGATATAATAAGGAACAAGGAAACAAAAGTTATTCACACTTAATCTGATAAGTGAGTAAAAATCATTCGGTTGCTTTTTCTTTGTTTTGACTTAAATTTCTAGCAATTGTTTTACTCGTTTAGAAAAAAAAGATTTAAATCATTGCACCTCCTTTTTTCTTAAATATTACGCAGTTTGACAACTTATCTTGCATTCAAAAATGTTTGTTTTCATTTTATTTCTAGATTTCATAGGTTAAATGGCTAAGTAGACATTAAATCTTTAAACTTATTTAACATCTTTTTAAAAGGTACTTTTAAAGAAAATTTAAGTAGTAATACGGGGAATAAGATGATGATAAGATGGCTACTTTGGAAGGGTCTCAGTGATTCTTTTTTGTTTGTTTTTTAAATATCACATTCTGATTAGTTTTAAAATCTTATTCCACTATCTCCATAGAAAGAATATTATTTGAATGAAGGAAATGACAACTTGATTTTATGTGACCTTTATTTTTTTTAATTCCTTACTTTATGAAAACTATTAGTTTGCTTAGATAAATCTCAGTGATGTTTTCAAGTATTAGGAGATGTATTGGTGACTCTAGTAGAACAGTTCAGGAAGCTAGCTTTATATCAGAAGAACGTTTGGTGCTTGATTTACTTTCATTAATTGGAAGCACATTAGAGGAGAAACAACTCTTGTTGATATCAGAATACTAAATGGAAGATAACTTATTGGGAATTACAACAAAAACAATATATGAAACGTCAAAGTTGTCTATAGTTATTTATGATACATCTTAGTACCTTTTTTGTTACATACTGTCAGACATTAACTATACACACTGGTTAACAGCAATTCGTTCTGAGGTTTGGGTTATTTTTGATAATATTTTGAATCCCATGTAGACTTATATTGATTGAGTTAGAGAAATAGTTCAATACAGGTAATGCTAGAAAAGACATGTAAGGATTTAGATTTAGTGTGTACTCACACAACTAACACCTTTCTCTAAATGCCCTAGGACAATCTGTGGGCGCATCAAATTCTTTATTAAAAAAAAAAATCAGTGAAGTAATACAGGTTGAAACAAAATTCAAACAGTATAGAAAGTATCTACTGTGAAAAGTACATTTCTTTCCTATAACTCCTTCCTAACTGCCTTCCACTTTTAGGGATTTGGTAGATATTTTAAAGACTGTTTTCTATAGAAAATGTTTTAAACTGAATTATTTGTACCCCCTCCTCCCTTTACATCCTGTTTTTCATACCACAAATTTAAATTCGAGGCATTATTATATACATCATGTTAATGTTTACCTTGGACTTACCTGGAAAGTTAAATTTTAATTTTTGCCCTTAAAGAGTTAATAAGTTTCTTTCTGCTAAGATATTTTAAGTTGTAGAAATAATTTAAACCAGGAAAGCTTGAGTGTCAGAAACTAGACTTCTGGGGTATCTCCTGGTTTTGCTTTGTGGATCAGTACTCATTACCTGCTTGTCAGTGTCATCTGTGACCTCAAGGAGTCTAGCAGCTTTGAGAGAAGGGGCTCCATGTAGGCCTGATGTCTTTTGAGTCATACATACTCTAGCCCTCATTCCCTGCAGTTCTTATCCTAAAACTCTTTCATCCTAGGGCTGAAAGCTCAAATAACATTCTTAAATTACCAAAACTAGTATGAAAAGTATGACCATCATAAACTTTGGGGGCATTTTCAGTCCACTTCAGTAAGTGTTGTGTGTCTGAAAGAATATGGTTAAGAGAAGGGTTCTTTATTTAGTGTTTTTCCCACCCTACTTCACTTGGCTGTCATTAACATTCTTGTGACAGAAAAAGGAAAGGAGTAGGATGCCATTGACAATGAATGTGCATAACTCCCCCCCTCCTTTCCTATTTTTGCCTTTTCCAAATTGGGGAGGGGCTGTTGAAATACGGAGGCCCTTTGTTAAAATTAGAGAGACAGCAATTATGTGGAGAATAGCATATTTGAGGGAGAGAATAAGTTGAGAAACTTGCAAAATAGCCCTGGTATATTATATCTGTCATTGTTTTCCTTGCTAATTTTGATATGTTGGCACTCAGAAGGTATATACTGATTTCATATTATGGAGATTTTCTCCTGTTGGTCATTTTTCTTTAGACTTAAGGATTTTTTGTGGATATCTATTTAATTTAATTGTAATAAAAAGGAAAATCTAATGACTCAAGGTAGTCCCTCTGGATCATACCTTATGTACTATCACTTCTATTCTGAAAATTTTAGGAATGAGGTAAACCACTTTGTTAGGTTGGAAACCTAATTTTTCAATTGTGGGTCTAATATTGACTCAGTCAAAGCTAAAACAGTGGACATATATCAAATAAATATTTAATCCTGCTTATTTTTCTTTTCTTTAGTAATATCACTCTTCCGTATCTTCTGATTTATGCTTCTGTAAAATGGAAGCACTAGTTTTATATAACACTTCTGGAAATCCTGAATGTTAAATTAAAAATAAGTGTAGTCTCCCCCCACCCATCCATGGTTTTGCTTTCCGAAGCCTCAGTTACCCACAGTCAACTGTGGCCCGAAAATATTAAAACAGAAAATTGCAGAAATAAACAATTCATAAGTTTTAAATTGCGTGCCCTTCTGCCTAGGATGTGAATCATCCCTTTGTCCAGCATATCCTACCCATCACTTAGTAGTAGCCCTCTTGATTATCAGATCAACTGTCACAGTATTGCAGTGCTTACATTCAGGTAACCCTTATTTTACTTAATAATGGCCCCAAAGCGTAAGAATAGTGATGCTGACCTTTCAGATATGTGAACGGAAGCCGTAAAGCGCTTCCTTTAAGTGAAAAGATGAAAGCTTAATAAGGAAAGAAAAAAAAAATCATGTGCTGAGGTTGCTAAGATCTATGGTAAGAATGAATCTTCTATCTGTGAAATTGTGAAGAAGAAAAAAGGAATTCATACTAGTTTTGCTGTCTCACCTCAAACTGGAAAAGTTATGGTCACGGTGTGTGATAAATGCTTCGTTAAGATGGAAAAGGCATTATATTTGTAAGATTTTTCGAAAGAGAGACAGAAATGACATTCACATAACTTTTATTAGAGTATATTGTTATGATTGTTCTATTTTATTATCAGTTGTTAATCTCTTACTGTGTCTAATTTATAAATTAAACTTTATCTTAGGTATGTATATATAGGAAAAACCATAGTATATGTAAGACTCAGTACTGTCTGCATTTCCAGGCATCCACTGGGGGTCTTGGGACCCTGTGGATAAGGAGGGACTACTGTATCCCTCAGATTTTAATTAGCATAAACAGGAGTGTACCTCTGTTGAGGGATTTGGTGATTAAGGTATCTGTCTATTCCATTTGAGAAGGAAAAGGAAGCTCTTGCCATCTAATCTGGTTTTTATTATTCTTTGTGACCTTTGCTTCTATGTTGTAGAGGGTAATTGCTTTCTATTTTCAGATCATGGTCATGTACTGGCCATGATCAGATAACCAAATTGTAAAATAGATATATTTCAACATGAAGGAGTGGTTTGTGAATCTTGTTGGTTAACCTTTTATCTGTTTTTGGTTAGTGTAATCAGAATTAAGTATATTTGATTACCTTAGTAGATGGAGAGTAACTATATCTTCTCCAGCCTTTTTAAAGCTCCCCCTCATTTGCTTATATTTCTCATCTTTTCCTTTAATTTGCTACTTCATACTCCTTATCCTACTTTCTTATCCTTATGAAACCAAGCAAATCAATATAGTACATTCTTATCTATATGGAGATTATACACATTGTATTTTTTTCTTGGCCAATTTTGTATTGACATTACCTATTGTGTAGGAGGCTTCCCTCATTTGTAGAATGAGATTTAGTTTTTTTGAGTCTGCTTTCTCAATACATGATACTTTCTCAAGTGAAGACACCTCTTTTACTGCATCTCCTGGAGTCATTTTCAAAGTCAGTAAAGGAAGCAAAGTTTGTAGGAAAGAGATGCTATAATGTTAATATGTGTTTTATTTACTGCCTGATTAGGTAAAAGGAAACAAAGGGCAGAAGAAGGAAGAAACATTGGAAGCCTTACTAACACTTCATAGATACTCAATATAATTGCTACTTAAGATGATAGCCAAAGAGTAATTTGGAGGTACTATGTGTCCAGGAACGAGGGAAGAGAATAGGTTGGTGAGACAGAGAGAGGGAGAGAAAGAGAGAGGGAGTTCGTGTGTGTGTGTGTGTCTGTGTGTGTGTGTCTGTGTGTGTGTGTCTGTGTGTCTGTGTGTGTATCTGGT
This sequence comes from Eubalaena glacialis, assembly GCF_028564815.1. Lineage (NCBI taxonomy): Eukaryota > Metazoa > Chordata > Mammalia > Artiodactyla > Balaenidae > Eubalaena > Eubalaena glacialis. The sequence continues at coordinate 29,106,722 of NC_083722.1, read as the reverse complement.
GGTAGTAGATTGTAGCAGGGAGAGGTTCCAGAGGTGGAGGGGGTGGAACTTAAAGCAGACTTTACCTTATTTGTAATTTTGCTTAGAGCTGAAAGTCGCTTGATACTTTTGATAACATCTTAGTTGGCACTATGTATTTGGAAGGCTGTAAACCTGAGTTTTCCCTATTCAGTGTAGACTGTATGTATTTTTATTTTGTTTTCCTTCCCCTTTTGTGTTTTTTGTCCTCAGAAGATTTATTATACCTAATATTCATGGATTTGATTATGTCTCAGTGAATATTGAAGGTCCTCAAAATGTTTCTAGGGCTTGAGCAATATGTTGTAAATTAATATTTTTAGAAGCGGGAGACATTGTCATTGTCTTAATATATCATACTTGTTTATGTGGTTAATTTTTATTAAAAGATAACACAAATATCTAGTTATTTTAGAAGCGGGAGACATCTTAATATATCATACTTGTTTATGTGGTTAATTTTTATTAAAAGATAACACAAATATCTAGTTATTTAGCTAGCGAACAGGATAGAACCAAGATTTATACCCAGGTCATCTGTCTCTTGAACCTGTCTGCTGTCTCACATTTGGTCAGATTGGAATTCTTTTCCTAGAGGAATAAGATTTGGATATCAAGCCAAGTTCTTGGTCTCCTGTACCAACAATAGCTTTCAGCTTTTTTAGTTTTTATTTTATCTTTTTAAAATGTAGGTAGCCCAGTAGTGGGATTGCTGGGCTGTATGGTAGTTCTATTTTTAGTTTTTTAAGGAACCTCCATACTGTTCTCCATGGTGGCTGTATCACTTTACATTCCCACCAACAGTGCAAGAGGGCATATACCCTGAGAAAACCATAATTCAAAAAGAGTCAAGTACCACAATGTTCATTGCAGCTCTATTTACAATAACCAGGACATGGAAGCAACCTAAGTGTCCATCGACAGATGAATGGATAAAGAAGATGTGGCACATATATACAATGGAATATTACTCAGCCATAAAAAGAAATGGAATTGAGTCATTTGTAGTGAGGTGGATGGACCTAGAGTCTGTCATCAGAGTGAAGTAAGTCAGAAAGAGAAAAACAAATACTGTATACTAACACATACATATGGAATTTAAAAAAAACAAAAAAAAGTTTCTGAAGAACCTAGGGGCAGGACAGGAATAAAGACGCAGACATAGAGAATGGACTTGAGGACACAGGGAGGGGGAAGGGTAAGCTGGGACGAAGTGAGAGAGTGGCATGGACATATATACACTACCAAATGTAAAACAGATAGCTAGTGGGAAGCAGCTGCATTGCGCAGGGAGACCAGCTTGGTGCTTTGTGTCCACCTAGAGGGGTGGGATAGGGAGGGTGGGAGACACAAGAGGGAAGGGATTTGGAGATATATGTGTACATATAGCTGATTCACTTTGCTGTACGGCAGAAACTAACACAACATTGTAAAGCAATTATACTCCAATAAAGATGTTTAAAAAAATAAATAAATAAAATGTAGGTGGCTCATGAGATGTTCAGGAGAATCCAAAATGAATACTCCTTGGCATGTTGAGGTTGTAACTACCAGTTTTTACATAGATTTCATATTTTCATTAGATTAAAAATATTTAGTGCAGTCTGAAAACGTGAGGTTTTCATATGGTATGTCATGTATTAATAGCAAATTGAAGTGTTTTTCCTTAAGTACATTAACAATAAAAATGAAGCAGTCACTATAGTGTGAAATGTTTTGTGTGTCTTCTATGATTTGTACTTTAATAATTTTCACAGTTTTTCACCAACTTAACAGTTTTCCCAAAATGGAAAACTTTTTTTCTGTTTGCAAAATGATATGCCTTGTTAAAAAACACAAACAAAGCAAGCATCAAACACTTTTGAACAGTATAAAGAAGTCAAAGTAATCTGAAATCCTACCAGCTAGAGAGTAACAACTAGTTAACATTGCAGTAGACATAAACACCTGGAGATTCAGATTCTTTGTTAACTTTATATGTGAAAAATACCTCCTGGTTAGTGATTTGCTTTATTTTCAATGGTTACTTTTAATGAACAGAAACTGTTAATTTTAATATCAAATGTGTGAAGTAGGAATCCAGTTTCATTCCCTACTCCCTAAATGTGGAGCATTATAAGCACCATGTATTTTAAGATTCAGTTTTTTCCCCTCACTTTTTGTCTGTTGTAAATCAAGTTTGTCTGTTTATGGACTCTTTATTTTGTTTCATTATCAGTATGTCTGTTTTTATGCCAGTACACACTAATTTATAGTATCATATAGTTTTTCTTTATATCTTAGTTTAAAAAAAAAAAGTCCCCTCACTTTCTTTTCACTGAAGTATTTTGGCTGTTCTTGGTCTTTTGTTCTTCTCTACAAATTTAGAACCAGTTTATTTAATTGCTCTTCCAAATCTGTGATATATTTATTCACTTGCATTGCATCATTGCGTCAGTTTCAGGGGAAAATGCTATCTTTACGATAATGAGTTTTCAGTCACTGAACATGGCATGACTTCTCTTTCATATGTCTTCTTTTATGTCTTCCAATAAAACTTCATACTTCTTTTCATGAAGATTCACCTATCTTCTGTTAGACCTATGACTTAGGGTTTATCAAACTACAGCCCATGGGCCAAATCGAAACACCACCTGTTTTTATAGTGTCCATGAGCTGAGAATGCTAGCTAAGAGTTATACAAATAGTTGGAAAAATTCGAATGAGGAACAGTATTTAATGACATGTGAAAAATTATATGAAATTGAAATTTTAGTGTTCATAAATAAAATTTTGTTGGAGCATAGCTCTGTTCATTCATTTAAGTATATGACTGCTTTTGCACTACAAATGGCAGAGTTCATTGTTGCAACAGAGATTGTATGGCTTGCAAATCCTAAAATATTTTACTATCTGGCCCATTATAGAAAAAGTTTGCCCACCCTGACTTAGAATTATTGTTTGTCTTATTGTTTGTTTATGATTGCAGGGTTTCTTTGTGTGTTGGGATAGAGGTGGTGTTTCAGCCTCACTTTCTTTACCTCTGTCTCTAGTTCTGACAAGACTTAAACTCCTAATAAGTCATTGTTACCAAAGTGTGTTATATTCTTTAGATATGTGTGGGCAGAGAAAAAGGTTGAAAACTGTTGATATTATGTTTTATATAATAATCATTGTACCTGGTTTTGGTATTTTACATTTGAGAATTTAATAAAATACAACTTAATTTGCCTATTTGCTGATTTCCCCTTTTGTAGGAAATTAAGAGAGAGACAGAATCCAAGGATGACAATTTGCCCATCAAACGGGAAAGGCAAGGGAATGTAGCAAGTCTTGTACAACGAATAAGCACCTATGGACTTCTAGCCGGAGGAATTCAGCCACATCCACAAACCAAAAACATTAAGAAGAGTATGTAAATAATTTTTTTCCTGTTTATTTAAATCAAAATAGAATGTTGTTTTATAACAGTCCATAAGTTATAGTAAGAAAAATTAGCTCAACCTTTTGTAGCAGACTACAAAAACTTCCTGCTTATTCTCATGTTACTAGTTATAGGCCCATGTATTCAGTCTTCATCTGGTAATCCAGCATGAGCTGCTGACAGCCGTCTGTAGGGATTGTAAATTAAGATATAAGGCATTGTTTTCTTATTAGTCTTACACACTCTATTAAATAGTTAACACTTTGCCTTAAATTTACTTTAATACCATTTATTTAATGGGATGCTAAAATGTCTGCTCATCCTTAAGCAGTATAGAGGCAAGCATTTGATAAAACGTTTTCTTTAGTGGTTAGCCATCTGAACATGTACATTCAGTTTTCCAAGGTGGCTGGCCCAGCAGAGTGCTTTTTAAGTATTCAGTGTAAGTATGTTAAGAGAACAGTTTAGCATAGAGAGAGAGCACCATGTTTAAAATCAGACATGAGTTTGAGTCTGTCTTACAACCTTAGATCACTTAAACTCTTGAGTTTTATTTTACTGCTGGTGAGAAAGTTGTAAGAAAAAAAGACTGGTAACATTGCTGTTCTCAAAAACTTAGTCCTGGAAAGACTGTTACTCAAAAAAGCATTAAATATATACAAAGAAGTACTACATTTATGGAAGCGGATAGTGTTTTAACATAGTAAACCTGAAGCCCCTTGAGAGACTGAATACTGACTACTGTGTTCAATTTGATTTAATAAGTTATAAATGAGTATTTAACCACATTTATCTTCGATCAGTGTCTTTGATGTTGTGGTCCCTTGTGCTTGATGTTGGTACTAAAATGCCTTATGTACCAAGTAGTCTATAATATAAAGAAATTTTGTTTACATACATTTCACAAATGTAAGACTATTTATGATTTTTATAGTCTCCTCATATCTCAACCTGTTACTTTCTATGCTACTATGAATTTGGGGAAACGTCCACTTTCTGGGTTATATCACCCTTTGATTATTTTCATAAAATGAAAACAGATTTTCATAAAAAACAGGTTTCATGACACTGAGACAGACCAATAAAGGGTTATACGTGTTCTTTGTTTCCCAGTAAATGCAATGTACAAACAATATTTAGATATTACCCATACTGCTTTCAGCCTACTGCCTGAAGGTGGACAGTTTACTAGTTCTAGTTGTCTTCGACTCTTTAACTCTGTTTGGAGATTGGGGGATAGAGTATTTCCACATCCTACAGGTGAGTCTCTATATAGAATTTCTATGCACAAGGAGAATTTTAGACCCACAAAAGGGTTATTTATGACCTCTGTTGTAAAACTTATTTACTACTTTCTTTAGCTTTACTGAACTATAAAGGGACAAATTTCATCTTAAGTAGAGGCTGGACAAAGGACGTCAAGGTTATTTTGTCTCCTAATGGGAAAGGACTCTAAATTTTACCTTCCTTGAGAACCCTGGTCATAATTCATTTTCCTGTAAGAAGGAGAAACCATTATATAGTTGGTGCCAGGAGGCTTTTTCCTAAGGATCCTCCATAATTTGTTTTTAAGTACATGTGCTGCAAAGACTAAATTGGTCATTTGGTGCTAGCTAGCATTTAAAACAGGATGCAGGTTGTTTTTGCTTTCAGATTACTTTTCCAGGAAAAGCAGCTAATGTTTTTTTTTTGTTGTCACTGTTAGTTTGAATCATATCCTTAATTTATGGAATAGATCAGTTATTCAAAAGCTGTTCATTGTAATGTTAAATAGTAGTATATACCCTTTTAATCAATACCATTAATATTAAAAAAAAAAAACCAAACCATTTTAAAGGTTGGTAATGATAAAGCCTGCATTGTGAAGGTTCAGTTCAAATCTTTGTGTGCCAAGACAGGTGCATCTGCATGTGTGTTGAATTTTGTCTAAGCAACTAAAAGGAGAAGTTCAAATAGATAGTATGATAGATATCTGGAGACTGGAATTGTTAGCTATTTTTCTCTAGTCTCCAAAGCCAAAAAGTGTTGGCCTTTTTGCAAAGTCTAGTCACAAAACCATTGAAACTTTTGCTATTGCGTGTAAGTTAAGCATGATATCTTCTTTGGTAAGACAGACAGGTATTTTCTAGAGTGAGCACAGAAAATTTTCCAGGACAAAGTTGATTGCAATAAGTTGCTAAAGTTACAGAAAAGAACCAATTTACACTTCTCATAGCAAAAACATGTACAAATGACATTACTGCTGAGACCCTTGTAAAATCAGGCACAAAGATAATGGTGTAGAGTAGTTTACTTGCACTAAAGAAATGACATCTTTCAACATCACAATTCTATATAACATACAGTGTGGAATATTAGTAGATATTTCACTTTACATTTTGGAAAAAAATTGATGCCAGTTATGAATCTACTCATGGCATGTGTGAGGGAAGACATCAATGCTTGTAACTTTGTATTCCTTATTAGTGGGAACTCATGCTACAGAGTGATTTTTCATCTAGTTAATAATTATTTTGAATGTAAAAGATACATTTAGATTGATACTGATAGATCACTAGTAGTTATACAGAAAGAAATGGTACATGAAAAATTAGTTGACTAAAATGCTAATCTACACAGTGTTTCATTCTCAGAGAATAATTGGTAGCATGCCTCCCAATTTTGAGTCGTTTTTGAAGAAGATAATGAAAGTTCTGAATATCATCAAAATATGGTCACTGACTATATATCTTTACAGCATACATTAAAAAAGGGGGGGGGACATACTATTTCAGGCTCTGCTCTTTGACATTAAAATATTCTGACTTATAAGGGGAAACAACTCACTCAAATGACTCCTCCCCAGCTGTGACCTCTCAAATGAATGGGGTAGGGTGTTTTGATTTTGTATTTTATTTTGAAAAACTTAAAATCTTACAGAAAAGTTGAAATAATAATTGTACTCTAAACATGGTATATTCTTCACCTAAGCTTGCTGTAAACATTTTGTTATATTGGCTTTATCTCTATATACATGTATAAATACATTTTTAAACTAAATCAGTTGAAAGTATGTTGTAGACATGATACTTCATCCCTAAGCACATGAGTATTTTTTATTCGTGATGGTGACGATAATGTTTTCTAAGATTTTGATTATCTTAAGTGGTATATCGCAGCAGTATAGCTAGAATCTTGAATAGCTTGAATTTTTCACTTAATGGCCTAAGTAATATGATTTTTTTATTGCTGAGGATAAGAAAAAAATTTTAAAGAAGATTCAACCATGTAGCAAATGGCTCAGTCTTAATGTTTCTTAGCTCTTGATGATTATCTTTGCTTACTGGAGAAAAAAATTGATTTAAAAAAATTTTTTTATATTAGAAAATTTTAAATGCTATAATAAAATCTGAAGATATACTTTCCAGAACCAAATGGAACCAAAAATGGATCAGAAATCTTTTTGTTGCTATCTCTGAAATTTTAGCATTCAACCTCCCAGCTTCTGAGTGTGGTATGCTTTTTATTTTATCATTTGCTGGAAAAATTAAAACAATATTCTTCAATACGAAATAGTTCCACAATTTAAGAACTCTGTTTGATCTGAATATTTAGATCTATTTTTTAGAACCATGAAATACTTGCCATTTTTGATGACCTACATTTGAAAATACAGGATTTTCTGTTTTAGTAGAAACAACAAGGAAGGTCACTTTAGTGTGTAATTTCACACAATTTGGTTTTGTTTTTCAAAAAATATAAAATATTTCCAGAAGGTTTTTCTGAAGTTATTTGGCATTTATGTGTTGAATACCATAATACCTGTGGGTATGAAGACCATAAGAGCAATGTTAGTGTGCACAGTCAAATCTGCCAAATAAAGCTGGGTATGGATAATCATTCAAAACTCACAGTTTAACAGAGGTAAACATCAAGTTACTGTAACACAGGGGTGATAGTAATGATTATACCTCATAGGGTTTTAGAGGTATTAACACGTTAAGTAAATATTATAAGGAGTGCTCAATAAATGTTTGTAATTATTATTACAGTGTTTTATACTATTAAGAACCATACTAGAGATATATCTATAATGTGCAGTTAAGATTCAAATGAAAGGGCAGTTCTATACTGGAGTCATTGAGCAAGGTGTATTTAAGCTCTTCTTTAGGTAGCACATGTCATTTACGTAAAGATTGGGGAGCATGGCATTCTATTCTAGTTAGAATTGCAGCCCTTGGAAGACCCATGGAGATAAGTAAGTCCATTGTATTTTCAGGGAGTAAGGATCCAACGTGACTAGAGTGCATGAGCTTTGTTAAAGCACTCTAATCTGTAAAGGAGACAGCCTGATACAGTGGGAAGATAAAAGGCTTAGGAGTCAGAAGTGGGTGTCTTCTAGTTTTGCCTCTTTCTTGCAGTCTTGGACAATTACTGCTGAGTTCCTGTTTCTCATTGGTAAAATGATATGTATAACAAGTTTTTATGACCTTTTGTGTGGGAGATGTTTGTGAAGGACTTGGAGTGGTACTGGTACATAAAAGACGAAAATATGTCCCTGTCTTTGTTGTACTTTCTTTATCCTCTTCCTTGTTAATGGCTTTACTTATAAAATACTGATTAAAAAAAAAACTTTATCATTAATTTCTTTGTAGATCCGAAAAGCTATATGGAGGTTACTTAAGAAAATACTCGTTATAGTTATTTTAAAAAATTGAATTTCGCGTATCCTTTTATTGACAGTTCTACTCTTACATGCATTTTCTTTTCTGCTTAGTAAAGGTTCTGATACATTTTAGAAATTCAGTAAATATTTATTGACCAATATGTATGGGTAGACATTGTATGTGCCATTTGAAATGTGAAGAATCTCCAAATTCCTTTAATTGTGCTGCCAATTAATAGATAAGTTTAATATAGGCACTCACCTTAACTTATGAGTGAACCATATAAAAATATGGAATCATATGAAAACTTTTTCTTTTTTTAAATAAATGACTCACATTTTGTAGCAATAGTAGGGGCTGTTTAGATGTTTTCATCCAATGTGGATTTTCCTTTGAAAAATGAAAAATTCCTTTGCAGATAATTTTGCACACTATTTTGGAAGAAGACACTCTGGAGAATTATGCTAGTGTGAAAGGAAAAACAACAAAACAAAGCTTTTGATTAAACTATAACTAGGTTAAGTGGAAAAGAGCATTGATAGGACATGACTGTTGGGACTGCCCCCAAGATCTTTATTCTTTTTATACATCAGAAAGCACAGGTGCCCAAGTTTGTGTATGTCCCAGGTGTAAACTGCCACCTAAATGAGAGGTAAACTCTGTTGTCAACTGTTGTGTCCCATGAGCAGGCATGGATCACCCTCTGGCTCTCAGTTTCCTCATCTGTAAAATAAGACGTTCGGCTCCTTGTGGGGAGCCTCAGGGGCCCAGAGCGCTGCTGGGCAGGGTCAGGCCGCTGTCCTCTGTGGGAGGTCACGGCATCCAGCCTGGACAGCTGCTAGGAGCGCATCCTTGCTGCTGCCGTGACTCCCGTGGGTTAACTGGCAGGTGTCCGATTGGCACATGAAGTGTACGGGGAGTGATTTTCCTTTTTCTTGGCTAAATAGGGCAGGCTCTTTGGGAAGTGTGAAGTTCTGGTGTCTTTGCTGGCAAAGGTTCTGATTCTGCAAAGCTCTTTTAATATCCTCATCCGGTGTCCATTTCTGTAGATACAGCTTTTGCTTCCACTGGGGAGGGCTTTGGCTTGGCGGCCAGGCCTCCTGAGCTGCACTGGCTTTCCCTGAGATTGTTGGCCACCTGCAGTGTGTGCTCGGTTGTATTGTCTCTTTCGTAAAACATAGCACATAATAATAGCAAGCAAAAGAGCTGCACAAATGTGTGTTGCCCACGTGCAAATGGTGGGGAACCTGCTTTCAGAGAAGATACAATACTGATTCTCTCGTGTGGTTCACTAACAGCTTAAATGAAAGTATTGGGCAGAGGAGGGTACATGTTTAAATTTCAATTTCTTTTTTCAGACATTTACATTTACTATTATTTGAAGTTCTGAATAGCATTTTGTAAGACATAGGACACTGGCTTGTGAAATGTAAACAATTACGAATTACTTTTTTTGTTCTGTACTATTAATATGTACTGATTTCACGTTTTGGGGAAATTTCTGAAATGCATGGTAAAAGTACTTTCGTCTCTATGCTTCTAAAATTGCTCACATACTTAGTAAATTTTGGTGTGAATGTCTTGCAGTATATCAATAAAATTTCAGTGTTTTCACAGAAACAAAATATAACTAGGTTGCTCAAAGCTAATTGATATATATGCTTGGGGGCGGGAGGGCTAATTAATACTCTTTCTTCACTTTAAATCATTTAAAAAGATATTCCTACTCATTAAAAAGTGTCATTACATTTTTTAAAGGCCTACATTTCCTAAACATTACTTGTCTGAATAAATAAAGCTTGTTTGAAAAGCTAAAGTAAAATTATTTTTACCTTCACCTGAGTTTGATTTTTATGTCAGAAAATAGAGCTTAAAGAAGATAAAATACATTTTAGATTTGTGCATTTTGTCTTTTTTTTGTTTTTTTTGACACAGCTACTCTTAAATTAGTGCATTTAAAGTATCCGTAGCTTTGATCAGGAAGTAGTCTGAAAATCGCTGGCTTGGAGGACTTGGCTGTGATAAATTTGTTGTGCCAGCAGTGTCTTTTTTTGTCTCTGTTTCCAGTCTCAAAATTAGCAGTGGATATTTTACTTTTGTATAATCAGTGGGATCAGATACATAAATAGATTTCACTGCTGGGAGCCCACCTTATTTGTAGTTGGTGTGAATTTATTTTAGGATGAAGAGATTGTAGCGTGGGGACAAGGTGGAAAGCCAGCCAGAGTAGACTGTGGTTAGCTGTTGAGAGTGCTTCCACGTACTGTTTTTATTCATACATGCAAATCCTATGACGATAAGCATAGTATGTAAATAAAGGTGCTACTGTTTGTTTTCATGATTTTTCTTTATTTTTTTATGTTACCTCCTTTAGAGACCAAGAAGCGTCAGTGTAAAGTTCTCTTTGAATACATTCCACAAAATGAGGATGAACTGGAGCTCAAAGTAGGAGATACTATTGATATTAGCGAAGAGGTAAGGCAAAAACGTATTTTAGAGATAAAGCAGCAATTGGAATTGATGCTCTGGGGATTAGAAAAATGCTTTGTAAGAATACTAATTTGTTAAATTTATTTTTCCAGTTTCATTTTTTTTTTTTTAATTTTAAGATACAGACTTTAAAATGGATCTTTAATGACTTAAAGTAAGGCTGTCTTATCTGTAGAAATAAAGCTTTATTCATCCTTGCTATGCCTCATGTTTGTGTACTGAATTTGTATCTGTTGACTTTAAGAATAAAATAAGCTTTTTTTAGCTAAAATTAGTATAATCTAAGTAGCTAAGAATATAAACCTTTTCTTTGATTCTTAATTCACTTTAGGCACAAGCCATAAAAACAGAAGGATTTTTACCTTTTGTACAGCAAAGGTATACGAAAGCAGAATGTTTTAAAAAGCTTTGTCTTGTTTGAATTATCACATTCAAATATTAACCCAAAAGCACTTTCCCTCATCTTAATATCTTAGAATGAGATTTTAAAATATTTTTAAAAATAACTTTTCATATCTCTGCTTTTACCATTAAAGAAATATTAAAGTTTTATTTAGCAGCTAAAGATACCATTTTCAAAGTATATGTTTTGATATCATGTATTGCCACTGAGATTGATTTTGTGTGCTGATATGTAATTTATCACTTGTTTATGTTAAACTGCAATGTGTTTAGACAAGAGGCAGTTCTGGTTTATTTCTACCAGGTGGCAATAATAATAGTGTTTATCGAGCCTATATTATGTCTGAAGCACCATTCTAAGTGTTTCACACTTATTATTTCCTTTAAGTTTCTAAACAACCTAAGGAGATAGGAATTTTTACTCCTATTTTACAAACAAGAGATTGAATCACAGAGATAAGTGATTGGCTTATCTACTGTTGCTGCATGACACGCCATTCTAAATTTTGTGGCAAAGAACAACTGTTTCATTAGGTTTGTTAGTTGTGTGGGTCCAGAATTCAGATAGGGCACAGAGGGATGGCTTGTCTCTGTTCTGTGATGTCTGGGGGCCTCAACTGGAAAGGTTCAAAGTTGGGTACTGGTAGAATCATAGGAAGGCTCCTTCACTGACATGTCTAGTGTCTAGAAGCCTCAAAGACCAGGACTCCCTATGGAAAGCCATTATGTACCCTCTCCATTTTTTTTTTAAAATTTTTATTTATTTATTTGTTTGTTTGTTTGTTTGTTTGTTTATTTATTTATTTATGGCTGTGTTGGGTCTTCGTTTCTGTGCGAGGGCTTTCTCTAGTTGCGGCAAGTGGGGGCCACTCTTCATCACGGTGCGCGGGCCTCTCACTATCGCGGCCTCTCTTGTGGCGGAGCACAGGCTCCAGACGCGCAGGCTCAGCAATTGTGGCTCACGGGCCTAGTCGCTCCGCGGCATGTGGGATCTTCCCAGACCAGGGCTCGAACCCGTGTCCCCTACATTGGCAGGCAGATTCTCAACCACTGAGCCACCAGGGAAGCCCTACCCTCTCCATTTGGCTTGGCTTCCTCACTGTATTGGGCTCTCAGGTGTCTCAGGATAGTAGGACTTATGACATGGCAGCTCAGGGCTCTAAGTGTAAGCATTTCAGTGAACACAGTGATAGCCTTTTTTAATCCAACCTTGGAAGTGATAGTATCACTTTCACCACATTCTGTAGGTTACAAGAAAGTCATAAGCCAGCAAGATTGAAGGGGGTGGGGACAAAGCCTGCCACTTAATCGGTGGGAGGACTGTCAAGATTACATGTAGGTGAGCATGTGGGTTAGGTGATCTTGTTTCAGGTATTTTTGCGCAAGTTCATATGCCTGGCGTGCAGAGCACCAGAATCTGAACCCACACAATTTGTTTTTGAGTCGCTGCTCTTTATCACTATACTACCCTGCCTTTTAAGAATTCCTTAATTAATAGGAATTTTATAGAGTTATTTACCCTAACTACCCAATTGCTGTCAATTTGGGATTCCAGATGTAGTTAACAGTTTGATGACGTTCTCTTTGTTGTACCTGTTCCAGTTTGGTCTGCGTATTTCTATCACACCTGGTTTGAAGAACTCTCAATCCTTTGGTGCCTCCTTAAGTCTGCTAAAAATTCTAAACTCTTCATATTTACTGCCTTCTATTTCTCTCTTAAATGGCATGTATTCTAGGCACCTCGTATTTCAGCTATATATTCCATTAATAAGTCCTTTATTTTTATGGTACCACATTTTTCACATGCTTTGTGTCTGGTAAACTCTCATTTAGCCTTAACTGTCCAGCTCTTTTGTCATTTCCTCTTAGGGGAGCGTTTTTTGATTCGTATATGCCTTTCCTTTGTGCTTCTACAGCATTTTTTTCACACTTTTGTTATAACACCTCTCACATTGTATTGTAACTATTTGCTTATTGTTTGTTTTCTTCTTTAGATTGTTTTATTCAAGGACAGAGACGTCTCATGTGCAAATTTGAATATTTTCCTATCAGTTAACACCATGACTTGTACATAGTGCCTGTTGGATGAATAACTTATTCAAGTTTCCTTTGTAACTGTGATGAGATGAAAAAAATTTTTTAAATATTTTAAACAGAAAAAAGAGCTTTTTCTAGCTATGATATTGCATGTACTGCTGTCAAGTGAATTTTGATAGTAAATAGTTTACTCTTTAAAAAATTATTTTTACTTATTAAGACCTCTTAGCATCCTTAGAAGAAATTATACATTTTTAAACAGTTATTAATATTATTAAATAACTTCATAAATAACTTATTATTATTAAATAATAATAAGCCTCATTATTTGTGAATGTAAACATTTTTCTAAGGAGTTTGGTTCCTGAGAATATTTCTGGTTGGGGTTGGGAGGGAGTGTTCAGTAGAGCCTGGCATCTGGACTTTTAAAAATAAGTGATTCTTTTTCATACTTGGGTTAAGACTCACTGTTCAAGTAAAATAGATAAATTACATAGTAATTTTTTATGCCATTTAGGAAGTTGTATTCTTATACTCATAAAACTTTTTCCAAATCAGAAATTTCCAAATGCTTAAATAATGTATGTCATAACTATAGACAGAGGCTCCATAGTGTTTAAAACAGTGACATTCCAGAAGAGAGCTATCTCCTTGTTGCTGTTAATACATTATTCTTGGTTATCTGATACTTTCATGAAAATTACTTGCTTCATAGATTACAGTTGATCATAAATTCTCGTTGTTAAGTGTTGCAAAGTGCTATTGATATATGACTAATCCCATATATGATTAATCCAATCCACACAGATTTAATATACTCAAAATATATTTTTTCCCTTTGTGTTTTCTTGTAGATTTAAAGGGATTATTTTGCATCACTAACTTTGTGCTCATTCACTTCTATAGCTCAGTTTTTCTGTGGGGGAAGTGAAAACTTAAGAGAAATTTTTATTATCTTTGAGTTGTGAACTCTTTCAGGTAGAAGAAGGCTGGTGGAGTGGAACCCTGAACAACAAGTTGGGACTGTTTCCCTCAAATTTTGTGAAAGAATTAGAGGTAACAGATGATGGTGAAACTCATGAAGCCCAGGATGATTCAGGTAGTCTATTTTAAAATTTTGAATAGATTTAAATAAACTTTATATTTGATCTAGTGTTTATTTTGTATTTTTTAAAACTCTAGTCTTACTTTTGAACTAAGAGCTTACTTTTATCTACCTTAAAAAAGCACTTTATGACAGGGACTTAAAGTGAATATTTGCCTAAATATCTAGGCAAATAATTTACTATTTTTCCTTCCGATGTCTGCTTCAACCTGAAGTAAATGTATAGTCATTGTTGAGATAATTCCTGCCTCCCTCCCTCCCTGCCTCCCTCCCTGTCTCCCTCCCTGCCTCCCTCCCTCCCTCCCTCCCTTATTATGAAATAATACTACTTATGTTATCTGATTTCTTTTCACTTAAGACCTACTTATATACAATTTTGCCCAGAGTTTGCAAATGGCCGAACTACTTCAGAAATAGTAGAAGTTTAAAAAAAATCTTCCTTTGGTTGTTTTCTATATTCACATAATAGATTTTGTTTTCCATGTGCAGCCAGAATGTCATTTAATTATTTTGTGATCTCTGTCATTTAGAGACTCACCTATAAATTAATCTTAAATTTGTTCACTATTCAAAAGTACGATTGAAAAAGATTTTATCCCAAAGCTAGATGTAATTTTTTTTTACGTCTGTGAATTGCTGTGGGATTTAGGAGAATTTTTTTTTTTAAGAGAAACTAAATTCATAAGTGGTAGTGTAGGGATAAGTAGATCTTTTTCTTTATGGAAAAGTATGTGTAGTGAGAATGTTCAGGGTTTTGTGCTTGCATTAACTAGTATTATTTGGCAGTTTTATAATGGTTAGATAGATTCAGATATTGAGGTGTAGACATACAACCTTAAGGTTGCCAGTATCGCCATTGTTTTCAAAGACAGTGTAATGTCAAGATATGAAGACTATTGTTTTAGTCCATTAGGGCTGCTGTAACAAAACACCACAGACTGGGTAGCATAAACAACAGAAATTTATTTCTCACAGTTCTGGAGGCTGGGAAGTCCAAGATCAAGGCAAGCCAGCATAGTTGGGTTCTAGTGAGGCCCTCTTCCTGTTGCATGGTTGGTGACTTCTCACTTTGTCCTCACATGGTGGAAGAGGCAAGGGATCTCTCTGGAGCCTCTTTTGTAAGGCACTAATCCCATTCCTGAGGGTTCTGCCCTCATGACCTAATCACCTCTCAAAAGACCCACCTCTTAACTTGTGGGGTTAGGATTTCAACATAGGAATTTTGCAGGGACACAAATTTGCAGACCATAGCAACTATATATCATTCAAAACAATGAGATGAAGTCTTAAGGTTGTCCAGACTGCTTCTGTACCTAGTACTTCATATTGCATTCCAGTGGACACTTCTGTTTTTTAATCTATCTAGGATGTTGGGCTCCATGATGGCAGGGACTGTGGTTTGGTCATCTTGGCTTAACTGTAGTTACTTAGTGTGCAAAATGGGAATAATAATTTTTTACCTAAGAGGACTGTTCTGTGAACTAGCAAGATAGTTTCTAAGCATAATGCTTGCAACATTGCAGATTGTTTTGAACCTAGTTTCTTTTGCTTCTTTTTGTCAGTACCTTCAATATTTTGAAATTAAGTAGGAAAGCATTATAAGGTTGTTATGTGTAGCAGATGCATTTGTAAGCCTCACTGTCCTCAATGGTGAGGAAATAAATTTTAGAGAAAAAAATTAAATAATTTTACATTTAATAGATGGTAATATTAAACATAATTTACAAAAGGTATCTAGAAATCATTGTTGAGATAATTCCTAAAGTTTTTGTGATGCATTTTTAGTTCTACCATTTTAAACCTTATTAAGAAAGTTCTCTGAAACTTTTATCCTCATCCATAATTATGGTTTGTTTGCACATGAAAGATTTATGCAGTTTTCTTCTCCTTCTTCTCAAGAAAGTGTTGAGCTTTGAAAAAAGTCAAGTAATGAAATGGTAGAATAGGGCATGAAATGATAGAGCAAGCTCACAGACATCTAGGTTTAGAGCTACGAACTCCTAGTACCACCCCCTCATTCTGTAACAGAGAAACCTAAAACTTTTAGAAATTACCACTTAATATTTATTCTACATACATATTCTTAGAAGACTCAAGACCTCTAAGAATTTTCTGTTTCTGATCTCATTGCTGTGTACTTTTGCTCACTACCTCTCACTTCATGGGTCCATCCTTTAAACTGCAGTACAGTGATTTTTTTTTTCTTCTTGAAACTTTTTTTTTAACTTGGAGCAACATTGCAAAAATAGAGAGGTCCCATATACCCTTTATCCAGATTCACCACCAATTGTTAACATTTTGCCTCATTTGCTAATTTATTACTCAATTTCTATTTAAAAATCTGGGGGTCTTTTTTTCCTTTACCTTTAAGTACTTCAGTGTGTATTTCCTAAGAACAAGGACAGTCTCTTATAACTACAGTATAGTTATCAAAATCAAGATATTTAATATTACCAATACTGTTTAATTCACAGTCCATGTACAGAATTCTTAATTGTTCTAGTATACTTTACATAGCTATTTTTTTCTCCTAGATAAGACCATGCAGAGAATTTGTTTCTTTTGTTTAGAATAGATCCCCAACCTTTCTCTGTTTTTCTTGACCTTGACATTTTTAATTTTTATTTATTTATTTATTTATTTATGGCTGTGTTGGGTCTTCGTTTCTGTGCGAGGGCTTTCTCCAGTTGTGGCAAGCGGGGGCCACTCTTCATCGCGGTGCGCGGGCCTCTCACTATGGTGGCCTGTCTTGTTGCGGAGCGCAGGCTCAGTAATTGTGGCTCACGGGCCTAGCTGCTCTGCGGCATGTGGGATCTTCCCAGACCAGGGCTCGAACCCGTGTCCCCTGCATTAGCAGGCAGATTCTCAACCACTGCGCCACCAGGGAAGCCCAACCTTGACATTTTTAAAGAGTTTAGGCTGGTTATTTTGTATAATGGATCCCAGTTTGGATCTTTCTTCTGATTCTTCATGTTTAGTTTCAGGTTATATTTTACTGATAGGGCTACAGAATGATGATGTCTCATTGTATTGTATGGAGGACACATGTGCTTTGTGTCTTTTATTATTGGTGATGTTAAATTTGATTACTTGGTTAAAGCTGTGCTGCTACTGTAAGTTTACTGTTTTTTTCCTTCTAATTGATAAGTGTCTTGTGGGGAGGTACTTTGAGACTATGTAAATATCTTATTCCTCATCAAACTTTCACTCAGCAGTTAAAGCATCCACAGATAAATTTTGCCTGAATCAGTTATTACTGTGATAGTTGCAAAATGATGATTTTCTAATTCCATCATCCCATCTGTTTATTATTTGACATTCCTCTATAGAGAAGTATTTTGCTTTCTCCCCAGTTGTTTTTTTTTTTTTTAAATCAGCGTGGACTCATCAGTTGTTTCTTTTTTATTCACTAGGTATTAATCTATTATTGCCATTATTATTTATTTTGATACTGCCAGGTTTGGCCAGTGAGAGAGCCTTCAAACTAGTTTCTGTGACATTTTAAAAAATTAACCTTATTGGAAATATAATTTACATACAGTAAACTGTGTATATGTAAAATATACAATTTGATGATTTTGACAACTGTATACATCCATGAAAACCACTACCACAATAAATGTACAGGACATTTCTGTCATCTTTATGATGCCTTGTAAACTGAGCCCTTAAAATATGTACAAAATTTAAAGTCCATATGGAACCAGTAGCAAAAGACAAATTTAAATTTGGATGTAGTTCATTACTTTCATAATTATAAATACTTTGGGCATTCCTTGCAGTATTCAGCCTTCTTAGAATTTTAGTAACCTTGCAGAATCATATTTGTTAAAAATGTACTTCCTTGCTTGCTTAACCCCTTTCCAATAGCAGTTCTAAATGTGGAGCTTCGTGATTATGGGGTGGGAAGTCAGTGGTTGAAGTACACTGTAATTCCTTTTTTTTTTTAACTCTAATTTTTAGGCAGAAAGTTTTTGCATATTGATGTAAATGCCAGGAAGTGAGTGCTTTATAAGGTCTTTAGAACTTTAGTGATAAAGGCATAGAGTCCTTTAAGTTTTAATTTAAGAGTTTGATATCTTATGCATTATGACTTAGAGAATTCATGTCCACTATTCCTGTGTCTTAACAAAATATAACATCTTCTATGTATAACTGGTGTTTTGATAGTCTTTTTTAGTCAGTAAAATGGTGTATGTTTCTGGTAACTGTTACAAGAATTACCAACTGTACATTATAAATTTTTTAATTTGTTTTTTGCTTACAGTATTAGAATGCCATATCCACTGCATTTGTTTATTTTACATAGTTTCTTCTTACACTCCTTTACATTTAGTAGAGCTCTTCTCTTCTCTTCTTTTAATAAATAAACTGAAGTATATGGGATGATGTTCATGGTTTGACCAGTTAAATTCTAGCTATTACTGCTAAGAAGATAATTCTGACTCTAGACAGTAGGTAGACAGTATTACCTGAGCCTTAGGGTAATTTATTTTTATGCCCTCAGTTTTCATTGAAGAACGGTGGTATAAAAGCTATAAAAAAAAAAACCCCTATTATATTTAGGAATGTGGTAAACTTATAATCTATTCTATTACTCAGTGGTTTCTATATAAAAATCTCAAGATTAGTATCTTTTTAGTAGTCAATTTCAGGAAAAGCTTTGCTTCTCTAGGGAAGTGTGATGTTTCAGTTTTTATAATGAAATGACTGCCCTTTCATTTTGTCAAATATTCTTAGCCTTTCTTGTTTAGAGTGTCTTTTTGTCGCCTTTCAGATTCCACTTATTTCCTAAGTAGGACTTGCTTTCAATTTTCCTTCTTTTTAATAAAGCCAGTGACTATATCTACTGGTATTTTATCCCTTGTTAAGTCTTCTCCCCACATCAAGCCTATAAAAATCTCCATTTTGGGACTTACCTGGTGGTACAGTGGTTAAGAATCCACCTGCCAATGCAGGGGACATGGGTTCGAGCCCTGGTCCGGGAAGATCCCACATGCCACGGAGCAACTAAGCCGGTGCGCCACAACTACTGAGCCCGCGTGCCACAACTACTAAAGCCTGTGCGCCTAGAGCCCGTGCTCCGCAACAAAGAGAAACCACCACAATGAGAAGCCCGCGCACCACATCGAAGAGTAGCCCCCGCTCACCGCAAACAGAGAAACCTGCTTGCAGCAACGAAGACCCCACGCGGCCAAAAATAAATAAATAAATTTATTAAAAAAAAAGGAAATCTCCATTTTGATGTCTAAATAGGCATCTTGAACTAAGATGGTCAAAACTGATCTTCTTTTCTCTGTACCCAAATTTGGTCTGTACAGTCTTCTTCATCTGCGCTAATGGCAACTCCATCCTTCTTTTACTTAGACCAAAGAATTGGATTCGCCTTTACTCTTCTTTATAATACCACACTCTATACTTGATTCAGTAACAGACTTTGTCACCTACTAAATAAATGTACAGAATCTGTTTTCTTTTACCACCTCAACAGCTGCTACCCTGGTGTAAGTTATCTTTTCCTGTATAATTGCAATAGTCTGTTATTTGCCGTTACCTCCCTACTGAATGTTAAAGTGCTTACCCTCCAGTAGCTGTCCATTTTACTTAGAGTAAAAGCCAAAGTCTTCTTAAATTGGCTATAGAACCCTCCAAGATCTGGCACCCCCAAATGTCTCCCCCCGCCTCTCTGACTTTATTTCCTACTTAACCATCCCCTTTGTTCTCATTAGTCTTTTTACTGTTTTTAAAGATGTCAGGAACATTTCTGTCTCACAGCCTTTGTACTTGCTGTATACATTTGCCCAGAATGTCCTTTGAGATATCCTTAATGGCTTTCAGTTTGATTTCAGGATTCTCCTCAGAAATCACCTTTTCAGTGAGGCCTTTCCTAATAGCTCTGTATAAAACAGCAAAAAGCTTCTATCTTCCATTCTTTAATTCCCTTATCTTCTTTGATACATTTGTTATTATTTCTTATTTACTTTCTTATTGTCTGTCTGCCCCCACGTTAGAATATATATTTTGTTTTGCTCACTGCTGCACACCTAGTTTCTAAAGCAGTGTCACAGTGTTGCTCAGTGGATGCATGAATGCATAGTGGGTTTTGGTGTACAGAGAACTTTTCAAATACTTTGTCATGTTAAATCCTCATAATTTTTGAAGTTAGTGTCACCTCCACTTTAAAGGTAAAGAATGTATAACTCAGATTATTTAACCACCGAGTGGTAAAATCACAACTGGAATTCTCTTCTGATCTTTTTACTTTACTATTTTATTTAACATATGGGGGTGAGGCTGTTAGGTAATTCTCACTGTTTTAGCTCATTTGTTTGCATGTCAGTCATGTACTTTCACCCCTGTGAGAAATATGAGCAGTAATATGTGGGTTTGATGGCATTTCCCATGGACTCAGTGCATTCCCGAATCTGAAATTTAAAAGTTGAAGTGAGTGAAGGGAAATTCTAAATATAAATACTGTTATTTAGTTAATTCAACATTCATATGTTTGTTCATTCAGTATATTGAGTGCTTATTGTTGAGTATAGTGTGCATGTTGATGGGAATACAGTGATGAGCAACATAGTCACGATTATTCCCCATATTTGAAGCTTTTGGTCCGTGGAGAAAGAAAAGAATATTAGACAAGTGATTATAATTCAGCATGAGAAATATTTGTGGCAGGAAGATTCAGGGTGCTGTAGATGTGTAAAGAACTAACTCAGACTGGGAAGGATGTAAGGGAATGCGCCCCATAGGAAGTTAATGATTGAGATCTCAGAATGGGTAGGAGATCCCTAGGCAGGTTTGTGGCAGAGGGTAAAGAATGAGCAGAGCAGTTTCAAGATCCTGAAAGAGATTCAATTCAGAGGGATTATAGAGTGTATGGTTGGATGTGGTAAGTTTTGAGGCTAGAGAAATTGTTGGGTCAGGCTTAAGAAGGCATTACAGAACTGGTAGTCAAGTCACAGAGAAGCCTTAGAGGGGAGAGAAATGATCAGATTACTTTATTTGTTTATATAAATTTATTTTATTTATTTATTTTTGACTGCTTTGGGTCTTTGTTGCTGCACATGGGCTTTTCTCTAGTTGTGGCGAGCGGAGGCTACTCTTCGTTGCAGTGCGCGGGCTTCTCATTGCAGTGGCTTCTCTTTTTGTGGAGCATGGGCTCTAGGCATGTGGGCTCAGTAGTTGTGGCTCATGGGCTCTGGAGCGCAGGCTCAGTAGTTGTGGCACACAGGCTTAGTTGCTCTGCGACATGTGGCATCTTCCCGGACCAGGGCTCGTACCCATGTCCTCTGCATTGGCAGGCGGATTCTCAACCACTGTGCCACCAGGGAAGCCCCAGATTACCTTTTAGATAGAGTGGTTTGGTTGCAGTGTCAAGAGTGGATTGGAGGAGAATAAGATTGGGGTAGCGAGACCAGTTGAGAATGTTTTGATAATTTAGGTAGGAATAGTATTAACCTAAACTAGAGGAGTGATCATGGGAATGGAGAAACATGGGTAGCATTCCTGTGCTAAATAGGCGGTATAAAGAACTGCACCTTGTGGTGATGGGATGATGGGGAATGACTGAGAAAGAAGAGTCAATGGCTACCAGATCTTTGGTCAGTAAGCTGGGTAGATGATGTCATTTGCAGAGAAGGGATAAGTCTTGGGAGAAGATGATGAATTCACTTTTGGAGATGTTGACTTTGAGTCCTGTGGGGGTGTCAGGGCATCCAAGTGAAGATATTTGGTAGTCAGCTGTATGTGTGTGTCTGAAACCTTGAAAAGAAATTTGGGGTGGATGTCCAAAACTGAGGCTTGAAAGTATGTTAGGTGGTACAAGAAACCATGGAGTTGGATGAGATTACCTAGGGAGAATGTCTAGGGTGAAAAAGGAATACAGCCTAAGATAGAATCCTATGTAGCAACATTTATGGTCTAGGCCAAGACAGAGTAACTAAAAAGAAGACCAAGAAGGCACAGAGAGAGAGCCAGGAGGCAACCTGTGAGTGAGTGGTCATCATGGGAAGGGAGTATTTCAGGGAGGACATGGACAGTAGTGTCAGATGCTGCTGCAAGGTTAAATAAGATAAGTAAGGTAAGAAATAAAATGTAATCCTGATTTAGGGTTGAAGAAATCATTAGTGACCTGGACAAAAGCAGTGAAGAGAGGTGATTGGTAAGTGTAAAGCAGTGTAGCAACATATACTCCAGAATGTTTTCCTTCTTTTCCTAAGAAGGAAAAGTCTTGATCATTTTCAAATGCTAATGGTAGAGGACAAGTACAGAGGGAGAAGCTGAAGATGCAAATTCAGAAGAATGGGATTTATCAGCAGAACAGGATTTACCCAGGAGGTGGGAGGAAATGAGATTTACATTATAGGTATCATGATTAGTTTCAATTTATTGGAGGTACTTCAGAGTTAGTGCCCAGAAGCTGAGGGCGAGATAATCTGACTTTTAATTTCTTCTACAAGAAAGGAGAGAAGCGAAGAATGAGGTGCAGAGTGAAGAGGTCAGAATTTTGAGGAGACTAAAAAGGTCCCAACAGGGATTGTTAAATGTTTTGAGCCATGTATCCCTCTGGGCTTTACCGGGCTACTAGAGGGATGCATTGCACAAAATGTTTAAGAAACTCTGATAGATTGTTCTTCAGGAGTTGTCGTGTCTTATGTTCATTCTCTTCGGAGGAGTCAATCTGAGGTTTCATTTCATTATTCAGGCTCTGAAAAGGAAGATGATGCTTATTGCTAGTGGGGCACAGGATCCCTGTAGAATGGTGATGCACCCTGGGTGTGCCAAAGGTGGATAGAAATTTGGTGATCTGCAGCCTAGTCTCCAGGAGTTAAGATGGTGCACAATTTACTTTGGTGTCTAATCTCACATTAGCTTTCACCTTGAACTCTTTCTCCTGGTGAGCAGCTTTGTAAGGAAGAATGTTCTGGGGCTTCAGTGCTTTTACTGGTAATATGTTATATGAGTCTTTACAAGTTGTTGTTAGAGCCAGATGCTCTTTCTAAATGATTCTTTTTAGGAACTAAGGAATACAGATTTTAAGTCCATAACACACAAACACAACATTTTCTTAGGAAATGTAGGAGTATCATAAAAATCTTTGAATGATGGTGAAAGATGTTCTTCTTGGAGTAAAAAGAGGGAGAATTTATGCCAGCAACTAAAGTAGATTCCAAGTTCTTCTACTTGGTTTACATGTTTTACCTTAATGTAAGACCCATTCACTTTAATAGTGAACTTGGATTGCTTCCATTAAGTACTTTGTATTTTCATCAGGTTTCTTACTTTATATTATTTTTCTTTAGCACTCAGTGCAGTTCACATAATGATTCTTGTTTGTTTTTTCAAAAAGTAGTTGTATTTTGGGGCTCTTGGTGGTTTTAAGTCATTTTATGTGGAGGTGCAAGTCATCAAGTAGTTTTTGCTGTAGAGATTTCGTGAGAAAGGGAGGAAGGGAGAGTTTTAGGTTTAATAGGAAGATTTGCTGTTAGGTTTTATGACTGACAGTGCCATACATAAAATGGAAATATAATCTTTTTTAAAGCTTAGCAATGCAAGGACAGTCTCTGATGGATAAAACATAGACATAAAAATATTAGAAATACCATATAGGGTAAGATTTCTGTTTTGTCTGACTATGAGACCTTCTGTTTACCCTTTCTCTCCATTCTTTTGTTCTTTTCTCCTCCTTTGTCCCTGCCTTCTCCCCCGACCCGCTGCTTTCTTCCTTCTAATGTCTACGTTGCCCTTTTATTTTTTGCTCCTTCTATGTGATCATGCTCTTTCCTACTTGAATAGTTTTCAATAATACATCTTTAAACTTGTTAAAAGTAATAGGCCCTGAGCCAGGCACTGTTTTAAGTGCTTTGCAGGAATCAACTGATTTAATTCTCGTAACAATCCTATGAAGTATCCCATTTTGCAGGTGAAGAAACTGGGCATATACAGTGGAAGAGGTGAGATATGGATCGAGAAGGTTTAACTCTAGAGTTCAAAAGCAATTAGCCTATCCATTAGTACTAGATAATTGAAATATCTATGCATTTATTTTAATGATATATGCTTTAATGACTGTAGTAAAGTTTAGAATCACTAAATCTAAAAGAAACTGTTTATTTTATGGCTATAATCAAATACTCAAACTGATAATTGCACCTTAGAATCATCTGCTGATTCATAATTGAATTCATTATCAAAAATCTTCACACAGGAGGTGTAGTCAAGATGGCATACTAGGAGGACGCGGAATTCGCGTCTCCTCACAACTAGGGCACCTACCAGGCACCTGTGGGAGACCACAGACACCTAAGGGGATGGGAGGAAACCCTAGCGACCGGTGATCTCTCCTTTTGGCTTGTTCTCCCCTCCCCCTCCCCCTTTTTTCTTTTTTCTGCTGTGGTTTTATTTTACCTTTTTGCAGTTGTTTCATCTTATTTACCTTTTGCAGTTGTTTCAATTATAGTTTTATTTTTCATAATATATTTTTTATCTTTCTAATTTTATTTTGTTTTTTATTCTTTGATATTGCACTGCTCCTTTTTTTCTTTCTTCCGTTTTTTTTTTTTTTTTTTTTTTTTAACGGCACAACGAAGCTTGCAGGATCTTGGTTCCCAGGCCAGAGGTCGGGCCCGAGCTCCTGTGGTGGGAGCTCCGAGTCCAAGCCACTGGACTAACAGAGAACCTCAGATCCCAGGGAATACCAATTGGAGTGAGGTCTCCCGGAGGTCCTCATCTCAGCACCAAGACCCAGCTCTATCTAACTGCCTGCAAACTCCAGTGCTGGGCGTCTCAGGCCAAACAACCAGTAAGACAGGAATACAGCACCACCCATCAAAAACAAAAAAAAAAAAAAAAAATGAAATGACAAAAAAATATGTTACAGACGAAGGAGCAAGGTAAAAACCTACAAGACCAAATAAATGAAGACGAAATAGGCAACCTACCTGAAAACGAATTCAGAGTAATGATAGTAAAGATGATCCAAAATCTCAGAAAGAGAATGGAGAAAATACAAGAAACATTTAACAAGGATCTAGAAGAACTAAAGAGCAAACAAACAGTGGTGAACAACACAATTACTGAAATTAAAAATACTCTAGAAGGAATCAATAACAGAATAACTGAAGCAGAAGAAAGGATAAGTGAGTTGGAAGATAAAATGGTAGAAATAACTACCAGGGAGCAGAATAAAGAAAAAAAGAATGAAAAGAATTGAGGACAGTTTCAGAGACCTCTGGGAAAACATTAAACGCACCAACATTCGAATTATAGGGGTCCCAGAAGAATAAGAGAAAAAAAAAGGGTCTGAGAAAATATTTGAAGAGATTATAGTCGAAAACTTCCCTAACATGGGAAGGGAAATAATCAAGTCCAGGAAGCACAGAGAGTACCATACAGGATAAACCCAAAGAGAAACATGCCGAGACACATAGTAATCAAACTATCAAAAATTAAATACAAAGAAAAAATACGAAAAGCAGGAAGGGAAAAGCAACAAATAGCATACAAGGGAATCCCCATAAGATTAACAGCTGATTTTTCAGCAGAAACTCTGCAAGCCAGAAGGGAGTGACAGGACATATTTAAAGTGATGAAATGGAAAAACCTACAACCAAGATTACTCTACCCAGCAAGGATCTTGTTCAGATTCAATGGAGAAATTTACAGATAAGCAAAAGTTAAGAGAATTCAGTACCACCAAACCAGCTTTACAACAAATGGTAAAGGAACTTCTCTAGGCAGGAAACACAAGAGAGGAAAAGTCCTACAAAAACAAACCCAAAACAATTAAGAAAATGGTAATAGGAACATACATATTGATAATTACCTTAAATGTAAATGGATCAAATGCTCCAACCAAGAGACATAGACTGGCTGAATGGATACAAAAACAAGACCCGTACAAATGCTGTCTACAAGAGACCCACTTCAGACCTAGAGACACATACAGACTGAAAGTGAGGGGATGGAAAAAGATATTCCATGCAAATGGAAATCAAAAGAAAGCTGGAGTAGCAATTCTCATATCAGACAAAATAGACTTTAAAATAAAGAATATTACAAGAGACAAAGAAGGACACTACATAATGATCAAGGGATCAATCCAAGAAGAAGATATAACAATTGTAAATACTTATGCACCCAACATAGGAGCACCTCCATACATAAGGCAAATGCTAACAGCCATAAAAGGGGAAATCGACAGTAACACAATAATAATAGGGGACTTTAACACCCCACTTTCACCAATGGACAGATCAGCCAAAATGAAAATAAATAAGGAAACACAAGCTTTAAAAGACACATTAAACAAATGGATTTAATTGATATTTATAGGACATTCCATCCAAAAACAACAGAATACACTTTCTTCTCAAGTGTTCATGGAACATTCTCCAGGATAGAGCATATCTTGGGTCACAAATCAAGCCTTGGTAAATTGAAGAAAATTGAAATCGTATCAAGTATCTTTTCCGACCACAATGCTATGAGACTAGATATCAATTACAGGAAAAAAATCTGTAAAAAATACACATGGAGGCTAAACAATACACTACTAAATAACCAAGAGATCACTGAAGAAATCAAAGAAGAAATCAAAAAATACCTAGAAACAAATGACAATGAAAACACGACGACCCAAAATCTGTGGGATGCAGCAAAAGCAGTTCTAAGAGGGAAGTTTACAGCAATACAATCCTACCTCAAGAAACAAGAAACATCTCAAATAAATAACCTAACCTTACACCTAAAGCAATCAGAGAAAGAAGAACAAAAAAACCCCAAAGTTAGCAGAAGGAAAGAAATCATAAAGATCAGATCAGAAATAAATGAAAAAGAAATGAAGGAAACAGTAGCAAAGATCAAAAAAACTAAAAGCTGATTCTTTGAGAAGATAAACAAAATTGATAAACCATTAGCCAGACTCACCAAGAAGAAAAGCGAGAAGAGTCAAATCAATAGAATTAGAAATGAAAAAGAAGTAACAACTGACACTGCAGAAATACAAAGGATAATGAGAGATTACTACAAGCAATTATATGCTAATAAAATGGACAACCTGGAATAAATGGACAAATTCTTAGAAAAGCACAACCTTCTGAGACTGAACCAGGAAAAAATAGAAAATATAAACAGACCAATCACAAGCACTGAAATTGAAACTGTGATTAAAAATCTTCCAACAAACCAAAGCCCAGGACCAGATGGCTTCACAGACGAATTCTATCAAACATTTAGAGAAGAGCTAACACCTATCCTTCTCAAACTCTTCCAAAATATAGCAGAGGGAGGAACACTCCCAAACTCATTCTACGAGGCCACCATCACCCTGATACCAAAACCAGACAAAGATGTCACAAAAAAAGAAGACTACAGGCCAATATCTCTGATGAACATAGATGAAAAATCCTCAACAGAATACTAGCAAACAGAATCCAACAGCACATTAAAAGGATCCTACACCATGATCAAGTTGGGTTTATCCCAGGAATGCAAGGATTCTTCAGTATACGTAAATCAATCAATGTGATACATCATATTAACAAATTGAAGGAGAAAAACCATATGATCATCTTAACAGATGCAGAAAAGCTTTTGACAAAATTCAACACTCATTTATGGTAAAAACCCTCCAGAAAGTAGGCATAGAGGGAACTTATCTCAACATAATAAAGGTCATTATGAGAAACCCACAGCCAACATCATTCTCAATGGTGAAAAACTGAAACCATTTCCACTAAGATCAGGAACAAGACAAGGTTGCCCACTCTCACCACTATTATTCATCATAGTTTTGGAAGTTTTAGCCGCAGCAAGCAGAGAAGAAAAAGAAATAATAGGAATCCAAATCGGAAAAAAAGTAAAGCTGTCATTGTTTGCAGATGACATGATACTATATATAGAGAATCCTGTCAGTGCCACCAGAAAACTACTAGAGCTAATCAATGAATTTGGTAGAGTAGCAGGATACAAAATTAATGCACAGAAATCTCTTGCATTCCTATACACTAATGATGAAAAATCTGACAGAGAAATTAAGGAAACACTCCCATTTACCATTGCAACAAAAAGAATTAAATACCTAGGAATAAACCTACCTAAGGAGACAAAAGACCTGTATGCAGAAAACTATAAGACACTGATGAAAGAAATTGAAGATGATACAAACAGATGGAGAGATATACCATGTTCTTGGATTGGAAGAATCAACATTGTAAAAATGGCTATACTAACCAAAGCAATCTACAGATTCAGTGCAATCCCCCTATCAAACTACCAATGGCATTTTTCACAGAAGTAGAACAAAAATTTTCACAATTTGTATGGAAACACAAAAGACACCTAATAGCCGAAACAATCTTGAGAAAGAAAAACGGAACTGGAGGAATCAGGCTCCTGGACTTCAGATTATATTACAAAGCTACAGTAATCAAGACACAGAAACAAATATAGATCAGTGGAACAGGATAGAAAGCCCAGGGATAACCCCATGCACATATGGTCACCTTATTTTTGATAAAGGAGGCAAGAATATACAATGGAGAAAAGGCAGCCTCTTCAGTAAGTGGTGCTGGGAAAACTGGACAGCTACATGTAAAAGAATGAAATTACAACACTCCCTAACACCATACACAAAAATAAACTCAAAATGGATTAAAGACCTAAATGTACAGCCAGACACTATAAAACTCTTAGGGGAAAGCATAGGCAGAACACTCTATGACATAAATCACAGCAAGATCCTTTTTGACCCACCTCCTAGAGAAATGGAAATAAAAATAAAAATAAGCAAATGGGACCTAATGAAACTTAAAAGCTTTTCACAGCAACGGGCACCATAAAAAGACAAAAAAACCCTCAGAATGGGAGAAAATATTTGCAAACAAAGCAACTGACAAAGGATTAATCTCCAAAATAAACAAGCAGCTCATGCAGCTCAATATCAAAAAAACAATACAATGCAAAAATGGGCAGAAGACCTAAATAGACATTTCTCTAAAGAAGATATACAGATTGCCAATAAACACATGGAAAGATGCTCAACATCACTAATCATTAGAGAAATGCAAATCAAAACTACAATGAGGCATCACCTCACAGTGGTCAGAATGGCCATCATCAAAAAATCTACAAACAGTAAATGTTGGAGAGGGTGTGGAGAAAAGGGAACCCTCTTGCACTGTTGGTGGGAATGTAAATTGATAAAGCCACTATGGAGAACGGTATGGAGGTTCCTTAAAAAACTAAAAATAAAACTACCGTATGACCCCGCAATCCCACTACTGGGCATATACGCTGAGAAAACCATAATTCAAAAAGAGTCATGTACCACAATGTTCTTTGCAGCACTATTTACAATAGCCGGCACATGGAAGCAACCTAAGTGTCTGTCGACAGATGAATGGATAAAGAATATGTGGTACATATATACAATGGAATATTACTCAGCCATAAAAAGAAACGAAATTTAGTTATTTGTAGGGAGGTGGATGGACCTAGAGTCTGTCATATAGAGTGAAGTAAGTTCAGAAAGAGAAAAACAAATACCGTATGCTAACATATATACGGAATCTTAAAAAAAAAAAATGGTTCTGATGAATCTAGGGGCAGGATAGGAATAAAGACACAGACGTAGAGAATGAACTTGAGGACACAGGGAGGCGGAAGGGTAAGCTGTGACGAAGTGAGAGAGTAGCACTGACACGTATACACTACCAAATGTAAAATAGATAGCTAGTGGGAAGCAGCTGCGTGGCACAGGGAGATCAGCTCGGTGCTTTGCGACCACCCAGAGGGGTGGGATAAGGAGGATTTAAGGGAGGGGATATGGGGATATACGTATGCATATGGCTGATTCACTTTGTTATACAGCAGAAACTAACACAACACTGTAAAGCAATTATACTGCAATAAAGATGTTAAAAAGAGAAAAAAAATCTTCACACAAAGAAAATTCCCTATGTGGTTTCACTCGTGAATTCTGTCCAGCATTTAATCTTCCACAAATTCTTTCAGATTTCTTAGGTCTATATGACTTTAGGAATTATAACACTTTATCTCATGAAGATTAAACACAGAAATCCTCAACAAAATATTAGCACATCAAATCTAGCAAAATATGTAAATGTTAATACATTATGACTAATGCGGTTTATTCTATGCATTCAAAAATTGATATAATCTAACATATTAAAATGTTTAAAGGAGAAAAACCATATGGTCATCTCAGTAGATGCAGAAAGATTTTTACATATTCAACACTTATGATAAAAACTCTTCATGATAGCAACAGAAGGGAACTTTCTAAATTGGATAAAGTTCATCTATGAAGAACCAGCTAACGTTCTTAATGTTAGGTAAATAGTGATATACCTGTCTGATGGAATACCTATTAGTGATAAAAAGGAATGAAGTGTGGATGCATGGAACACATATTACACTTAGCAAAAGAAGGAGACACAAAAGACTTATGTGCTGTATGTTTAATTTATATGAAACTTTTAAAAAGGACATATCTATACTGACAGAATGAAGATCAGAAGTTTCTTGAGACTTGAGGGTAGGAAGGATTCACTGGGATCGTGTGTAAGTGTCCTTTTCAGGGTGACAGGGATATTCTGTATCTGGATTATTGTGGTTACATGGTGCATACATTTGTCAAAAATTATTGTAATATCCATTTAAAATGGGTCCATTTTACTGTATGTAAGCTTTCTTTGAGTAAAATTTATTTAAAAATATATCACCAAAAATATATGTGGCTTGGGCTAACGTTGCAAGTGGTTAGGGTAGATCACTGTACTTGTTAGCATTACATTTCTTAAGTTCATAAAAGTTGTTTCTGTTAACTTCTTCTCAGATAATTTCAAATGTGTGATTAGAGGCTTTTGTTGTCTGAGTCATTATGTTAAAATATTTAGGACTGGTTTTGGGGTCATCTGGAATTCAGTTCAAATGTTGGCTTTGTTACTACTTGTATGGCCTTGGGAAAGTTCTGAATAACTGCCCATTTTACTTATTTTGAAAATGAGGAATAATAGTGCTTAATGTTAAGCCTGTGGGTGATTATGTAAATTAGATATAATTCATGTATAGTGCTCAACAAATAGCTGGCACAGATTAAGCCCTGAATAAGTGGTAACTACCATTTTTATTATTACCTCTGTTGTTCTTAACCATTAAACTTCAACAGACTGCTTAATTAAATGAACTGAAATCATGTATTCTTCCCTACCCCTCAGCCCTCATTCTGAAATGTTTCTGGAATCTTCTTGGATGATTACTCTAGAATTGTTTTCTTAGATTATTAATTACTTCATCCCTGAGTTAAAATGACAGGCCTTGAACTGTGGACTTTTTAAAATAAAAACTTGCTAATATTACCAGTTTTTATATTCAGAAAATCACCCTAATTTTGATCAGTTTGGGTCATGTAACTTTTTTAAATGATTAACTTTATCTCTTTAATGTTTCTGTCTTACATTATTTCATCTTTGTGCAAGAGCTGTAAATTTTGATATGCTCTTCTTAAGGATCTGGTATACTATGCTTTCCTGGATTTCCGATTAACATTTTACTAATTAGGAATACCTAAAATTGTTTTAAACAACATTAAAAAAATCAGTATAAAGTGTATCTTATTCTTTGGGATATTTTAATACTCAGTCTTTTTATACCATTTTATACCATATTATTTTATACCATTTTTTATTAGGAGGTATAGAATATAAATACTGTGGAAGGGGAATGTCAAGGTTTTTGTGATTTTAGGTGTCATTCTTTAAAAACAAATTATCCTTTCAGAAACTGTTTTGACTGGGTCTACCTCACCTTTACCTTCTCCGGGAAATGGGAATGAAACTGCACCTGGATCAATTACCCAGCCAAAGAAAATCCGAGGAGTTGGATTTGGAGATATATTTAAAGAAGGCTCTGTGAAACTTAGGACAAGAACATCCAGTAGTGAAACAGAAGAGAAAAAACCAGAGAAGGTAGTAATGATGAGCTTTCCTTAGATTAACCCCATTCATTCTCTCATTAAGCTTTTTTTAAAATGTAAAAGTTAGTTTGCAACTCTTACCTTTTCTTTTTTGAGATTGCCAATAATAGATTATGAATGAGAAGACTGTGAGAAACTGTTTTCAAGTTTAAGTGACTTACTTTAATGTTTATGTTTGATTCTTATAAAATTGGATTTTGGGGGGTAAATTTAACACAAACTTTTCTTAGTGGAAACTTGAGAGTTTTTAGTTATCATAGTGTAAAAATAGAAAAGGCAAGTTTTCTCCTTTTAAAGCTAAAATTATATGTTTTTCTTTCAATTTGAAGTAGGCTTAAAATGGGCCATTTTAAAGTGAATTCTCAGTGAGATATTAAGTTAATTGGGCACTGCCTAACTTTACTCTGGATTGTCAACAATGGTGAAATCTAATTGCTAGCTCTAGATGTATGGAGAACTTTATTTTTTATTAGCGTTTCACTGGCATTGTGAAGTAAATCAAATGTACCATACTAATAAGAGATTTTAAAATAAACTGTTAAGTTTCTATTTTGTGGGGGAAATAGCTACAGTCTTTAGAATATAGTCTTCCTGGTGTTAACACCTTGGAGATTAGATTGAGTACTTCACATAGGTGGCTTGTCCCTTGACTTTTAAAGCGTTGTTTCCCTTGTAGTGCTCATTTGTATGTCTTATTTAACTCTGTAAGATTTTAAAATATTTTAGTATTTACTTGCCTTTTTTAGTTACATTTCACTTAGAAGACTGTTTTGGTTGGTGAAATATATTCTGATGTTTTCTCCTAAAATGGTTAGTTTCAACATTTTTTTTTCCTTTCCCAGCTTGTTACATATTTTCTCATGTAATAATAATTTGGGTTCAGGAAAGAGAACTTGTACTTTCTGTCCTGCCCTCTCCTAGCTCTGTGACTGTCTGGCATTAAGATTATGGGCCTAATTAATTCTTGGTTTTAAAGGTAAAGATTAGAGTTCTTGTTGTTGGAATAGTGCTGTATAGTCATGTAATAGCTAGGAATGTCTAGAAGCAATGTCTGCATTATGGGGGACATTAAGCTAGATGATGTGGGGTCGCTTTCTAACTCTGAAGCTTATGATTATATTGAATAACTTTATTTGATTAATGATTACACCGGTAATCTTTCATTTGCCATTTTTAATGTCCACTAAAGAGTTGTTGTTAATGAGAGTAGTCTCAGGGTTACCATATAGGATGGCCTTGGAAGGCTTTCTTTGATCACTGACCTAGGAATTGATAAAGTAGGGAGCACATTTGCTATGTTTGTAAGACCAGATTGGAAGATATGATGGTTAAAATTAGGAGAAATTAAAGTGAGCATCTTAAAAGATAACTAGAACACACAATGATAGGTAAATTAGCAGTATGTTCAGATTTTTAACTAATGAAATCCAGGGTCAAATGTAGTGTTAC
Organism: Eubalaena glacialis; assembly: GCF_028564815.1. Lineage (NCBI taxonomy): Eukaryota > Metazoa > Chordata > Mammalia > Artiodactyla > Balaenidae > Eubalaena > Eubalaena glacialis. The sequence goes on along the minus strand of NC_083722.1, from coordinate 29,073,168 downwards.
TTCTGAGGACAGAACTCAAGGAAACACTAGTACAAGATGAAGGACTTACTGTAGTCAATTACAATGGAAAATTGCCTCCTAGACTATATATTGTTATAAAGGGTTGTAACATTACCTAAATGTTTTCATTCTCATAGCAGCAGTAAGTATAAAGACTTTATTTTATACTCTGTCTCATTGTAAGGAAGTTTAATGCAGTTGTTTAAGAGCCCACCTTCTGGAGTCAGACTTTCTAGGTTCAAATCTGAGCTCCACTACTAAATTATTTTTACTGGGGGCAAGTTACCTAACTGCCTCCTAACCCATGAAAGGAGTGGATGATAGTGCCTACTTTATGCAGATTGTTCTAAGGATTAAGTTACAATGTATGTAAAGTGCTTATTAGCTGAGAGATTGGTACATGGTAAATTTTCAAATGCTATTTTTATTTATTTTAGAGGTTCTAAAATCACGGTATTATGGGTATCAGAGTATGTTTATTATCCTTAAGATAGGGAGTTTTAAAAACTAGACGTTCTGGGCTATCATTTAAGTAGCTTTTCAATTATTTATCTTTTTCATGGCAGTTTTCAGTCACATTACTAACCTGGCTATAAGTACCATTAGGGAGAGCTAGATAACTGTTAATGGAAATTTTGTTTAACATTATTAGCTTTGTTCTAACTTAAAATAATTGACACCATCCTTTCTATTCTAGCCCTTAATCACACAGTCACTAGGATCCAAAACTCAGAGTGTGGAGATAACAAAAACAGACACTGAAAGTAAAATTAAAGGTAAGTGTTTGAATAAAATTTTCATATTAGGAATGAAGCATGCTCAAATATATTATTAGATTTGTTGAAGACATTTGTTACATTGTACTACTTCATTGGAGTGTTAAATCCTCCTAGATATAAGCACCATGAGGTCAAGGATTTTTGTATGTTTTGTACACTGATGTATCTGATACAGTTAGAACTGTGCCTAGAACGTAGTAGGCATGTAGTAACTATTTGAATGAATGATTAATGAAATTGTTACTTAATTCAACATATAGTATTGGCCAAAATGATTGAAATCATCTCTAGAAGCTTCTAGTGTACATTTCTTTAGACAAAATAGAGGCTTAAGTATTTGTTGAAAGAACCAATTTGTAGAAGCTTCATTATTTACATTTTTCATTTTAGCTAAAGAATATTGTAGAACGTTGTTTGCCTATGAAGGTACTAATGAAGATGAACTTACTTTTAAAGAAGGGGAGATAATACAGTTGATAAGTAAGGTAAGACTTTTCTCAGTTTTCGGTGAATCACTTAATTTATTCATAGAAATATTTTTCAGTAGTCTTGCGTTACCACTAGAATGTAAGTTCTAGCAGGGCTGTGACTTTGTCTTGTTTATTTCTGTGACCTGAGAACCTGGCACGTAGTAAGTGATCAGAAAGGTTTTTTAAGCAAATGTTTGTTGTCTGTCTTTGTTATAATTGATGTATTGGAAATTATTTTTACCATCAAGTTGTGTTTTTTCTCTAACCACACCCCCCCACCCCCCCACCCCCCCAGGGTTCTGTTCTCATTTCCTATTTTACCTCATTGCATTTTTTGCCCCACCTAATGTTTGTTGTAGTGTTTGTAATATAAAAAGAAAAAGAAGAAAAATAGGGAAACAACTTAAATGTCCATCAATATGTAAATGGTTATGAAATGTCATACTATGGAAAATGATGCAGCTATTTCAAAGAATGAGGTAGTTTTATAACTTGGAATGAATTAAGGAAAAAGAAAACCCTACAGTATTGGGGTGTGGGCAGAGTCCTGTAATAACTGTAATAGAGAAATATTAAAGTATTTGTTTTTGCTTTAAATTAATTTTTGAAATTTCTCCCGTTGTTTTAAATTGACTTAACAGATTGTTTAGTGTATGTAATTAAAAGAAGTTTTTTCATTGAAGTGTAATTGACTTACCACACTATGTTAGTTCCAAGTGTACAACATAGTGGTTTGATATTTCTATACATCTGTTATTTCTAGTTACCATCTGTCACGAGACAAAGTTATTGCAATATTATTGACTATGCTCCCAATGTTGTACATTTCATCCCTGTGACTCATTTACTTTGTAACTGGAAATTTGTACCTCTTAAGCTCCCTCACCTCTTTTACTCATCCCTCCCAACCTCTTCCCCTCTGCCAACCACCGGTATGTTTTCTGTATCTGTGAGCCTGTTTCTGTTTTATTATGTTTGTTCATTCCTTGTGTTTTATAGATTCCACATATAAGTGAGATGGTATTTGTCTTTCTTATTTCACTTAGCATAATACCCTTGATGTCCATGCATGTTGTCACAAATGGCAACATTTTATTCTTTTTTGTGGTAGAGTCATATTACATTGTAATATACATTATATAAAACATATATGTATATATACATGTATATATACATGGTAATGTACATTATATATATATATGAAACACATCTTTATTTAAGATGCTTACTGATGGATATTTAAGTTGCTTACATATCTGGGCTATTGTAAAGAATGCTGCCGTGAACATAAAGGTGCGTATCTTTTTGAATTAGTGTTTTTGTTTTTGGAAAAATACCAAGAATTAGAGTTGCTGGATCATATGATAGTTGTATTTTTAATTTTTGAGAGGTCTCCATTCTGTTTTACATAGCAGCTGCACAAATTTACATTCTTACCAAAAGTGCACGAGAGTTCTCTTTTCTCCACATCTTCCCCAACACTTGTTATGTGTTGCAGTTGTGATTATCCTGACCTTTGTGCGTGACCTCCCCAGGGGTGTGGGTCTTGATTATACTGTGTCTCTGCCCCTCCAGGCTGTTTCATTGTGGTTCCTTCTTTATATCTTTAATTGTGGAAATTCTTTTCTGCTAGTCATTCACATTGATAGTTGCTTTACTGTGAATAGTTTTAATTTTAATAGTTTTAAGTTTAATAGTTTTAAGTTTTAAGTTTTAAGTTTTAATAATTTTAAGTTTAATAGTTTTCAGGAGAGGGTGAGCTCAGGGTCTGCTTACTCTGTCATCTTGACCAGTTCCCCCCAGTGCATATAATTTTTAATACACATGGAGATTGGATTGATAACAACTAATTTCTCATGGAAGGGTATTTGGAAGGAATTGTAGAAGATTCTGTTAATTTCTAAAGCAAATGAATAATGTGATTAATTTTTGGTGTATAAAGTGTTGAAAAGAATGTTAAGATAACAGTTTGGAAATTTATATTCTCTCACCACCCTCCTCTTCTACTTCCTTTCCTTTTTCCTTTCTCCTCTCTCTCTTTTTTATCCTTGTAAACTGAATTTTTTAAAAAATTATTTTTTTGTTTATTTATTTATTTATTTATTTATGGCTGCCCTGGGTCTTAGTTGTGGCACACGGGATCTTTGTTGCAGCATGCAGGATCTTCATTGCGGCACGTGGGATCTTTAGTTGTGGCATGCAGGCTTCTTAGTTGCGACATGAGGATTTCTTAGTTGAGGCATGCAGACTCTTAGTTGCAGCATGCTTGCGGGATCTAGTTCCCTGACCAGGGATCGAACCCAGGCCCCCTGCATTGGGAGCATGGAGTCTTACCGACTGAACCACTGGGCAAGTCCCCTGAATTTTTAAATTATTTGACTAATTAAGAAATTAAATTTAATTTTATAACTGCTGCTTGAAGTAATGTGTGGGCAATATATTTTTTTAGGAGGACCTCAAAGTCTGTTAGGTCTTTATTTTTCCTTGTAGAAACAATGGAATTCAGTATTTTCCTGTTTTGTTGCTAACTTTTTTCTTATTTAGAGATAACCCCTATTATCTTTATTCTTCATTTTGCGGTTTAGGAGACTGGAGACGCTGGCTGGTGGAAGGGTGAACTTAATGGTAAAGAAGGAGTATTTCCAGACAATTTTGCTGTTCAGATAAATGAACTGGATAAGGACTTTCCTGTAAGCTTTTCTTTTTCAGTGATGATAATAATTTTAAAAACCTTTTGCCAATATTTCTTAAAAAACAAGTTTTTTACATAGTAACTGAATAATTTTCTGAGGGGATTTCAGATTTATAGAATCAGGTAAAAGTTATCTGAATTATGGTGAAACAAAACAGTGTATCAGTTCTGTGCTTTATTCCTGTTTTTCTTTCCCCCTAACTTACAAATTAACTTAGACTTTATTACTTTATTATAATTAGAAGAAAAAAGGCTGCCCATACTATTTAGACAAATTAGCACTTGACTGTACGAAAAATTATATTTTTATTTAATTTTGTTGAAAATTTTTATTTTCAGGTACTATTGATTACTATTACTCTGTCCCTGCATTTTTGGGAGAGTGAGAAGAAAGCTTTGCCTCCTTACAGGATTTAATGTATCTATCTCACGTCTCACAGTGAATAAAGTGAGACTGAGTCATCCATCAGTGATCTTTTGCTTTTCTACAGCTTGATCGCCTATGGAGGGATGAATCTAATTGAGTTTTTAAATTAGAGGGAAAGAGTTATACAGAGAACAGACACACCCCAGCAAGACAGTCTACCGTATTTGATTTAAGTCAATGCAGAAATCTCTAACCTTTGCAGTCTTTCGTTTAAAGTAAATTACAAGAGGATCATGTATGAAGGCTTACACTGTCTGAGATTCTTCCTTTGCTAGATTTCATTCAGTATTAATTCAACAGCCTTCGGGTTTGCTTTATTTTTATACTCTTGTTAATGAACACGTTTTCTTCTTTTGGCTTTTATTAGGTGTTTATGCAATATTGATTATCAGTTATTTTTTAATTTGGAAAAACCAAATTCACATACTTACAAATGTGTCTCAAGTTTTTTAAGGCAAAAATGAGTGCATGTTTATAAACCCAAGAGAATTTTAATAAACTGAAAAACAGACCTTTGCCTTTAGTCTTCTTTTTGAGAGTTCTGAATAACCAAGAGTGAAAGCTAGATATATTTATTAGCTACTCCTATTCTTTTTAAACAAAGTCTCTTTCTCTCTCCCTTTCCCTGCCACCCCTCGTTCCCCCACAAAAAAAACTCAGCTGTTAAAGAGTGGTAAAATGGTGCATAGGAATCTTAAAATAGGGGAGGCAGGAGAGAATATTTTTGCTCATCGTTAAGATTTTTTTTAATTTATCTAACTGAGTGATATTTTTGAAATATTTGAATTTTGATCAAAGAGGCATTTGTTGTAATAGAATATATTTTTCATCTGTGACCTTTTGTGGAGTTGTTTGAATCTTATGATTTTATAATTTTTGACAGGGATGGGATGAGGAGAGATGTTTATGTAACTTAGATCATTTATGATCAGAGTTTACTTTAACTATAAATATTTAATATGTAAGTGTTTTACTGTTTTCACAATTATTATTTTAATAGAAACCAAAGAAACCACCACCACCTGCGAAGGGTCCAGGTAAGTACGAAACAGATGATTCAGATGGCTATTTTTCATATTTTTAAGTTCTAAAATGGTGAAATTGCGTCTCCTGTAAATCATTTATTTTCTTTTAGCAAAAATTAAATATTATGGTGCTATATATAATTTTTAAAAATACATAAATATTGAATGTTCACGTGTATTAATATCTGTCAGTATTTTTTTTTAAAATACAAACTGTATAAAATAGGAATCTTGAAAATAATTTGGATATTTTTGTTATATGGCATTTTGAGTTAAGAAAATTGACTAAGCTTAAATCTATAGAAAACAATATATTAAAAAAGAAGACAATATATTTACCTAGTTAATAAGTTATTCTACCTTTTCAGATGCAATCCAGTTTTTAATGCCGCAAACAAATACTGATTTTTTATATACTCTTCCTTCAGAGAGTGTGATAAGGCTTAAGCAAACTAGAAGAGTTTAGTTTTTCCTTTTTAAACAGTGGAATAAATGATGGAGTACCTAGAAGAGTTTTCCAGAGTTAGAGTTTTGTAATCTGACTCTATTTCTACAAGTTCTAGCCCTTAATTTCTGATTTTTAAATGTGCTGTCCAATTTTTTTTTCTTTGAAAGATTTGCTCTTTTTTTAGAATAATGCAAGTCCTTCCCTCCTCCATAGTTTCAGCTTTGTGTTTGCTAACCTTATCTGAGAGCAAGGATAAGTTAAAAGTAATTTTTATGGAAGTTGGTATTGGAGCTTTTTTAGCCACTAGTCATACTGGGCTTTTAAAATTAATTAAAATTAAATAAAATAAGAAAGTTAATTCTGTAGTTGCAGTAGCAGCATTTCAAGTCTCAGTGGACAGCACTGAACCACACAAAAACAGAATATTTCCATCATCCCAGAAAGTTCTACTGGACCAGCAGTATTGTAGAGGATGTGAACTCCTTCATTTGATAAGGAAGGAACTGAGACCACAGAGCTATCACTTACTCAAGGTGATCGTGGCAGGTGCAGGATTATATATTGAGCTCAGTGACTCTGGTATATTGTTCATTCTTTTAAACCATATTTTCATCTGATGTTATTTTTTAAACCTTTGCTTTTTAGGAGTATAATTATCTTTGTGCTCTAAAATTTTTTTTTTTTTTAATGTATTAACTTTTTTTTTCCCCTCAGCTCCAAAGCCTGAGCTGACAGGTGCAGAGAAGAAGTATTTTCCTGCAAAGCCTGAAGAAAAAGGTGAGGCAAATTCTTCTACTTTCAGAAAAATAATTCCTTTCATTGTCAGTGTAAAGAAAAACATACCTCCACACTGAGTCATTCACACTGATTTTTAACAAGTGTTCATTATTTACTATGTAATGCTTGGGGATTTCGAAGAGGGAGTTTGTCAAGATCAATAGGAAATTAAGATTTTTACTCAAACTGATACCAGTTTACATTCATGAAAAAGTTATACCATCACCTCAGTAAGGATGTAGTATTTAATGTTATTTCAAATAATGTGTAAGAAAACTAAGCATTAAACAGTTATGCTCTTATTATTTTCATAGTGTCCCAGTTGAAATACATTTAAAATTTTTTTCTTAGGTATAAGAGTGAGTTCTTACTTAAAACATGTAAGTGATTTATTATGTATTATTTAATGTTCACTGCATATATTTGTCATATAAACTTGGAAAGGTATTCCAACATACCATATGTATTTTGTTTAAAAACATTACTTGTTATTGTTAACACCTTCTCTTTGTACAAAAAGGTCTGCAGTGGCTGTATCTAGTAGATTAGGTGATATATTCTTGCAAAAACTTGAATACTGTTGCAGAGTTCTTTTGTTTCTACTGCCTGTGTTGTTTCTACTTCCTATCCTTGTCTCTTGCTTAAAGTGTTACTGTATTCTCTTAACTGATTTCTCTCATTTTAGTTCCTTGTCTGGCTTCTATTTCAGATTCATTTGTTAATGACTGTTTTTCAGAAGTTTCAGATTCACAGCAAAACTGAGCAGAAAGTACAGAGTTCCTGTATTCTCGCTGCCCCCACACATGCACAGCCTCCCCCACCATCAGCATCCTGCACGATAGTGGTGCACTTGTTACAGTCAGCGCACCTCCATTGACACATCATTACCATTCAGAGTCCATAGTGTACATTAGGGGTCACTTCTGGGGTTGTACATTTCATGAGTTTGGACAAATGTATAATTGTAATATCATACAGAATAGTCTCATCTCTTTAAAATTCCTCTGTGTTCTGTGCTTTCATGTCTCTCTTCCCCCAACCCCTGACAGCCACTGATCTTTTTATTTTCTCCATAGTTTTGCTTTTTCAGAATGTCATAGAGTTGGAGTCATACACTATGTAGCTTTTTCGCATTGTCTTCTTTCACTTTGTAATACGCATTTAAGGTTTATCCATGTATTTTCATGGCTTAATAGCTCATTTCTTTTCAGTGTTGATTAATATTCCAGTGCCCGGACGTATCACAGTTTATCCATTCACTTACTGAAGGACATCTTAGTTGCTTTCAGGCTTTGGCAGTTATGAATAAGGCTGCTATAAACCTTGCATACTTTTTGTGTGTACATAAGTTTTCAGTTCACTTGGGTAAATACCAAGGAATGTAATTGCTTGTTCATATGGTAAGAGTATGTTTAGTTTTGTAAGAAATTGCTAAATTGTCTTCCAAAGTGTCTGCACCATTTTGCATTCCCACCAGCAATGAATGAGAGTTCCTGTTGCTCCACGTCCTGGTCAGCATTTGGTGTTGTTAGGAACTGATCCCAAATTATTCAGTACATTTTTGGTATCATCTTCTACTCTTTTCATTCACTAAATGTAGCAAGCACACTCTTGACTCTGTGAATATCATACACCTTCATAGCTTTATCTCTTTCTCATGATCTGTGCTCAGCATGGAAAGTTTTTATATCCCCAACTCCCCTTGTTTTTGCATTTGAGATTTTTAAATTTAGATGCAAAAACAATTTATATTTAATAAAGCTATTTTTAAATCTCAGATTAGTCCTTTGTGATATAGCTGTTGTTAGGTCCAAGTCTTGGATCAGTTTATTTTGGTACTTGGTTATAATATCTCCTACATGAAAAATTCATCATACAAAGATACATAGAACCAAATGTAAGAAGTATGTTACTGGCTTTATTATCTTCATTATGATATTTCTTTTATAGTCCCCTTCATCAAGTAGGTAAGGGTTTTGTTAAAATTAAGAATATGACTTATTATATTCCCTGAAATCAGTCAGTTGATCTTATAAATAAAATGGAAGGTAATGCATTTGTATTACATTTATTTGCTCAAAATCCTGGCCATGATGAAGTGTCAGGGACTGAATTTGTCCCCCTGAGTTAGACAGCTAGAAAACTGGACAAAATACATACAACAGTGGTTTTAGACATCGGACAACCGGTAGCATAGGACTGTTATCACTGAAACCAATGAGGCAAACCCTAAAATTACCCCTAGCTTATTGTCTAGAAGCAGTTTTCAGGAAGCCGAAAGAAGAAAGCCAAACAGAGCCCAGTATTCATAGAGAGTTGAGGTAATAGGAGTTTAGGGAGGCCGAGGCAGCTATAGTTTGTGGGACAGAGTGCCAGAATGGAAGGAACTGCATAGAGTACTGAGAGAGCTCTACAGGGCTTACCATGAGGCTTTGGCCGAGTACTGAATTACATACACGTGAAAGGAAAATTTCCATAGCTGGAGAAATAACTGCTGGAAGACATTTGATGAAACAGTTTCTGGAACTCACAAATAGTTCATGTTCCCATGAGCCACAAGACCTCATAAGGCATTGAAGTCCATAAAAGGGTATATCAGCTTAGACTAAAGGCCTACCTTGGAAACAGATCAATCTAATTCCAGAATGCTTTACATTATAATATAACAAAATCTAGCACCCAAGAGGATAGAATTCACAATGCCCATTATCTGATCAAAAATTATCAGACATGGAAAGAAGCAAGAAAATAGCAACCAAAAGAGAAGTCAGTCAATTTAAACAGACCCAGAAATATCAAGAGATGATAGAAATAGCAGCAAGAACATTAAAATAGCTATTATAAATGTAGCCCATGTGTTCAGTAAAGTAGAAGAAAACACAAACATGATGGTGAGAGAAATGGAAAATATAAAAAAGACCCAAATTGAAATTTTGCAGACGAGGAATACAGCATCTGAAATGAAAGACACTGGATGGAATTACCAGCAGTTTGGAGACTACAGAAGGAAATATTAGTGAACTGGAAGACATAGCAGTAGAAGCTATCTAAAATATACAGAAAAAAGACTAGAAGAAAATGAACAACGCATCAGTGACCTCAGTGACAATATCAAGCGGTTTTACTTATGTGTAAATGGAGTCCCTGAGGAAATGAAGAGAGGGGACAGAAAAAATATGTGAAGAAATAATGGTTGAAAAAATCTTTAGATTTGGTGCAAATTTTAAGCCCACAGATCCAAGGAGCTCAGTGAACTCCAAGCAGAAAAAACATAAAGGAAATCACCTTAAGGCACATCATCATAAATTCTATGAAAAGCAGTGATAAAGAGAAAAACATAAAGTCTGCAAGAAAATAATTGTCAACCTTGAATTCTCTACCTGGCAAAAATACTTTTCAGGCAATGGAGGCAAAACTAAAACTTTCAGATAAAATCTGAGAGAATTCTTTGCTAGTAGACCTGTATGTACTACACAGGGAATGTTAACAGAGGTTCTTTTTGGCAGAAGGAAAATGATGCTGTATTGGCATTTGGATGTACACAAAGTAATGAAGAATGCCAGAAGAGATAAATATGTGAGTAAATAGAAAAGACCTTTTTCCCCTTATTTCTAAATCTTAACACCACCACCAAAACTCTTCACTGGAAAGATTTTAAAACTTACTATAAAGTGTTGATTTCAAAGTTTAGGTGTGCAAATGTAAGCATTTTTTAAATAAGTGAAACAAGACAAATATAACAAGGGGAACAATTCTTAATATTGTCAAAATGTTCTCATTAACCTGACATGGCTTTAGTAGATCTGGTGCAAGAAATAAGAAAAGTGTCAGGCATTGCCTATTAACAGGCATTGGGGGAGAAAGCCACTGTCAGTTCAGAGGGTCTGAATATTATTGACATAGATTAAATTATTTCTTTAAAAATAAACATAAGTTTATCTCTCTCTTGTTCCAGAGTCAACAGAGAGAGCTTTTTCAAACCATGGCTAGGGCCACTTTGAGGAGCCTTAAGCCTTCTTACAGGAGAAACGGTGTATGCCACCAGTGTGTGCGTTCATTACTTTTATCTCTCTTTTGATCTCAGTTTCACAGAGTATGTCCTTTGAAAAGCCCTGCCATATTGAGGAGGATTAAAAAAGAGCTAGTGGAAAGCATGAAACGAATCATCCTATTGCCCTTGATTCTTAGGTGACACCCCATTATTTCATGGAATACTTTCCCAAATCATAAGAATGGAGTGTAAATCCTCACTGTCTACTCCCTGCCCAAGCCACCACACGGGTTTTCTCAAATCTGCTTAGCAGTGTCATTCTCACTGTTTCCTCAGAGGTACCTCGAGTGCTTGCCATGCATGTTGCCCCTCAGGAGAGTAATGATAGCAACAGTTTGGAGCACAGGTTTTTCTCCTGCTTTTGGGGAAGACTTTCTTGGACATACCTTTCAGTAGCCTGCTTCATTCTTATCAATGTATGAAAAAGTTATTCAGATTCATTACTCAGCAAGGGAATATAATTTTAAACCACAGTAAGATTCTCACCAAAATGGGTGAAATTTTTAAAAAGACTAACAATACTAAATGTTGGTGAGGATACAGATTCTCAGAACTCTTATACACTGTAGGTGGAAATGTAAACTGTTATATCTACTCTTGAGAACTAAAGTTGAATAAATCTATATACCCTGTTACCCAGCACTTTTACTCCTAATTATATACTCACAAGAAATGTGTGCTCCCTATGTACACCAAATGACTCAAGTAAGAAAGTTTATCATAGCATTATTTACACTGACCATCAGTTGGAAACAACACAAACGTCCATCAGTAGTTGAATGGATAAAAAAATTGAAGTGTATTCATATGCCAGGATACTATATATATAACATAGCGAAAAATGAATGAGATAGAGTTTCATACAGCAGCATATTATGATTTCAGTGATGTAAAATTAAAATATTCAAAAGTGATCTATGGTGTTAGAAGATACCTTTGGATGGGAGCATTGAGGTAGTGATTGGGAAGAGGCCTGAAGGGAAGGAACTTAATGTGGCTAAGGTAATCTGAATATCTGAAGTATGAAAAGGGTCCAGTATCTGGAATATATAAAGAACTATTATAGCTCACCAACAGAAAGATAAACAGTCCAATCAAAAAATGTGCAAAGAACTGAAATAGAATTTTTCTAAATGAGATATACAAATGACTAACAAGCATATGGCAAGAGGTTCATCATTAGTCATTAGAAATGCAAACCAGGACAACATTGAGCTACCACTTCACACCCACTAGGATGTCTGTAATAATAATAATAACTGAAAATAACAAGTATTGGCAAGGATGTGGAGAAAGTGGACCCCTTGTGGCCCTGGTAGAGGAGGGAATGGGGAGTAGCTGATTAATGGGAACAGAATTTTCTTTCGGGGTCATGAAAGGGTTTTGGAACTAGATAGAGGTGGTGGTTGCATAACATTGTGAAGGTACTAAATGGCACTGAGTTGTTCGCTTTCAAATGGTTAATTTTATGTTAGGTAAATGTAACCTTAATAAAAATAAATAAATCTAGTACTCAAACACATTGCCATCATATATTAGTTACATAATAAATCAACATATAGTAGTAGTTGGTTTAGTTATGGATATACCTGGAATGGTGAATCTTATTTTTGTCACCTTTGATTTCCAGCAATATTGAATGTGTTCTTCTGTTTTAGACTAACCTATAGGAATTGAATTGATTTCAAGCTGTTATTTATTGATTTATTTGGCTGTGACTCACAGTATGCCGGATCTTAGTTCCCAGACCAGGGATCGAACCCTTGCCCTCTGCAGTGGAAAACAGAGTCCTAACCATTGGCCCACCAGGGAATTCCACAAGCTGTTATTTACATATCTGTTAAAAGAAGTATATTCATTTAATCAGTGAACTTCTATTTAATTGATCATTTAACATTTTCCCTGATGTTTTATCTAAAATATCTTTCTTTTAATATTTTCTAGAAATAAGTTTGGCTGACTGTTATAACTCTGATAATGATGGCTCTATCGGCTTATAGTTAGAATTGGGGAGTTGGCTTTCACTTCTGGTGGTGTAATTACATGATGTGCTTGTACAGCTTGAAGCCATATAGAGATGGATTTTTGTACCAAATGATGACGAGGGTTTAAAAGACTAAGCTATATTTTCAAACGATCCAAGGAAGCTATACATAAATGATAAAACTGAAACAACAGCATTTTGTATTTTCATTGTTGTTAGATGAAATCAGATATTTTTAACAAGGGGTTTACCCCTGGCCTTCAGTGGTTTTTTTTTGTTTTTTTTTTTTTTTTAAATTTGGCCTTTTATCAGTTTTGACTGCTGTTTGGTTTTTGCCAAGTACTTTCTTTTTTTTAAATTTTATTTATTTATTTATTTATTTGGCTGCCGTTGGGGCTTCGTTGCTGCGCGTGGGCTTTCTGTAGTTGCAGCAAGCAGGGGCTACTCTTTGTTGCGGTGCTCAGGCTTCTCACTGTGGTGGCTTCTCTTGTTGTGGAGCACGGGCTCTAGACGCGTGGGCTTCATTAGTTGCAGCACGCAGGCTCAGTAGTTGTGGCTCACGGGCTCTAGAGCACAAGCTCAGTAGTTGTGGCGCACGGGCTTAGTTGCTCCGTGGCATGTGGGATCTTCCCAGACCAGGGCTCGAACCCGTGTCCCCCGCATTGGCAGGCGGATTCTTAACCACTGTGCCACCAGGGAAGCCCCCGGCCTTCAGTGTTTGTTCAAGATTCATAATTACTGGTTTCTGATTGATAAGAAATCTCATGAAATTATCTGTGGTCCTGTGATAGACATTCTTTTCAAAGACCTAGTAGATCTTGAAAAGTACTCAGTATTGCTCTTGGGAGCTTTCTTATTTTTGCATATATGTCTTATAATATATTTTTGCTGACTGCTGTATCATGAATATCTCATATGTGTGCACACGTGTCAAATTTAATACCCATTCTTAGTACCTGAAAGATCGGGAACTAAGTATGTCATTATGTATAGAACTATGCCTTTTTGGTGATAAAATTGTTTTTATTAACATGGCATGACATTGTCCTTAATGTTTTTTTCCCAGCATATTTTCTTATCTATTTCACAGAATTATTAAATGAAATGGTACTAATAAAATTCCTAATACAATGATAAGAGTTATAAATATAAGCCTGTACTTTTCTCATCTGTGACTAATCAATGTAGCCTCAGTTTCTCTTAAAATTTTCTTTTGTCATCATGATTATTTTTAAATAAGTACATTAAATGGCACTAGAGTTCCCACTCATTTTTAGTTCTCTATACTTCAGTTTCAGAAAGTGATCTGGATATAAGTCTAGATAATATTGTTCTCTGCTTAGAGTAAAATCATACATGATTATATTTGAGTAGAATACCAGCCCTAAAAGCAAAGGGTGGTGGGAAGACAGTAAGAAGCAGGCATTATTTGTTGATCAGAAGCTTATTAGTGGTCCTCCTTCCCACCAAAGTAGAGTTTTTTTTAAAGGATAGTTAGGATTATTAAATTATAATTTTAAAACAGATAAAACAGTGCACACATACACGAGTAGTGTCTCTTTCTGTTTCACACCTTTCCAGCCTGACATTAGCTTTAAGAAATAGAAAAACCTAAATAGTTCTGGTTGTTAGTAACCTACTGAATATTTTTAAATAATCAGATGAGAAGTCAGTGCCGGAACAGAAGCCTTGTAAACCAGCTGCCCCACAAGTCCCACCCAAGAAGCCTGCTCCGCCCGCCAAAGTCAATAATTTACTGAGATCTCCTGGAACAGTGTACCCAAAGCGACCTGAAAAACCGGTTCCTCCGCCACCTCCTGCAGCCAAGTAAGTGTTATCTAATTTGGAGTTAGCTTATTGATTTACCTGCCTTTGACATAATTGGCTCTACTGCCTTTCTAAATGTCAAAGTAATTTTTAAAGTATTTGCTTTTCATATTTTTTGTAGAGACTGTAATCTGTGTTAAATGTTAATCTTATATTCATACTAGGTGAATATACTCATGTTGAGCTGTTTTACATTTCTTATTTTATTATGATTGGTCTTAGGGTAGAGGTTTATGTTTATGGAAATAATTTTATAGACAAGAAAGAAAATCAGCATTATGGTATAACATCTTTAGTGTCATTATTATTTTTTTTTTTAATTAATTAATTAATTTATTTGGCCGTGCCAGGTCTTAGTTGCGGCATGTGGGATCTTTTAGTGGCGGCATGCGGGCTCTTAGTTGCAGCATGCGGGATCTAGTTCCCTGACCAGGGATCGAACCCTGGCCCCCTGCATTGGGAGTGTGGAGTCTTAACCACTGGACCACCAGGGAAGTCCCTCTTTAGTGTCATTAAATCACAGTGTTAAAAGATGGTCATGCTTTACATACAAATGATTTTTGCATGTGTCTGATTTTTCTCATTTTAGGATTAATGGAGACGTTTCTACCATTTTATCAAAATTTGAAACTGAGCCAGTATCAAAACCAAAGCTAGATTCTGAACAGTTACCACTTAGACCAAAATCAGTAGACCTAGATACATTTACAGTTAGAAGCTCTAAAGAAACAGGTAAGTTAACATGTGGAAAGGTGGTGCATAAAAAGAAGTTGCAAATGTAGTTTTCAGAAACTATTTAAAATAAGAAATTTGTGTATGTAATTTGTGTGTGGATAGATAACAGTGGAAATTTATTAAAATTTTTAAAAATCTCTGAAGTCAAAATAGAAAAATGAAACTGAAAGAATATAAATGGGCAAGGTATTTATGGTTCACATAAGCTTTCTCACTGGTCAGAGAACTGAGATGGATATTAAAAGATCGCTCGTTTATCATTCTATCCCTTTATAATGGAATGACCATACCATCTAACTTAAGCAGATGTGAGTGACATAGACTTCCAGTGCACACACTAGATTATATTTAAGAAGACTATTTTTATTTTTCCACTTAAATCTCAAGATACTTTAGTTTCCAATTCTGGAAAATAGGCTTTCTTATGACTCTCTCTCTCTCCCTCTCTCTCTCTCTCTCTCTCTCTATATATATACCTATCTATCTCAGCAGGCTTTACTTCTTTAGCTAAATATTATTCGTTAAGTTTTAGGACTGATTTTTCAGCCCATTAATCATCTTTGTCTCCTGGTTTTTTATACTTCTCAGTTGTAAAATGGAATACTTGAAACAGAAAAGTCTTTTTTTTTTTTTGCTTCAGAGAAGTCTTGATACAAGGTCTCACTGTTAAAGGCACTGCACCATCATTACTTTGTGGTAATGGTTACTTTGTAGCACTTTGCATTCATTTTTAGTTTTTTAACATTTTAAAAGCATTTTCTCGTATATATTCTTATTTTATCTTAACACTGACTCTAAGAGGTAGATGCCATTTTCCCCTATTTTGCATCTAAACAAAGTAAGCTAAAGACACAGCAAGTGTTCAAGATCGTGTAAACCAGAAGAGAGCTCTTTAAATCCCCTTTATATAAAGTTCTCTGTGATTTTCTTTAAAAAAAAATTAATGTCAACGTATTTTTTAGCTTCAAGTTAACATTTCTTTACATTTAAACTTGAAGGCCAGTTACACTAAGATTTTTTTTGTCACTCTTGTAAAATGCGCTACGTATTACCTTTCAAATTTTTTAGGTGATTTTATTTTTCTTCATTCTCTTTAGTTTGTCAGTACAAAAGCTCTAACCTAAGCATAGTCTCCTTCAGTTTTTTAATTGGAATGTCTTATAGATCTTTCATCATGTGTTTGGAGCCTACCTGATCTGGATGAAGCCATATTCATCAATAATTTCTGGAAATTGAGACATTGATTGTATTTTAGAGACAGTCACTCAAATATATTCAGTATGTTTTTGGTGAAAATTGTTCTAATTTACTGTTAGCTAAATAAAAAACAAAAAAAACTTCATGTTTTTTAAAAATATCCTTTAATCTTTTTAAATTGAGGTTAGTGGTAAAAAATGTAATTCTATTAGTTCTTACTGTTTTCTGTTTGATTTAAAGTGTAGCTAGAAATGTGTTTTCAAAAGTAATAGAGAAAAAAAATTTAAGCACACACTTTTAACTCTGGATATCAAAAATCCGTAGGTATTATCTTTTGAATTTCCACAATTTTCTGCAATCTTTCTTTATCAGAAGTCTTAAATTTTGATGCGTCTCTTTGGGAGCTGAAAGAGTAATATTTAGAGCTTATTATTTTTTTTCTGTGTTTTTTGTTACTTTGTATCATTCTTCAACATTTGCTTTATTTAGTTTTCTCAAAGTCGTGGAAATTACCAAAAAAATTTAAGTCAGTTAAAACAAATTTTCACTTTTTTTCCAAGCTTTATCTATATATGATTACCAGCAAGCTTTATTTCCTTTGGTACATTTCTAAATACCATGTAACAGTGTCAGGCTATTGGTGGTTGAAAAGTTCTATTTTTTCCTTTGTTTTTTAGTCCCATTTCTTGTCTTGTATCCATAGCTATTATTTATTCTTCATTAAAAATGAGAGGCTTTGTGGAACAGAGTTTGAAAATTTCTAACTTCTAGTTTGCTTTTTTGTTGAAATAAATAAGGAAGTAATTTAGAGGTGCCAAGACACATATACGGTCAAAAAACTAACAGCTGACTTCCAAGCTGCAGTCTTTATATCTTCCACTATCACACTGCCTTTGGTGTACTGCACTTACACCCTATAAAGTTCAGAAAATATAAATTTTGGAAATTGAGTTCATATTAAGTAGCAAATATTTACTGAGCAGCTGTGTATTTGCAGTAGTGTTTTGGGCACAAATAATATGCTAAGATAAAAGGCATAGCTGCTGACAGCAAGTAGCTTATGTCTCCAACCTCAACTCGGACTATTCCTTATTTCCTTTTTTTAAAATTAGAATACCATGTCCTTAGTACTTGTAGTATAAAAGTGTTTTACCTCTTCTTTGAGTTGTTGGCACCTTATAAAAAAAACTGTGTTCTGTATTAGATACAGCCTCAAATTTGGCATTAGATTGAGGCATGTTTTAATTTACATATATGGCTCAGTTTGAGGTTTTAAATTTTTTAAATGACATGAAACTAGCCCTTTAACGTAAGTTTCAGAAAGTTTAAAACATACATGAAAATCTCCTTAGAGTTTAATTATTTTGTAAAAGAATAATTTGAGGCGAAATGATATAGTAGAATCTGCTGTTAAAAAAAATGTGAGTTTTAAATTATTAGCTAATTGGTCATTGATTGGCATGTTTCTTCTCTTATTTTCTCACTTAACTAACAACTGAATGATCCATTATATCTATGATACCTATTAGAAAACCTGACATGGAAGTTGTTATAAAATGTAATTTCCCTTCTTCTTCCCCTCCTCCACCGTTAATCACTTCTTATTCTGTTTCTGCTTATCTATTAAGGATGTAAATTCCTTTCGTTACTTTCTGATATGGCTGTATACAAACCCATATATAAACATATATATTCATGTATATAAATACAGTCTTTTTGTTCATATAAGAAAAACATTCCTAGAATACTCGATTTGTTTCATTTTTTTTTAAAGATTTTTCATAAATATTCTCATATATGATACAAGATAGTACTACAAATTGCAGAGCTATCAGACCATGTTTTAATTTTTTTCTCTTTTTCCAACACTTCATCAAAAATTGGTTTAGGATAGTCTCATTGCTACTACAGGTTAATTGTAAAGTTCACATAGTCTAAGTATTTCTAAAATAGTAAATTTTCCAGGAAGTAAAATTGGTTTACAGTTAGTTTTAAACTACAAGATAGAAAACTTAGTGGAAACATAGCTATTTCATTAAGAAAGCACAGTTGATGAAGTATTCTTAGAGTGTAGTATTTTATCCTTTTTCATTATTTTTGTGATAAATTCTTCTTGGATTAAAGGAAATTTTAGAGATACATACATTATTTGATCTGAAAACCTTCATTGTTAAATAGGGCAACATTCTTTCTCTTCAGTTCTATTTAATAATTGATCTATTTTGTTTGAATTAATTTCCCAATATTTATTCATTTATTTCTTCCAGAAAGAATTTATGGTGAGATTTCTTGAATACAATGTTTACCTGTTGAGTGGTAGACACTATAAAAAGCGAGCCTGTATCTAAACTAGTATTAAAACAAAACAAAACACCATACCCCAAAATGTAGAATTTACCTGGGAAATAAGAGCAGTAATTAAAATTTTTATTTTCTAATAATAATTTCCTTGATAATATCATTATAGAGAGTATCACTTAAGGCACTACTGTATTTTTATAGTGGGATATTTAAAAATAATATTTGGCATATTTTTTTCCTATTATACCATACCAGAATTAAAATTGCCTCTTTTATTGTAACTACTATCATGTACTGAGGACCAAAACTTTGACTAAAAGGTGGTTTAATTTCAGTTATAACTATATCAATGAGTTGTTAATATGTTGATTTATTACTCTGACCTCTAATTTTAGTACTAAAACATTCTTTTAGAAGTTGTCTTGGTGTTCAGTGAGTAATTTAAAAGAGACTTCTTTCTAGTTTAATGTATATTGAAATTAATACTAATCATAGTTTTTCCTTTTGAAAGACAAAAGAATAAATCTAAAATCTAATACACATCTTACTGTAAGTTTAGATAAACTGCAATATCTGCTAAACATTAAAATGGTTCTATTCATTCTACAACTGTTCCTTTTTCCTGCTTTGTAAAATAATTTTTTTGGTTTAGTCTTTTTTCTAGACATTCCTATCCTTGACTTTTCTTTCCAGATTTTGTTTCCTAGCCTGTTTGCCATGTTTCCCTTCTTACGTGTCAGGAAATTATCCTACCTTTCTCCATTTTGGTAAGATGACAATTTATAAAAGAAAAATAATATAGTCAATATGAATAGGTGGTGCACATTGATTTTTCTTTGTAATTTTACTAAAGTGTACGTGTTTGTCTGTCTATTCTAACCCTTTTGGTTTTCCATTTTAAAATAAAATGAAATTCGTATTGGAAATTTTTTCTTGATAGTTTAAAATATTCTTTTGATAAAAGTTTTTTTTAGTTGACAACCATAAAAGTCAGTTTTTTTCTCCCAAAATTTTATATTTATTTTGATATTTTAAAATTCCATGTCTTAGGCTGTGTAGACATGTAAATGGCTGGCAGAGTGACAATGTGATGGCAAGAGTTAAGTTAATTGTCATGCCTTTTATGCCGTGTGTAAAATATAAATCCACTGATACCACTCTTAGGTAAATTTAACAGCATTCAAGTATATCATGAGTCAGAAATGTGCACTATTTCATTTTACTAACCTAATGACTTAAATGGAGGACCTGAGAGAGCTTTAGAATAGTAAAATTACTTGTCTTGGTGTTGTGGCCCAAAACTGGATATATAGAAGACATTTTTACATGAGCATGGTGTATAATTTTGTAAATCTTCCTTTTATTTACCCTTTTAATTTATCTTTATCTCTTCCTTTGTTTTTGTTTCTTTTTCTTTTTAAAAGTTGCTTAAATATGCATTTGAAAATAATCTCCACAGGCCAAAATGGATTGTACTTTTCAAGGTTTTTTTTGTAGGTTGTCAATACATATTTAGCGATGTAAAAACAATTTTTAACCCTTCAAACTACAGCATATTTTTAACATCTTTTAAAATATTGTTTTCTTTGTTTATGAAATTAACAAATGAGATATTTAAATATATGTTTAAGCTCAAGGTCTTTCACATTATATAATGCATTCTCCATTAAAGCCACTGTGTTTCTTATTGTGGTTTGTTGTATATTATAATTATTTATAGACAATTATTGAACGACTCAACACAAAAATTAATCCAAGCCCATTAGATTGCCTGTTGTGATATATTAGCCTAGTGACTAGATCCAAGATAGAACATACAAAGTAATCCCAGAATGTGAAGATGGAAAAGAATTAACAGAGGTCAACAAATACTTACAGTTGTTACAAAATGTATATTGCCAATTAGTGGTAACCTCTTCCTGTTTTACCTTTGTGTCCTCCATCCCTTTAAAAAAAATTCTCTAAATAAATTACTTTGAATATGAAATTTGATGAGTAAGCTTTAAGGGCAGTAATGATAAGTATCTTTAGATTTCTTTTAAGAAATAACAATTCTCTGAGTTTGGACATCTAAATATTTGACAGAAAGCATTATAAACTTCCAGGCAATGGCAACGTGAAGAATGATTCCATACCTGGAAGACAAGGCAAAAGATACCTGCTGCCATAATGAGTGACAGCATATTGACTGTGATTAATATTCTTAGTTTGGAATCTGGGCCAAAGGAAAATTATAATGATAGTGGAAGTGCCAGGAATTAACCTTAGGGTTCTTATTATCACTTATAGATATCTGGGCTTCAAAATTAAAGATCAACTCCTTCAGCAAGGTTTTCTGGACCATCTAGAAAAAGGGAAGGTATTATATACCATTGTTTCAGAGATACAAATTACCTAGATTTGTCCTTAAACTCAAGTTATTGGATCAGAGGTCAACCAGCCTTTGGTGGTAGGGAAGCAAATGGATGATTTATGTAGCATTTTCTCTCGGTATCTGATTTGCCTTAGATTTATAACTATCGTCTGATTCCTACACATGATAATGTCTAAGCAGAAGTACAGTGAACTATAAACAGGTCGAGTCCCAGCTACAGTATACTGTGCACAGACATATATGAAGACACATTAAATTACACTTTCAGTTTACATTAAGAAATGCAATTGGAAAGCAGCAGGGTCCCAGATAAAATTGAGTTTAAAAAATTTTAATATTAGGATATTACTTGAACTTTAAAGCACATTTCATAAGTAAGTTTTTTGATATGTTGTAATTAATTCTGAGTTGAAGAAGTAGATCGTGTTTTTTTTTATAAGCAAGAACTTAAGATGACTGCTTTTTCATACTACTACAACTTGTGGTACAGATTTATATCTTTCAGTAAGAACTTTTGTTGAGGTCTAAGTCTCTATTAGAAACATGAACTTTATATTGTTAATACATAAAATGTATCAGGTAAAGAGGATGTTAGTTTTTGAGGGTGAATGTTGTTTTCCAAATGCATATGAAAAGCACAGGTCAACTTGTGAGTCTTGGTGGTATTCTTTTTAATTTTATAGTTTGTTAAAAATCCAGAGATGTTCTTTTTTGCCTTTTAAAATGTGCAGTTATCTCTTAATAAATATGTTTACTTTTATTCTCCAGATCTTGTAAATTTTGATGACATAGCTTCCTCAGAAAACTTGCTACATCTCACTGCAAATAGACCGAAGATGCCTGGAAGAAGATTGCCTGGCCGCTTCAATGGTGGACATTCTGTGAGTTACATTTAGTATTATAAAGCACAGAGAATTTAGTAAAGCCAGAGTCCTTCTGAAGATAAGAATGAGGGAGGATTTATAGCTCCACTGAAGTTTAAAAATCAGGAAGATAGCTATACTCAAGTGGCCAAGGGTTGTATTTAAGAGATATGGGGGAAGAGACCTGTTCATTTCCACAGGACGTGGAATGGAAGGTTACAGAATCAGAAGCAGAGTTGTCCTAAGACCATAACCACAGAGCACAGTGTCGAGAGGGGACAGGGGACCTGTGCAATATACTTGTCCAAAAGCAGGAATTAGAATTGAGTGGTACATATTCACTTCAGGAAAGAATGAGAACATTTTTTTCCCCCTGAAATAGTCAGTGTTTTTTGTAGTACTAATCCTGGTCTCTAAATGTGTAACTTCTTTTTATGCTCTCAGTATATTGCCTGGGATACTGGTAGTACTTTAGTGTTAATACATTAGCTCTTAAGTACTATTGTGCTTTTAAATTACCTAAGTAGGGAAAATTTTTGTTGCTAATAGGCAAGCTGTTTTTCCGCCCTCAAGATACGCAAGTGTGTTATTCAGCATGAAATTATGTAAAATCCTGTTAACAATAATGGAATATCTGGAACAGTATCTGCTGAAAACAGTGATAAAAGTTACTTACTTTATTATCCAGATGCTTACTGCCTTTTCTTTCTTTGGTGTTTTCTGTTTCTTGATTTTAAAAAAAAATCATTCAGCCAACTCAAAGCCCAGAAAAGATCCTGAAGTTACCAAAAGAAGATGATAGTGCCAACCTAAAGCCATCTGAATTTAAGAAGGATTCATGCTACTCTCCAAAGGTAAGGTGCCTTGTGGTCTAAGATTTGTATAATTTGTAGGGTTCTTTGTGAACATCAAAATTGTGGAATTTAAAGTGTCCTTCAGGAAGAATTATTTCTTCTGCCAGGAAATAAAATAATTCCTACTAAAACTAAATAAAATAAAATAATTACTGTTAAACTTAAGTTACATTATTCTCTGTAGATCTTTTTTAGGAGAGTCACATTATTTTAAATGAGTAATACAAATGTTACATGTTTCATATTTTTTAAGGCATAGATCTGTATACATTTGTTTCATTTCCCATTAAACATGCACTCCTTAGGCAGAAGCCATCACTCTTTTACTCCTTATGTAACTTGGTGCTTGGCACCATAATAAGCCCTGAATACACACTGGAATGAATGGTAGAATACATGGATTCTTCCATCTCTTACGTGGTGTTAAGAGTCTTTGCTAAACCCTTGCCATTTTAATTTAAGATAGTATTACCACAACTGACACACATCTTATATTTGAGAAGATCATGCCTGTTCCTCAAATTCATTTCAAGGCATTTGACTGCTATTCAGTTTATCAGATACACTTAGTCTGAATTCTCTCAGCTGTTAGCAGTCTATTGAAATTTTACTTGCTGTTACCTAAGTGAAATGGTAAAAGAATGTCAGGGCATGGATCCATTTTAATGCCTCTTCTATGGACTTACTAAATCCTTCATAATTGCTTTTAATTGGAGCTCTCTGGATATTCTAAATAATAACTATTTAATATGAAGGATCAAAGCAGTACCTTAATAATGCTTTTATATTCTTGCTTCTAGATGTTCCACTAGGTAAACCATGAGATAAATCTAATGGATCTTCTTTTCTCTCTTTTTTTTTTAAAATAAAGCCCTTGACATTTCTCACAAAAACCCTTAGTAATTACAAGTTTATTCTTTGGTCGTTCAGTGGTTTTTCCAGTTATGAACATCAAACTGCTTTTTGGATTTTCAAGTTTTTTATTTATCTTGGAAGTATTACTTCAGTTATTTATCTCCTTGCAGTAAAAATCTTTTGAATTTATAACATAATATTAAATGTAAGTACAAATAAAAATTTTCTGTTTATTATATGTTTTCAGCCGTCTGTTTACCTTTCAACACCTTCAAGTGCTTCTAAACCAAATACAGCTGCTTTTCTAACTCCGTTAGAAATCAAAGCTAAGCTAGAAACAGAAAATTCCTTGGATGAACTTAAAGTTCAGATTGTTGAATTGCTGTGTGTTGTGGAAGCACTAAAAAAGGATCATGGGTAAGTAGCCCTTATTTTCTTCTTTGAGCACTACTTAACACATGTATAAAGAATTCTTTCAAATTATATCAAGTAAAGAAGTAATCTGCCAAGTTTCTAGAATGAGCAAGTTTGTTTTCAGAGAAATTTTTATTGATAGTGTCTCTCTAGGCAAAAAAGCTTGAATTAGAAAACATAATAATTAGAAACTCTATTAATTCTAGTTATTCTAATTAGGAATTGGAAAGCTTGAATAAGAAAACCTAGCCCAATTATGAAACAGGCAAACCAGTTAAAACAGAAAGTAGTAGCTCGATTATAGAATTGGTTCTAGTAGCTTGATTATAGAAAAATGGCCAATAGGCACACGAAAAGATGTTCAACATCATTAGTCATTAGCACATGCAAATCAAAACCACAGTGAAATACTACTTCGCACCCACTAGGATGGCTATAGTAAAAAATATGAACAATACAAGTGTTGGCAAGGATGTGAGAAATTGGAACCCTCGTGCCTTGCTGGTAGGCATGTAAAATGGTACAGCTACTCTGGAAAACAGTCTGGCAGTTACTCCAAAAGTTAAATTTCATGTTCCCGTATGACCCAGCAATTCCTCACCAAGGTATAGTACTGTCCAAGAGAGTTGAAAACAAGTGTTCAAACAAAACTTGTACACAGATGTTTATAGTATTATTCATAATAGCCAAAAAGTGCAAACAACCCAACTGTCCATCAGCTGATGAATAGGTAAACAAGATGTGGTACATCCATACAATGGAATGTTATTCAGCCGTAAAAAGAGATGAAGTACTAATACATGTTATATCATAGATGAACCTTAAACACATAATTTGAGGCTAGAAATGTCAAACACGGGTTAATTAGTCTTAAAAGTATTAGGAAAAGCCATTTTATTTTGGATCTGTGGTGTATCTGTATATACATTTGGTTTTCTTCTCAGAGGACTTTGATCACTGTTTCTGCTGGGGTTGAGTTGGATATTTATAAAACAAATGGGTTGGGATAGGTGATCTGTAAGGCCTTTCTCTTAACTCTGAAAGTTTTTGATAATGGTATATGGTGAGGCATGCCTAAGTAAATGTTAGGGACTTTTTAGAGCTAAAATAAATTTAAAAGATCACCTGCTATAGTCCCCTCCCTTCTTTTAAGTGAAGAAATAAAGGTTTAGAGAGGTAAAGCTAATTATGTAAGATCACACAGCTCTTAAGTGGCAGAGCTAGAACTCAAACTTGGATCTTCTATTGATTTAGAGATCTTTTCTTATAAACATTATTATTTGAATTTTAAAATGTGTTAACATTTTAAACATACTTCTGCAAAAGCCCAGTAGGTAAAATAGATCAAAGATCAGCTAATCTAACTGAACTGAGGGTGAGGGTTCAGGCGCTCCTCCCCTATTCCAGCTTCTTCTCTGGCCTCTAAGAGTATTTCATGGAATCTGGAATCTGGTATAATAGTCATCGCCAGAGACCGTGTTACCACTGATTTTGAACTCACTGTTTCTCCTCCATTTCTTTGTTGACATTGGATTATTTATTTAAAAAAATATTGAGATTAACAACACGGTGTATTTGTAGTTTGCAAGCACTTCTACAAGCATCTCTTAGATAGAAACATAAAGTTATCTTGAATGCCTACTTAAAAAACATATATTGTGCACATTTATATCATATATAGAGAGAAAATTTGATACATGATATTTCTTGAATTCTTCAGTTTATCTTGGTTTAAGTTTGGCAAGTTTATCCACAGTTTCTGCAGTAAGCACATTATAAACTGTAAGTTCACTTATCTAGTAAATATTTATTGAGCACCTCTCAGGTACCAGTTAGAGAACAATCTGATTTGTTAATTTTGACATTTTACATTTTTGATACCAAGTGTGCTATAATGAAATAATAAATCCACGTACAAATTGCCCATAGGTGCTCCTAAATAAGCTGTAGAATGAATAAAAATATTAATGAATTACATATATTATTTATCAGATATTTTAGAAGTCTTTCCAAAGAGTATTTTAAAAGTCTTGAGTTCCTCTTGGAAAATGAAATGGAGGGGAAAATGACTATATAAAAGTATACAAGGGAACCTAGAAAAATGAAAACATGAGTTACAGAAGAGGGATTGTTGGCTGCATTTTTTTGTTTATTGGTTTGGATTTTGGATTTTAATGTAATAGTTAATTTAAAAAAAAAACAGAAAGATATGTAAAGTACAGGTGATTGTATTAAAAATTATAATTTGCCTTGCACTGTGACATATTTTCACATTCATTTTCCCAAATTATTTGGGCTGTGTGTCCTGCCTTGGAAATGGATGATAACTGAATATGGAAAATTACCTG
Organism: Eubalaena glacialis; assembly: GCF_028564815.1. NCBI lineage: Eukaryota > Metazoa > Chordata > Mammalia > Artiodactyla > Balaenidae > Eubalaena > Eubalaena glacialis. The sequence continues at coordinate 29,046,747 of NC_083722.1, read as the reverse complement.
TATTCACTTAAAAATTTCTTTATCTCAGGTTTGCTGTGATTTTGCTGTGTTTTTAACTGTTGTATTGAATCATTTCAACTAGAGAATTTGAATTTTTTCTCAGTCAATATGGCTGTTTCCTTTAAAAGTTTTCCCTGTGTTCTGGGATATCAAGCAACAGAGATCCTATTAACTTTAGTCAAATATATATTGTTTAATCAAAAGACTTAACAGTAATAAATACTTTGTTTTTAGGAAAGAACTGGAAAAACTACGAAAAGATTTGGAAGAAGAGAAGGCAATGAGAAGTAATCTAGAGGTAATTCATTTCTTCCAGCATTGAGATTGTAGTCAGCCTAAACTAGACATGTTTTTTCCAACCCAACTGGGTGATTGGTTCCGCCACAAATTATGCTATCCTGCTTTAGTTGGACACTCCCTACAGCTTGGTCGCCATTTAATTAATCTCTTGTTGACTCCCTGCCACATTCCATCCATTCATTCGGCAAATGTTTTTTGAGTACTCACTCTCATAGACACGAGGCACAAGGTATACACTCATGAATAAAGCAAACATGCTTCTTGCCTCTTAAAAGTGTCTAGTTCTAGATCTTTTGCACTCAACACTCCTTCTTTCTTGAGCTGTAGTTCTCTTTTCTTCACAGTTAAACTTTTTTTTTCTTTTTTTTTGCCTGGGGGCAGGGGTGGTGATGGTAATGGGATGGCTATAGATTTGCTGACTTTAATTTCTCACTGAATTGAGTTTACTTTGTAGCTAATGTCATCATCTTCACTCTCTGCTGATGACTGACAGTTTCACTTATTTTCTTTATCTTCCTTACTTTTTTCCATCCTCACTGACTTTGGTCTTCATTTGTATTTTTTTTTAATTTGTATTTTTTTCTGCATACCTCAGAGAAAGTGTTTCCTCCCTTTTTTAAGAGGCTCTTCCCATTCTGTGTTTAAGTATTGCATACTTCTCCCTATTTTTACCTTGCTTCATTACTTAACCTGTTTCTTTTGTTAGCACTGTGAAACAGAGAACGTGGGACTTGCCGTTAAAAAACTTGAGCTCCTCTTCTGACTTGCCCTCCTGACTTTCAGTTCAGAACTACATATTTGTCAGGCTTAGCACTTTCTGAACTTTGTCTCATTGGATACATAACAACTTGTAAGCATTATTGTTCCTATTTTAAGAGTGAGGAAACCAGGGTTTAGAATGATTAAGTTAGCAGTGGAGCTAACATTTTTAATAGAAGCAGCCAGACTCCAGAACCTTTGCTCTCAGGGATTAAGTTACGCCATTTGAACGAAGAAGTCACTTACCTCGTTCAGCTTTAGTTGTTGAGATAATATATGTGAAGGTATTTGGCAGATTATCGAAACTCCATTTTTACTCTTATATCTGACACATAACCTTTATTGGCAGTCTCCTTTCTTTCCCTGAAAATACTCAATTTTCCTCTTTATTCAAAAAATAAAAAGCCCCCTTTTAGGTCTAGCTGCCCTCTTGATCTGTATTCTCTTTTCATTTGCAGTTCATTTGTTGCAAAAAAGAAAAAACAAAACAAAACAAACAAACAAAAAACAAGAAAAGCATACATTTGCAGTCACTAATTCTTCGCTTTTAGTTCAGTCCTTAACCCCTTGCATTTTGGGTTTACTGATGGCAACTCCTATGTCTCTTCGGTTTCTACAGCACTTCACATTTTTACCATCACCACGTTTTCAAAGTATGTCTTGGTTTATGTGACCCTGCATTCTTCTGTCTGACTTCTCCATCTCTCCTCACCTAAGTGAGGTGTTCCTTCAGTGTTGTGCTTAGCCCTCTTCTCTGTGCATCCACTCTTTGCTCGCCTGTGTCCAGGAGTATCATAATTAGCTCTGGTGCATCTGCCATTGAAATCTAGTTCTTCTTTTCCCAGCTTCTATCCTGAGTTTCCAGCTATTAGACTCCCTGGATGTTCCACTGTGAACTTAAGACTTAGCATGTCCCCTGTCACACATAGCACCTTCTTTTCAGATTCTGATTTTCTGTGTGTTGAAAGTTTGTTGCACTTCTAGTCGTGCAGATGTGGGACTTCTGTCTCTTCTAATTCCACTAACTTTTAGGCCTACTGGCTGTACTCCCTAACCTTTTTCTCTTTATTCCCACTGTTTCTGTCCTTTTCTCATGCTGTTATCTTCTGTTTAGCTTGTTTGTTTCTCTCATTCTTATCTTGTCTTCCCTTGCTCAGTATTTTTGAAAACTTTCTATTACTTGCTGAATGAAGTTCAAACTTCTTGACTTGGCAAATGAGGTCTCTTATGTCCTAGTCCTAGTTTATCTTTCTTTCCTCACTTGCTAATCCTCAATTGTCCCTTACAGTTAATTTGTCTGAATTTTTACTCTTACTGTATTTTCATGGATTTTCCTTTTGTCTCACTTATCATGCCCAAGTTCTATAGATTCTCAAGGCCCTGCTCAGTCACATTCACTGAGTTGGCCACCAGTCTTCTGATTAAAAGCAGTTTTTCTTATTTCAAATTCATGTTGTTTAGTTTTGTAAGAGATGAATAAGTAATAATTTTCTGTCTTATCACTATTCACATTATGTACTTATTTTGCCCATCTTCTGTACTGTTGGAGGTGGGATCTTTTTCTGTTTCATCTTTGCCCATAGCTCCTAGCACAGTGCTATATACATATTAGATTGCTAACAAATTTTTGTCAAACTAATAAATGTTAGAAGATAGATATTAAAAATACATCTTCTAAATATATGTTAAATTCCCAGTGTGCAACATGGTAGAAATTGAAAAATTAAAAAACAAATGTTTCTTGACTTTCATTCCTTATATTTTATACATAACACATATTCATATATGAAAATAAAGTAATAAGGTTAGCAAGAGGAACTAATACAATACTAAATTTGTATATATGACTTAATTTGTCATAAAAATCATGGAAAGAGTCAAATGAATTATTTGTTTCTTTTTTGAAGAATTTCATTTGATTATATTTTCCCAGCAAAATCAGCTGTTACTTAGCCTCTCACTGACCTGTATTATAAATTTTTTTTTTTGGTGGGAAAAGTTTGATACTTAATACATTTAATAAGGCATTAGAGTCTTAGGATCATATGTTTAAAAGAGAAATTATATTTCCCCCCAAATTAAAAGTAATACTTTGAACTACTATAACATTAACATTATATAGTATTAAATTATACTGAGGAGTGGTACAAAGGACTAATGATGAACAATGAACATAAACATGCTAGAAGAGAAACTCCAGCAATGCAAGTATTTGCCGGATACCTAAATTTATGTGACCGGCAGCAGTCTGTGAGGAGTATTACTGACTGCGTGCAGGGCTGTTCTCCACCCTGACCCTCACCCCACCCGCACTCCCTCTTCTACCAATTTTTTTTTCTTTCTGTTTTCTATACATCCTCGCGCATTAAAATTCATACAGTGGTTAATGTATCTTTGGAATAGAGATGATAATAGCGCATCAGGCTGAAGATTGAAGGTATTTTGTCTCGATCCAATGCTACTGACATGTTTGGCTAATAATCATATTAGTCAAAGAATAATATCAGGAAAGATCCTGGAATTAGCAAACCATTCTTGAATGGTTAGGATCCCTTAGGAGATTGTGAGCTTATTGAAATTATACTTTTTGACTGTAGCAGAATGCTCATCATTTAGTAATGATCTATTTGTCAGAAGTTAGCCATAACACGTATTATTTGTATGCATTGTTGGGGAGAGGGATGATGCTATCAGGAGAAGGTAAGGCCTAAATGTTTCTACATGTAATGCAAGGTCAGAGATGATCAAAATACCACATAATTGGGAAGAGAGTACAAAAACTGTGGCCTTTAAAGCCTTAGACCTTACCAGTACAAGTTCTGCATGGAACCACTGGCATGGCGTTTAATCTCTTTGATCCTCGACTTGGTTATTTGTAATATGTCAAAATTAAATAACTCTCTGTAGTTATTGTGAAAATTTAATGAATTTTTCTAATTTTCTTCTAATGTTTCTTAAATTTTGAACTTCTGTTAAGTGAAGAATGTCTTCTCCCTAACAGTGGAACTATTTTTCACACATTGACTGCATTTTATATATATTCTTGGGCTTTAAAGGCAATTTAATCTAGAACATACTGTTTACAGTTGAGGAAGTTGAGACCAAGTGAGGTTAAGTGGTTTACCGATATCACCTAAGGAGTAAGTGAAAAACATAGAACTAAACTGGTCCTTTTAAAAAAAAAAAAAAAATTCTGTATTGCCCCCTTTGTTTAATTATAGGTACGGGTATGTTTCTTAGTTTGGTTTCAAGGATACTCTTGTTTTTCGTAGGGCTGATTTTCTTACAGATCTTTCAAATGCTCACATTATTTAACATTGTTCTGGGTGAAACAACTGTAGCTGCTTTTTTGTTGTTGTCACCTGTCATTTAGGAACTTGCATTGTGACATTTTCATCTGTTGAACTTTTTAAATATTTATTTACACCATTGGAAATTGGATTTTAGAATGGAAATCAAAATCTGGAGGCTTGAAATTATGATCAGATCTTCATGACATAGGATAAAATAAATAAACTTTTTTAAAGTAAAGATATTTTATCTGTTGCCATTTAGGTGGAAATAGAGAAGCTGAAAAAAGCAATCATGTCTTCTTGAAGTGACGTGCACCCAGTGTCCTCAGTGTTCCAGGGATTCAGAAGCAACACTATGAACTTCAACTGACTTGTTCCTTAAAAATAACAAATGCTGATGTTGTGATAAAGAAATATGCGTATATGAACTATTATATCTATAGAAAAATGTAGGGGGAGGGTGAATTGTTTTTATATACTTTGTTTTGCCAATATGAAAAAAAAGAGGCCTTATTTCTTATGTGCTGGGATTGCAAACTCTTTTGTTTAGTTTGCTTGAAAATACTACTGAATCTGTATAAAAAGAAAAGAAAATTCACAATAGTTTTTTTTTATTGAAACTTGTAGTATTATTTTTAAAGAGATCTATACTATAAATATGGTGATATCTTAACGAATAATCTGTAAAATATACCATTTGAGAGGGACAGGTTAGCTTTATAGTAACTATAGTCACTACTTTTCCCATAAAACATAAGGGATATAAACTTTGTATATATATATTTTTTATGTTTAGCTTCTTACCCAGGATTACACTGTTGTGCCTGTTTGTTTGCAGTTTGTGATACTCTGGGTGATAAAATAGGAGTTTCCTAGCTACAAACCAGATTACTCACCCGTGCATATAGTAATAACTATAATGAACTAATCAAAATAATTTCTTCAACTTTTGGAATATTTTTTTATTGCTTGCACTATAGGATTCATAAAGGAATTTAGTTAAAATGTATTGGATTGTTAAATATATTGGAGAAAATATGAGCTATATTTTAAATTCATTAGGTCTAAGGAACTAAAAATGTCAATTTAACCCTTAACTTGTTGTGCCTAGAAACTACAGCACATATAATATGCAAACACCAGCCTTATTGCCGTACTTTTCTGCTTATTTTACAGGCTCAAATATTACTCATTTCATAATCTTGTGATTTAATTCTTCATGCCCCTCCATTTGATTTTTAATAACGGTAATGTTAGAAAAACAAAACTCCAGAACTTTCAGAACTTCAGTGTGCAGTTTCATACTTTGACAAGTTATCATTATGTAAATACTCAGGTTTTACATTGTGTAATTTACCTACTAGACTAAACTAACTGGTGGAGATATTTGGGGCTGTCATTTAGGTAACCAACTTTATAAAGAGTGTTTAGTAGGTCATAAAACGTAACATCACAGCTTATTTAAAACCAAATAGTTGGCCATATTCAAAATGCATTTTCACCAAGTGGGTGAATAGCCGTTTCTTCACAGTCACTTATGAACACTTGAACTTTTAAAAATGTTATCTACAGATAATATGTCTCAAAATATGTGGGTTTATATGGAAAGTAGAAAATTTGATTTTTTTTTTGCAAAAAAAATTAGATTTTAAGCTTTATTATAGCAAATGACTTTCAGATTTTGAGTACCATCTATCATGCTTCTATTTTGTGTTCTTTAAACCCCCAAACCAATATTTTTCCTTTAAGTTTTAGTTTTATAATACTGAAATCTTGTGTTAATGAAATTTTGTCATATTGTTTCAAATAAAAGTGAAATAGAAAATAATAGAAACTCCAATACATAATTACTTAATGTTAAATTCACAACTTAAATTAGTGCTTTTGGGGAAATCTGTGCGTTAAGTATGTACATTGTAACTTCTTAAAGTCCTTGGGGCTCTTCTGATGAGGTCACTGCTGAACAAAATTGTTTATTCCTGTTCTAGTGTTTTTAAATGACTTGTCAAATGAATGATTTCCTTCTTCTTAAACAAATTAGGTCTTATTTTCTTTTAATATGAAAGTCTTCAGGTAGAAATAAAAACAATGTACCCTGGAAATCACCCTCCAGCTTTATGACTGGAAGATCTGATTACGTGCTCCCTCCCTCCCCACCCTAATAATGGGGTAGGGGAAGTTACCAGCAGATTTCAGGCGGTTCTTAAAGTTTTTGTTGGTCATTTTCTCACCAGTGCATAAAATCAAGATGGTCATGAGTACTGAGAGACATTTAAAGTGTTTGCTTGTATACTCCTCAGTCAGAATTGAAAAGTAATTCAAGTACTGTGTCTCTATTTTCTTGCCCTTGACCAAATAGTAAAGAAAAGAAAACCAAAATCAAAGGGAAAAACGATTACTTTAATCTAGCAATTTACCAGTATTTGCTCTTGATATAGGAATTTTATTAATTCCTGTTTATAAAGTTCATATCATAAAATGCTATGTAATAATATAGCTTTTACTTGGGGGTAAATCTTTTTTTTTTTTTTAATGAGTAAGTATAAATTATAGAGTAGAGGTGAACAGCATGGCATCTATCATTGCCAAATTGGTGGTGAATGTTTGCTATTCTTTGAAAAACATATTACTAATTTTCCTAATTATATTTCAATATTAGGAGTATTGTGTGTGTGTGTGCGACCACCAAGCTTTGGTCATACTATAAAGCTGTTACCTCTTTACAAAATCTAAGTCTGAAGATAGGAAGAGAGAATGGGCCTGGTGTAACAGAGGATTCTCTTTTTATGCTTCTTACTGTGATCACAGAAAAAAATAAACCCAAGTGCTCTCTAGATGTGTTGGTAAACATTTTATGCTTGCATTTAAACTTGAAATGTATGAACAGAATGAGACAATCAGTTCAAATCAGAAATGAGAAGTGTTAAAATTTAATGGCCTTGTTTTGCTGTAGCAATAAAATGACCAAGTGCAATGACTTGATTTAATAAAATCATCTTTTAAAAGTTGCTGCTATGAATATTTTTAGCCATAAAATTTTATCCTTGTTGTAGCCTGACTTGCCTTCAGTAACTGTTATGTAATGCAGTTGGTGTTGTGGTATTCTAACATTCCAAAAAAATAATAATATATATTTATGGAGAAACTCAAAACAGTATATACTTCACTGACTTGTTTACAGGTGCTGTAAAGCATGCTTCTCCCTCAAAAAGAAAATAAAGAATAGTATTGCCAGTTGTGTCAGTCTTTATTGGTTATTTTTCATTAACTTCAGCATATGCTGATTGCAGAGTATGATGAAAATTATTTTATATTACTTTGAGTTTTCCAAATAAAAGAAACAATGTAAATAGTAAAATGAAAGCATTCAAAGTTCTAGACCTATGTGACATTTACTGAACCTTTGTGAGTCTTTTCTTTCTACCTGGAACTGTGAGATGATAATTCCTACCTCACAGGATTATTGGGAGAATTTGAAATGATTTATATAAAGTACCTTATGAAGTGCTTGCCATAGAGTAGATTTTTTAAAATGGAAGCTGCTGATTTACTCTTCTCGAAAGCATCTTGCAGTGATGGGTGTGATGTAAATTAGGCAGATAAGATTAAGAGAAAAGGCATAGTATGTCCTCTCCCCTTGTTTTTGAATACAGCATCCCTTTCTTTGGAGGAGATACTGCTTTCATTTGTATGATACTCGAAATGGAGCTGAGAGTACTTTGCCCAAATTGAATTATTGACTCAAAGACTGAGATTTTAAACATTTGAAACAAAGAGCTAGTCTCAGCATGGGAGCTCTCCACAGTTACATTTTTCTGTCATCTGGAAAAAGCTGATTTGGAAGAACTAAATAGAGTATAAAGATACGGAGACAGAATCCAGAAGGATTTTAAGACTGATTACAGTCATTCCTGAAGCCCCACTACCCACCCATTGCTTGGTTCCTTAAGCATAAACTTGCACATAAACTTTTTGGTTTCTGAACTCGCGACTGGATGTCCTGGTAAATATAATACAAAAAACAAGATACAGTCATCCCCCCTTATGCACGGCAGGTACATTCCAAGATCCCCAGAGGATGCCCGGAACCGCAGACAGTACTGAACCTTACGTAATACTATGTTTTCTCCTATACATACCTGTGATAAAGTTTATAAATAAGACACAGAGATTAACAACTAATAATAAAATAGAACAATTACAACAATATACTCTAATAAAAGTTATGTGAATGTGGTTTCTCTCAAAGTATTTTACAAATATAATGCCTTTTGCATCCTAACTAAGCACTTACCACACACCGTGGCCCTAACTTTTGCAGCTTGAGGTGCGACAGCACAACTAGCCCAAATTTGTTTTCTTAATTTCGTGGATAGAAGATTCTTGCCATAGGTCTTCGCAACCTCAGCATGTGATTTTTTTTCTTACTGTCGAGAGCTTGCACTTTTGCACTTAAAGGAAGCGCTGTTTGTCATACCTGAATTGCCAACATCACTACTCTTGTGCTCTGGGACCATTATTAAGTAAAACAAGGGTTACTTAACACAAGCACTGTGATTCTTCTAGTCTCCTAAGTGACTAGTGGGCGGGACGCGCTGGACAAAGGGGTGATTCACGTCCAGAGCTGGACGGCGTGGGATCATCATGCTACTCCAAACGACGTGCACTTTAAAGGTTATGAGTTGTTTATTTCTGGAAAATTTCATTTAATACTTTTGGACTGCAATTGACTGCGCGTAACTGAAACTGCAGAAAGCAAAACCGCGCATAAGGGGGCACCACTGTAGAGTCTGGAAGACATCAAGGCCCGTGTACTCTTGCTGAGCACATACATGACTCCAGGCTTTCTAGAAATCTGGAAGATTTGAATCACGGAAAGGAATAAGACACCACTATGAAGCAATATGGAAAATAAGTGTGGCAAGTCGTTTAAGTTAAAAAAAAATGGAGTTTGAAAATTTCTACTTGCTTTTTATTGGCTTTTACAAACACTGGGCATAAATTAAGCCTTGCAGGCAAATGGTGGTAAAGTTTTGGATTGTAGAGTTTTACTGTTTGAAGGGACATTAGAGATTGTCTAATGCCTGTGCAGATGGTTTTGTCTGAAGGAACAATTTTCGGATTTAGCCCCATTGTAGGAAATAAAAGCTGAACTCACATGGGTCTATTCGACTTTATTACTTGCCAATCAAGGTTCAAGAGACTAGACTGTGTTGGGGTGTGAAAATTTTTTTCTGAATCCTAACAATTATTGCTTTTATTTTTACCACTAACACCTTTATTGTGAATATGCTTGTATAAAAGGAAAATAAATTTAGAAATAGGCAACAATATTTTTTGTATAGAGCCAATAATTTTTTTTAATCACAGAAGGTGTTGTGGTTTTCATTTTGCAACTATTGGGTGGTATTCTTTCCTATCAGCTTATAAGTGGTCTTTATTAGCTACATTTCAGTTCCTAGAAAATTGTGTGAATAAAGTTATGAAAAGTAAAACTATATTTTAAGTGCACTGAGTAACTTAATTCTTTAATAAGGGCAATTGTTAACATTTCATAGTATAGTGCATTTTTAGAAATATTACTAAACATTAACAGAATGCAAATACAATCTGACATGACAGTAATGACATTTTTACTCTTATCCTCTCCCTTGAAACTGACTAAAGACAATAAATAGAATGAAAAATGGACTTGATAGATTGAAAGAGATTTAAGGAAATCTGTTTCTCAAATAAGGAAACAACAACAACAATTTATAATAAAAATACCTCCCAAATGCTTTGAGATTTGGAACAAAATGAGGACAGCCTGAAGTCTGACATAAGGCTCCCCAGACCTCATTCCAGATGCTGATTCTCTGAAATGTCCATCTGATGGTCTTAGACCCGAATCCTCTACAACAGAATGGCTGGAGCTGTGGAACTGAAAAGGAAGCCACACCAGCTGTAAGCCCTACTAACTTGAAGGCTGAAAACCAAGGGGCTCCCAGGAAAGATAACAGGTTTGATGAGAGGGTGTTTTAGATAACGGTACTGAATTAAAGCTATTGTTATTTCCTGCCACTCCTTTCTGCTCTAGTCAGCAAATAACTGACACCGGTCAAAGGTGAGCAATCAGGCACCACACACAAGCATCTTTATAGATGCATGTGTTATAGTCAAATGTATTAAAAAAAAATTGTCCTGAAACAAAGGCTTGATTTTGCAAATAGAAATCCCTATGTCCTGGGTGGGGGGCGGGGGGGTGAGGGAGGATTGACAAGATTTATAACACCAAGACACATTTTTGTTAACTTATGAAACTTTAGGATAAAGAATGAATATTTGCCCAAAAAGAAATAGAAAATTTAATTGACTAATTCCACCATAAATAGGAAATGTAATTAAGGCTCTACCACGAAAAAAGACAGCAAGGCCAGAGGAGATCATAGCTGTGTTTTAACTGCTTGATTTAAACTAGTCAAAACTGTAGAAAAAGGTGGAAACTTTCCCAATTTATTTTATGAATCTAGTGTAACTTTAATATCTAAACCTGATCACCACAGACCAATCTCACTTGTAAAGATTTGGTGTGAGGAGATTTATCAACCTTAATGCATTACATGAAATGATGAGTTAAAAATGGTCATACTGGGACTTCCCTGGTGGCGCAGTGGTTGGGACTCCGTGCTCCCAATGCAGGGGGTCCTGGTCAGGGAAGATCCCACATGCATGCTGCAGCTAGGGAGCCGACGCAACAAAATAAAATAAATTAATTTTTAAAAAAATGGTCATAGTGACAGAGCAGGGCAGGGTAGGGCCGAGCATGTCCTTTGCTGGGAGTGCGGTGCAGGGAATACAAAGGTAGTTTGGTACCACTGCCTTGATCCATGGGACACACCAACAGTTCTACTCACTTATACCATCAGTACAAATGTCAACAGTGAAGAAAAGTAGCTGACATCTTAGTATTATTATGAGAGTGGTTTTGACCTTGTGGAACACATTTAAGAACCACTGACCTGAAATAACCCGGTATGGTCCCTAGGATATAGTAGTGAATGTTGAGTGGATGAATCAATAAATGAATGACAGAGAGGATGTGGTCCCTCTTCATTACCCCTTGTCTTTACCCTCTCCTCCTGCCTTTTCTTTCTTCTTCAACTATTTAAGGATTCAAGTTGAAATAGCTTCCCAGGACTAACCACTATCATGTCAATTATTATAAAATAGCCATGCTTCCAGAGGCTCTGTATTATGCTCTTAAAATGCTTTTAACACATTTGTTATACTGGGCTTTAAGTAGTCAGTTTAATTACCCTAAGGTTTATAATAAACTTATCTTTAGTCTAAAAATAGGCATGTTTGTATTGTGCTTACCATGTACCAAGCACTGTCGCAAGTAATCTCCATCTAAATCTATCTGTGTATCTATATATCTAACTATCTCAACAATTTGATGTCATAGATACTATTATTATCTTTTGTTACTGAGTCCAAGCTTGTACTGCTCCCCACAAAACAGGCCAATATATCAGGAGAGATGACGTGTTGGGACAAGGAATAGTGACTTTATTCAGAAAGCCAGCAGACAGAGAAGATGGAGGACTAGTGTCCCAAAGAACCATCTTACCTGAGTTAGAATTCAGGCTTCTTTTATACTAAAAGGGGAGGGGGTGTGGCTGGTAGCTGCAAACTTCTTGGTGCTGGAATCCTTTGTTCTTGCAGCTGACCACGTAGGTCTGGTCACAATGTTCCTATAAACCTCCAACAAGACAAATATTATTCTCTGTTCTGCAAATGTTTAATGGAGAAGTGTTATACCTTTAAAGGTCAGAGCCCTGAGACTAGGCTATCCTGTATATTTCAGGCTATAGGCAACATTCTTTTACAAAAGGTGCAAAGCCAACATGAGTAAGCACAGGCTACAGAGCACAAGGGTTAGAGCTAAAGGAATAGATCCAGTATGGAGTCAGGTTTGTTCTTCTCTGTTACCCTTTCACATATGAGGAAACAGGCTCAGAGAGGTTAAGCAACTTGGCCAAGGCCACCCAGCTAATAAGGGATGGAGCTAAACCTAGGCAGGCCAATTCTGAAGCCTGTGCTCTTGATCATATGCTCTCTTTACATAGATAATGTGTAGAGAACATTCTTTGTAATCCTTTTTATTTCTCTTGAGTATCAAATTTTCCTATCAGTAAAAGAGTTAGACTAAATAATTTACAAAGTTCATTTTCAGTGATCTCATAGTCTGTTTAGATTTCTCTGTGTGACATAAGTTAAGATTTGGGGGAACATTCTTTGTTTCTTGATGTACGTCTTTGCAAATTTAAATGATTTTCATGGCTCTTCAGCAAAGACATGAGAAACAAAAACTCTACTTAGCTTCCCTACAGAGATTAAATGACCACTAGATGGCAGTCAAATGAAGCTCAGCTTCTCATGGGCAGCTTGAGTAAACCTCAAATACAGGTAGAAGCTGCAAATAACAATTGCAGAAGGTTCCAAACCACTGAATTCACCCAGAACTGGGACACAGCCACTGCACTCCCCTAGCTCCCTCCCCGCTAAGTTCCACATGACAGACTGAAAAGAGTTGACGCTTTGGAATCCGACAGATCTGGCTTTGAAAACTGGCTCTTAAAGTTAGTAGCCATGTGAACTTGGCAAGTCACTCAAATCTTGTCACTTCCCTTATCTATAAGAGATCTAAAAAAAAAAAAAAAATCATTGCTACAATTTAAAGCCTTTCCCGGGACTTCCCTGGTGGCACAGTGGATAAGACTCCGCGCTCCCAACACAGGGGACCCGGGTTCAATCCTTGGTCAGGGAACTAGATCCCACACGCATGCCGCAACTAAGAGTTCACACACCATGACTAAGGAGCCCACCTGCTGCAACTAAGGAGCCCACATGCTGCAACTAAGGAGCTCACCTGCCACAACTAAGCCCCGGCACAACCAAATAAATAAATAAATAAAGCCTTTCCCTCTGATCATGTACTCAGAGAAGAGAGAGAAAGGGGGTACCAGGTGCTTCACATTTTTTTCCTCTAAGAGAATAATCACATCACAACAGCAGCAACAAAACCATCCTGCTCTGTTTGTCATTCCTTGCTGGATGGTTATGCTCCTTTGACCCCAGGTTGCTGCCGTATCCTTGGCCCTTCCTCAAACCTGATTTGCCATTTCCTGCCCTTGGTTCTCTGGGAACTGCTCCTGTTTCTCCATTTTTTCCTGCAATGTGTTCTGATATCTACCAGATCAACTTCCCTCCAGGGTCACTTATGTAACAAGCTCACAAAATAGTGAGCTTGTGCTGTGGGCTTCTTAAAGACATTATGGTACAATCTCTCTCATTTTGCCACCTGTCTTCTCCCCAAGGGCCTCGTACAATTCACATAGAGCTGGGGTCCGACACGACAGCCCAGAGCAGGTGGTCAGTGGGGAGTCCATGGTGCCATGACCCTGACTGCAAAAGCAAATCCAGATTCAGCTCGAATTCTAAGCAGAAAATGACTTTTCTCTCCAAAAGGGAGCCAAAATGTCCATCTTGTGGTTGATGTCATGAGTACAGGGTCACAGAAGCAGGGAACAGTACTACCCCAGAAAGGGCACAGTCATCTGAAGGACTTGGAGATGTAGAACGTGCGGTGTAGGAGGCCAGCGTGGGACAGCATCACCCAGCTCTTCCCACCAACCAGTCACAGAGCAGCCAGGCCCCTGCAGTGCGCTTTCGGGAGAAGCAAAGCGTTCCACATCGGCTGGTATCAGCTGGGAAAGGCTCAGGGCTTATTTTGAGCAGGTGAGAACTAGTGATTATCTATGATTCTTAATGGCAGCAAAGGTCCTGGATTATGAGAAAAACAACCCCCTGGGGGCGTGAATGGCACTAAATTGAATTAATAAGAATTAAGTCTTCTTTTCCTTATAAAATAAATTTTTGTAAGAGAGGGTCTATAGACAATGCAAAGGGCAAAGGAAAGTTGCATTTCAGTATTTTTATTCACTATTGAGTAGTTTTTTCCACTCTTGAACTAGGGGAAAGGAGTTGAGATTTGGATTCTAACCTGGGCTTGCATTCCCCCTCTCAGGAAACTTGGGTAAATTTCATCACATCTTTGGGTCTGTTTTTTCAACCGAAAAATTAGGGTCTTGAATTTTAATAGCAGTTCTAACGTTCTAGATACAGATTACAAAAGCAGTGTGTTTAGTGTTACACCTTCTTGTCCTTGGTGCCATGTACGTGAACAGTTGGTAGTTTCTCCTCTTTAGGGGGTTACTATTGTCTAAGCTTGGAGAGGACTTCCACAGTCAGTGATGTCTACCTATGAGGCCACCAGCTCTTGCAAAGGCAGGGAAGTAGGTGCGTCTAGAGCCCTTCACCTGAGACCAAAAACCACAGGGCTCCAGGAGAACAATAGCATCCACACTGAATAAAGGTGCTGGGACATACATCTGGAAGTGAAATAGAATTGGAGCAGCCAGTAAATTTTTTTAAATTAATTTTATTGGAGTATAGTTGATTTTCAATGTTGTGTTAGTTTCTGGTGTACAGCAAAGTGGATCAGTTATACATATACATATATCCACTGTTTTTCAGATTCTTTTCCCATATAGGTCATTACAGAGTATTGAGTAGAGTTCCCTGGGCTACACAGTAGGTTCTTATTAGTTACCTATTTTATATACAGTAGTGTATATATGTCAATCCCAATCTCCCAATTTATCCCCCCCCCCGCCCCCTTGATAACCATAAGTTTGTTTTCTACATCTGTGACTCTATTTCTGTTTTGTAAATAAGTTCTTTTGTACCATTTTTTAGATTCCACATATAAACAATATCATATGATATTTGACTTTGTCTGACTTACTTCACTCCGTATGACAATCTCCAGGTCCATCCATGTTGCTGCAAATAGCATTATTTCATTCTTTTTTATGGTCAAGTAATATTCCATTGTATATATGTACCACATCTTCCTTATCCATTCCTCTGTTGATGGACATTTAGGTTGCTTCCATGACCTGGCTATTGTAAATAGTGATGCAATGAAAATTGGGGTCCATGTATCTTTTCGAATCATGGTTTTCTTCCAGATACATGCCCAGGAGTGGGATTGCTGAGTTATGTGGTAGTTCTTTTTTTATTTTTTTAAGGAACCTCCATACTGTTCTCCATAGTGGTTGTATCAATTTACATTCCCACCAACAGTGTAGAAGGGTTCCCTTTTCTCCACAGGAGCGACCAATAAATATTAAACCACACAGTGATGGAAGAAATGTTCACATATTGAGATATGGAGAAGTCGTTCTGGCTTACACATGATTTGACTTGAATTTTATGCAAATTAGAACAGCCTGTCTTATGGCCTGTTAAACCATATGCATTGTACATCTGCTTTAACCATTCAAGAAGAGAATACATTGAAATATCGAAATGGACTAACTATGGTTCAGGCATTCAAAATGGAGCCGGATGGCCTTTGTGGATGTGATTTCAGACACATTCCTGCATCACCGAGAACTTGAATGTTCTGAACTGTTTCAGAATCAAGGACACCACCAGCCATTCTGGAAACAATGTCTGCTAGCAGCTGCCAGCTACAACCTTATGGTCTCAAGGTCTCCCCTTGTAACTACGCAACCATTTTGGACTCCAACCAATCCTTACTTAACAAGCATCTTGCCAGTTTCAGTCCTAATTCTTGACAAACAATTTATGTAACTTCGTGGTTTTTGCTTATATACGCCTCCCCTGTTTTGTAGTCCAGCGGAACACAATTCAAGTGCTTCTTGAATCTGTGTGTCCTGGGCTATAGTCCTCAGTTTGACTTGAATAAAATTCTTTTCTATTCCTATTAGAGATTGTTTATTGATTATTTCCCATCAACGACAGGAACTGAGCTGAAAGGACTAGTCCTTTAAAAAAGAAAGCAGGAAGTGGCTTGAGGTAAATTGATGAATACAATGAAAAGGAAATACTTTGCTCCTGGGAGTAATTCACCATCACAGTCTGTTCCAGCAATCAGACTCTTAGAGTTAGCCAGCTGGCTTATTCTGGGATGGAGAATAACACTGGAAGAGAAAGATAACAAGATCGCCTGCAGATCAAATTTGAGCCTAAAAGCCTATTTAGTGATTAAGATGGGAAATGAAGTTGTTGACTACTTAAATGACGGAATTGAGCAAAGGTGAGGGGTGGGCAAAGAAGAGGGGATGTAAGTGAAAACTGGGAGGGTGAGTTTTAGAACTTTACAAGTAAGTTTTTTGTTGTTGTTTTTGGTTTTGGCCACACTGTGTGGCTTGTGGGACTTCAGTTCCCTGACCGGGGATTGAACCTGGTCCACTGCAATGAAAACGTGGAATCTTAACCAGGGAATTCCCAGAGGGCTGAGAATTCAAAGCAACGTACTTTCCCATGTTAAACAATACTGGAACTGAGCATTCTTTCCTGTCCTGATGTGAAATAACTCAGAAAATACACAAAAATAGATTAAGACCTTGCTCTCCAGGAAATATTTATTCCTGGAAGATAAGCCCTGAACCATGTAAAAGAGCTTATTATCAAGAGTAACCTCTTGCTCTTCAAGACTTGCTGAAGACTTTGGTCTTGTCCACCTAGCCAAGCCATTAGACTACAAACTCTGCCCACTCTCAACCAGTTCCTAAATTTTTTAAAGACCTAACAACCCTATAAATATCCTCCCCTGACTTCCTTCTTTTGACACCTATGAAAGCCATCAAAGTGGTGTTCTTTTACTATGTATAATGGGTGTAATTGTCTTAGCGTTGCTTGATCAATGGAGTTTTCTGGTGGTCTTTTGAGCAGTTGTCAAAAGTGAAATGTTGCTCTAAGCTATGAAACAAAAGTTTTATTGTAACTTGTCAGAAATGAGGCCACTATGTCATACCAAATTGCCTTTACGTTTTGAATCTTGTGTTAATTGTCAAGATTTCTTTGGATCCTTCCAAGAATTTTGGATCTAGTAATACTTTAATTCTTTTCACCCTTGAAAATTCAAAAAACTCAGAAGCTTTAGTTCCCATATCAGTCCTGTGGCAACTCTTACCCTCCTTCCTTCTTCCCTCTCCTCCCACCCCCAGAAGGCGGAAGAAGGTGACCAGGGATCGATTTGTATTTGAGACCATGCACCTTCAAGGATGGTTGAAGTACCTATGGCTATTAAATGCATTCAAAACCAAACATTTACTGCGTATTGTTGTTGAAAACAAGCACAGCGCTTGTTTTCCTGGAGGAGGAGGAACAGACAACCTCCAAATCAATGAATATGTAGATAATTATAAATTGGAAAAAATGAACCGAGAGATACAAACAAGGGGCAATAATTTAAGATGATGGGGTTGGTAGGTAGAAGGATAAAAGGACTTATTTAGAGAGGATGGTCAAAGAAGCCCTCCCTGAAAAGTTTACTGGAGCTAAGACCTCAGAGAGGGCAAGGCTGGACAAAGGTGAAGCAGGAGAGTGGTCTAGGACACAAAATTTAAGGAGACCCTCCCTCTCAGGTTTATGTAAGTGTAGGTTCGACACTTTCATGGCCCTGAGATCGAGGGCCTCCTTAAGATTTGCTCCCAGGTGCCTCTCTTTCCTCACCTTAGGGGAGGAGAAATAGCCAGTCTCACACGGACCGGTGTGTGTGTGTGTGTGTGTGTGTGTGTGTGTGTTGAAGAAGGCAGTGGGGTGAAGGGCTGGGGAGAAAGAGTCACAGAAGAGTGAGCCTAGGCAGAAGAAACAGGATACACAGTGGCCCAGAGGTGGAAAAGAGGTTGGTCTGTTTCTGGAGCTGAAAGGTTGCCCTTACATCTGGATCAGAGTGGACAGAGGGAGGAGAGACCCAAGGTGAGGCTGGAGAGGCAGGCAGGTCCCAGCTGAGCTGGGCCTTGTAGGCCCCTTGAGGTACATAGCCCTCATTCTCAATGCAATGAAAATAGGTTTGCATCTGGGAAATGATACGAATGAACATACGTTTGAGCAGATTTCTGCAAAACTGATTGGAAGGGAGCGAGGGTGAAATCAGGGAGACATTAAGAAAGTGTTTGTATTCCTGAAGGCAAGAGAAGATGACCTGGACCAGATGGAGGTAGAAAGAAATGGACGGAGTTGGGATCTCTTTTGAGGAAGAAGTCATAGGACTTGCTGACATGTGAACGTGGAGCTTAGAAAAGAAACGTGGCTGGAGATCTAAGCTGTGGAACTGGATGAGCTCCTCTAGGGAAAGAGAAAGAGGAAGGGAGGGAGGAGAGGAAGTGAAGCAGAGAGACGAGGAGCTGGCTTGGGAAACTCCACACTCAGAAGTTGCTAGAGAAGAGACCAGAGAGGAAATCAGAAGGTGAGGACACACAGCCCACTGTCCATTGACAGATGAATGGACAGACATGTGGTAATATACACACAGTGGAATATTATTCAGCGACAACATGGATGAACCATGAGGACATAATGCTAAGTGAAATAAGCCAGTCACAAAAAGACAAATATTGTATGATTCCACATATACGAGACATCTAAAGAAGTCAAACTCATAGAAACAGAAAGTAGAAGGTTGGTTACCAGGGGAGGGGTGCAAATAATGGGGTGTAATTGTTCAATGGGTATAGAGTTTTGGTTTTGCAAGGTGAAAAAGTTCTAGAGATCTATTGCATAAAAATGTGAATACACTTAACACTACCAATTTTTTTAAATGGTTACAATGGTAAATTTTATGTTATATATTTCTTTATTGCAATTAAAGAAAAGCAATTTTAAAAAAGAAACGTGTTTCTCTAAACAGCCTCACAGACATAGAGAACAGACTTGTGGTTGCCAAGAGGGAGGGGAGTCGGGGAGGGATGGAGTGGGAGTTTGGGATCAGCAGATGCAAACTGTATATAGAATGGATAAACAACAAGGTCCTACTGTATAGCACAGGGAACTATATTCAATATCCTGTAATAAACCATATGGAAAAGAATATGAAAAAGAATATATATGTGTCTAACTGAATTACTTTTCTGTACAGCAGAAATTAACACAACATTGCAAATCAATTACACTTTAATTAAAAAAAAATTTTTTTAAAAGGGTCAGCTACAAAACAAAACAAAAAGAATGGTGTTTCTATAAAGGGAGAAGTGGTCAACTGAGTTGAGGGCTGCCAAGAGAGCAAGCAAGAAGAGAACACAGAGTTAATACATAGGTTCACTAAGATGGAGAACAAACGCCAGTGACCTTTGTACAGATGGCTGCAGTAGCGTGAAAGAGGAAGCAAAATTAAGAGAGAACTGAAGGTTAGGAAGTGGACACAGCCCGTGTGGACAGTTCTCAGGAGAAGGTTAGCTAAGAAGAAAGTCATGGGGCAGAGTGAATAGGAGGAGGGGGAGCTAGTCTTTTGGTTTTTTAGGAAAGAAGAGACTTGAGTATATGTGAAGGTTAATGGGATGATCCATTGTAGAGGGAGAGATTGATGAAGCAGGAAATAGGAAATCTAATGGAATGTCACCCTAGAGAAGATCTGAGGAGATGGGGACAGAGCTCCTGGGAAGAGACAAGTGTTGACAGGAAGTCAGATGCTTCTTCTAACATGACAGGAGGGAAGGAGGAGAAGGTGGGGCTGCGTGAAGGTGGGTTTGTGGGTTTGGAGGTGAGAAGTGGATAGAGTTCTCACCTCGTTTCTATTTTCTTTGTAAAACGTGAGATGAGATTGATAGTGTGAGGGCTGGTGGGAAGTTAACATCAGCGGTTTGAAGAGAGCGAATGTATCTCATCAGTCATCCAGGATCATGGCAGAATGAGCCTGCCAGAGAATCACAGCAAGACTGACCAACCCCTGAAGGGGCTGTGGAATTCTGCATTCATTATTTTAAAGTGATAAATATAAATATATTTTCTATTTTATCAATTGTAAGTCGCACCTCTGAAATCGAGATACACTCTGGTATTGTTCCATGGTTTCCTAGCACTGATTCAGAGTTTAATTACCTGCATTGTTGTTTCTGAGAGGTCCACAAAGCAATGGGCATCTTTTAATCAATGGCATCTTAGAGGCAGTGAAATGCGGTAATTTTATTCCTGCCAGGTTCAGCTGCTAGTGTGCAGATGTGGAGAAGGCCTTTCTTTCAGGGTTTCAAAGACAAGACAATAGCTGTCAGTCACAAAGAGACCTATTTGAGTCCACTAGAGGAATAATATAATTGCAATGTGATTGTAAGCACTGACTTCTGAGGAGATCAGCTCTTCATTACTGGAAGTGTTTCATCGGAAGTTTGGTCTATGAGGCCAATCTCTAAAATCTTTTGCCAGGTTAAGACTCTCATCAAATTCTCTTGTAAGCTTAACTGCCATGAGATGACAGTTCAAAATCCCTTCACCAAGGTGTCCTATATTGGATGCTCAGGAGCTGTGTCCTACATGGAGGTATGGTTATTGAAGAAAGGGTCCAAAATCATGTCTCCATTCATCAAATATTTATTAATTACCTACTGTATGCCAAGCAGTCTGTTACTTTGGGAGGAAATAAAAATAAATAAAAATCTAGGTCTCTGATCTAAAGGAGTTTATAATCTGCTATAAGAGACAGTTAACAAACAAAGAATTGTCACCAGAGGTGTTCATTCATCCAATCACTTGTGTAACATGTATTTATTGAGCTCCTACAAAGCACCAGGCACAGTTCTAGGTGTGGAAATACAGCAGTGATAAAATTCACCAGGTTCCTGCCCCCATGGTCTTTACCTTCTAGTGGAGGAAGACAACTAACCAGAATATTCCAATAAGCATGATCATTTGCACTAGTGATATGTATGAAGAAAATATTGGAATATGATAGAGAATGACTGGGGTGCTACAATCAGAGTAACAGTTTGGCTACAAGTAATAGAAAACCTAATGATCACAGCAGTCCTAGGAGCATTAATTATTTATCTAAAAAGTCCAGAGGTTATTGATCCCAGAGTGGGTTCAGTAATTTAGTGGTGTCATTAAGGACCAGGGCTTTTTCCATCCTTCTATTCCCCCATCCTCAACATATTGACATTTTCCTCAGGCTTGTTGCCTCATGGTTGCAAGATAGCTGCCATAGCTGCAGTAGCTGCCATAGCTTACATCCTCCTACAGTTTCCAAAGCCAGAAGGGAGAAAAGGGTAGGTGAAGAGGGGCAAGATAACTATTTTTTTCCTAGTGTAGCTCCCTTATTTTATCAGGAAAAATCCTTCCTAGAAGCTCTCTTTTCTCCCAATAGACTTCCCCTAAGGCTCATTGAACACAAATGGTCATCTGCCTACAGTAACCAGCAAAGAGGACCTGTATTGCCACAGTTGGTTCAAAATAATGATGAGTTATCAAATCTAGATTTTTGGCAAGAAAGAAGACAGAATGACCTTGGGTAAGTAAATAATGACTACCAAATCAGGGGATGTTTCTCTGAGGAGATGACATTTGAACCGAAACCTCAATGATGAGGTGGTGCCAGTCTTGTGTACCACGTACCATGGTGGTGTGGAGGCGGGACCTGGGCCAGGCTAGTTGGTCATGGAAGTTTCAACAGCAGAGGAGACACCTGAGGACAAGAATGAATCACCAGGTGAAGCTCTGGGTGGAGATGGGCGGAGGCCTTTCAGGCTGCTGGAGAGGCTAATGGAAAGGAGAAGGAATGTGACCCAATTTGTAAGCGAGAGAAAGACAAGACGGCTTAGGTCGCAACCCTGGTGAAGATGACTTCAGATGGGAACATTCTGATCCCAACATTACAAAAGTAGTGATAAGGTAACGGTATGCAAAAAGAGGATACTCAGCTTCACTTCAGGCTGTGGAGGAGACTTCCTCAAGAAAGAGACAGTTGATTTGGAGTTTCAGAGACTTGAAACAACACGATGAAAAAGCTTCAACAAGGCATTACCAGTGTGTAATGTGTGAGTCAGGGAGCGACTGGTGATGAGATTGGAGCCACGCTGGGGAGCTCTGATTTATTTAATTTGGGCCAGTAAATTTTGTCTTTTCAAAAGTTGAGAGTCCCTGGTAAAAATAAATGAGCTGGTTTTCTCCTTTGTGCAGTGTGAAGTTGGGTTTGGATGATCTCCAAGAACACCTCCATCATTTATATTCCTGGTCTCTAGTAGATGCTCAAGAAAAGTTTACCGAGCAAATGAACTATGAACAAACCTCAGTCTTTCCTGTCGGCAAAACTTTGCCCGTCAGTGTAAATTGGACGTGTCCTTCCAGGCCTGACCTGGCCCTGCAGGCTCCATGAAATGGCCCTGGGCCAGCCTCCATCAACCCTTCCCTGCTTTGGACTTACTGCTTCCACTCTTAGCTGAGAAGGCCTTGTACATTCCCCACATTTATGTTTCTTTTCTTCCCAACTAGACTGTGAGCTCTGAGAAGTCAGGAGTGGTATTTACATAAATCAATATATCCACAAACATATGGGACACTGGGTATATGGTATATACACAACAAAAATATTGAATTTTCCCATCTGATGAATGGACTTGAGTGGATTTCAACCCCAAAGGGGATTCTCAAATCTCTGGTTGTTCCCTAGACGATCCAGAGCAATCCAGGAAGCAAAATGAGGATGAGGGAGCTCAGCGATTGAAAATGAGGAGTGCCTCTCACTGTGTTACAAGAACTCCTTAATGTGGGTTTTGAAAATTACCATGCTTTAGTTAAATGTGAGTGTGGTTTTTGAAACATGGCCTTCAGAGAGCTAGAAAGTCCATGAATGCTGAAAAAATTTGGAAAGGATCTGTGAGTGTTTCAAAGTTAGAAAGACACATCACTCTGCATGTTGTCTTCCAAGAGCCTCGGTCCTTGCGTCTGTCAGTAGAGGCTAGGTTATGCTGAAGTAACAAATAGCCCCCAAATTTCAACAACTAGAAACAATCAAGGGTCACATTTTGCTCATGCCCATCACAGGTCGGCAGGGCCCATGCTTATTCCTCAGGAACCCAGGATGGAGTGGCTACCATTTTGAAGTGCTGGTTACCACAGCAGAACAACTTGCCTGACCCCTCCAACCACGAGGAGGTTAGGAATGGCAATACCACCTGGTACCTGAACTAGGGACATCCAGAAACAATTAGAGAACCATGCTACCATAATCCTAGTTACCAGAAAGCCAGGCAAAGACAGAGCTCCAAGCACAGACACTTGAGTTTTCTATATCCCATTTTCAGGCTTAGGCAGATGCATGAGGACGTTAGTAGTTATGACCAAGTACCACAGATCTTGTGCCACCTCTATAGTCCTGGATCCCTTGCCAGAAAGGGAAGCCTTGGCTATTTGTGAGAGTCTGCGTGTGTCACCCAGTGTGTGACTCATCCATTCTCCAGTACTCTGCCCCTCCTACCTCAGGAGCTACTCCCAAGCAGGATTTGCCTGTCAGGCTGCAGGTCCCCTGCATATGGGGCTGGCTGCCTGTGCCAGAGCAGGGCCAGCCTGAATGCCTCAGCCTGGGGAGCCACCATTCAGGGCTAAATTGACAGCTCAGAGATACAGGAGTTCAGCCTGCTAATTTGCTGCAAAGTATGGCAAAGGAAAGCCACTGACACCTGTGTCTCCAGCTGCCAGGGAGTGGGGCGAATTTGCCAGTGACTTTGTCACTGGCTAGCCACAGTGAGTAGTCCCATGCTCCTCTCCCTCCAAGGACTTCCTTGGGAGAATTTCAGAGTTGAGCAGCCAATTATGATTCTACACTTTCGAGGCTTTGTAATTTGGGCTTTCGTTAATAACATAGACAGGGAATAAGTATTCAAAAGGAATTTGGTAACCTGGGGGCACTTGACATAATTCAATAAGAGCACTAGTCTGGTATGAAAATATTTTTGCTTTTACTGATTACTCTCTGCTTCTCTGATCCCATGCAAATATCAGAGTCCAGGAAACTGGAATCTTTAAAGGAATTATTTTCTTCTTCTCATGACCTGAAAGTGATTAAGTACAACTACAGAAGCTAATTCACTTTTCTAACCATTATTTTCCCTCATCACACTTTGTAAAGTTTTATCTATAATTTTGACTTATTATCAAGTCATCACCAGCTTTAAAGTCTCCTTGAATACAGAGGAATATTTTTACACCTTCGCATGCACAGATACACACACACACACACACACACACAAATCCTGCACTTCCAATACTAACCTATGGCATTAAGAATTCCTGATCTTGGACATTATTTTCCTCAGATCAGACTTTCTCAGGAGGAATATAAACTTTGGAGAGATTTTTCTTGGCTCGTAAGCTTGTCTGCCTTGCGTTGTTCTTTGCACGGGGAGGGTGGGGGAGGACACATAGACGTCTCCCTGTCCATTTCCTTTCATGTCCTTCCTTAAAATATTGTTGGAATTGATGCTTATCTCGATTCCTTCCTTTTTCTGAAGGATTCTTTGTCAGTATTTGTTGAGTGTGAATTTTGAAAGTTTAGTTCTGCTTAGAAACTTTTATCCTTTGAATTTTGAGTTTTTCCCCTCTAAAGTAAACTTGCAGATTAAAGAGTGAGGCTTGAATGGACCTCATCTTATTTGGGTTTATTAAATTTTCCCTACAAGGTTCATGCATATTCTTACAGTTTGGAAAAATCAGCTTATTTGTAGCTCACAGAAATGATTTCAGGTACGTTTCTGGGCAAATGTTTAGCCTTAAAAATTGCAAAACTTAAAAGACAGCAAAAACTATTTTCTGTCTTTAGGGATTGTACCCTAAGATCATACAGACCCAAATCCCTTTCCAAAAGTATTTGCATGATATAGAGTTACGGCATCACTGTCTTTTTACCCAATAAATGAAATTTTGTAAACAGAAACCAAGACTCTTATTCAAATATGATGAGATCAGGGGACAGCTCTAAGCCTGGTGACTGCCTGGTGTTTCTAGAATTGGACATGGCAGCAGAGGCACAGGGGTTGGGAGTGGAAGTGTTTTGCCTGGGTCCAGGCAATAACCAATAACGGGGAGTAGTGTCTATAGACAATCATATTTCTAAATATGTATAAAAAAATAGAACTAACTTATAGTCAGTCTACTTCTATTGTCAGCAGGTTCTGGTGATTCTAAACCACATGAGTAATAAAATACTTCTCCCCACTGGGGCAAACCACTCCCATCCCTCCCCACCCCAATCCCTTGGTATGGCGCCTGCTTTGTGCAAGATTTGACTTAATTCACCAGTGGCAAAACAATCTACGTTAGAACACAGTAGCTACTTCCACAAAGCCACAGTTTAACATATGGTCTAATTTCTTGAATCCCACTCTCTTGGGAATGCACGGCTTCTGTTTTTTTAAAAATATATTCCTCTTAATGTAATCTTCATCTCTCAAGTCAATAAACACTTTATTGTTGTTTTTAATTTAGGGATGAGGTTATAGAATTTTATCACCTCTGCATATTATTCCTGAATCTTTTGACTGTAGTAAACAAACTCCTAAGTCACACTACTTTTAGCCCCGAAGGTGGGTTTATGATGATGATACTGGGGTATCTCATAGAACCCAGGGCATGAAATACAGGATCTTATAAATACAGGATTATAAAGAGTGTCACCAGGATGGTCTTTATAATCTTTGTTTTTCTTGGTGTATCTACTTCATTTTGTGCTATTTTTCCTTCTGTAGTTGGGATGTTCTCAATTCCATTATAGTAATATCACTTGAGAGTTTAAAAATAAAACCCCACTCATCCCTAAATGTTAACAAATAGTGCAATCTAGGTGAAGGGTATGTAGGGTTCACTGTACTATTCTTTCAACTTTTCAGTAGTAATGAAATTATTCAAAATTAAAAGTTTGGGAAAAATATTAGTGTCTGAACCTTACTGCCAGAAATTCTGATTCAGTGCTCTGGACATTGGCAACCAGACATTGGTAATTTAAAAAAAAAAGCTCTCTGGGAATCCTAATGTGTAAAGTTGGAAATTACTGCTGTGGGCTGCTGTCTTTTTCAGCTTCTCTAGGAGAGAGTGAGTCCCATTTCTTTCCTGAAAATTCCTGGGGTGAGGACTGGTCAACCCAGCTTGGGTCAGCTGCCTTCCTCTAACCCAGTCAGCTGTGGCCAGGCCCATCGTTCAACATCGCTGCATGCATGGTAAACCCAGAAGATGTAGGCAGTTTCCAGAAAAGCGTGGGCGGGTTAAGGGGTCAGCTAGGCAAAATGATTAATGATAGTAATAGTAATAGTAGTAGTAGTAATAGGTGTCCAGTGTATTCCTCCAATAGAAATGCAAATTGAGTCCTTAACCACTACATTTGAGAATATCTGACTGTTGATAAGCCAAAGCCATTATTTCCTGTTTTAGCTATTTTTCAAATTATGTCATTGTTTTCAAAGAATGGAATGATGGAGTATTATTCTTTGTTAGTGTGAAGGTTTTGAATAGCAAAATGCAAATTAAATATATTTGATAACAAAACCCAAAACTTTGTCCATATTGAAATAGCCCTTACAAGTTGCTATGCATTAAATCATGTATAGGAATAAATACCATTCATGACGGTCACGTCTAGGCATAATGTTCCGGTTGTAGCAGGTATACATTTTCCACCATCATACACATCTGGTCTTTAAAATTTCACATTTCCATAAAGAAGTTCTCTAAATCAGCAAGTAGGCTCTGAGTCATACCTCCGTGCACAATTGTCTTTTAGGAAATTCTATCTCAGTCTTCTGTTTGAAGGGATTGCTTCTTGCCAAGGATCTGGCAAGAATTCTGAGAGTCTTACACAGTCACAAATTGTCTTATAGCTGGAAGAGAGTGGCACCATCACTGCTGTGCCAGCTCGGGCATGGTCACCTTTGTGATGGTCCCTCATGCTGTGGACCTGCTATTTCAGCCTTCCTTGCACCCTGAGTCACCCACAGGAGGTCCTGTCCCCTCTACGGGCATTGGGTCACCAATGACCAGGCAGTCTGTGCTCCAGGGGTGTCGGTATTGATGAGGGGAAGCAGGGATGCGTGATGCTGATGCAAAACAGCTGAATGATGACATGTTCCAGCTGGTTCCAAGAAGAGAGCTGGGCTTCCCCGAGCAAGAACTGGACTTTAAGACAGAGGAAGACTCTGTGATTCCTGAAGGAAGAGAGAGGAGGAAGAACATGTGGTGAAGGAGGGGCATTTTCCGATGCCCCTGGGAAGTTGCAGGCACGGGGCATGATCTGGACAGTCTTTGGCCCTTGAGAAAAGAGTCAGTGTGATCTCTGTGGACCTGGCTACCGGAGACGAGAGTGGGACACAGATGTTTCAGTGTGGGCCAAGCGGGGCTGAGCACAGACGTCCAAAGACGTGGTTGTGCATCTCTGGCGTGGCTGGTGTCACATCCTTGCATGCCTCTCTCTTGATGCCAGGATATCGTCCCTGAGGCGGAAGGAAGAGGAGAGGAAGGAGCAAGTGACGAATTGATTGAAAGAGACCTAGCGTAAACGGAAAGTCAATGAGTTTACCTCGTGGGGGCAAACTTTCCATCACTGGTGCTAATTAAATTCAGCTAGAGTGCAAAAAACAGTTCCATCTTTTCCTGCCTAGTTTGATGACTGCTAGCTGTGTACCGCTGCATAGAGAATCATGGTCTCTGTGGACTCGTCCTAAAGGTAGACTTTAAGTACCGACTCTTCCTCCATTTATTCATCCAGAGGGCCTTGCTTCCCTCCAAAATGCTGGTTGTGTCTCTGAGATGCTCCAACTCATTCACCTGAGCCCTCTGTGCCTTAGTTCTCCTTGGTTGCTTCCTCTGTCCAGGATCTCATCCTGCGAAAGCCATCTAGAAACTTATTTGGTACCAAAGTCTCTTCCTGCCCAAGGACCAATTTGTAAACAAATTACCCTTTGAATAGAAACATCGATGCTTTGACTATTTACTCCCTCATTTCATCACCCAGAATGAGAGGAAAATTACAGTATTTTCAGACATTCAAAGATTAAGAGAGTTTACCACTCTATCTTCATTAAAGAAGTTTGAGAAGATACATTCCAGCAAGAAGTAAAGTGAATATAGAGAAAAGGCATGTAGTACAAGAAAGAATGTGAAACATGAGGGACCACAGGAGGAAAGGTGTCTTTTTTCCAGAACTCAGAACTGAAGGGGATGGACATATTCTTTCAGGTTTAAGAGTTAGATGGCTCCCTGTTTCCATATTGATTTTTTTAATTCCTGAAGATCTATTTGGAGACATTTTCCTCTTTCTATTTATATTAGAAAATAATTATTCATGACTCTTCCATATGTATGAGTTATGAACAGTTATCTTCATATATATATGATATAAATGGGAGAAAACCAAATGTCAAATAAGACGGTGCTAAAGTTCACCAAAATATCATGAAACTATTGCATCTTATTGAATGATGTTCCCATGACTATAATAAAATTGTAATATTATATATATATAATATTGCTCCCTCATACTATTATATTATCAAAGCTCTCGAGAAATGTTTTTAATGTTTGTGTAATATTCCTTTATATAGATTGATCAGATTTACTGTGCACTTTATTATTTGACATTTATACTGTTTTCATAGTCTTTTTTTTGCTAATATATATCCAAGTGCCCTCAGCAAAGTTGCATATCATGCTTTTTTCTGTACTTGAAGTTATTTCTATAGGATAGAGTCTGAGAAGTGCTGCAATGCCACAATAATTTGGGTTTACCTAGTTAATTAACCTTCCTTTCCAAATTTTGTATGTTTGTAATCCCTTGAATTTATCTTGGCTGCCCCTGTCAGATTAAATTCCCTCTTTGGTTTTGTGGTGACTCACGGGGTAGGCGGTTCTCAGGGTACAACTTTACCAAGTGCTTGACATAGATGCCACCTGCCTATGTTCCTCCCAGTTTACTATTTACCTTTCAGGTGTGAGTAATCATCCATTACTCAGCACTGCTTGAAATCTGCATGCATGAAGAGGAAAACATCCAATTCAAAAGAGGTTGACTAGCGAAGCTGGCCAAGGCTCAGGGGAACCAATGAAAATGATTTAAAGTTTAAAAAACTGAGCATCTTATACTCCAATAAAGATGTAAAAATAAATAAATAAATAAATATACAACTGAAAAAAAATAAAGGATAAATGGAAAATTAGATTCCATAAATAAAGCATGAAGACTGGATACCAGAATAACAAAAACAAAACAAAACAAAAAAACTGAGCATCTGGAGAAAACAGAGGACTTACCTAAACATATGGGTGGGTAGCTCTGTGGGTGGGGCTGGGATCGTGGTGAGCCATTCTTGCTCCCAAGAATTTGGCCCACTGACCTGGGTCAGTGCCTTTACTTCCTACTGTTGAAGAGGTTACCTCTTGGATGTTAGAATGTACACTTACCTGGGATGGTTAAATCACAAACCATTAGTATCCATTTTCACACGACTGGTAGTCAGCTTATCTGATTAGTTAACTGTTCCTTCTTGGCAGTCAGAGGAATTCCGAAAGGCTAAGACCCAAGAAAGGAGGTTCTTGATGTGGGAAAAGTTGCCTCAGAGTAAAAGGAGCTCTGCCCAAGGAGGGACATTCTAGACTGGAGCCAAAAGTGAGACCCTGAGCATCAGGGTGCAGCATGGAGATGAGTCAGGGTGAAGACTGGAGGAGTTCTGAAGGCAATTCTACTCAGTTTGTACATTTTTAAAGGTTATTTAAACCTAGATCTACCTCTATCTCTCTATCATCTATCTACCTCTATCTATCTATCTATCTATCTATCTATCTATCTATCTATCTATCTATCTATCTACCTATCTATATCTCTGTCATCACTATATCCATCTATCTCTATCTCTATCTCTAATCTCTATTTCTATCTCTATCTCTAAATTTAGTGGGGGATGGAGATGGTAATCAGCCTTTTTACATCTCCAATGAGGACAGGAAGGAAGACAGGGACAGAGTGATGTAATTAAAAGTGCCCTGGATCAGGAGTCAAAAGAGTCTGGTTCTTCCAGTAACTTGGGGTGTGACCTTTGAAAAGCCGCTTCCTATCTGGACAATTTCCTCTTTGATAAAAAAAAGGGAAAATGATAACTTCTCTGCCTATCACATAAAATTTTATGATGTCAAGGTGAAAGTTATATGTGAAATGTTCTGAAAGAATTAACCCCATACAAAGATAAGCTCTTTCTTATAGTAAGAAAGCTACATGACATACTGAAAAAAATCACAGACCTGGGTTCAAATCCCAACTATGCCACTTAGTACCTGTGAGGTTAGCCAGGGTCAACTTTTAGCCCCTTAATTTTGGAAAATTATGGAGGTCACTTCAGTCACTCAGAACTACCTGATGGTATTAAAAGAGCCAATGTAGGTATAGTGCTGGACACAGAGTAAATAGACAGTATCTATTTGTTTTACCCTCCTCTTGCCTTCCATAATGTCTGCATTCAGGCAGGAGGATGGGATTGGTCATTGACTAGAGGTGAGACAGTGGGATGTCTACATGACAGATGCTATGGAATCTTCTGAGATCATCTGAAGTGTATTCCCACAGTCTGGGAACTTCCATGGTGTTTTGTGGATCTCACTGGAAGCCTCAGCAATTCACTACAAAACCTAATTATGCAAGCAGGAGCCGCAGACTGTCAGCTGATGAAGCTGGTGATTGAAATACTCCTGGGTGTCTGGTCAAGTTCTGTCTGGAGTTTTGTTGACTCTTGTTTGTGATTGCCGTGATTGCTATTCCAATACTTTCTTTTTTCCTAATCAAGATTTAAGGGTTAAAGTTGTAGAGTTTTTTTCTTCCCAAAATCACCCTATAAAATTGCTCTGGTCTCTATCACTTGTGTGTGCAAGTGTGTTTAAATTAAGCAAATGTTTGTTTCCAATGAGGCCATACTCAGAACACATCTCAGCGTGCAGCTCACGTGTTTTCTTTCTGCCTGTTTTGTCTTTGCCAGGCAACCACTTGGCTTTGGGGTGGAGGAATTCGACATAGAGATAGGAAGAGATATTTCAAACTTAAATTGCTAACAAAGATGGGAATCATTTTGTGGAATCTGGAACTTGGGGACACTTCCTGTCATGTCTGTTTGTCTAGCTTTGACTCTGAGGGTCCAGATGTCTCTAGGGAGCAAACCCCAGACAAGTTCCCACCCCCCGGGGTGGTACTTCAGAAGGCCATTAGACCATGACTTCCTTAGATGCCGAGGGCACACGGAAAGAAGTCATCCTTGCTGGCATTGTTTAATTTCTATTTAGGACATCGTTGTTTAATTTTTGTTAGGACATTGCTTAGAAATGAGAAGCTTATTTTACGTCTGTTGAAAAAAGACATAAATTAACATTTTAAGCACCTTTTTCAGATTTGGAAAGCAGTCAACAGAGAATGAGAAAATATGTTAGGTTAGAAGTTTGGAAATGTTATCTCTGCAGATCTAGCTTTGTAATCATACACCGTGCTGAGTTTTGTTTTTGTTTCTGTTTTGTTGATTTTTTTTTTAATAAGGTAGAGGGAAACAGTTTCTTAATAAAAAACACGCCAACACTTTGTATTTGGCACGTTTTATTGTGTGAAATTTCAGTGCTGAGGTGATTGCTTCATGAGTTTTTTGTTTGTTTGTTTGTTTGTTTTTGGTGAGAATCACATGAAGTGACTGTTTCTTTTCAGGTTGTACGTTCTTGAGAGATAAGCCTTTTCTGAAATAAATGTCTGTAGTGAATTTTTTTTGGCTTGGACTACACGGAAACATTTTCAAGCATCTGTCTGAGAGGGAAGAGTTCCACTCCAGCTTCCCCTGCGTTTCAGAACGGGGTGGGGCTGACCTGGGGAAGGAGGTCTGGACCATTAGAGACCTTCTCAAAAGAAAACGGGGAAGGAGGCCAGGTGGGGGGAGTGGGTGGTCAAAGATTGGATTCCTGGGGCTTCCCTGGTGGCGCAGTGGTTGAGAATCTGCCTGCCAATGCAGGGGACATGGGTTCGAGCCCTAGTCTGGGAGGATCCCACATGCCGCGGAGCAACTGGGCCCGTGAGCCACAACTACTGAGCCTGCGCGTCTGGAGCCTGTGCTCCGCAACAAGAGAGGCCACGATAATGAGAGGCCCGCGCACCGCGATGAAGAGCGGCCCCCGCTGGCCGCAGCTAGAGGAAGCCCTCGCACAGAAACGAAGACCCAACACAGCCCAAAAAATAAATAAATAAGTAAATAAATAATAATTAAAGGTGCTAAAAAATAAAAATTAAAACAAAAAAGATTGGATTCCTGTTACTGTCCTGCCGCAGACTCTTTTGCTTCTTCTAAACTTTCTGCTTTCACTAAACTAGAGAAAGAGCTCATGACTATCGCTAAATGTCAACAAATCTGGAAGAAAAATGATTTTCCTGAAGTCCACATTAAAACACATCACTTCTAGTAAGTCAGACAGGAAAAGACAAATATCGTATGATATCGCTATATGCGGAATCTTAAACAAATGATGCAAGTGAACTTATTTACAAAACAGAACAGACTCACAGACTTAGAGAACAAACTTATGGCTACCAGGGGGAAGGGTCAGGGGAAGGGATAGTGAGGGAGTTTGGGATTGACATGTACACACTGCTATACTTAAAATGGATAACCAACAGGGACCTACTGGACAGTACAGGGAACTCTGCTCAATATTATGTAACAACCTAAATGGGAAAAGCATTTGTAAAAGAATAAATACATGTATATGTATAACTGAGTCACTTTGCTGTACACCTGAAACTAACACAACATTGTTAATCAACTATACTCCAATATAAAATTTAAAAGTTGAAATAAATTAGATAAATAAAATATGTCACTTTATTCAGAGAGCAATCTGTCTTATAAGTGAAATACACAAAAACGTCAACTTTAGAAAATGTTCAGTTTGGTGAAAAGAATTGAGAAAAGGCTAAAAATACACTAAAAATTAATCACTCTGTTGCTGAAAGTTGGGGAAAGATAGCATTCCAGAGTTGTGGTCCCCAGTGCTAGGATAAGATAGCACTGGATAGTAAGGAAGATGTCAGAAAACTCTGGGCCCCAGGTAGCAGCGTAACTATCAAAACAGGCCATACTGCAAAGTATAGTAAAGGTCATTACCACATAAAACACAAAGTACTCATTTTGCTGCACAGAGAAACATAATTTTAGTAATAAACAGAAATAAATGTTATTAATTTTGATAAAAATGAAAACAACTATATTTAAAATTTAAAACAAAATGACAGTAAAGAATTTTTTCAATATGGATTAAAAATGTTAAACAAACAGAATACTTTTCATCTTGATTTGTTGACCTTAACTAACCATTCAACTCCTCCCCCTATTCCATTTTTTAGAATCCATTGGAATGCCTGGGCTGAGTCGTGCTAACTCTATGAAAATTTGTTGTCTTGTATCATCCCTTAAATGTTTTATTTGATTAATTTTAGGTACGAGGAAGAACATGATGAGACTCTTAATAAACATTAATGTGATTCAGAAAAACATGGACTCATGCTCAGATTTTGAGAATTTTGTCAACAAATTTATCAGTAGTTGTAATTTTTTCCAATTTTGATGAATTTACCCAAAGCAGTAATTGCATTGGTGATGATTCTGATAAGTCCCTTTGATGATTTTCATCCTGAAATTTTCATCCATTTGAATGACTTAGGTTGGAATAAAGGGTGCACACATGACTTCAATTTACTTGAAAAAAATAAATAAATTAAAAAAAAAAAAAAGGGCTTCCCTGGTGGCGCAGTGGTTGAGAATCTGCCTGCCAGTGCAGGGGACACAGGTTCGAGCCCTAGTCTGGGAGGATCCCACATGCCGCGGAGCAACTAGGCCCGTGAGCCACAACTACTGAGCCTGCGCGTCTGGAGCCTGTGCTCCGCAACAAGAGAGGCCGCGATAGTGAGAGGCCCGCGCACCGCGATGAAGAGTGGCCCCCACCTGCCGCAACTAGAGAAAGCCCTCGCACAGAAACGAAGACCCAACACAGCCAAAAATAAATAAAAATTAAAAAATAAAGGAATTCCTAAAAAAAAAAAAAAAAAGGAGCTTAGCATTTGCTCCTTTACATGTTTTTGGTATTTATCCATTCAGCCACCACAGGGAAATTCTGCTCTTCAGGGTTATAGAAAATAGTTATTTTGTCCCCTTCTCTTCGTGTTTTTACAGGCAACGTAAGTTAGGATTATACCCAGAAGTTCATTATCAGCTGGTTGATTGTCTGCGTCAGTGGTTTTCCACACTGGCTGCACCTCAGAAACACCTAGAGAGCTTGTAAAAAATACCACTGTCCAGGTTCCACCCAAGAAAATTTAAACCAGAAACTCTTGGTGTAGGATGGAGTCTTTTTTTTTTTTTTTTTTTTTTTTTAAAGCTCCCCAGTGATTCTAGTGTGGTGCCAGGGTTAAGAACCACTGGTCTGGGTTCTAGGCAAATTTGTCCTAACTTCTTGCAATCCTTCCTTCACTCTGTCCACTAGCTGTAGCCATTGCAAGTCAGTGTTTTTAGCCCTACTCAGAGGAAGTAGGCTATCATCTCTCTTCTCCTCTCCTACTTTATAGGTCTCTGACTCCTAGGTCACCATCTCCTACAGTCCAGATTTAATTCTTTCTCCTTGGGGTGCCTGCCTGGGAAGTGTCAGTCCCAGCTCCCCAAAACTAGGATAATAAACATACTTGTCTGCGTTCATTTTCTATCCGATGTGATGAATGAATCTATGCTCACGTGGTAATAATTCCATCAGTGAGTTACTATATTTCCAATCCACAACATAGACCTGAAACACAAGGATACTTTAGACCCAGGTGCATCACAAGGGCATGATGGTACTGTTGAGAATTTCGAGGACTAGGGGTCATTTTCCTGTTTCTCTCTCTCTCCACGGTACTCAACTGCCTTCTCCCCACCTCCCTCCCAAACTAGAGGCTCCTTCAGAAGAGGGATCCA
Organism: Eubalaena glacialis; assembly: GCF_028564815.1. NCBI lineage: Eukaryota > Metazoa > Chordata > Mammalia > Artiodactyla > Balaenidae > Eubalaena > Eubalaena glacialis. The sequence continues at coordinate 29,011,547 of NC_083722.1, read as the reverse complement.
GGCTCTTCCAGGGAAGAGGAGGATCTCTCACACCAGCCTGTTCCCATGTGGTCAGTGGTTCTAAAACAAAAAAGGAGAAGGATGAAGTAAAAGCGTGAAATAAACTGCTGTAGGTCACAATTCTCCATATGCTTTTTTAAAAAAATTGAGATATAGTTGATTTACAATATTATGTTAGTTTCAGGTGTATAGCAGAGTGATTCAGTATTTTTATAGATTATACCCCATTTAAAGTTATTACAAAATAATTGCTATATTCCTCTTGCTGTACAATATATTCTTGTAGCTTATTTTATACCCAGTAGTTTGTACCTCTTAATCCCCTACCCCTATCTTGCCCCTCCCCCCCCCACTGGTAACTACTAGTTTCTTCTCTATATCTGTGAGTCTGTTTCTTTTTTGTTATATTCACTGATTCGTTTTTTTTTTTTAGATTCCACATATAAGTGATAACATACAGCATTTGTCTTTCTCTGTCTGACTTTTTTCACTAAGCATATATACTATGCTTAGCGAAATAATTCTCCATGTGCTTTCAGTAATTGTGATAATCGAAAACAGACTACTAACGACAAATCCAACTATCCTTTTGTCTTCCACAGAACATTTCTTCTGATTTTTCTCGTCACCCCACCAAAGGGCCAATCTAGCAAACCAGGCTATACTCCTAACTTGGGAGGTGAGTACAAAGCAAAGGGGACCCCATATACATGGCCTGTATGTGATATTTCTTTAAAAAAATCACAATTTGATTAATTCTAATCAGAAATGATTTTTTCTTGGTTGAAAGGATTCTTCTCATACAACCTACTCTCACCTAGCTCTGTTAGAGATATATTCACACTTCTAATTCTTGGACTTCTGAAATTTTTACTGTCCCTGCAAAACAGTCAGGCCTGTCCGAGGATGCGTGTAAATCAGCCTGAGTGTATTTGAGAGGGGAGTGAGCGGATGCGCTATCGCTACCGAGCTGCTCCCTCTTTTCCTCCCCTTTAGTTCTCCATCCCCAGGACATCCTCCATGATATCAACAACATCCCCAAATTTCCCACTGTTGCCCCCTCTCTTCCCCAGTGTTAAAAGATCAAGGAATTATGACACACACTATCCATGTGAGACCTCGGAGATAGTGTAGATGTTAATTTACATTTGCAGGAGGGTCTGAGACAGAGAGAAACAGAGGGAAGAGAACTACAGGGTGAAACAGACAGGGACACTTAGCGACATGGCATGGCAACTCAGAGTTGGAAGAGAGCCGCCAGATACCCCGACATGTGCAGCCAAGTCTTCCAATCCTCTATCTCCATTTCCCTCTAGATCTAGAGAGAGAAGACCAGACAGGGAGATGGAGACACCCACGCCGGGACCTCCACCTTCACAGTGAGACAGAGAGATGCAGAGAGAGGCTGAGGGTTACAGAGAGAGACCCAGAGAAATACAGAAAGAAACAGAGAGAGCAACACACACAGAGACACATAGAGTGACAGAGACAGAGAGCTGTAGAGAAAGCCTCCCTCCCCGACCCCAGTACATCCGGCTCCAGCAGCCTCTGTGGCTGAGACCTTCTGCAGCAACCCAGGGCCTTGTACAAAAAAGAGGTCTTTTTCCAAGAGGAAAGGACGTGGTCCAGCTTGCAGAGAGACAAGGTTTGTAACTCAGCATTTGCGGATGAGGGAACAAAGCTGTTCCCTGGATTCCAGAGTGACTTAAAGGGAAGAGACTCACCATTTGCCAAGGGGGTTCTACACAAAGCGGCTTATTGTTCAAGAAAGAGTGAATCCATGACACAGTTGTCATGAGGCTTTTGGATCTTGCTGCTTGTACATTAAAGCTGTGATTGTCTGTTCTTGACCAGGTCATACATTTCAGGAGCGCAGGACCCCCAGGAGAAATGTGCAGATTCCTGTCTTCTTGCCTCTGGGGAGTATGAAAGAAGCCTCCCTCTCAGTGGTGCTGATGGAGGAGGGCATGAAGTGTAGAGAGGATGGAAGCCCCCTGTCTGAGCTGTTCTGTGCCGCTAATGTTTCCCCCCCCCCACTGTCAACATATATATATGCCATGCTGGGTTTCCACAGGGGGACAGCGGAACCTTGGTCTTGTCAGGGTCTCTAGCTCCATGCTGTTGGAATCACATTTATCCCCAGGAAGAGAGCTCTGGCTCAGCTTGGCAATGGTGGCCTGGGATGTCAGCTGGCTGGATTCTGTGGGTTGCTGAGGGAAGGCCCTCATGAATAGTCACCAACAGTTGGGCCGACTCTAAGTAGGTCATTGCTGGTTCTTCGGACTAAAGGAATCCAAGAGCCAGTATGTTAAACTCCTCCAAATTTAAATTGATTGCATGGTCAGCCTGGCTTGGGCTTAGATACAACTTCTTTGGCTGTGAGTCAAGCAAAAAGCACAGAGCTTTTGAGCCAGAAATGTGTTTATTTTAAGTTAAGGAGACTGAAGCCTGGAGTGATGGGTAACAGCTAATCAAGGCTTGAGCCAGAGGTAGAAACCCAAGTCTGCTGGCTTCCAGGCCTGGACTTTCACCTCAAGACCAAGGAGCCACCAAGGGCCTCTCTGCCTTACTCTGACTATGTAAGATTAACCCCTACCAACAATATGGTGTTTTGAAACCTGTGATGAGGAAGGAGAAATATTATATTTCCAGTAGAGAGCTACTCATTTCCTTAATATTGTATGTGAACAAATTCAACATTCAAATCAGGAGCCACCTGATAGGAAAGCAGTATTATAGGTAAAAACCCTTCTAGAAAAAAAAGAGAAGAAGAAACTCCTTTATAAAGCCAGCACACAGGCAGATGTAGCAGAAGAAAATTAGTGGATAAAGGAAAAGGGGCAATGGGTAGCCCCTAATTATCCTACCAAGAACCCAGTATTAGTGATGTAACATTACAAATGGGAAAGGGAGACTCACTTTGTGAATGAGTAGGGTCTCTCACTTTTTTAACTACAAAAAACTTCCTCTAAGTAGGAAAGTTTGAGAGAGCAAAAGTATAATAATCAGCAGGTAGAAAAATATACAAACCGGGAGAACGAGTCACCTTAAGTGGCATTGCTCATCTTGGGACAACAATTGCACCCTTTTCAAATGAAGTCAGAAAGAAGTTTTAATTTGACATTTCCCAGTATCTCCGTAGGGTCTCTTCAAGGGAAGAGAATGGAACGGGCACAGTCCTGGTTTTCTCAATGCAGAGACTTCAGTATGAAGAAATGTCATTTATCCTGAGTCAACATATTGAAGTGAAGATGGAATCCCATGGAGCTAAATGGTTACAGGATTTTAACTCTGAAAAAACTTCAGAAAAGACTGAGTCCAATTGCCTTGTTTTACAGATGGGACCACTGAACACGAGATAGACAGAGAGAGAGAGAGAGAGAGAGGTTGGCCTTCCATCTGTATTGTGCATTGAGCAATCACATCTAGTATGAAAGCACACTCTGCCCAGATGTACTCACTCCTTAAGAGAAGATGGCGGGAAAGACACGCTATCTTGGGATTATTATTAATTAAGAAAGGCTCATGGATGCTAACAGAGAAACTCCGGAATCATCTGGGAATCCCTTGAAGAAGCTGAGCCTTCTCTCCTGCTACCCACAGCCCAGTCTGCCCCATCCTGAAAGGTGTCAAGGAACTGCACGGATCAGGCTGACCATGGAAGACCCAGGCTGGAGACAGACGCGATGTCCCGTTCACACCTCACCAAGGAAGTGACTTGGTCAGGTGGCTCAAGGAGAAACTGGTGGTAACAGTGTCTAAGGCAGATTCTTGGGTAGAGCACCTAGTACTTGATAATCCTTGGGAGAGTTATTTAAATTCCTAGGATTTTGGTTTTCCCAACCAGAAACTGTGGATAATGGAGCCTACCTCACAGGGTTGTTGTAAAGATTAAATGAATAAATGTAGGTAAAATACTTGGACTAGTACTTGGCAAATAATAATTGGCCATTAAAATGTTAACTGTTTTTATTAGAGTACCTGTGAATTCATGCACACACCCACAAACACACACACACACACACAACCAAACACACAGCCATGACCTTTGGCCTGAGTTTGGATGAGACACTCTCATGGAGTTGGTTCATTGACAGCTAAATGAAAGTGTCAAGTGTTGGATTCAGTCTCTTTCATCAGGGCCACCAGCCAGCAAAATACGCGGCAGGATCTTTTCATTCAATGTTTCGAGAATTGTGATATATAGTTCCCTGCCCTGGAAACAGTGTATGTCAGAGAGTGTACATATATTCAGGGCACTCTGAGCTCTGCATCACTTTTTGCCTTCTCTGTGACGTCTTCCCTGACCTGTCCAACCAGAAGTGCTGATTCTCCCCACTGATTTCCTACAATATTTATCATCTGTGCCATTCACTGTATAGTCAGTATTTACTGTGTAATATTGTTTATTTACTTTTAGCTTTTTTGTGTGCATGTATTTTCTTTCCCAGATAAGACTGTAAACCTTTGGGGACAGAATTACTCTTGTTCTTCACTATGTCACTCACGTTTGTATGTCCAAAGAGCAGAGCAAGGTGCTTTGCACATAGAATATGTTTAATAAAGTCCTTTGATTACACAACCAAAGGCTTGATGATACTGGCTTTTTTGATTTCCAAATGACACAGTACTTAACTAGTGACCAAAATGGAATGACCTATTTCCACAACATCGCCTCCTCGAGCCTCATGACTACAAAAGACATAACAAAACTCCTTTCACTTATTTCTCCTTCATGCCAACATCTCCTCTGGTAATATTCAAATGGAGGTTTGCCTTGGATTTGGGGGGCCAGGAAGGTAGGTAGTAAATGGGAGACACTAGAATTGGGATGTGTGGGACTATCTGGGGGTGAGAAGGACAATCCAACTGGCTACCCTGTCCCAAGTCAGATCAAGGGAAGTTTCCCTCAAGTGGAATTCTATATTTGAATTCCCCACGGCTGTGCACCAAGGTACAGGCTCAGTAAGAACACCTTGGGCCAGTCATTAAAAAAATAAAACAAAAATATCTTTGGTGTTCAGGTAGGGATTGGATCACGATGTACTAATCAGTGTCCTAGTCAGTGTTTTCCAAGTTCAACGTCAGTACAGGCAAAAATGTGGTCGCCTTTTAAAATCAACAACAGTGACACAACCTGGCATTTTACCCCCTGCGTTCCAACTACCCCAGTGTAGTAGGTGCAGCAGAGTCTCATGTGATCATCTGAGATAGAGAGGAGGAATGAAAAGACAAACAAGTGACTCATTTTAATGGATTTGCTTCAGACGAGAGAAACCTGTAATTTCTCTTAGACGTGTTTGACGGACCCACTGGGCAGTGAATCACAGACTTACACAAGCCTTGAAACTCAGGGCAGGTTTACAGTTCTCCCATCGGCTTCTCACCACGGCGGCTGGTTTACACCGGGGCCTCCTGGACTTCCTTTCAAATATGGAGAAGACAGATCCCAGCCACTGACGGGGACCTTGGGAGGTTCCGGAGCCAGCACAGTGATGGTGGGGCATAGTGGTGGGGAGCCCAGCGCCGACCCTCCTGCTGGGCTGCTGGGTCTCCTGGATGCTGTGAGTACACACGCCATGACAACACCTTTTCCTACTGAAGGCAGGATTGTTGTTAGACATATTCCAGAATGGGGAAAATGTGTGATTTATGATGCTATTTTCTGGAATGCTTGCTTCTGCAGGCACCTTCCCTACCATTATTTAGAGATTGGCTAACTCCAGTTTGAAGTATTTCCTCAGTCTCTTTTACATTTGTTTTTCTTTAAAAAGTCGTTTGTCAGGCTCTAAATTGCTCACTTCTAGGGGTGAAAATGCAAAGCCCTTTGTTAGGCAATTTGATTCTCTGTTCTCCAATAGTCCCCCTTACTTGATAAATTGCATGAGCAAACTAGTTTTCAATCCCTTCCTTCAGGCTGAGTGTAAAGCTAGATTTTGTTTTATGAAGCATGCTTTAATAGTTTCTTCTTTTAGTGGGGTTGACAAAGCTGTCCTTATATCAACTTAAAGGGAAACATTTCCTCCACTTACTGCTGAAACCTATCTCCCCTCATTTTGAGTGGCCAATATTATGCCATTTGATGGTCTATATTCCTTAAACTCTGAGGACAATTGTGGGAGCTCTAAAGTGTGCATCTTAAGATGCTATTTTTTTTTTTTAGTGTCAGCCCTCCAGAGAGCTTTCTTCATGGAGCAGGGCAATTGCCTGTCATATCAATTTCTTTAACATCATATAAGTATCAAGATAGTTGGTGAGATGCTGGAAGCTTTCCAACTCTGAGATGATGTGATTATTCAAACTTATCAGAATTTGAATCCAGACTGCAATTCTCAGAGAAGATATTGAGCTACAAAGACACTGGCTGGATGCCATCTAAAATAACCGAGGATGAGATGTTTCTGATTACAGAAGATCTTTCGTATCTTTCTTTTCCCCCAAGGCTCTTTATGAAACAGCTCACGCATGGCAAGGAAGAACCTGTAAGAGAGACTGAATACATTCTATTATCGAGGCCAGAAACACACAAGCAACTTGTTTGGCCATCTGGCTGTATAATCTGTCCTAATTACTCTAGTGGGGTAGACAGGAAATTAGGCTGAGGGGAGCAAAAGACACACACCCCCCCTCCAAAATGTGGGTCACCTAACCCTTAAGTTCCTCACCCTCCAGTTAACCTTTCTGAATTGGTCCTTCCCATCAGTGGGATTGGCCAAGGAGAATGCCGTGAGGTGCTGTCTAACAGATTAGCAAACGAGTGAGAATAGGTCCTCCCTCTCACCTTGGGGTGAAGTTCAATGGAGCGGAACACTTTGGGAAAGTATCCACTTTGTTTACAAGCATTCCCATCCAGCTCACCTCAGAGGGTTTTGCATGAAGAGGTTTGAGAGGTCATACTTTTCCATGCATTCCTTTCTGCTTGACTGTGGTTACAGTTTCCAGGCTGTATTTCCTATTATTCTCTTTTGAGAGTCCTGATATGAGCCCTTACTCAGCGTGATCAGACAGGTGGGGAGGGCCTCAGTCTGCGTGAGTCATCTGCCCCAACTCCACCTAGCATCTGGTATCAGAAATATGTTCCAGGACCCAGGAAGCCTAACTGTATTTTTGAATTCCAACTCAGAAACTCAGCTCCAGGTACAAAGATGGGACAAATAGAAGACGGTGTTTAAGAACAGCCAGCATCTTCTGGCTCTGTCCAGGGAAGCAATGTTTTGTGATTTCCGACTTTGTGGAGACAGCGTGGAAAGACACTTGCACTGTCATGCCTGTGGCAGACATCACTAATCTGGCAGGACGCTGTTTCCTGCTGAATCTAGATGAGACCTCACAATCCTTTTTTACATAAGGATGTAGTATAACAAAGAGGAGGTCCATTAGGCTGGGTGCGTTTCTACTTAATTTACCAGGTTCCAAAATGATCTAGCGCTGCAAATATGCTCATCTGCTCTCCTAAAATAGGAAAGTTGCCTTGTGATTTTAAAACAAAAACTTCAGAAGCTGGCATCATTCACACCTTTATTCATGTATCCAGCAAATGTTTACTGAGTGTCTATTATACATCTTATGCTCTGCTGGATGCTGGGGACAGAGAAATGTCCTTCTGTGTCCACCTCCTAGTTAATGATAAAATGATTTTTCCACTAAGTGCAGCCTACTTTCTCTGGGGCTCTGGGACTAAATGCACGAAGCCCAGTGCTCTGCTGACCCCTTGTCATTAGGTCTCAGAGCACAGGCAGTGGTATGGAAGGTACTCATTGCTGTGAATTCTCCACAGAGCTAAATCCTGAGACGCAGCCCCTCTGGGACTTTTGGGTGTAGCTATATTTTCCTTTAAGCCTCTGAAGCCAGAAAACACTATTTTCTCTCTCTCTCTTTGACATAATCACCATGTTAGAGCAGGGAGACTGGCTTCCATTCAGCTACCTAGAATGGCTGCTTATTATTAAATGAAAAACAGAAGTGTATGGTAGGAGGTAATTCACACCTTTGTGAGGATGCACAAAGAGAGGCGGGTTGTGGAAATAAGGAGGAGTGATTGGAACTTCTTTAGTTCCTGAGAAGCTGCCATTCCAGATTGCTTGTTGCTTTTATCTCTGAAATAAGTTTTCTTTCAGATACTTTGGGCATAAGATGCGGCGTGCCTTTATTGGATGACTAGTGTACAAGTTGGAGGGAGTTTCTTTGTAAATGTCAGACAGCTATTTATTTACCTAATTATCATAGAGAGCCTCAGGTGAGAGTTCTTTTGCATCTTGTTTCTTTTCCTCTTTTTTATTCTCCATTTCTGAGTCTGTCTTGCCCTCCCTTGTGGTCATCCCATACTTCTGACTGCCATGCATAGGTGCCTGTCTTCCCTCCAGCTCTACTCTGAGCGTCATGTCAAGTTTCAGGATAATTCTTACGTGTTTCATGGATTAAAGATTGCCTGCCCACTGCCGCCTTCTTTCAGGATGCACTAAGGCCAGGACTATTACTCTCTGCTGGGCTACTTTGGATCACCATGTGAGTGAATGAAAGGAGCTCCCAGGAAGGTGTTAGCACAGGACTGGCATGGGGTAGGGTCCAACAAAGGCATGTGAAGCTTGAATCTGGAGAGATTAATATGTTCCAAAATAGCACACTGTCTTCGGATAGCAGCCTTCAACTCTCCCAAAGCACTTTTGATGATCAAGTAAATTTGGTAAAACCTGTGTGACAGTCTTGTCACTTCAAGAACTCTCAGAACTTTGCTATGCAAATGTATGTATGTGTGTGTGGGGGGGGGGGCGGGGGTGTTGGTGGTACTGGTACACAATGTTTCCCAAACTGATCCGACCATGGAACCCCTTAGTCTTTTATGAGACCAGTGATCCACAGAAAACCACGTCAGGACATGATGCCTTGGCCAAATCCAGTAGACACCAAATTGTTTGCCCACTAAGAGTAAAGCAGGCAGATTTCCTGAATTCATAGAATATTTATACAAATGTCTTCAGTGCTGTTTTTCTTCCACCCTTTTTTTCTTTACCTTTTGGTGCCTGGGACAAATTGTTGCCAAACAGGTGGTGGATAATGTGCGTATCCCAGGATAAATATGCATTCTTGCAGCGTTATTCTGTCAGGATTACTGCTTACTCTTTTCATTTCCCCCCCAGCTGGGTATTAGGATCTTGATTTAAATAGCCAGTGACAGTTCTTCCCAACAAAGTGTTTTTCTGCCACCATCTCCAGGGGTTTTGCAGAACTAGGGATTTTATAAAGACACACGATTTCATTGATAAAGTGAACACTCTGCAGAACCAGAAGTCAGTACATGGTATAAAGGTAATTTAAGCGTCCGGACAGAGACTAACTCTGGATTCTCCATGTAGGATAGGACCTGGCATGGACTCCGGCCACTCTTCGCGAGGAACTAGTAAACCCCTCGTCCAGGTGAGTGTCCAGGTGAGCTGGCTTTGGTTACGTTCACATCTGAAAGCTTTTCCTTTCAGCACTGCCTGTGTGTTGCTGATGCTGTTCTAGACAATTTAGTTTATGTTTAGATTTTGTGTCTTTGTTCTTCTCTTTTCCTCATTCAAAACCTAGGTTTCTTTTCCTCGTTCATCGGTACTGCCGTCTAAATGCCAGTGCCAATGGGACAGTGAGAAGCTGAGAGCAGGGTCTGGGTGAAGGCGAGACCCTGGGGCAGGCATGAGGTCGTGCTGTGCTGGAGATGGCTTGTACTGGCTCAAGAGAGCTGACTGCTATATTTTCAGGAATTAAATTGTATAAGTATAACGCTTGAAAGAATTTTCCATATCGGTTGTATTTCAACTTGACATTTGGACAATTGAGATGAAACAGTATGAACCCAGAACCATAGATTCATAAAATGCCAGAACTGGGAAATAAGACATGCATTAGAAATGAGATTCTAGTCCAAGCTAGTCATTTTCATAAGTAAGGAGACCCAGAGTACGTGTGAGATTTGCCCAAAGCCACCCAACTAATCATGAGAATTAGCATTCTCCTTGCTTTGGACTTTTTCAGTGAACCACACTGCCTTGAATTCAAGTATCTGTGTATTTATAGATCTTTAAGATGAATTTTGGCCTAGCTATCTGTCTTTTCAAGCACCAACTGAAATTGCCATCCTTTTTATATTAATTAGAAAGAAGTCATTTATTCAACCAACAGTTTCTCAGTAAGAGCTACTTTTAAAATAAACAAAAAGCTTTCTGGACACATTGAGAGTCAGAATTTATGGTCAGCTAGTACTGAGTGTGACTTTTAGTGCCACAGTTCATCAGCTCTATGATAGGCATTTTTTATTCACCTCTGAACATTTTTGAAATTGGAATGTATTGTACAGTTGCATGTCATGGTTTCATTGGCAAGTTCTTTTCTTTTTCTTTCTTAGTGGACATAAAAATAATAATGTTGCTTACAATGTTGGGTTCAGTGAAATACGGTAATTTAATTCTGTGTAATGGTGTCAATTTGGGTACTTTCCTTCATGTTTTCATTTTTACACATTTATCTCTAGTCAGGCATAGACATGAATATAAATCTATGTGCATTTTGGTCAATGTCATTCCTCATTGACTTCACTGTTATTTTTTCCCCATTTAGAATGCATCGTTAAGCCCAGCCAATGGATCTAAATTGATGAATCGTTGAGGATAAGATGTGAGTATTAAAAACTCAAGGAGAATCTTACTGTATGTAGACATTGTGCTACGTCTTGAAAAGGCATTTTATTTGTACTTGCAGAAATTTTTCAGTTTGGAATTATGCAAAACTCAAAGTTCACTCTAATTATTGTCTTTATCAATGGTTAATCTAAGAAAGCGTGCTTCCTCCATTCTGTTCTACATAATATCAACTTCTGATTAAGGATTATGCTGGCAATGCTTCTTTTTATTTTTTAAATTCCTCATTCTCCATGCTCTTAAGCTTTCCTCATTCTCTGCTCTGCAGAGCACTCTGGCTTTTGGCCTCAGCCAACATCTGAACTCTGGGATGGGAGGGATCCCATTCAACTCTTTCTGGTGAGAAGAAAAACAACCCAGCTGAGGCTAACTTGAAAACATCTATCCAACTGACTAATCCCCACCAGTCAACTGGGCAAAAATAAGAATGCTATGACTCCTCTTGGGTTATATCATTAAATAGTCTCTCCCCAGCATTTGTAGTAACTGAAGGAAATTTACCATATAATTATCATGCCAAGTGGTATGTGGGTTACATACACCAGACTATAATAACGTGAATGATCAAGTAGCAAATTAACCCCAAACTAGCCAGTTGTGTTTAGTTCAACGTTTGTGTTTCTTATGCTCATGCTTGTGATTTCATATTGCATATATATATTTCTGCTAGTAAAATTTTTCTTAGTTTATATGAATACATGAAATGTATCATTATTTCATAATGTTCCACAAAGAACATAATGATCTACAGAAAATGCCATGGCTATTGGATTAAATACTCTCTGAACATTTTTAGGGACTGTGGACTTAGAGGCCCTAGCATTGGTTGCAGAACATTTTTGGACTCCATAAATCACATCACATCACATCACATCACTATGCCAAACGCTTGACTTTCTTCCAGCAAGATTAGCTTTAAGCAAAGTTCCTATAATGAAAACAATGGAGAATAAGAGTGGCCCTTCTCCTGAAGCCTTAGACAGCAGGCATTATTATTTATAAATGTGATGTTCTCCAGGTGGAGGAGAATTGCACTTACCCATCAGTCCTATTATTTGGTCCTGAATGTAGGCATCTTTTCTCCCTGATACATGTACCTGGGGAAGGGGACTGCAATAGAATTGTGAAGAATAGCAAAGAGAAAGGATCAATATGACCAATTTAGCAGAAGAAGTGAATAATTTTCAACTTGACAATGATAATGAATCATACTCTATATTTCTGTTTTTCAAATTGCAGGTTACCATCCATTAGAGGGTTGCGAATTCAGTTTAGTGGGTGGCAACCAATTTTTGAGAGAATGTCAGATAGAATAAAGTGGAATACAAGATAAAAATCATGGATTTATCAGAGTGTCTTGCTTGCAGGTAGGAAGAATAGTATTTTAACATATAAGTTTTTAAAATATAAAAATTATATGTTTTTTTAGTTTTATACATGGATCGCTATATACATACATATTTTTGTCTGTACACACTGAGTCACAATGTAAGATCTGTTTCTTACTGTGTTAGGGTCAAAAATTATTGAAAGCTACACGTATATGAGAAACATAAGGATACTTTTAAGACAGCTCACACTGGTTCTTCTGTTATTTCCCTTTATAAGGATCAGTTAAAAATATATCCTAGGGAACTTCCTTGGTGGTCCAGTGGTTAAGACTCCGAGCTCCCAATGCAGGGGACCCAGGTTCGATCCCTGGTCAGGAAACTAGATCCCGCGTGCTGCAACTTAGACCTGGCGCAGCCAAATAAATACACAAATAAATATATGTAAATATATATCCTAAACAATAGTAATATTGCAAATTTCCTAGTGTGCCCATCCACCATGTGGTTGCATATGTGAGAACTTCTTTCTACCCAAACTGTCAGATCGTGAATTCCGCACGTATATCTCAACACCTATGCAAATCCATGACCACACTTTGCCTGTCATTCTGCCATGTTCCCTTTCCCCTGATCAGATTTGGTTTACAAGATGATGGTGTAAGTCAAAATACTTTCCTCCTGTTTATTGGTTAGGAACTCAAAGACAATTTTTTTTTTTTAACTTTTTCTTCATGGGTGCTTTGTTTATTTATTAATTTATTTTTTTCTTAACATTTTTATTGGAGTATAATTGCTTTACAATGGTGTGTTAGTTTCTGCTTTATAACAAAGTGAATAAGTTATACATATACATATATCCTCATATCTCTTCCCTCTTCCGTCTCCCTCCCTCCCACCCTCCCTATCCCACCCTTTTAGCTGGTCACAAAGCACTGAGCTGATCTCCCTGTGCTATGCGATTGCTTCCCACTAGCTATTTTACATTTGGTAGTGTATATATGTCCATGCCACTCTCTCACTTTGTCCCAGCTTACCCTTCCCCCTCCCCATGTCCTCAAGTCCAATCTCTCGTAGGTCTGCGTCTTTATTTCCATCTTGCCCCTAGGTTCTTCATGACCTTTTTTTTTTTTTTTTTAGATTCCATATATATGTGTTAGCATACAGTATTTGTTTTTCTCTTTCCGACTTACTTCACTCTGTATGACAGACTCTAGGTCCATCCACCTCACTACAAATAACTCAATTTCGTTTCTTTTTATGGCTGAGTAATATTCCATTGTATATATGTGCCACATCTTCTTTATCCATCCATCTGTCGATGGGCACTTAGGTTGCTTCCATGTCCTGGCTATTGTAAATAGAGCTGCAATGAACATTGTGGTACATGACTCTTTTTGAATTATGGTTTTCTCAGGGTATATGCCCAGTAGTGAGATGGCTGGGTCGTATGGTAGTTCTATGTTTAGTTTTTTAAGGAACCTCCATACTTAGGAACTCAAAGACAATTTTAAACTCAAAGACAATTTGGAAGCCTTCCTGTAAGTGGATTGTCATCTCAGCAGAAGACTCAGTGGAGCTGTGAAAGTCCCTCTTAGTCTTGACTCCAACCAGGAAGGCTTTGAGCCAAGATCAGCGAGTTTTGTCTGCTTCCTGGTCACAGTTTGCCCCATGAGCCTAAGGGAATCAGAGTGAGCTCATCTCCATTAGAGCATAAGGAAAGTTATGTTTGCTGAGGACTAAGTGGTTGGTTGGTTGGCTAAGTATTGTAGTGTTGATGTGCTGTCGTCACCTTCAGCTGGATCCAACTTTGTTGTATATTGCAGGTGAAGAGCCTCATGTGTGAAAATGAAGTCCCAGGCAATCACGATTTACTGTTTAATGTTATTTCTGGCCACAGAATGTTCTCATCCTAGATCCAAGACCCACATAAAAGTAAGTTTGATCCATTCTTAGGTGGTCCCATTAGAAATCAGTCAGTTCTTCGAGATGACTAGAGTTATGATAAATAACGTGTCATTGAAAAGAAATTTTCAGATGACTACGATTTTCCCCTTACTGATGGCAGCTTTCTAAAGAAAGGAATAAAGAAAAGACAGTACGGTATTGTTGTGACAGGGTGCAACAGTATTACAGAAAAACCTCCTTGCAAGCCACGGGGTATGTAGACAGGCAGCTGATGAGAGGAGGAACCACTAGCCTGGCAGCTGAGCAATTTAGGTTCAAACCTTAACTTTGCTTGTTAGTTGCACAAGTTGCTTCACTTCTCTGAGTCCTTAATTTCCTTACCTATAACATGAAGAGTGGTTTTTTTTTTTCTTTTAGATCTTTGTAGTCCTTCATAGCTACAGAGAGTTTGTGATTCTATTATTGCAACCTAGCACTCATTCCTAGTACCTGCTCACTTCTTCCTCTCTGAGGATACACAGTATCGGGTGGGCCATATTAGTCTCATTTCACAGTTTCAATTAATACAGGCAGAGAACAGCTTAGTGCTATAACTGTCATCACTGTGTTCTCCAAGGATACTTAAACTTTCCAAAAGTTGTATCCAATCCACTGACCTTCAGAGCTCAAGTGACCACTGTCAAGTATCTAACCTTCATCAGGGGGCAGCATGTTCTCAGTCTGTGCTCACATGCCTGTTTCCTTCAGCAAGTTCCTGCCATATCAGCTGCAGTCTTCTTCCTAGTCCTGAACACATTTTCTTTTCATGTCCACATAGAGCCTCTAAGTTGAGATGAGAGAGGAGAGGCCCACAGTAAAGAAGATGTTTGGGAATTTATGTTTTACAGGATGGAGATAAACTTCAAGGTCCTGAAGGAAAACCCAAGACTGAAAGGATGCAAGGTGTGTGGCTACAGAATAGTTTTCTTCCGTTTGAAGACAGGGCAGAATAAAGGAAGGGCATGGATATTGCAAGCCTGTCCCCAGACCACAACCTTTCACATAGACTAACAATCTTTAATAAATTCTTAATGTTTACCGACATTGATAGATTTTTTAAAAATAATTATACTATTATCCATGGCATAGTCAATGAAGCAAGTTGGCAAATATTCACAGTTGTTCTAGAATAGTAGACAAGAGTCCCTTTTAAAACTCAAAAGAGAAATCTGTGTGAACTAACGAGCTAACAAGAGGCATAAGAGGGAAGAGGACAGGAGTCTTTCATTCCTTCATTCAAAGATATTTTCAGGATGCTTAAATGTATGTAACACTCTGAGGCAGAGAGGTCTATTGAAGTGATATAAGAGGTATTGTGTTGGCAAGACTGGTCACTCTCGAGAAGCGAAAAATAAACTATAGAGGCATCATGAGTAGTAAGATAGTGAAATCATGTGGTTCTCACCCACCTAGTAGTGATAACTGGGCTCTGCACAGTCATGGCCAAGTACATTTCTGGTGGCAAATACATCTCTACACAGATGTGGAGTTAAGAAAGGAAAGAGGAGAGAAAGGTAGCTAGTATTCATTGAGCATTTATGACAACACTGATCTAAGTGCTGTACAAGATGCTGTCTCATTCAATGTTTGTAACAAGACTATGGCATTACTTCCAAACTATATTTATGAATGAAGAAATTGAGAAGCACTCAGCTTAAATAAATTGCAAAATTGATACACTTGGGTAGATGTCAAAGAAGGATGCAAAACCACTTGTTTCCTTTCTCCATAAATGGAGTCATCCACAGAGCTGTCCAAACCATAAATATCAGTGCAGCCTCTGACTCACAGCCGATAGGGCACTTCATCGTATTTATTTCAATACCTTAATAGCTCTCATCATCATCTGCTTCTTTCCATTGCACTGCCACTATCCGAAGGCAATTCCTCCTGGGAATACTTCAACAGCTTCATCAAGTCAATGCACTCTATTCATGGCCCAAATTAGGCCACCACCAGTTTTTATAAATAAAGTTTTATTGAAACACAGCCATGCCCAATTATTTACATATTGTCTTTGACTGCTTTCATGCTACAAAAGCAGAGCTGAGTAGTTATGACAGACCATATGGCCCACAAAGCTGAAAATATTTACTCTCTGGCTAGCCTTGACATATTTAGCAAATAAAAACATAGGAAGTGTGGTGAAATTTAAATTTCAGGTAAACCATGAATAATCTTTCATGGATCATACGTATACGAAAAAATTATCCATTCTTTTACTGAACATTTTTAGTCAGTCTTCTTTATTTATGTATTCTGTATCTGCAACTTCTCCTACTCATAGAAATTTATTTGCAACCCCCAAATCAATACTCACACTGCTTTCTGAATCATTCACAGACATGCACAGAATAGCAGAAAAATTGAGTTGGCCAAGGTGCTTGTTCACAGCTGAACGAGGTGGCCCTTGGCCTTCTTGTTTCAGCTCTCCTACTATAAACAAGTGTTCTTTTTGTGGCCTATGTAGTGCCACATGTTTTGCTTTTTTGTGCTTTTTGTTGGTGATTTCACTGCTTAAAATGGTCCCCAGATATAGTTCTGAAGTGCTGTTTAGCGTTCCTAAGAAGGTTATGATGTGCCTTGTGGAGAGAATACATATGTGAGATAAGCTTTGCTCATATGCTGTCATGGGCTATGGTGCTATTGGTCGTGAATTCAGTGTCAGTGAATCAACAACATATGTTAAATGGAAACACACAACAAGCTTATGTATTGATATATTGATTGGTTGATGAAAACGTTGTGAGCAGAAGCTTGCAAGAACCTAACCTTGTATTTCTCCTAGGAGCGATGGTTATGTTTTTGCTAATTCAGTGTTTGTGGCAGTGACTTTGTAGAATTTAACTGCTGCAAATCATGGGAATTGGCTGTATCTGAAAATAAAATTAATATTTAACTGGCACTTAACCTGTATTTTATCTGGCAACTCTATTTACCTGGTCCTTTACAGGAAAGTTTACTGACTCCTGCTCCATGCTATGGTTAATTATCTTTCAAACACAAATCCAATCATGTTTTCTGGTAGCCCCCATATTAGCACAGGATCCAAGATCCTTCACTACTTGACATGTTTTCCTCCCCACCCTCATCTCTTGCCACTCTCCCCTCAGACACTCTGAATCAGCCTTTATGAATGACCTGTGATCCCTCCTTTCCACATGCTCTTCACTCTGCCTAGACGTCAGCTTCACAACCTGCCTGTCAGGTCTTGTTGCTAAGAACCCAGTTCAATGTCACCTCCTCTGGGAAGCAATCCCCAAGGCCTCAGAATGAGTTAGATGCCCCAGTCAGAGTGTGGAAGTGCTAATTAGGCTTCTCTCTCTCTCTTCTCCTTTTAAGAAAAATGCCATGGACCTTGCACCACTTCTTCCAACTGCAGCCAGCCTTGTGTTCAGCACTTTCGTGGAGAAATAGGATTTATCTGTAATGGAAACAAGTGGCAAAAATCAACTGAAACATGTACAAGCCTTTCTGTGGAAACACTCTTTACGGTGATGCATTTGCATATTTTCATCTTATTTGCATACTCTACAGGAGCC
Source organism: Eubalaena glacialis (assembly GCF_028564815.1). Taxonomy (NCBI): domain Eukaryota; kingdom Metazoa; phylum Chordata; class Mammalia; order Artiodactyla; family Balaenidae; genus Eubalaena; species Eubalaena glacialis. Next base: position 28,994,057 of record NC_083722.1, on the reverse strand, counting down.
AATCCCCCAGGAGGGGGTAGAGGCGTTTTTAATGTTTTCTGTTCAGCATGACAATAAGTCTCAGATCTGGACTTGAGAAATTCTATGGAGCAGATTCAAGTTTGTCTATTCCTTCTTCACCCAAACTCTCAGCTACTCTCTCCTCTCCCTACTCTATTTCTCCCTCTCAAAATCTTTTCTCAAAAAAAGATCTGAAATTTATCTATACAATGATAAACACTTAGAGATTAAAAATTTAACTATAAAGATGGATTTGCATACCTCTTATGCTAATCAATTAAGCAACTAAATGTGTCTAGAATCAAAATAAGTTTGATATCTTTTTCAAATACTTTCAATCACTTGACCAAAAGAAGAGAGAGATGTGTGTCCCAGAAGGAATAGAAATCCAATGAATACAGCAATTCTCAATTAAAATATTTTATCTTATATCCTTTCACTTAGTGTCTGTTTCCTTCTGCCCCCCCACTCCAATCCTGTAGAAGCACATTGATCTCTGCATCTCCTAAAATGTCAACAGTGTTTCTATAAAGGGAGTATCAATGCAGTGTCACTTAGCATAGGTAATCACATAGGTGTTCCTGCAATGACAGTGGCATTCAAAAGTGAGTTAAATGAAGTAAGCTATTGCTTTGGCCTATCCTAAGTCATATTCTGGGAAATTCTAGGTAAAAAGTATGAGGAAATGAGCAAATAACCTCTTCTATTTAGTGAACTCTAAACTTTAAAAAATTACAATGCCTTAGCATTCTGTGTTTAACTGCCAATCTCCAAAAACCACTCCCCTCTGAAGTTCCATGTGGCTCCTCTTTAAAAAAAAAAATTTAAAATAATTAGACAAATTTTGTTTCTAGAATTTCTCCATCTCTGGAGAAAACTGTCTCGTTATAATACTTGAGTTAAAATCACTGTCCTGAAAGCAGATTCCAATAAGAAAGGTGAGCATCCTGATCCCTGTGGGAATTCTGATGGAATCTCGTGCCCATTTGTGAGCTCACTTAACCTTCTCCATACTTTTCAGCATCTAAACCACTTTTCAGGACCACTTACTTCTCTGTCTGTTTTTCCCATGTGGATTATTTGTGCCTTTAACTCCTTTAGTCTGACACGTTAGGTACTTAATCATTTTTGAATGAAACATTTTTTTTTTTTTAAACAGGACTTAAATAACACATCACGCCTTTCTGTGGCAGCACCATTTATACCTCTGCACCTTGTTGACTACCAAGCCCCAGAGCCAATTGAGAGTGTAGCTCAAGTCATCCAGATGAACTGCCCACTTGATTATGCCTGCATAATTGATGTTGTGAAATCATCAGAAGCCACGTCTGGAAATATTGCATTTATAGTGAAGTTACTAAAAAATATTTCTACACACTTGTCTGATAATGTTACCCAAGAGAAAATGAAGGTATTCTTTGTTAATTTCATTTTAAAAACTGACAATATATTTTTTTTTCAAAATCTTGCATTTTAATAGTTTCAAATGTATTTTCAGGGTAAAAACCGCAATAACCACAGCAATCAGAACAGTTCAGTTCAGTTTTGCATATTGATTTATCCCAGTTTATGGGAATTTTCAAGAAGTTAGAACATTTTTTATACATGTTTTTGTACAGACTGACTATTTTCAAGAAACTATCACATAGTGATGGCTGTGGGGAAGACTGTTCCTACTCTAGTGTTTCCCAAATTTTATTCATGTAGAATGTAATTGTCCTGAGAAATCTTAGCAGAGCTTCCATTTTTAAAAGAGAGATCTGTTGCACAGCAGATATAGGAACTCTGGGTTAAACAAAGCCAAGTAGGTCTCCTTATGGCAGGACTTTTTAGAGCTTTTCATGTGTTAATGAACCTTGGCACTCTTTATAAGAGTGAGGGGTATAAGGATATGGTATGCTGTACTTCTCAAACTTGGATTGCCATAGAATCTACTTCCAATCTCCTTCTCAAACAGTCATTAATATCTCATGGGAAACTTGGGTTATACAAGCTGCAGTGTGGAAATGCTGCCCTGGGCATATAATAAAGCAGGTAACTCTGATCTGTGATTCATTTTATTTTATTTTATTTTATTTTATTTTATTTTATCTTATTTTATTTCATTTTATCTTATTTTATTTCATTTCATCTTATTTTATTTCATTTCATTTTATCTTATTTCATTTTATCTTATTTTATTTCATTTCATTTTACCTTATTTTATTTTGTTTTATTTTTAACATTCTTTTACTTTTCTCCCCTCTCTGCAGGCCTACTAGTATGAGATTCTAATAAACAGTGCATTTGAAGACAAATATGTCAAATAATTTCAAATCATTTGATCTTTAGATATTTCAGGTTTTAGAAATCAACTTTGTAAAACACTGTGTGAATCCCCAGTATAATATCCACTTTTCTCCACTGCAGAGCTACTTCAAAGTGGCCAACCACATCCTCGACAAAGCAGTCATTCCAAATTGGGCTTTCATTCCTGACAAAAATGCCGGCTCGGATTTGTTGCAGTCAGTGAATTGGTTTGCGAGGCGATTCCGCATCCAGAATGAACCGGAGCACATTACGGATGAACTCTTCATTCAGACGAAAGGGCTTCACATCAACCACAATACCTCAGACAGAAGTTTCAGCTTCTCCATGAACGTGAGCAATACAACGGAGGGTATCCTAGGAACGATCGAAGTTCCCAGGCAAGAGCTGTGGAAGCTGTCACCAAATGCATCCGAAGCCATCGGCATAGCTTTTCCCACCTTGGGGGTTGTTCTGAAAGAAGCCCACTTGCAAAATGCCAGTCTTCCCAGGCAGGTAAATGGGCTGGTCGTTTCGGTGATTTTACCAGAAAGATTGAAGCAAATCTTATTCACCTTTGAGAAGATCAATAAATCCCGGAATGCCAGGGCCCAGTGTGTTGGCTGGCACTCCAGGAAAAGGAGGTGGGATGAGAATGTCTGTGAAACAACATTGGATACCGCCAGCAAAGTGAAATGCTGGTGTAACTACACCAACGTGTTGATGTCTTTTTCCATTCTCATGTCCCCCATATCTGTAGACAACAAGGTCCTGGACTATATCACCTGCATTGGGCTCAGCGTCTCCATCCTTAGCTTGATTCTTTGCCTGATCATTGAAGCCACAGTTTGGTCCCGAGTGGCTGTGACGGAGATATCATACATGCGACATGTATGCATTGTGAACATAGCTGTGTCGCTCCTGACCGCCAATGTGTGGTTCATCCTAGGCTCTAACTTTAACAAAAAGGCCCAGAACTACAACTGGTGTGCTGTGGTGACATTTTTTAGCCACTTTTTCTACCTCTCTCTGTTTTTCTGGATGCTCTTCAAAGCACTGCTCATCATCTATGGACTATTGGTCATTTTCCGGAGGATGATGAAGTCCTGCATGATGGCCATTGGCTTTGCCATTGGCTATGGGTGCCCGTTGGTCATTGCTGTCACCACAGTTGCTATCACAGTGCCAGGGAAAGGCTACATGAGACATGGTGCCTGTTGGCTTAACTGGGACAATACCAAAGCCCTTTTAGCATTTGCCATCCCAGCCTTGCTTATTGTGGCTGTGAATCTTGTTGTGGTTTTGGTTGTTGCTGTCAACACTCAGAGGCCCTCTATTGGCAGTTCCAGGTCTCAGGATGTGGCCATTATTATAAGGATCAGCAAAAATGTCGCCACTCTCACCCCATTGCTGGGACTGACCTGGGGTTTTGGAATAGCTACCCTCATAGAAGGCACTTCCTTGATATTTCATATAATCTTTGCCCTGCTCAATGCTTTCCAGGTAAGTTCCAGAAGGGAGACTTATTTTATTAATTAATATTATTAATTAATATTTTATTTATAAAACATTATTATTATCTTATAATTTGTTATTCTGGCTTTACAATAAAACATGGTTATGGTTTAAAAATATAGAACACCACATATTCCTTCCATTTCCTTCTATATCTTAGAGACATTTATCTGTGGCATCTCTCACTCTATTGATTGTCCAGTTGGATTTAGATGATCAGGCTGGTTGGGTAGGAATCTCCTTTCTTCTCTCCTCACTGGTTTACCTGTATCCCTCCTAAAGTTTCAACGTCAAAAGAAGTTGACCTTCACTTATGGAGGACCAGTCTTTGGTCAGGGATGTGTGAGGCTATACTTAATATGTTATGCCTCAAAACAAGCACAATTTTTATCCTTTCTCAAGTAGTTTGGGTGCTCCATAAAATAATAGTCATTTTTCACAGTATGAAGGGATGCCCCTTGCCACTCACTTTGGGTGTTAACAAGTCAGGGGTTCTCATACCTCTTCCCTGCTGTTCTCTGTGAAATAAATGTAGGTTGTTATTCACAGAAATGGATCTTGACACATGTTACTTGATCCCAGGAATATCACTTTCTCTGGTCCTCAGACTCTCCTCTATAAGATAAGGATGGACCTAAAATAATCTCTATCTTCTTTTCTTGCTTAACATGCTTGGTTTGACAAGATTATCCATCTAAAAGTTGTTTTACTTCATCTTGGCTACTAAGCCATTTTCAGGAAGCTGTCATTAGTCAGGCTGCTTTCCATATCCATGAGTAATAGAAAATTTGACAAATTCGTATTTTTAAAATGTTTTAAATCAGGGGCTGGCAAACTATGGCCTGCTGCCTGTTTTTGTAAATAGTTTTACTGAAATACAGCCTTACTCATTGGTTTACATTTTGCCTACGACTGCTTTTGTGTCACAATGGCAAAGATGAGTTAGTTGCTACAGAGGCTGTAGAGCTTGTAAAGCCTAAAATATTTATTATCTGCTTCTTTGCAGAAAAATATTTTCAAAAAAATTTTGACCAGTGCTTTAAATAAAATAAATATAACTGTTTAAATAAAGCCACAAAGTATTCCATGTCCCTATTACTCTATTTCAAAACCTGATACAAAATAATAAAGCCAACTTTAAAGAAATGCCAACTCAGTTCAATTATATATCTTACTCATAATTCTTTAGTAACTATGGAGAATATTTATTTCACTTTTTCCTTTGCATTGCTTTAAAGAGAAGCCTTTTACTTAAGGATTTCTTGGGGAGGGGGGCAGGAAATCAAAAGCTCTTGGACTCACATAAATCTCCCCAACTCTTGAAGTTACTCTGGTTACTAATGATCCCATCCTATTTTTACTTTGCAACTTAATTAAACCCCAGGAAATTTTGTTCTGCATTTCTTTTTCAGATCATTTCTCTTTCTATTTTCTTGATGGAAAGAAAAATTCTAAACCCCCTTTAGTTACACACACTCCATTTTTCTAAGCAAGCTTTTCCTGTGACTCACATTTAAAAATTTCAGTCTTCTGATCAGTGTTTCTTCTTCATGAAACCATCCTTAGAAACCAGGCTTCCCTTCACTCTCATGGCAGGATCCAGATTTTTCTTGGACCTCAACTCCCACCACATAAAAGGGTTGACTGTCAATTATTGTGACTTTATAGGTGACCAGATAATTTAAACTTGAAGAGACCCTGGCCTTACAGGTCTCTGTAACCTTCTCTTTCTTTCATGCAGAAACTTCTTCCACCACCTCAGAGGCTCTAGCTGCCTATTTCTTCCACTGAAAGTAGACTAGAATACGTTTCTTTTTCTCAAGACACCTTCCCTGATTGTGACTTTGAATGACAAGATTTTATGTCACATGTTACTGTCATCATGAGTAAGAACAGCTATCTTAATATTTGGAAAGAAAGCAAAGAGATTTAATAAGGTTGCAAACTCTATCCTACATCTGAAGCCATTCAATAAATATCAATAACTCTCATGCACAAACATGAAGGTGGTCCTCTCTCTTTGAGATACACTCAAAGAAAATTCTCATCAATGCATTTTTATCGGAATCAGTGGAAATTGAAGTTTCTAATGTCTGATAAGTATCTTCGAAGGAATCCAGAAGAGTGGTATTAAAATAACAGCTGGGATACAGTCTGCAATACTGTCCCTCATACTTTGTTGAATTTTGCCACAGGGGTTCTTCATCTTGCTGTTTGGAACCATTATTGATCACAAGGTAATTTGAATTTGTTTCACTCATTGTAAATGATCTCCATGTAGTTGACGGGAGCAGGAGGTTGAAGCAGCCTTGCTCAGAGAGTATAGTCCGGAAGAGTTGAGTTGGTGGAGTGGTTCAAGGCATCAGCTTTGAGGGGGAAAGGAACGAACTATACTCTTTCATGTCCTGTTCTTTATCAAGTCAATTGGAGGCTATGTTTGAACATAGTTGGTGAAAAGAATAGAAACCATGACCAGAATTTTAATCTTAATCCTAAATTTAGTTGTAACTAAACCTCAACTTTTATCCAAGTCTCATTATTTTCCAAGCACTGTGCTAAACCATTTGATGCCGCTTCTACCAGGGTTGCTGGCCTCAGAGTTTCACAACACAGGTCTGGGCCCTGGGGATGTTGTCATTTCTTCACTGTCATTGCTTCTTTAGATTAGAGATGCTTTGAGGATGAGGATGTCTTCACTGAAGGGGCGGTCAAAGGCAGCAGAGGTAAGCCTCTCCTTTTCAGTCTCAATATTGGAGGATCAACGTCCTCAGCAGAGTCATGATGAGACAAATATTATAGCTTAGTGTTCAGGATTTGTTAGCAAACAGAATCATGAGGACATACTTTCCTTCATTCATTTCTTCATTCAACAAATTTGGACTATCCTGCTAGAGCTTAAGGTCAATGGAATATGGACCTCAAGAAAAGTTTCCAGGGAATTCCCAGTGGTTAGGATTCGGTGCTTTCAGTCCCGGGTCCTGGGTTCGATCCCTGGTCAGGGAACTAAGATCCTGCAAGCCCCTCAGAGCAGCCACAAAAAAAAAAGAGAGAAAGAAAGAAAAGTTTCCATACCGGTTGTATTTCAACTAAATACATTTAGACCATTGAGATGAGACAACATGAACCCAGAACCTTAAATTCTAAAAAATGCTAAAGCTGGGAAATAAGACAAGAGTTAGAAATGAGATTTTAGTCCATCCTAGTCATTCCATAGGTAAGGAAAGTAAGGCCCAGAGTACTTGTGAGATTTGCCCAAAGCCACCCAACTAATTGTGAGAATTAGCATTCTCCTTGCTTTGGGCTTTTTCAGTGAGCCACACTGCCTTGAATTGAAGTGTTTGTGTATTTATAGATCTTGAAGATGACTTTTGACCTAGCTGTCTGTCTTTTCAAGCACCATCTGAAATTGCCATCATTGTTATATTAATTAGAAAGAAGCCATTTATTCAACCAACAGTTTCTCAATAAGAGCTACTTTTAAAGTAAACAAATAAAAAGCTTTCTGGACACATTGAGAGTCAGAATTTATGGTCAGCTAGTACCGAGTGTGACTTTTAGTGCCACAGTTCATCCGTTCTAAGATAGACATTTTTTATTCACCTCTAAACATTTCTGAAATTGAAATGTTTTGTACAGTCAGTGACAAGTCATGATTTAATTGGCAAGTTATTTTTTCCTTTTCTTCCTTAGTGGATGTAAAAATAATGATGTTGCTTACAATATTAGATTCAGTGAAATATGATAATTTAATCCTGTGTAGCTGTGTCAACTTGGGTACTTCATGTTTTCATTTTTACATGTTTATCTCTAGTCAGGCACAGACATAAATATAAATCTATGTGCATTTTGGTCAATGCCATTCCTCATTGACATCACTGTTATTTTTTCCCCATTTAGAATGCATCGTTAAGCCCAACGTATGGATCTAAATTAATGAATTGTTGAGGATAAGATGTGAGTATTAAAACCTCAAGGAGAAGCTCCACTTGTAAGCTGTGACAAACCCCTCAATGCCCCCTGGTAGCATACTATTGCCTACTATGTGATGCTGGAGGGAGGTGGGAAGGAAACAGGGGGATATCTTTCAGAGAATGGAAACGTCTTTATTGCCCAACACATAGACGAAAATACGCACATCTTTAAAACCTACGTCATCTCAGTTTACATGACCAAATCTTAAGAATACTTTTTTTTCTGTCCTCAGTGAGAGGATGCTGTCATCATACCTGCTCTGATACAGGATACATCTTGTTGTTTACACACACCTTAATTCCATCTTGCCAGTGAGTGTTGACACTTAGGAGAACCCCATTGTTGAGAAGGAAGACAATTGATTGGAATCACAAAGCAACAAGTCCATCTCTCCCTAATGAAGTTGGGGTTCAGAATCATTCTTAAGGGGGTATGGGTGGAGTTGTGGTAAATTAGCTGCCTACTCACAGCCAACCTCTGAGACATACTTCTACACAGGTGAAATCAGGGGAAAACAAATATTAGGCAGCCGTGAAGGGGAGAATAAGTCACAAAGTGGCAGCCAGAAGCCTGAGAGGTAGCAGGGGCATGTGGGCAGTGCAATCAATCTTGGTATGCTTTTGTCTTGGAGAGCTTTTGTGGCCTTTCTGCATGGATATAGATGAGTCTCAGATTTTATGTTTAAACACCACCTGGCAACAGGCATATCCTCTTTTACATTCCTGTCGTTTCTGAGTCATGGCCCATATACTGAGCAATGGGGCAAAGCAAAGGGTTGAAACAATCTCATGGAATCAAAGACGCTCTGAGTTTGAAGAAACTTTAAGGGACCTCCTGGGTTACAGATTATACAAACCTGATGTTGTGGTGCTGTGGACATTGGCTCATGGTCCCAGGAAGAGGGAGGGGAGGGAGAGGGGGCTCTGTCCTATACATTGACCAGCATGTATGGGGTGCTGTGAAAACAGAGAAGAAAACACTGGCATATTATTCTTAATTAATCACCTTCACGTTTGGATTTTTATATTAGAACATCAAAGCGGAGGAAATAGTAGAACTTTAAAAAATTAACCCTCCCAACTTCTGCCCATTTCCTCCTCCACAGGGATCTTCCATGGTGGAAAATCACTATAGCATTTCTTGAATAGTCACTAAGGAGAGGTAGTTCAGATGATTTAGTGAAGCTGATCTTTCCATTAAGGTTCTCATTTGACCTGTTTTGGGAAGCTTACTAGACTAAGCCGGGTGGAGGAGGCCCTGCATCCTGGGGATACTGTCTAACCATTCTAGAGAAGAGAGGCGTGGCTGAAGTCTTCTCTCTAGCTAGCTGGGCATACCTGGTTGGCTGTACGAAAAGTTGGCGACAACCAGTAGAAGCCAAGATCAGGGCCAACACCACTTACTAGAATCAGGGCGGTGCTCAAAGTTCGACCAGTATCAGGAGGAAGTGGAGGAAGGAGGTGGAAACCCACTAACAACTCTCCCCAAAGAAATCCTCACCACCTATTTCTTCAACTTTCAACTTCTACTTTTGAACCTGTGAGGTGGGGGACGGATGAGGATTGCATTCTTTCAGCCTATCCTCCGCGGGTGGCCCTGGCCCTGTTGAATTTTCTCAGTAATTGGGGTCCTCCGCTTTTTACCCAGGAGGAATCAGAAGGTCTCAGAAGCAGCAGCTGGCACCATGTTGGGGGTGCAACAAGCTCAGAGGACAGGACTGGAAATTCATGATCAGTGATCCTCCCAAGTCCAGAATGGAGAGCTGGCGGCACCGGGAAGGTCTTTCAGCAGAAAGCAGGGCTCCAACCACACGGTTGAGAGCAGAATTACAGCTCAAGGACACAAGGGTCTGGGAAGCACAAGGCCAGGTCACGGCCCAGGCTGGGGGTCAACCACAGAGCACAGGCAGTATTTCAGACCTTCAACCAGAACACAAAATCTTAGACTGATGGGGTCTGGGGAGGCAGGCCGAATTCCAAGAGCCAGAAAGGGGGCAGGAGGCCAGAATTGGACTTGCCCAGATTTGGGGCCCTTGTGGTTAGAAACTCCACATGTTCCAGTGACCTCAGGTCAGATTATTCTTAGGAACAAGGTCGGGACAGGTGTACAGGGAGGTCCCGGAACCATGGAAGGACAGCAGAGGTGTGAAAACTGGGCAGTTTTCTCCATGTATAGATCCTAACTGGGGGTTCCCATCCTGGGAAGCATGGGAGGGAGAGGAACAGCATTCTTAATACGAGGCCACGGCTGCACAGCGCCCTCTGCTGTTCATATGAAGGGCGGGCCTTTAATATGCCCCAGCAGAGCTTGTGTTACCCAGTGTGATTTCAGGGTCACCAGCACGGCTCCTCCATTCCTCTGAAATCTCTTCCAATTATTTGTTCATGCCTAAAATTCACTTAAAAGAACTCCTCATTCCACAATAAGAAATGGGACAGATAGAATAGATACCCGGAGAGAAGCAACACGGTTTTCCTAGTAAAGTTGCAAATTCAGAGCGGCTGAGTCATTCTAGAGACCAAGCTTAGAGGAGGGGGAGAGAGGGCATTGCAAGTTTAGGCTTGAGGGAGCAGCATGGAGAAGGCAAAGTGCACAGAAAAATTAAGCTGGGGGAATAGCCTTCATGCTGTGTGACCTTGAAGAAATTGCTCAATGTCTCTGTGCCTCCATTTCCTCATCTGTAAAATGGGGCTAATAATAGTACATACCTCCCAGGGTGGTCTCAGGATTCAATGAGCCAACACATTCAAAACTCATAGACTAGTGCCTGGTTCAAATTAAGTTATCGGTACATGCCAGCTATTTTTCTGACTGTTAACCAGTGCTTCATCCATTTTGCCTATGCTGCCCCATTCCTCGTGGACATCCTGTGTCCTGGCTGGAGAGCTGAGCTCCTGGAGAAGGAGGCTGGAAGGCAGGCTGGAATGTGGAGGGACAGTCATGCTTCTTGGGAAGACTTTCTCTTCTTGCCAGGAGTGACACCTAAACTCTCAGTGTGAGAAGGTTTGCTGAGGAAAAATTGAAGAGAACATTTGGTGACTGGGCTTGAAGGAGGTAGATCTATGGACTCTTTGATCTACTCATGACCTGCAAAAGCCTGGCTTCTTGGTCAAAGTTGGCAAGAGTAAGACTCAGTCCCCTTTCACCCCCAAGGGCCTGCTCTGTGGCTCCTTGGCTTAGCCACCCATCTCTCTACATGGGTCCCAGGCCCTTTGGGGGCAAGGGGCTGGATCTAGGTTCAGGGGTAGGTTGGGGGGAGGCATGGGAGGTGGGGTGGCAGGGGACATACTGAATCTACTTTGGAGACAGTTAAGTCATGGTAGGTTTCTTAGGGAACACAAGAAAACTAAGAGGAGTTTTTTGGGCCATGCTGCACGACCTGTGGGATCTTACTTTCCCAACCGGAGATGGAACCCGGGCCCTCAGCAGTGAAAGTGCGGAGTCCTAACCACTGGGGTGCCAGGGAAGTCCCAAGAAGACTTTTCAATGTGCTTGTTATTTTACTCTATTTTAGACCTTGAGTAAAATAATTTAGCTCCTAGGACCTTACTTTCCTTGCTTGTGAAACAGAAAAAAAAAATATTCTTGTAGGTATTATTATTTGTGTGTGCATGTATATGTGTGTGTCTGTTTAAACCACTATATATGTAAAACAATTCTGGTTGTTATTTTAGAAATAAAAATGAAACTATTTTATTTTCTGACACCAGCATCCAGGCATGAACCTTAGGCAGAAATGTCTTAGACTTGAGCAACTCAGCTTGAAGACAAATTTTCTCCTAGGAATTTTTTCCCTCCTGGTAATTCTCATCTTTGGACACAACTCAGTGACTCCATTGAGAAATCCATTTTTCACCTTCATTAGGTGGTCAGGTGATACTTTATCATTTTTTTCCACCTTCCCTCATCCCATTCATTCCTTGAAGAGGTGTGGCTAAAAGTTTGCATTGCAAACAGAAGGGGTGGCTTTTACTTGGTATTTGGTTTCCCAACCCAACTCTTCAAGAGGTAACATCTGCTCGGGAGTGGGGAATTGGTTTCCAAAGAGTTACAGGATCTTTGGGAAACAGTCAGTCAAGAAGTGGCATCACTAAAAGAGGCAACAGATAATGGAACTCATATCCTGCCCCGTTCCCACAACTTCCTCTTAAATCTTCTGCTAAGATTTAGGAGTCCTCAATACAGGATACGATGAGCCAGCAAAGAAAAGCTCTTAGCTGATAAAAACAAATGAAGAATGGTGAAACTCATTTAACAGGGAACGATCAAGTGTATACAGAGGACATTTTAAGACAGTAGATAGAACCTTTGTTTAGACACATGAATGGATGGTGAAACTCAGGGAGAGAAGACATGAACATCTCAGGCTCTGGGCCTGGGGAATTTGGAGTAGGGGAAGCGTGGATTGAGGCTGTGATGCCCTTTATACATAAGCCATGTGGGCCAGTGGAAAGAAGACAGGATTTGGAGACGTGTGTTTCAGTTCTACCTTTCCACATCCTAATGGGTGATGAGGGGAAGCTATTTAGTCTCTAGGAGTCTCTTACTTTGCTCATCCATAAAATGGTTCTATGAAACATGTCTTATAGTATTGTGGAGAGCAAAGAAGAGGATGTCTATGAAAGGCCCTGCCCCCGTGTCTAACACATGGTAGACATCTGAGAAATGTTCGTTCCCTTCCCCATCCCTCCATCTGTCTGGTGATCGGATGTGAGTGCATTGCTTTTCCTGTGGAGGTGCTTTTGACTCTGCAGCAAGCGGGGTGGTGGTGTGGACTGGAAAAGTGGAATCAAGGACCTAGGGCTTTCACTAGACTGAAGAGGAAGAGTTAGAGGAGGCCTTCCAACGTCCTTCTAGGGGTTTGGCCTTGTCCCAAGATAGGAAAAGGGACAGGGTTTCAGAGCAAGGGATCTGCTTCAGGAATGAAAGTTAAAACTGGATCTGGAAACTGGTGTAAGAGAGCAAAGAACTCTATCTGGATAACAAGAATTTTCACAGTAATGAATTACGGAGAAGATAAATTCTGTTCTTGAACTACTTTAGTCACTTAATTCCACGATCCAACCTAAGCTTCATGGAGGATTAGCGGTTAGGGTCGTCTGTATGCTGAAAGTAACAAGATTGTACAAAGGGTTCTATGGGGAGAGACATTCCTATACTGATATTACTATTAAAAAGATACAGGCAGGACTTCCCTGGTGGCGTAGTGGTTAAGAATCCGCCTGCCAACGCAGGGGACACGGGTTTGAGCCCTGGTCCGGGAAGATCCCTCATGCCGCGGAGCAGCTAAGCCCGTGAGCCACAACTACTGAAGCCCGCGTGCCTAGAGCCCATGCTCTGCAACAAGAGAAGCCACCGCAATGAGAAGCCCGCGCACCACAACAAAGAGTAGCCCACGCTCGCCGTAACTAGAGAAAGCCTAAGCGCAGCAACGAAGACCCAACAGAGCCAAAAATAAATAAATAAATAGATAAATAAATAAATAAATAAATAAATTCAAAAAGATACAGGCAGGCTCTAAAAAGCTGGAAAAGACAAGGAAACGAATTCTCCCTTAGAGCTTCCAGAAGGAACGTAGCCCTGCTGATGCTTTGATTTGAATGTAGTGAGACCCACTTCGGACCTCTGACAGGCGGAACTGTAAGATAATACATTGTATTGTTTTAAGCCAATGAATTTATAGTAATTTGTTACAGCACTGATAGGAAGCTAATAGAGTAGCTGTAGCTACATAATCATAAATAATTCACAAGCAAATTAGTTTAAAACTTGGCAAACCAACAGTGAAAATGATTGATTTGTATAAATTAAACACTTCAGTGCCACCTGGTGGCTGAAATCTTACAGCGAATGACTTGAAATGACATAAACCTCTAGCTAGTCCCTAAAAAGAGTAGTACTATCCTCCAAGAATGGCATGAGGCTAATTGTGATCAAATGATTAGACAAAGGTTGAAATTGTTCATAGAGATTACAAAATAATACAGTGGAAAAAGAACTCCACGAATAAACATTCAGGAATACAGCATTTTATCACAAGGACCTATGATAGAAAACAGGTAACCAGTAAGACCTGCCTAGGAATCATTAGCCAGGGGTGGTGCAACAGGTAGCTGGGGGAACCTTCACTCCATTCAAGCCTTACCCCATCAAATTTATCAGACCTCTACTCTCCCGATGTTAGCTCTGGACAATTAACCTTTCCCAACCTCATATTAAGTATAGTAACATTGCTTTAACCAGATAGCACTGCTAGACCTATTCTACAGAGAAAATCTGAGCCTGTCTGGACAGACATGATCTAGTCAAAAGTGCAAGGTACCTCACACCCATTAGGATGGCTGCTATCAAGAAAAACAGAATGTAACAAATGTTGCTGGGCATGTGGAGAAGCTGGAACCCTGTGCACTGTTGCTGGAATTGTAAAATGGTGCAATGGCTATGGAAAACAGTATGGAGGTTCATCAAAAATTAAAAATAAAAGTTCCATATGAACAGCAATCCCTCTTCTGGGTATATATCCTAAAGAATTGAAAACAGGATCTCAAAGAGATATTCGTACACCCATGTTTACAACAGCAGTATTCACAGTAGCCGAGATGGAAGCAACCCAGATATCCATTGATGGATAAATGGGTAAGCAAAATGTGATACATACACACAAAGGAATACTATACAGCCTTGAAATGGAAGGAAATCCTGTCACATGTGAAAACATGGATGAATCTTGAGGACATTATGCTAAATGAAGTAAACCAGTTGCAAAAATCGAACACTGTATGATTCCACTTACATGAGGTATTTAAAGTAGTAAAATTCATAGAAATAGAAAGTAGAGAGATGGCTCTCAGGGGCTGGGGGAGGGGAAAGGGAAGTTGTTATTTAATGGGCATAGAGGTTCAGTTGCAAGATGAAAACATTGTCGTTTCACAACAATGTAAATATACTTAACCTTACTGAACTGTATACTTAAAAAGGTTAAGATGATACATTTTATGCTATGTGGGTTTTACTACAATAAAAAAAATTGGCAAGGTAATGAAGCATGCACAGTATAGAAAAAAGGATGGCAAGTCCACCCTCCACAGTTCATGTAGTTCTCTGGCTGAGGCTCCACAGAAGTCCCTGGAAACTGGAGGGGCAGGCTGGTTGCTATGGCATTTGAACAGGGGCCGCATCTCAGATAGTGGGCCCCGTTCAGATGGTCCCAAGAGCTGCCTCCCTCTTGCTGTTGTTATATGACTCAACTACAAAAGCACAGCTTCAACCTTCTCATCCTCTAACCTGATTTTCTGCTGGTCATTGAGGAAGTCCAATTCTCTCATCAGCCACGGGTCACTTCCTCTTGGCATAAAAATGTGACCACATTGTGCTCAGATTTTTCCATCCATATTTCCGTCCATATTATTTGTAACTTTAAAATACCTCTGAGTCTAGAGTCTCAACTTAATCTCAGTACCTATTTCAAGGGAACTTGACAGGGGCCTGAGCTAACTTAATTCTCTTAGGCCTTTCACCAGCCTACAACCTTTCTTACGTTAACTCTCCAGAAACATAGCAAGTAGAGGTAAAGAACATGTGTATAAAATAAGACAACACAGATCTGAATTCTGGTCCCCTGCTGTGTGACCTTGGGCACCTCAGTTAAAGAACTACCTAATCGGTTCTTCTGATTTGGTTCTTGTCCCATTTCAGTCCAATTGTCATGTCAACAAAGTAACCTGAGTAAGGTAATGAAATTCATCAATGTTTTGCTTTATGTTTTTGTTTTTGAAGTTTTGTTTAAAGAAATTCTTTTGTACCCCTGGTCACAAAGATATTCCCTTACATTCAGGTATTTATTCAATTTGTAGAAATGATTCTCAACGGGGGGGTAACTTTGCCTCTGAGGGACATTTGCAATGACTTAGAGACATTTTGATTGTCACGACTTGCAGGAATGGGTTTCTTCTGGCATCTAGTGAGTAGAGGTACAGGACAGCCCCCAGAACAAAGAATAATCTGGCCCCAAATGTCAAGAGTACTAAGGTTGAGAAACCCTGATCTATAACCCATTCTTGGACACTGTGATATTAGGCAGGCATCCAGTTTTATGAGTTTTTGCCCATAGCAATCTAGTTTTTCCAATACTTATTCTTCAATGTCCATGTACCCTCTAGTTAATAAAATTAATGATAACTGCTAACATTTACTTAGAGATTAATACATAGCAGGATCTTGTAAGTGCTGATGTAAATATGAATGTCTTCATACATTCTCTCCCAAATCATACAGATCAACAAGGAGACCAAATGCCATCACCCCTAGCTAACAATTATATTTAGAGACAGTACTGCAAACCTCAGTTTACCTATCAGTAAGGAAATATTCATTGAAGACTATCAAAGTGTCCCCCAGAGCCTGCCTTAGGGTGAACAGTGAGGAGGGATTTGCACAGAAGACAGAGGAGGGCAGGGGGATCCCAGTAGCCGAAGGGCACAGATCACGTCAACTAGGACTTAACCCCAAAAGGAAGGGGATCAGCCTGAAGCCCAGTGAAACAGAGAACTGGTCCTTTGGGTATCAGTCAAGGGAAGGGCCTATGAGGTGTGCTGGAGCAGAGGCGACGGTCTTGGGAAAGCCCTGGTACTGGGGAGAGAGAGAGATCTGTAGAGAGAGAAGAGTCTTGGAGGCCTGAAAGTAAAGGAAAAAAGGAATCAGTTGAACAAAAGTCCCTACTGAAACAAGCGAGCATAACAGAATCAGAATAAGATAAAAAGGGCGTGGTTTATTTTAAAAATGGCACTTCACTGAAGCAGTAGAAGATAGCTCTGTTCAAGGCTCCCTTACATGCAAAGAATTTTTAAAAATTAAGAAAAAAAATTTAAAAATATATAAAGATATGGGCTAAAGATATAAAAATGCTCACAGATAAAAATGTTTACAGTCCTTAAACATATGAAAAATAGGCTTACTGTCACTCATAGTAAGGGAAATGAAAATTAAAAACCACACTAAGAAACCATTTCCCAACTATTAGATTGGCAAAAATACAAATGTTTGACAACACACGTTTTTGCAGAGGCTGTGAAGAAATAGGTACTAGTGTATATTGCTGGTTGCAGTGAAAAGTAGTGTCACCTCTATGGAGGGGATTTGGCACTATTTAACAAAAGGACACATGCTTTTACTATTTTCCCTGTAGGGAAATATTTCTAGGAATTTAGTGTGATAAAGCACCTCCCTAAATATTAGACGCCATATTCATAAAGTTACTCATTGAAGCTCTATTCTTATTAGCAAAGTTTGGAATCCACCCAAATGTTGACCATTTAAGAACTGGTTGAATGAGTTCTGGAACATCCTCACCATGGAGTCCTGTGCAGGGGTAACAAGGAACAAGAATGTAAGCTGTTAAGTAAAAAAAAAGCCAGGGGTAGAGTTTGTATATAGTAAGGAATCTCTTGCATAAACAAGAAAGAAAAATTAGACATATATGTATTTGTTAAAAACATATATACACAAGAAGCAGAAAGTAGGAAATATGCTCACTGATAGCAGCAGGGCAGGGTAGGGATGAAAGATGGGCTGGACTTGATAGGCGTGGATGTCAGTTATCTGTGGCTACTATAACAAGCTGCCACAAATTTAGTGGCTTAAAACAACAGAATTTTATATATTGCAGTTCTGGAGGTCAGAGGTCTCAAATGAATGCCACGGAGCTAAAGTCAAAAGTCAGCAGGACGGGGTCCCTTTTTGGAAGCCTAGGGAAGAATACATTTCCTTACCTTTTCTAGCTTCCTCAAGATGCCCGTATTCTTAAGCACTCTTCTCTTTGCCTCCGAAGATGGGAATAGGTAGGTAGAAGACTAAGGGAGGTATGTTCTTAAACCAAGTGTGTCAGTTTTTCCTTACTCCACTGGGGGCTAGGCATTACCCCAAGGGTGTGGGTTCCATCTGGACCCCTTACTGATGTCCTGGAAGATTTCTGGAGAAGCAGGTGTGATGTCAATTGCACCTCTCTTCACCCATAATGATGAGGGCTGAAGACATCCCCTTGTTTCTACAACAGTAAAGCATGAAGTTCAAAAAGCAAACCTAACTGACTGTATTTGCCAAAGTACTAAAGTTTACATTACTGTCATAAGGAAGCATTCAGTGGCACTGAGAACAATAGAATCCCGAGTTCTTTCTTCTCAGTTGATATTGGGTGTTTACTACGGCCTAGCTCTGTTCAGGAGCTACAGGACATGCAACAGAGGAATGAAACACAGTCTGCCCTTGAAGCTGACTCAGTGAGAAAACCGTGGAAAATATCATTATACATAAAGCCAGCGCTGTTCTGAGGGATATAGGCTTTGATGGAGATTGTTGAAATTTATCTTCTGTTATTCTTCTTGAGTTTGACTTTCATAAAGTATCAGCAAATCAAAAGCCAAAAACAGAGATTGATTTCTGTTGCCTTGTATTGTTTTCCTATAGGCATTTTGGATTTTAAAATTTATTATTACTGTTTTTATGCAGATTATATACACATGGCAGTCAGAAATGCCAATGGCCAATAATGGAAGTTCTTTCCTGCATTCTTAAGATTAAGATATTGAGAATTTAGTGTCTGTATTTTATATTTCCATTTTTATAGATAATCACAAATAGCTAAAAAGTGATAGATTAGGGATTTATATTAATTGATTTCAAAACCCATATGGCCTATTTGGTTTCTTCTTTGATTTTTTTCTTTTTTCATCTAGGTCTTGCCCTGTACCACCATCTCTCTGGATTCCAATTATACTGCTGAATCACTCTCAAAAATAGGGACTCATATGAGTGGGTCATCTGGAAACGTTTGTCCTATTTTAAGAACAAATTAAAAGTTGCCTCAGTTGGTGGTGTCTTGACTCTTTAACTTAGATGAGAGAAAATATTAATAGGAATCAACTCTGCTTATTTTACAGGTCGGGTTGGTCTGTGGTGTCCATGGGGATGCTTGAGGAGAAGCCAATTAACATTGAGATGTGTGGAAACAGGATCAATAGTTTTCAGTAACTGAGGAAGATTACCAGAAGTCAAGGAAGTCTTTATCAGGGGTTGTGCAGCCCTGTGCCCAGGCCTGTCAAGCACTTGGCAGGCGATTGAGAAAGTCTAATTGTGGCTGATGATCAGTCATTTTACACTATTGTCACACCTCCATTCTCCATGTTTCATTTTAGGAACAGCATAACTTGTCCAGCCAGAAATTGCCTAATTTAAACCCTGACTCTTACCTATATGAATCAAAGTGACTCAGAAAGTGCAAATAAAATATTCATTTTATTTCTCTCATAGCTTCTCCTCTCAGAACTGAGTCCATGTGTACAGAAGAAACACAAGTACTAGAGAATTGAATTTGGGTGGCCAGGGGAAGAAGAAAAGTCTCACAGGACAATAAATTGGAACCTACATTTTTTCCCTGACAAGAGGATACAGGGTAGGCAGTTTTACAATTTATGATCAAAGTTTTAATTATACAAAAAAATAGAGTACTGATTCTTTAAAAGGAGAATTGCTGCCTTTTTAATATAATTAAAACGTTGATAATAAACAAAAAAAGAGGGTGTATGTGTGTGTGTATATACATATATCTATGTGTGTGTGTATATTTTGCTCCTTTTATATTTATTTAATAATCACAGCCTAGATTCTAAAAAGAAGACTCCAGAACTCACAAAAGCATGGCATATTGCCCTACAAAGTGAGGAATAAGTAGCACTGAGGAGTCAGACGATTCACAAGATATCACTTATTCCAGCATCCAACAAATATTGATGTTTACAACAATAGCCCTGAATCACCTAGAATATAGTAGCTAACATTTCTTATTTTTGTACAGTACTTTCCAGTTTTGAAGATGTTTTAACATATATTATCTCATTTGACCCTCACAAATACCTTGTGTGCAGACAGAGTATAAATCTTTATTTCCAGTTTACAGGTAAGGGTCAGAAATACAAAAAGCTCCAGTGATGTGCCTAATGTCAAATTATCCTACAAATCATGCATATTGACTTCTAATCGAATCATGGGTAGAACTATATAATACATGATCCACAAATTTCCACCATAAAAAATGAAGATCTCTGAAATAGCGAGGATATAAAATGAATGGCTTCAATTACTCAGAAACATTACATATGTGAAACATATCATTTCCCCTGACTGATTAGGTATCACTATATTTTGAAAATATGTTGTAATTCCTAATGTGCAGATGATTATTCCTTGATTCCTTTTATTTCATTTTATTTTATTAGTAAAGTTAGGTTGTTTATTTGAGATCTTCCTTTTTTTTTTGAGATCTTTTTTCTTAATGTAGGCATTTGTCACTTTAAACTTTTCTCTTAGAACTACTTTTGCTGTATTGCATAAGTTTTGGTATGTTCTGTTTCCATTTTCATTTGTCTCAAGATATTTTTTGATTTCTCTTTTGATTTATTCTTTGGCCCATTGGTTGTTCAGGAGCATGTTATTTAATCTCCACATATTTGGGAATTTTCCAGTTTTCTTCTTGTGATTGACTTCTTTAGCTTTGTACCATTGTGATCAGAAAAGATGCTTCATATGATTCCAATCTTCTTAAACTTACTAATACTTGTTTTGTAGACTAATATTTGACCTATCCTGGAGAATGCTCCACATGTGCTTGAGAAGAATGTATATTCTGCTGCAGTTGATGGAATGTTCTGTGTATATCTATTAAAGCAATCTGATCTAACATGCAGTTTAAGTCCAATTTTTTTTTTAACTAATTTTTCTGTCTGGATGGTCTAACCATTGTTGTAAGTGGGTGCTAAAGTCCTCTACTATTATTGTATTGCTGTCTATTTCTCCCTTCAGATCTGTTAATGTTTGCTTTATACATTGAGGTGCTCCAATGTTGGGTGCAGAAAGTTTTACAATTGTTATATCCTGTTGATGAATTGACCCCTTATCATTATATAATGACCTCCTTTGTCTCCTGTTACAGTTTTTGGCTTAAAGTCTATTTTGTCTGATATAAATATAGCTACCTCTGCTTTGTTTTGGTTTCCATTTGCATCCCTTCACTTTGAGCCTACATGTGTCCTTAAAACTGAAGCAAGTCTTTTGTAGCATGTAATTGGGTCTTGTATATTATCCTCATAGTCATTCTATCTTTTGACTGGGAAATTTTGTCCATTTACCTTTAAAGTAATTATTGATAGATATGAATTCACTATTGCCATTTTGTCAATTGTTTTCTGGCTGTTTTATACTGAATAATTCCTTTGTTCCTTTGCTCCTCTCTTGCTCTCTTCCTTTGTGATTCGATGATTTTCTGTAGTTACGTGCTTAGATTCCTTTCTCTTTCTCTTTTATGTACTTACTACAGGTTTTGCTTTGTGGTCACCATGAGACTTACATAAAACACCTTATAATTATAATAGTTTATTTTAAGCTGATAACAACTTAACACTGAATGCACACAAATGCTCTACGCTCTTATACTCTCCCTCCCACATTTTGTTTTTGATGTCACAATTTAAATCTTTTAAAATTGCATTGCCATTAACAAATTAGTGTAGTTATAGTTAATTTTAGTACTTCTCTCTTTTAACTTTTATACTAGAGTTATAAGTATAATGTACCACCATTGCAATATTAGATGTTCTAAATTTAACTATATATTTGTCTCTACTAGTGAGTTTTATACTTTCATAGGTTTTCATGTTATTAATAAGCATCCTCTTGTTTCAGTTTGAAGAAGTCCCTTTAACATTTCTTGTACGGCATGTCCAATGGTAATAAACTCATTCAGCTTTTGTTTTTCTGGAAAATTCTTTTTCTCTCCTTCAATTCTGAAGGACATCTTTGGCCAGGTAGATTATTCTTGGTTGGCAGTTTTTTCCTTTTTAGCACTTTTAATATATCATCCCACTCCCTTCTGGTCTGCAAAATTTCTGCTGAAAAATCTGATGATAGTCTTATAGAGGTTCTCTTGTAACAAATTGTTTTTCTCTTGCTGCTTTTAAGATCTCTCTTTGCCTTTAACTTTTGACAAATTAATTATAATGTGTCTCGGTCTTCATATTAATTTTATTTGGTATTCCTTGTGCTTCTGGGAGTTCCTTCCAGGGAGTAACTGGGAGATGGGCATTTCTGCTTGCTCCTTGCTTGCTGGACCCAGGTGTATAGCCACAGGGGGTGCTTCTTCTCCTGTTTAAAAACTGTTTCTTTGTTTGTTATAGTCTTGTGGGACTCATGAATGGAAGCCTTATTGGCTGTTAGAGCTGGGTGGTTTGATGATCTGTCCTGGGGCAGCAGCATAAAAGTTGGGGTGCTAGATGTGTAGACAAGCTCCTTCTAGGGAGGTACTGGCAACTTGGGTTTATTGTTGGAGCGAGCAGGAGGGAGAATGTGATGGAAGTGCCCACTGGCTCCCCTGGGCTCCAGGGAGGATCACAGCCAGCCCTTCGATGTATGCTAATTAGAAGTCGGACTCTCAGTCAGCAGCATGTAAAGTGTGCAATCAAGCCCCTTTCAGGGAAAAACTGAGAGATCTGTGTTTTTGCCTGTTCCCATTATGCTGAGACCCAGGGGCATAGCCTCTGCAAGCGCTTGTACGTGCACCAATTAAGAACTGCTTCTATGTTTACTTACTATGTTTGCTTACTATGTTTCAGTCCTGTGGGACTTGTGAATACCAGCCCCATTGGCTATCAGAGCCAGGCAGTCCGAGACCCATCCATCAGGCAGCAACTGCAGAAGCTGGGGTATCAAGCATGTGTACCCTCCTTCCAGAGAGGTGTTGGGGACTTGGTTTTATTGTTGGAGTGAACCCCTTTGATTCCTTTTAGAGTGACTGTTTCCTCTTATATGTTAGAGGGTCCCATTCTCATTAGTAATCTGTTTCCATATTGAATTGTGGTGTGGGTTAACAACACAGTGTAATTTTTTTTTTTTTTTTTTTTTACTAATTGTAAAGGTAATACACACTCATTATGGAAGATTTGGGAAACATACAAAGATATGAGTTTGAAAAGTTAAACTACTCATCTAGATCATCTAGAGAATAATCATTCTCTAAGTTTTATTTTATTTTCTATTGATTGTCATTTTACTCCAATAGAGACATTTTTAAGACAATGCAGTGAGGATGTACTGCACATGTAAGTTATGTATTATTATTATTTTTCTTATTATTCCATAATGATTTTCCTATGTCATTAACATTTCTTCGAATATATTTTAAATTGCTGTGTAATGTTTCATAGATAATTCACATGCTACATAATTTATGTAACCACACCCTTATCATTGGACATTTATGCTATTTCAAATTTTGTTTTTGTAATTATGAATAATACCAGGATGAACATTGTCTAAATTTGTGGTTATTTCTTTGGAATAGAGTCTTAGAAGAGGTACCACTGGATCAAATTATGGGAACATTTTCAGTCTGTTGACATATATTGCCAATTGCCTTCCAAAGAATTTAACTACCAGCTGTGTAGAATGCTGCATCACCCAATGTGAGATTATTTGAGTGGAATTAGTGTTGAAAGATATATTGCTGCTGTAACAATGCCACAAACTTAGTGGTTTAGAAGAACACAAATGTATTATCTTATAGTTTGGATGGCAGAAGTCCTAAAATCAAGGTGTTAGCAGGGATGCATTCCTTCTGGATGCTCTACAGGAGGATTGTTTCCTTGCCTTTTCCAGCATCTAGAGGCTGCCTGCATTCCTTAGCTGGTGGTCCTTTCCTCCATCTTCAAAGCCAGGAGTGAAGAATCTTCACATTTTCTTCTCTTTGATCTCTGCTTCTATCAGCATATCTTCTCTGTCTATGATCCTCCTGCCTCCCTCTATAAGAAGCCTTGTGATTACATTGGTTCTTCCTGGATAATCCAGGATACTCTTTCCAGCTCAAGATCCTTAACTTAATGACATCTGCAAAATGTCTTTTGCCATGTAAGGTAATATATTCACAGGTTCTTGGCATTAGGACATGGGCATCTTTGGGAAGCCATTATTCAGTCTAACACAAAAGATAAAACATAATTTGACTTACTATTCCAACATGCAGTTTGCAGAACTGCTAATTAGTATACTGGTCTTCATGTCCTGATAGTTCAGAAAACTTTTCATCAGGATTTTTGCATGGTTGAAGAAATAAAACATAAAGGAATGTATTTAAGTCCTTAACGAGGAAACTGAGATTCAGTGAGGTCATGAAACATCTCCAAAGTCAAATGGCTAGAAGGTGAAAGATCTACATTACCTCTTTTTGGTTGTTTATTTCTTTTTGGTTATATTATCTTCAGTTAAAAAAACTAAAGATGTGTGTATCAAATCATCATGTGGTACATCTTAAACTTACACAATGTTATATATAGTTGTATCTCAATAAAGGTGAAAAAAAACCTAACAATATCAATACCAAAATGTATAGCAAGTTTCTGGCTTTAAAAAGTTAGTTGCCAATTCTATAATATCATTACTGTTATAAAAGTGGCCTATTTTCATGTCAGCAATATTGGCACAGTACAGAAACAATTGTGGGAGGGTGTCCAGGCATGCTGCTTCTCTGTAGAAGGGTGTCAGTGGCACCATCGGTGGCTGCCAGAGTTGATATATATTTTGGCCCATTTATCTTTAGAAATCATATATCTTTCAGGATTTTTATACATTTAAACTTCAAGAAGAAATATGTGTTAGTCAGAGGAAAGCAGATTTTAGTGGACTTCATGTGTCAGCAACAAGAGAGTGTTTTATAAATCCTTTCCATGGCATTAGCTACTTCTGGGAAGGTGTAAGTCCATCTAAGAATATAAACCATGGAGCATGCTTTGGAAAACATTATAGAGGTCTTACAAGGACAATCAATCCACTCCTATTCCTTCAAAGTATTTTTTTCCTTCAAAGTATTAAAGACAAAAATTAATAGTTGGCCATGACTTTAGTAAGCATGTTTCAGAGAAAAAAAACATGAATAATTATCTTTAGCATTTTGAACCAGATGAAATTATTGTTTTATGTCTTCTGGGTCTGTGATTTGGTATAATTATGCATCTTTGCATTAAGCTGTTCTTGCTAATATTAATTCATACTATTTATATTAATTTTGGTATTTTACTTTGTGTAAGGATTTATATTACACTTTAGAAAAATATCCAGCTAGTGTTCAGTATATACGTCTGGAGCACCAAAAGGCAACTTCTGATCTCCTCCCAAGTATGATAGTTTTTAGCCAGGTTACTAACTATGAAGATGATAACCAAAGATTTAAGAGAAGTGTTGGTGCCTTTCAATGAATGAGCATATGTTGGAGCATCTTGTCAATTTACTTGACACTGTTATCAATATTTTTACGTGCTTGGCCTTCTTCAGGGAGCAGTCCACTTTGATTTGTTTGCCTTCATAGCAAGTTTTATGGAAATCCAAGAAGGCAAGGATGAGAGTATTGACACTATGATAAAGTGGATCTGGTATCTGCTGATTCAGGAATGCAAGATTACTGTTCTAACTGTAGACTCACAAATGCCTTTGAAGAGAGGTTAAAAGTTGGCTTTTGAATCTTAGTCAATTTTGAGGCCATAAAGAAAGGCACAGCACACTGCAAAAAGATGTCCTTGCTTCTATACTCTGCCTGGAATCACGAGAAGAGAAGTCTACAAACGTCTTGGCTGCAGAATAGACAGTAATTAGTGAAACTGTGTATGTGTCACTAGCAGAGAGATGTTCAGAATTGCCCTTTAGACCTTTTTATCATGCCAGGCAGCACTAATCTTGCCATCTTATAAATAGAAACACTATTATTATTTATCACTTTCTTGATGGTGTTGTGCAAGTCAGGGATATCTAAAAATTATTCAGGCACTCCTATGACATTCCCTTATTCTTTATTAGAATACTAATTTCCAGGCATTATCTTCTGATTCAAAGTCAACAACGAGTCTTGTCTCCACTTTGATTTTTTCTTCTGTTATTTCACTGGAAATCTGGTTCAGTTGATCCTGTGATGTGCTGTAAACATACCTTCATTCTACTCTTTGTTAACTCTGCTGTGTAAGGTGTCCAATCCCACCAGTCTACATGTGATGACTGCTTATTCAGTGAGCTCCAGCCTGACTCTCCCCTCCTCACCTAATGCTCAGACCCCAAGAGCAGTGAAGAATGAATAAGGGATACATAGAGCCCAGAGGTCATAGCGTTGGTACCCTCCCAGTACAGGAGGCCAGTGGCCAGGACGGTACTCTTTATGGCTTTCAACTAAGCCTCCTACATTTGTGAATAAAAATGAATGAATGAATTCAAGAGGAGGCGTCAACCATTATGGTGAAGATCACCATATTCATTAACTTGTACTGTAAATTACAAGTTAAGAAGAGAGAAAATGAAGAATAGTTTAGTGAGAAGCAACATTAATAAGTTATGTTACAGGATCTTGACAATCAAGTAGGCAAATTTAATAATTTGACCTATTTATTTTGAATTTTTTCTTCACTACTGATCATGCTATTTCACAAAGGTTGTGAGGTGGCTTAAAGGAAGAAGACAACAAAATAAAAATATAAATTAAAAAATAAGGCTAGGAAAAATATTGATAAAAAAGCAAGGTCAGACAGAGGGGAATTTAGAAAATAGAGCAATCTGTGATTTTCATCATTCTGAAGTTAGAGGGAGAAAAGAAAAGTGTTCTTTTGTTGTTGCTTCAAAGTCTCTTCCAATGCGTCAATGGGAGCCGGGTGATCTGCGGAAGTTTACTGTAATTCACTTTACTCTCCGTAGTAAGCCAATTTAATCTTTGCTCTTTAAATAAATATAGCTTTTTGATGGCTCCTTGCTTATTATCCTTTTTACTTATAATATTGAACTTCCTGATTACTGCAAGGGTTATTTTTTTAGCGTCCAATTAAAAGTCTAGGCTACTAGGGACTTTGTAGAGTACAGCTCTTCTAAATCAGCCAACTGGTGGACAATATTCACACATTCTTGGTCTTTGTGAAACAAGTACTGAACGTGCAAATATAAAGGAAAGTGTCAGTTTCTAAAATGGCTTGTTTCCTATCCTATTTCTGCATGTAATGAACCCAAATGAACCGGAATGGTTCATTTTCTTTTTTTCTAAAAGTAGCTCCTATTTTATTTTCTAAAAAAGAAATAAAGAAATAAAAAAAGAAGAAAAAGAGAAAATCCCTTTCAACTCTCCACCAATTGGCCCAGAAATTAAAGAAAATATATTTTATCAATTTATGAATCATAACAGTTACTTTATTAATGGATTTCTTATAAAGCAAATCCCATTATTAGATTCCAGTGTTAAAAATTCTGGTTTTTTGTGAGTAAATACTGAATGATTATTTCAGAAATCTCACCTGTGTAAATTAGCAATTAAGTTGAGCCTTTAAAAAATCTAATTGTAAAGTTCAAATTATAGTGCTATTCATCATGGTATAGTGTCTTTCAATTCTTTACTTTTTTTTTTACTTCAGAAATACCATTAGGTAAGATCTCACTCTTCCAAGATAATAAAAAACATGTTTAAAAAATGTTAAAATATAGTCTTTAACAATTTTACTGAAAATAGTGTCTAAAATACCCTCTAAGTTCCTTTTGTATATGTTTATTTTTAAAATACATACCTTTTACATGTGTGTGGGTATGTATATTGTTTTGAGTTCTATGTTTTTATGCAACATTTATTTCTCACATGTAGCTTTTGTTCTTCATACTTTCCATTTTAATGACTGCATAATATGTACATCTGGGATATTTTTGTTTCTTTGAGTATTATATTAACATTGGATATTTGTATTTCTCCTGTCTGTTTTCATTATTATAAATGTATGGCAAATGTACTCATAAGCTTTAGAACATACTTTTGATAATTTAAATTCTTTGAAAATTATTGATACTAGCTTTAGGGCCCAGCATGTGATCAATTTTGGTAAATATTCCATGTGCACATGAAAACATGTGTGTTCCACAGTTGTTAAATGCAGCATTCTATACATGTTAATTAGAGTGTTGATCATTCTTGCTGTTCAAATTATCTTCAATATCAGCATAGCCCAACAGAAATATAATGCTATCCACATATGTAATTCTCATTTTAAGTTTTCTAGCAGCCTCATTACAAAGTAAAAGAGCAGGTGATATTTATTTTAGTCATATATTATTTCAATGTGTAATTAGCATAAAATTATTAATGAGTTTTTTAAAATTTAGCCTTTAACATATGATGTATGTTTTATACTTACAGCACATCTCAATGCAAGTGCTCTATTTGATCCCTACTTAAATTTCATAAAATTTACTACTGAAAAAGTAAACACAGACTCACATATCCAGATTGTTCCAACTAAATTTGAAAGTTTTCAATACTTAGATCAAGTGCCAAAAAATGATTTTCCTTTAATATTTATATTCACATTGACAAAATTGTTTTATCTGTTTTAGAATACTTGATCTAACTTCTGAAGCAAAAGCATATAATTTTCAAAAATATGTCTTTCAAGTTTAATAAATTGACTAACTTTTGTGCCAACTCAGTACTATTAACATCAATTTCAAAGGCATACTGCTGAAGTTGAAAAGCAATTTTAAATTTATCGACGTTAAGAAAGCATCGTTCAAATTTTCCTGTAGTGTTTGCAGCCAATTTATATAATATTGTCAATTACAATTAAAATCTTTTTTATGTTGATTCATGTTAGAAAAATGTGTAAAAATAAGTATTACAAAACTTGTAAGTTTTGATGTTAACATAAGTTATCTTACCTGTCTAGCTAGGTTACAATAAGCTTTTTCTTTCCTTGGAATTTGAAAATTTAGCTCGTTCATATGCAGTGTGATACCAGTGAGGAAACATAAATCAAACTCCTCAGTTTTTTCTTTGATTATTAGATATTTGAAAGGCATTTCTTTTGTTTCAATAAAGTCTTGAATTGGAGTTAACAATACAATAAATACTTGTAAGAATCTTTCACAATTCAGCCAATGAACATTGGCAAAGAACACAAGATAATTAAACTCACTGTTTATTATTTCTTTCAGGAAGTCCATGAATTGGTCATGAATTCTAGCATTTGCACATATATATATGCAATATATATATTTTATACATATAACAATTTTAATAACTGTATGCATGACACTTTTCATAGAGACTCTTTCTGAAAGGTGAGCAAAAATATTTTCAATATGTATCACACACTGGAATGAAGTAATGAGGAAAGCATGAGTATCTTGTTTAAATTCCAATAAATATGGATTTTGATCTAAAGCAACCAGAGCACCATTTGCTGTGGCAAAAAACTAATTTTTTCATATCTGGTAGAAATTTTTCTTTGACAGATATAAAAGATTTGAGAATATCTATGCCATCAGTTCAAATTTTTAGGTTGTGAATTTCCAATATTTTTTTGGTAATTGGTAACTCTTTTGAGACAATACATACCCAAAATATTAATTGGGCAGAGTCTGTTATACCGTACAACTCATCTAAAGCTAAAGAGAAGTATTGCATTTCCATGATGTTGGTGTACCATTGTTTAACAAATAATTCACCTCCTGTTGGATTTATGTTACCCCTTTTTTTGGTAGGGTACTGAGCTTGCAAAACAATGATTTAAAAAAGATCTTTATAGTTTAGAATAACAACTAGAAACAAAGAAAATTTAGTAAGGATATATTATAGTCTTTTTAATAATTTATATTTTAGTTTCAAAAGAATAAAAAATGCCAGTAAGATACCAGGAGAGCTGATGTTAAAAAAGACTCAGGCACTTAATTTAACTGGACTCTCATTAAAATGATAGTTGTGACCTGTGATATTGTGATTTATACTAAGAAATATGTATTTGGTCTTTTTCCCCATTTCTGGTACAGTACTCCTAAAACCCTTGGAATTTCCTAAGTGGTAAGAGCAATAAAGGTGCCTTTTGTTACGTTAATGAGTGACTTTGGGAAAACACCTAAGGATGGGGGCTGGTTGCCAGTGGAGCCAAGCTGTGATTAGATGGTTGGTCCTTTCAGTCCCACCCCTCAACCTCTGGGTAGGGGAGATGGGCTAGAGGTTGAATCCCTTGCCAGTTGCCAATCATTCAATCAATCATGACTGTGTAATGAAGGCTCCATAAAAATCCCCCAAAAGGACAGGGTTTGGAGAGCTTCGGTTTGGTGACCACGTGGAGATTTGGGGAGAGTGGCAAGCTTGCCCTATGCATCTCTTCCATTTGGCTGTTCCTGAGCTACATCCTTTTATAATAAACCCGTGATTTAGTAAATAAAATGTTCCTCTGAGCTCTGAGTGCTGCTCTAGCAAATTAATCCAACCTGAAAAGGGGGTCATTGGAACCTCAATTTATAGGCAGTTGGTCAGAAGTACAGGTAACAACCTGGGCTTGCAGTTGGCATTCTGAACTGGAGGGCGTCCAGAGCCTGCAGTTTGTAGCTTATTGATCAGAAACAGATAACAACCTGGGCTTGCAGCTGGCTGGTGTTTGAAGTGGTGGGTGGAGGATAAACAGTCTTGTCCTTGACCTGTGCAATCTGATGCCGTCTCCAGATAGATAGTGTCAGAATTGAGTTGAATTGCAGGACACCCTGTTGGTGTCTGGAGAATTGTTGCTGGTGTTGAGGGGAAAGTCCTCCCCCTACACACACACACACACACACACACACACACACCCCCCACAGGCATGCGCATGCACACTGGAATTTGTCACTAATGTGATCTTAGGTTTTTAATGTAAAGGTCCCTCTAAACCCTGATAAGTTTCTTTAGGAAAAAAGAATTATTTGAGAATGAATGAGGACAGTGCAAAGTCAATACTTCCCAAGGTGATTGCCCACATACATAATAACGAGCTTCAGATTTCAACCCTTAAATGCAGATCGGTGATGAGAATGAGTAATATTACTTTCCAGAAATGTTTCCTCCATGACATCATGCTAATAGTTAACTCAGGGGTCTAAGCATTCTAAATTAAAGACGCGGTTGGACAACAAATGCTAACTTCCAGTTTTGCACATTTGATGAATCAGAAAAATGAATCAGAGTAAACCCCTTTAAATGAAACTTAACCAATCCAGGCCTTGAAGCTTTTATTCTAACCATGTATTTCTAATATACATACAATATGTAGATGTCAGTGATGAAGGTTCACAGATTGAGTGAAGTAGAAATAAAGACCCTGGCGTTAAACCTTCAGTTCCAATTACTGTTACTATGGTTTTTTTTTAAATTGGGGTATAGCTGCTTTACAATGTTGTGTTAGTTTCTGCTGTACAGCAAAGTGAATCAGCTATATGTATACCTATATCCCCCTTTTTTGGATTTCCTTCCCATTTAGGTCACCACAGAGCACTGAGTAGAGTTCCCTGTGCTGTACAGGAGGTTCTCATTAGTTATCTATTTTATACATAGTAATGTATATATGTCAATCCCAATCTCCCAATTCATCCCACCCTTCCTTTCCCCCCTTGGTGTCCATACATTTGTTCTCTACCTTCTATGTCTCTATTTCTGCTTTGCAAATAGGTTCATCTGTACCATTTTTCTAGATTCCATATATATGCGTTAATATACGATATTTGTTTTTCTCTTTCTGACTTACCTCACTCTGTATGACAGTCTCTAGGTCCATCCACGTCTCTACAAATGACCCAGCTTTGTTCCTTTTTATGGCTAATATTCCACTGTATGTCTGTACCACATCTTCTTTATCCATTCATCTGTCAATGGACATTCAGGTTGCTTCCATGTCCTGGCTATTATAAATAGTGCTGCAGTGAATATTGGGGTGCATGTGTCTTTTTGAATTATTGTTTTCTCAGGGTATATGCCCAGTAGTGGGATTGCTGGGTCATATGGTAGTTCTATTTTTAGTTTTTTAAGGAACCTCCATACTGTTCTCCACAGTGGCTGTATCAATTTACATTCCCTCCAACAGTGCGAGAGGGTTCCCTTTTCTCCACACCCTCTCCAGCATTTATTGTTTGTAGGTTTTTTCATGATGGCCATTCTGACTGGTGTGAGCTGATACCTCACTGTAGTTTTGATTTGTATTTCTCTAATAATTAGTGATGTTGAGCATCTTTTCATGTGCCTCTTGACCATCTGTATGTCTTCTTTGGAGAAATGTCTATTTTGTCGATCACCTCTGTGTAAACATTCCAAAACAACATGTTGAGGGCGTAGTAAACATTTTGGAATGTTTACAATGAGGCAGGCTAGGTGAAGGTGTGAGGTGTACAAAGATGATGAGCAAAGCACAGTCTCTGTATTTAAGAATTACACAGAGGGGATCGGCAAGGGCACAGGGGATTAACGAAGGTACGATGAGATGTGTGCTATAATAGTCAGTATAATAGTGGTCAGTATAAGGAACTATGGGAACTGAAGTGACTGAGGAATTAGTGGTTCTCTGTATTGGAGTGTGATGGTGAGAATGGAATGATACATACAGGTGATATTTAGCTGATCTTGGAGGACAGAGGATAAGTGTTCCAGAAAGCAGGGCAGCATGTGAAGAGGCAGAGAAAGACCATCTCTGACAAAAGTCATCTTCTAGCTAGACAACAAGCCATGAGGGTTACAAGTCTATGAAGACTTGAAAGCAGATAAATATAGCTCAAAAGTCTTTTTAGTAAAGTGGTTGCAATCAAAGAAGTTTTCTTCCTTTAGTTAGCCAGAAAATTCTTAATAATTTTGTCAAGCAATGTGCGTTACAGGCCATATCTCATTTATTTTTCACAACAATTCTTTAACATAGGCATTATATTTGTATCTCCATTTTGCTTCTGGAAAAATGAGATTTAGAGAGTTTCAGTGTCTTAAGATGGCTCGGCCACACCTGGTGTTTGAACCCATGTGTTTGTCTGTAAGAACATTCTCTCAACTGCTATTTGGTTTCTAACCATTCAGTTTGTGAGCTTTCCCCTGTACTGTTAGACTTATTTTTAGTCTACTGACATGGGTGAGTGGATGCACATATATACTGCAGTTGTTTATTATTGCCTGACCACGTGGATCACATTGCTCATTTTGTGCACATCTTTTGGACTCATTACGCCTCATTCCTCTCCTATTTAAGTTCTGACAGCAAACCTTTCTTGCACTGTTCTCAACACTTTGCCTGTTTTCACTCATTTAATCTTTAGTAACTTGCCCAAAGGCATACAACTAGTAAGTAGTGGAGCTGGGATTTGAACCCAGGAAGTAGAACTCCAGAAGCTATGCTCATAATTACTATAGTACACTTAATTTCAATCTTAATTACCCTTCCACTTCCCACACTTGAGACAGACTGTCTCTGTCTCAGGCTGAGCTCCCAAGCTCCATATACACCTAACTTATGGCACTGGAATTTTCTACCTTTTTGTGCATGACTTCACTGCACATCTTAATTTTTCTACTCCTACCAGAAGAAAAGCCCAGAGTTACGTAAGCATCTATGACCAACATCGTCATAAACCACGTCTCCTCTCCCTTCAATGTTTGTCACCTGGAAAAAGCTTAATAAATATTTGTGTATTGACTAGGATCATAATTATGAATATTGACTATTCATTATTACATTGTGATAGAAAACATTGATGCCCCCCAGTGCTGTCACCATATGCAGAGCTGGTTATCTTGACCCTCTAGATTTTAATTTTTTAATGAATTCTTTATTTTCATATATATATATTTATATTTACATATATATATATTTGACTTTCCCTTGTTGGCTGGTGGCCTGCAATCACCTCTTTTTTTAATTCATAAACTTTATTTTTTAGAGAAGTTTTAGGTTCACAGCAAAATTGAGCAGAAATCACTGAGTTAGTTCTTATATACCTTCTGTCCCCACATGTGCCCAACCTCCAGCACTATTCACATCCCTCACCAGAGAGGTCCATTTGTTAAAATCGATGAACCTACCTTAACACATCAGTATCAGCTAAAGCCCATAGTTTACATTAGGGTTCACTCTTGCTGTTGTACATTCTATGGGTTTTGACAAATGTATAATGACACCTATCCACCATTTGAGTATTGTACAGAATAGTTTTAATCATCTGTGCTCTGCCTACTCACCCCTCCTTCCCCTCTAGCCCCGGACCACCGCTAATCTTTTTCCTGTCTCCATAGCTTTGCCTTTTCCAGAATGCCCTATATTTGGAATTATTCAGTATGTATTTTTCTTTAAGAAGGGCTTATTTCACTCTGTAATATGCATTTAAATGTCCTCCATGTCTTTTCATGGCTCGATAGCTCATTTCTTTTTAGCGCTGAGTAATATTCCATTATCTGGATGTATCCATTCACCTACTGAGGAATATCTTGGCTGCTTCTAAGTTTCAGCATTTGTGAATAAAGCTGCTATAAACATCCGTGTGCAGGCTTTTGTGTGGACATAAGTTTTAACTCATTTGGGTAAATACCAAAAAGCGTGAATGCTGGATCGTATGGTAAGACTATCTTTAGTTTTGTAAGAAACTGCCAAGCTGTCTTCCCAAGTGGCTCTTGCAATCACTTCTTGCTTTTATCCCTGGCATCTCTAGTTTTGCTCCGTACTTTTTTTATTGTGGTAAAAAACGCATAACATGAGATTACCCTCTTAACAATATTTTCAGTGTACAGCGCAGTATTAACTATGTGTATTGTTGTACAGAAAATCTCTAGAGCTTCTCATCGCAGATGATTGACAGTCTATATCCATTGAACAGCACTCACTTTCCCCTCCCCCAGCCCCTGGCAACCACCACTGTACTTTCTGCTTTTTTGAGTTTGACGACTTTAGATCCTCATATGAGTGATCATGCCGTATTTGTTCTTAAAACTATAGTATCCAGCAATCCCACTTTTGAGTATTTATCCAAAAGAATTTACAGTAGGATTTCAAAGAGGTATTTGCACTCCCATGTTTATTGCAGCATTATTCACAACAAGCAAGAGGTGGAAACAACCTAAATGCCCATTAGTGGATGAATGAATAAAGAGAACGTGGTATATACCTACAGGGGGATATTATTCAACCTTAAAAAAGAAGGAAATTCTGTCTTATGTTACAACATGGATGAACTTTGAGGAAATTATGCTACCTCTGTATTTTTTTTTTTTTAACTATGTACACAGGAAGCCTGCTGTGGTTGATATCTGTTTTGGGGGTTTTTTTGGGTTTTTTTTGGCCACGCCATGTGGCTTGCGGGGATCTTAGTTCCCCAATCTGGGCCACGGCAGTCAAAGTGCCAAGTCCTAACCACTGGACTGCCAGGGAACTCCCACTACCTCTGTACTTTTAATCTCTTCTTTTCAACACCCTGTAGTCAGGGAAGCCAAGTCACTAGGCTTGTTAGAATTGTGTCTAAAGTAAGAGTAAATAGATATGTGAATCTGATCAAATAAATTCTGTGATGTACACACCCACATCTATATGTATGTGCTTAGAGACTTTTCTTGATTATTCCTGTTTTCTATTTTTATTATTCATGATATACATTATTACATGATTGCAGTCAATATAAAGAATATAACTAGGAAACAGGAATAAGCAAAAAATGTTTGCATAAACTGCATGGGATTGAAAATGTGTAACGAACAGCAATAACAGTTTATATAAAATTTGTAAATGAAATCT
The DNA here is from genome assembly GCF_028564815.1 of Eubalaena glacialis. Lineage (NCBI taxonomy): Eukaryota > Metazoa > Chordata > Mammalia > Artiodactyla > Balaenidae > Eubalaena > Eubalaena glacialis. The sequence continues at coordinate 28,958,676 of NC_083722.1, read as the reverse complement.
ATTGTTCAGATATCATTATGTAGAGGTTCTTGACACCCACCGCTACTAGCTGACAAGCTGTCCTATTTATGCCTCTGATTGACATGAGAGAGATTGGGAGAATTTTGTTTGCTGTTAAAATAAACTTTGAGGGTTAATAAATTTTAAAAATTCTATCATAGTATTTTTTCATTGCATGAAAGTGTCACCTGAGGGGTTCTCAAATTATGTCTACATGGAAATTTCAGTTGGTGCTAAAATAACTATGTCTTAAAAGATCATTTCCTCTGTCTCTTATGCTTTCTTTCTTCTTGGAAACTCTGTGAAGGGAATAAAGTATTTCTCCACTTTGTTCCCTGTAAATCTTCAGAGAGCCAATTTGATGAGAACTTTTATAAATTCCCTTCCAAACATACGCCCACACAGCTCCTTTTCAACATGGTTCATGCTTCATTTAATCACAACGTTCAGAATTTACTCACTTACCAGGGACTTGCATTAGCACCTAGGAGTGTGCCCAGGGAAACGTCAGCTGGTTTGGCTCTCTGTCTTCCTCACTGCCTCATTTGGGCAAGAAGATTTGCAGAGTGAAGACCGGCAGCTTACTTAAGTGCCAGCAACTTTAACTTCACTTTCTTTGAGTGCTTTTGGAAGCTCCTCTTTGGGATTGCTGGACAGAAGATGTAAACACCACTCCCCACATTTGGGTCTTCAACTGACAAGCCAGGATAGTTCACGAAATTTTAAGAGGTTCAAACAGGGGATAATAATTTTTAATAACCTAAAATATTGTTGTGATTGGCATGATTGATTTGTTGGTCTAGGATCAAAAATTCTTATAAACTTAGCTTTTGGGACTGTTTACTTACACAGACTTACAAGGTAATCACCACTGTTAGGCAAATTCAGTCTTTCCCTCCTTCTACACACACACACACACACACACACTCACACACACAAATAAGTATAGGTTGGCAAATAGAAGCCACTCAGTAAATGGTAGGAATTATTATTATTACCGTCATCACCATTATTTTTTAACTATCATCTTAGTCATCAGGTGAACAAAATTTCCTTTAGGTAGAAATAAATTTCCCCATGGAGTACTGTTTAATCTTTCTCTTGAAGATAATCTTTCTCTTGATGACAAATTTGTCCTTTTCTCATTATTTTAGAACCTATGGACCCTTGCTGATGTTTTATAATGCAGGTAGCTGCTTTCATGTTTAGTTGTGTTTTATATTCGATCTTGTTTGGAGCAATTACCTGGAGGACATCAGGCTGCCATGTTGAGCTGTCATGGATGGCATCTTGCACTATGGTTGGGGGTATGTTGTGATGTGGAAGGGAATGATCTAGGGCTTTTCCCATTTCCCATTCTCCTGATGTTTTGTCACCGCACACACACATTCACTTCTGAGGAATGCTTTACTTTAGGAGAACTCTGTGTCATCACCTCTTCATATCAATATGAAAATAAATCAAGGACAAACAGAGTCTCATATCATATGTCATAAGTCAAGAGCTCTTAAGCGTGGAGGTATGTCCATCAGAGTCACCAGCGGGGTTTTAAATATGCATAACAAGACCTGAACCAGAATCTCCAGTGAGACCCAGACACGTGCATTTTAACAAGCTCGATAAGTAATTCTAATGTCCAGTTAAAATTTCAAATCACTGATCTAAACCCACAGAATTATAAGTATACTCCCATTGCTCAATCATTCACTGAGGCAAAAACATGGACTGTTCTTTCAGGAAATATTTTAATGGCCATCAACTGTTCTATTAAGTCCTTCTCTATTGTTTTTCTGTTTTCGATTTCATTGGTTCTCATTTTTATCTTTATTATTTCCTTTCTTCTGTTTACATTTGCTCTCTTTTCATTCTTGGTTTTTAAGATGGAATCTTAGGTCATTGATTTGAGACTGGCCTTCTCCTGCCTTTGGGCTTGGACTGGAACTTACATCAATAGAGTTCCCAGCTCTTAGGCATTCAGACTCACACTGGAACTATACCATCTAATCCTCTGGGTTTCTAGCTTGTCTACTGCAGATCTTAGAGCTTTTCTTCTTCTAGTTTTATTGAGTTATAATTGGCATACAACACTGTATAAGTGTAAGGTGTACAGCATAATGATTTGACTTACATACGTCATGAAATTATGACCACACTAAGTTTAGTGAACATCCATCATCATATAGATACAAAATAAAAGGAAAAAAATAGTTTTATTTGTGATGCGAACTCTTAGGATTTACTTTCTTAACAACTTTCACGTTTAACATACAGCAGTGTTAGTTATATTAATCATGTTGTACTTTGCATCCCTAGTTCTTATTTATCTTATAACTGGATGTTGGTACCTGTTAACTACCTTCACACAATTCCCTCTTCCCCTACACCCTGCCTCTGGTAACTTCAAATCTGATCTCTTTTTCTATAAGTTTGTTTGTTTGCTTGTTTTTGAAGTGTAATTGACCTACAACACTATGTGAATTCCTGTAACACACATAGTGATTTGATATGTCTATATATTGATATTTCTAGCATAGTGATTGGATATTTCTATATATTTCTATATATTTATCACCATAAGTCCGGTTGTCATCTATCACCATACTAAGATGTTACATAGTTATTGACTATGTTCCCCACACTGTACATTTCATCCCATGACTCATTTATTTTGTAACTGGAAGTTTGTACCTCTTATTCTCCTTCATCTGTTTCATTCATCTCCCACTCCCTCCCCTCTGACAACTACCCGTTTGTTCTCCGTATCTGTCACTCTGGTTAGGTTTTGTTAGTTTGTTGTATTTTTAGATTCCACATATAAATGAAATCATACAGTATTTGTCTTTCTCTGTCTGACTTATTTCACTTAGCATAGTATCCTCTAGGTTCATCCACATTGTTTCAAGTGGCAAGATTTCATTCTTTTTTTATGGCTGAATAACGTTTTATAGCTATCTATCTATCTATCTATCTATATATATCACATCTTCTTGACCCATTCATCTATCGATGGACACTGAGGTTACTTCCATATCTTGCCTATTGTAAATAATGCTGCAATGAACATAGGGGTGCATATATCTTTTCAAATTAGTATTTTTGTTTTCTTTGGCAAAATACCCAGAAGTGAAATTGCTGGACTTATTAACCTCCATAGTCATATGAGTCAGTTTCTTCTAATAAATCTCTCTCTCTCTCCACACACACACACACACACACACACACACCCTATTTGTTCTGTTTCTCTGGAGAACTCTGACGAAGACACCATCTAATCTTTGCTCCTCCTTCCCATTTTACTTTTATGATACCATCTTATTTCCTTTGTTGGCTTATTAGCTACAACTCTTTGTTTTGTTATTTCAGTGGTTGCCTTAGGAATTATTATACACATCTTTAACTGATCACAATCTACCTTCAAGTGATAGATATGCTGCATATAGCATAAGAACCACATAATATTATACGTTTTTTTCTTCACTCCTGATCTTTGTGATGTTTTCATCTGCTTTACTTTTGCATATACTATACATCCCATATTACATTTAAATAATAAGATTTAAATAATAAGAAAAAACATATATATAAAATTCTGTTTTTTTCTGTATGTTTCATTTTTGAGTTTCTATTGCTTTTTCTTCAAATTCACCAGTCTTTTCTGATCTAATACTACCATCCAGAGTATTTTTTTTTTTTATCTCAGACATTGTAGTTTTCATCTTTAGGGACATTTTTATATTTTATATTTTCCATTTCTCTAGTTAACTTTTGAACATACATGTAGAAGACAATTATAATAATAACTGTTTTCATGTCCTAGTTTGTTAATTCTAACATCTGTGTCAGGTCTGGGTCAGTTTCGACTGGTTGATTTATCGCTTCATTAGAGATGATATTTTCCTTCTTTTTTTCCTCCCCATTCCATCTCTTTAACTCAGAGAGTCTGGATTCTTCCTCCCTGAGTTACAGCTTGCAACTCTCTCAAGGCAGAAAGCTGGACAGTTTTATATTGGGTGGCTAGGGAAGGACACACTGTAAAGATGTCATTGGGGTAGTGTATGAAGGAAGTGAGAGGGAAATCCTTGAAGATACGCATAATATGAACCTTCTAGCCAAAGAAAGGAGAAAGCCCCTGAGGAGGGAATAAGGAAAAAAAAAAAAAAAGTAGTTAACTGTAATAGAGCTTAAATGTTGCACTAGTTGATTTGTTATGGGGCAGGGATATTCAAAATAATAATTGTACCTCCCTTAAGATGACTTAAATTAGAGTTTGTACTCAGCTAAGATGGAAGCAGTTCTTCAAAAGCATGGACCCAGGGAGCTGGATAGAGGCTAATACTCTGGAAAAAAGGCTGCTAGATACATTATTTGTTATAGCTCAACTGACAAGTTGGATTATTTCAGTTAAGTTGATGCATAGGTTTTTTGCTTCCTGTGTGGAAAAAACATTCACTGAGATGGATTTTTACAGTGATTGCTTCCCTTATATAAAATGAGGAATAAGCCTGCATCTTTCCTAATGCCCAAGTTTATATGTTAAATCCCAGGGAAGCAGCATTAACTTACAACCATCTGCTTGAGTATTATTGGTGTTAAGTCAAAATGACAAACAAAGAAGATTAAGGACAAATAAATGGATGAGAAAAATCTTCCTTTGTCAAAATGTGGAGCCCAAGAGCTTTTAACTAAAAAGTTGTATTTAAGGATCAGAAAAATAGCACCATGATTAATAATCAGAAGAATTTAGAAGCAAGAAAGAAGGGATAAAAGTCAACTCAAATTCCTACTCTTTCTTTTTTTCACAAGGGAACAGTCAACACCATCCAAGCTTGCTGTGTAGGACCTCCGCTGTGTCATCCCAACTCCTTGCCTCTTGGCTTCAGTTCTAACACGGAACACCCCCCTCTTCACTGATTGACTCACTCAACAAATATTTACTGAGTGCCTACTGAGTGAGCTTCTGATGCTGTGCTTGGCCCTGGGGACACCGTTGGTGACCAAGAGACGTAGTTCCTGTTGTCATGAATTTTTCTGTCAGGCAGAAGATACACACATTAGAAAAGGAGCTTTATGAAGGAGAAGTTCAAGATTATTTGGGAATATGTAACAGGGAACACAGTTCAGTGGACCAGATTCTGGGAACTACTATTTTCCTGGTGGTGGTATTGACATCCTTTTTGCTGAGACCCTGAGATGTGCGTGATGTACACTTCACAGGTTCTTGTCATGGGTTGGATACCAGGGGCCTCAGCAGAGGTTAGGTCCTGGATCTGATAAAAGACAGCTTGCCTTGGATTTGATGCTTTTACCTACCTCCATACCCTTATCAAGGCACATCCTCTCTCTTCCCTTGGCCCACCTCTAAAACAGGGATTTCCCACTGCATGAGTTTGAAGACATACGTAATTCCTATTCATGCTTATGGATAAGCACTTATCTCAATAGTAACTAAATAAATTTTGTGTCATGACCTTGCACCTCCATTAAAATGGAAACTCTATGAAGGAAGGAACAAACTTTGTCGTTTTACTGTTATTCCCAGAACCCAGTAGATTTCCTGGGTCATGGTGGAAAAACTGATATTCTTTATTTTAAGAAATAAATAATATTACCCATATAGTCCTATGGACACTATTATATTGCATAGATGGTATTGTCCTCTTCCAAACCATTGGTGTCTTCCTTCTTGGAATTCCAGCATTTGAGCCTCTCTTTGGACACTTAACTCTGAATTTCTGTGGCCATTAGTTATCTTTTCATATCCTGGAACTTGGGTCTATGAATCTGCACTCAGAGATTTCATTTTGTGGCAAGCATGAATCTGTGCACAAGGCATGGTCTGGCATTAGTAGAGAATCCACATGCAAATTTAAAGTCAATGTTCTTTTTACTCTTTCTCCCCTCCCTCCATTTAAGCATCTTTTCATTACTTTTCTCATTTCAACATCTTTCTTTGGAAAAACATAATGATTTTTAAGTTTTAAAAAATAAATCACACACCTCCAGGAAAGACAAATTTGTGCTCCAAATCCAGGCTTTGAAAAACAAGGTATCTAATCTCCAGAGGGAGGGTAAGTGGGTGATGGGAGATGAATTGGGGCATGATTTATGGTGAGAAGATTTTCAAAAATGAGATCATATCAGTAGCCAAGAGACAGAAACAACGTAAGTATCCATCAAAAGATGAATGGATAAAAAAGATGTGTATATGTGTACAATAGAATGTTATTTGGGCATGAGAAAGAAGGAAGTCCTTTTGTGACAACATGGATGGATCTTGAGGGCATTCTATTAAGTGAAATAAGCCAGACAAAGACAAATACTGCATGGTATCACTTATGTGTGGACTATTAAAGAAAAAAAAGTCAAACTCATAGAAGCAGAGAGTAGAGAAGAGATTGCCAGGGATGGAAGTTGGGGGAAATAGGGAGAAGTGGGTAAAAGCGTACAAACTTTCAGCTATAAGATGAATAAGGTCTGAGGATCTAATGTATAACATGGTGACTGTAATTGAAACTTAACACTGTATTGTAATTGAAATTTGCTAAGAGAGTAGAACTTAAATGTTCTCACCAAAAAAAAAAAAAAAAAAAGATAAATATGTGAGGTGATGAATGAGTTAATTAACTCAGTGGAGGGGAATCCTTTAACACTGTATATTTTTATCAAATAACCATGATGTACACTTTAAATATCTTAAAATTTTGTACATCAATTATACCTCAATAAATCTGAAATTTACAAAATGGGATTATTTGATTGGAAAAGCACAGTTACAGTGTTGATAGGATAGAATATTTAAAATCGAGATTATATTGGAAAATCTGGGAATATTTCTTTTTGGGGCTGATCTGAAATAATCTTATCTTTTAGGAGGCTTGTCTGAAATGACTGTGTTTATTGACACATACCTTTTCTTCTTCTCTAAAATAAATGCAATTTCCCCCTTTTGTCCATGAAAACACATTTGAAATAGTGTTATGTGTGGGTTAAAGGCTTGTTCATTGATTTAGTCCACAAGCTTTTAATGACATTCTACTAGGAGCTAAGTAGTGTAACATCATGTGAGCTGCTGAATTTCTCTAAATCTCAGTATTCTTATTGACAAAATGGTGATAATAACAACAACCTATTTTGTAGCATTATTGTCATGGGGTTTTAATGTGAAACGTTAAACACAGTGCCAGTTATGGGAAGAGTATCCGACCAATGCTAGATGTTAGATCCTGTGGATGCTTAATGCCAAAGAGCAAGAACCTCACTTTCAATTCTGATAAATCTTTAGAGCTGTAAACCAGGTCAGGACAAAATGTTAACGTTTATGCTTTAAAAATTACGTGTGAGCTTCTCTTTTTCTATTTTTGTGCTCTTTCTCAGGCAGTTATGTTAGGTAACTGAAGAGAGTATATTTTGATTTTAAAAAAAGCCTAAGAAGACAAACAATTAATAAAAAGCTTTAGGATTTAATTCTCGATCATAAAGAGTAATCTGAGACATAAAAATCTGGGGGAAAAAAAAAAGCAAGCATATGGTATCCTAAAGTACCGTATTCTAGTTTCTGATCAATATCAGGGCCCAGTAGGTGCTGCTGGGTTTTTAATCAGCAATAAGTTAAGCTTCCAAAAATTGCATCTCTTCTCAATAATTCAATAAGATGAGGTTATTTTTTCCAAGGATATGATTGGTCCTTTCAGCAGAGGGGTGGAGAGAGCAGGAAAGTCTAGAAAAGGAACACCTTTCACTTGGTACTGTTTAAAATCAGCTAAGTACAGAGTAACTAGTGTTGCTTTGGGAAGACCCAATAGGAAGGCGTCGAAAGATCTGAGCAAACCCAGCCTACGAAGCCCAGGGAAAGACATTTCTTTCTGGCAGGTCCTTAAATTGGTGAGTTTTAATAAGGGGACAAAATAACAAAGAAACAGCAAATTCTAAGATGATTGTCGGGAAAATAGAACTTTGAGTTGAATGGTCACTTAAAGGGTATGATGATGATTGCCAAGGCATGATTCATGGGGCACAGAGACAGCAGTCCTTAATTCACGTTTAGGGGATTTCTCCCTCTTCTGTGTGATTGTAAGAACTAGGAGCAAGTTAGAGCTGAATTTTTCTGAAGATTCTGTCTGAATCTATATTCTGAATGCCACTGTGTAATTGATGAAGCAAATTGGATTTTTTTTCCTCCTGTTGAGTTTAGGGTGAAATCTATCAACTAATGCTTATCAACTTATGCTTAAAAGGCATGGCAGAAACAGAATTTCAGATCAGGAATAAAACAAGAAGGCACCCAGCAGTAGAACGATGAGAGACTGTAAAATTGCAGTTTCGGATCTGTCTGAAGTACTCTGAGTTTCCTGCCAAAGTAACTGTGTGTCTAGCCGGTTTGTTCCTCCCAGTTTTTTTTAAAACCTCACGTGGTATGGTTTATTCCTTCTCAAAGGAATGACTAGACTCAGTTGTTGAAGATTCTGCACGTGCTTCATGTTGGCCATTATTATTACTGAAGGCAACCTCGTAACTAGGAATCACAGCTAACACGATCTGATCTGAAGAGATGGAGGAGCTCAGACCCCCGCAGGAAGTGAATTGGGGAAGGAAGTAGGGCATTTCGTACCCTTTTTTCAAAGTTATTTTATTTTCCCCAAGTTTCTTTTTACACTAGAATTTGAGGGCAGGGGGAGACAATGAAATGTCGACCGTGAGGTTGCAGACAAAAATATTTCCAACTTGAGTATGGACACCAAGGGGGGAAAACCACGGTGGGGTGGGGATGGTGGTGTGCTGAATTGGGCGATTGGGATTGACATGTATACACTGATGTGTATAAAATTGATGACTAATAAGAACCTGCAGTATAAAAAAACGAACAAACAAACAAAAAAAACAACTAATACTAAACTTTCTTTGAGTTATTTGTATGGAAATATGTTAATATAAATATAAATGTATAATATAAATGTTTCAGAATATAAATGTTGAATAAAAAAATATATATATTTCCAACTTGAGAAGGGTTTGCAGGTCTGGTGTTCTGTCATGATGCTGGTAGGGATCCTGAGGTTCCAGCATCATCTCTGGGGTTTGCATTTTCCCATATGTTCTTGAGACAATCTCTAGGCTAGGTGCTACCCTGATGATCTGCAGAGGTTTGGGCTATTTGATTGCTTCCTTAGGAAAGGATCCTAAGGTATATGGTACAGGAAGACCCCTGGGAGAGAAAGAGGAAAAGGTGCCCCATGCCAGAGGTGGGCAGTATTGTCTGGTAGGTGAATTGGGGTGGGTGCTCGGGCCCTTGTTCTAGGAGTGAAAAGTACTGAGGGCTGGGAATTAAAATAGTAATTATTATATGAAATTTGTACCTCATCTTTTTTGCCTAGGAAAAGTGGTTTGGAGAGAATGTGGGAAAAATTAATTTGAAACTCATTACTCAGAAGTTCAGAAAAGGGGAGCTGGTTGAAATAGGAGTTACGTGACAGTTGACACTTAAAAAAATTACCACGAACGATTTAAGACAATATTCAAGCAGACCTCTCTTGCTGACAATCCTCCCAACGCCTTAGACTTGTCAATTTGCTTCAAGCAGAATTGCTTAGGAATAAATTGACTCGAAGGTTATTATTCTCAACAGACAGTTCAGCCCCTTTTTACATGGCTTAGAAGCTACTGAGTTGAATTGATTGCTCTCTTGCTGGCTTGGTTCTGCAGCAGAAAATATTCTTTCCTTCCTTTTTCCCTCCTTCACTTCCTCTCTCTTTCCTTCCAGCCCTCTCTTCCTCCCCATGTTTCCTGTCTTGTTAAGTGGGTTAAAAAAAAAAAAGACTTTTATTTTCTTCTCTAGCATCATATTGAACCACAGCGGAAAAACCTGAAGGGGGTTAATGCGCATTTCTGTTTGACAGCCAACCTCAGCTGAGCGCTAGTTTTCTTTGTGGCTGTGAACATTTCCCCTGTAGAGAAGGCAAGGATCTCATTAGCACTAACTAACAGATAAAGGTTACCTCTCTGGAGACCTGGATTGCGGGTATTTGGGCTCCCAAATTATTTTTTTTTCTTGACTGCCACTTTGTTGAAACTCTTGCAGGTTCCATTTTTATGTATAAAAGAAAAATACTATATCCTTATATACGCCAAAATCATCCAAATTGCTTCACTAGGGTACAGATCTCTTTTACAACATATTAGTATGAGTATGATTACTGCTTGATGCACATTAAGCCCCGGCAGCTGCTGACACAGTAAAACACCGTCATGAAGAGCACGGTTTATGCTTATTGAATTTACACGACACTCAGTGAGCAAGAAGAGACTCAAGAATGGGGGAGAAAATTCCCAAGGTGTCACCTGGGTCCCCGACCTGTGTCTGACACACATCCAAGGCAGTGCTTGGTGTGCAATCCAGGGCACAGATGTGACCTGCTCCATGTGTGGTGAGATTTCAGGGCTATGAGTAGAGTCTTTTGCAGAAAAATCTCCTAACTCAGCTCCTGTGAGGCACCCCATTAGTGGCAAAGCCCCAAGGGAAGGAACTCTGGAACTCAGCAGAGGTCTGCCACATAACTTGTAGTCTGTAAATATTTATATGAATGAATGAATGGATGGGTGTAAAATTTTCACGAATGTTATGAATAATCGGTAACAACTCCTTTATTAAAATACAGATGATAAATATTATAAAAGTAATATACCCTTGCTACATAATTAGAAAATGGATATATCACCAAGTGCCCCCAAATAAAAAGTAAAGAAAAAATAACTCTTAACATCACTATACATAATAACTAGACTATCACGATTTATAATGAAAAATTTTAACCCTTTGACATAAATCTTTCTGTATATTTCTCTACACTTTTTTTTTCTCTTAAAAAATGTTTCCTAACTCTTTGATAGTTTTTTTCCCACCAAATATATTGTGAGCATCCTCCTATGTCAACAAAATGTATCAAGTCCATTTTTTAGAGAAGAATTTGACAGGAAAGGATGGGGTGGGGGTGATGGTGTGAGGCACCATGGTTCTCCAATGGGAAAGGCAGAGCCTGAGGTTGAAGAGGACAGGAGAGAGACTAGAGCAAAGAAGACAAAGAAAACTCCACCCCCTGGTCTTTAGTAATGGTCTTCCTTCTCACGATCATGGGCCCCGGCTGGCTGGTCTTCGGAGTTGAGGTGCAACGAAGTTTGGTCCTGAGTTGTTGGCCTCTCCCCATAAAACTCCAGCTTAGCGAGGGGCACAAATTTCTGGAGTTGATGTCAAAGTGAATCTAACCACAGACCCTTTCTCTCCTAGGCTTATTGTGGGTAACCTTGAATACAGTAGTAAAAATGGGCCAACTTGACAAAGTTGTCAACCCACTTGACAAAGACCTAGATAAGCCATCCATCAGACTTGTGAAATTTAAAAAATTTCCTTGCTTACCTTGTATCAGGCTTAATGCTGAGCAATTTTACTTCTAGAGGTTGAATGTTTTCAATTCTTGCTGTTCTTCTTTCTTTTGACCACCTTTCCATAGCTCTTGGGTGCTTCTTTGTTAACTTTCTGGATATTTCATGGCCTTCCAGGTTCTTTCAAGGATCCCCATGGGTTACAATGTTTCCACCCTCCTCCTCTGTGGTAATTGATGTTACCTGTATCCCACTATTTTCAGCTCCACTGGCTGCTGCTGGGTACCAAGTAACTCATTTCATAAACTCCTCAATGTTAAAGTTTTCATGGGTGCTGACAGATTCACATCTTATGTTCTCAGATAATATATACCTAGAAATAAATTTGGGGGTGATAAAGCCTTCAGGAAAAAATGGTAAAAGTTTCAGAGGCCAGAGAAGCCCAGTGGGGAAGCTCATTTTGGGCAGAACACTTTCAGACCCTTTGTATAAGAAATTATCTATTTACAATGCCCATGCTTTTTGCTAACTCCTGCCCTAAACCAGTGACAATTTAGCAGGTCAGAGGGAAAATTTGTTGCCTACCATTTTTTGAAGATAATTCTAAGACTGGATAAAGTTGAACAGAATTAGACTGTCATCCTTGATATTAACTGATGGTGTTTATTTCATCTTAGGAGGTGATGCTTTACCATTCTCTTTTCCATATCTGCTAAATAGCCATTTGAAAGTCCATTCAATTTAGACAGGAGGCCTTGGGTCTGGCTATACCTCAAGTTACCTCTTCATTTTTATGGTGAAATCATAGAAAAATTTTTTTCGGGTGAATCCTCGTAACTCAAAAAATACTTAAAACTTTTATGGGTGATGAGGAGTGGGGATGTTTGTAGATTTTTCTATGATAAGTTGTTACGAGAAGTTTTAAGAAGCATTATTAATGGTCAAAAAGATCATTAACTAGCAAATGTGAGGGCACTAGAGTACATTTTATTGCTTGAAGGATTATGCTAACATGAATAGCATGTCTAATCACATATAATTTCCTCCAAAGGGTTTATTTTATATGTTTGCGTAGAATCATAGATCCAGGGGGGATCTCGAGCAGTCATTTATTTTATGCTCCACTTTTAGAAGGGATGCTTCTCTTGCAACCCTCTGGCACCTTCCCTGAAATATTAGACTCTTCAAAGAAGCATTTGTACTGTTACGCAGTATTTCTACAGCAAACAATAGATTTAGAGAATGGATTTGAAAGGGGTGGTGGGAAATAATGGAGTTGCTTTCTGCTTTAAGAAACTTGAAACCCAAATCGGCCTGTGGATGAGCCTTGTGAGTTACATCCAAGATGGAGCTCATTTCTTTTTTGTTTGTTTGTTTTAAAATTTACTTATTTATTTACTTATTTTGGGCTGTGTTGAGTCTTCGTTTCTGTGCGAGGGCTTTCTCCAGCTGCGGAGAGCGGGGGCCACTCTTCATCGCGGTGCGCGGGCCTCTCACTATCGCGGCCTCTCTTGTTGCGGAGCACAGGCTCCAGATGCGCAGGCTCAGTAGTTGTGGCGCACGGGCTTAGTTGCTCCGCGGCATGTGGGATCCTCCCAGACCAGGGCTCGAACCCGTGTGCCCTGCATTCGCAGGCGGATTCTTAACCACTGCGCCACCAGGGAAGCCCGGAGCTCATTTCCAAATGGCCCAACATTTCAAGATATTCTTAACAATCTCCTAGTTCTTAACTTCATTTAGTGAAGATTATATGTTCCTTTGTACTCAATGCTCTAATAACTAATGACTATTTTTTCTTTTAGAAAAACTCTGAAGCTCACTGGACATATAACTGACAGAGATGCTCTTCTGGGCAATTTGGATAATTTAAAAAAACACCATATTCTGGCAAATTAAAAATATTTTATACATTTGTAATATTTTAAAATATTGATGAAATCTCTCATCAATGTATTTATCTCCATACATCTTCTCTTAGCTCAGACCTTTACAAAAATTGCGAGGAGCAGGAAAATGGGTGGGGTTTGGCTTTCAACCTGTTATTCACCCAAGGGAGGTGTGAGGTGGCACGAAGGGGGTGCCATGATAAAAAAAATGAGATAAAGGACATCCTTGACTGTCCAGTGGTTAAGACTAGATGCTTCCGCTGCAGGGGGCACAGGTTCGATCGGTCGGGGAGCTAAGATCCAGCGTGGCCAAAAAAAAAAAAAAAAAAAGAAATGAGATATCATAGGGTTGGCTAATCTACACACTGAAGAATTGAATATTGACATATTTGGATCATGGAAGAAAAACGTTCAAGTGTTCACCAGTTATTAATTAGAGACTCAAGCATGACTCCGGGAACGTGCTTTTCATTTTAAAGCAGAGGGCGTGGTTATGAGATGGGTCAGGCTGGCTTCTTCAGTTCTGCTGTGACCTCCACGTATCTGCCTTTCAGACCCTGGCGCTGGAGGAGGGCATGGCTTTGAACCACACGGCTCCGGCCCTGGATGAGCGCCTGCCGTACTACCTTCGGGAGGGGGATCCCTTTGCTTCCAAACTTTCATGGGAAGCGGATTTAGTGGCTGGCTTTTACTTAACAATCATTGGTAAGTTTCCTTGCCTTTTCAGTGCAAAGGCTGCATCTAGAAAATTCATGGGCTGCTATGTTAATTTTGCACAAAGATTCCAACACTTTAGTGGATATTTTGATATGGAGAGTGGGAGGAAGCAGGAAGAAGGGGTGGCACCACAGAGTCCATACATGTTTCATAGAAACGACTCTATTATCTTTATTATTAGGGATAAATATTCCCTCGATAATCCAAAGAAGTTTTACAGCAAAATAATTTATCTTGAGACTATATTTCATTTTGGTTGCTTTGATAGTAGGCTTGTCTACCGAATGACAAAATTAATGATAATGAGCTCTTATTTAAATAGAATGCTTTTACTTTTTGAAAAATACTTTTGATATAAGGATAAGAGTATAGTCTCAGAATGGACCTTAGAACTCATCTAGTTTAGCGTCTGCTTTTCACAATGGAGAGAACTCTGTCCCAGTGCTGTAGTCAGGATGGATACACTGCATTTACTTCACCTAAAGTCAAGTCCCACCATGATAGCATCACTAAGTGATTTTGATGAGAGTTGAAAAAAATGTATGAATAATAAATGGAAGTCAGTTCAGGGTCAAAAGTTTTCGTGCCTGATTCACAACATGGTACATCTGCTTCCAGACTCTGGTATCCAATGTGGTGGCCACGTGTGGCTCCTGAGTCCTTGAACTGTGACTTTTCCAAATTGAGATGTGCTGTAGTATAAATAGACACCAGATACTGAAAACATAGGACCAGAAAAAATAATGTAAAATAGCTCATTAATAATTTTAAACTATCGACTACTTGTCTAACCTATAACATTTGGGCCTATTAGGTTAAATAAATATATTCTCAAAATTAATTTAGTAATTTTTTACTTTGTTTAATATGACGACCAGAAAAAATTTAAATACATATGTGGCTCACATTTCTGGTTTCCATTACATTTCTATTGGACAGCACTACTCTGGGTAATTGGATTCAACCACAATACTTTTCTTACATTTAAAATCGTTGTTTTAAATTTGGGTAACCAGTGTGCAGGTGGGTTATGTCTTTAGGTGTGTCTGCCTTTAATCTTTTCAGTTGTTGGGTCAAGCTTTCTCTCTCTCCTTCTCTCTTTCTCTCCCCCTCCTTCTCTCTCTCTCTTTCTCATCTACTTATTACTGGCTAAGACTTTCATTTAACCTCCTGAAATTAGCCAAACTCATTAGAAAAGTCTGGAGACCCCTCTATGGTCAGTGCTTGAGGCAAAAGGAATTGATGAAATTGAATCAGAAATTCCACTGCAAAGGGATTCCCTGGGTCCTTGGCTTTGTTATTAGTTATTATGGTACTGATTTAAATTCTGTTTCTTATCAGTGGACCTCCATGCCCTTTCAAACACAAATATATATTGAGTGCCTATTCTTTGCCACTGTTTAAGTTGCTGGGAATACAGAAGTGAACAAAATGGGCAAACTACTCTCTCCCCACACAGGGACTACCTGGTAGTAAAATCCACATTGCATTTTTATTAAACATAAGTACTTTCAATGATCAGAAAAGACAGAAAAATAGACATCTTATAAATTGAATTTGTCGCAATCAATTGCAAGGAATGAATTACAAAGTAGCATCTGTAACCTGACAGATTTCTCCAGATGACACAAAATAGGGAGGACGATTAAGGGGTGGAAGGAAAATCTACAATCATATTCAAATGGGAGTGCTGAAGAGGCACCAGATACAGGGGTCCGAAAAGAGTCCCGGAACAAAGGGAGCCTCAGATCACTCAGGGAGTCGGGGGTGGAGCCAAACGTATGTTCCAGAGCAGTCGTTCGTTCAGGAGGAGGCCAGAGTCAGCTGGTGGGGGCTGGACTCATCCTTGACCCAGTCTTGGGCTTGGTGCTGTGTCTGGTTCCCTCCCTCCTGGGGATGTGCCCAGATTCCTTTTAAGGAACCAGAGTGGAATGACATTCTTGGTGAGCTTTGTTAAATACTAGAAGTCTTAGGGAAAACTGGAAGGTGAAAAGATAATGTGAGTTTGAAATAGAGGAGAAATAAACTAGAGACCCATTTCCGTCCTCTACTCTTTTACTAGAAATACGTAGTTCATTAACGGTCTATATACGAGATTTAAATTTTTTATATTCATAGAAACAGTCAGGATTTTGGTCATCAAAAAATGTCCCCCTCACTTTAGCTTTTACCTTCTTAATCTTCTTTTCCTTTAACTCTCATTAAAAATAAGTTTGCATTCTCCTGATACTCCCCTACGGGAGATTGCCTGTGGGAATAATCAACATGCAGCTCGCAGAGAGTTGACTATTTTTTGATAAGCTTTGGGCACTGGGTGAAGCCTTATGAATCATTAGTAAAGATAATTTAAGAAAGGAAAAATAAGAAAATCAATATTCTCAAAAGAGAAGTAAAAAGACAAAGGATGTTTAAATGAGCTTTGTGTATCAAATGCATATGCATAATTACTGTTTTTTTCATCTTTTTGGATACGAAGTAGAAGGCATGTGTTTATAATTTTTCTAGCCATGTTTTCACATTTTAGTTTCCCAGTGTGCCTTGTTAGCTGGTTTCCTTTAATGCGACATGGGTTTCATTTTAGTTGCTTTAGAATCTCCACCACCTCTTCTATTTTTTTCCTCCTCTGTCTTAAGAAAGCTAAAGAGGTTTTAATAGACCACGAGGCAGCACTGACTCCTGGGATTCAGAATTTCCTAAGAGCACAATGCAGTTAGTGCCTGGTGGTTTCATACCATCAGCTGAAACACACATTTTCCCCCCTTGCCCCCCCAAATGAATTGTGGTGGAGAAGTAGAAGTTAAGATAGAAAAATCTGGGTTTCTCCTGTTAATACTCTCCTTATTCCTTACTACTAAAGGCAGCTGTACCAGATTCTCATTTATACACAGCTACACTATGAAGCAAGAATTCCTGAAGAAATCTACTCTACATGTTAAGCTATGGAAGTAGGTGTATTCTTTTCTTAACTAAAGTCAGTAGGGATTGGGTCTTTTTGGATTTAAACTGGGTTTGTAAGAACTTTTGAACAGTATCATTGTAATGTCAAAGCCAGTCATTAATAAGAGGATATAAAAAAGTGGGAACACATTTATATCATTGTTGGTAGGTTGGTGGGTTGACGGCCACTTTCTCTCCCTTTGGTGGGAGTGGGAGAGTCCGTGTTATCAATTGTCACCCACTTCCCCTTCATACCGAGTCCAGTAGCAGTGGCAGATGTCCAGCGTCCATGTCCTCAGGATGCAAAAAAGTCCTGGATGTGTCTCCAGGAGATGACCTTGTCCTTGCAGGGGGTCATGCCAGCCTAATCTGGCCTCTGCTTCTCCTGAATGCTGGTCCCCCCTCAGGAGTCCACAAGAAGAGTGAAAGCACCTCATTTGGTTTGGGTCACTTCGTCTTCAGAATTTAGCGATAGCCAAGGGGTTAACCCTTCTCATCAGAGGGGAGGAGTTCTATAAAGCCAATACTCTAAAAATGGCTGAGGAGATGCTCCATCCTGGGGATTAGTCCAAGAACTGACCATGGGGATTCCCACACCCTACTGAGCTTCACTGGGAAATTAGTGGTTCTTTTTCTGGGTAAGTGCCGTTTGACAATCCCTGACTCCTATCCCTTTGGAGGTAAACCATCCCTCGCCTGTCACTCACAACTCATGCTTTTTATTTCATCTTCTTAACTTAGATTTTTATTTAGAATCCTCTCGCTACCCTCTAAATCTATGGTGTCCATTTTTTGAAATTGAGAAGTGTTTCATATCTGAGTGAGCTCTAAATCCTAGTTTTAACGATGGAAATTTATATTTTTCCTCGTAGGGATTCTGTCCACATTTGGAAATGGGTATGTCCTTTATATGTCTTCTAGACGAAAAAAGAAGCTGAAACCTGCGGAAATAATGACTATCAATTTAGCAATCTGTGATCTGGGGATTTCAGGTAACGCAGCCATGCCATTTCTTTTTTGGGGGTTTGAATGCCCCGTTATAAAGCCCTCACTGGCTCACAGATCACCCTACCCCCAGCTTCTTTTGCTCCTCCTTTCACAAATCATCTTTACAGTGTTTGTGGTAAGTCAGCAGAGTGTTGTTTGGCTAAAGAGATCATCCATTTAACGTAGATGGAGTCCATTCCATGTGCCGGGCATGTTAGATGCTGAGGATACAATTTGAAATGATACATGAGACTTTGGTTACCTCACAGTATAGTGGGCTAAATGATTCAGAAAGCAGAAACTTACAGACAGGATTTAGATCACTGTTTTGAGCTCTGTTACATCCCTCACTCCCTTAGGGAAATCTGTTAAAGTAAATAAACATCAAGGGGGTAAGGTCTTAAGGGTAAATGATGGGTCAGAAAGGTGAGCCAAGGAAGGGGGAAGGGTTGCCCTTGTAATGACATATTTAAGTGTGGCTTAGGGACTGACTGCAAGTATAGGAAGCTTCTAGTTCAGTGGTTCTTGACCTTGGCTGCACAAAAAGTCACTTGGGGAACTTAAAAACAAAAACAAAACAAAAACAAAAACAACTCACGGCTGGGTTTCATACCCAGAAATTTTGCTTTTAATTAGTTGAGAATATTACCTGGGCATCAGGTTATTTAAAATTAGAATTTCCAGGTAAATTTATTGTGCAGCCAAAATTTTGAACCACTGGTTTATTTCTTGCTTCTTTGGCCTCTCTGGTAACCCAGCAAGGAGGAATTGGAATAAAATTTCTCTTTAACTGTAATTCATTTTTACAAATATGAACAATTTTGGGTCAGTCACTTCCCTTTACATTCATCTATAAAATTCCAGGGTTGCCTAGATACACTCAAATATGCCTCTGGATCCCCACTTTCTGCTACATAGTGTATGGTTTTAAGTTACTAGAATTAGGGAAATTGAGTTTGAATAGCACACATCAACTCGTCTTTCCACTGGAAATCTTTTAGCAGGGTCTCATCCAAAGCATCCCTTCTAAAATGTTTCCCGGTATTTGTTTCTCTTTTCATGAGTGGATTTTTCTGCCACTGCCAATCTCTAAAAACAAGGCTTGGTGATGTGTCTACTTACTGAGTCACTGTTTATTACACAGCGATGGATGTGCTGCCCTCTCACTGAGTTTGGATGATCTTGGTTATTTGGGAAGACTTTACTCAGTATGGACAGACTGAAATATCATGACCTCTTTTGGGAAATACACATGCACATTAAGAGGAAAGTGACATATCCGGCCCCTTTCTGTGAAAATAGTCGAGATACGCCTCAGAGAATTTGCGAGGCTGCAAAGTGACTGCCATTTTCGTTTTGGCCACACGATGGCGATGTCGCAACATGAATGATGGCTCTCCGGTCAGCTCACCATGCTGCCCCCTAGTGGTTCTCTCACTGGTACTGAACGTAAAATGCTTGAATGAAACCTGCCATTTCAGTCACGTCCTTCGCTTCTAGCCGACTGATGCTTAAGGCTGAATTAGACTAGGCTTGAATAAAAATGTCCTTAATTGGTCAGATACATTGAAAATGCTTTCAACCAAGCAAGTCTGCTCTAGAATTGCATAAACCACCTCATTACTCTGTATATATCTTTAGAGTAATTCACCAGAAAGCATTTTCTGCCATGGGTTAGTTTTCTCTGATCAACTCAGATCATTTTTTGCAACCTCTGGTTATCTCTTAAATACATTTTTTTCCTTCCAATAAACCTTAAAAATTTTTATGTCTTTTTAATTTTTTTTCTTGCTTCACTATATTCCATTATAAGCACCTTGAAGAAACACATCCTAGAGACCAGATGTATTTCATCTATACAACTAATATTTATTGTTTAAGTATCAATGGCTCTCAATCATGTATATGTATTAGAATCACCTGGGGAGCTAAAAACAATATATTGTGATGGCCCAGCCAGATAAATGAAGTCAGATAAATTAAATCCAGATAAATTAAATCAGATTATCTGGGGGTTGGAGCTCTGGACACTGATATTTAAAATTAAACAAAGCAAAACAAAACAAAACTCCTCCAGTGATTTTAATGTGCAGCTGGGTTTAGAACCATTCTACCTAGTGGAGGAGGGAGAGACCTTTCCAAGAGGTTCATCAAAACCCTTTGGCATCCCGAAGGTTCTAGATGACATCCCATAGGTTCATCAAAAGCTCCACTCCAGAAAGAAGCCTAAAATACCCTTTGCTGATGGATCCCAGGCACAACAGACACAAATTTCGCTCCATCGGAGTCACGTTCAATTGTCTTTTTTGCTGTCTTTAGCACCCACCCAGCAGACACTCAATTCAAGCTCTGAGTTTGCTCTCTCCCCTGCCTAGAATATTTTCCCTCTAGATGTTTGCTCGAGTTCTCAACCACTGATTTAGCATCTACCTAAACATCACGTGCGCAGAGAGGTCTTCCCTGATCTCCTGATATAAAACAACCATTTCTGTCTATTTCCTTCCTCTGCTTCATTTTTCTTCCCAGAACTCATCATGACCCATCATTCCATCATATTGTATCTTATATTACAAATTATTTGTTTCTTTTGCCCCCTCTATCTATTAAAAATGAATCTGTTCATCTTAATCTCCACTTTGTCCTCTGGCACCTTGTTGCATAATGGGCACTGAATGGTTCATTTGTTAAACAAAAAAGTAATTCTTTTACACTGGGTTTCCTCACTGACAATGGGGTGTAGACCCAATAGGACTGGGAAGTTCTGATATGAGGGTGCCCAGTCTAGCCAGTTGGAGTATGAGACCAGCTGTGTAGACCACTAGAGGCGATGTGTGTCTAACTTAGAAAAGCACCCAATAAATATGTGTTACTTGACTGAGCTAACAGTGTACCAGGTACGGGGCACACCTGGGAGGGGTGGGGCAGGCTGGCACCTGCAGGCTGCCAATGTCAGTTACTTGGTTCTTCTAATGCATTAAGGTTGGGGAACCCTCTTGTGATAGATGGATCAGATACAGATTTTGGAAAGCTTCCTCAGCCATCTCCTTCAAAGAGGGGGAAGATTGAATGCACAGCTGGATAAGGCGGGTGCAGGGCATGAATTAAAGTAGAAGATTACTTTCTAGAAAGTAAAAAACAAACAAACAAAACGAACTGATGAAGCCTGAAGGAATAAATAGTTTAAATCCCAGAAATCTGGGTCTGGCTGTAAACAAACTGGACCTAACATTTCCGAAAATAGCTCTCTGTTGTCTGCATGGGATAAAACTCAACAGCAAGTTGAGGTAGGCGAGGTAAATTTTAACTGAAGGGAACTTCCCTTGACAAGTTGCTTGGCACTCTAGTTGTAGGCAAACCGTTCACCATCATCTCTTGCTTCTGTCACCGCTGGGTGTTTGGCTGGATTGGCTGCCGCTGGTATGGATGGGCTGGATTTTTCTTTGGCTGTGGAAGTCTTATCACTATGACTGCTGTCAGCCTGGACCGATACTTGAAAATCTGCTATTTATCGTATGGTAAGTAGGAAGGTTTCTATTCCCTGACAGTCAAATCTAGGTGGATTGTCAAAGCGGTACATGTTTTACCCAGAGGTAATAAGGATTATGAATAACCTCAGAGACCAGGAGTATTTCTACTTATAGCTTATCTTGTTCTAACCTATGTTTAAAGATTTGAACCTGTGTCAATGTAGGTTTCTTTAAATACTACTTTTATAGGAATGTCTGGTGTTTGGCTATGATGCTTTTAAAAGTATCATTTTTCTGTATAAAGTGTGTAAGCTTTTACCGTGTTATGCCATACAAGCAAAAGAATGCATTTTATACATTGAAAGGATGTTGGGTCCAAGATGTTTAGCTGGTTCCCCAAGTAGTAAATATAATTATATGGAAAGATGTTTCCGGTTCTCCTTTAGCACTCAGGATCCCTATGACGGCAGAGAAGAGGAATTCTCCTCCAGGTTAGAGAGCCGCGCCTGCAGGAAAGGACACACATACAGAAATACCGCCCAACATTCTTTTTGTGGTCTTGGTAGGTAGAAAGATGAGCAGCTAAGAGAACTGGTCAGGGGTGAGCCAGCAATAAACAAATTTTCAGAGGCTAAAGATTTTTCTTTAATGATAGGACGATTCTACATGTGAAAAATAAACTTTTCGTACTTTGGCTTCTTGGGGCTCTGGAAATCTATTGAACCCAAAAGAGAAGGATTTGGGCCCTTTAAATTTAATACTGAGAACCAGGTGCAACCAGGGAATAACATTGGTTCCCACCGGCTGCTTTGTTTGTTAATCTCAATCAGCTTGATTGTTGTGACCATGGGGACAGACTATGGCCTGGAGCCTGAAATGGGAAGGATCAAGTTGATGGGACACTCTCAATGGGGTGGAATTTCTCTTTATATTTTAAAAGTTTACGGTACTAAATTAAAAAAAAAAACATGCAGGGGGTCAGGGCAGGGGTAGGGTCATGGCCCAATGTCTGCACCATCCAGGCTCACCTTTAAAAACAATTTGCATCTCTTTTTCTAAACAGCTTAAAACTTGCAATAGAAATAGCTTGAATCAAAAATTCCAATAAAATACAAAAAATACAATTATAACTCTTCTGGATGATTTCAGAGTCAATATTTTTCTATAAACTTATTTTTGGTCATATCAAAATAGATTTTCAATATAGATTTTACAGACAAAAAAGCAAAAAGTTCAATTTCCTGGGAATATTTGAGGAATACTAAACCTCGATGTCTCTGCTTTTTAAATATTCTCTTGACTTTAGGCTTTGGGTCAATTAAAGAGATGACGCTGTCCATCCCCAGAATCATTGCAGGGCATAATTCCTATGGGAACTATATATTTTTTCCAGCTTCTTCTAAGGTTGATTCTCGATAGTCTAGTTTCATCATTTGATTTGTCGCACAATTAAACACTCCACACAGTGTCTTGGAATGCTGGAATTAGAAGGTCGCTTGGGGACATGTAGACCTTTCTCCCATGTAATGTGATAAACTGTTTTAAGGCATCCCTGACAGACAGCCACTTGGCCTCTTCTTGAATAGTTCCAGTGACCAGTGACGGGGAGCTTACTACCGCACAAGGCAGCCCATTCTCTGATTGGTCTGCTCTCGTTGTTACAATGTTATTCCTTATATTAAGACAAAACTGCCTCCCAGTAACCTCCACCCATTGGTCCTAGTTCTGACTGCTGGAGCATCACAGAACCAATCTACTAATCTACTCCCTCCTGTACTTGACAGCCTTTCACCATAACCGAATGTAAGTATAAAACACCTCACTAAGTAACCCTAACCATAAATGCTTCTACGTATGCCTATGCACATTACTATAAATATATATAATTATTTGTGCCAGTGTTTTCTCCATTATAATGGATAACTGAGAGCTGACAGATATTGTGGCTACGCAATTGTTACCCCTATCTGGTGGGTCCGTGAAATTTGCATTTTATGGTACCGTATATTTGAAAAAATAGAGACAAAGGAAACAATCTGTTCTATTTCTTGTTAGCGCCAAATAAGACAAACACAGGAGTAAATATTCGTGTTAGTGTAGTTCTTCATAGTTTGCAAAGGAGGCCTGGCATTGTTCATCTCTCCCGTATCAAAATCTGTAAGCAGTATATCTTTATTTTCTCCATTTTACTGATAAGAACACTGACGTCTGGAAAGGTTACATGAAGAGGGTCAAATACTAGAAATGAGAAGGATTAGGCCCTTCTGATTTCCCAGACCTCACGTGACACTAAACAGAGGCAGGCCTTGAGTCTGTGCTGAAGAAATCGTTCGGCTTTTATTAAGCATGTTTTGATATTTCTTCTCTGCTACCAAAAAGCAGGCAGTTAGGGGTTACTTCTCTGGACCTTTGGGTTTCAGGCAATAACCGGTATGGAGGTAATTTCCCCTGCAGGCTGAAGCCCTAGATCAGGCTGACCTGTCTTAGGTGGTTGTATTGAACTTTTGCAAATGATCACTAGCGCTTTACAGCTTTCCTTAAATGACTGCACTGTTTCTGCCTCTTGGAATTCTCTTTCGGCGAATGGAAACTAGTGCTGAAACACAGAACTCATTTTTTTGTTGTTGTTTTACTGGAAATATTTTCACAGAATTTCTTTTGCAGAACATGATATGATCTACCTAGATTCCCCACTTCTCCATCTATGGCTGTGTGAATGTGACTGTCGTATTAATAACATTGGAAGATTCAAAATCTGCTCTCACCCAGTGGGGTCACCCCATAACGTCACCCCACACAGTCATGACCATGGCACCAACACCCACTCCACGAGTGCTTAGGTGAGAGGCACACGAGCTTTTAGGAAGAAGCGTATTTTAAAGATACAGGCAGTGTCTTATCATTTCTCCCGCAAAGGACTCTACCTTAGATAAACCCTTAACACGTGCTTTTTTGGGCTCCATCTTTATATTCTACCAGTTGGCCTCTTGTCCTGGATAGGATCTCAAAGGTCATTCCGGATGTTCTCCCAAGATCTTCCACTGTCTTCAGCATCCTCTCATCTTTTTTACTGCCACCTCTCCCCAGCTTTTGTCACTTCCCCTTCCCAAGGCTCCCAGATGCCTAGAGAAAACCTTCCCTGTGAAATCACTTCCAGTTTTATTCTCTTGGAAAAAGGGCCCAAGCTCTGGAACTCTCTTCCCTCCACCCTACTCTCCCTCCGGCTTTGGTTACTGACCACTTCTCCCAGAATCCAATGGATTAACTCTTTGGATGTGGAATTTGACCTATCGAAGGGAGGTATCTGGGTGGAGGGTAGATTACATCCTGGTAATGCTCTTCTTCCACCTCCAGGGGTTTGGCTGAAAAGAAAGCACGCCTACATCTGCCTGGCCGTCATCTGGGCCTATGCTTCCTTCTGGACCACCATGCCCTTGGTAGGTCTGGGGGACTACGCACCTGAGCCCTTCGGAACCTCGTGCACTCTGGACTGGTGGCTGGCCCAGGCCTCAGTAGGGGGCCAGATTTTCATCCTGAACATCCTCTTCTTCTGCCTCTTGCTCCCAACGGCTGTGATCGTGTTCTCCTATGTGAAGATCATTGCTAAGGTTAAGTCCTCCTCCAAAGAAGTAGCTCATTTTGACAGTCGGATCCATAGCAGCCATGTGCTGGAAATGAAACTGACCAAGGTAACTGCAGTCATAATTTACCAACATGTTTTCTAATCAATTAAAACTTCCTAGGGCAAAGAGGATAGAGAATGTTGGAGACTGGGAGAACTTCGAATGTCCACTGTTTATGTCCTTACGAACTTTGTTATTATTTATTTAAACCTTTGTAGTATCTCTTCCCTCTGTCTCTATCTCACTCTCATTTACACACACACACACACACACACACACACGTCTAATATCTACCAAATGTATACAATGGATCTACTGGGGGCTTTTTCTTTCTATTGAATAGGATATTGCTGCTTCTTAAAATTATTTCACTAATAAGAATAATAACTTTTATGATTCATAGAATGCCTCACAGTATTTACTGTCCTGTATGGACTTTGATGGGCATGATTAGGGACATTCCTTATTAACAGAGTAAGAGCTTACCATGTCTGCTTTCCTATGGGAAACCCATCTTCACACAAGAGCAATTTCTGCAGCATTGAGTCCCTTGGCAAATGCTAGTCTCAGAGTTGGCAGCTCTTCAGATATTGTGGTGGAAGGAAAAGAGCAGACAGTTTGAAAACGGATGAGAGTTTGGATTCTATCACCGACACTTGCCAGGTTTGTGACCCAGAGATAGATACTTAACTTCTTTGAATCTCTACTTCCTCACTTGTGTAACAGGAATAGTAACATCTATCTCTCTGGGTTGTGGTGGGGATTCAAAGAGATAAACATGTTATCCTGTCATCAGCTGCATGGATGATGTTAAAGAAATCATAATTCCTCATGTCTCTTCTAACTTTTAGGATTTCTGGTAAGGGCTAAGGCAGTGGTCTTTACACTTCCATCACGTTTCACCCTTATATTGAGGAAATATTTTTCAGCACGTACTCTCAATAGGAATGACATGTCTTACCATCAAACTGTGTTTTTAATATTAGCACACCCTAGTTTCCATTTTATATTTGAAAGACAAAAATAAATGTAGATTGAAGTTCTAATCATTCTTCTGGTGTCCCAATCCATCATGTTGACTGATATCCACCTTCAAGTGTCCTCACAGCCTACCCTGGAGACCACTGGCCTTAGGGACCAGGAGTAACACAGTTCCCTCCAGACCACAGGTGGCTACCTACTAAGTCAGGACTTTTGTCCTAGTAATAGTTTTCTCTCCAAATTTCAGATTTTTAGATGTTGTGCAAGGACCTCTTTGTTGCACAGTGAGAGCTAGAGGTTCTGGATGGTACCAGTTGACCTTTACTCCCTAAACTCCACATTTGAGTAGAAGAAAGTTTGAGTGAAGTTTTCATCACTCTAAATCTATACTGATCACCTAAAAATAGAGCCGTTCTACCTGGACAAATATGCAGCATCAGGAATCATGATCTACTTCTAGCTTACAATTGGCTGTTAGGTAGGAAAAATATTTCCATAAATTCAGGATCATGAATTAAGTTCTTCATTTCTAGCTCTTCCTTTAGCTCCTGTCTGTGATGTAAAAAACAAGCTAATGCCAATAAATTAATCCAAGTTAAATGTGGATTCCATTTCATCCAAATCCTATTGGGTACCAAGTACTGTTCTGGGGACTAGGTGAATGCAACCAAGCTAAAAGTGTTTGTGTTCAGTAGTTCGTGGAAGTATGCCCAGGGAACCACGTGATGTCTGTCACATGGGTATGTGACCTCAGTTGCAGTCCTTTAGTGTGGCATGCCATGAAGCTACCGAGATGTCATATGATGTCCTCTCCTCTTCCCATCCCACAAGGTTACTGGCCTTGAGACGCTTGGCTGGTCTTAAGCAGTGAGTCTGGGTCCTCCTACCCATGAGGCCCTTCTCCCTTTTCTCTGAGGCAATCACTCATCATCCTCTCTCCTGTTAGTTGAATTCCTCAACTCAGCCCACTCACAACCAGCTTTTACTAATACCCTAGCATCTGGTTCTTTGTGTATTCTTGAGGGTGGGCAGCTCGTTAGTCACAGTTTCTAAAGCTCATTATACATACATGGGGAAGCTCAGCATATACCATTTAATCTGATGCGTAGTTTTTTTGTTTGTTTTTAATTTTTATTAAAAAATTTTATTTTATATTGGGGTATAGTTGATTAACAATGTTGTGTTAGTTTCAGGTATAGAGCAAAGTGATTCAGTGATACATATAAATGTATCTATTCTTTTTCAAATTCTTTTTCAAATTCTTTTCCCATTTAGATTATAGAGTTTTGAGCAGATTCCCCTGTGCTATACAGTAAGTCCTTGTTGGTTATCTATTTTAAATATAGTAGTGTGTATATGTCAATCCCAGACTTGATGTGTTATCATTCTCCTTGCCCTGCACTGTGTAGACCAAATAGTCAGGCTCACCCAGACCAGATTAACCAAAACGATGTTAAAGGAAAAGTGTAGGCATATATGTGTATGATTTTACTTTATATATGTCTTCTAACATGTATTCTCATTATATTATATATGATATCTGTATTATATGTTACATCTTAACTTCATTTGTATATATAAAACCTATATTAAAATAACCTCAACATACAATGCTTCTAATTATTCACATTTGTGCAAAATATTTAAGTCAAAATTCAACCTACGTTGAAAAATAAACAGAACTTTCTATTGTGGCACCTTCTGTTCTAAATTTAAACTATTTTCAATTACTAGTTAATTTTGATTTTTTTTGTACTGAGTAAAAATAAGTAGAAAAACCTTCACGGGGCCTTTTTGTAGTCTTAGAAGCCTTGTCCTCCATTCAACTACCTCTCAGGATTGGCACTTTGCTTGTTCATTTGATGCTTCTGATCTTCAGAATGTCCTGGTCTAAAAACTTATTAAAGGCTACCTCATTGGATTACGGGACCAAATAATTCATTTCTTTGTGTACTCTAATTATTTCTAGGTAGGTTATTATCTGGGCCTGCATTTTGCCAGTCTGACCTCGTCAACTTAAAAATTGATGTTCCAGCTATAAACCTTTCTCCACATTGTAATTTCCTTCTAATTAATTAAAAAATGGTTTTGCTAGACTTTCATAGCAGGCTGAAATTTCACAGACTACAGAAATTGCAGAGATGTGCAAAAGCAAAAAAACCCTACAGAAACCAAAAAAAAAAAGGAAAGAAAAAACCCTTTCTCTTTGTATTCCTATGACTCAGTATAATCTCATTTTTTATGCCCACACTTGACCTTGTAAAACAAGCAACATTACACAATCAGGGTAAATTCAGTTGAATTGGGTTTTCCTCCTCTTCCTAGGCTCTGTGTAAGTTCAGGGAGGTCTTTATAACTCCATGGGACCAGTGGGTGGGGGCATCTGGTTTGGTTGTTGTCATTTATTGACCCTGGTATTGCTGAGATAGTTAAGGTTTCCTCTGGCCTCAGGCATCCATTGTCATGGGTCACTTTGCATCTTTCTTGTTTCAGCTGTAAGGCCTCTTTAGGCTCACTGGAAATTCCAGGTACTTCCCCATCCTTCTTTGGCAACCCATTGGGTGGATGTCAAGACCTTGGCTAGCACCCTGGGAAGTGAGGCACTAGCTGTCTGCTCGTGCAAATGCATTGAGAGTCGATTGCTCCCCCAACCCCTTCCCTGGCCCCCTGTGCTCGGTTCAGTGGAGTATTTTCAGGACAGCTTCTCAAGGTCAGTTACCAGCTCCTCTGATGTCCTCCCTTGCCTTTGGGCTGTAGACCCTTGACGCACCGTGGGCTCTTGTATCCACGTACGTCCCTTTAACTTGTCCACACTGTACACTTAATGCCTCTAGTCTTGCACATCTCTGGCTGCAGATACTCAAAAATCATTTTTGTCACACTCGAAATCCTCTATTTCAACTATTTCCTCTCTTGTAAGTTTTGAATTTCTATTTTGAAACTCAGAAGCTGAGAAACAAATGTTTTACTTCTTCGGCATTTCTGCTTGTGAAAACCTTCATACCAATGCAGTGGACACTCTTGCTGCTGCTATGATGAGGGGGAAGGCGGAGTAACAGGAAGGAAATACCAGAAGTTTCAATTAATTTTTCCGTATATTACTATGCTGTGCATATTGGTACTTCATATTTATTCATTCAGCACACATAGCTCACCTACAATGTCCCAGGCCTATAGTTAGTATCCAGATCCTGTGGACACCTGGGTTTCTCT
This sequence comes from Eubalaena glacialis, assembly GCF_028564815.1. Taxonomy (NCBI): domain Eukaryota; kingdom Metazoa; phylum Chordata; class Mammalia; order Artiodactyla; family Balaenidae; genus Eubalaena; species Eubalaena glacialis. The sequence continues at coordinate 28,929,492 of NC_083722.1, read as the reverse complement.
TAATTTCTCTTATTTCTACAGGAAACTTTCCCAATCCCTCCTGCTTTGTTGAAGTCCCTCTGCTATGGGCCACCAGAGCACTTGGCATATCCACTTTTCTGAATGACACACCTTTGTGGCTCTTTTTTGCAAGATAGTAGCTGGATGAGGGCAAGTGCTGTTTGCTCTGGCTCCCCAGGGCCCAACACCTGCTAGATGCTTAATCAGGGTTGCTGGGATGACACATAATTGAATATACTATGTTAACCTAATCACCTTGATCAGTGTTAACTGGTCCCTTGACCCCCAGCTTGAGGGCCTCTGTCCCTTTTATACCTGCAGAGGCATTTTGTTTTGCTTTGTTCTTTCACGTTGATTGTGAAGTCTTTTTAAAACTCATAAACGTAAACCTCTGCTTCCTTCAAAAGACTCCCCTCCAGCATCACTCATTGAATGTTATTTATCTTTGGGGGTCCAGATTCAGAGAACCCCCATGTGGCCTCTGAGGGCAGTTAGTGGGAAAGCAGAACTGTATTCCTTTTTTTTGAACCAATTTATTAATTGCTTTCCTCTGGTTCTTCTTACTTGTTCTTAGCTTCAATGTTACTTTCCAGAGAAGCATTCTCCAAATTGAATTCAAGTCCTCCTTTAAAATGTTTCATTGCCGCTTTTACATTTGCCTCCTAGAACTTGTCACAATTTTTAGTTAATTTACAATTACCTACTTACTTCTGTGATTATTTGTTCCATGTCTGTCTTTACCAGTAGTTAATAAGGCCCACAGGGGTAACAACCATATCTTTCTGTTCACTTTGTGTCCCCAGAACCTAATACAATGCCTCAAACATATACAGATATATTTGTTGAAGGAAAGAATTTCAAACTAGGGGTCAGTGCCAGTTTTGCCACTTGCCCACTGAGAAATCTCACAAAGCTGACATTTGTTATTTGTTTTGGCTGACAGCGGCTGAAACCCTTTCCGGGTCTGAAATTTCCATGTTGAGAAATTGTCAACATTTTGTGTCTTGCTGGGGAGCAGCAGGGGAGAAACAATGTTTCTGTGCAAAGATGGCCTCTTGATTTAAAAGATACACAAAGACAAGTTATTGATTTTCCAAGATTCCCTTGTGGCTAGAGTGCAGCTATGACCCTAGGCTCCAGCTATGGTAGCCTGTCTCAGAAACTAGTGACACCTGGTGAAGGGCAGGGAGATTGCTCCCAAGGACATGGCTACAGCAGCAGGAGTTTGTGTATCAGAACCAGTTCAGGTCATAGTTTTGGGTATCACTTCTGTCTGCTTGGCCCCAATTCTCACTTGAGCATTCCCAGTGATGCTCTGTCCTAACCAGTGCATTCCTTTTCTGTCTCACTCAGCTAAAGTCCATTTCTGTTGCTTACAACTCAAAACACAGATGCATAGAGTGACATGACCTAATTTGCAGACTCTCCTTCCAATCACAGCTTTCGCTTGTTTATGGAGTAGTGGTATTTTAAGATTTGAGAAAATTGCAACTGGGAAGTGCAGAATTCTTCTTTCTTCCACTCCTTTTAAAAAATTTTTTTTAATTTATTTTTTGGCTGTGTTGGGTCTTCGTTGCGGTGCACAGGCTTCTCATTGCGGTGGCTTCTCTTGTTGTGGGGCATGGGCTCTAGGCGCGTGGGCTTCAGTAGTTGTGGCACTCAGGCTCAGTAGTTGCGGCACATGGGCTCTAGAGTGCAGGCTCAGTGGTTGTGGCGCACGGGCTTAGTTGCTCCTTGGCATGTGGATCTTCCCCGACCAGGGCTCAAACCCGTGTCCCCTGCATTGGCAGGCAGGTTCTTAACCACTGCGCCACCAGGGAGGTCCCTACTCCTTTTTTAAAAAAATAAAAATTAATATTTCCTAGTCAGATCACAACCAGGGCACCGAAGCTCTCAGAAATTTTTTCATCATTGTAGGAAGGCGGGTCTGAGACAGTTGGCCTTTGTTGTCATTCTGCTGGTAAAATAGAAGGAAGGAGGAAACTCAAACTAGACGTGTTTGGAGTTGTTGCATTACTTAATTTCTTAAAGGTGGTGTGAAAGCGAAATACTGTTACCCCTGTTTCTATATAGATGAGGAAACAGAGGGCTGAGGAAGGTAGGTCACAGTTGTCCAACTCCCCACCTTCCTCCTTGTCATTGGTAGCATCACTCAATGACAGGCTGCCCACACGTGGAGGGTCGTAGTCTTACAATTGGCATTTGTCATCGCATTGCCATCTTTTATTACCATTTTCCCCTCTAGTTGGGAACAAATCCATATACTTGCTGGCTAGAGCCAAGAGAGAAAAACCAAATCTGATCCTGCCTGTGTTCCTGCCAACTGTACGCTCTCGGTAGGCAGGCGGGACTCTATCCTGCCCTGTCTCTCAATGCACAGATGTGGTGATCTCTCTCCTTGTGACCTTATCTCGTGCCAGCCACTGAAATATCTTTGTTATCAGTAGTCTAGCTGGTTCTGGAGTGTGATTCAGCCTCGTCATTGGTGGGGAATTTATTCCATCTCTTTGGCTCTGATTTTAAGCCTTCACTTCCACATCCAGTCCTCTCCTCATCTATTTCATTATCCAAGGTAGCAGGCAGCTTCAAATGTTGGCTGAAGTCTTACTTATATCTGGGCAAAGGAGTCTGGTGGAAGGAACTGAAGGGGCAGATCTTAGAGAGTCGGAGATTCTGTCTCCCTTACAGTGGTCAGTGGAACTGAACCAAGATTGGAATCCAAACCTGAATATCTCCATGTCAGACTTCCCCACTATTCCATGCTGCCTCTGCACACAGACGAGATAGGACTTCCCTTCTTGGAAAACTTCTCTGCTGTAATGGTTCAGATGTATTGGGCCCAGAGGCAGAGCCTTATAGAACTTCTTCATCTGTATTCTATTCTTGCTTTAATTGGTTAATTCGCTGGAATTGATCCATTGTGGGCAGTATTGCTTACATGACACTTGATGCCAGCTTGAACCGTGTAGCTGAAACGTACCAGTATTTCTTGGTCCTCTGCAGCAAGATATTTTAAAAATCAACAGGGTTGCAGATGTGTGATTCTTTTGTAGAAGCTAAACACGTATTCTGTGAATTTCCTCCCACAAAAACTGTCTAGTTTAAGAATTTGAAGTTTTACTCCTTTTCCAGTGAACCAAAAGGCAGTGATAAAAATGAAGCAATTAAAAAAATAAACAACTTAGAAGAAATTGATGAGTACAGGTGCCTGTATTAGAATTGGTTTAAAGATGTCTGGGAGAGAAACTTTGGAAAATAGAAATGAGGACACACTTAGAAATGTGGAAAGTGAAGGACAGAGTGATGGGAAGATTAAACATGTTCCAACTTGAGTAGAAAGTTCTGGGAAAACTGAATGTCACATGAAAGTTTTGCAAAGTTTTGTAGTCTCTCTTAAAAATAGCTTTAATATTTCAAAGTTTAATATTTTGTGGAGTTTATTTAACCTGAGAAGCTTGTAGAAAATGACTGTGCCTCGTATTAACTTTGTATTCACTTCAAAAACATAAGTAACATTATGCAGTACTTTGAGACCTAAGCTTTTATCCCTCTTTCTGCTTTAAACTTGATTTCTAGTCATTCAATTTGAAGTATTTAGCTTTATTCTAATCTCAGAAAAACCCCTCAGATTCATTTGCTATGTATTTAAAAACCTTGGTATATTTTAATTCTCTTCTGTCCTTTTAAAAAGGATAACAAAATGCAAATGCTTTAAGTCCTTACTGTTCCCCATTATACACTCCCATAAAAAGAGAAAATATGTAAAACATATAAAATATTACGGACTAAGTGCTAATCTATTTTTTGTCAATGACTTTGGCAGCAACACAGAAAACAGCTTTTGAGATACTGTGAAATCATTTATGACTCACCAAAGGAGAAAGGATGGAGCTATGTTAAGTTCCCAGACATCTGCTAGAGCAAGCTTTATTTATATCGTTATTGTTTATTTGAGGATTTAGGAAAAAAACCGACCCTCACTGTGAGCTTTGAGGCATCCACTCCATTTACAAACAAAAGTCACACAGACCAAACCAAATGCTGTTTCTCCTGGGTAAGCTTCTGCAGAAAGATGGAAAGGCAAGTAAGCAGGAGAGCTGCATGTGTGCATCAGGCCTCCTCTATAACTGCTGAGCACAGGTGAGAATTTTAGCTCAGGACCCTAACTCGGGACTTCAGGACATGCAGGAGATCTGGGCTCATTTGATTCACCTCTTTGGGATTTAGATTCTCTATTTGCAAAATGGTTACTGTTGAGGTTTTTCTCTGCTACAGTTAATATTTAAAGATGATCCTTGAACTTTTTGGGTAGAACTTTAGAATCTGAGACTTTCAGGTAGATTTCTCATGCTTCCTTCTTGACACAGCCCACACATATGGGGTTCCCAGGGCAAGCACACCCTACTGGCAGGCTGTTCCACAGATCAGGTAGACTGAGGGGTACGGACCATTTCCTGCATACAATAGCTCTGCTCCCACAAAAGCATATTGAAATGCACATGCACACAAATGACTTTGTTATGGGAAAAACTCTTCCAATTGAATTTCAAAAACAATAAGGTATGTGCAAATATTGTTGCTTTAACTACTATTAATAAAATATTTGGTGTCTCATTCCTCATCCTTGATCCTCTACACCAGCTTGACGTTGCTGACCTTGCTGCTGGGAGCTGTTATTTTACATTTTACTTCTTAAATTAGGGGATGGGGGCTGTGAAAGGAAGTGGCTCCTGGCTTCAGATAGCTCCAGCCTCTCATCCTCCCAGGCCTTTAGGGAACTCAAAGATAAAAGGAAGGCTGACTTTCCCTAAAACTGCCTTATAAAATCCCAAGGTGAGTCTGATAATGCTCGTTCTAGTCATGTGTCCATCCCTGCTCCTAGGATTGTAGCCAGGGGCATGCAGTCCTCTGGTCAGACTTGACTCTTGTCATTCCTGAGATGCCAACTCCATAAAAGAGTATACAGGGCAGAAGGGTTGCTGGCAATGCTAAGGCAGAAGGTATACTGGGAAGAGGAAAATAAATACAAACAAACAACACCAGATCTTCATCACACAGAGGGCAAATTTGAATACAGTTTCATTATTTATCTTACTGAAAGAATAATCTAGTAGATAATGGTATTAAGGATGCTTTGAAGTTAGTTCACTCTCTCTCAAGCAGGGCTTAAAATAGCTCGCATTTAAAATCAAACCGAAAGCTTGGACTTCCTTTGCAAATCTCAGTACTCTAATTAAGACCCCTCTTGTTTCTTGTTCATACAGTCGCCTAAACAAACCTGCTCAGAATGGAAAGTCTAGGTGTGCCGGCATTGTGTCTGCTTTGTTCATTCTTTTATCCTCAACACAAACACGTAGGAGATGCTCAATCATGCTTGCTGGTTGAATGAATAAACAATGACTTTTCTGCCTCCGATTTTTCCCAGCTGCATTTTATTTTACAGGTTGATCTTCCTAAATGTGGCTCTCATATGTCTCCTGCTCAAAAACCTACTCGTGCTTTCAGGCATATGGAATTAAGGGCAAGCTCAGTAATATGTTATACAGAACCCTGAATACGTGGATGTTATCTTTCTTTCCAGGCTCGTCTCCCTTGGTTGCTTTCTCATACGTCAAAGTGAATTGCTTACTAGTTCCTATACAAACCTCACACATACCTGTCTTTACCTTTGCTTGTGCTGGTCTCACTTGCCTTTATTTCCATTTGCCAGCGTGTAGGTTATATGCCACATTCCTCATGAGACTGTTCTTACTTTGCTCCATAGCATGTAATTTTGTCTTCCTCTGAGCTGGCACTTAAACCATATTCAGCTTTGTCACGTAGTTGTTTGTGCTCTAGAGGGATACAACCCAGGCACGAAGGTGTGCGGGTGTCTCCAGAGCGCGTACACAGTGTCTCACGCAAAGCACTTGCTAAAAAAAAGATTTGTTGAATTCAAGTGGGATAATCTACAGGGTCAGACTACATTCTTTTTTTAAAAATAAATTTATTTATTTATTTATTTTTGGCTGCATTGGATCTTCGTTGCTGCGTGCGGGCTCTCTCTAGTTGCGGCGAGCGGGGGCTACTCTTCGTTGCAGTGCGTGGGCTTCTCATTGCAGTGGCTTCTCTTGTTGCAGAGCATGGGCTCTAGGCGCGCGGGCTTCAGTAGTTGTGGCAGACGGGCTCAGTAGTTGTGGCACGCGGGCTCAGTAGTTGTGGCGCACGGGTTTAGTTGCTCTGCGGCATGTGGGATCTTCCCAGACCAGGGCTCAAACCCGTGTCCCCTGCCTTGGCAGGCGGATTCTTAACCACTGTGCCACCAGGGAAGTCCCAGACTACATTCTTAAAGAGACTGAATGGCAGATGGTGAGAAACTAGTCAGGGTGCTTTAAACCCTATCTCTAACTATTCTTTGGTCTGAAAGTTAAGAGGCTTCTAAAGGTAAATATAATTTGGTGAGAGAGAAAAGCACTTTCTGGAAAAGTCTCGTTTTATACAACTGTGTCACTTTGGTTCAAGCTCGATGACTCTCTTTTGCTTTGTAGCTAGTGAATTTCCACCATCTGAGCCTAAAACTTGAGAAAAACTTGAGCCAAAGGAAATTACATTTCATAGAAATCTCTGAAGAAGCTTCCTATTAGAATTTCAAACAAAGGCAGAGTTTCTAAGTTTCCTGAGGCAAATGAGGGTGATTTAAAATTTCATCAAGGTGTACCTGTTCTCCATCTATTTTTTAAGTGAATGTGGGTTGAGAAGTCTGGAAATTTCAGGTTCACAGATGTCCTTTTAGCATGATTTTCCTGCTCCATGTAGGCACAATCTGACACCTTTTATAGGGTTAAACTTCAGGTCTTTGGGTACATTCAAATTCTGGAGTGGAGAATGGATAAGATGTGGTGAATGGGATAAGAATTGTCATAACTTCTTCTGGCTGAACATCTCAGAGATCCACATGAAATGATTCCTACTGGCAAGATAAATGAAAAGATGATAGACAGACTTTCTTGGGTGTAAATAGGCTGCCTGCTCCTCCCCCCACACCCATCGCTTCCACCAAGTGCCTCGATTTTGTTCTCTGTCGCTTTCCCTTACCAGGTAGCGATGTTGATTTGTGCTGGCTTCCTGATCGCCTGGATTCCTTACGCAGTGGTCTCCGTGTGGTCAGCTTTTGGAAGGCCAGACTCCATCCCCATACAACTCTCTGTGGTGCCAACCCTCCTGGCAAAATCAGCAGCAGTGTACAACCCCATCATTTACCAGGTCATCGATTACAAATTTGCCTGTTGCCAAACTGGTGGTTTGAAAGCCACCAAGAAGAAATCTTTGGAAGACTTCAGGTAAAATTTCTGAAGCTGCAAATGAATGATACCCTCTTTGTTTCAAAATCCCGTGGGGTTCAAGCCACTGGGAATGCTGCCTTGTTAGGGTTAGAGCTCATCACTTAGGATTAGTGCTAGGAGGACTTTACGTTCTGTTCACCAGAATTCCTGAAATCAAGTAATCCAATATATAGGAGTTGGACAACAGGAGTAGAGGGTGGGAAAAGTGATTCTGCTTTTTATTGTAGAGCAGCCAAGATACGGAGCCATGCCCATTTGAGCATCCACTCTGTATCACTCTTCGTTATGTGGAACCAAATCCACTTCACTCCAAGAGTTACTGTGCCACATGCCATTGATCCAAAATTAAGTTTTCACAACAGAAAAGATTCTCTTGTTTGGGACATTTCTACCATTAGCTAAGATATAGGATTTGGACAGGCAAAGGAAAGGGAGAAGGGGAGATGGCGTTTTTACTCTCTGCCAGTTTCTTTATTTTCACAGCAAGACCCATATTATTCCTTCTCTTTGTCAGATGAGGAAATGGAGGTTCAAGCAAGGTGAAGGTCTGCTGGGTTTCAGAACTCAAGCACGTTGACCCATAACTATATCTACTTGCTTTAAACTGATATTCATTCAAGTTCAAACACATTCTAAAAGAGCTACATTTTTAACGTTAGCACTTATTACCATTTTATGCTATGACTACTGTGTTGTTTTTAATTATCCCATTTTCTGAAAAGATCTCTGTCATAGGATAATAAAAAATTAAACAGAATAAAAAGATCTATATTTTTATACTCCCTTCCCCCACACTTTGTGATTCTGATGTCCTGTTTTACATCTTCTGCTACACAACGAACAAGTGAGTTTGGGGATCCAGCGCCATTTTTCCTAAAGACCCGAGAGGCTCAGAGTGGGTCAAGAGCGAAGGGTGATTGGTCGTGTTCTGTATCCACTCAGGGACAGTCTTAGTAGAATGTGGAACAGGCACCAAATTCCTGGTCTGAGGTGAGGGGTATTGAACGGCCCCCTAATTCTTACTCACTGGAGGTCTAGATATTTTTCAATGCTATTTTCCTTGAGTAAGTAGGGAACAGAGGAAAAGGTAGAACTAACTATGAGAAGATGTGGGTTTGTTTTTTTTTTAAACATCTTTATTGGAGTATAATTGCTTTACAACGGTGTGTTAGTTTCTGCTGTAGAACAAAGTGAATCAGCTATACGTATACCTATATCCCCGTATCTCCTCCCTCTTGCGTCTGCCTCCCACCCCTCCCTATCCCACCCCTCTAGGTAGTCACAAAGCACGGAGCTGATCTCCCTGTGCTATGTGGCTGCTTCCCACTAGCTATCTATTTTACATTTGGTATTATATATAAGTCCATGCCACTCCGAAGTGAGAGAAGATGTGGGTTTTGACCTTGTTCTTCCACCGTGCTCGGGCAAGTGACAAATCTTTTGACCTTGAGTTTCCTCAGCATGTCGGTACAGCAGCCAAAAAAAAGATAAAACAGGCACAAAACGAAAGGTAGTGCTGTCACTTTTGCTGTGGTCCAGGGGAAGAAACACACAACTTGGAGGTAGGAGACCAGAGTTTAAGTTCGATTTTGCTGTTTACAGTAGCTCTATATCTTTGGGAAAATGAACCACTCAGAGCCTAGGATTGGGATGAGCTGAGGGCAAAGCCCATCTTCCAAGTTGTAATAATTACACAAAATGCCCAGGTGAAAAGGGCTAGGTGACAACTGTTAGTGTTCTTTTTTCCACATTGTGGGTGGTTATTACCATCTCTGTTGAATTGACTAGTTAAATTCAAATGCTAAAATGCATCTATTTTGGCTGTAATAACACTTTGCCCTTATCAGCTATTAATACTCTATTATGAATGCAGGTAGGGAGAACACTTGTAATGGAACAGCTGCGGGAGAAAATAGTGAGGCACTTTTTCATCTGAAGGAGATGGGAATTTGACAGGAATGACTGAAGGCAAATTTCACTCACCTCATAATTTCGCTTCAGACTGACTCTGTGTTCTGTATATTTGCTCACAAGTGTGAGTAGCACATAAATATTCAACACTCCACAATAAAAAGAGAAAAAATAATTATGTGGAAGAAAATGACTTAGGGCCACAAAGCTTTGGAAAAATCAGCCAGGCAAGGGACAACTCGGTTCACCTACTCCGATTAGCCATTTATATGAAGTAGAGCAATTGCTTTGCCGAAGGAAAGCAGGGGCTGCTTCCTTACTCCAGAGTTTCAGCTTTTGGTGGAAAAAGCAGGCGGTAGTGATGAAGCAGGGTGGAGGCCTTGGATTCTAGAGGTTGAAGCATCTTCAGGGAAGAAATGTTGAAAAGGTGTGATGAGTTGCAGATTCTAGAAGGATCTATTTTGGGGGAGAGCCAGAAGGCTGAGAAGTGGCCACTAGAGTTTTCTTTTTAGCTTTCTAAAGAAGACAGACAAACAAGAAGAACCGTGTTTATCTTTGTTGCTATCAAAAAGCTAAGAAAATAGGTAATGCGGAGGTCCATAGAGTGAGGTGTAGTCATAGGAAGCCAGTCCAGAGTGGTTAATGTACTACCAGAACAATTCAATTGAATTAAACTGGAGTCATTTTATCCTTGGTCTTTCATTTTCTGAGCTCTGAAATGTATTACTCATAATGGGAGACTCTCTTGGGAAATATTTTGAATTCAAATAAAAAAGCTAATGTGTTGAATATGAGATTGTTGAAATAAATTTTGAGTAATTGTAACGGTTCATTAAAAGTTAACTCATTTTTCCCCCCCTTGAATTGAGTCCCCTGAGATTTTGGTAGGAGCTGATGAACTGAAGAAAAAAAAATGTGGCCAAGAGCCCTTTTTGAAGTTTTATTATTCACTACACTATATTATCCAGAAGTAGTCTCCCATGTTTTGTAAACAGTGTTTCTGCACCCTGGCTGTGTATTAGAGACATGCAGGGAAATTTGAAAACATACCGCTCTCTGGACCCCATCTGCAGAAATTTGGATTTAATTGGTCTGGATGAGGCCTGAGGATCAGTTGTTTGGTTGGTTATCTCTCCCAGATGATTCACATACACAGCCATGGTTGAAAGCCAGTGAACCAGAGTCTGGGAAAGGAAGACATTGACATTGCAGCATGTGGAGTCATAGGCCTTTTACCCCACCTACCTAGAGACCAATGAGGCCACCCATCACCAGTGACAGGTGACCCAGACTTCAGATGCAAGGCCAATCTTAGGTGGAATAGAAATGTTCAAAAGAGCTGGTGGTGCATAGTGAAGGCCTGAGGCATTCCACGTTCCTAGTATTTTAGTAAAGGTAAAGAACAAAGAAGAACAAAGCCCCAGACTCTGGCATTGCTTGTAATCAAGCCTCCTCTGACCACATTAGTTGGGTGAGTCACAGGGCCCAACTGAGTGGTAGGTTGGTGTGCAGAGAATTTTGTCCTAGAGGACAGGAAACTCACTAGGGCACAGGAAATGTGCTCTAAACCAGTGGCTTGTTTTTGGAAAGCTCTGCCCAAGGAATTTCTTGACTTTGAATATTCTAAATTGAATTATTATTTTCCATCTCTTTCTCATTCAAGTTTTGTGCATATAATCTTCATGGTACTCAAGTTTGACATGCTATACATATATATCTTTGTGTATGTATCTGTGTGTGTATGTACGTATATAATGTATTGTATATATATTAAATTGCATCTTTCTTCTCCTATATCCAGGCTGCACACCGTGACCACAGTCAGGAAGTCTTCTGCTGTGCTGGAAATCCATCAAGAGGTATGAAGTTGGACACGGCATTACTCATGGACACAATGATTCACTTATTTGCTTCTTCACTGCTGTAAATGTTTGATTGTGACCACACTTTTATCTTGATATTATATTTTTATATTTTGTACCCTCTCCCTCTTTTTCTTTAGGCCAAGATTTGCTAGGAAATTCCAGTGGCCAAATGGAAACTAGATGATAGGTTACTACTTCAAGGAATATTACTAGAATGAGCCTCCCTGGATTTTTTTTTTTTTTTTAATTCTATTTTAAAACCTATTGTCATGGTACATAGTGTGAAGTCTGAGGTATTAAGAAAAATGTTTAAAAGTTTTATTTATTAGGGCATATTTAATTTCATTACATCATCCTTATTATTTCTTTTTTTTAAAAAAGATTTATTTATTGATTGATTGATTGCTATGTTGGGTCTTCGTTTCTGTGCTAGGGGTTTCTCTAGTTGCGGCAATCGGGGGCCACTCTTCATCGCGGTGCGCGGGCCTCTCGCTATCGTGGCCTCTCTTGTTGCGGAGCACAGGCTCCAGACGCGCAGGCTCAGTAGTTGTGGCTCACGGGCCCAGTTGCTCCGCGGCATGTGGGATCTTCCCAGACCAGGGCTTGAACCCGTGTCCCCTGCATTAGCCGGCAGATTCTCAACCACTGCACCACCGGGGAAGCCCCATCCTTATTATTTCTTAATGTAGGGCCAGGGAGGCCATTTCTGGGGCTCATTTAGGTGGGTGATCATGGGGACAGGGTGTTGGACCGCAGGCTCTTTGACTGGGAGATGCTCCTGCTTCTTGCAGCCTCTCTCTTCTCATGCGGACAGAGGGTCACACTCTAATGGTAGTGATGCCACAAAGTAGTCCTCTAGGGAAATCAATTTTGCCTTAAATCCCTAAATGGAAAACTCTCTTGTATCTCAGAATTTGAGGACCAAAATAATTCCCACTGATGATAATTTTACTCATATGGATTTTTTCATTAAGTTCTACATACTACTATAGTGGATGTGACAGGGCATTACTAGCCATAATTATTTAAGAAACGAATTTAGTGAACATAGCTATGTATAAGTGCTGTTTCTTTTATTCGTTTGTTCTCTGTTACCTTTGTTCTTTCTTTTGTTCCTTCTTTTTTTCCAACAAATACCTTGTGAAGTCCGCAGGTAAAGAGATGCAGATGCCTGCCCTTTAAGAGCTAGTAAAGGCAGCAGGCATGTAAATACTAGGTCTAAATTGGCCTTCAACTCGACGTCTATATTCTCTCCTAATTCAACATGCAAGGCCATCTCTACTACAGTTCTTTATTTAAGGCCAACCACGTGTTTCCCTTGCTCCCAGCTCCCATCTACCTCCCCCTTCTGCTAGGAACATAATGCACCAATTCTGATCCTGCTTTTCTGACAACAGCTGGTGAGAGAAGTGAGGAAGGGAAGGGTGGGACCGTTGGTACTCTCTCCACCCCTCCCCACTCCTTTTACTCAAGGATGGATAGAGAATGGACCCTCTTCCAGGGTTCAGCCTTCAGTACAGGACACCTGCAGTTTCTTGGTCTTTCAGTTTTCTCCAGAGTTGGGGTGGGGGACCAGGAACGGGTTGGGGTGTGTCAGTGGTTTAAGAAAAATACTAAATAGATGTGTGTATAAAACACACTCTATGATGACAGCAAAAGGAGTGACAACCCTACTTTGGGCTTGGGACCGCTTGAGAAAAGAAGCAGGATTGTCCTGAAAATAGAGAGGCCAGGGACTTTTAGGCAGAAAATACAGAGGTGTGAAAAAGTGTGCTGCCACAGGTGGAGAGCAACACAGGTTTAGAGAAGAGAGTCTGTCTGTGTCTGCACCCCAGCTCTGGGCCCTTCGGAGAGCCTGTAGAATGGGGACAGTAACAGGAGTTTGCTCACAGGGTCATTGTGAGGCTTAGAAGAGAAAATATCCATATAATTCACTTAGCACCGTGCCTGAAACAGAGGAAGCACCCTTACATGTTAGCAATTGCTCTAATTATGATTAAGGTGGGTGCTGGTTGTCAGAAGTGGGCCTGGAAGTTGTAGTCAGCAAGGCCTTTGTTGTTTATGCTGTTCTGTGAATTTTACCTGCAAGGTAATGCAGAGACCTTGCAGGAATTCAGGCAGGGGAAGGAAGAAATGAAGTTTATGATTTTTATTTTTTAATATAAATTTATTTATTTATTTTTATTTTATTTTTTGCTGTGTTGGGTCTTCCTTGCTGCGCACGGGCTTTCTCTAGTTGCGGCGAGCGGGGGCTACACTTCGTTGTGGTGCGCGGGGTTCTCATTGCAGTGGCTTCTCTTGTTGCAGAGCATGGGCTCCAGGCACAAGGGCTTCAGTAGTTGTGGCACGCAGGCTCAGTAGTTGTGGCTCACGGGCTCTAGAGCACAGGCTCAATAGTTGTGGTGCACGGGCTTAGTTGCTCTGCAGCATGTGGGATCTTCCTGGACCAGGGCTGGAACCCGTGTCCCCTGCATTGGCAGGCGGGTTCTTAACCACTGCGCCACCAGGGAAGTCCAAGCTTATGATTTTTAGAAAGACCGGCCTGATGGCCATATGGAGGGTGGATTGTCCTGGGTGGGGATGGGGTTCAAGATTAGCGATTTGGAGACAAGTTAGGCAGCTTTTATAAAGAAATTACAACTGTTAATGGGGGCCTGGATTAAGGAATGGTAATAGAAATGAAGATGAGAATATAGGTTTAAAATCTTTTAAGAAGTAGGAGGTCTTGGCAATTGATTGCCTGGAGAATGGAGGAGTCAGGATGACCCACAGGCTTCTGCTTAGGAAACTGGGAGGATGATGGTTTCTACAGAAGGGAAAAATGCAGGCGGGAGTGGGATGGAGGGCAGATAACGAACTATATTTGGGATGTGTTGAACACAGTGTCACAACACGGGCCGAGCTATTTAAAATAGGTGGTTAAAAATAATCTACATTTCATACCGGTTGATATGGGGATTATAGAGTTTGGGAGTTCGCAGGTAGGAAAAGCATGTTAAGGAAGAAATTGTTGGTCTCAAAAGACCTGAAGAAAATGAAGTGAAGGAGTTTTTGTTTGTTTTGTTTTTGAGGGAATGATTATGGAAATAAATGATGGAGTGAATAAGTAGAAAAGAGCATTCAGATGAGTGTCGGTTTGTCTTGAAGGTAGAATTTAACACTGACGTAGGAAGTCCCTGAAGGTAGACCATACCCTGTCATTTACTAACTGGTTAACCGGGATGTGGTCTTTAACACAGCTTTGAAAAGCAGGAACAAGAAAAGATTAGTAGAGTGATGGGGGCGTGGGGCGAGGGGAGGAAGCGTTTAACACTAGGAGCCTGGAGGGAAGTTCCGAAAATTCTCTTCTGCTTCCAATTTGAAAATATGATTTAAAAAATGATCCTCCATGTTGTAGTTTTGCATTTTTTTTGTGGTACTCTGGGATCTGGGAGGCTCCAGAAATGTTCCCAGTATCGATAGGGAAGGACAGAGCTGGTCCTTGGGATAGAATGGAGGAAGAAAAAAATGATTCTTTGAGGGTGAGCTTGTATACACCGGGCTGTCGGTGGGTAATTGCCTCTCCCCCAGGGTCTTCCAATGATTTGAAAAAGCCCTGTGTAGTCTCCAAACACCTCTACCAATTTGATTTAAGTTTACTTTAGCTTAAAGAAAGACATTACCTTTTGTGTGCTGATGTGGTCGTGTGTAAGACAGACTTTGAAATCTTGAGCAGGCACTATGTCTATTCTCCTCTAGGTTCTGGTGACTGGTCCAGGGCCTGATGTGGGATGGGCACTAGGAAACTGAATGGTTGAAATCAGTCATCAAAAGGGTAGCTATCAGGTTAAGATTTGGGAAAGATTTGGAAGTATGGGCTAGCGTATTAAACCGAGAATGTGAAATCCTAGATCTCTGATTTATTCTTTAAGTTCACTTATTCACTTGCTTCTATGGACCTCCATTTAAATATGACCTGTCTCATTAATGAGCGAATGAATAACTGAATTTGTGAAATGGGAATTAAGAAAAGAAATGCCCTATTAACTTGAAAGGTTGGATTTCAAGAATCATACTAAATTTCAAATATATTTTGATTTTTTCCAAGTAGAGTGAGGCAACAGGAATATATTATGCAGTAAAATCCTATTATTTGACTCTTAGAAATATAGTTGTCTCAAGAATCAAGCATGATGTTTATTTAGAACTGAAGTGGTAACTAAAATTTTTTTCTCATTTAGTCTTCCCTTGAAAAACTCAATACCACCTCTAATGAGCTTTAGAAATATGAACCCCAAATCCACCAATGGGAATGCTTCTCCATTAAGTTAGTGCAAATGAGGGAGGAACAGGAAGAGAGGAGGAGATTGAGAGTAGGATACTGAAGGGGTCACTGATGCCTGCATAACAAAATGTCTTAAAGACTTTCGAAATGTCAGAGGACGTTTTATAGAGTGAAGATATACAAGCAGACCTTGGAGATATTGTGGGCTCGGTTCCAGACCACCACAATCAATGGAATATTGCAATAAAGCAGGTCACACGAATTTTGTAATTTCCCCGTGCACGTAAAAGTTATGTTTACACTATACTGTAGTCTATTAAGTGTGCAGTAGCATTGTGTATAATTGTATGTAGGGATCTTCCCAGTTTTATCATCTGATCATGAAATAAATTTTATATATATATATATATAACCCTCACATGTATCACAGGCTCTAGAATAGACAGACATTATATACATTACATGAAACATATTTGAGAGCAAAAGTCATTCAAACTGTATATGTGCATTATTGTTGGTTTTGTTTTAATTTGGTTTTACCATTGACCAAATCTACATAGGCAAATACTGCATTCTCTCATTCAGCTTTGAATTCAGGAAGCTTTTATTAAAGGGCCTGTAGTCTACACTGTCCTGAATGTTTTGGGAGATGCAAAAAAGGGGAGGATGTGCTTTCAGTTCTTTAAGAATTTGGGGGTTTTGGCAAAGTCTTGACCTCTATCTACATTATAAATGGTTTTAATAGTAAAAATTTTTAGATGGGGATCTACAGACTCCAGTAGGGTTTACTTTGATGGCATACTGTGAGAACACGCAAAATGTCAAGACAGATCCTGGAAACGGATTTGCATAGGTGCTTCTGTGCCCCAGATGAGGAGAGAACTGTGGGGTTTCTGACAAGTCTTTTAGAGCTGAATTCATTCCTTGCCTGGGGCAACGATCTGCTGTAATCTCTGGATATTTGAACGCTTGGTTTGAGCAAAGGCAAAGTTCACAAATCTGTTTCTTTCCCCAGGTTACAATAAAATTGGGCCAGCTAGGCGGTTTGGGGAAATTATGCATTTTCTCCCAAACAAAGATTAGAGCATCAGAGAGACAGCATCGTTTAGAAGTACTGAATACGGTTGCTCATTCACCCAGAGCTGATCTCAAACTCAGGTTCTGTCATTTACCAGCTGCATAGGCCTGGGCAAATGACTCGATCGCTCAATGTCCTCATTTGTTCTAGCTGTGAAATAGGGACAGTCTTACCTCGTTAGGATTTGTTGTGAGTGATTTAAGTTTGTAAGGTTTTTAGGACAGTTCTGGTCCACTGAAATTATACCATAAATGAAAGCTGCTATGATCAACACAGCTAGTGTTAGGAATTGCCACCTCGGGAAGATGCTTACCTGTTTAAGCCACATTTGGAGGCGGCAGGTCGTGCATTAGACCAAGAGAGTAGAGGTTTGCTCCATTCCAGTGGGAGCCCTTCTGGAAGGAGAAGGGGGCAGGAGTGCCTTGTCTATTTAGTTCTAATGGAAGGATCAAGATGATCAGCCCTTCAAAAATACTTCACTGAGGTGAGAACATTATAATTTCCCACTATGGATCTTTTTGGAAATAGAGGCAGAATCAGAAATTCTCTTTGAGGTTCAAACTAGTTATAAAAATTCTCAAATAGTTACCTGGCCCTCAGGTTACTAGCTGGAGAGTGTATTTAGAGCAGAGAAGATTCCATTTTGAAGGCTTATTTAGGATTTTTAACCTGTTAATGTCTAGGTATGATGTGTAGAGTGTGGTCTAAATCCTTGTTGCCTACAGTGTAGTCTTCAGAACAAGAGCTTGCGTATTTTTTCAAAGCTGGCTAGATTCTCCTTCTCACAAAACCAGGGGAAGGGAACATGCGGCTGGTGGGTGAGTCAACACATTTCTCGCCTACAGGGATGTTTTAGTGGGGATTTACTACTCAAAGCTAACTTGTTTAGAGAGAAGGAAATTTCCCTTGATACCAAGACTTACACTTTTGTAAGTATTTCCTTACTTACATCCACTTACACACACACCCAAGTGAACAAAATCTAATTTTGTTAGAGGAAAAGAAAAGCATCTGGTCCATTTGAAAAATGAGCCAAATTCGGCAGCAGCCAACATGTGGGATTTATCCAAACTGCCCAGAATTATATCTGAAGCTACACATTTTGACATTCCATCCATGTAGGAAGCACAGCCATGGATGAGCCCAAACTGATAAAAAGTTTTAAAGCATAGGAAGTGAAGAATAATAGCATGAAAGTAGCAAGTCACTCTCAACACTCCCGGAGAGTGGAGAAACTGACATCCTTCTCTAAATACAGGACCAGACCTGAACACTGTGCAAATACCTCCAAGCTAGGGTTTTGCAGGAACTCGCTGCCATTGGGGAATTGGCAGGGCATCCATCCAAAAGATAATCTAATTCTGCAGTAGAGCTTGATTGTGGGTCAGAAACAAAGCCCTTAGCTCAGGGTGAGGATGAAACCAAGAACTCTTTAAAGATGATACTAGTCCTAAGATAGGGAAGATGCCCAAGATGAGAAAAGACCCTACCCTTTGTTATCAAACCAAGTCCCGCTGCTTGCTGCTTGCAAAATCAATACTCAGAAATGTTGATAGAAAGTAAAGGTGCCTTTAATCAGAATTCCGGCAATCTGGGGAGGTGGTGGACTCAGCGTCCCCCGAAGACTACCTCTGAAGATTCTGTTGGTCCATGAAAACTTTTAAAGGGAAACAGGGAAGTAGTCTCGGTTAATCATTGAGATGGGGGTCAAAGTCGTCGACCTGCCCTACTGTGTGCAGGCTTGTGTACAGGCTCTTCGACTCCTCGTGATCTGCCTCCAGATGTTATCTTGTTCACACAGTTTGGTCACACAGTTTGTTTGGGAGATTACTGAAGGGGAAGCTAGGGAAGAGATCTGGTCATCTGTTAATGACTTACTCTTCATTTCTACTGCTTTCATCTACGGAAAGAACTGACAAGTCAGGCAAGGTATTGTGTGATTAAAAGATTTGAAAGGTGCGCTTGGGCGGGAGATGAGTAGAGCCTGGGGGTGCCTGGTGTAAAAGCTAGTTACAATGTAGTTTTGCTAAAGTGACATGTAAAGGGGCTTCCTGCTGAGGGTGGTTTCCTGCAAAGAGCTGCTTACAACACCATCTCTTCTGAGCCTTCTCCTGGTATTGTTAGCTGAGGTAGCTGGGCAGCCACCGAGGAGGAACCTGCAATGGAGGGTGTGGGCTGGGAGCAGGACAGTCCCGGAAATCAGCAGTCTGGTCAGCCTGGAGCCAGGAGACCAGGCAAGCGCTGCTGTGAGAAGCAGCTGGCTCAGAGGTCTTCATGGTTAAGAATCAAGAGTCCCTGGACTGTAATGGGTTGAGTGGAAAAGGCAGAAATGAGAGGGGAGTGGAGGTGCATGAGACAGCGGATGTACAAGAGAATTTCCCGTCTTGTGCTGCGTTAATGCAGCTGTTGCCTGTCCTGTTCCTGCGGGTGGACACGGCGACTTGGAGGATCTCATAAATTGGGGACTCTGTGGCAGAGGAGAGCAACGACTTCTTCTAGGCAAACTCTACAAAAAAATATTTGCTTGCAAAAGTTGATATAAAAAGGACTCCTTTAAATTCGTTTAAAAATTATTTATTTATATTTAGCTCTTGGAGAAAATACCAGAAGTGGTTAAATCATTGTGTGCATAATTTAGCAGCAAAACAAACACCCTGACTAGAATATCTAGCTGTCGCCTCACCCCTTGGTCACCCTAAATTTCCTAGGCGGTGGCACCAATGCCATGCCCTTACTGGTGATAATTAACTGAATAATTCTGAAGGTTATGTATATAGGCATTATAAGTATACCTGTGATACTGGAGGGAAGTAAGGGAGCAGTTTATTCCATATTCAGCAGTGTAGTGCCTTGGTTCGGTTTAGTGTCGTCTTGATTTAATTTAGCACAAGTATTAATTACTATAGTTTATCATTTAATATTAATTGTTTTCAAATGAACAAAATTATCCACATCAGTCAGGCTGCTGCTTTTGTTTTGTCTTTCCCATTATAGTGTCTTATGGGGTTTTTTCAAATTGTTTTGTATTTTGGAATGGTAGAAATTACAGCGAGAGCTATATTATCCCAGAAAATATTCTATTGGTTTTATTTCGTGCATGAGAAGTGGTGGGAATGATGATCATCTGTTGTGAGTCTCCTATGGCAGCCTGTTTTGTATTGACTCCAATTAGTACAAATAGGTGAGATGTGTTCTCATTATAGTGGGAGCTACATGATTAAAGATTGTATAAAAGATCAGAACTTGAGTTATGTGCCAAAAAGTAAATTTCTCCAAGGAAAATAACAACAGCTACAATATTATTAATTTTAACGTGTGCAAGCAGTGCTCTGGTGCAGAGGTCAGCAAACTATGGCCCTTGGCCCTTGGGCCAAATTCCAGCCCACTGTTTTTGTCAATAAAGTTTTATTGGAACAACCATGCTCATTTGTTTACACATTTTCTATGGCTGCAAGAGAGACTGTCTTGCAGAGCCTAAATTAAGTACTTCCTGGTACATTATAGAAAATGTTTTCTAAAAGCTGTTGTACTGTTTTACATGTCTTAACAACTCTAGTGGATATACTTTGTCTCCTATGGGGAAACTGAGGCACAGAGATTTGATGCAACCTGCTCAAAATCCCACAGCCTGTCAGTGGAAGAGCTGGGATTTCCACTCTCTTGCTGCCTTCAGAGCCTGTGCTTCTTACTGCTGTATTTTTTCTGGGTTTAGCTTTCCTCCTTCCCTCTTGCTTGCTTTAAAATCCCACTCTAGGTCTCATAATAATTGTACTTCCTTGTTTGATTTAGAAGTGGGGTGGAGAATTAAGAACTGTTTTCTAGTCCTTTTAATGGATTCAGGAGGTCCCAGACCAGGTGTATCAGGTCCTAACTCCATTTATATTCTAAGGGAACCAGTTGTCTGGGGGTGTCTTGAGGTGATAGCAGGTGAGGATAAATTCAAGACACATTTCATGAGTGCTTCCTATATGGGAGGGTAGGCAAAAAATAATACATGCTCATTATAGGAAAAGAAGTCATGGTCTGGTGGAAAAACAGATGAGTAAATAGAGGATTTCAATTCATTGTGGGGAGTGTTAGGATAGAGGCTGCCCAGGGAGTTGCAAGAGCAGAGAAGGACTCTCCTAAACCATATTGATGTGGGAAGGGGATGGGACCCTGGGACATTCCTGGAAAAGGGAATCCCTGACAGTAGTCTGTCAGAATAAATTGCTTGGCCCGGGGGAGCGGTCTTCAAATCCAGAGAGAGTTTTGTGAGGAAGAGCACACTGCATGTCACGGTAAAGTGACATATGAAGGCTCTGAGAATTTGGGTAAAAGACCCGGAAGAGGTCATCAATTCATGAAGGTCTTTGAACATCGTGACAATGTGGCCAATAGCTTCCTTTATTTTCAGTTGACTGTGGGGAACTATGTAAGTGTTTTCAGTACATGCAGATTGTTTCCAGATTTCCATTTTGGGATCATATATTTGAGGGCAGAGTAGCCCTCATTCTCATCCAAATGTGGCAATTGGAGCTCCTCTACCAGAGTTGGCCTGAGATGCTTGTTTAAAATGGAAATCCTCAGGCCCCATTCCACACCTCCTACATCAGACTCTCTGTGGAGTGGTACCTATTTAAATCTGTGTGATGTTTAAATCTAGTGGTGTTTATTTATATCTGCATTTAAATAAACATCCCAGGTGGTTGTTACATGTTACTTGGTTTGAGAAGGGTAGTTTTAAGAAGGAATGAGAGGGAATGCTAATCTAGGTGATATGGGTCTAAATAGGGGTACCGGGGCTTCAGAGGAAGAGATGGATGACAGATGTAGTTTGGAAATAAAAATTGGTAAGAGTTGGTGATTCACTGGCTGTGGGTAATGGGTAGCAAAGGAAAAGGAAATGCTCTTCCTGATTTAAAAAACTCTGACTTAAGTTATTGAAATGAGATAGAGACTATTTTTCTCCCACCTAAAACTGTACCTCTTCCTGCCTTCTCCCCCAGGATAATTCAGATAGTTGCTCACTAATTTCTTGTTTTTTATTCTGGAAATGAACCAGAATGTCTAAAAATGAACACTCAGTTTAGTTCCCCAGAAACTCAAAACGATGTCGAGTGGTTGGTCGGAATGTATATTTATTCAAATGAAGGTCCCAATACATAATACAGTATATTTTTGAAATTGTCATGCCAAATGTGAGGGATGTGGAGCCTGGCAAGAACAATTTAGTTAAACAAAGGAGTTTGTTCTGTGGGCAGATTGGCCACTAGAGAGCTAATGAAGACTTGTTTATGAACCAACGTTATCATCGTTTTTTTAAATTTCTGGGAGAAAATGTTATTTAGTTGATAATTTTATCATCCCACATGTCTGTTGATCAGATTCCTCAAATGAAATGCTCAAACTTCACAAATCCACAAGCTAATCTGTCATAGATAATCCAGAAGTGTCATCCGAGGTCCCTCCCATATATTTGAAGGAAACACTTCGAGGATACTGTTGGCTTTGGCTGTTCTGAATAGCACAAGCCCCTGTGTGTTGCCAGCAAAGCCCAAGCAACAATCTGATTGGAAAGAATATTGCTAAGGGAGTTGTCAGAACTGGTTTCTGCCCCTGGTTAGTGGTATGACCTTGGTCCAACACATGACTGGATAGTGATGTTAAATCAGATATGAATGTAAACCTCAAGGAGCTTGTTTTCTAACAGGAAGGGCAGAGTCAAGGGATGGGTGGATAGACGGTTTGGCTTCAAGGAGGAAGTAGTTTGAGAAGAAACTTAAAGTATGGGTTAGTTTTTGGGTATGGGAGGAGGTCGGGGGACTGGCCCCTGAGGGGCATGACCAGAGGATAGAAAACAATTTGTACTGGATGGGTCAAAGACTGTGTAGGAGTAAGTTAGGCTGTACAGGTGAGTAGGGGGCAGATCCTAGAGGGTCTTACAGGTTAGTCTGAGGAGGTTGCATTTCATTCTAGGCAATGTATCTCAGTATCTCAGGAGTAGAAGACAAGGACAGGAGTTGGGAGGCTAGGCAAGTGGAACAGAGAAGAAGGGAGTCCTGAACTAGAATAGTGACCATTAGAATGTTCAGGAAGGGAACAGGATGAGATGCATCTGGAAAGCTTGAATCTGCAGGACCACTTACATGTGGGAAAAGGAAAAAGAAATTCATGGGAGAAGCTGTCCTCAATGACAATGTCCTTCGCCACCCCTGTCCTTCTGGTGTGTGTGTGTGTGTGTGTGTATGTGTGAATGTGTGGTATGATTAGGGTCTGGATTTAGTTTTAGAATCTCCCACTGACCTGGTGGTATGCTTCTCCCCGAAACTCAATTTTTCCTTCTTTACAATGGGAATAACATACTTACTGGCTCTGAAGAGTGCATCTAAAGTGCTCACATGGTGTCTGGCACCTACAGAGATGTTAGCTTACAAATGTTGGTTCTCTGACCTCCCACCCCCACCCTATTTACCCTATTAGGAGAAAAGTAATTTACAAGGAATATCAGAATAATGATGCACCCTAGGAATATTGAAGTCAACTAGCTGAGTGGTCCCATTCTAGGATAATGGCAGAGTTACCAACTACAGCATGCTGGAGACCCACGCTTTCAACATCCTCCCCTGCACACCTTAATCTAGTAAATAAGGGACTGATGTTCTAATGAATTGGGCTTTTGAGAGCTCATCTGGACCCAGAGCTGATTCAAGGAGGTCAGTCTGTGTCTCCTTCTGGGTCAGCTTCACTCCCCATCTGTAATTTGACTTGTTCTTTTAAAGAAGAGGTGCTGGGCAGACATGAGAGTGCATTGGTGAAAATATATTTTAGAACTGACGAAGCAACGCGTAGGGGTCTTCTGCTGATGGGAAGGGTCGCCAGGTTAGGGAGGCAGGTTTGGTCCTGATGCCTTTACCGTAGTATCTGAGTACCTCCCTAGGGTTTTTTCCAGGTCAAGTACAGTTTCCATGAGGATAGTGTGGGCTTCCTGTGCTCAGAGGTTCCGTCATGACAGTTAATGTGGAGGTCATTGCAGATGCAGGTTGCCAGATGTGGGTCTCATGTGTGCAGAAACTGCTCAATTCTCACAATCGAATTACTTCCTCCTCTTTTTTTCTTTTCTTTTTTTCCACCTTAAGGATCTTGGGAACGTCCCCTATTAGAAGTCTTTAGAGAATAAGAAGTCAAACCAGGGCAACCTGAATCAATTTTTTTTTTTGTAAAGAGGAGAACAGAGACCCATTATTCTTATAACTCAATAGAATTGTTTTTTAATTTATTTTTTCTTTATTTGAACTGTACAATAGGAACAAAATAAGAAGAGTCTACCTTAATTTCAAAGGTAACTCTTAGTTGAAAAAGAAAGTCACAATGCTTGACCAGAGGGAGAGTGGAGATAGGAAATTTAGAGGATGGAAACAAACTTAAGTATCTTATAAATTTTGAGTGGATTGTAAACACATAAGAGATGAATAAAAAGGCCCTGCTTGGAGACTGAAATGGTCTAGTTGGGAAATGACTAATGCATGAACACAAATCTTGGTGGCAGGTTGGTTAGCTATCTGAGAACTTTCTAAAGATTAAATGAACAATGATAGAATTTTGTTAATGCCCTAAAATGAGTTTAAATCATTAAATACATGATGCAAATATGCAAGTACCTTTAATTGGGCATAATTAAAAATAATGAGGTATGTTTAAAATAATGACATTTAGAGCAAGAGAGCAGTTAGGGAGAATTTGTCCAAAAAGCCAACAAGTGATAGTAGTGTGGTGATTTCATTGTTATCAGTAGAGAGAATTCTGTTCATATAATAAATTGGGCACTTTAGCAAGTGAAATAGGTTCTAGGTCAACTGCACATCCTTTCCCTGGCAGCTGGAAACCTTGGCATTCCCAAAAGACAGCTTTAGTTAAAATGAAAAATGTACACGACCCTTCAAGTCAAGCCTATTTCTTACTGCATCAGGTCAATTGAATGTTCGGCATATTCAATTCTCTGTAATCCAGCGGCTGATTCTATTTTTCCTTCTGCTAAAGTGGGGTTGGTTGATTTTGGCTGTAATAGTGTATCTTGTAGGCATATGAGAGAAAAAATTAAGCTAATTGGGTTCTCCTTGACTACTGTCTCCACGGGTGACCTCTTCAGGTTCTTTCAGGTGTGTGAAGAGTTTCATCTCCAAGTTAGTGAGAGAAGCAGATAATTTACCTTTGCACGAATAGGTCTGTGAACCTCAGAAAATTAGCCATTCCTCTTGGATTTTGGGGTGTGTGTGTTTCTGGTTTGCTTAATATCTTTTCAAAAAGAATTTTGGAATTTTGGAAAAAAGAAATTTTTATGGAATTTTTCAAACTTATACAAAAGAGAAAGAATAGTACAATGAATTCCAATATAGCCATCATCCAGTTTCAACAATGATCAACACATAGCTTATCTTATTCCATGTTTACCCTCATCCGCTACCTCCCTCTCACTCTTCCCCCATTATTTTGAAGCAAATAACATCCTGGGATTTCACCACAATTTTATGAATATCTGATTTGTGAGAACAAGATTTCCCAAACTATGACCCACGAAAACCCTGTCCTGAAAAGCTACTGCAAAAATAAAGGGTTTTAATCTTCAAATACTCTGGGCAAATGCTAGACACCATTTCTCCATTTTGAAGAGGTTCCCTGTACATTAACATGTTAATGGTTCTGAGAAATCTGCGTGTAAGAAATTTAAACCAATATCTTCCAAACTTAATTGAGTCTAGGACTCTTTATTTCCAGCAGATCCTATTTATATCAAGTGGAAGAAATGTTAAGAGAAAATATTTACAACATTTACTAGGCACTCACTATTTGCCAAGTTTTCTATAAAACATTTTTATATGCATTGCCTTATTTAATCCTTATAATAATCCTTTGAGATGGGATTTCCAGATGAATATATTGCCCTGTTTTCAGATGAAGAAATTGAAGCTCAGAAGTATGAAATAACTTGATGAAGGTCACACAGTAGGTAAGAGACAGGGGCAGGATCTACCTCCAGAGGTGTGTGACCCCCTGGAACCTGAGCTCTCATCCACCATGCTGTACATTTGGAGAGGAGGGGTTAGCGACATCTGATGACATGAGCGTCCTCTAGTGGCTTTGATATCCTCTTGTTTTCTTATAGTGACAAGGGAAACAAAGGGACAGCAAAGCACACTTGGTCAGAGTCACTAGGCTAAGGATTTTGTTTAATAATACTATTTTCTATTTCCATTGTGCTTTGTGCTTTCTAGATTATTAGCAATGCCTTATGAAAAGGGTAGGATGAGTGTTATTCCTATTCACGTACAGAAAAGGTACGTGTCTTGTCCAAGGTCAAAAGTTTGTTACAGCCCTGGAATTAGAACCGCAATATTTACGTCCATTGCATTTTCTTTTGACTGCCCCTGACTCCTGGCTTGTTCTGGTTGATGTGAACTGTGGAAGCAAAGAAAAGGGAGGTTTGTGGGGAGACTGACTTACTTCAGAATTACTTGATAGTGGAGAGTCCACAAGTGGTAATGCTCTTTTCAGAAATATTCTAGAGGCAAGCTCTAGTGCTTTCCTTAACAGCTAGATCATGTTTTTCATGTTTTAGGGTAGGAAAGGATAAATCTAAAGATTTCATTGTTTTAGGACAACCTATGACTCCCATCATGTCCCTTTGCTCCTTTAGACCAGGAAAAATTCCACCAATGCTCATCATGAAACCTGCCCACGTCCAACCTCAACCTGTTTTGGAAGCTCTGGCCCATGCCTTGTTGGTGATGGGAGAGGCTCTGTGGAACCACTTTGTGGGTCCTTAGCAGAGATGTCCATGATACAGCTGGAAATGCACTGATGGAGAGTTGGAAGAGCAGCTCTTTTTTATCTATCTCACTTTCCTCTGTCAAGGTCAGAGTATTGTCTTCTAGAGTACACGTTTGGTAAATTCTCCCCTGAGTGTAAAATCATGCAGAACAGTTTTAGAATTATGCAATTATTTTCAAATGTATCATGGGAAGCAGAACAGTTGTATCACATCTACACAGAATTAAGCGCCAGCATTATTAGAGCTTTACTGAGGCAAACTAAAACACTTCTGATTAACTGGGCATTTATTTTGGCTGAGACACACTTGCATGGAGATAGGGAACATTCGGATGTATGCTGCTAATAATGAACATTATCACTTCATTAAAGTAGGTCAAAGTAAGCAAGTGTGATAGGTTTTTTTCCCCACATGCTATAATTACCAAGGGCAATTCAGTAGGTTTTAGTCCTGTATATAGCTAGGCCATAATAGTATATAATAAGCAATCATTCATTGCAGGTGATTAAAATACATGTCTCCAGACAGATTAAAAGAGGAGAGATAGAGAGTAAAGCATCATGATCTCATTATGTATTATATTCTCCTCTCATAATTAAGGAAGGTGTAAATTTAAAACTTATTAAAAATGTGGAGGCACCATGATATAACAAGAAGAGCATTGGTCCTTGGGTTAGACAATCAGAGTTAAGGAATCAGTTCTTATACTTTTGACAACATGGCCTTGAGAAAATCATTTAATTTCTTTGAGCCTTGGTTTGCTTATTTGGAAATGAAGATAATAATTATTTGGGGATCAAATAATATGATATAGGTATGTACAGTCCTAGAAATTTGTTATTAATAATAATAATTTTTAAATGTGAGTGATAAAGCCAGACTAGAAAGGCAGCAACAAATGACAACAGGGTCCCCTGTAAGACGTGGTGTATCTGGGCGTGCAAACCTGAGACTTATGTCTCTGAAACAGGATTGCATCAGGCTGTCTCCAAGTTCACTGATGAGAGGAGGGTCAGTTAGCTCAAGAGCAATGAGCCAGAGAAAACCAAAAGAGCCAGTCACACACTAAGTATCAACCTTAGAAATGCAGTACATACTGATTTGGGGATCTGTGACACTAAGAAGAAAGAAAGGTGTTTTTTTTTTTCTGACCTGGTCACTTTGTTCCTGGTTCCTGGTTCTAAGTTTCTAAGTATGTGTAGGTAAATGGTTATTGTGATAAGAGAGTGTAAATCTTGTTTATTTTTTTGGTTGGTTTAATTAGGTTGTGATTGTCCAGAATGAAAAATGTCTATTCCATGAACCCAGGGAGCTATTGCTCATACCAAACTTTCAAATCAATGAAAGCATTCACTTGCCCTAGGAAGTCAGGCAACTTATCCATGTTTCATTCTTGGAGGTTTTAAAACTCAGAGAGCCCCAAAGGCTCTTCCCAGAAAACACAGAAAGCTGGTGATAGAGCTAGAGAAGCCTTCATGAATCAGAACTTTTCCACCTGCTTTATCTACTGGAAGTTAGATGGGTGTTTTGTAAAGTATCCTGAACATGGCTGTTACTCTACAAAAAGAATATCATTAAGGAAAAGAGAGACCTTAAAACATAGCTAAGGTAGGTAGAAGTGTCTGGCATATGCTGGGGGTAACTTTCAGAGGAATCTGTGGCAATCTGGTAAAAGAAATTAGAAAGTCTGCAGTAATTACATCCTAAATAAGAAGGTGGGCTATATAATCTCTCCAAATGAAAAAGAAAATAAATTCCAGTTATTTTTCAGACAAGCCTTGGGTAGACTACAAATAGTTTGAGTGGCAGGTTGAATTGTTGGGGGAAAATGATTTCCTCTGTAATTAAGTTTGTCTCTTATGTTATAAATGTCAAATGAGAGAAAAAATACTGAAAGATTTCAGTTCATCCTAAAGAGACTACAAAATAATACTAAGAAGAATTTTTAAAAGTTTTTTACTTGATGTTTGCAAATTTAAATAGTAATACAATCTCACTGGAACAATTGGAACAATATCACACAAAGATGTATAAAAGCAAAGATGATCGATCACCTTCCCTGCGAAGTCATCTCAGTGTAAATAGTGTGATATGTATCCTACTCACACACCTGAGAAAACATGTTAAAAGTGGCAAATTTTTAGATAAAACCAGAGAATTTCAAAGTGCTTGAGACTTTTCAGCAAGATCAGAGACAACCAGAACTACCTTCTTTGGGTTGAATCAATGTAGGAGAAGCTAGACTGAAGGCTTTGGGGCTAGAGTCAGGCAGGGGTCAAAAAAGGGAACCAAGAGAAGCAGACCCAGAATAATTTATTTCTCGAAAATTATCCCTGAACTGAGATGCTAGACAATCAGACTTCTTCCCTCAAACCTTACTCCTCACTTCCTTAACCAAGTGTCACAGAAAGAAGTATATGGTGGCATGGTAATCACATATCCTTAGAACAGGTGTTATCACCAATGTGTATTTAATATGCATCTTTGTGGGCACGGTTGTAAGGTGCAAAGGTTAGAAAATCAAGCTAGAGAAATGACCCAGACTTTCAGGGCACAGAAAGAGAAATCAAGGATCTAGAGGCAGATGAACAAGTAAATCAAGTAGCAGAATGAATCAAGGACTTAATACATTTGTGGGAGGGTGAGGGAGGAAGATCTGAAGCAGGCGCACATTTGGATAAGATGGGCTTGGAGAGGAATAGCTGCCTTGATTCCAGAGGCAGCTACCTCTGTCTAGTGAATATAATACAGGAAAGTGTTGGAATGAAAGATAATAGTGTTCTCATGCAGAGATAAAACTTTAATCTGAATCCACTGGAGCATAATCCTACTACGCCTGGGTTATCTCTTTGGGGCTTTTGACTTGCAGTACGCTATCCAAATTGTAAGACGACAAATAGCATTATAGCTACACAATGTATCTGTGCATCCATGGGAGAATCTGAGGAAATAACTCTTCTTTCTTTCTTTCTTTCTCTCTCTTTTTCTTTCTTCTTTCTTTCTTTCTTTCTTTCTTTCTTTCTTTCTTTCTTTCTTTCTTTCTTTCTTTCTTTCTTTCTTCCTTCCTTCCTTCCTTCCTTCCTTCCTTCCTTTCTTTTCTTTCTTTCTTTCTTTCTTTCTTTCTTTCTTTCTTTCTTTCTTTCTTTCTTTCTTTCTTTCTTTCTTTTTCTTTCTTTCTTTCTTTCTTTCTTTCTTTCTTTCTTTCTTTCTTTCTTTCTTTCTTTCCTTCTTTCTTTCCTTCCTTCTTTCTCTCTTTCTCTTTCTTTCTTCCATTCATTCATCTATTTATGTGATCATATATATGCATGTATATATGTCTTTATATAAACATATGTATCCCTGCATACAATAGGCCAATCTCTCAATCAAAAAATTTGTAAAAAATTGTGATGAGTAATAATTGCATTATTTATGGAATTCTTTGAAATGAAAAAAATTGCATATTTCTTGCTCTTGTGGCAATTGGTTTCATTTACACAAAGCTTAGCAGTAATTTCTTAACTTGGAAATTTTACACATTTCTTAGTGGGACACAATACAGTAGGCTGTTCTGGTTATAAGTTCAACTGGGTTAGGGCAGTACCCTTCGGAACTTTCTCTTTCTCATTGGGTTTTCATCTTTAGGATCTATCTGAAGTTACCAAAGGCAAGCATTAAAGTTGATGCTTTGTAAAAAAAGTCAAACAACTCTCCATCTCCACCCCAGTGTCCATTGCTGAGACATGTGTGAATAAATAGATAAATGAGAGTCTGGGCTCAGAGAGTATGGCTCAGAGATTGTAGACTGTCCATATAGTTGTGCCTTCTGTGAATAGGTTTGAAGAGCAGTTGAATAGATGCTAAAAACAATGGATTTTCCCCTCAAAAATGTTATTGTCTATACAGAGCAGGTACAAATGTTCTAGTACTCATGAATTGGATAGAATGAGTCCTCGTAATAATGGGGATTGTGACAAGGAATGTGAAGCTATCCTCTGGGGCCAAGAAACCCTTCACCTGTTCACAGAGCTTCAGAGAAAAAATGACAGGTCCTAATACATACTTTGAAATTCTGAAAAAAATTTAGTCTGTTCTGTGTATTTGTTTTTTAAACTTGAGAAAATAGATGACCAAGGCCAGCTGAAGTGTTATTGTTGAAGTTTAATCATCAGTATGCAACATATGTTGTTAAGTACTCACTTTGCAATCTTCATGGATGATTAAAAAACAGTGACCCAAAGATGTTTAAAAAAAAATTAAAAAAAACAAAACAAAACAGTGACCCAAGATGGAAAGGGCATCCTTAGCAACGAGAAGGCAATGAGTAGCTTAAGCTTTTTATTTATTGTGATAGCAATTGAGCTTCTTGCTAATTTATTGTTGTAAAAATGTCTTTGAAACCACCAATTACTGCTTCCTGTAGATGGTTAGAATTTTGACTCTTATTTGGGAAACTTCTAGAAGCATAATTTGCCAAATTCACTTGTACAAAGCATTTGTAAGTACTCTCTATGAGAATATTCAGAAGATGTTTAGTTTCCTATTTGTTTGCTCTCTCCCGGTTGTGTGTTCAACTAAAGGGCACATTTGGCTACTGCACTGGGGAAAGATGGATTAGTTCTTCTCATCTCTGTCAGTTTCTCTGTATCCGTACATTTAAAATAATTTCTCTCTCTTTTCAAGCCACAGCTGTGTTATTGAAGTGCGATTTTTCAATAAAGAAAATATGCTGCACTGATGTTCTGAATTATATTGGTTTTGTTCGCATTGTTTATTTTAAATCTAAAGATTCAGTGGCACAGTGGGTAATAAATGAGAGGCTTTCACAGAACTAAGAAGAGCTTACATTAAAGGGACCAGCCAAATTGTACAATTCGGTAACTCTCTATCTGCCCATTATGGTGATTTGTGTGGACTCTTCTAAAACTTCAAGATTTAGGTTAAAATGCTCACTGGTTAGGAATATTTCTTAACATTTGATAGTACTGGTTGTTATCCAAGCAACTCAAAATATCCCTGTGAGTTATATCACCGATTTCCTTGTCTAAACAAAAGTAAGTCCCCCAAGGTCACCCTTTAAAAAGTGGAACAACCAATAAATATTCTATTGTGACCTTTATGCCTTCATCTTAGAAGACAGCACTGTCTAGTTAGAAAAGCTGGTTTTCCCACTGACTATAAGTAGAACAGTCATCACTTATTGCAACAGGGGCTCCAGAAATATAGAGAGACATGCCATCCAAGAAACCCAATACCACAGCAAACGTTTCAATCCTGTATTATGACCATTTAAGAAAGAAACAAAAACATGGGAGAGAATATTGAAGAAAAACTTTGAAAAAGTATTAATAGATGCATGAAAGTGTGTGTGTGTGTGTGTGTACGTGTGCACATGTGTGTTTGTTAGTCCCACAAATTAAAGGGATTAACACACACAGACATGAATCAGCTCTCATGTAGTGATAGCCACATTTTAAAACCTTTTAAAATATTG
Source organism: Eubalaena glacialis (assembly GCF_028564815.1). Taxonomy (NCBI): domain Eukaryota; kingdom Metazoa; phylum Chordata; class Mammalia; order Artiodactyla; family Balaenidae; genus Eubalaena; species Eubalaena glacialis. Next base: position 28,897,771 of record NC_083722.1, on the reverse strand, counting down.
TTCCTGATATGTTTTATTAAAACAAAGGCCATGCTACTCTGTAGTAATGACACACACCACACACACCCAAAACCCCAAACAAACCAAAAAACAAAAACCCCCTAATCTCAGTAGTTTAACACAATAAAAATTTATTGCCTGTTCTTGTTGCAATTCAATGCCATTGGGAAGATGGATTCTGCTCCATGCCGTCCTTCAGGGTCAGTGTCCTTCACAGCTGTCCTGTGACATCTCCATCTTCAACATGTGGTCTCCAAGGTCACCGCAAAAGGAGGAGATGAGAGTGGATACGCTAGCGGGGAGATTTTATGGATCATGCCAGGAAGTGCAATGCGTCACTTCCCCCCCACTTTCTATTGGTCAGAACTGAGTCATATGGTCCAACCCACCTGCAACAAGGTGTGGGAAAATGAGTCTTCCTATGTGCCCAAGAGGAAGATGAAATGGTTTTGTTGAACACATGACACAAGTGGGGGTGGTCGTTTTGTTTTATTTGTTGGCACCAGTGAAGATATCAACCCTGAATACTAGTGCAAGTCTTTTTAAGTCCTTGGTAAGAGATAGCGGGGGGATAAATAATATTATCCATGATGTCGGCCTGTAGATACGTCATTCACTTATTTCACAATGTTTCCCTTAACATCTAAATAGAAACTACAAATAACAGTGGTTCACACAAGTCAGAAGTTTATTTCTCTGGAAGGTGGTTGGGTGGTGTTATGGGATTAGTGCTTATCGGGGACTCAGGCTCCCTCTACCTTGTTGCTCTGCCAATCTCAGTGACCCACATGGCTGTTCCAGATCCTCCCATCGCTTTCACATCCAGAGAGAAGGAAGCAGGAAAGGAGAAGGGGGCATGTCCACTCTAAGGATACAACTCGGAAGTCCTACATATCATTTTTTTCACAATTCTTTAGCCAGGACTTAGTCATATGGCAACCTCTAATTACAACAAAGATTAAGAAAAAAGTGGCCTTTATTCTGTTGGGGGGTGGGTAGGGGGTATATTCCCCCATGGCTAAAACATGCAGCCTAATCACTATGAGAGAAAAGGGGAGAATGGGGGCAAATAGCAGTCTCTGCCAAAGCTCACCTCTCTGCCACCCAAATACCAGTTTGCACCCTTCATTTCACAGATAGAAGACACTCCACCACCTCTCCCCACCTCCACCAAGGAAGAAAACCCTGAAGTCCCACCTGGTTAATGCCTTGGAAGAGCCCAGAAGCTCTGGGTGATGGGAATTCTTTCCATCAGGTTTGGGTGAGGCTTCTGTGGTCCAGTGACCGCCCCTCACTCCCAACCCCACACAATAGGCTATGGTGGGGGTACGAACTGAATAACCACCACAAAAGCTCTCATTTGGAAAAGCGTGGGATGGGAAATACTGCATCACAGAGCCATAGCATTTATCAAATCCAACCTGGCAGGCATTTTGAAGCTTCTCTGCCCTGGCAGTGGAGTAAATTCATTGATTAGCTCCATCTAGTAGCTTCTAATTCTTCCCACTGGAAGGAGTCCCTTGTCATTTCGCTTCTATGACCTCTGGCTTTGCCCAAGGGAATCCTTTTTTGCCTTTTATTGTCCACGACTCAATCCGAAGTGGGCACTGGAGAGTGTGCCCTTCCTGAAGGCTGCAGAGGGTTCTCAGCCTGCTTCCTGCTGGTGCAGGTTTGGGAGTTTGGGGTTATTTTAGGGATCAAAATCTCATTCTTTTGAAAGTGAGTCTTGCATGGGTTGTTTTGAGGTATCGGCACTTTATTCTTATGGTAATGGGGAACCGCTAAAGGCTTTGAGGGTCAGATTTCTCTTGCATAAAAGTCATTACCTATATATCCGGAGAAAATCATAATTTGAAAGGATGCATGCACCCCGATGTTCACTGCAGCACTATTTACAATGGCCAGGACATGGAAGCAACCCAAATGTCCATCGACAGAGGAATGGATAAAGAAGATGTGGTACATACATACAATGGAATATTACTCAGCCATAAAAAGGAAAGAAATAATGCCATTTGAAGCAACATGGATGGACCTAGAGATTGTCATACAGAGTGAATAAGTCAGAAAGAGAAAGACAAAATCATATAATATTGTTTACATGTGGAATCTAGAAAAATGGTACAGATAAACATATTTGCAAAACAGAAATAGAGTCACAGATGTAGAAAGCAAACTGATGGTTACCAAGGGGGGAAGGGGGGTGGGATGAATTGAGAGATTGGGATTGACATATATACACTACTATATATAAAACAGATAACTAATGAGAACCTACTGTATAGCCCAGGAAACTCTACTCAATGCTCTGTGGTGACTTGAATGGGAAGGAAATCTAAAAAAGAGTGGATATATGTATACGTATAACTGATTCACTTTGCTGTACAGCAAAAACTAACACAACATTGTAAAGCAACTACACTTCAATAAAAATTAATAAAAAAAATAAAGGTCATTGCCTAGAGCAGTGCCAGGAGAAGGGTGGTGGTATTGGAGATGGGGGTGAAAGGGTAGGTGTGGGACATATTTAAAAAAATATGAGGGGACTAGGGGACTGACTAGATGTGCTGAAAAAGGACAGAATAGAGTCAATGGCTCTCAGACATTGTCTTTGGTGACAAACTAAATAGGTGAGTTTGAAGTGGGGCTGATTGGTGTGGAATGTGGAGGATTCAGATGATCAGAAACATTGAGCTCTCCATGCAGGGAACTTTGACAGACTTGACAAATCCTAACTGAAAATACTATTTTTTTTTTTTTTTTTTTAATTTAGAACTATCTGTGGTCAATAAAATTGCCACCTTCTTGGTTTTCTTTTAATTATAAAATGTAGGTCATATGGATTTCATATGATTTGAAGATCAAGTTGAAGGTGAAATATAACAGCAAGCTTCCTTTATAAAAAGATCTAAGCATTTTCCCTCTTTCCTCCCACATCCCATCTAAAGATTCAGTGATGGGGAAATTTCTTTATCTCACTAGGCAAAGTGACAGGGGATGTCTTATGAAAATCTATTTACAGTACTACATTTTCAGTCCCATCACCGCAAAGCAGCAGTACATGTCCTCTGGAGGATTTCACACATTAGTAATTCATTATGTCCCCAGTTCCTCTTGGTGTGAAATTCCTCTCATTAAGAAGAGATGACAGAGGCAAGAGAATGATGTAATTCTCTCCTCCTCCCCTCTAGACAAGTTATACTTAATATTTCTTCAAGGTCAAGTTAAATTGAAAATAGAATAGGGTGATAGTTCCTTAGATTTGTACTAATAACTGGGTGTTCTCAGCAGAAGCCTTTTGGCAGGAGAGCAAAGTTAACTTATCAAAATGATTAAGAAAGCAAAATTGCCTGCCAGGTAGGAGATCCAAAAGTTTCAGGGCCCGTCACCATCAGATTGCTCTTTCTTTTCCTCTAATAAGAATGAACTTGATGCTGGCATAGCAATACCTTTGAAAGTACAATCTCAGATGCAGAACAATGTTCTTCCTAGGATTTTGTTTGTAATTTTATTTTAGGTGTTACCTTCCAACTGGCTTTAGAACATGTTAGAAAAATAAGAGGCCAATGCTCTTCATCCTGGTGGCGATTGTTTAGGTGACACCTTGCAGCATATATTTGAAAGCCCAAGTGGCTCCTCTATTAACTTTCCTCAACTAACCCTTCAATCATTCTAGTCACCTGCTGTGATCTGTTATTCAAAGCCTTGAAGGTCTGGAAAACTGATCTTGGTTGCCTGTGGATTCAAGAGTATGTACGTATATTCACTTTAAGTCATAGGTGTCAAACTGAGGCTCGTATTTTCACAACTGGTACTGACTCAAATAGCATAGCATGGTTAAGAGGATAGGTGTCAGCTGTGGACTCTAGCCCCAGATTCACCCCCTCCTAGCTGTGTGGTCTTGGGCAAGTTACTTAACCTCTCTGAATCTCAATTTCTTAACTAAGAAAATGGAGCTAGGAGGAGTATTTACCCAATGAGATATTATTCAGCCATAAAAATAAGGAAATCCTACCATTTGTGACAACATGGATGAAACTTGAAGGCATACTAGGTGAAATAAGTCAGACAGAGAAAGACAAATACTGTATGATCTCACGTACACGAGGACTCTAAAACAACAACAACAACAAAAAGCCCTAAAACACCAAACTCATAGAAAAAGAGATCAGACTTGTGATTACCAGAGGCAGGGTATATGGGGAAGGGAGAATTGGATGAAGGTGGTCAAAAGGTATGAACTTTGAGTTATAAGATAAATAAGTACTAGGGATATAATGTACAACATGATGACTACAGTTACCATGGAAACTGGAAAGTTGTTAAGAGAGTGGATACTAAGAGTTTCTATATGAGATGCTGGATGTTAACTGAAACTATTGTGGTAATTATTTCATAATATGTGTAAATCACACCATCATGCTGTACACCTTAAACGTATACAGTGATATAATTATTTCTCAACAAAACTGGAAAAAGAGTAGTATTTACCTCATGGCCTGTTTGTGAAGATTAAATGAGATGAGATGTTTCATCCAGTGGTTGGCACATAGTGAGCTCTAAATGGGAGGTGGTTAATTTTAATTTAATCATGAACTACAGAGAAAAATGAAAAGAGATTCTCATGCTTTGAAAGAAATATTTGAAAACTTTCTTCTGCCTTTATAGCCCCTGATTGTTTTATAACTTGGAACCAAATACCCTGTAATAAATACAGCATCAAACTCTATTAATACATTAATAGAAAATGTATATCTAACATGCACCCCGATGTTCATAGCAGAATTATTTACAATAGCTAGGACGTGGAAGCAACCTAAGTGTCCATTGACAGATGAATGGGTAAAGAAGATGTGGTACATATATACAGTGGAATATTACTCAGCTGTAAAAAGAATGAAATGTTGCCATTTGCAGCAACATGGATGGACTTAGAGATTATCATACTAAGTGAAGTAAGTCAGACAAAGACAAATATTATATGATATCAATTATATATGGGCTATAAAAAATAATACAAATGAATTTATTTACAAAACAGAAACAGACCCACAGACATAGAAAACACTTATGGTTACCAAAGGGGAAAGGGAGGGGAGAGATAAATTAGGAGTTTGGGATTAACAGATACACACTATTATATATAAAATAGATAAACAAGGATTTACTGTATAGCACAGGGGACTATATTCAATATGCTGTGATAAGCTATAAGGGAAAAGAATCTGAAAAAATATAATGGAATCACTTTGCTATATACCTGAAACTAAAACAATATTGTAAATCAACTATATTTCAATAAAAAAATATACACGCCAAGTGTAGCCCTCTTGGTCTTGATTAATATACTTGGATCTAATTCATTCTCTTAAATATTAGCTCTATGTTCCATAGAATCATATACAATAAATATATATTCTTTTATGGTTAGAAAAAGAAAATGCATATCTAAAGAGAAATAACTGAAAAGAGGGGATATGGATGAAAAAAATGATGTGTGAAAGGGAACTCTCCTGGTAGATGTTAGGATGTCAAAGAGTGCACAGGGATGAGCCTTTTTGGCTTTGAAGCTCTGAACAAATTTGATCTGGAAATTAGATCCAGAGAAAAGGTGGGATTGATAAAAGAGAGCATTATTGCAAGATACTCAGAGGAAATAACCATGTGTAAGAGAGCCCCAGAGTTTAACATTCATAAGAGGTGATAACGAAGGGAAATACTTGAGATTAGTGTATCTGGAATGTTCTCTTCTCTCTCTGTACTAATTTCACCCCATTTTCCAGTGCCGGGTGAGTTTCCACATCACACACAAACCCTCACTCAGTAGATACCAAAGCTTTCCCTGCCTGCTCTTCCCCCTGAAGTTCCACAGCCCTTGGACATTTGAGATTTAACTCGACACTTTATTCTGGAGTAACATTTGTCTCAGGCTGTTTTGATCTGGGTGACGGGGGTGTCCGTATTTGATCCTCTGCCATGCCTCATGGGCTTGGGCATATAAATATTTCCCAGCACTTTCATTTAACTTTCACATCTCTCTGTGTGGCATCCCACAGAGATGCCACACTCCCCACAGAAGCCACTCAGGCTCCAGGGGATTAAGTGATCTGGGAAGGTCACACATCTATGCCTCCCTGTCATCTGTGATTGACTGGAGGCTCATCTCCCACTACTCTGTACAACCCCTAAACTCACCCAGTCCCAGCTTCCTCTCTCCACTGGTCTGCGATGTGCTGAGTTGTCTTTATATTCAAATGGTTCTCTGAACCACATCCTTGCCTTTCCTTTAACCTGATTCTTCTGTGAGGATAGGGTTTCTCTCATTCCTCTCTCAAACAAGGACTCAGTCTCTCTCTCTCACATCTCGTAAACCTCAAGGCCAGAAAGTGATGTAAGTGTATTCCTGACTCTCAAACGCTGCTTCCAGGCCATTTCTCTTTTTTCCTACATCAGAACAAATAAACAAGTGAAAACAAAGAAACAAAGACCCAGCTCCTTGGAACCTCAGTGCGTTCAACTACGCTATCATCATTCTTATCCTTGCTGCTGACTACTGGCCTCCTGCTCTCTCCTTTCTTTCCCTGAAGAGAAGAAACCCCTTCTCTGGCTCCTTATCTTCCTCTCCACCTCTAGTCCTGTCATCATTTATGATAACTGTATGATCTACCTAAATGAACCAGTCCATACCTCGATCTATCAGTTCTTTAATATCTACACATTGGATAATCTTTTCCTCCTTCCCATTTCCCAATCCTTGGCATCAACACTTCTGAAATCCCCACTTTGGGCAGTGGAATAATCCCATGTTCCATAGCAGGACAAAGTTAGTTAATGGTAATCTGGCCTCGAAAGAGCTTTGTAGCTGGAGACCAAGGACAACTACAGTGATTTGTGTGAACTCAAGACTCAAGACCCAGTAGGAACAAAAACATCTCGGCGGATGCCAGAGAGATTTCCATAAGTACTAAGTCACACCTCGCATGTCCTGGTGCTATTTAAGCCCCAGCCCTTTCTAAGTTCCTCTCACACAGGACTCAAAACTAGTTTTAGGAATTCCAACCCCCATGCTTAGTTTTAACTACAAAACTATAATAACTTTAATAGTACAAATTTTGGATCAGAGACTTCTCTTTCTGATCTGCAGGGAAAGCTGTTAGTCACTTTGGGGGACGGTGGTAGTCAAAAGAATTGGACTCAAGGTCTCTGGCTTGGTATTGTTTGCTTTTCAATCCTATTTCTTTCCTACTAATTTGCAGTGGGGTGGGCCAGTGTCTGTGTGACAGCTACAGAGTTGGGGGTTAATGGGCCGTTTCCATGTACCCAAGACAATTTATCAGTGGACCCCTGTGGAGGCTTAATAATTTATTTTAATATCTTGAAACACTACATCATCAAGAGCCTAGGGATTGTGCCTGGTATATCTAACTTACTCCTTTTTTTTTTCCATACAGGAGGACAGGGCCTTGTCAAGTAGGTCTTTGGAGGGTGTCCCACAGAAACCCTCCATCCTTCCCTCTTTCCGTGTTCTTCCCAGTCCTTATGGCTTCCCTACAGTCCTTTTTTTTATCCTTTCCCATCTGCTCCCAACTTCCTGTCTGTTCCCACACACCATGGCCTTATTTTCCACTAGACAAAAAGCCTCTCAACCCAGTCGGGGATCCTGCAAACTCAGGACTCATCTATTTCAGCTCCAGTTGACCCCATGCTGGGAGAGGAAAGCTCTGATTCCTTGGAGAATGACTGGGTCTGGGTGAGCAATTCAACTCTTGTTTTTAGACCCACTCACAACACCAACTCTCATGTTCACTTCCCTTCAATCCTTGAACTTTTTAGAGCTCTGTGGTGAAAATTGGAGTGTGTTCTTATTAGTCGCCCACCTTACAGTCCTGGTTTTCCACCTCATTTGGTCTTCCAGATCAGCTATCAAATTTCCATCTGTTTTCAAGCTTCCAAAATTTTGTTGACATCTCCTATCTGCTGTTGTTTGTCTGGTCTTACTTGCCCTTATGCGTATATACCTTCTTTATTCCTTAAATGTTTTGTTTGTTTGATTTTTCGTTCCATGAGGAATAATGAATAAACCAGTAGGATAAACATGCCAGGCTTAATCTGAAGTGTGCTGTTCTATTGCCTCTGATCTTCTATATGAATTCATGCTTCATTGTAAAGCAGAATACATTGACTCAATAGTCACTCCCTTTTGATTGTTTTGGTCAAGTGTTTAGTAAATTTACATGTAACTCCCTATCCGTGTTGGTTTAAATGATCTCTTTGCGATCATTTCTTTTGGTTAAATGCTCAGGCTCTTAGCTGTTTTCTCTCTTTTCTGGCAATATGGCCTCTGAGTGCATGATGGGGAGAGACGACTTTAGATTCATGCAGTTTCCTCTGGCTCCTCTTGGGTCTTTGCTATGGGGAGGTCGGTTTGGATTTATTCTACACTGATTCCTGAAGGCTGTGGTCCTGGCTGTTTGCTACCAATAATAACTTTTCTGTGTCATTTGGGCCTAATTCCCAGGTCTCATCAGACACTCGTTCCCTCAATGTCTCTTCATTCCATCCTCAAGGCACCCAGAAATTTTCTCTGTCTCCACATGCCCTGTGCAGGCTGTCAGGAACAAGAGATTTATTTCTCTAGTCACTTCTCTGAGCTACTCTCTTATGCTGCAGTGCTTCATATTGGCTTTGAGTCACTCATCCCAGAAAGCTCTCCCCAAGGTTCTCTTGGGAATGTTGAATGTTCAAAGCAGAACAGAAGGAAGCATCATTTGCTTTCAGTGTTCCCTAAGCCTTTATAAAATGCCTTTCCTAACTGGGGTTTTGGCACAAAGAAGGGGAGTTGGGACACATGTTTCCCATGATCTTCCTCTACATCCCAGTTAGCCTAGAAAGAGCAGGCTTACCTTGCTTCTCACTTTCTGGCAGGGTATTTCCCCTCTGTCATAATTCTTTCTTGGGAACATTAAACTTTGTGGTTTTGCCTTGACGGTGAAAAATACTGACTTGAAACTATAAAAAGCCCTTTCTTCTGCCAGTTTTGTCTCTGATGTAGGCGATGCAGAACAGGTTGTAACTATGGGTCACCAAAGTTAAAAAAAAACAACAAACCCAAAACATATACCAAGTATATTATCCCTTTTAAAAAGGCTTAACTTGAATCAAAATACATCCTGAATTATTTGGGGAAGGAGAAGATTTTAAATAAGTGAAAATTAGTCCAGAAAACAAGAGAAGGCACAAACAATGGGGACAGCCAATTAAAAGATCCTCAATAATTGAAAGGAAATGGAAATCGTATATGTTTTAGTTGTGTAAGTTCTTTTTTTTTTTTAAAGGAATTCCTTTATTTTTATTATTTATTTATTTATTTAGCTGTGTTGGGTCTTCGTTTCTGTGCAAGGGCTTTCTCTAGTTACGGCAAGCGGGGGCCACTCTTCATCGTGGTGCGCGGGCCTCTCGCTATCGTGGCCTCTCTTGTTGCGGAGCACAGGCTCCAGACGTGCAGGCTCAGTAGTTGTGGCTCACGGGCCCAGCTGCTCCGCGGCATGTGGGATCTTCCCAGACCAGGGCTCGAACCCGTGTCCCCTGCATTGGCAGGCAGACTCTCAACCACTGCGCCACCAGAGAAGCCCCAGTTGTGTAAGTTCTATCACCTTGATAATAGGCAGGTCACTTAACTTCTCTGAACCTAGTAATGCCGTTCATGAAACGTAAAAAGTTAGCTTGATAACTGCTAGAGTATTTTCCAATTCTGCTATTCTGCATTTTAGATTTAAATATTATAATGTCATGCTGTTCTGTAACAACTACCCAAAACTTAGTGGTTTAAAACAACAATAATTTATTTTTCTCAGGAATCTGCCACCTGGGCTTGGATCCACGAGGAAAGCTAATCTTAGCTCCAGCCAGAATCATCTGGGTTTGCTTGATGGGTGTAATGGAAAGATTAAGTTGAAAGAAAGGAAAATTCACACCAAATCTTTGTAATTATTTAACTCACTACTCATTACAACTGATAGAATATTATCAACTAGATACCTCAACTTCCATATTTCCACAAGATAGTGATAACTGAAGTTCAGCTTATAACTTCAAGATTCAGAAGAAAGATTGCTCTATAATTAGGACAGTGTTGATGCTAAATGAAGGCCATTGCCTCCCAACTTTTTGAAAATATAAGAAGAATTAACAGGGCTTCCCTGGTGGCGCAGTGGTTGAGAGTCTGCCTGCCAATGCAGGGGACACGGGTTCGAGCCGTGGTCTGGGAGAATCCCACATGCCGCGGAGCAGCTGGGCCCGTGAGCCACAATTACTGAGCCTGCGCGTCTGGAGCCTGTGCTCCGCAACGAGAGAGGCCGTGATAGTGAGAGGCCCGCGCACCGCGATGAAGAGTGGCCCCCGCTTGCCGCAACTGGAGAGGGCCCTCGCACAGAAGCGAGGACCCAACACAGCCATAAATAAATAAATAAATAATTAAAATAGCTTTAAAAAAAAAAAAAATCCTTAAGAAGAATTAACAAATTCAAGCAGTCATAAAGTTCAATATACCTGGTTTCCTCAGGGTTGAGGTTCAGATGAGTAGAGAGGGGAAAACAGAAGGCAAATTGATTAGATGGATACAAGTTCAGAGATCAATAGCTTTTCCAAGTAATGGGAATTTTTATAGGCCCTTTATCAAGAGTAGAAGAAATAATAATAGTAATAATGGTAATAACTTACTCAACATTTATATGATGAATTCTATATTGAGAGTTTTACATTAATTATTTCAAGCAAACCTATGAACATAAATAAGAATGTTTGGAACAAATACTTGATGGATGAGTAAGTGAATAAAAAAATGGTAGCTAGTAATCTCTCAATATATATTTGTTGGATCAATACCTTCACACTTTAAGATATGAGGAAACCAAGGCAATGAAAGGTTAAATATCTCTCCCAAGGTCATGCTCAGGTGGGTGAGTGGCAGATGTAAGATTTGAAATGAATGGAGATATTTCAAATTCCAAACACCATGCATTTAATCCCCAAGCTATACCTCATAGTAACACACTGCAGTGAAATAAAAGAGTAAAAATTGTAAATGTGAAAATGAGAAATACTGAAAACAAGAAAGTTTTGTCAAGCAAATTTTCAGTGTTACTCAGTAGCAAATGATAAGGTAAACACACATTTCCTGTGAATGTTATTTATAACCCCCGATTGCCTTCTAAGGTGGGTGAGCCCTGGTAGCCAGAAGGTTCTTTTCAGATCTGTGTTTCAGTGAGAGTTGGTGAATTTGGAGGATATAGCAAGGGATAAATCATTGCTCTCTATCAAAAAGAAGCAAAGGATTGAAAGACCTGAAAGAAGGTCAGAATTTGGGATGGGAACCCTCCTTAAGGAATGGCTGAGAAAGAAAACTCCAGCTGATCAATGTTAACAGGACTTAAGAGAAGAGACATATTGCTCAGGATACCACAGGGTTATGTGCTAGGGAGGTTTCAGCGTAAAATGCCTTCACTTCCTTTTTTAAATCTCCCCTCAATACAATACTACTCACTGATGTTTTGGGTATGTGCAGATTTTTTTTCTTTTGAGGAATAAAAAGAAGTGCTGAGCCCTACTTCAAACTTGGCCTGAGTGAGAACAAAGAATACATTCAGGGGCAGCTGACATCCAGGTAATGCTTTGCTTTACTTTGAGTGACAGATGACGGCCCACTAGATTCTATCACAGCCTGAGGGAAATATCCTTCAGACTATACAAGTTCCTTACCTTTGAATACAAGCTCACCGAAGAAAACTTTTGTTCCTGAGGTTGTGCTTTCTGCCAGGGGGCAAGGTGGGAGGTTGGGGATGTGATCAGTGTCATGGGCTCAACAAAGTTTATCCTAACTAGACCCTGACTGCAGTCAATTTTCCAGACATCCCTTGAGGAGAGTCAGAAACTCCATGTCTTCTGGTAAGAGTTTTTGTTTTTCTTTCCTTACAACTTTACCAGGAACTGTAGACAAAATCTATGCCTCAATCTCCTTTGGTACCTGAACCCTCTGCTGGGCTCCAGGGAGAACAATAGCAAATAAGACAAATAGGTCTCTCTCCTCACAGAATGTACGGTCTCGTCCAGAAATGTTTTCTATGAAGTCTTTCTAGTTGTTGTTGCTCGCCTCCAATCAGGTAGAATTGAACATTCTTTCCTTCGTGTTCTTCCATACTTTGTACAGACTTCAACCAAATCATATATTATTACACTTAGCACATTTGGAAACCATATTGGATGCCCCCTACTGAAATGTATGCTGCTTAGGGCAGAAAGTTCTTATCCCCAGTGCTTATCACAGAGCTTATTATGGAATAGGTGCTCAGTTAATAATTGATGAGTGTAGATGACTGAATGAAAGACCAGACAAACATTTCAGTATGGCAGCTCCACAGACCAGGAAATGAACGAGTGTCCTGGAAGCTGGCCTTCCTGTGGTTGTAACCTTGCTCCACATTCTACAGCCCACCTGTGACCAGGAGAGGCTGCAGAGGGGCTGTGATGGAAACATTTGAAGTTGCATTATAGTGCTTTTTGGCCATGAAGCCTGTAATGCCATATGTACATCATCTGGTTAAATTGCCCTGAGAGAGAAAATTCCAGGTAGCAGAATGGAAGAAAGAAAAGAATATGGAGTTCTAGGTACATAGTTATTAAAAATCTATTTTTATTTGTGAAGAACAGGAAGTTCAGAGAAGTTAGGCCACCTGCCAATTATCCCATGGCTTGCAGATTGTAGAGTCAGGATACGCACAGAGGTCAGGAGACTCAGGAGGCCAACTTGCCTTCCAGAAAGCCAGCCCCATTATGGGCAAGGTCTCCTAAGGAGAAGCTTTTCACCTGTGAAATAGAGGATGACTTCTTTCCATATCTCGGAACAAATAGTTCAGAACCCACCTTTTATGGCTTAGATGCAACAGGCAAGATGTATAATAACTATTCCCATGAAGAGGATGGGAAAGGAGCATATGGTAGAGCTTTAAAGAGAACTGGTTGAATATACTGTGGTTTGTAAACCTTTGCAGCAACATGGGTGGACTGAGAGATGATCATACTGAGTGAAGTAAACCAGACAGAGAAAGACAAATATCATATGATACCGCTTATATGTGGAATCTAAAAAAAAGATACAAATCAACTTATTTACAAAACGGAAATAGACTCACAGACATAGAAAGCAAACTTATGATTACCAAAGGGGAGGGGGGAGGGAAAAATTAGGAGTTTGGGATTAACATATACACACTACTATATATAAAATACATCATCAACAAGGACCTACTATATAGCACAGGGAACTCTACTCAATAACTTATAATAACCTATAATGGAAGAGAATGTAAAAAAAGAATATATATATATATGTGAATCACTTTGCTGTACACCTGAAATAACGCAACATTGTAAATCAACTCTATTTCAATAAAAATTTTAAAAACATAGAAGGTGGGATTTTTCTAGTGCTCATTTTCTTCTATAGTTTAAAAGTTATGAAGTATTTGTTCAAATCATGAATTAAGACCCCAAATCTGAAAGGGTGGGCGGGGATGCCCAATCAACACGTTAACTCCCTCCTGACAGCAATGGGTGCTGAGATTGCTCTGAGATCAACCTTTGTAGGATGTCACATAGGGTCTCAGTCAGGGAACCTGGCAGGGAATAGCTTCCCTCCTGTGGCTGGTGGTGGCTTCTGAAGAAATTAGGAGCTAACTGCAGCATGGGCACCCAGGGCTTTCCCGGTCCTGTTTCCTATCAGTAAATTGCATGGGAGTGGGTTCCCAGGGCCTAATCAGTAAGAAGATAGCTGAAGAGCTTCTGAGAAGTAATGGTGCTCTCTACCTGATAACGTCCTGTGCTTGTGTTAACAGTGTGATGTGGCTGCCTGGATGGCTCATGTGACCTTAGGCTGCCGAGGAGGTAATAAATCTTCCGTCTTACTGTGTGACAATCAGGCTGTGTCCAGTTCTGGGCAAGGTGCTTCCAGAGTGTTGCTGAGAAGCAGGGGCAAGTTCAAACAGGGAAACCAGCATAATGAGGGGTCAGCAAATAGTATTATCTGAGCAATAGTCAAAGGGGCTGGAGATTTTATTTTCTTCTATTTTTTTTTTTTTTGGAAGGTGAGAGCCCAAAGGGGAACAAGGGAGATCTCTTTAAATACTGAGGATCTGTTATGGGAAAGGTGAGCTAGATTTATCCCGATTGAGCCAAAGGATGAACATAAATATCAGATCAATGTGAAGATGAGCTTTCTAACAATTATCTGAAGGTGTTGCCTCACAAGGGAGCGAGACTTCCATTGTAAGCGGTGTGCAAACAGAAGCTGGATGTTTGTAGAAAGGATTCCAACTTTGGGTGAGAAGTTAGGCTGTAAATAGTGGGTAGTGCAGAGTGCAAGCTGACCCAGAGAAAGGTCTCTCTTTCTGGCATGGTTCAGTCAGTCAGCGTTAAGATAGACTATGATGGTTTTCATTTGCCAGATTTGCAGAGGCCACACGTATAGTGACCAGAGAAAGCAGGAAGAGGCCTTAGATATCATTAATGTAATTCATTCACTTTATAGGCAAGGCTAACCATCGTCACTCAGCCATACAGAGGCAGAGATAAAGGAGATTCTCTGTTTTTTCATCTACCAATGGTTTTCAAATTTTTCCAGGGAGCTTGAGGGGTAGGAAGTGGGGTGGTGGGAGTGACAGACTCCTGGCCTCAGTCTGCTGTACTCATCTGCTCTACATGTGCAGTTGTTGTGTTGATCTGTGCTTGAAGAAAGGATTCCACATCTAAAAATTCAGAACCTAGATTTATACCAAATAGTGTCTCCTTTTATCTCCTACAGTTCTCATAGCTGGGGTAACAAAACTTTTTCTCTGCCTCTAGAAATGCCACCAATTGCTTTGTTGAGCACCAATCACCTTGAGAACTCAAAAGAGAGTGAATAAATGGTACATATTTTGGGCATATTGGCTCAGATCTATTATTTTCCTTCCGACTTGCATCGCCACTGTGTGCCACTGCTCTATTTTTCCTGAGCCACAGTTTATTTTTATCAGTGTATTCATCTAACTGCTTCCAATCTTTCCTCTCACTATTGATCCTTCCAACTTGTCCCAAACTTTTTTGGGGATTGAAAATGGCCAGTCCCCTCATTTCAATAGTATATAAAAACTCTTTTCATCTCTCAATTTAATACAGCATGTCACCCTAAATAACACTGGCTATTTATGTCTTATAAATACTACAAATGCATTTTCAGCTTGCTTTCTCATAGCTTTGTTGAGCTCTGTTGGTTTAACTATTTTTGTGTTTTTTTTCTAACCCCACCTCCATACCTAGGGTTCTGGTAAATTTCCCTGTATGTTTCTCAGCCAAATTCATTTGGGTTTTTTAATGCTTGTCTCTTTAACATCTTTATGCCTGTATTTCTTGATTTTCTTCCCTTGTGAGGTTTGGGAACACTGACTGCTTCATTATCATATGCAGATTTGATTTATCCGTTGTTCTGAATCAATAATGAAGATGTAAAACAATGTTTGACTCTAGGGGCTGCGGATGACACCTCCCCTCAGCAAGATTCATTTCTATTCATTTACTGATGCTGTCAGCCTTCCAACCACTGGAATGTGCAAAGCCCAAGCAATTTGCAAGTAAGATTTTGGAAATATTATCTCAAATGCTTTCTGAGAGTCTGACTCTATACATGCATTGCTTATATATTCATTTTCTCTCCCATCCTGATCTGAATTATTTTTATCAATACGTGGTCCTCATAGCTCTTTTTGAGATGGCTTAGATATTTACTGATTTTCTCTTTATTACTAGATTCATGTTTCACCAAACTTTAATCACTACTTTACCAAATAGCAATTATCAAGATCTTTTTCTCCAATAGGCCACATTTTTTTCCTCATTACTACCAACTCTCTAAGGAAAAAAATCCCATTCATCCTGAAATTTAGGATACAGTGGGCCCAGTTTACCGTAGCTAAGCACTCACGGTTGGTGACGTGTGGATGGTGTAATGTATGAGGGGTGATGTACAGACCCCAAGGTTATAAACTCAGGATAGACGCCCAGACGAACAGCTCAGTTCTTAGTTATGGTGGGTCACAGTGGGTAACAGCTTATATCGTCTTTTCTATATTAAAATATCTACCTCGCAGCCTGTTGTGGCATCTAATCAAGCAGAATTGGTTATTTTGAGACAAGTGAGCTTGTGCTGAAGATACTTACACTTAATTGAATTTAAAAAAAAAAGCATTCTGGACTTCAGCAAATTAAGGAGGAGGTGAAATTTAACTCACCCTTAAGCTTTTCCTTTCTTCCAGTTAGAAAATTAACACACCATGCCTCAGAAGAAAAAAAAGGAACTCTCATTTTTGCTTACCCCTGCTAAATTGTTAATGCATAAATGGATAGCTAAGCTGTTGAGCTTTACCACTATTGATCTGTAATATCACCTTTTGCATCTTGATGCGGAACTCTTAAAAGTAGTAAGCTTTCTAGATCAAAGGAGTGAAAGTACAATGATACCTGGTCCTGAAGTTGATGATGTTGGAGATGGCTTCCTTGCTTGTCACTCTTACAATTTATCTCATACAATCTGCTCCCAGCAAATTGGTAGGATGGGTTCCTTGGAGAAGAAAAGTTTTGATTAAGTGCTATATTTAGCTACCTGTTTCATAGGCAATTTGGCAATGAGAGTGCAAATATGTGCGATTTAGTGCTTGCCTTTTCTCACAGTTGCTCGTGTCCTTGTTTCCTCGACTACCAGGGATTTGAGATTCAGGATTATAATCCCAATAATAGTAAATTTTTTCATTTGGGGTTTGGAATGGAACAATTAAGGCCTACGAGATGAAGAGACCTGACTGTTTTGTTTGAGCGAAGGCTGATAGTATTTACATATCGTGTTAGCCCTCTCCCCAAACTGGGAGTAGATGGAAAGAATGACTTCTAAGTAGGTGTGATTGGGCTTCCATGAATTGCATGGACTTCCTGGTTTTAGCTTGTTCTAACGGTATTCAGATATGCATAAGAGTATTTTGGTTTATTTTTCTCTGCAATGGGAAATTAAAATAGCCCCAAATCCAGGTGTGTTGGCTGGATACAATTTCATTTGCATACCACGTAGAGGAGGAGAGAAAATCTGGACAGTATTTTTGGCATTTTAATAATATGCTTCCAAGGAAGGAAAAAGTCACACAATTCATGTTCTTTGACAAAACTTTAATTAGAAAACCAGACTCCTCTGATTATAAAAATTACACAAGCTGATAAATCTTGGTAAGTTATAGAGAGAATAATTTTATGAACATTTTATACCTAATAAAAAAGTTAAAATAATTAACAGCATTCATCAATTTTGTTTTCACATGATTTTCTAATATAAAAAAGCATATAGTCATCAACCTTTATAGAAATCCATATATGTTTGTAATAGCTTTTCATAATGGGAAGGGGACAATATTTGTATTTAAATAATGATATTAATAATCAATAGTGAATATTAAAACTGCCATAAGCTGAAGCATGACAAAATTTATGATCAAAGATGCTTAGAGAACTTTTGAGTCTTCTGAATCCAGCAAAAATGATCTTTTGGAGAAAACCTAGACACAACAATTCGTATTATTGTAGTATTGCCTCACTTGAAAAAAAATACGTATGATCAGTGTCGCTTTACATATTTTCAGAACAATGACTTTTTCTTTTCTTTCAACAGTTTTGTACCAGAGTGGGGTAACCATGTGCTGGTGAATTGTGATGCCTGCAGGAAATGGTGTTTGATCTACAGTAAACTGGAAAACTTCTTTTTTCTACCCAGACTAGTAAGAACAGATGCATACTGACAGTACAATGTTTCATGTGAATCCACAGTTTACTGTGGAGATTAACCTCTGTCCTGCAATACTGCATTTCAAGATACCTCACTCCTTACAACTCCTGTCCTGGAGCAAGGCAGCATCACACTGACGTTGTGACAATCGCCTTTCGGCAAGATAAAAGAGTAGCTCTGTGTCCAAACAAGAAATGAGGAGTCTGGGTAGCATGAAGTAGTCCCATGTAATATCTAAATTTCTTTATTGCATTCTAATTTTTTCAATATTGCATTGCAGTGCTGACCCAGTTTCATACCATCACCAAACCATTTTAACCTACAGTGTTTACAAGTGCTGCTGTCTCTTCGATAGTACCCAAATACTGTAAACTGTTAACAAATTGCTTATTTTCCTGTGAAGAATGGCAATGAAAAAATTGTGAAGTAAATCGACTTCTGAAGATGGCATTACACTGAGCACACATATTAAACACACAAATGGTTGCCATTAAATATTCTTTTACTTGCTGGTACTTTAACACTTACATCCCAAAGTGAATTTGATTAGAATAGTTTTGGAGCAAACTGTAACTAGAAATAATTAGACATCAGTACCTTGAGGACTGGGGATAATACATTTAAGGATGCCATTTTTTCACATCTCAAATGCAGATCCAAACATAAACATTTCTAAACATTTCAGTTGATTTAGCTTGTGGGCTAAAGAGCGGCAGAACCAGACCATCTATGGACATTTAAACTTGAGTGTTGTTCGTGCAGTCTCTGTTGTACCTTCCCTAGGAAGTGTTTTGCTAGAAATTATATACCAAGTGAGAGGACTGAATGAATACCTCAGTAATTATATGAGAGGGAAGGTTCTCAGATCGAAATATACTTGATTTTATAGCAGGCACCCCACAGGTTTGGATTCAGAGACAGACATAAGAAGAAAATGTGATTTTAGTTTATAATATTCATCACCTTCCTCCATAAATAAATTCCTTGGGTAGGACAAAGTAAAGCATATGAAAAAATATTGTATATATTCAGCTTACCTCTACTTCAAGATTCAAGTGGATAAAAATATAAGTAGCCATTTCAGCTGAGCACAGGGTAGAGATGAAAACATTAATGAAAATAAAATAGCTATCACATCATCCAAACATCTACAAAACTTAAAGAAAACTTTGTGTATGCTGAAACCTATGTGATACAATTAATAAAGCATTTTCTGCCACAAATAATGTAATACTGCTTCACCAACATAAATTACATTATTTTGGAGAAATTCTAATAAGGATAAACTAAGGCATAAAACAAAAAGCAATAAAAAATTTGAACACATAACAAAGCCACACTCTACTAGCCATCTGAGTCAGAATTTCTGTGGTTGGAGTTGAATAATAAATCTGCTGGTGTTAAAGAAACTAAAATAAGTTCTATAATAACAAAAATTTAGAAGATGAGAAATTTCTACCAGAAAGAATGATACAGCAAATATCACAATTATACAGAAAAATGCTTCTTATATTCCTTCCTGAATTGATGAATTTAAACTACAAAATTTCTTCTTAATTCTTTCAGCCATTAGAGGACTAATGATCTTACAGAACCTGTGATTAAATTATGAGCATCTGTTTTGGGGACTAATAAATGAATCATTAATGTGAGTTTGGGAACAGCAGGTAAAATACCAATAAATTATTCATTTTGAGGGAAGAAGGAAATGTTCCTGGGCATCAGATGATATATGTAACTTATATTTATGTCAGGCTAGCTTTGGGTGCTTGTGGACATAATCCTAAAATTCCAGCTGAAAATGGCTTGGGGCAGAATCTTTGAGTTCCTTAGCCAAGAAGAAGTAGCATAGTGATTTCCCCCACTTAAATTTGTGGTTGCATGATAATCTTTCACCTTTTCAGTTGTAAGACAGGATATGAACACAGTTCCTGTGGTATCAAAGGAAACCAAGGCTTTTGTTAAAATTTAAGCTACTGATAAATATTTAAGGAAATGAAAGGCTGATGCCAATATTACCTGGCAAGGAATTCACAGGCAAGGAACTGTCTAGTTTATTAGTAAGTCTACCCTGAATTACTTACTAGACAATAAGATACGTCCAATGGCTTTAACTTTATAATTGAAACACCTGAAGCTTTCAAGGGCCTCCTGAAATTGGTCCACACTTTGATCTGATTTCCTCCCTCCCTTCATCCCTCCCTCCTTCCCTTCCTTCCATCCTTCCTTTGTTCCTTCTTTGCCCAAATATTTATTGAATGCCTAATATGTGCCTGGCACTATTCTAGGGTACTGGGGTTATAGCAGTTTGTAGAACAGAAAAAAATCTCTGCCCTCACAGAGCTTTTAACCTACTGGGGACAGATAAATAATAAACAAATGCTATGAGAAGGAGGGAAGGAGGAGAGGAGGGTTACTGTATTTTTATAAGATGGTCATGGAAGGCCTTCCTAATGGCATGGTATTTACGTATAAATATCATGAAAAAAGGGAAGAAGACTTACAGCTAGAGAGCAGAAAAAGAGCATTCAGGGTGATGAGAACTGCAAGCACAAGAGGACAAAGGGGAGAGTGGCAGGAGAGGAGGCCAGAGAGGAGGAGGCTGGGGACAGAGTCCCTCCATCGTGCATCTTCCACCAGAGGTAACGCCTGCGGAGGGTGGGATTCTTGGCTTAAGCAGGTCCACTGCATTCTTCAAGTGAAGTTGTATTTTCTTCATGCAGTGTTCCCCTTTAATGCCAACAGAACTTGATACCCAGATTCTCTTAACCCTGGAGTATGAACCATGCAAGTCATTGTCAACCATTTTCTGTGTTTTATCACTCAGGACTGTTTCCTCTGTTAGCCTCTTCAAATAGATCCCAAGCAGTTTAGGGTAGAAACCATATAATACATTTTCTCCTTTCCTTACAGTGTGTAACACTGAGCTCAAGGTAATTAAATGAAAGAAATACATAAAATTATCTGTTCATTTAGAGAAGATGAAGAAATCCACAACTCAAAAAAAAATTTTTTTTTCAAGAAATTTTGAGAATGTTGCCATGGAAACAAAAAAAATAGTAGGTTGGAACACAGTCTATCAATTTCTGATTTGTCTGATGAATTACGTCATCGTCCATCCTAATCTAGGGATTATCTCTATGTGTTTGTAGACTCTTCCCTCCTGCCCTGCAGAAAATGGAACCCCTATCTATGCAGGCTTCTTTCTCTCTTTATAATAGTACTACTACCCATTCTCCTTAATGTCTGCCGTCAGCTATGATTTTTTCCTCTGAATTTATATCTCCAATTTCCCAAGGTACTGTTACCAAGCAGGGTCAGGGCTGTCAGTGGAGTAGAGGATTACAAATATATCAAAGAGTTAAGCTACAGGGTAAAAATTCACTAGGCCACTAATTTATTTGAACCACCTGCTTGAGATTCACCTACTTTAAGCAGGGTCATTAGGTTATGGATGAACAGTGGTGATAAAACACTTTCATAAAAATTAATTATTTCTCTTGTGGTAAGGTCTTTATGAGTTTTAGACTTAAAATAATTTTATGCATATTTTTCATCAGTTCTCTATCAAAGACAGTAGAGTCCAACTAAGGAATAAATGTTGACGTATTCAGGCTCAGCTGAACAAAGAAGAAAAGCAGCTGCTGCTTGATACCTCTCAAATCATTATTTTAGTGGAAAATATCAATCCCAGATCAATCTCAGTCCAAAGCTTGAGATCTCACAATCCCCGCAGTGCTAAATTTCCAACTGGACAAGCATTTTGGAGCTTAACGTGAAGAAGGAGCAAGACTGTTCCCTCCATCCACAGATGGACTCTTCTTTCCCAAATTAGTCACGATGTCTCCTTTCTGTGAGCCATCCTTCTGAATATGTCTTAGTCATTTCCACACTGAACAAAGTGAGCAGAGGTGGCAACAGGGCAGGAATGATTCTTCATTAATATTCTTTGCCCATGCTCTTTCATAAAATGATTTTTCTTTTTTTTTGTTCTTGTCAGTCTCAATTCTGGCCCAACTGGTCTATTTATCAGTATTTTTTCCCTTGGATCAAATTATGAGTTTTGGAACTTGTTTATACTTGTACTCGCTAACTTGTTTTAGTGCATTAACATCAAGCAAAAGGATTTACGCCCTCAAAGTTTTTATCTCCTGCATTGTTAATAACATGAATCCATTGATTACCCATCCTGGCCTCCCTACCTTACCATTTTGTCTCAGACTCATCTAGCACTCGTTGATACCCATCTCCAGAAAACAAACAAAAAATTCATAGGGTAACTGCTATTTATTATGGTAAACAAATATTAACTAAAAATTTTGAACAATTTTTAGATTAGGATAATAGCGGGCAAATGATAACTCTGGTCTTGCCAATGTTTCATAACACAACTGTTTCAGTTAAAGCAAATAGCTACTCTCATCTTTTTATAAGACATTAAGATATTCCTGTGAATTATTCGAACATTGTTTGTCCCTAGCATAGGACTTGGTCCATTACTTGGCACATTAAAAGTGCTTAATAAATGTTTGTTGGGTGGATTAGTGAAGGAATGATACGGCTGGTTCATTATGCCATTTTACTTTCCAAGTTCCTAGGTAACTGCTCATAGTTTTAGCTGTTGGAAAATTTCTTCTTATCAATAATTATTTTCTGTCCCTGTCAACCTTTAGTTGTGGCTTCCTATTACTGAAAAAAACTGAGTGCTCTAAGTATTTAGATATAATACATAAAGGAAAACTATTGGAACATAAGAGATCTTTTACCTCTAGAGGCATTTTGTATGTGACTCTAATATAAGTTTCAACAATTCTTTATTCTAGTTGTATGACCGAGGTGGCCCTTTGGGGGTCTGGTGGTGGTGGATTTTCCTAATGAATTACAGGTTTGTCAACCATTGCTTTTGCTAGGCTATGGCTTTCTTTTTTAAAAAAATAATATCTCCAGTGTGGCATACATCACAGTTGAATAGCTACGGAAAAAAGCAAAATAAATTAATGATTAAAATATTAAATCTGGACAGGAAAATGGCTACTAAGTCAAATATTTCCATACAAAATTCTGGGCATCTTTGTTTAAAAAATATGAAAAACTATATAAAGTGAATGTTATTAAATAGAGTTCTCTGGTTATTCATGCAAATGATGTCACTAATGAAATCTGCAATAACAAAAGCTTCTAAAGTGGATTACGGATTATTAATTCAGTATAATTTTGGCATCAGGTTAAACATGGTGAATGTTGGATATCTATGTATTATTCCCCATAATGCCATGACATTAATCACCAGATACAGTCGACTTGGGTATTCAAAGATTTACAGTTATTGGTTTAATGACTTGGAAATAGTGCTGACAGCTCATGAATAATTTTGTCCAGACTTGGAACTGTATCGCGTGCAGCCTGAGGGACGTGCTTTGTCAATAAGCCTGGGTACTGCTCAGGAGCCACCAGCCTATTTATTATTGTCCCCATCTCTGTAGTTCTCACATGGTGAGAAAATTGTGAGTTCATGCGCGTTTGTAGTTAATGTTCATACAGTAATACAATGTAATGAAGTGAGATGTTTTAGGCAGAATTTTTTTGAACTGATTATAAATTGCTTTAGATTTGAAGTTAATACAAGTGTTAGGGGTCTTAAAGGGCCACCTAACTATTTCAGTAACACTTCAGTGATTTACACGTTATAAAGATATTTGTAACTTAGGGATTTGTAAAAAATATGTTTCAGGAATACCAAGGTATTCTGTGTTTGCTTCAGAACCTTACCTTAACCAGGTAGAAATAATTGATATACATAATCATGGTATTATTTTTAATGCATGTGTTCTTGTATTTTGAAAGGATAAATTTTATAATTTTTAGAACCTGTAATTCAACAAAAGACTGAAGAAGTATAGATTATTATGTTTCATTGTGATGTCATGGGATGTTGTGCTTAAGAAGTTTAATTCCTAGCCTAGAAGAATCTTTCCCTAAAGAATAGGGAGCCCAAAGATCCCACTGACGTTAGATGAAGAGGTCATGTGTCACGACATTACGTGGGGCATTTAATATTAGCAATAAGAAATGAAAGAGAGGACAGCGAATCTATGAACAGCCTAGTTTGCAGCATTTGTGATTGTGATCTAAAAAGAACTGGTAAAGTTAACTGATACTAGTAACAAAAGAGTAAACACCTGTATCATCTATCAGTATTTTAACATGCTAACTGTTCCTTGTTATGACTAATGGAACTAGACTTTTGTTGTTTTTAAAATAAAAGGTCAACATACCCAGAAGTACTGTAAATAACTTTGCCTAGTGGCATTGTAGTAAATATAACTGAGATGACATTTTCACAAGTAGCTAAGACTTTATGATTATTTCTCTTAAGATTTTTACTTTTAGGCTTAAATCATAGATTTCCTAAACAGAGTAATCCTGAGGAATTTAACTAAAATTCTTATGTCTCTGTGTGGGCAAAGTATGAAAATAATAAAATAAATAAGGAAATATTTGCAACATAATTTCCCTTGATTGAGTTAGGACATTAACTTAATTATTAGAGGTATGTTTACATGTGCAAATCTATGGGGAATAATTTGTTACTTCTTTAACTATAGTTAGAAAAAAATCTGGTTTATAAATTATTTTTTCCCTTAGAAAGAATGGAGATAAATTTTGATAATGGACCAAATTCAGGCAATTTTGGAGACTGTGAAGGATTCACGTGGAAATACTTGCTTCTTAGCGAGATTAAAACAATGTGCATTCGGTCAGTTCCCTAGTTTGAAGATACGTTGGGGTGAAAATATAACTTAGGAAATACATATATATATATATATATATTTTTTTTTTTTGATATTGACATTTTTTGTTCAGAATTCTTTAAGCTTTCCTCAATAAGTAGCTTTAGTTTCAGAGCCCAAGATACAGAATTACAGAGCAGAGAGCTTTAAATGGCTTATTAGTTTACTTGCACTATTTTAGAAGTGATAAGTGAGACCGTTTTCATGAACAAGATGTGGTAAGAACCTATATGGCACAGAATATTAAACAAACGAATGTTCTTACAGGGAAAGACATCTGAAAATGGTGGTTTGCCATTAGGTTTGTATTGATAAGACACTAGAGTCTCATAATTGTACACTTTTTATCATTCTCCTTTATTTTGTGATAGAAATTAGCATTTGTTTAGCCAGGATTAAGAGCAAGTGGGTTTTGTTTTAGGAAAGAAAAGGAAATAAAATGCTCAACTTTTACTCTCATTCCTACAATTTGTCTATGCACGGGTGAAGAGTAGTAGTACTCTTCCTAGTAGTTTTCTTTTCACTGATTCTAATGTTTCCAAAAGTGACCTGTGTTTCAGAACCCCAGTTTAACTAAAAATAATAGTAATGGCATCTAGTGAAAAAGAAAGCCTAAAGTAAAATGCCAAATACTGGTAACTTTGTCTCTTTCTATTTGCTTAGGGTAAACAAGCAAACAAACAAACTGAGTTTTCCCTCCACTGATAAAAAGTGCACTTGGAATTTTTACTGAAGTTATTCACGGATTATTTGACTGTGCACCTCACTAGGTGGACCACTGCCTCATAGGCAATGTCAGATTATTCTCTTTCTGAACCAAGTTTTGGGATGTCTGCAGAGAGACGCCAAACAACTGTCCTGAGATATTTCAAGTATATGAATATTATTAATCAGAATGCACAAGTGGAACTGCACATAGGGGTATTCCTTTTACACTTAGCCTGGTCTAAATTTACAAAGTAAAAGAGCATCAAGGAGAGCTGATAAATAATATTGCTTTGTGGCTATAACATATTGCCATTTAATCAAAGGTTGCCTGCCATTTTGTCTTTAAATACCCTTTTGAGGTAGCTTGGAGAGATCTCTGCCCTTTTCATGCTGTGACAGATTTCCTATTTAAGAGCAAGAAAATCTATTGCTGAAAAATATGCATAATTAACAGGAAAGTATAATAAAATTGTTGCTTAAACTCTGCTAGAACTTTGGAATATTTGCATTGGTGAGTTTAAAGTCTAATTTATCAGTACCTAGCACTTTTATGTTTCAGAAGAAAAGATACCAGAATTTCCTGATTCCACCTCAAAAGAGATGCTGCATACTACAGCAGGGCATGTAGGAGTATGACAGTTTGGTTTTCTTCCAGGTCTCTTATTGTGTCTACCAATAACCAGTGAATTAACCAAATAGAATGATGGAAGGTATTTCAGTTTCCAGGGGGAAATTCTGTTGACCATCTTACATTAAATAACTTAAATGCTCCCCACAACATACTGCAGTTTGCCTCTACCAAAATCCAAGTTAATAAATGTATACAGGACTGGAAAGTGACCCATTTATAATAAACTCCCCTTGTCTCTTACCCATGGCATCCTCTCTAGTTACTCCTAGGAAATTCTTCAATGAAATTGTCCAAAGCATGAAAGTTCTTATTTCTCCACTGGTTTGACAGAACCTTTTGTGTAATGCAGTTGTTCTAATAACTGGATATAGAGGCAAGGGAAAACATGCGGTTCTTCTATCTAGCCATGCCATTAGCCATGTGGGAAACTGGAACACAGTTACTAAATGACTTCTAAAGACCCCAGTTCAGATAAGTACAAACACGTGACATGGAGCAGGAATCACACAAAACCAGTATATGTTCTTATTCCTCTGTTTCTAAAGTTTCCTTCTGATTTTTAAGACTTCATAAATAGCATGACCTGTGAGAATTTTCTTAGGGAAAACTTCAACTGGGAAAAATAGTAGGGACTGACTTTCTATGATTTATAAAAGTGCAAAATTAGAAATAATTTTTAATAAATACTTTGTTATATTAAAAAATATCTACCTTATAGAGCTTCTCATTTTAAGGTATAAGCCCATTTAATTTTGACAACACCTTTAGAGGTGCAGAAGAAATATGATGTTATTTGTAGACTAGTCATCTGTACTATTCTAGTGTATGATTTTTAACCCTATATACTTCGCTCTGTGAGTTGTTTTCCATATCATAAGAAAAGCAAGGAACTTCTCTATCAGCAACAGAGAGGTTCTAATTAAGTACAGAGAAAACATCAACAAAATATTCATTATGTTTCAAAGATGCACAGAATCAGAGCAATGCCAACAGCCATCCAGGATAATGCTTATCTGGGTGCTTACTTGAAGCTTCTTTTCAAGGAGACTCCCTAGTATCCCATTTTCATCCGCAAAATGATCTATGGTCCTGACTCATGCTTGGAAATTCAGGAGCACTTTGCCCACAAAGATCAGGTTATGAATCTGACAAATGAGAAGGCAATCAATCCTCAAATGGAGTGTATTGGCATTTGTTCGATTTGGCTAGCAGTTAAGAATCTATAGTTTTGAGGCACTGTGCAATTCTCTGTGCACAGTGTCTCAAACTATAAACTGTACACGGTGTGCTTGAAAGATTGGTGTAAATGCCTGCACCACAGTGATGATGCTGAGTTTTATATTTAGATTGAAGATGGGGAAATTTCAAGGGCATACCAATTCAGCTATAGATTGATTTTGAGTCAGTGTCATAAAATTTGTCACAATCTCTTTTTTGTAATACAGAAGGAGTAAGAAGTGTTTTTGCTTTGTTTTGCTCTTTTGTTTTTAAAGGGAATAAAAGTGTTCCTAAATCTATTTTGGTATAAATGACAGTTTTTAGGTTCACATTTGAAAGGATTATCAATACCATTTGCAAACACCAACAAAATAGACTGAACAGAGAGATCCCTCTAGAAGAAAGAGATGGAGTAAATTATTGAGTTCTCCAATCCACGGGAGACAACATCTAAATTCTATTCTCAAGGCATTGTATTCTCTGTTTCAACTTGAGATTAGCAAACACGGGACACTAAAGTATGCTTAATTACTGACTAACATAGAATCTGCTACGTCCTTTACTTGGAATCCAGATTTATCCTCTAGGATTTTCCAGAGGACATTCTAGAAGAGGTTGCTGCCATTGACACCCAGGGAAGGCAACTTTTAAACTGTTCTCCTTGGTATGGAAATTTCTGTGGACTTTAGGCCCTTGGGACTAAAACCTACAAGGCATTTATGAATAGGTGATATGAGAATTTTAATAAAAGTTGCAATAACCATGAAAATAGTGTCTTTAAAAATCTATGTACTATTAGTAACAATGCATGCATAGTGTCAGGCATTCATAACTATTTGGCCATAAAAATATGTGACTGTAATTACAATATTTACAGTCAACTTATAAAAAATACATGTAATTCTGAATGGCAATAGTTAATTCCTAGCTCTAACCACAAGCCTAGGAGGATCAGCTTATTACGGGAAAATGCAATGGGTAATTACAAAATGGACAAAGCTCTCACCCTCTTGAATTCAACATTCAAGAATGGCTATTATGGCATCATAGGAGCTTCATTTGTCATAATTCTTCTTCTAATCTCACAAGGTAAAACCAAAAATTCTGTGGAAACAAAAAGGAATAAAATGGGAAAGGAACACTCACATGATACAGCCACAGTGGAGAATAATTCTTTCATAGAATATTCATGCACAACCTTCAAAGGTTCACTGGTCCCTGAAAGAATTCATGGGATGACATTTAAGTATACCTTTCATTTAAAAAACTTGTGCATGGTCTAAATCAGCATATGATTACCTTTAACTATAGGAGGGAAAGAACCTGTTAGCCAAATCTCCTTTCTATCATTAAGGCGAGTACCTCTTTGAAGCTTTATTAACCATCACGGAGAGTGGAGCTCTTATGGTACTAATTCAAATTTAAATTCCAATGGGAGGAAACAAATCCACATTCCAGTTTAAATTCAGAAAGGGTGTGGTTTTTGCAAACTTTTAAACTCTCTCACTTGAAGGGAAAAACATGTTTCAGCAAAAGAAAATATTCTACATATCTGAGATATTTCCCACAGGTTTCTTCTCTTCCTGGAGTTGATTAGTCATCTTCTAGCAATAGATAAGTTCCTAATTTGAGTACCATCAATATTTCACAAAAGGAGTAAACAACAGGAGTAAACTTGAAAAACTAGAAGAGTTGCACGTGAGCTACTGAAAAAGGCAGAGGTTTGGTGTCACATGCAAATCATGATCTTATATTTTAGGATGTATCTTGGCATTCAGCAAATGGAATTCTTGGAAATACCTGTTTTACAGTGAGTTTGGGAGGTCAGAGGATGCTCAGTTACATTCTTCCTAGGCTTAAATTACTTTCAAGGACTGAGTTAGGGCATTTTGTGTGGTATATTAACTCTTCCAGAACAAGAAATCCCATTTCAATAAATTATTGCTACAGTTCACTAAAGAGTACCACGGTGTCCTGGAAAAGATAATATCCCTTCCAAAATTCCACCTCTCTAGTCTCTTGAACAATGAGAAATTCATATTTTTCTTAGTCACTTTGATCCTTGAAGATATAAGCTAAAAAAGAACTGTTTTCCCCATCCAAATAGAGACCATCTAGATGGAGACATGATATTAGAACTGCCTCAGAATTGGGGCAGTTATGCCACTATTCCCATATGCATTTGGCAACTGGCACACTTGATTCTTTCTTTATAAACCAACCTGCCAATCTTCTTTGCATGTGGAATTGTCTAAGGTAATCAAGAAAAAAAAAAATGACCCAAGTAGGCAAGCTTTTTAAAAATTGGTAAATTAATGGAGTATGGCACATTTTGGAAAGAAATGGACTGATAGTTAACGGAATATCTCGACTGATGACCTCCCATTTTTGAAAGGGATGTAAAACACATCTTCACAAATGATGAGTAAACTGTGAAAGAAGAGTCCCCCCCGACCCCACCAAAAAACCCAATGCCTCAGAAATTTCCACTTCAGATATAAGATCATGGTCTGCAGGTCTGCTAGTGCCAAATACCAGTTCATCCTAGCAGAGCAGCTCAGGAGGCAAAAGGCTAGGGTTATCTGTGACATGACTTTACAAATAATGTACGAACAATAATGCTATATTATGGCAATTATTTTCCACACTCGATCTATTGATATTTTGCCCATATGAACACAGTTGAGAAGACATGGATCATTTCTAATAGAAACTCAATAACCTCAAGGTAGGACAAAACAAACTCCATTTAATAAAATAAAATTTGGTTAAAGGTTTTTCATTGTAGAGACAGTTCTCCTTTCCCTTAATATTCCAGTAAACTCTTTATTTGTAAAAGCACACCCGTTTTGTTGTTTCATTACTTCATTAATCTACCAACTTCATTTCCAAACACTGCAACGAGACTGGAATGGTCTGTATCTCTTTTCTGAATGTGAGTCCAAAAAGTCTTTTTTTTGTTTGCTTGTTTGAGATTTTAATATTTTAAATTCAGTTAAAATATGCAACCAAAGTTGGTGGGAGACAGTAGCTCTCTTCCAGGTAAAAGAGCTGACTAGCAGATTTTATAATCATTGGACATTTGTTCAGTCCTACCTGAAAATTAAGTTATTTTACTGCTTGGCATGGGAAAAGGCATTTTCTAGTAATTTTCTGTGACAGGAAGCACACCATTAATCCAAGGAAGCACCCAACAGACTGAGTCTATCTGCTGGGGAGCAGTTGTAAATTTTAACACAATGAAAACATTTACCTCAGTACTGTTTTTGAGAGAGAATTCAGCAGCAGTTACAGTTAATACGTCACCTGTGGAGAGCGACGATCACCCTAGGAGGCCTGCCAACTGACAAGTACTTTTCAGGTAACAAGAACAATGATATTGCAAGAAGCTACAAAACAATATTGCAGTAGTTATAGCGACCACCACTATAGTGATCGTGGCCTGGGTTAATGTTCCAAATATTAATGCAAGGAACACACTAGACTTGATAGGTTTAGAATATTTTCTTTACACTAAGAACCAGTTGATAACACATGATGAGTGGTGATGCTCCGTTTACTCTATTTCCTTCTATAACAAGTTTCCTAGTTATGTCCACTTTCTCCTATGTTAATTATCTATATTCCATGGCAGTATATTTTCAACATCTAAAATGAGAATACTGTAACTACGGAATACCTCAACTCTCTCTCTCTTTCACACACACACACACACACTCTTGTGCAACTTTACACACATTTGTATGAACAATGCATGTAAAGTGCTCATTTGCAGTGGGTGAGCTCCCTAAAAGCAGCTAAATCAGCCCTCCCAAATACAGAGAATCATTAAAAGCCAATGAAAAGCCACAGTAACTATTTAGCACAAACATGAGATTTTAAACCTTGCCCACGTGGTAATTAATTCAAATCCCTTTTGAGTTTTTTGCTGTCATCCAAAGCAAGAATCTCAAAGACTGACAACACGATATGTGAATCTAATGGGCTCACATCTCTGTTTATTTTGCTTATTGCACGGATGAACGATACTCTTGCTGCTGCAACATGTGAATCGATTTTGAATGGCCATTAATGCGTCTATATTTGGCTAAGGCTGGTTTGACTTTCTAGAGAAAGGCCAGCCGGTCTGCAAATGGGCACCTCCCTCCACATAGACGTCAATGTACACTAAAGACAAATCTAAGTATATGTATATATGGCACATATACATATATATGCACACTTAAGATGAATTGGGAAGTCCTTTGGTTTAGATGGGATTAAATATGTACTTCCCAAGTGCATAGGTTTCCTTTGATCAACCTGTTCCAAAAACAAATATGAAAATTGCCATGGCAATTTTGACATTTCCTATGTCTTTTCCGCTATTTGGAGGCCCCCATCTTCTCTACTCCATCTCTCCTAAGCATTTTATTTTTAAAAGCAGTTGACTCCTTTGGCCTTCTAACACTCCATTGATTCGTCCGTTCCTTGGAAGAGCTCTAAGGTCACATCCAGAAACTTATCTTTAGTGGAGAACAAGGTTGCAAAGAACTTTTTCCCCTTCTTTGAGTCCTTCTTCCCCCCAAGAAGTGGACACCTTGATGTGTCATGAATAATTCACTCTTGATCTGACTTGCCTTGTTACCCCTGGCCAGCCCAAGCAGCTGAGGTCTGAGCTTTACCTGCCCTGCATCGTTGTGCAATACTGGAAAAGAAAAATAATCCATTAGTCTACACCCTTCAGACTGTGGTGACGTGATCAGGGTTCTCTTGAATTTCTATGCATTCGATTTCCTCTCTCTCCTTCCGTTTGGCGCGTTTCTTTTTCTTGTGGTGCTTTTTGGAAGGGGGGAAAAAGGTTAGGAACACAGGTAAGATAACAAAACAGTGCAGAAGTGTGCAACCCCCAGTGAGCAGCAAGCATTTGAACAGTGTGAAGGTCAGGTTCGAAGGCACAAATAGGAGGGGGACCAACCCAATAAGAAAAGAAGTAATATTTTGCAAAATGGCTGTCCCATGCTCTTGCAGGGAGCTTTTTATACATTGTGTTCGGGTGTGCTCAGTTGCTAATACAAACGTGTAAAGCAGCGGTGCACAGTGGTCAATGGCGAAATTTAAAGTGTAGATAAGGCACAAGATAGCAATGCAATCCATGTCGATGTTCCATAATGTCATTAAGCCCAGAACGCCCAGCTCAATTGAGGTGACGCTAAGAATTAGCCAGAAGTTTCCCAGAGGGTGGATCACTAGGAAAAAAGTCAGGATTAACACCAGGAGAACACCAAAGCCTGCAATCAGAACAGGCACTGTGACAGATAAGCTGTAATGGTCCATGAACACAAAGGAGGGGTTGAACACGATGAAACGGATGCTCTTTGACAGGGACAGGGGCCTCAACTTTTCCAGCACTTCTATGACTTCCTTCTGCTTGTCTCTGCTAGTCCTGGCCACCAGATACAAGCGAGAAGCAATGATGCTGTTTTCATCTCCTGCCTTGGAGAAGATGATATCGTTTCGAAAATGCTGGAATTCTGGCTTTTTTAAAAATGAACTTTGTAGGACACTGATGAAGTCACTCTTGTTATTGGCACTGATGTTACTCACTTTCAGGAACTGGTAATACTGCTCCACCCAGGACACGGCAGTGAATCCGCTGCAGAGTCTCCGGAGGTCCTGCTGGACACTGCTGTTCCAGTACTCGAGGGGCTCGTAGACATAGAATCCTATCACGGGGCTGTAGTTGCTGAAATATTTCTGCTGAACCATGGCATAAGAGACGCTTGGGGAATCACTGGCTAGTAGATTGATGATGTTGGCTCCGTCACTGATCTGCAAGCACCCCATGAAGGAGAAGGAGGCATAGATGAGATAGAGGATGACAACAAATGGCTTCACGTAGATATTGGTAATCCATTCATTGTAATGTTCACGGAGGAAGTGCTGAATAAAGTGGTGCTGGTAGGGGTTCGTCTCATGATGGGATGTCTGTTGATGCCCATCACTCATCACTGTCTGGAACCACACAGGCTTGCGGTCCAGGTATTCTGCAGAAGGGATCTTACAGCAAAAGATGCTGTGGTAGCGGTTTTGCTCTAGTTGGCCAGCGAAGACCAGACAGGAGCCAAAGAAGGAGAAAATGTAGAAGTAGTTCAACAGGATGGAGACACACATGTTCTGACAGAAGACCTTCACAGCCTCTATGTTGGTGAACGGGCTGGCACCCATGCCAAAGGTAATAAAGTACAGGGAGCTGGTCATGGTATAGGTCACCATCACATCCGAATAGGCATCTGCTACCCTGTCTTTGAAGGGCAAATTCTCTTTGGTTCTCCGCCATCCAGACAGAAGCTCAAATACTCCTTTCGTTCCGTGACCTAATTTAAAAAAAGAAGGAAAAGAAGAATTGTTTTCATTTCCTCCTATGGTTCAAGCGAATTCCTTATAGGTTATCTATGCTCAACAGTACTGCTTATGCTAATCTTCAAAGTACTATGATCCTCCTATCAGGGTCTCAGATTTCAGTTACATAGCAGGATATGTTTGGTTCATGCTTCTACTTCAGCAAAGTCCAAACTCATTGGTATTCTGGGCAAAATGAAGCATTTATTGTCTGTTCTATTAATTTGACAAATTGTAAATTTAATATGACATTGTTTTGTGATTTTTTCCCCCTGCACACATACTGTATCCCTAAATGGATCCTAAGCTGTCAAGGGCAGGGGCTGTTAGTCACCCATCTTCAAATGCCCCTCAATATCAGTTCAGTGTTTTATCAACTGATGTATTGACTGATAGTCCCTAACCTCCATTTCAAACTGACTTACATGCTGATTTTGGAAATTATACGATGATTTTTTTAAAAATTTATTTTATTTATTTATTAATTTACTTTTGGCTGTATTGGGCCTTCGTTGCTGCGCGCAGGCTTTTCTCTAGTTGCGGCGAGTGGGGGCTACTCTTCTTTGCGGTGCGCGGGCTTCTCATTGCGGTGGCTTCTCTTGTTGTGGAGCAGGGTCTCTAGGTGCGTGGGCTTCAGTAGTTGCAGCACATGGGCTCAGTAGTTGTGGCGCACGGGCTTAGTTGCTCCGCGGCATGTGGGATCTTCCCAGACCAGGGCTCGAACCCGTGTCCCCTGCATTGGCAGGCGGATTCTTAACCACTGCGCCATCAGGGAAGCCCTAAGATGATCTTAAACACTAAAAAATGGCTTTAAATTGATTTTACAATGTTAATAATCTGCTAGGTAGCCAAACAGCTTAGAAACCAATTCCTATAGATTTGATTAATTAACATTGGATATGAGTCAAAAAAATCTGCCAGGTCACATAAAACACAGGGCAAGACCTTCAGTGGGAAAGATCATAGCAGGCATTTCCTCACAGAGCTTTTATTCACACAGAGTGGGTGATGACTAAATGTTTGACTGCTCCATTAAAGTGGATGGAGTATGCTTCTTTTTAACCGATTTCTGTGCACCCTTTGATAAGGGTAAATAGGTAAAAGGTCTATTCAACAAATATTACTTGAGCACCTACTATGTGCCAGATACTATTAGATACTGAGCTGGGTTTTTTTTCCAGAAACCTGACAGCTCTTAAGATACCACCACTTGCTTCTTTACTAGAAAAACAAACAAACAAACAAAAACCAACCAACCAAACAAACAAAAAAACCCAGAAAGCAGCTGGGAAAATGAAGGCAGCTGGGAAAATAAAAGTATTATACCATACCTTCAATTTCCCCTTTTTTTCACTGCCCTGGATTAGCTCTGTCAGTTATCATCCAGGATATATCAACTGGTAACTTTCTGACTGACCAGAAATCCTCATGGATCACTCTTGCCCTTGTAGGCATAGCAATACTACACGCAAACCTTCTCTATGAATGGATACAAGCTATGCTTGGGCTGTTTTCCAAGAAATTCATTAGACAAAAATGAATTTAAAGGTACAAAATGACCTAGTTCAAGAAATCCTGGAAAATGGACTTTGTGTGGCACCTAGATGTTGGAGCTATGTGTTAACCCAATTCACTTAGCAGAGCTTTAACAGGCCTCTTTTAATAACTAGGGTCTTACTATAATCACTGATTTTGTGTTGTTAATAGAATTTGCTAATTGGTCTCTATAATGCTTCTACTTCTTTGTTAGTTTTATTTGGGGCTGCAATGTGCACAATTATTCTCAGCCTATCTTTCAGCCAGGAGTGTTTCACATGATGCACTTCTGGGCAATGCAGTGCAACTGGAAGTCATCTAAGGATGCTTATTAGAAAACCAGAAGGAGCTTTGTCCTAAATGGCATCACGAAGCCAACAAGAAGAGCCGTGGCTTACCTTCCTCTCAAATTCTCTTTGAAGAAAACCAAATCTCTATTTGGTTAAGCCACTGTTATACGCAGCTGTTATATGCAGCTAAACATTTTCCTAATCAACAAAACTTTGTAGGTAAATTAACATTTACCAAAACCTCTTTTATGGGTATCTAAGAATTCTTGCTTTACAGTTAATTCGACTATAGTATTTATAGGTTTAAATGTATACAGTGCTAATCTTTGATTTTAAAGACACATTGGTTCATCCATCTTGGGAGGTTTTTAAAATTAATTATTAATTGTTTTTGCATTGGAGTTCTTTTTGTCCCCAATATAAAATGTGTTTATTCTCCAAAGTTCTCTCTTATGGGTCTCCAGTCAGGAAAGATATGTTTATCCTAACAAATAGAAAGGGTTATGAAAACTACATTTAAGTATAAGGTAAATTTTTTTTTTGAGCCAATGATCTATTCTTGCAATTAATTATTAGCTCAACATCTATGTGCATTGGATTAAGTCTAATGATTCTTAACAACATTAATTATTCATTTCTATCTTCTCTAAGACTCCTTGACCAAACAGAATACTTGTTCTCTTATTCCCTTGACAAAAACATAATATTCAGATATTAGTTAAAGTAATTAAAATAATTCTTTAATTAGAGCACTTCTCTTCTGAAATGAAGACTCTTGGTATCTTTGTAGTCACAAGGGGGGAAAAGGTTACCTGAGGCTATGGCTAAATTTGGCTTGTCTCTGCTTTTGGTCACTTTTTTGGAGCATTAGGTACATTATGTAGGCCAGGTTGTTGCTTTATATAGTACAAAGGTCTTACATGTGGGAAGATGAAGCTAAATCATATGAGATCAAATAATCACTCTAAGTATGGTAAAGACTGAAAACACAACTTTGGGGCTGGCATGTTTTATCCCATTCATAGGCTTAGATATTTTACAGGGTATTCCTAATAATACCCATTCATTTGGTTTTCACCATAATCTGGCCACCGCCCAGCAGTTCAAATCTATTACCTGCTCAACGAGAGCAGTCCTCTCACTCCCCATCAACCTGCCTATGATCAGTCTTACTTTCCAAGTTTTGTTCATGCTATTTTCTCTGCCTTTCAATACCTTCCTCTTGTTGCTGCTTATATTGAAATTCTACCCATCAGTCTGTTAGCTCAGTTCTCTTCTTTGTCTTGAAGCCGTTTCTGACAATTCTAGACATACTGATTTTTTTCTGTTCCTTAAATTCCTGTTGCACTAATTAGCTACTCATTTTGGCACGCAAACATGTGCTGTTTTGCTCTGGAACAAAATGGTTTTCTCAGGACATGGTCTATCTCTTCGGTTAGACTGCAAATTCCTCAAGGTCAGGAAATGCATTTTATGTTACTTTTATACTCTGCAGAACATCTGACAAAGTGATAGATGCCCACTAACCTCTCAATGAATTAAATCAACTATAACTCTCAATTCCAGTTGGGTCTAGAAAATGTACCTTTTAATTACTAATTCAGAAGTTTATTATGCATCTTTATACCTATATTAATTGTGTCCCGAAGAGATATACACTTTTAATTCAACTCAACCCAATATATATTTATTAGAATTTGCTACACATGAGGATCTGTGCTAGTTAATATATAAAACATAAAGGTAAAGAAGAAACACAATCTTTTCCAATATCTGTCAGTCCAGAGGTCATTTTTGCTTGGGTAATTCTGAGCCAGAGATCATAGCTTCTGATACAAATGCATTTTCGCAACTGTCCTGTATGTTGTAGGGTGTTTAGAAGCATCCCTGGCCTCTACCCACCACATGCCAGTACCACACTCCTCAGCTTTGACAATCAAACGTGTCTCCAGACATTGCCAGATGCTGTTTGGGGGCCCAAACTGCCTCCAACTGAGAATTATTGGTTTAGTCAAAAGAAAAAGAGATATTATACACACACACACACACACACATACACATACACACATTTTAATCGCCCTTTTCTGACTATAAAAATAGGACATATTTCCATCAAAAATTTGGGGAAAATGGAAAAAATAATGGTGAAAAAATTATTCCATAGTCCCATAACACAGATAACTGCTGTTAACAATTTGGTGAATGTATTCTAGCTATGTATGTATGTATGTATGTATTAAGCTTTATCTATCTATCTATCTATCTATCTAACCATCCATCCATCCACCCTTCCATCTTTCCAGACAAATAACTATTTAATTATTTCACAGAGCTGGGCTCCTACAAAGAGAAATTAGGGTTTGGGATTATCTTGTTGCTCTGTCCAGTTGGCCTGTCGACAACGGAGATCCTGTTTTCTAACCTCTGCAGTGTTTTCCCTGTTGGTTTCTTACTATTCCCTTTAGTTTTCATTCTGATGCTAGAACCATTTTTTGAACATCTCTGCTCACTTGAAAGAATCCTTAAATCTCTACATAGCTTTTTAAAAGGATTGTATTCACTATTTTTCCACCCTTACTCCGAGAGTCCTATTTCAATTCAAACAATACACCTGAAATCAAGGCACTGGTATCCACTCAAAAGACAGGTGGTCCACCATCTCAGATGATGAAGCATGGAATATACACAAGTGTGACTTGCCCCACTGAACAGAGACCTGAACTGATTCCATTATA
This sequence comes from Eubalaena glacialis, assembly GCF_028564815.1. Lineage (NCBI taxonomy): Eukaryota > Metazoa > Chordata > Mammalia > Artiodactyla > Balaenidae > Eubalaena > Eubalaena glacialis. Next base: position 28,859,627 of record NC_083722.1, on the reverse strand, counting down.
TTACTCCCTGGTACCCAAGTCCTGGCAGTTCTTTGCTTCTGTCCGATTCCCACCAAAATCCTTAATCCTCACCTAAGGCCTCAGTTCGTCTTATGAACACCATTCATGCTCCTGAGTGGTGATAGACATATATGTAAGCAGCTAACAGACATGAAAGGAAGGCTTGCATTCTTGTTAAGTAGAGATGTATGCTGTGTACTGTGAAAATACAGTTGATTCTTTCTGAGGGGTCAGAAAATCTCCAAAAGGTGTTACTAGGCAGAGGATGATGCCCGTGGTGATCTAGACTGATGGAATAACATGAATAAAGGCACAAACCCTTATAAATTAAGGGAAGGTAGTTTTGTTTTTGATGTTTATAATTGAATTTTTTCTCTCAGCAGAGATAATCTACTGCCCAAATTATACACTTTATTTAATGTTTCAAAAGATGACTGCCAAACATTGATCATGATTTCCTCCCACTATATTAGTATATATTTGCAAATTATATTAGAATAATATGACAAGTATCTCACCTGGGACATTATGGGATAACTGACATTTGTTTTGATAAAGCTTCATGAAAGAAAAGAGAGAGAGAGAACTCTTTTTATTAACTCTTAGGAATAAAAATGATTTGCACAGAATTGGAACTGAGAGAAAAATTCAAGGAGGAAAGTGAATAGAAATAAAAGATCTGCATGTATATGTGTGTGTATTGAATATTCCAAAAGTCTTCAGGGATGTTGCTGGGGAGACCTCTTTCTAAATGAAAGCAAATGGAAGAATTGTGCAATAACAAGGAAAACTTAGCTGGCAGCTTACTAACATACCCTATTTAACAATAATTTAATAAGTTCTGCTACTTGCAATTGAGAAATGAGAAAATGAAGAGTATGTCGATTCTTTCTCTAGCCATGGCAGTGCAGGTCAGCCAGAGGAAATATTTTATAAATTTTTTTTTTTTAAATGTGACACATACTTTTAATTTTATTCATTTATTTTTGGCTGTGTTGGGTCTTCGTTTCTGTGCGAGGGCTTTCTCTAGTTGCGGCAAGTGCGGGCCACTCTTCATCGCGGTGCGCGGGCCTCTCACTATCGCGGCCTCTCTTGTTGCGGAGCACAGGCTCCAGACGCGCAGGCTCAGTAATTGTGGCTCACGGGCCTAGTTGCTCCGCGGCATGTGGGATCCTCCCAGACCAGGGCTCGTACCCGTGTCCCCTGCATTGGCAGGCAGACTCTCAACCACTGCGCCACCAGGGAAGCCCCCAGAGGAAATATTTTAAATGATTAAAATTAAAATAAAAAGTTTTGTTACCAAACAAAAGTCATTTCAGTCCTAAGTGAGCTGAACAATATTCAGAATTAGTTATTATTCCATCTGAACCTCCAGCAATCACTCTACAACAAGTAAAGATGACTTCTAAAGTGAGATGGATCTTCTTGAGAACTTATTCCAACCCACATTTTACAACATTTCTCTGAACTCCTGCACTTCCCGTGTAAACTTCTACACTATGATTGACCTGACGGTGCTGTAGGAAATCTCTCTGGTTCATGGCTAGTCTGGAAGTGACTTCTTTCAAAGCAATGATATTCTTCTGCAAATCTAATACAAATTTTACAGTTGCCACTTTAATACCAAACCCAACCTCTCCAAAATCAAGAATTCCAAAGAAAATAGTTTTAACAAGGATCAAATCCAATCAGAACTAATTGTAACTGACCCAGTCAGTTTCCTACTGGGTTTTCCTTTGATACAGTTATTGCTCTAATAAGCTCCTTCTGTGGGGCTTCTAATTCATTCTAATCTGCCGAATTAGAATTCTCTTCTGAAGACGTACTGGTGGGTCTTCCTTTTCACTGGAACGTGTTAAGCCCTCAGCAGGTCATGAGAGTTTGACATCTCCTGTTTCAGCGACATAAAAAATAGAGGTAAAAATAATACTCCTTCTCACAACCCACTCCAGAGAAAACTTTCTACTTTCCCTTAGCCGTTATTTCTGCTTTGGTTAATTAACTATGTGTTCAGCAGCTCTGTTTGTGGAAATCACCATTGAGCTCAGCTAGAAAAGCATTTTGATTTTTTATTGGGCTCTTAGGCTATGTGATCCTGATGCCAACCTAATGGATGAAAAAACAAAATCCCAGTCAACTGAACCAGTAAAGCAGCTAACAAAAAAATCGGGATATTGAATCAGCATTCTGAGTTGTCAGTCACTGGTTTGGCATTATATGGGATCCTTATGCATTGTTCTTTCTCTTTAGTTGGCTGATTCCTATGTATATTTTAAAGATACCACTTAAACATGATCTCATCTCTAATGCTTTCCCCTTCCCCTCTTCATCTCTAACTCACCCACTTAGAAGCCTCCCCTCTGTGTGCCAACACATTTCTTAGTGCTTACTACTACACCAGCTGAAATTATCCATTCATGGGCCTGTATTTCATGTAAGTCCTTATAAGGTCCTTACCATCTAGGGCAGGTACTTATCTTTTCTATTTTTGTATTCCAATTATCTGGCACTTACTGGTGCTCAGTAAATGTTTGTGAAACTAAATTGGCCTTGATCTGCCAAAATCTGTCTAGTTTTAAAGATATTTTTAAAGTTCTTGCCATAATTGTTACTAACAGCCCTATATTCAGTATAAGATTTAGTGAAATATAGTTTGCCCCTCAATTTACTGAGAAGGGCATTTGCTGAGTGCTTCTGTGGCAGAGGCGGTGGTAAATATCAATGATGTTCAATTACAAAATTAGCACATAATTCATTCGTTTGGCTGGTTCAGCATTGTAAATGTCTAGAGGGAATGGAATATGAAATTAAGAAACTTGCTCTAAGTTGCTAGTTGCAGGGTAGAAATGGGTCCATAAGGCACTCCTGTTACCTGACAGATGATGAATTTTTTAGACATTTTCTAATCCCCATGATGTCTAACTTAGAGGTGGTTATCAGTGTGTCTTTGTAGACTGACTACTTTTAATTAACTCTCATCTAGAATAAATAGGTGATTATCAAGCTCCATTCATAAAGGACGGCCAAGGCTGTTGCATCTTGGTACCTATGTAGCCCACAAAGACATAGGTAGGAAGTTATTCAGCAGGAATGCTCCAAGTTGCTCTTTGATGGGGCATACTTGATGGTTTTACGTGTAAATCTGTGGTGTGCAGTGAGGGAGGGTCTAGCTTCATATTACCCTTAAGCATTTCTCCTGAAGTGCCCCCATCCCCGTACGGAGTGAGGCAGGTAAAACACAGAGAAGAGAGGCAGCGAGGAAGGAAAATAAGGAATTCAGAATGAATCTGAACAGATACTCATCCCTTAGCTCTTAGCAGGAGGTTAGAGGATTTTATCATGTCTCTAATAAGAAAAAATGGAATCTAGTAACAGATTCTCATTGTATGATTTTCAGAGCTGTTATATACTTGACACATATCTCAATGTATAGAAAAGGGCATGTAGTCTCATTCCAGAGTTTGCATTCCATCATTTTTGACAATTTATTTTGTAGTTCTATACAAAGTTAAAATTTTAAAAATCCAGTATGTGTGTTTATTCATATGCATATGTGTATATACATGCACATACATATACATACATATACACATGTATATATATTGAGAGAGATATGTGTGTATATGTATATATAGAGAGAGAGAGAGAGAGAGAGAGACAGAGAGAGGAAAGAGAGAGGAGGTGGGAGTGTTCTAAAGCTCACAGACTATTAGCCAAGGTTTTAATACTCAAAGTGGGGAAAACTAGGTAAGCCCCACTATTCGATATTGTGATTAGCAGCACGTTCCCCAGAGCCAGAGTTTAAATCCTGGGTTAAATCAGAGTTTAAACTGCTTGAGTTTAAATCCTGGGTCTCCTACTTCCTAGTTCTGTGACCTTGGGCAGGTTCTTTTTTAACCTCTCCATGTCTCAGTTTTCTCATCTGTAAAATGAGGTAACAAGAGGAGCCACCTCATGGGATTATTCTGAGTTTTAGATAAGTTAATACATGTGCTTGGCACACAGGAAGTACTCCACTGAGTGGAAAAGCTCAGGGCTGGCAACTCCAGGGTATTTACCATGGAGAACATTCCAAGTCATTTGACTTGGGTTGCCAGCTTCTGAATGCAGCTGGTTCCTGCTCTCTTTACCACCACAGCTGACTTGGCTTTTGGAGGGAACTCGGGGGCTCTCTTTTCAGATTTCCTTGCTGCAGGAGCTCAGTGTTGCCAAGAGCTGAAACTCCACTGCAGAGCCAGCGCACACACGGTGGCTTGCTTTCTTGTTATCTCCCTCTCTAGTATTCCCATTCAGGGAGAAAAAGACTCCCAGGAAGCTTTTCATTTTCTTCTCAAGACGCTTTCTGCATTTTCTAGTTTTATGAAAGGAATATACATTATTTTTGAGAAAGGAAAAAGCAGCCCTGATAGCTGGGTGCTGTCAAGTAGGTCTTGGTGTTGCCAGGAGCTGGTCTGGCCCTCACAGCTCGGCTTAGTATTGTCCTGTTGATCACACAGATGGTCTGGCAAAAAAGCATCAGACAAGATCGCTTTGTGACCGGGATAGACTGAGACAAAATAAGACCACTCCATAATCATGACTGAGCACAAACAAAATGCAAACATTGTCCAAAACATAAAATAGGCCAAACATCCTTTTATCAAGAATAGTAGGATTGATTGCTGCTTCTTTACCAATCACAGTTTAATCTTGGTCTGGTTTCCTTGCCTTCTAAGAATTGTTAAGATAACTGATCATGGATTTACCCTCTCTTCCTGACAGTAACCAACCATGCTGCCTTCAACCCTCTTCCCAATCACCTAATACTTGCAAAAATCATATAATAAGTCCATTCTAATATCTTCTTCCAAAAATGCTTCATAGTCCTCAGAGGTGTGTGTTCTTCCTCATTGCAGTGAGTCAATAAACCCAGATTTGTTCAATTATTGTAGTAGTCTTGGTGGTCTTTGGTTGGAGGACATTGATATTTTATAAAAAATATTTTTGGAAAATGAGAGAAATTAAACTTCCTTTATTGTTGACTTTATAAATTGACTTCTTTGAGTGTAGGAGTTAGAAGTGTGGGAGCTAGAACAGGAGCATTGGATGAGAGTTAATTCCTGGAGGATTTGAATTTCCAAATCATGTCACTAGCGAAAGGGATGGCGTTCTGGTGGAAGTGATATTTTAGTTGTATTCTCACTAAAAAGAGAAAGCCAGTTGGGCATATGGGAAGTGGCAAGCTGTTCTGAAAGGAATATAACATGGTTGTTAAAATCGGAGAAGGGGGGGAGGAGCCACGTGGATGAAAAAGTCATTGCTTCAAGCAGAGAAGAGCAATGAATGGGAGAACCGGGCGGGGCTGAAAATCTTACAATTGTCAAGAGAAGTGGATTGGTAGCTCATAAACTAAACACAAGCATATGCTTAAAAAAAATCAAGACCTACAATAAGAGATCATATAAAAGAAGAAAATAATAAGTATAAGAACTTGGAGGAAGGAAAATAAAGATAATCTTAAGTATTTATTGAGCTAAAGACATTCAAAGATTAGTTAGAATAATCAGTTCATTCATTTGAAGGACATTTCCTGAGTGCCTCCCATTAGGAAGATATGGTAAAATGTCATCGTTTTGAAGTTTAATAACTCCCATTTGTCCCATTTGAAAACCATATCATATCCATATGCCTGAATTTAATGGTTCATTAATTACAAGCTTTGGGGATCTTTTATCCTACAAAGAGTAGAAGTGATGATTACTTAGGATTTCTATAACACCAAGAGCCGGAGAATGCTTTTAAAATGCATTTAAAATGTCTGATTCAATCATTAAGAAATGCGTTTGAAATGGAAGGAATCTTACAGAGCAAATTTAAATTATGCACAGTTTTGGTTTCTTATAAATATAATTCAAAAGAAAATCTTCAAAGTTGTAGCACAAATGCTTGATAAAAGCATAATGCTTCAAAGAGCAAGTTTTCTAGGAGCATCCTTGAATGTTTTGCTGCCTTTCTTACCAGTGAAGATGAATTTAACAACCCATGAACGAGAATTCTCTCTGAACAGAATGGCCTGAAATCAGTGGAAACTCAATTAACCAGGAAGCTCAAGAATTGGATCATCTGATTATTTGAAGTTATTAAATTAATCAACCAGAACTTCCTTTCTGATTCCGCTTTTATTGGTTGATTAGCTTTATTGGAGATCTTTCTAAAATGCATTAGACTTGTATTCCTCTTCTGCATCCAATTCTTAAAAAAAGGGAAAAAAGGCATTATTTGTAGCAATTAAAATGATGTACTCTGGAGTAACACATTTTGCTTCTAGTTCTGGCACATCATTTTGTGATGTGTGGTATGGGGAGAATTAGTTTAACTTCTGTGTATTTCATTTTCCTAGTCTGGAAAATAGGGATTAAAGAGGTACCCATTTTAATGGGCTATGTGAAGATTAAATGATACAATAGTTGTAATATGCTTAGAGCAGGGCTGGGACCCAGGAAGCACTCAATAAATGTTAGTTTTTATTATTTATTAAATAATATACTTCAGAGTCATCATTTTATCATACATCATTTTATCAATAATCAGGAGGCAATTTAGCATATTGGTTAAAGAACTGAGCTCTGTGGGTTTAAGCTTCCATCTATAAGATGTGTGACCTTGGGCAAATGAAAGACTCCATGGCTAGATTTGCCAATCTGTAAAAAGGAGAAAACAGCAATTCCTGCTTCAAAGGATTGCTGTGTTAAAGGAGACACAGACACATGAATCCCTTTATATAAATACCTGGCATACAATTAGTGTTCCCACAAATGATAGCTAGTATTGAACAGTATTATATAGTTGCAGAAATGTGGGAGTTTGGATTGAATGTATACCAGGCCTAGAGAAAAGTTTAAAAGTTTTCTTCTCTGATGATTATTTTGAAATTGCCTGTTCTGTCCTTAAGAAGTTCGTTGTGGAAAAATGTTGATTAATAAAAGACTTTAGTTAACTGGATCCAACTAATTGCAGCATTCCTTCCATGTGTGCTCTTATTCAGGCTAAGCTAATAGAATCGTTCTCATCTGGCAGGAAAGAAGCTGAAGAGGAGCTTTTCAGCCACTATTTTATTCTGCAGTTCACAGAGCAAACCAGACTCCCTTCTAGAAGGAGAGCATAGTAGGGCTTTGGGGCAGCCTGCTGAGCTCCAGCAGCCCCGGCGGTGGTGGGGAGCTGGTGCAAGGACACCATCTCCTAGAGGGTCCTCTCAAAGTGAGAGAACTGCTGTCATTTGAATACATCCCTGATGAGTACAGAGTTCCTTTTCAGATGAAAAGGCCCTCTTCTCACCATATTTCTCTGTAATCTGTCCCCTTTCAGTGGTCCACAGCTTAACAGCTTTAACACAGCATAAATTAATCAACGGGAGTTATCTCAGAAAAAGTTAGATGTTAATTCCCAAAGGCAAGGGATCAAGGACAGTGGCTGGGCAGATAGCGGGGTGGAAGAGGGGCCCTGAGTACTGGCTTTTGTGTTAATTCCTCGGGTTCAAACCCCAGCTACACCACTTCCTACCCCACACCTTCAATAGCAACCTCTCCGTGTCAGTTTCCTTATGTGCAGAGCAGGAAATGCAAGCCCCTACCTGATAGTGTGTTGCTGACATTAATGAACGAGACAATCCACATAAAGTGTTTACCAGAGTCCTTGGCACATATTAAAAACTCAATAAATAGTAGGCGACACTTTTTATTTATGGGTGAACATTCATTTGGAGTCTTAGCTAATGCTCACAGTGTAGTACAGCACACTGCTGTGTTTCATTCTTGAAGTCATCAATAGAAGTGACAGTTAATCATGGTAACACACCAGGCCACCAAACACAGCTTCAAGGGATGAAAGTTGTAGGAAACTCTTATTGCTCTCTTGGGATAAATCTTACTCTTTTCTGTCTTGAGAATTCTCATGGACTTTGTCCCGCCCATTTCCATTAGGCAAAGATTAATCAAGAAACAATCATAAGAAAGAGTCAAATGAAAACCCTCCCAGATAGCTATAACTCTGAAACAGCTAACTGGACCTTGGGAAGGATGATTTTTGGCCATGTGACCATCTGAAAGTTCTAACCCTTAGAGACATATGAAAACCTAGGGCTATTTCAGCAATTACAAAATAAAAAAACCAAAACAAACAAACAAAAAAAAAACAGGTCCACATTATTCTTTTCAGAACATTTTCACCTATAATTAACTGACAACAATTCAGGATCCAGAAGGGTTAAATAAAGAGTTGATGAAAGAATGTCAGCAGCTTCTAAAATTTATCATCTCTTTGACACTTTCTGAGATTTCTCAAGGGGTAGACTACATTAACACTGGTATGGAAATCTTTAATAAAACAGCATGCCTCTCAAAGAAATGCATCAACTAATCAGCAAATATTAATTAAGCACCTACAGTATGCAAATCATGGTGCTACATGAGACCACACTCAGCTTTCCTCCTGATGGGTATACTCTTCCTCTATGCCCAACAAGTGCATATCCTGCCCAGATACTTTCTGAAATTCAGGAAGTTCTTCCATATTTAGAGTTGAAGTTAGTCTCCCTGACATTTCCAAAATTTTCTCCTAATTGTATCATTTGGAATCTTTGCCCATTATTCTGCCACATACCCATACTTCAAATATTGGACAAAAAAGCATGGTATCTTCCATCTTCTCCAAGCCAGTAATCTCATTACTTTGACTGTTTCTCTGATGACATCAGCATTGAATTCCATCAGAAGTACTATGTAGCAGTGAAAGTGCCTTGAAAACAAGGACCATGTCTTCATTATTGTTTGCCCCTCAGTACCTAGCAGTGTCACAAATGTAGCAAGTTCTAAAGGAATATTTTTTGAGTCTAGTGGTGATAAAATGTTTGTACCTAAACTTGCTAAGCTCAAAAGTATATTGAGGCATTATAAGGAGAAGCAGATGATACGTCCTGGGATCATCTCTTAACTACAGTTAAGGATTGATATTTACATGCTGTGGATTGTTACACTCTTTCTGACTCCTGTACCATTGTAGACGATGACTGTTTTCTAACTTGACTGTTGGGGTGATTTCTGTGACACATGTGGTCAAGTCAGTATTGTACAAAGCCTGTCCTCACCAACTGTGGAGGTCCTCAAAGGAAAGACCCATTTCTCTCTCATGAGGCAGAGTATCCTGGGAATACTTCTTGGATAGCTTTATAAAGTCTGTGGATAAGCTAATACATGTAAAGAAAAGACATAGATTTTCTATACTGGCTCTCCATGCAGCATGGCTGGCCTGATTTGTCAGTGGAGTTGCCTGCCACTTTAGAATCATGCTAGGAGAAAATGTTGCTACATGGAAATTTCCAATTATTTCAGTATTCAACTTGAGTTAGTCTTTCATGAAAATGGAAATACTCCCGGGAAGATCCACCTTATAAGCATAGCAGTTCTTTATTCCTTTGGGTGAATGAGTTTTTCATATCCTTCCCTAAAATGCATGTGTGTGGACAAAGTAAGCTGGGTACAAAGGAAGAAATCACTAAGGGGGAAGATGTGCACAAAGGGAATCCTGAGGAACATCACTGCATGTGAGCCTCATGAACAGATCAATTTCCCCCCTCATTTTACGGTTAGGAGATGGAGGCTCAGAAGAAGCAGAGACATGCAGAGTTTACAGAGTTCTTTTGGTAGTCAGGACCAGAACCCAAATCTTCAGCCTCTCACCCCAGAGAGAGTAGACCATGATCTTGAGGGCAGTATCTGTGCCTTGCTTTGATTTCTATATCACCCTTTCCTAAGGCAGTACTTGGCACTTAGTAAATATTTATTGTAAAACTGAGGAATGTGCCTCTGAGCTTCCAAGATTTCTGGTGTTCTAGCACATTGGAATGGGGATACTTACCCCCTACTTCTTTTTTTCATGAAGAGGAGACTTCAATTCTACTCTCATTAGGTAGCGCCGGAGAGTACACTCCCATTTTTCCTTTTTCTCTTTGACCACACTCTTCTAAGCACTAGGAATGGCTGATCTGATGGTGAGAGCCTGATAACATTTGTGACCATGTATCAGTGGATTGGCCACTATTCCTCTAAGACAGTAAATAAGCTGAACCCCATTGCTCTCTCCTGTACTACTTGTATAATGGATGAATAAGAAGGGTCAGGGCTTGCTCTCAGCTTTCTCATCCCTTGCAGGCACAGCCCCTGGCGCCACTGCTCTAAAGGGAGACAGGTTATCTATCTCTTAACCTTGGTCTCTCTTCTGACAGCACCTGGATTTGTGAGGCAAACCACAGACTTCCATTCAGTTGGCTGATAAGGAAATCTTAGGGGCGGGGGACACCTTCAAGATCTAGTTCTCCTACAGGTAGGAGGGGAAAATATCTAGATTCAGGATTTGTTAGGTAGAGATCGCTACATTGGGTCTGGCCCCATATAAGGTCTCCATTCCAGCTTTACTGGGGACTTTAGGAAATACCGTGCCTCCATTTATAAGGAAGAAAGTTTGATTCTCCTTTAGCTCTTGGGTATATATTCTCTGCTGCACAGAACCCAGCGAGGAGGAGGGCTGATTGGTTGAGATGACTGATTTCCACACGTTGTCTACGAGATGATCAGTGAAAGAGCACAGTCTGGTGCTAGGTATAGGGAAGGCACATCATAGACACATTATATTAAAGCTGGAGTTTTCTTTCTATTTATTACTGAATCCTTACAAAACAGCACTTTATATTTTTTTAGTTTGACTTAAGAATGAGTTAATTTTATTTAATTTTATTTATTTTTAATTTTATTTTTTATTGAAGTATAGTTGAATTACAATGTTGTGTTAATTACTGCTGCACAGCAAAGTGACTCAGTTATATATAAACATACATTCTTTTTCATATTCTTTTCCATTATGGTTTATCATAGGATATTGAATATAGTTCCCTGTGCTATACAGTAGGACCTTGTCGTTTAGAATGGATAAACAACAAACCTTTTTACCTTTCCAAACTGCATTTTAACTATCATAACTCTATATCTAAAATTTTAGGTGACTTCCAGAATCTTTTTAGCTAATATTAGTTTTTAAATGTCTGCCTAAGGAGTACCATTCCCACTATTTGACCTGACCCTGTTCTTCTCAATTTTCTCCTCTATGCAGTAATTAGACAAAACTGTAAAACATATATAGTGGCTAAGGAATCTTCCTCATTGAAGAAGAATGGAAGCATGTGAACAGTGAAAGAAGGTCTCATCAGTAGTGCTGGAGATTCAGGGTCAGTTCAGTGAGCACATGCTACCACTCACGGTTCTTTTCAAGGGGTCTTGTAAACAGAGTAAACACAAAGACCTGAGCTAAACGGCAACCTAGCAGTTTGCTGATGGTAAAGCTCGATGGGAGGATAACGGAGCCGTCTACCTCCCAACTGATGTAGACATCCTCCCAATTAAAGGCAAAGTCACTTCGGAAAGACATGCATCCCTTCCAAGAGGAGAGACTCCATGTCACCACAGGGAAATAAAGAGGGGTGAGAACAGGGAAGGAGAGGAAAGAAAGAAAAAGAAAGAAAGAAAGAAAGAAAGGAAGGAAGGAAGGAAGGAAGGAAGGGAGGGAGGGAGGGAGGGAGGGAGGGAGGGAGGGAGGAAGGAAGGAAGGAAGGAAGAAAGAAAGAAAGAAAGAAAGAAAGAAAGGAAGAGAGGAAGAGAGAAAGAGAGAAGGAGAGAGAGAGAAAGAGAGAGAGAGAAAGGAAGGAAGGAAGGAAGGAAGAAAAAGAAAGAAAGAAAGAAAAAAAGAAAGGAAGAAGGAAGGAAGGAAGGAAAGAAGGAAGAAAGAAAGGAAGAAGAGAAATGTTTCCTTTTTAGGTCGCTACTGGTCTTGGGGCCCCTAGATGTCAGATTCTCTCTATTTTTCCAATCAGAGAGATCACTTTCTCCCTGGAGAATAATCCAGTGAAGGGCTTGAACGAATTAATGGAAAGTTTTCCCCTTACATGCCTCATTCAGGGAGAAGCTTAGGAGTATCCATAAGTGGAAGAGTACTTGCTCCTACAAAAGACAAGAAGTAAAAGACTAAAGCAGAACATCCAAGTAGATACAGGTCTAGAAGAGGATCTCCCCTTCATAGCAGGGCTATAAAATACTGTATATGCCACAAATCTGGGATTCTCACAGAATTTCTCCTATATAATGTATATAGTTAAATACCTTTTTATTGCTCCTCTATTGTTCTTGTTGTTTCACATATTTTGCCAACTACACAAAGTGACATCTGATGTCTCTTTGCTTCCAAATACCCAAGCTTTCACTGTACTATGAATATTATAGACGATTAGGAAATATTTTTGACAAATTGAATACAAACATTTCCCCTGACCACCACCAAATGGGATGGTATTTGTGAAAAGGCTGTGGAGGGAGGAATACTCTACAGCACTCCATAAACATAACATAGGTGTAATGTCGTACAGCTGTTAAAGATTCTTGAGTTTGAAATCATTTTATTGGGTACAGAAAATCAGCTTGGAGATGAAACACTTGCTGAAATAATTTTGCATGTTATCCTAATGGGGTTTGCAGCTTAAATAGAAAAAAAGGAAATGGAAGGTGACCACTTTCCTTTTGTATGTAACAACTTTATTGAGTTCCATGCCATACAATTCACCCACTTAAATTGTACAATTCAATGATTTTTAGTATATGAAAGAGTTATTTAACTATCACCACCATCCACTTTAGGACATTTCATCACCCGCAGAAGTAACTCCAAACCCCTTTAGCAGTCACTCCTCATTCCTCAGCTCAATCCCCCCAAACCCTAAGTCCCAGGCAACCACTAATCTACTTTCTTTCTGTATATGTTTATTTCCTAGACATTTCAAATAAATGAAATTATACAATATGTAGTTTTTTGCAATTGGCTTCTTTCACTTGGCATAATGTTTTGAAAGTTTATCCATACTGCAGCAAGTATTAGTACTTCTTTCCTTTTTTTGGCTGAATATTATCTACGTGTATGAATATACCACATTTTATTTATTCATCAGTTGATGGACATTTGAGTTGTCTCCACTTTTTGGCTATTATGAATAACACTGCTATGAACATCTGTGCATAAGTTTTTATGTGGACATATGTTTTCATTTCTCTTGGACATACACCTGTAGGTAGAATTGCTGGGTCTTATGATAACCCTACATTCAGCATTTTTGAGAACTGTCAAACTGTTTACCAAAGCAGCTGCACCATTTTACAACTCCACCAGCAATGTATGAAGGGCTCCAATCCTCCACAACCTTGTCAACCCTTGCTACAATCTGATTTTTTAATTTTAACAATCCTGATATCTACAATGTGTTGTAGTGGTTTTGGTTTGCATTTCTCTAATAACTAATGATGTTGAGCATCTTTCATACTTTTTTGGACATTTGTTTATCTTCTTAGGTTAAATATCTATTCAAATCCTTTGCTCTTTTTAATATTGGGTTATTTGTCTTTTTATTAATAAGTTGTAATAGATCTTTTTACATATTCTGAATAAAAGTCTCTTATCAGATATATAATTTGCAAATATTTGCCCATTATTTGCAGTTCCCATTCTGTGAGTCGTCTTTTCACTTTCTAGATAGAATCTTTTGAAGTGCAAAAGTTTTTAATTTTGAGGCAGTCCAATTTATCCATCTTTTGTTGCTTTTGCTTTTGGTGTCATATCTAAGAAGGCTTTGCTTAACCAAGGTCATGAAGAGTTACTCCTACATTTTCTTCTAAGAGATTTATAGTTTTAGGTCTTTCATTTAGGCCTATGATCCATTTTGAGTTCAATTTTACTTACAGTGTGAAGTCCAACTTTATTCTTTTTCATGTGGATATCTAATTGTCCCAGTATCATTGGTTGAAAATATTATTTTTTCCCCATTGGATTATCTAGGCATCTTTGTCAAAGAATCAATTGACCATAAATGCAAGAATGTATTTCTGGAGTCTCAATTCTATTCCATTGACCTGTATGTCTATACTTGTGCCAGTTCCACTGTATCTTCATTGCTGTAGCTTTATGTTAAGTCTTCTAATCTACGAACATGGAATGTCTTTCCATTTACTCAGGTCTTTTAAAGTTTTTTCAATAGTGTTGTGCAGTTTTCAGAGTACAATTTTGCATAGCTTTTGGTATATTTATTGCTCAGAATTTTATTCTTTATGATGCTATTATGAATGGAATTGTTTTCTTAAATTCATTTTTGGATTGTTTATTGTTAGTGTATAGAAGTACAATTGACTTTTGTATACCGATCCTGCAATATTGCTGGACTCCTTAATTAGTTCCAGCCATTTTTTGGTAGATTCCTTAGGATTTTCTGTAATGAGATCATGTCATCTCCAAATAGAGATAATTCCTCCTTTCAATATGAATGCCTTTTATTTCATTTGCTTGCCTAATTGCCCTAGCTAAAACATCCAGTACAATGTTAAATAGAAGTGGTGAGGGCAGATATCCTTGTGATGTTCCTAATCTTAAAGGAAAAGCGTTCATCAAAAATACTATGTTAGGTTTGGGTTTTTCACAGATGCTTTCTATCAGGTTGACAAAGTTCCCATCTAGTACTGGTTGGTTGAGTGTCTTTTATCATAAAAGGGTGCTGAGGTTTGTCAAATGCCTTTTCTATGTCTATTGAGATGATCATGTCTTTTCTGACCTTTATCCTATTGATATAGCATTTTACATTAACTGATTTTCAGATATTAAACTAACCTTGCATTTATGGGATAAATTCTACTTAGTCGTGGTGTATAATCCTATTTATATGCTGCTGGATTTGATTTGCTCATATTTTGTTAAGACTTTTTTGCATTTATACTCCTAAGAAATATTGGTCCATAGTTTTCTTTCCTTGTGATGTTTTTGGTTTTGGAATCAGGGTAATACTGGCCTCAGAGAATGATTTGGGAAGTGTTCTCTTCCCTTTATATTTCTTAAGTACAAAAATTGTTCCTACCTCTCATATCTTGCCAGGCAACCTTCTTCATTTTGTTTATAAATTATAGCATATCTAAACTTCCTCATCAGTCAGCACTTAGGAAAGTACCTAGGTGATTTGAACCAATTTATCCTCATAATCAAACAGTATTTATAATGCTCCCACATGATTTAAACCAATTTAGTATTCCTATGAGAGAAGTCAGGTGTGAGAGAGAGAGAGAGATGGTGTGTGTGTTGCAGATGTACAGCAGTTAAGTACAGGGAGGGAAGGAATGTCTGGAGGATACTTACCCTCCAAGGAGCAGACAGCTTGGTTCTTAGACCAGAATAAAATCTCAGTATTTCACAAATCACTCTGTTTATTATTATGGTTATTATCATTATCATTGTTTGGTATCCTACCTTTAGACTCTAAGAAGTGAGCCTTCGTGTTGAATCTTCTAAATCTTGCTTCTTTTCTTCTCCTTCCTACCAGAGGTTTTTGTCCTCCCTCCTTCCCTCCTTCCTTTCTTTTTTTTAGAACTAAATCTGCTACCAGCCTGAGATAAGCTCAATGGAGATAACCCATTGATGCCTTAAAAATAAAATAAGCATGGGAATCCAATAAGAATCCAACGCAGGGGACACGGGTTCGAGCCCTGGTCCAGGAAGATGCCACATGCTGCGGAGCAACAAAGCCCGTGTGCCACAACTACTGAGCCTGTGCTCTGGAGCCTACGCACCACAACTACTGAAGCCCGGGAGCCTAGAGCCCGTGCTCCGGCCACAAGAGAAGCCACCACGATGAGAAGCCCTCGCACCGCAACGAAGAGTAGCCCCCGCTCGCCATAACTAGAGAAAACCCCCGCATAGCAGCGAAGACCCAACGCAGCCAAAAATACATAAATAAATAAATAAGTAAATAAAAAAATAAAATTAACAAGTCAATAACTAAAGTTAGAGTGTTATTTTCTTAACTGAATTCATATTTCCCACTTACTCTTGTGAAATCACTAGGGAATTAAAGATTTTACAAACAACAACAACAATAACAACAGCAACAACACAAATACCTTGTATGATTTTGGATAAATTAACATTGTCTGGCTCCTCTTACAACACTAGGCTTTACTGAAATGCTTCATTTTAAATGCTGTAAAATTATAATCCTTTAATTCCTAAATACCTGCTGTATATCAACGTTTCTATTTTTAAATAATCAAATTCAACAGGTATTGTAGTAACTAGTTTGTTCTGGGTATTAGGGATTAGAGAAAGAAGGTTCGGATAACTTTTATTTTGAGGGGTTTACAGTCTCATTGAAAAAAGGCATATATTTAAGAAATAATTAAATAAGAATTCGAGATACTTTAATCCAGGGTAACAGGCACTTGTTTACCTACTATGTTCAAGGCACTGCATGTCACTCAGAGGTGAAACTACAAGAGCTCAGGAAAATGAACACATGGGAAAGCTGAAATGAAGAAAACGCTTCCAGAACACAGAAAGACGATGAGGGTATGGACTGATAAGGAATGGAGGCATTAACAATGATTTCAGCCTGAAGATTAATTAGCAATTGTTTTCCCTTCCATTTCAAACAAAGCAGCCAATTTAAAAACTGTCAGCTAGTTTTCTTTACTCTGATTTCCTTTTAATCACATATAAATAAATCCAAATTCTAATCTTTCTTTTTCTCTTTTGTTGGTATAATTGTCAAATGTCTTACCCTGAGTCGATTTCATACGCTCATAAGTAACCCATGCACACTTACGTATCATGAAAAACTCGATGTTTTTCTTTCTTCTAAAGTACAAAGGATACATAGAGAATCCAAAAGATGCTACCAGAAAACTACTAGAGCTAATCAATGAATTTGGTAAAGTAGCAGGATACAAAATTAATGCACAGAAATCTCTTGCATTCCTGTATACTAATGATGAAAAATCTGAAAGTGAAATTAAGAAAACACTCCCGTTTACCATTGCAACAAAAAGAATAAAATACCTAGGAATAAACCTACCTAAGGAGACAAAAAACCTGTATGCAGAAAATTATAGGACACTGATGAAAGAAATTAAAGATGATACAAATAGATGGAGAGATATACCATGTTCTTGGATTGGAAGAATCAACATTGTGAAAATGACTCTGCTACCCAAAGCAATCTACAGATTCAATGCAATCCCTATCAAACTACCACTGGCATTTTTCACAGAACTAGAACAAAAAATTTCACAATTTGTATGGAAACACAAAAGACCCCGAATAGCCAAAGCAATCTTGAGAACGAAAAATGGAGCTGGAGGAATCAGGCTCCCTGACTTCAGACTATATTACAAAGCTACAGTAATCAAGACAGTTTGGTACTGGCACAAAAACAGAAATATAGATCAATGGAACAGGATAGAAAGCCCAGAGATAAGCCCACGCACATATGGTCACCTTATCTTTGATAAAGGAGGCAAGCATATACAGTGGAGAAAAGACAGCCTCTTCAATAAGTGGTGCTGGGAAAATTGGACAGGTACATGTAAAAGTATGAAATTAGAACACTCCCTAACACCATACACAAAAATAAACTCAAAATGGATTAAAGACCTAAGTGTAAGGCCAGACACTATCAAACTCTTAGAGGAAAACATAGGCAGAACACTGTATGACATAAGTCACAGCAAGATCCTTTTTGACCCAGGTCCTAGAGAAATGGAAATAAAAACACAAATAAACAAATGGGACCTAATGAAACTTAAAAGCTTTTGCACAGCAAAGGAAACCATAAACAAGACCAAAAGACAACCCTCAGAATGGGAGAAAATATTTGCAAATGAAGCAACGGACAAAGGATTAATCTCCAAGATTTACAAGCAGCTCATGCAGCTCAATAACAAAAAAACAAACAACCCAATCCAAAAATGGGCAGAAGACCTAAATAGACACTTCTCCAAAGAAGAGATACAGATTGCCAACAGACACATGAAAGAATGCTGAACATCATTAATCATTAGAGAAATGCAAATCAAAACTACAATGAGGTATCATCTCACACCGGTCAGAATGGCCATCATCAAAAAATCTAGAAACAATAAATGCTGGAGAGGGTGTGGAGAAAAGGGAACACTCTTGCACTGTTGGTGGGAATGTAAATTGATACAGCCACTATGGAGAACAGTATGGAGGTTCCTTAAAAAACTAAAAATAGAACTACCATATGACCCAGCAATCCCAATACTGGGCATATACCCTGAGAAAACCATAATTCAGAAAGAGTCATGTACCAAAATATTCATTGCAGCTCTGTTTACAATAGCCAGGACATGGAAGCAACCTAGGTGTCCATCATCGGATGAATGGATAAAGAAGATGTGGCACATATATACAATGGAATATTACTCAGCCATAAAAAGAAATGAAATGGAGGTGTTTGTAATGAGGTGGATGGAGTTAGAGTCTGTCATACAGAGTGAAGTAAGTCAGAAAGAGAAAAACAAATACAGTATGCTAACACATATATATGGAATCTAAGGGGAAAAAAAAAAAAAGAGGTCATGAAGAACCTAGTGGCAAGATGGGAATAAAGACACAGACCTACTAGAGAATGGACTTGAGGATATGGGGAGGGGGAGGGGTGAGATGTGACAGGGTGAGAGAGTGTCATGGACATATATACACTACCAAATGTAAAATAGATAACTAGTGGGAAGCAGCCGCATAGCACAGGGAGATCAGCTCGGTGCTTTGTGACCACCTAGAGGGGTGGGATAGGGAGGGTGGGAGGGAGGGAGATGCAAGAGGGAAGAGATATGGCAACATATGTATATGTGTAACTGATTCACTTTGTTGTAAAGCAGAAGCTAGCACACCATTGTAAAGCAATTATACTTCAATAAAGACGTTTAAAAAAAATAAAAAATAAAAAATAAAAAAAAAAAAAATAAAGTACAAAGGAAACATAGTTTCACATAGTGCTCTCTGTTTAAAGCTAGGAAAATAACTTGTTCTCAGAGCTTTCTAAGAAGAGTTTTTCTGGCATTATTTTGACCCATGGGCTAAGGGTCTGGTCAGCATGTTCACAAATACCCGGAGAATTTAAGTAAAACTCCTCAATAACCAATTTCTGCACATGCATTTAATTAAAAAACAAGGTATAACTTCTTTTTGACTTTTGAAACTTTTTCCCCTCCCTCTAGTTTTAACCTGTCAGTGGAGAGAGTCAGTTCAGATGAAAAGAAGTTGCTAAGATGCAACTATTAAGCGTTCTTAAGTTGAGTACAAAGATGAGCCCAATGTGTACAAATTTTTTCAACTGGAAACTTGACTTGTTTTCTTGAATATTAAAAGGAAAAGAAAAAATTACTTGTGATGGTGTCTTGGCTCAGGCACAGAAGTTTCTATAAGGAAAAGGACTTGCTTATTCACTTATTCTTTTATTCAATATATATTTATTGAGTGTATACTATGTACTAAGCACTATTATAGGCATTAGGGATACAGCAGTGATGAAGACAGAGGTGGTCTCTGCTCTCGTGGGGCTTAATTCTAGTGAAGAAGACAAATAATAAGTACTAAGATAAATAAGCACTACATATAACGTGTTATATATTGGTCAATCAGGAAAACAAGCAGAAAAAGGGGAGTTAATATGTGTCTGGGGTAGAGGTGGGAAATTTTAGAGAGAGTGAATAAGAAAGACCTTACCATAAAGATAACTTTTGGAAGATGGCCACAAAGAAGTGAAGAAACAGCTGTGATGTCTTCATGAGAAGAGTATTCTAGGCAGAGGAAACATTAAGTTCAAAGGCACTGAGTCAGGAATCTGCCCGATATCGGCAAGGAACAGCCCAAGGCCAGTGTGGGCTGGAGTGGACCGAGAGCAGGGAGGATGGATGGGAGGTGAGCTCAGAGAGATCAAGATGAGGGACAGATGCAGCCATGCAGATCACAGTGAAGACTCTGGCTTTTACGTGGAGTAAGATGGGAGGCCACTGAACAAGATCACCTTGGTTGCTGGGATGAGAATAGAAGGCAAGGGTGCAGGGGAAAAAGGATCAGTACAGCTAGGAGGTCTTTGCACGAATCTAGGCAGTACAGATGTGTCATCTAAAGCTGTGACTCTGATTACCTAGGGCAGGGGTTGGCAAACTAGCCTGCCGCCCCAAAGCTGCTTCCTCCTGTTTGGGAAATAAATTGTATTGGAACACATTTATATGCTCATTCATTTACCTTTTGCCTACGGCTTCTCGCCCCCTACAACGGCAGAGCTGAGCCATTGAGACAGAGACTGCATGACTAGCACAGTTGAAAATATTTAGTATTTGGCCCTTTACAGGAAAAAATTTGCCCACCTCTGACTTAGAATCTACTGGGAGGAGGATTACAGCAGGGAAGATGCCTTCTGGATGTACAAAACGGCATGGGCACAAACCACCGTTTCTCTTCATTACAATTCTGTATAGTGTATGCACTTTGCGGAAGGTGGAGAGAATTATATCTGGGTGTTAGTAAATGGGACAAAATGAAAATAAGATTCATCTTTCAATAACGGATAATGGAGAAATCATTCGTTCACTCAAGAAATATTCTTTGCAAATGCCATTTATCATTTAATGAGCTAGAAAGACATCAAATAAATAAACACGCAAGTAAATATATAATTACAAAAGCACTAAGTGCCATGAAGAAAAGGACTGGGTTCAATGGAGAGAACAACAAGGGACATACTTTATATCAGGGGAGGTCAAAAGAAATGCCATTTGAGGTGAGCCCTGAAGGATGAGTGGGAGGGAAAGATAGCGGAAGCATTTCATGTACAAGGAACAGGATGTACGCAGGTGGTGAATTGGAGGGAGAATTAGAAGAACTAAGAAGAAAAGACACACACACACACACACACACCTTATGTGCACACACATATGTGAATGGCTGAGTCAGGAGGAAAGAGTCATGGAACGTGGTTGGGGATAACAGTGTGGCTTGGAAAATACTGGGCTTTTGTAGATCACGTGAAGGAGTTTTGATTTTATTGTAAGTCCAATGGGGAGCCACTGAAGGATGCAAGGCAAAAAAGGCATGATTAGTTCTGCTTTTGATACAGAATTCTGGCTCCATGAGGATAATGGAGCGAAGGGGGTCAAGAATCAAAGTCCAGCAAAGTCCAGTTAGGAGGTGGTGTGCAGTGAGTGGCTCAGGAGACAGATGATGACAGAGGTTTATACTAAGTTGGTGTCTGTAGTTTAATTCACAATTTATTGAATTTTTACTATGAACAAAATGTTATTCTTGGTTCTGTGTTGGGGGGAGGTAATGATAAATGAAGATAGTCTCTGCCTTGGACAAAACTATAGCTCTGAAGAGTGAGAAAAGTGTACAAATACTTGTTATATGTAGTCAACTCTGAAACATTCTTATGACAGCTTGAAAGAGTACTATTGGAGACCAAGGGAAGGAAAATTTCCACTGGCTTCGCTGGTGAAAGAATCTTAGTCACCACTGTATTTCCAATGCTGAGCACAGTCTCTCGATACCGCCCAAATAAGACAGACTTGGGAAATGTTGAGAGAATGGCCTGAATCATGTCTCTGGATTCTTGTCTTGTTCATTATTTCCAAACGCTAATTGCAGTAACTTGATGAGCCAACCTCAGCTCCTTTCTACGTTGCTCTGTTGCTACCAGTCAGCCTGTTTTCTTGCCACCAGACCTTCCTCACACCATGATAGGACAGTCTGCCAGGACAACTGTGCCCCTCCCTGTGCTAGCAGCTTGCTTGCCTTTATGCCGGCATTGCCAGGTGTTTCTTGTGTCTGTCCTCACAGTGTGGAAGGGAGCCAAGAATGAGAAGCAAGTACGCCAAACAAAGTTGAAATAGTTTACAGAAGCCCAGGACCTGACAAGTGTATCCTGTCTTGTGGCCAAGAGTTACTCAATTCAGTTTGGATCTATATGAGGGTCCCGCCCCTCCATGAGTGCTTTCACACACTAGATGTTTAATAAACATTAATTAAATTAAAAAAACACAAAGTAAAACGCAAGACATTTCAGTTAATCCACTTCAAAGCAGGCACTGCACACAATAAAGAGTATTCAGGGTGCTTTCCTGCTGCTAGTGAGAGGGGGTGCCCAGCCCCATTCTTCGTCTTGCCCTCCAAGCTGGAATCACTTCCACTCGTGGGATGAGTCTCACCGAGCACAAGCCAACTCAGGAAGAGAGTATAATACAAACCTTAATATAACCAAGAGCTGGAGCCTGAATTAGCCTACGGGCATAGTCTATGGATCTTTGAGGGAAAAAATAGAGTACTGATGAAAGCCGAGTATTTGGAGCCTGAATTCTCTCATTTTCTTTCTTTACACTGCCATATTCAGGCTGTGTGACATTGGACAAATTTCTTAACTTCTCTGAATCCTAATTTCTTCCTTTATAGAAGGAGAATAATGAAATCTTCCACACAGGACAAAGCCTTTAATGTAAATCTTGACATGAGATCAGCATGAGATGATCAGCTATGGTGAAATCCTGTGGTGATGTGGCTCATTTTGGAAATGTTGGATATAAGGAGATTGGCAGTTTCCCCTAGCAGGCTCACCCCCATCATTTCACTAACTTTATAATAGTGTGACCTTGACAATTTTGGACCCCACTTACAGATTACGGTTGGTTTTACTATGTTATTATATATTGAGTTATAATATTGCTCATGCAGAAACCTGCTATGAATCATGTCAGTCTGAGAAAGAGACAGAAAATTTCAACTCTGACGTGTTTCCCCCATCTTTGTTTTCCAAAGGAGGACCGTGTTGAATAGCATACATCAATATAATGTTTGTATTTTGTTCTTTCCCCTTAAACACCCTTTGAAACAAACATGCCTTCAAATCGTGGACGCAGTTACAGGTTTCTACTGGCCAAGTGGAATTGGTAGGAAGGGATTTTGGAAATGACTGCTTGGAACTGAGAAAACTTTTCTCAGTAGAAGACTGTTTACCTCCCCATGGAGTCAATAATAACATTTTTGTTATTATTCATTCAGGTTCATGCAGGTTCCCAGGAGCACAGCCACAGGGAAGAATGTGTTTTGTTAATGATTATAACAATTACTGCTGTTATTGAAGTGAGACTTCTAGTTTTAGATAAGATGGAGAAGACTTACTTCTTGCTCCATCTCTTGCTAAGTATAATTATAAAATCCCTGGACATAATACAACTAACAAACACAAGAAGACTTTGAAAGGTGGAATGAAGATGGTATACTGACCAGGGACCTTGGGACATTAACAACAGGGGTGATTTCCCTGTGCTTTCTTTTTGCCTCCCATGCATCCTGGGCTTAGTGCTGGGATTGGTGCAGGATTCTGGAGAAGCCCTTAATTTAGAAGTGCCAAAAGACACAGACCAAAACAAAATCCCCCATAATCAGCTCCCTCTAGACAAGACCAGAAAGTGGGTGATCCAGCAGGATGGCAAAATTTTTGACAATATCCACCTAACTCCAGCCAAACATCCTGAAGAAACCATGCCCTCTCCCCTCACTCCCCTGTGGTGCTGGCAGAGATGGAGTGGGAGCCTGGACCTCCCATTCTACCTAGAAGTAGCACATGCATGGCAAGGGAGCAGGCAGCTCTCCGATGCCCCTGCAGCCAGGGTGGTGTCAGCAAAGACTCTGGGGGAAACCTGGACTCCATGACTCCCAATCCCAGCTGTGCTCCTCTCTCTATCAGTTAGAGAGCGAGGGCAGGATTTTGGAGAAGGAGCTGGAGAAAAGATTTCTTTAAACCTTTGTGTGGGCAGATCCCTCATAACTCACACGTGAAACTGGTCAGAATTTAAGACAGAAATACATTGTAGGGACTTCCCTGGTGGTCCAGTGGTTAGGACTTTGCCTCCCGGTGCAGGGGGTGCGGCTTCGATCCCTGGTCGGGGAGCTAAGATCCCACATGCCTCTCGGCCAAAAAACCAAAACATAAAGCAATATTGTAACAAATTCAATAAAGACTTTAAAAATGGTCCACATCAAAAAAAATCTTAAAAAAAAAAAAAGAAATATTGTAGAACACTGCCCAAGATTTCATGTTGGCCTCTGAGTAGTCCACACACAAAGCAGACTAGATTATCACTACATAGGCTGTGAAGACTAAGTTCTTTGGGACCACAGCCCACAAAAGTAGGACAAGACCTGCATGAGAGACCTAAAGAGAGACTCAGCTAAAAGCAGATTAAGATCCGGAGTCATATACTCTGATGCTCCAAATGTCCAGATACTGTATTGGTGTCACTGGACACTCTGATGGCCATCAACCAACTTCCAGCATTGTCCCCACTCTTCAGCTTTTGCTCATTTGACATGACCTGTAAGTTGGGATTTTGTCTTCCTTTTCCTGCTTAGAGCTCGGAGCCCTGATTCTAACTGCCCCCCATCCCTCACCCTGGGACATTGACTAACGTTTTCAGGAGAGATAACTGTTCTACGTGTTCCCAGCAATGGGTAGACTCTTGTGGCTGGATCAACTGAATAGAATTATGATGCTGTCCCAGTTTTTTGGGGGGGTGCTCGTTGTACATATGACCCAAATTGTCCTAGGGCTGGGTCAGTTTCCCTGATGGCACTCTTCGTCAACCCAATCTGGGCTAGAATTACTCCTCCTCTCCAATAACCCAGGCTGTTGAAATCTAACCATGGTTTCTGCCAATATTGTCCTAACACAATGTCCTGGTTTCTACCAGAAATGAAAATTTAGCCCACCAAATATTTTTTTTCATATCTAATTATGCCACAATTCTATAAATTCAGCCACTGAGGACCCATATATTTCCTACTAACTTCAATTCATGAAATATCTGTTTTAATAACTTTTTTCCTGACAGTGAATGTAAAACCGTGGGTGGCTAATGATCTGTTTGAGGAGATTACAATATGTGAATAATGGAGTAATGGTAGTGATGTAAGCAGAAAAGACATAATGGTTCCCTTGTTCTAAAAACCTCTCTCACTTAAGAATGCTACACAAAATGAATGTCAGACTACCTAGCGGGGAGCCTGGTGTACAGTGGGTGCTAATATATATTTACTGAAATTAAAACCATAAATTATGTTAAATGGTTTGTTCACACTAATGGATACACACTTGGAATGAGGATACACACTCATTCCAAATTTTGGCTAGGCACTTGGAATTTAGTTGGGAGGTAGAGGTATACGTTCTGTTTTGTTTAAAGGAGCTGTTTTGCCTTTTATGTTCATTAGGTTTTTGTTTATTCATCAACTACCTCTTTATCTTTCCATCAATGCATGCCCTTTGGTTTGAAACTAGGTCCTGGAAGCTAGAACAAAGGAAACTAAACAGCACCTGGTTTTCTGATCCCAAGTATTTGTGACATCTTTCTCTTTAAGATGGGTTGTTCCATGATTACCTCAGAAAACAGCAACAGCAAACAAATAAAAACAGAGGCATGGGGGCTCATTCCTGGCATTGCTTGGATCAGAAACAACTGGAGTTGTCAGTGACAGGCTCATTCTGCCACACCTACAATGGCTGTGTTTAAAGACATCAGCATGAATGAGAACAATATATGTGTATGTGTAACGGATCACTTTGCTGTATGCCTGAAACTAACACAACATTGTAAATCAACTATACTCCAATAGAAAATAAAAATTTTTAAAAAACTTTCAAAAAAAATAAAAACATCAGCAGAAGAGGAACAACCACAGCCACCATACCTCCCACACCATCAACCCACTGCTGGTGGGACTCAGGCATCACAATCCCATTTTTCTTCATTCTCCATTGTTCTAATTTCCTTCTGCAATCCATTTCATGCTTCCATCTCTTCCCAGCTTTATTTTTTTTCTAGTTTTTGACTTTTTTTTTAGATTTCCTTGGCAAAGTTTGTCCTTCCTTTCTTCCTCCTTTCATCTGTCCCTTCCTTCCTTGTCTTCTATTTCACGACCTTAGGACATTACATACTGTGGTTGTAATTCTGCATCGACTTGACTGGATTAAGGGATTCCCAGAGAGCTGGAAAAACATTATGTCTGCGTGTGTCGGTGAGGTTGTCTCCAGAAGAGATTAGTATTTGAGGTGGTAGACTGAGTGAGGAAGATGCTCCTCATCAGGGCGGGCAGGCATCATCCAAGCCACTGAGGGCCAGGGTAGAACAAAAAGGCAGAGGAAGGGCAAGTTCACTCTGTTGGTTTGCAATCTGGCCCCTGTACATGGAAGGCAGGGAGAGACAGAAGAGCTAGAAGAGCTACTCCAGATTGAGAGGTGGCAGGTTTAATAAGAAAGGGAACTTACATACGAGGCTTGTCCTGCGTGGCTGCAAGACAAGTAGATCTCCCCACCTACCCATCATAATCTTAAACGTTTATAGAGAGGCCTTAACTGGGTTCAGTCACATACTCAGTCCAGATGGTCTCAATGACACCTTACCTTCTCGAGGCTGTGTCCTTGGAAAGGCTGCTAGTATGGAGATGGTAGGCGGAACATACATTCTAAACACAGGGAGGGGCTCAGGAACCTCCAATTGTCCAGATTTAGCTCAAGGGTCAACCGGTGGTCATAGTCTCTTGATAACCATATCCAAGAACTCTCTCTGTCTGAGCTAAGACATCTACCTTCTTCTGCCCTTGGACATGGGCATTCCTGGTTCTCAGGCCTTCAGACTCAGACTGGGATTTACACCATTGGCCCCTTAATTCTTGGGCCTTTGGACTTGGACTGAATTACACCAAGGGGGAAGAGGGTGCAGAGAAGGGGGGCTTTCCTGGTTCTCCAGCTTGCAGAGAGCAGAACGTGGGACATAGCCTCCATAATCACATGAGCCAATTCCTATAGCAAATCTCATATATATATACTTCTTATTGATTCTGTGTCTCTGGAGAATACTGACTACTGCACACGTCATAGCCCCTGGCTCTGACTTGGCCTGAGAAATGTCAGGTTCAGTATCTCAAGTTTATGTCTCCAATATCTTGAGAGGCACTCTGAAATAAGCTGCTATTGACATTTCAATAAATCCTTTTGTATTTAGCTGCTCTTAGGAACTCATTAATAACTAATCAATATTTATGACATCTGACCAGAAGTGGTGAGCCCTGAATGGGGGATAATTAAGATCTCAGCACTTCTCCATTACTGTTTGTTTGTTTGTTTTGCATCTCACTCTCTTTATTTTATTTTTTTTAACATCTTTATTGGAGCGTAATTGCTTTACAATGGTGTGTTAGTTTCTGCTGTATAACGAAGTGAATCAGCTATACATATACATATATTTACTGAATGTGTAAAGCACTTCGATTCTCTCTAAGACTTTCCTGGTTGCAGACATTGGCATATGTATATTGCTTAATTAGCTAATATTTTGGTGTTTTGCTTTTGCCATCTATTCACTTTATGATATTACAGGCCAGCAAAGGAGATGCTATTTACCTCCTGTCTCACCTGCCCAAGATATTTGCTGCCATTGGAGTTACTCAAAGCACCCTCCCCAGGATAGTGAATTGATCAGTTCAAACCTGTGCCCTCTGTAGTGTGGACAACCATAGCACACAGGCAGGACACACTGCTTGTGAATATTTATGTTCCTAAAAGCAGAGCTTTAGCTCTCATTTTTTGGAGTGTTTATTTTCTTTCCTAATTTTCCCTAAATAAGCAAAATCAGGTTTTTACTTGATAAAATCCTTCAGAAAAAGCTTTCCATTCTAAGTTAATTTTCTCTTCCTACATGTTTCCATGTAAATAATAAAGAGAATGTGTTTGAAAAATGTGTACTTTTAGCAGTGCTAGAAACTCTGGTTCTCTGAATCAAGATAGCCCTTGTGAGCTGCAAACTCTAAACCTTTTCTACTTCCTGGTATGGCTTTATCCACAGCCCTCTCTCCCAAACCTTAGCATCTCTTCCCTAAATATCCCTTATTCTAAGAGATGTGTAGTCTTCTCTCTTGGTCAGAGATAATCATGTGCTTCAAGATGCTAAGAGGTTTTGAAGAAAAATAAGACCTTTATTGATAGTTTGGATAGAAGGGCATGTTCTAACTATTTTGAATTAAAAACAACCACCCCCTCATTATGTATAAGAATCTATTCACAGTGCAGTGTGCCAGGCACTGTTCTAGGCACCAGAGATACAGGAGAGGACAAAGTTGACAAAATACACCCCCTTATGAAGCTTATGTTCTCATGGGGAAGACAGACATTCAACAACAACAAGGACAAGTAGTTGAATATACCAATCAAGTCAACAAGTGATCAGAACTTGTGATGGTCACTTGCTCACTGCTCTTGGATCCATTCCCAATCTTTCCCCTGGAAATTACACTTCTGAGGGTCCCCTGCTCTCTGGCTTTCAGCTAGTTTTGGCCAAAGGGAGGCATTAATAGGAGACTGGAGGGCAAGAGGGAGGGAAAATCCAGGGCATTTCTCCTCCTTTCTCTTGTTTCAGGCAGTGCATCATACAAAAGCTATGTTCCCTTTATATCGGCTGCCTCTCCTCTCTATATAAGCTACTTGGTGAATCCACCCCTCACCCTCCCTCCAAGGGCAGCCCTTGGGCTCTGGTGATACATGTACTCAAGTTCTAAGGTTCATGGGGCTTCCCTGGTGGTCCAGTGGTTAGGACTTGGCGCTTTCACTGCCGAGGGCCCAGGTTCAATCCCTGGTCGGGGAGCTAAGATCCCACAAGCCGTCCAGCGTGGCCAATTAAAAAAAAAAAAAAAAAATTCTAAAGGTCAAAGCAGCTTCCTGTTCTTCCTAATCTTTGTGTTGCCTCTTCTGATAACTTTGTGCCTATTTGCTTACATTGCAGTCCTTCTTTTGGACCACTTAGTGTGGACTTCCCCACCCCCCCCCAATATTGGACCTTGCCTAACACAGTAGTATAAAGTTTAACTGATAAGAGAACTGAGAGGGAAGGGGATGCTGATAAGATAGCCAGGAAAGGCCTCTCTGGGATGGTGGCTTTGGTGCAGGGACCTGGATGAGATGAAGATATGAGCCACGATAATGTCTTGGGGTAGAATATTCTGGGCTGAGGACACAGCAACTATACAGGACAGGGGTGGAAACATGCTTGGCATGTGGAATAACAGCAAAAAGCCCAGTGTTATTAGAGCATAATGCGTGGAAGAAAGAGATGTAGGAAAAGATGTCAGAGGTTAGCAGGGACCAGGTCATGTATGGCTGTGTAAGGCCTGATAGAGGTATCAGAATAACTGGGGAGAGAAGAGTAACTTGAGCTGATGACTCTGGGAAGAGTGCAGGGGGAACAATTAGGAGGACCAATTAGGAGGCCATGGCAACAGCCTGTCCAGGTAGAATATAATACTTCAGAGGTAGAGATGGTGAGACATGGCAGATACAAGATATATCCTGAAGGTGGAGCCAAAAAAATTTGCTGCTGGATTGGATGTGGGTTGTGAAAGAAAGAAGTCAAGGATGACTCCAAGGTTTTGAGCCTCTCAACCACATGCACAGTGATGATTCTGACTGAATTGGGAAAAACTTGATGAGGAATAGTCTTGGAGGGAATTACATGGATGGGCAGACAGCGAGAGTTGGAATTTGGACATGTTAAATTTGGGATGCTTAATAGACATCTGGCAGTGCAGCCAGAATTCAGGGGAAAAGACTGGGCTAGAGAGGAATTCTAGGAATCATTAATATATAGATGGTCAGGGGACTAAATGAGGTCTAGGGAATGAATATAGAGAAATACCAAAGAGATCTTTGGATTAAACCTTGAGGCAATTCAATATCTACAAGTCAGGCAGGTGAGAATTCTAACAATCCAGCAACCTAAGTGTCCATCGATGAATGGATAAAGAAAATATGATACACACACACACAGAGGAATGTCA
Organism: Eubalaena glacialis; assembly: GCF_028564815.1. NCBI lineage: Eukaryota > Metazoa > Chordata > Mammalia > Artiodactyla > Balaenidae > Eubalaena > Eubalaena glacialis. Next base: position 28,829,843 of record NC_083722.1, on the reverse strand, counting down.
TTCAGCCATAAAAAACATCCCCCATTTTTGGCAACATGGTAGACCTTGAGGGCATTATGATAAGTGAGGTAAGTGATACAGCGAAAGACACATAATTATGATCTCACGTACATGTGAAATCTAAAAAAACTAAGCTCAAAGAAACAGAGTACAGATTGGTGGTTGCCAGAGGCTGGGAGTGGGGAATGGGAGAAATGGGTGAAGGTGGTCAAAAGGTGCAAACTTTCAGCTGTAAGATAAAAAAGTTCTGGGATTATAATGTACAGCGTAGTGACTATAGTTAACAATACTGTGTTACATATTTGAAAGTCGCTAAGAGAGTAGATCTTAAAAAGCTCTCATGCAAAAAAAAAAAATTAAACTATGTGAGTTGACGAATGTTAACTAAACTTAATGCTGTAATCATTTTTCAACATATGTGTATATCAAATCATTATGTTGACACCTTAGACTAATACAATGTTGTATGTCAATTAAATCTCAATAAAGCTGGAAAAGAAAGTTGGGCAGTTAAGGAGGATCCAACAAAAGAGACTGAGAAGCCGCAGCCAGGAAGGCAGAAAAAAAAATGGAAGGATGTGGCATCCCAAAAGCCAAGTGAAACAAGCGTTTCAAGTGGAGGCCGTGATCAGTGGTGTCCAATGCTGCTCTGAGGTTGATAAAGGAGAGGCTAGAAAATTGACCATTAGATGAGAGTTACCACCTACTGCACTGTAGCTTGTGATGATGGGGCTGGGGTCTCACTCAAGGGAAATAAGGCAGCAGGTCTGGGGAGGCAAGGGAGAAAGCTAAGCTTCTGCTCTGGTGGAGAATAGACACTTCTCTTACCTACTGATACAAAAGAAAGCAAATCCACCCCACCCTTAGTGGTGGGTAAGTTTCTGAAATTAGAAAAATACCATGCCTCGTCCTAAAACTCTAGGCCAGCATCCTTCAGTTGGGCATGTTATGAGTTTGAGGAGGGACATTCTACACTGTGAAATCAGCCTGTGCATTGCAAGATATTTAGCATCCTTGACCCCTCTTCCCTTTCCCCCCACACTAAGCACAAAGCAGTTAAACTTACTCCCCTCTTTTCCTGCTTTTCATTGCCACCAACAATATTTCCATTTCCTTAGTATAACTGATCATATTAAGATTAAACCAGTTCGCACCAGGATGTAAATAACTGATCATCTTTTTTCAAGCCTTCCTTGAATGTTTTCTTTCTCAGACACTAAATCCAAATGAATAAAAAATTAGTGACACTGCTGTTGGTGTAAGCAAGTGAAGCAGTGCAACAATGGGAGGCAGATAATTTGAGGTAAAACAAACTGATCTTCATCTTGTCAAATAATAGAATCCAATTCAATTTTACATTTACAAAAATATCTATTATCTGCAGGGCTTTTTTCCAGGTACCGCATGGAGTACAAAGTGGGAAGTTTTGGCAACTTGACGTTTCCTGGGTATCGTCAGTGGAGACACCCAGCAACTCCTGTTTCCCCCACCCCTTCCCCTGTGTGACCTTTACAAAGTTCTCCTTATTCTAGCTTTTCTATCTTTGGCCTTGCCTCCCTGTGCTATTGCTCCAGATGAGAAAAGAATCTCTCTTAAAAGCCAATCTTGGGACTTTCCTGGTGGCGCAGTGGTTAAGAATCCTCCTGCCAATGCAGGGGACACGGGTTTGAGCCCTGGTCTGGGAAGATCCCATATGCCGCGAAGCGACTAAGCCCGTGCGCCACAACTACTGAGCCTGTGCTCTAGAGCCCACGAGCCACAACTACTGAGCCCACGTGCCACAACTACTGAGCCCACGTGCCACAGCTACTGAGCCCACATGCCTAGAGCCCATGCTCCACAACAAGAGAAGCCACCGCAATGAGAAGCCCACGCACCACAACGAAGAGTAGCCCCCGCTTGCCGCAACTAGAGAAAAGCCCACGTACAGCAACGAAGACCCAACACAGCCAAAAATAAATTAAAAAAAAAATAGCCAATCTTAGATAAATCACCTCTAGCTCTGAATTACCAGCACTGCTAAAAAAATTTGTCCTTAATTTTACAGTTTGGATGTGTTAAAAGCTCGGGTTTCTTGCATTCTGTCTGGGCCTGGGTCCAGTCCTAATTCTACCTCTTACTATTTGGGTCATTTTGTGCTAAGTACTTAAGTTACAGTGCTTCATTTTTTAAAAAAAATCTGTAAAATGGGAATTCAATAGTAGTACCTACCTCATGGGATTTTTATGAGGATTAAACAAGATCTTACCTACGACTGTGAAAGAGTATATGGCACTTCATAACTGCTCCATAAATGTTAGTTATTTCTATTATTAAATGTGATTTTTCGTGTGTTCTGGTCTTTTTAAAATGTTAACAAATTAATCCTTTTAGAACAGTCCTTATGGAGAAAGGATTTGTTTAGATGCAGGCACTAGTTTACTAGATATCTGTAGATCTTTTGCCCAGGTTACACAGTTTGTAAAAGTCCTAAAGGCACAGATAAGACTGTATCTTATACCCAGAACCTGAAAACCACACTCCCTAAAGTTGTCAATACTGCTAGCCTTGCCTGGCACGGTTCTGGAGCACAGTAAGTACTCAACTATGACTTATTAAATTAACAAACTGCAGGATATTTCTCAATAAATATCAAACTCCAAATTGACCAGTTATTCTAGAAGCAAAAGTTCTTGCATAAATCTCCCTCATTAATTTAATCTCTCTCATCACATTTAGGATGAATAAATAATTTCTTGTCTTAATTTTCATTTTGTCTATCACTTGTTCTTATAACCTCACGAGCTGTTTATACCCCATGTTGCATGGACAGAAGGTCTATATTTGCCTCCTTGCTCTCCGCCCCCATTCCTTTGTATTTTGCTGTGTGTTGTAGAGGGTTGGTTGCCTGCAAAATATTTCCCAGGCTCTCTTGCCAGTTGGATTCAGGTTATGTTCTACCATGAATAGGCACTGGTACAAGAGCAGACAGGAGGAAGGGGAGAAGTGGCTTTCTTCTTCCTTGTGGTTTCTGGTGCACTTTTTGCCAGCAGTACAGGGGACAATATAACAGAGGCTACAAAAATGACAGCTATAAGAGTGGTTTCAGGCAACAGTTTCTGTCCTAATCAAGGTGACAATTCTGGTAGACCGAGAACCAACCGTGACAGCATCTCCAATGCCTCAATAGCAATTGTAAGCTGTAGCTACAGCCCAGCAATAATAGCAGTTCTTACCTCTGGGTATCACGCCTGCCTACTTATCGCTCTTCCAGGCCCCTCCTTCTGCTTTTGATTGTCTGGTTCTTCCAGCATCTTTGTACCTAATCCCCGGCATTAAAATACCCGTTTAGGTATTTATATAGATTGTATTAGAGGTGATATGAATTGGAAATATCTCAAGTGCAATTACATGTTTCTATTTATTCAATAGAAATTGTTACACACATGTGATTTACAAAGAATTTCTGGTCATGGCCTTTGGTTATATTTAAACTCTCACAATTTTTCAGTCAGTTGCTATAATTTGGGATACCTCTGTCCCGAAAATTTTCAAAAGAAAGGCAAATAGTTTTGCCCAGCAGTGAGCTAAACCTCAGACTCGGCAAGCACAGCTTTGCAAAACAATGGCTTCTCCAGTAAGCGCTTATTAACTCAGCTCCTGTCTGTTTCAAGGAATTTCCTTTCTTCTACTTGGCGCTAGTCGACTTTATTAGCAGTGGAGGATCCCGGTGGTATATGTTCCGTGGACTTCACTTTATTGTGCTCCCCACTGGGACACTGTTTCTTATGACTTTCCCCACCAAGACAAATCTTACTCACTCCTCTAATGAGGACAAGTATTTCACACTGTTCAGCTTCTTTTCAATCTGGGTTGACCTGTAATCCCAATTCTCATTTCCAAAAACTGAAGCAAATGTTCTGCTCTTTTTTGTTACAACTTTGTTTTTTGTTTTTTTTTTCCAGTCTAGTGAAAAATCAGAGAAAGAGAAGAATTGAAATAAAGGGTTTTGGACTTTCATGGTGAACTGGTGCTTAATCAGATAAAATCACAACTCCTTGTGGGGAAAATGTAAATTCTGAAGAAGAAACCCCTTTAGAAAGCCCTTTGGCCATCAGTAGTGGGTCCAGAGTTCAAAAACAGAGTCCCGACTCTTTCTTTCTGCACCAGTTTCTGGTTTTAGGCTTCAGTTACTTCATATTATTGCAAAGAGTCTGTGAGCAGAGATTCAAACTTCAGCATGTTTGAGGAGGTTTACACTGCCGGGGTGTTAAAATGTAGATTCTGAAACCCCTTCCCCAGACACTTTTCTGTAGATTGAGCTGGAGTTCAGAAACTTGCATCTTAAACAAATATTTGGCAATTCTGAGGCAGGCCATGTCTGGATAAGATTTTAAACTACTCTGGATCTAGAGTGCTGGTCTCTGATTATTTTAGAATATCCCTTATTCACTAGTGTTAATATGACACTGATTTTTTTTTTCTTTTATGTTTGTTCCTGTCCCACGTTCTGGCTATGCAAACAGAAATATGGATAACAATGGAAACATTTAATTTTAGTTAAATTTTGTTTTCCAAACTTATTCAAATATCTGAATGTTTGGTATTATGAACACAAAATATCTGCATGGATGACAGATCTTTTTATTTTTCGTCACCTGTATGTTTCATGTTTGTTTCAGAGGCCATTTAAGTATTTTCTTAGTGTCATTGTGATGGTTAATTTTATGTGTGGGCCGTGGGGTGCCAAGATATTTGGTTAAACATTATTCTGAGTGTGTCTGTGTTTCTAGATGAGATTAACATTTGAGTCCGGAACTGAGTGAAGCAGATTGTCTTCCCCTATGTGGGTGGGCCTCATCCAATCCACTGGAAACCTGAATAGAACAAAAGGGAATATTCACTCTCTCTGCCTGACTGTTTTCAAACTGCAGCATGGGTCTTCTGCATTCAGACAGGAACTCACACCACTGGCTTGCCTGGTTTTTGGGCAATTGGACTTGAACTGGAACTGTTAGGGAATCACTGACCGAAACTGCCTGCCCTGGCCAGGCACGATAATGACCCACTTGCATGAGTTATCTCACAACAGGAGGTCCTGATCAGGTGCACAGAACTAACAAGCTACTGCCAGCCAGAAGAATTTGGGAGGGGCCGAAAACGAGGGAGGAGACGCCAGCCCACAATATGACCTGCCAACCTCCCAGAAACCTTCGCGCTGGAATCCATCTTGGCTGAGAGATTTGTGTGCCGTCAGGAAGGGCACAGCAAGATGACTGGCCAGAGACAAGCCAGAAACTAACCCCATTACCCGAAAACCTGAGACTTCGAGCCACCGGGCAGAGCAGTTCTCCTGGGTTCCCTGACCCCACTACTCTCTGCCTGGGGACCCCTTTCCGATAAAGTCTTTTGCTTTGTCAGCACGTGTGTCTCCTCGGACAATTCATTTCTGAGTGTTAGACAAGAGCCCACTCTCGGGCCCTGGAAGGGGTCCCCCTTCCTGCAACAGAACTATGCCACAAACTCTCCTGGGTTTCCAGCTTGCACAGAGTGGGAATTTTCAGCCTCCATAATCACATGGAACAGTTCCTTATTGTTTCCTTATAGGTATATTGGTTCTGTTTCTCTGTGAACCCTGACTAATAAGAGTTATGCCAATCAACAAAGGAAAGAGAAAAAAGGAGTGAACACTGCACAAATCAGTCTAAAGAGAGCATGAAAATGACACATTATTTATTATGAGGTTCTTTTTTTCTCTCCTCTTTCATCAGCTTTGTCAAAATTCCCCAAAGCTACTTCTTGAACCTTTATTAGAACTCATTTAAGATTTGGGGCAATAAAATGTGTCTGCCTAAGGTAGTGATTAACCATCCATATTGAAAGGTCTACAAGGTAATTTCATGGAAAAGAAACCTAATTAAATATCACAGACTTTTTACTACCTCTCCACTTAAAAAAGTAAAGCCAGGAAGAGGGTTGCCTCAGGCTCCCCCAAATACTTGTCAATATGAATTGTAAAAGCTGAAGTTAAATATTTAAGTTCTTATTTATTCAGGAAAATGATATATTTAGTCTGCCAGTATTTCTTTACATTACTAGGTGTGTTGATACCTGTATTAGGTTCATATTGTAATATTTACCATTATTGAGACATAGTCAGAATTCAAGTACATGTCAAAATAGAAAAAAATTTCTTTACGGCGATCACCTCGAGGTGATGACAACGCCTGGCTATGGAGAAGAACCATCCATTGGCACTGGAAGTCCTAAGCAGCTTTCACAGGAACATAATAGTGACATCATTTCTGAACTAACGTTGTGGAAAGTTTCCAGAAATTTCTGATTTGGTAGAATAGACTCATGGAAGTTATAGGGGAGATTCTTTTTGTATAGAAGAAAATTGAAGTCAAAAGAAGAGTGAAAACTAAAAGGTACACACTGAAAGTTGGGCTAGTGATAATGCCATTCTATTTGTGATGGATTTGATAATAAATTATAGTGCTTGGCATTTATATTTACTATGCTTATTAGAAACAAAGACTGGGACTTTTCCCGTTGCCTCAGAGTTGCCCTGTACTGGGACAGAGGAGCACAAAGTATCCTGAGAACATGCATAACTCACACAAAATCAGTAACAGTCTGAAAGAAACCACTGAGTGTCTAAGGATAAGAAAGAAAGTGAGGAATTTTGGGCAGGGGCTGGTGGTGGCTGGCAGTGCTCTAAGAGAATCCTTTTCACAGACCAGCCGGAAGGCTTCTGAGCTGCAAACTCTGAAGTCCATTTTAGTGCTATCATCTAGTGCATGGCAAGAGGTTTCTTGGGAGAGTGTGATATGTGTGCATGCCTGGCAGTGGTGAGTGTGAACAGAGACTGTTGGTTGCTTCTTGTCTGCCAGTTCCAGAAAGTGCTGGAAGTCGGCTGGAGTTGCCAACATCAGCAGAAAGACAAGGGACTGAAGTGTAGTGTGGCTTGGGAGAAGAGGGCAGTGGTATCCTCCTCTGGGTCCTTGTGGCTCTCTGGATGGAAGAAGACCTTAGCAGTTCCTCCAGTTCCAGGAAGATTAATGGGGGAGGCTAGATATAGGCAACCAAAGCATAAACTGGCCAAGTGAGGTTATACCCCACCTAGGAACCTATATGCTGTAGGACTGAAGGGAGACCCTGTTGACCCTCCTTGAGGGCATCCCTAGCAAACCACCTCCATCATCCATGTGGAGACTACCACACCTGTGGATGCTGTCGCAGCACGTGGGACCATTGTGAGCCAGAGCAAGAAGTCTTCCTCCCCACCACCTACACGTAATCAGTTGCTTAAGATCTGCCCCTCTTAATTCCTCTTCTGCGTTCCCAATTATGGAAGAGCTAGACCTAGAAGAGGGGGAAGAATCAGGTATCTCTAAATCACACCTTCCCATCCACCCCCCATAACCACATACCCACATACCCTACAAGGGGTTAGATGGGGAGAAGTACACCACGCTCCCTCCCAGAACTAGTGGATGGTGGCGAATGGGACAGGAAGTTAAAGACTTATAGTGAAACAGGCTGAATTGGAACACCTAAAATTGACCTGAAATTATAGAATCTGTCCAAAATGTGAAGGCTCATGTTGAAGGCAATAATTGGAGAAAAATAAAACCACTCTGTACTTACATCTTTCTGGGTTGGCACTCCTCAACATATCATTTAAAGAAATCCTCTGATTATAAAAAAATCTGAATTTAGGGACTTCCCTGGTGGTCCAGTGGTTAGGACTCCATGCTTTCACTGCTGAGGGCCTGGGTTCAATCCCTGGTCGGGGGACTAAGATCCGGCAAGCCCCACGGCGGGGCCAAAACCCCCTGCCCAAAAACAAAACAAAACAAAACAACAACACAAAACAAAAACAAAAAAATCTGAATTTAAATAAAATGCAGTTGTCTGTCTTATAAAGACTCCTTCTCTGAACTTAAACTACAATATAAAATAATGTACTGTGGGCAACTCTGCATGTAAAACGTGATTGTATCTTTCACAGTTCAATTTATACTAATATTTTCAATGCTACTACTTTTGGAAAAAACAAGTACTATGTTTTCAAAGAATCCGAAGAAAAGAATTAGTCATTCCTTCCAAAACTCCAATGCCGCAAAGAAGTTAAGTAAATTGCTCAAGGTCATGTTTTAAGCCTGGTCTAGGATTGAATGCATCACCAACCAGCCTACACAGTCCAACCAGCCTACACAGTCCAAATAACAAAAGCCAGCCTGAGGGAAATGCATCAGTGAAACGGACAAAGACTCTGACGTACACAGATGGTGCATATTATCACGTAGGGAGATGTGTAAGAACACAAACAAACTCCATACACTGCGATGTGCTGTCCTTGAAAGGTTTTCTTCTTAGCCTTCCTTCTTTAAGGATGCCATAACCCTTTTAGATCATCAGCCAAAATTGAAGAAAACACTTGATTTTTCTACACATATTCTTTTATAAATTTTCTCAAACTTAAATAAATTGTGACGCTGGAGGAAAGAGTTTTAAAGGTTTGCAGGGGGCTTCCCTGGTGGCGCAGTGGTTGAGAGTCTGCCTGCCAATGCAGGGGACACGGGTTCGAGCCCTGGTCCGGGAGGATCCCACATGCCGCGGAGCAACTAAGCCCGTGAGCCACAACTACTGAGCCTGCGCGTCTGGAGCCTGTGCTCCGCAACAAGAGAGGCCGCGATGGTGAGAGGCCCGCGCACCGCGATGAGGCGTGGCCCCCACTTGCCGCAACTGGAGAAAGCCCTCGCATAGAAACGAAGACCCAACACAGCCATAAATAAATAAATAAATAAATTAAAAAAAAAAAAAAAAAAGGTTTGCAGGTGCCAAATGAATACACAGTATATATGTTTTGAATGTAGAGTTACTGGAAGTTTAAAAGATTTATCTTCAGGGATCTCACCTTGTTTTCTTGGAGATAGACACGCCTGAAAATTTATTTCTGTCCTGATGGTGCCGAAGGCATTCACAGGAACAACAAAAAAAGTAAATCCAAGTAGCAAGATGGTAATACAGTTGCAACCATTAAACATGCACATGAAATAGAAAAATTAAAACCCGAGCAGAATTTTTAACTTAAGTTGCTGAAGCAGTAAGGACTAGTGGGGATTGGGGATGGGTATGTGCGTGGAGCTATGGATATGAGCTATCAAGAGGAAAAAGAAAAAACTCAGTGGAGAGAAGAGCTTCACAGTACATTTTTTTTCTAGCCTAGACTCAACCTAGAATTTACCTTTTCCATGAAAAATCCAGGAAGTCCTCTTAAACCCCCTCCAAGAACAGCTGCAGAGGGCATTCACAGACTTCTGGAGCTGAGAAAGTTCATGTTTGCATCAGAAAGCCACTCTTTCAAATTTTCAACTTGCTTAGATTAGGGCATTTCTGAGAAGGAAAATAGGTAGCTAAAGGAATAGGAAGGTCATTGACTAAGTCAAAGTAAGCAAAGACTTACTTTTGCAATGCCTTTGCATTCAACCTGAAATCAAGAGTTCTTTGCAATTAGTCCATTGGGCTTTGAAGCAGAAAGAATCCAGATCAGCCTGGGGAAATAACAATGTGTGGGATGTAGGAGTGAGTAAGAGACTAGAACCAGGGCAACCAAATGCCAGAGAAGTTGAATCAGAACTAGGACAGAGATTGTCCTATAGTAATTTTGCTAAGATATTACAGATACTTACATGAAAAGGGATTGGTAGTTAATGTTAAAATGTTTGTACAGTATTTCTACTTGACTAGCTATAAATATATTTAACGGTCACAAATACTATAGAATCATTCCACACTGTAGGTTCAGTTTTTTTTTTTACACACCAGTTATTTACTTACATCTCTGAATCTTACATCTTCATCTACAAAAGAAGGAAGAATAACATTTTTCCTAATAGATATTCTGAGGATGGAGAGGGATAATTCAATTAGGGTTTAGTTATTTTTAATGGTGTTTTTTCCCTTATAAAATTCTAAATGGAAAAAAAAATCATTGCAAGTATTACGGCAGAGACTTTTAGTTTTCTTCTAGTATATCTCCCATCTATAATAACAGAAACTTATCTACATGCAGTTTTTATCTTGGCACATAGCTATATATATTAAATCTGAATTTTTCATCCACTCTTACAACTAAGTATGATTACATGACTAAGTTCTGGGCAATGGAATATAAGAGGGGATGGTATGTTCAACTTCTGAGTCTGGATATGAACGGTTAGCCCCACCTGCTGGCTGGGCTGTGGATGAGGTGTGAGCCTTGATGGACCAGTCAGTCTAGGGCAAACCCTTAGTACTAGCAGGGAAACAAGGAAGAAGAGCTCTTGGACTTTGACTCTGTGAAGCTGGTATATCAGGCTTAGTATGCTGAAATATGGCTCTTTATGCTGGAATTATTTACTGGTGAGAGAAGTAAGCTTTAATCATGTTTAAGCTGAACCTAAACTCATAACCAACTGAAATAGTTATTTGTTCATTCATTCATTGATCAAATTGATATTTTATGCATATCCTCTATCAGTCACTGTTCTAATGATACCAGGTCCCTGCTCTTAGTAGAGTAAGGGGCTTCAGACAATAAAGAAATAAAATGATATATAAGGCGATATCTCATACGTATAAATGCTGTAAACAAAATGGCACATAGTAATCTAATAGAGAGATATTAGATGCATAGGGGAGCTACTTTTAATGAGTTAATTATGGACAGCCTCTGTGAGGAGATGACAATTAGGATGAGATCAGAATGATAAGAAGGCATACATCAGAGATATTGTGGGTCCAGTTCAGGACCACCACAATAAAGTGAATATCACAATAAAGTGACACAAACTTTTTGGTTTCCCAGTGCAGTATAAAAGTTACGTTTATACTATACCGTACTGCATTGTGTGCAATCGCATTATGTCTAAAGAAACAATTACATACCTTAATTAAAAAATACTCTATTCTTAAAAACTGCTAACCATCACCTGACAATGCAGGGTTGCCACAAACCTTCAGTTTGGAAAAAAACCCCGAAATATCTGCGAAGTGCAATAAAACAAGGTATGCCTGTAAACATCTAAACATATGGAAGAAGAGTGTTCCAGTAGAGGGGACCAGCATGTGCCATAGCCCCAAGTAAACAGTGAGCTTAGAATTGCTGAGGGATGTCAGAAAATAGTAAGCAAAAGGAAGTGTAGAAGCATCCAAGGTCAGAGAGACACACAGGTATCTGATCATGTAGGATTTCGTAATAAGGGTGAGAAGTCTGCATTTTGATGGAATTGCAGCAGGCAGCTATTGCATGGCTTTAAGAAGGGCAGTGATATACTCTGATTTTTAATCTATTTGAAAAAATGCTCTGTTGTAGAAACAGGAAATGGGTGTTACAAAACCAACGCTGTGTGCTCACCAAAACATGTTTTATTTTCCTCTTGGCCAGACAGGAAGACTACATTACCCAGTCTCCCTTGCAGGTGGGTGGGGCCATGTGACTGGCTTCTGTCCAATGGGATGTGGGTGGAATGGTGTAGGTCACTTTAAGGCCTCAACCTTAAAACTTCTCCTGTGAATCCCCATGAGTTCTTTCTTCCCCCATCTGCTCGTTGGATGCTGCACTTTGAAGACTTAAGTGATGGCAGAGTCTACTTGAAGGAACCTGATCCCTGAATGACAGCATGGAGCAGAGTCTCCTTGCTAGAAATCATCCTTTATTGTGCTAAGCCACTGAAGTTTGAGTATTGTTTGCTGAAGCAGTCAGTTGAACCTGATTGCACAGACAGCTAGTGTGATAGTCTAAACAAGAAATGATAGTGGCTTGGACCAAAGGTAGCACTGGAGGTAGTGTGCAGTGACTGGATTTGGGATAAAACTGCAAAGTGGAGCAAACAGGACTGACTGATGGATGAGATGGAGATAAGAAGGATATGAACAACATTTTAAAAAATGACTCTTGAGGATTTTTACCCAAGCAGTTGTGTAGCTTGTGATTTCATTAACTGTGGGGGTTGGGTGGGGAGACTTGGGGAGCGGCACGTGTATGTCGGGTGGGGCAGTCAAGCATTCTATTCTGCTTAGGATACATTCTTAGATACTTAGTTATACATCGAAATAGAAATGTTGGCTGCCTGAATCTGTATCCCAGAGAAGAGTGAAGGGCTAAAGATAAATTCTGGAATCATCATCCAGTGTGGACTAAATCAACATTTGTATTCACAATACTTGTCCACTGCATAGTTTGTTTCTCCTAAGCATGTCCACTCCTTACCAATGTCTTCCTATAAAGATACACACACCCCATCATATTAGAGAGGAACATTACTGAGATGTGAGCCTGGACAAGCAAGTAAACACAGTGTGAAGAATTTGACCATGGATAGACACATAGGCTTTAGCTAAAATTCTCTTCCCAGGAAAATGACGGCTACCACCCAAGTGTCAAAGAAAAGAACAAGACAAGAGGACTGGGAATCTCTTAAGTACAGCTAAATAGATTCTGCTGATTGCTGTTGAAATTACAGGAAGCAGAAAGAAAAAAAGATGACTCCTGAAGTGTAATTCCATTTATCACACTGTCGGTTCAGGTCACTGAGACAAGATCTAAAATTGTCTGCTGCAAAAGTTAAACAAAGAGGCATAGTTTAAAAAAAAATGGCTCGCATTTAAAGAGAAGATTATTACTATCACCACTGTAAATTTGAGACAAGCTCTTTTGAAAAAAAATCATTTGTAGTCCCACTGTTCCAAGATAACTACTGTTAACTATTACACGTTTCCTTAACAATTCAGCAAATTTCTTTCTTTTTGGGGGGGGGTTAATTTGATAAGAGAAAGTGCCACCCCTCTGCTTTAATTTACATTCCTTTAAATACTAGCACATAGCACATTTACCCCCCTATTTGCTACCTGGTGATATTTATCCTTTGTCAATAAACTGGTGATATCCCCGGGCTTTGTTTTCAATATCAACTTTTGTCTCTGTGTTAGAGACTACTATTTTTCTACCCAAATATCGATTCCCCCCTGTTTTAGAAGCCCTAGCTTTTAGCTGTGCTCAAGGACACTTGAAATAGGACATTTCCCAGCCTCCATCGTAGCAAGGTGTGGCCATGTGACTAAATTCTAGCCTATGGAAGATTAGTGAAAATATAGTATATCAGGTTCCAGGAAATTTCTTTAAGAGACTGTGATATGGAACCCTTATGTACTTCTTACATCTTAATGCTTAATCTTAAATGCTTAATCTTAATGCTTAATCTTAGTTCCCTGAACAGGGATCAAACCCATGCTCCCTGCAGTGAAAGCGTGGAGTCTTAACCTCTGGACTGCCAGGAAAGTCCCCAATATTTGATTCTTATTGTCTCAATTTTCAGCTTCCTCTTGTGCTGATGTCTTAAGGACTGATGCTGGCCGAGGATGTAGAGGGGAACAGATGCAGAAATTAACAGAAATTAATCAAATTTACTGAGTAGCCCATGAGCCATTAGTTAAATATTTTCAACACAGAAATGATATTTTAAAATATTCTCCAAATTTAAAGTGTAAGGGGGAAAATCAAAATATTCCATAGACAGATTCCTCTATGTGCTTTAGGAAATAGTCTTATTTTCTCTACAGGTTTTCTTCCTCCTAATTTCTGGGATTCAGTAATACACAATACACTGTATTTTTTTTTTTTTTATTAATTCTAGTTGTCTTACTACCCTTCCCACCAATATAACCAAAGATTTCTAGTCCTTGCGCAAGTTATAGCATTAAACACTTTTTATGTCTTGTTTTTCCAGAGTCCTCACATATAAATACAAACTTAACTTGCATGAAGCACAATGTAAAACAACCAAGACTGGCTCCATCTCTCTGTCATTTCCAACCAGATGCCCTTGGGGTTAAGAATGGAACTCCTGCTACTATGATTTTCCCCACTTGGTATAACCATACAGTGTGGTTCCTGTGCCCTTCATTTGATTCCTTTTCTTGCCCCAATGCCAAGAGCATAGATGATGTCAAGTTTGAGATTTGGGTCACGTTAAACATGATGGTACCCATAAATCCATTGTAAATGGTATAGGCTCGTTGTTAGGTTTTCCTTGTTTAAACTTTTATTTGTTGGATAGAAAAATGAGTTTGAACACATAAGAAAGCTTGATTGCAAAGGTAAAGAGGTTCTTTGGCATCAGCTCAGGGGAACGATGTCACCTCAGTACTCTTGGCATGAGTTCCCTGTCCCAGCCAAGGGATCCCTTGAAATCCTCTGATTTCTGAGTGACGCTTTGCAGTGCTGGGCTGAAGGTTATCACTAACAAAGTGTGAATGGAGAACAAAAAACTATGTCTAGATAGAGCTCCTCTTGGCATTTCCAGTTCTTACTGACACTGCCCTCAATATTTCCACCTGTGTAGGCTCTGTAGCTTGCCTGCTGAATCCTTTATTCTCTGACTGATTTCTACATGAAGTACAATCTCGTGGTCGCTATCACTAGCCTGTTCTTCTGAGCCTTGTCCTCTCCTGAGCTGCTGTCTCATGTGCTCAGCCAGATGGTTGGTCTAGGCCACTCTTGGTCAGTACTGTCCTGGTCAGCTTGATGGGGTCCTGACTACGTGGAAAAGCCCAGAGAGAGGAAACCCACTTCAGAATGAGAATGAGAGGAAGGGAAAGAGAAAGAGAAGGATGCCTAATAGGCTGTTTCAGATTATTACCAAAGTGAAGATTAAGATGGCTTTGAAACTCAGTGGTACAGAGGCACTCAACATGAGGGAGGGTGTTTGGAGATGAAGCCAAGTGGATGGATCCAGGAGTGAATCTTAGCCTGCCACTTGCTTTTGAGTATGTTGGGCTGGTTTCTTAACCCCACGAGTCTCAGTTACCCCATCTGTAAAGTGAAGGTCATGACATCTCCCTTATAGATTTGAGAGGATTATAGGAGATAAGGTATGTGACCCACTTAGCATAGTGCCTGGCCCATAACATGCATTCTGTAACTGGTATTTCGAAAGAACAGGTCAAAGAACCCTGTAAGGATTTTTTACTGAGGTTTGCTCAAAAACAGCTGAGAGCAGATTGTAATGGTTCTAAGTAAAGAACACAAATACAATCCTTTACCTCTAAGCTTTTCCTTCTTTCCTTTTACTTGCTTAATTCAAACCTCTGCTCAAATGTTGCCTCCTCAGAGAAAAGCCCTCTGACCACCCCATGTAAAATAGCACTTCCCTTCAGTTTCTTTTCCTTTATCTTGATTTTTCTGTACAGTACTTGTAACCAGACATCATATTATATATGTTTTTTATTACTGATGGTGATGGTTTCCTTCACCAGTGTCAAAGTTTCATGAGGAAAGAGACTTTGTTTGGTTTATTGCTGTAACCCTAGTACCCAGAAAAATATCTGGAACAAAAAAGGCATTAAATGAATATTTGTTGAGTGAGTTATGATGAATCATTTTTCCTACTTCCTGTTTATAAATATATTGTTTTTATGGTGAATATCTGCAGCTACATATAGACAGAAGTATAGGTCATGACTGGCAGGGTATTTTCCTAGTTTTCTTACCCATGAAAATTCTTCTCTACTATGTGGCACCAACGCATGTGATCAAATCAAACAGCCTGTTCCCCAAGGACCTGACAAGTCCCTTTTGGACTTTCTGTAACCCTAAAAGAAAGCCAGAAGCTTCACGACTCCTTAATATTTTGCCAGTCTCATCTCTCAGAGCCCAGGGCCTGTGTCCACCTCCACAATGTGGGAAATTCACAAGAGTTTGTGACTTTCTCTGTTGGCTTGCTTTCAGTCACTCTTTCCTTCCCAAGAAATTTGCGCAGTTTTTTCCCTTCCTGTCAGATGCAGCACTGCTGTTTAGTCTGCTTTCGGTCTCAGGGACTACTCATCAGGGATTGTTCCCCAACTTGCTCCCAGTTGAACAGGCCTCTTTAATTTCATTGTTATTCAGTTGAGCAAAGAACAGGTTCTGGGGATTGATTATGGGAGCTTCCTGCGCTAATCAGCAATCTGTTGCTCAGAGGCCGCCGCTCTACCTGGGGGCCGGCGGGAGGGTCTTCCAGGAACCCTGCATAGGACTCCTGCTCATCTTCCTCCTTCTGTCAAGGCCAGCGAACACCAAATACCATGCTGCTGCATTCAAGGGGCCTGGGGCTCAGCTCACCCATGTTAGGAAAGGACGTTTGAACGACGTCCTCATCTCAGTACTGCAACTATAATTGTGTAGAATCCTTGACAAGGCGTTGGGCAGAAAGTCACCTCCTGGAGGTGAGGAGGAAAGGTGAGTGCTCTGGGTTGACAGTGGCCAATGGGCAGATGTCTCTCTTGATGCTGGGAAAGTTCAATTTTTAAAATATAGTCTATCAGTTATATATGTATATATATACATATATATATGTATATATATGTATATGGGTAAATAATGTTTTCTTCAAAGAGCTTAATGGTGTACAATATATTACCCTAAAGGGATACGACTGTTTTTGAAAACAGCTACTTCTTTGACAAAAAAGTGAGATATAACTATTCTTTATTTCTTAACGATAGTATCTCTGATTTTGTGTAACTTAAATCCCATAGAAAGAGAAAGTTAGACCAGGTTATCTATAAGATACTTTATGCATTTCTATTAAAGGTGTGTGAACCTGGGACAGACACTATCAGCTTGACCTGAGACCTTGTTAGAAATGCGGCAACGCAGGCTCCATCCAAGATCAACTGGGTCAGAATTTGAATTTTAACCTGCTCCCGGACAATTCACATGCACATTACATGTTGTGAAGCACTGATCTTCAGCTCTAATATTTTGAGATTCTAAGATTATATTTCCTAGGTTAAATAATATAATTATCTAAATGCAAACAATAGCAGGCAGTGGAAAGAACATAGATCTGAATTTGGATGTCAGCTCCATCACTAATCATCTTTGGGAAAATAGTCTACCTTCAGTTTTCTAATTTGTAATGTGGAGAAAATAACATCTGCCTTTGGGTAGATGTGGGGATTAAAAGTGATACATGTAAAGCACATGCAATGTCTGGCATCCAAACCTGATAACAATTATTATTAATTCATTTACATCTATATAGTTAGGGGATTCTTAAAACTTTTTTACATTCAAAGTTCATTTCTGTGGAAAGCCAATAGCATTGTCCAATGATTTTCCTCTAGATTGCCCATCAATGAGCCACCTGGGGTTGGAGGGCCCTTTACTGCCCAGAGGGGAGGCAACACCCAGTTTAACTACTTATGGGGCCAGGGATCCCTAAGCTCTGCAGGGGTCGGAAGCCATCATTTCCCAGGACTATCCTAAAGACCTGGCACCTAAGCTCAGCTACTTCGATCCTAAGCCCAACACGTTTATGTACCCTCTATCCCCCACCTCACACTCCCCCTATAAAAAAGGGAGAACTAAGGGGTTATTATCCAAAATATACAAACAACTCACACAACTCAATGTCAAAAAAACCAAACAACCCAATTAAAAAATGGGCAGAAGACCTGAATAGACATTTTTCCAAAGAAGACATACAGATGGCCAACAGGCACATGAAAAGATGCTCACATCATTAATCATCAGAGAAATGTAAATCAAAACCACAATGAGATATCGCCTCACACCTGTCAGAATGGCTGTCACTAAAAAGAACAGGAATAACAAATGTTGGTGAGGGCGTGGAGAAAAGGGAAGCCATATACCTTGTTGGTGGAATGTAAATTGGTACAGCCCCTGTGGAAAACAGTATTGAGGTTCTTCAAAAAACTAAAAATAGAACTACCATATGATCCAGGAATTCCACTCCTGGATATATATCTGAAGAAAATGAAACACTAATTCGAAAAGATCCATGCACCCCAATAGCGGCATTATTTACAGTAGCTAAGATATGGAAGCCACCTAAGTGTCCATCAACAGATGAATGGATAAAGAAGAGGATATTAGAATATTACTCAGCCATAAAAAAAAGAATGAAATCATGCCATTTGCAACAACATGGATGGACTTGGAGGGTATTAAGCTTAGTGAAATAAGTCAGAGAAAGACAAATACTGTATGATATCACGTTTATGTGGAATCTAAAAAATAAACTAGTAAATATAACAAAAAAGAAACATACTCACAGATATAGAGAACAAACTAGTGATTACCAGTCGGGAGAGGGACAGGGGGAGGGACAAGATAGAGTAGGGGAGTAAGAGGTACAAACTACTGTGTATGAAATAAATAAGTTACAAGGGTATATTATACAGCACAGGGAATATAACCAATATTTTATAATAACTGTAAATGGACTATAACCTTTAAAGATTGTAAATCACTATGTCGTATATCTGAAAATATTGCAAATCAACTATACCTCTATAAAAAATAAAAATAAAAAGGGAGAAGTATGAGGGACAGGAGCAATTTGTGGGGATAAGTAGCCTCCCTGTGGCCTTTCTGCAGGATACTGAAATAGCAGGGAGCTCATTCACTGCTGGTCCTTTTGTCCATGAGTTCTGGCTTGCTCCAAGTAATGCTACTCACATTTACCTGAGCCCTTGGTCCAATATTATTTGGGTTAAGAATAAAGAGTGACAGATAAAACAGCCACCTTTTAATCTAAGTGGTATAAGACGTTATGATGTAGAAACCAGAACTGGACCGCATATAAAAAAGGAGCAGGAGAAGAACAAGCTACCAGGAGCTGAGGCTTGGGGTCTAATTCTGTGTATACAATTATTTGACTCATCTCTTCTAGTGCATTTTATAAATCCAGGACTTGGATTTTCTATTTGTTAAAATGAGAATACTGGATCAAATTATTTTTCCACTTTAAAAGTCAATGATTTCTTTCTACCTTCCTCTTTCTTTTTTTCTTTTCTTTCTTTTCCTTTCTTTCTTTCTCTCTCTTTCTCTTTCTTTCTCTTTCTTCTTTCTTCTCTCTCTCTCTCTCTCTGTCTCTCTCCCTCTCTCTCTCTCTCCTTTCTTTCTTCCATCTCATACGAATTGACATGAAAAATCCATGGATTTTTTTTGAGTATTTATAGATTTCATCATCTTTTATATTATCATCATAAACGACTTAGATTAAGAGATTTTTATTTGTTATTATTATTTTTCCTCTCCTTCTCTGTGTCCTCAGAGGCCCTCCCCTCCTTACCAAGTACAAGCAGTTCAATCTTTCCCATAAGGTTAAGTTTTCAAAAAGCGTGTTAGAAACACTGGCTTCAGAGAGCTTCTGCTTCTGTCTCTGCCACATACCTCCCCTGCAGCAGGGGAAGGGCACCAAGCCTGGCTCCCACTACAGGGAGAGTAACACAGGGAGAGCAAAGATTAGCCACCTCAGCAGCATGTGTCCTGATACCTTTGCTGAAGCTCTCCCACCAGCAACTAAGGGTGCTCAGGCTGCCAGGTTGAAGCCCTGGCTCTGGCAGTGGGCGTGGGGAGCAACTTCTCTGACATCCTTCTCTGCGCTCAGGAGCACGTGCTTTGTAGTGACGCACATCCATGCAGAGAGGACAGTGGTACCCCACCACCTGGGATGTCATGAGGGCTAAATCCAGCCATTAAGTCAAGAACGTAGAGCTGGGCCCATAAGTAAGAGCTGTCTTTCCTCCCAGAGCAGGGAATTCACGCGGCTCCTTGAACTGCCCCCTCAGCCAGGGCCCCTTAACCTGAAGGCAAGTTGGAATCAAAATGAGGATCCTTTTCTAGACCCTCCCTGGAAACTCCCTTGTTGGTGGAAACAGGGTTTCTGTATCAAAGGCCATTCAAATTATTATACAAGTCTCAGAAAACTGACGTGCCCAGTTGGCACCAACAGTGTATGAGAACATTCACTGCCCCTTCATTCCACCAATGCCAGGTATTACCATCTTATGTTTTTGTTTTTTCCTAGTGGATACAGAAGTTCAGAACCGCAGAATGAGAGCAGAGGTGAGAGACTGGGGTCAGCATGGACCGATAGACACATGGCTGACCACCTCCCCTCAGGACCCTCCTTTTTCTGGGGGGAGACACAGGTTGACTAAATGACTACAACCTGTCAATCTTGAGTTTCTAGACAGTTGCCAGAAAGGCTGTCCTGTCCCTCAGCCACCCCCCACACCCCCATAATCCTGCCTTCCTCTGTACCCTCACTACAAACTCAAATCCCAAGGAGTTGGGGGGCCCCCTGGGTCTGGGATTTTATCAACATACATAAACAATCTACAAGTGTAAAAAAAAAAACTAGTGGGCTGACCATGAGATTGCAAACCTGTTTTATCACTTTTCCTAAGCGTGGCTATTTTGAGGCCAGATTCCCTTTCAATCAGAAGTTTACTTTCCCAGGACCGCCTTCCTCAGCACCAGCTTGGGTCTAAGCCGGGTCATTCTGGGGCCTTTCTGCACACAGATGAGATCTCACCAGGAACACAGTTTCAAGGGCTTAACTTGTTTCAGGCTTGGTTTGGGGGAGAAATATTTCAATCCCACATGCAAATGCAAGTATGTAAACAATGCTGTTTGCTAAAGTGAAAAATGTGAGCATGGACATTCTTTAAAATATGGTTTCTATTTCAATGTAAATTTTCTTGTAATAGTATGGTTAAAGAGGAAATAACTTGAACTGGAATTGATACTTTGGCAAATTCCATCTTGCTATCAGGTTTGTGCATCCAAAAAAAAAAAAAAATCAATTGCCTCTTCTCTCTCTGCTTCTCCTCCTCCTTCTTATTTTTATTCTTAATTCTTATTCTTGCTTGGTAATATGCTGTATTAGTTTTTTCAAAATAAATTACAACGTAAAAGGTTTTTAATCTTTGTTTTGTTTCGTTTTGTTGTTATTCTTCATATAAACAATTTGTGGGCCATGTGAGGTTAGTGGGGATTTCCTCATTCAGTGGCTATTTTTCCAGGATATTGGCTTACCTAAGCACACACGCACTGGAAGATTTCCAGGTGACTGAGTTTTAAAGAACTGCTCCTATGGCAATAAAAAAAAAAAAAAAAAAAGCCAATCCAAATAATTTTGAAAAGAGCATTACTTATCTAAGATGAGTGAAAGATTTTCTTTTTTAAAAAAAATTAATTAATTTATTTATTTTTGTCTGCGACGGGTCTTCGTTGCTGCCTGTGGGCTTTCTCTAGTGGCAGAGAGCGGGGGTTACTCTTTGTCGCGGTGCGCGGGCTTCTCATTGCAGTGGCTTCTCTTTGTCGTAGAGCACGGGCTCTAGGTGCGCGGGCTTCAGTAGTTGTGGAATGCAGGCTCAGTAGTTGTGGCACACGGGCTTCGTTGCTCCACTGCATGTGGATCTTCCCGGACCAGGGATCAAACCCGTGTCCCCTGCATTGGCAGGCGGGTTCTTAACCACTGTGCCACCAGGGAAGCCCAAGATTTTCATTTCAAGTTCAGCAAGGAATAGTTTCTAAAACTGGCACTGACAATTATTTCCATAAATAGGAAAGTCAGTGAGAAAGAAAGAAATCTAAAGGAATTCTGAATTAAAGTGGCTCTTATTTAAGGCAGGGACCTACGACTGGGGACGAAATTCCAAAAAGGCATTTCTAAACTAATAGAGAAGAAAAGTCTAAAGTTACTTTTAGTATCTTCTTTAGTCTTCATTGATTTGGATTAAATCATAGCAATGGATAACAGGTCTACGATTTAATCCATGTCTCTCCTTTTTGAATTCACCCCAAACAATGTTATCTCCCTGAGTATTCCCAATCCCGAAAAGCTGATCTCTTCTATCTCTGTTATAGCACTATGCTTTGTGTATAACCCTATACTATTGTATTACATAATGTTACACGATACCACATTAGAGCATCTATATCCTAGTGCACAGAAATTCCTATTTACATTTCTGCCCACTCTACTTGATCCTGTGTTCCTTGAGGACAGGGACCAAATTTTAGTCATTTTTTTCCCCCAGGGGCTAAAACAGTTCTTGGTGCATTTGATACCCAATAAATGTGTTTTTAATGTTGAATGAGTGAATTAATGTACAATGTAGTAATATAAGGAACTTATCATAATGGTGCTTGAGAGGAAAAGTATTCTAAGTAATCATGGCCGTTCCGCTTTAGAATGGAAATTCCTAAAGAAAAACATGATTTGAGTTGAATCTAGCCACATCTGGGGTATAGAGAATGTTTTTGAATGGTAGCGCTCTAAATGTACCTGCATTTAGCAAGATCTTTTTTGACCCACCTCCTAGAGTAATGAGAATAAAAACAAAAATAAACAAATGGGACCTAACTAAACTTAAAAGCTTTTGCACAGCAAAGAAAACCATAAACAAGATGAAAAGAATGGGAGAAAATATTTGCAAACGAAGCAACTGACAAGGGATTAATCTCCAAAATATACAAACAGCTCATGCAGCTCAATATCAAAAAAACAAAAACTCAATCAAAAAATGGGTGGAAGACCTAAATAGACATTTCTCCAAAGAAGACATACAGATGGCCAACAAACACATGAAAAGATACTCAACATCACTAATTATTAGAGAAATGCAAATCAAAACTACAATGAGATATCACCTCACACCAGTCAGAATGGCCATTATTAAAAAATCTACAAACCACAAATCCTGGAGAGGGTGTGGAGAAAAGGGAACTCGCATGCATTGTTGGTGGGAATGCAAATTGATACAGCCACTATGGAGAACAGTATGGAGGTTCCTTAAAAAACTAAAAATAGAGCTACCATACGACCCAGCAATCCCACTCCTGGGCATATACCCAGGGGAAACCATAATTCAAAAAATACATGCACCTCAATGTTCACTGCAGCACTATTTACAATAGCCAGGACATAGAAGCAACCTAAATGTCCATCAACAGAGGAATGGATAAAGAAGGTGTGGTACATATATACAACGGAATATTACTCAGCCATAAAGAGGAATGAAATTGGGTCATTTGTAGAGACATGGATGGACCTAGAGGCTGTCATACAGAGTGAAGTAAGTCAGAAAGAGGAAAACAAACATCATATATTAACACATATATGTGGAATCTGAAAAAATTGGTATAGACCATCTTACTTACAAAGCAGAAATAGAGACACAGACGTAGAGAGCAAACGTATGGATGCCAAGGGGGGTGGGGGGTGGTTTGAATTGGGAGATTGGGATTGACATATATACACTATTGATACTATGTATAAAATAGATAACTAATGAGAACCTACTGTGTAGCACAGGGAACTCTACTCAAAGCTCTGTGGTGACCTAAATGAGAAGGAAACCCAAAAAAGGGGGGATATATGTATATGTACAGCTGATTCACTTTGCTGTAAAGTAGAAACTAACACAACATTGTAAAGCAACTATACTCCAATAAAAAGTTTTTTTAAAATGTAGCTGCATTTAGAATGAAGGTGTTATTAAAATTATGAATTGGTACCTAACACTTAATTTTAATAACTAGACAATTTTTTTAATGTGAACTCCTATCAAATGCTATGTAAACAACTTGATATGCAACATCTTCTTTATAATCAGTACAAAATGGAAAAAATGGCAAAGCAAGTAAAGTAATCCACATACAAAAGACAATTTACATATCAAAACTAAACACTTTTGAACTAAGGATTTTAACTCTGGAAGAAGACTTAGAAGAAGTAAAAAAAAAAATTCAAGTAGGTCACTGAATATCAAGAACTTACCTGCACCCAGGTGGCAAGTTATCATTTCTTAATCTTTACATTTATAATTAATAAACCCATAATAAGGAAGAGTATCTGATAAGCCCAAAGGGATACCTCTGTAGCAATTCATTGTAATCCTTGCTCCCTGAATCTTGCAAACATTTTGAGTACCTGCCTGTTTTGAAGAAAACATAAATAACTTTACCCTTTCCTTTCTTGCAGTAGGTAAAAAGGTTGTAAACTTGGACAAATCACTACTGCATTTTAGGTTACGACACTCCCGTGCCATATATGTCCACAGATGTGGAATTGTGAATTTCCAGAGAGAACTAAAAGGGGTTTGAATCATTACCTGGGAAGTGGGGTCCTGCTCGCCCTGGTGCTGTTTTGTAGATGATTTATGGACACAACCGGATGCCAGCATAAGCCACGGTGACAGTCCAGTTCACTGCCTGGTATTTGTCGTTGAGTGTGGCCCCTTTCTGGTCCCTTTTGCTTTCTATTTCACACGAGTGGGAGCAGCCCACCCTCCTTACAGATCAGTGGGTCAGAGGTCAGGCCAACCGGGCAATGCCTCCTGCTCTTGGTCCTATAGCTTTTCTACTGCCTCTTAGATTCACTTTTTCTATGACAAAATGTAGTCTTAGGTAAGAAACTTGTCGTGACTAGTTCCATCAACTTCCACGCCCCGTGGTTGAAGCTGGGTCAGCGTCCTTATATCAGCTGTCAGAAAATAGCATGATTTTTCTAAAGTGCGTGGAAAAGAAGGAAAAGAAAAAGAAGTGGGTGGGAGGAGAAGCAGCACATTGGGGTCAGCACAGAGGCACACTCTTTGAAAGGGCAACAAAGGCAGATGTTTTACAGACATGACAATATTTTACACCGGAACATTCAACTACGATATTAAATAATTCCAAAGATACATTTCAAGAATATCCAAGTAATTTTGCTTTGCATAAAGACGTTTGGGATCTGATAGAAAGTCAGTAATAGGGACATTGATTTTTAAAGTAGAATTTCCCCAAATAGGGTTCATTTTAGTCTCCACAACATCAAACCTTAGAAAATTTTAACTATCAGTGTCTACCAGATCATCATATTTCTATGTATTCCCAGGGGTCCATGGCACACATTAAAGAAAATATTTTTAGGAGATTTGCTTTGCAGAAAACCCAAAATGCAACATTCATGAGAGCTATGTATGTTCAGAAGGTATGCAGGGTGCTATCAAAATTTATATTTTAAGTGATAGTTCTGAACCAACTCAGAGTGAGCTAGCAACTTCACATTACATAGGCAAGATCTTGGAAATATTCCTGCTCTCATATTATAAATATCAGTATTATAAAGAAGTTAGTGTACTCATGAAGAGTAATATTATACTCTGACTTTCCTTTTAGTTACATATGGGGGAATGTGGGGTATGGCTACTCTAATACCTTGTTTGCCATTAAAAACACCATATGGAATTATATATGAATATGAATTTCTATATTATTTTTTATCCCAGTGGTTTAAAAATGGTTAAACATTCAGAGACCTAGGGGAGCAGTTACTTGGTTTACTCAGGTCACACTCTGCTCTGCTTTGCATCTTTCAGAGAATTCAGGCAAAAGCGGTATAATTTGACCCTTTTGTTTTTCCCTTTTAAGTGTAGTGACACCCAGCTTCCTCTTTCTTTTTTTTTTTTTTTTTTAAAGATTTATTGATTGATTGATTGATTGATTGCTATGTTGGGTCTTCGTTTCTGTGCTAGGGCTTTCTGTAGTTGCGGCAAGCGGGGGCCACTCTTCATCGCGGTGCACGGGCCTCTCACTGTTGTGGCCTCTCTTGTTGTGGAGCACAGGTTCCAGACGCGCAGGCTCAGTAGTTGTGGCTCACGGGCTTAGTTGCTCCGCGGCATGTGGGATCTTCCCAGACCAGGGCACGAACCCGTGTCCCCTGCATTAGCAGGCAGATTCTCAACCACTGCGCCACCAGGGAAGCCCCCTCTTTCTCTTTAATGATGGGACATGTCACTGACAATAACTAACTAATACTTATTAACTCTGTGTCATTGACGGTGAGCTAAGTTCATAGAACTTCCTCAAGGAAAGGAACCTTGCCTTTTATTTATTTTGGGGTCCCCCAAAGTGCTAGACACAACTGCTTGATAAATATAAAAATAAGAGTATTCTTATAATACTCCTATTCAGCAAGAAAATACTCTTTTAGGAACACTCGTTCTTATCATAAACTTCCTTAAAATGGGTATGAAATATGGATATCAGTAGGATGTATTTCTTATTATCAGAGAAGGGCAGTTTGGTTCCCAAAACACAAAAATCAGTGTGTCAGATACGCAAGATTAAAAGTATTCGTATCCACAGTGAGGAAAGCTGACAGAGGGCAACACAGATTAGGTTCAATGGTGCAATGGGGGAGGGGCTAAGCTCTTCTTTGGCCTAAAAGCAGGGGCCCTGGGTGGCGGTGTGCCCACAGGATTATGGATAAAGATGTGGTTCTGATAGAGGGGATGGCAAATGAACAGGACAGGATTTTTTGTCCTTAGCAATTAATTATTGAAACAGAGTTATTCATTCAGCTGGAGGAGGCTGGGTGGGATTCCTGGGAGAGCGCCGTGTCCCTCTACGTGTGGGCAGATTCCAGACTGTGGCCTCGAAGCCACCTACCCTGTTATCCACAAACTGTCAATCAGGTTTCCCTCGGTGGGAGGCCTCCAAGCGGGTCTCCTCTGATCTCAGAGACTTCTGAACTACAACTACCCAAGACCTCTATTTCTTTGATGATACCTAGAAAAAATACCTTTAAGAAGGCGTATACGTGTTACAGAGGGAGATTTCATAACGGAGTCTAACTTGAAGCGGAAATAACACTGTAGTGTGAATTGATCTTAGCCAAAATTTAATTGGGTCTGTCAATCTGTAAATGCCAGGTTACAGGTCCTTCGCAGTGTGGATTCTGGGAAGCCGGTTAGGCCTAGTAATGTCTGTCAAGGAGGAATGGTAAAGGAACCAGAAATAAGAGGCTGGGGAAAAAAAAGAAAAAGAGAGCAAGCTTTGAATATCTGATGATTTTGCCCTAGAGAGTCGTTGTTTTCCTTCTAGTGAGCAGGACAGACAGCTGATGTGCATTTAGGGGATTTTTGTCAGGCTACTGGAAATGGCAGCATCCTTATTTCACATGATTTGTGAAGAGTATTTCGGTTTATATTTGACACTGATAGACAGCGTCTCCCCCAGAAGGTCCATTAATCAGCTCCTGAGGTCTGGAGTGAGAGGTCTGGCAGGGCCCTGCTCAGCACGCCAACTCCCCACCAATGAGGGGCTGCGCCCAGGCCCCCCCCCCCCCCGAGTCTGCATTCCTGTGCTCAGTCACTCGGCATCTTGTTGGTCTTACAACTATGCATGCAAATATCAGCTGGGTCCAATGAAAGTTATAGATATGCACTTGGCACTTTTTAATGAGTTTTTCCATATTTGGAAAAAGAAGTATTTCCAGATGGACAAACACGGGATTGAAGATGCACATCGAAAGCCAAGTGTTTCGAATAGCAGCTGAAAGGCTACAAATTAAATGCATGAATAAAGGAGCACACTCACAGTGGTAATTTCAGATGGAGGAAAACAGGTAATTGCATAAGCATTACTGTTTGAAGAGCAATGAAATGCTTCTTTTACTTGTTGTTAAAATGCTATTTGCTTTTTAAGCATATTCTCCAAGTAGGATGTGAAGAAACAGTAAGTTCTCATCTTCATTTAGGTTGTGTACTCTTTGAATAAACATACAGATTCCCCTTTTGCACTGAAGCTGATAAAAGGCATCATTAACATAATAATGACGTAACAATGGCAGGGATCATAATAATGCTCATCTCAGGGGGCCAGGGAATTTTCCTAGGTAGTGGGTCATGAATCCTTCCAGTATCATGGTGATTCTACTGGTGGGGAAATTGAGGATTGAAGGTAAAGCGATCCAGGGACTAAAGGGCTTCCCAGGGACACTGAACACTGTAGAAGTCCACGCAGTGCCACAAAACCCAAGAGTGGCCTCAAGTTCCATGCAGCATGGGGACCGCTCCCATCCAACCCTCTGGAGGGAAGCTCTGCACAGAATCTCCCTCCTTCGGGAAACATTCTCTTGTTTGCCTACTCTTCCCCCCTTTCCTCCTGTCTTTCTATTGCAGAAGCTTCAGGGTATGGTGCTTAAGAACATCAACTCCAGAGCCAGGCTGACTGGGTAGGAAGGGCCATTTTGCCCCTTGCCAGCTGTGAGACTTCACACAACCCACTTAATCTCCATTCCCTCCTCTGTAAAGGGGAAACTCACCGTAGCTCCTCCTGGGATTGCGCGGAGGATTCAGTGTTCAACTCTGCAAGGCTCTTAGGACAGCGTGCAGCCCAGGCCGAGGCTTGTTTGCTAAGTGAATAAAATCTCTCCTGACTTTCTCCTTTCCCTTTACATTTTATTCTCCAACAAAGGCAAGCGGTCTGTGCTTTTATAAACTTACCACACAGAGAATTTACTTGCGTGCCTTTGCTCCTGATGTTTTTCCTTTCTGGAAGGCTTTTCCTTCTTGGACAAGACCTCTTCCTTCTGTGGCTCCCACAGCTGACTGACCCCACTGTGCCCTGCAGGCGTTCCTCTGAGAGCGTTACATACATTGCATGGCGATTCCTGGGAGGATGAAGCCAGGTCACAGCTGACACATGCTGGTTCTTGACTTCCATTATACCTCCGCCAGTTTCCTCCTCTCTTTCTGGCCAGTGCATCTAGGCTGCCTTTTGAGATGCCTCTTCTCCACCCGTACCCTCAGGGCTCTGTTCTGGATCCCTTTCTCTTCTCCCTAAATGTCCATCCACCCCTAGATGCTATCTTTCTTTCCCTTGAGAGCAAATCCTTAAACTGACCATTTCTAAACTTATTTCCAGATCTTTGTTTGGAGTTTTTGACCCATATCATCAAATGGTTCCCAGTCTCTTTACTCACATGTTCCAAAGGCACCAAAAACTCAACGTGCTCACAGCTGCAAGCAATACTTTTTCCCTCATCAACTCTTCCCCCTAAAGATGTCACTCACCCTAGTATTTCTCTGAAGGGCCCCATGCTTAAAATTATTCCTCATTCCTCTTGTTTTCTCATTTCCATCAATACTCCGATCACCTCAGCTAATCTCAGCAAGGTCTTAGGAAAGCTAACTAATTATATTAGTCAACAGGATCATGTAATAGGGGCCCTTCTCACTCCTCCTAGGAGTGTTTTCATATTAGTCCAAGTGAATCCCCAATATTGGAATTCCAGGTGTTGGGAGAGGCATTTTGGAGACATTTCTCTTAAATTATATAATTCAGATGACTCCAGGAAGGCCCAGACTGGATGGCTTATTCCAGGAGTCCTTGGTTTATTATTAATCATAAGTTGGAAAGCAGAATCTCATCCTTTTCTTTTGTCTCTCTGCTTCCAGAGCTCCTCCCTACCTCTATGGTCTTGGAAGGGACTCTGTTCTATTCCATTCCTTTCCAGACCAGATAGGGCTTGACTCTCAAATTTTCCCATCTCCCTTTAGCTTTTCCATGCAAGCCTGAAGTCTGAACACCTCTACTGAAGAAAGGCAAAGCCAAGTGGCTGTTAACTCAGAGGTGAAAGTATAGCGAGCAGTTACCTACAGCTCGCTGACCCTAAAATGCTTGCTGCCCAAACACAAGTGTTGATAACATTTCACACTCACTGGACTAGTGCATCTCTCTGTCAAGAAACGCTATTCCGTCTTTACTGGATCTATTAGTAATAACAATAATTTGTTTTCAGGCTTGCTCTTAAAAATGCATTTGGAGTGATTTAAAGAGTCACAAATAATAAAACAAGGGAGATAAATGTAGGGAAATAATGTTGAATAATAGCTAGGATCAGGGCACAAAATACTAAAAGGGCAAAGATGGGAGATAGAGGTGGAGTAAAAATTAGGTTTGGAGCTTTCCAGGGGCTGGAATAAAGGGACAAACACAGTAAGTTATGAGAATGGATTAATGTTGTTCACTTGATGAAAGCACACCTTTTTTGGTATGTTTGTTTCTGACACCTGAGAAAGATTTATTTTCCTAAAGGGTAGTTGGTATGATGTAGTGAACTATATCCAGAGCAATATCTTTCAGTACGTCCAAAGGTGAGTTTCATAAGGCTACTTCTTCAGACAGCTCTCAATACAATAGGTGGCTCAATGCCAAAGCAAAGCTAGACAAAGACACAGTTCTGAGGGACCTGCATATTTTGGTATAACTACACAGCTAGCTGTGCATGGTACAGTGTAGGGGTTAAGAGCATGGGCTTTGGAGACAAACTGCCTGAGTTTGGACCCCAACCTTGCCACTTTCTGGCTGTGTAAATGAACAAATCACTTTATTCCTCTGGCTCAGTGCAGTCATCTATAAAGTTGGAGTAATAATATTATCCACCCCTAGGTTTACTCTTAGGATTAAATTAGCTGATATGTGTGAAGCGTTTAGCATCCTGGCACAAAGGTTCAGCTATTATTTATCAAAGGGAAAAAGTGTAGAACACCTAGAAGAAAGACTTCACACAATTTAAGCCACACACAATAAATACCATTTCTTGTTGCTCTTGATCACAGTTAGGAGGGGCGAGTTTGAAATTACACTCTTTGACAAGAACCTAGCCTGCAGAAATTCTGTATGGCTGATTAAAGGAGGAACCATATGCTCATAATCAACCAAGTGGAATGCTGGGTTGACATCTGTAATGAAGATCAGGAACGAGGTGAACACATGGTGAATGGAAGACCATACCTCTACTGCAGCGCTACCTGGGGAGGAATCAAATGTTTCTCAGGAAAGGGTTCTGGATCCACACAGATACACACAAATCTTAAAGGGCCCTAATTCTGTGCAACAGAGAGAACTTGGCTGAAATAATTTAATTTTAGTTTGGAGAGTTTTCAAAACGAGTATGAATATTATCCATCCTGACCATATATCTTATGAAGAAATTAGAGAACATTTTAAGTGCTTGCAAATTTTTAATGGATCTGCCAAGATGATACAGCTCTAGACAACTGAGTTTTAGCTTTGCCCGTAACACGTAAGTCAATGAAGTGTTGGAAAATCATGGTTTTAGCATTCGAGTAGTTAACAAAAGTTCATTCTTTTAAAAGCCCTCAGTATCAGTTATTTATTGAGGCCAATCCTCATTTAGGAGGGAAAAATACCTTACTACAAACACAATGATAATTGTAGCTCCTTTCTTCTCCATTTTAAACAATAGAAATTTACCTGATGCTTATATTACTTTCCTGAACAGTTAACCATCGATTACCATGCATTATAAAAGAAATGATCAAATATGGCAAATGATTAACTTCTTATGTTTCATTTGATTATTATGCTAAACTTAGGACAACTTAAGGTCTTGTCCTTATAAATTCTTTGTAGAATAGCATGATCATCTGCTTACAACTTAAAATGCTCCTGTATACTTTATGTATATGTACATCCATGTCACCAAATTCCTCATAAAACTATTACATTGAAAGCTACTACATATGAAAACTTTCTGGGTATTAAGCCAAGAAAAAAGAAAAATTAACATGCTTGGTTTCCAGCACATTTTACAGATCTAAATCTAGCAACTTAATCTAGTCGCATAAAAATATGTGTGTATATACAATGGAATATTACTCAGCC
The DNA here is from genome assembly GCF_028564815.1 of Eubalaena glacialis. Lineage (NCBI taxonomy): Eukaryota > Metazoa > Chordata > Mammalia > Artiodactyla > Balaenidae > Eubalaena > Eubalaena glacialis. The sequence goes on along the minus strand of NC_083722.1, from coordinate 28,798,555 downwards.
ATAAAAAGAAACGAAATTGAGTTATTTGTAATGAGGTGGACGGACCTAGAGTCTGTCATACAGAGTGAAGTAAGTCAGAAAGAGAAAAACAAATACCGTATGCTAACACATATGTATGGAATCTAAAAAAAAAAAAAAGGTTCTGAAGAACCTAGGGGCAGGACAGGAATAAAGACACAGATGTAGAGGATGGACTTGAGGACACAGGGAGGGGGAAGGGTAAGCTGGGACGAAGTGAAAGAGTGGCATGTACATATACACACTACCAAATGTAAAATAGATAGCTAGTGGGAAGCAGCCACATAGTACAGGTCACAGGTGCTTTGTGACCACCTAGAGGGATGGGATAGGGAGGGTGGAAGGGAGACGCAAGAGGGAGGGGATATGGGGATATATGTATACGTATAGTTGATTCACTTTGTTGTACAGCAGCAACTAACACAACATTGTAAAGCAATTATAGTCCAATAAAGATGTTAAAAAATATATATATGTGTGTGTGTGTGTGTGTGTGTGTGACTTAGTTTGCTAAAGCACATATGAACAGTTAAACCTGACCAATAATTTTTAGTTCACTCTTCAAAATTCTTTATTCTTAAATATCTTCCTAAAACTTCTAAGGCCGTGCTTTCTTGATAAAGAATTTGGGGCTACATTAAAATGAAGTGACAACTTTTTACTCCGTCACTCCCCCCAAAACCCCAAATTTATATATTCACTCATTTTCTCCTTCACTCACTTTGATTCTGTTATCTTCATCTTTTGGTGAGGGGTATTATTTGTATTTGACCGTAAAATCTACATCGGTTTTGAAAACAGAGATGTTAAATAAATTTTCATACTTCTAAATCTTATAAAACAATTTAAATGATTGGATATGCACAGTATTATTTAACTAAGTCTTTAAATGTTTCATTCCTCTTAAATCTAAAATTAAACAAGGTTCACATAGCAAAGTAAACCTAGTTGAAAAAGATATCATCTAACTGCTTATTTGATATTATTTATAGTGACTAGTTCATTTCCAGTAAGTGTTTTTGTGTGATAGTGTCACAGATTTAGAAACCAGATCTTTTTAAGGAGCCTCTTGTCATAGAATTAGAGCCATTCCCCTTTACGTTGCTCTCACATACTGCACACAGTCTTACTGTGTAAGGCTGTTCTTAGGTCAAATACATAAATTAAACAATGAAATCAACCGTGAAGTTTATCATCCCTATGCTACCTCTTCATTTGTGGCTTTGCATTGTATTAAGAGGTTTGTTCTTATGGTAGTCCAAATTAGGGAAGAAATTCATATGTTGAATTCTTTTAAAAGGAGAATATGCTGTGGGGCACTGTGCATTGTTCAGATATCTGTATGAACTCAAGTGGAGTAACACGAGCTGGCACACCCTGTACTTTCTTCTGCCACCTCTCATTTACATCACCACCAACACTGTCTTAATAGTCTCTTCCCCACATAACAAACCACATCAAGGGAGGCCTTAAACACTGTGAAAGCATTTATTTATTTATTTTTGTGAAAGCAAAAATAAATAAATAAAAGGAATTCACTGGGAATTCACTGGGGAATTCACTGGGACCAATGCACTTGCATACCCTAGCTTGGCTATTATTTCTTTAAACAAGCTGACCCATATCTGACTTGCACTTAATCATGCCTTCAATTTCTTTCATCTATTTATTTATTCAACAAATATATAGAATGCTGATGAGGTGCTAGACACAGTTTTAGGTGCTGGCATATAGCAATAGAAAAAGAAAAGTTCTGACTCTTATCGATATTACATTCCAATGGGGGAGACAGACAGTAAGTAAATACAAAGCATATATAATGTTAGGTAATGATAAATTCTATGGAGAAAAATAAAGCTAATGAAGCAGATAAGGAGGGTAGAAAGTGCCAGTGGCAGTGTGGTTCAGAGGGAGAACTTGTCATTTTATTAAATGGGTGATAAAGTGACATTTAAGCAGAGAGGTGAGGGGGATTGAGACATGTGAATATGCAGGGGAACGAAATTTCAGGTGGAGAAAATAGTAAGTGCAAAGGCCCTGAGGTAGGAGCATGCTTGTCAGGTTGGAGAAACAGCCAGGAGCTCTGGTGGGCAAGTATGGGGAGTAGTCTTTGGAGAGAAGGTCAGTAATATAATGGATCATGCAGGTCATACTAAGTAGTTGAGGTCGTGAAGGATAGGCAAAGCCCCTGGACCATTTGAAGCTGAGCAGCGACTTGATCTGATCTACATTTAATAGCATCATTCAGGGTGAGCAGGGGAGGACACTTTACAGGGAACAAGAGAAGACAAGACAAGAGGCTATTGCAATGACCAGGTGAAAAAAAGATGATGGCTTGGACTAAGGTAGTAGTGGTAGTGGTGATGGAAATTATGAGATTCTAGTTATATATTTCGAAGGTGAATTCAAATGAGTTTGATACATATAAGATGACTATGTCCTGGTTTCCACTGGACACTCTGGTTATAATTATTAAGAGTGCCCTCTTTCACTCTCAAAAATATCCCAGTTTGGATTAAACTATATGGTCCCCTGTTTATAAAACACTTTATGTTTTCCAAGCATTTCCTCAAACATTATCTCAAAAAACCCTGATAAAATCGATACCACAATTCTCCCTTGACAGACATGGAATCTGAAGCTGAGGAAGTTTCAGTGACTCGTCCAAGGTCACAGATAGTAATGGGAAATCCAGAATTGGCCTGGCTAGCAGGCAATGCTCTTTCTCCTGCTCTTTGGATTTTGTTCAAGTTGCATCTGCAAGGCACAAGCACAATATTCATCCTCCCAGTCAGTCACTCATTTATTCATCACACAACTATTTGTATGTACTAGACACTGTTCTAAGCAGTTAGGACACATCAATCAACCAAAGATCCTTCTACAGATTGTATTCTAGCCAGGGATACTAAACAATAAATATAAGAAATAAGTAAAGTACTTAGTATGTTAGAATATGATGTGTGCAATGGAAAAACGTAGTAGAGAATAGAGAGGATTTGTTCGAAGGGCCTCCAGTCTCAACCTGGAAGTGGTCAGGGTAGGTCTAAGAAGGTGAGTGAATCAAGCAGAAAAGTGTTCCAGGCAGAGGTTAACAGCTGGAGCTAGGGAAGGCTGTAGACAAAGGCAAATCTAGTGTGATCAAAAAATAGCAAGAAAGCCCATATGACTGGGGCAGCGTGAGCAACAGGAGTTGTAGGAAGCCTCAGAGTAATAGTGGGGCTGGGTCATGTAACACTTTGTAGCCACTGGGAGAATGTGGGATTCTTCTCTGAGTATAATCAGAACACACTACAGGGTTTTGAGCCAAGGAAAAGCATGATATGACTGGTGTTTTAAAAGAATGACTCTGGCTGCTTTTTGAGAACGGACTGTAAGGGGGCAAGAGTAGAAGCAGGGATACTCATTAGGAATCTACTAAAGAAGCACAACGAAAAGAGAAGATGGCCTGGACCAGCGTGGTAACAGTGGAGAGGGTGAGAAGTAGTGAGAGTCTGGACATATTTTGGAGATAGAAGAATTAACATTATTTCCTAATGGATTATGTGAGGGAAAGAGAGTTGTCAAGGGACTTTGCACAGATGGAGAGTTTGTTTTTAGATAGGGAAGGCTATAGGTAGAGCAGGTCTGTGGGGGATGATCAGGAGTTTTGTTTTGTACATGCTGGGTTTGAGATGTCTGTTAGGCACCAAATGGCTATTGGGTACATGAGCATCAGGAATCACGCTTGGGTTCAGGATAAATGTCTGGGCTGGAGATACACATATGGGAGTTGTCAGCACATGGTGTGTATTTAAATCGAGGACTGTATTAAATCACTGAAAAAAAAATGAAGTACATGGAAAAGATGACCAAGAACTGAGCCCAGGCACTCTGACTGTAAGAAGGTGGGAAGAAGAGAAGGAGCCTGTAAAGGAGATTGAAAAGGAGCCAGCAGCAGCACTGGAATAAAACCAAGAAAGAGAATCAATAAGCAAGTGAAGAAGATACTTCAGAAGGGAGCAACTGACCAATTGCAAAATACTGCTAATAGGTGGAGAAAGATGAGGACTGAGAATTAACCATTGGGTTTGGCAGCAAGGGGGTCATCGGAGACTGGATACGGGTTGTTTGGTGGAAAGATGGTGCTTGAGATTCTGTATGACTCAGAAGCTTTCAGGTAATCCATTGTTGCTGGCAGGGACCACACTTTGAGTAGCAATAATCTAGTGAAGAAGCAGAGGGATTGGCTTTAGAACAAGTGGCGGGGAAGGGAGAGCATGTGGTTGTAGATGCTATAAGGTAGATGATGAACCCAAGGAAGTTCCTTCTGAATGTTTCTATTTTCTCAGTGAAACAAAATGAGGTCATGAGTTGAAAGTGAAGATGGGGGAAGGCGCTGGGTCTTTGAGGAGAGAGGAGAAGGTATGACAGTCATCTAGGTGAGTGGGGGCAGTGTGGGCTAGGGATGATGGCCGGGCAGCATCAGGACCAACTTCAGGTGCGTGGCCATGAATTTAAAGGGAGAATAGTCAGTGTGCTTGTGTATTTTTCTTCAACCATGTTCTGCTACACAGGTACAGGTGCAGAGTAGGCAGAATTAGATTTAACCATGATTCTAGTTTTACCAGGTGAGGCCAGCCACATGAGAAAGGGCCAGGGAGTTGAGGATCTTCCTGAGAGAGTGATTATAATAATTAACCATGGAATTTAAGCTAGGTAAGGAAGGCAGGCCTCAGTGATGGTGTAGGAGGGAGTGCCTGGGGCTGGATGGAGGAAACTCACTGGGGAAGAGGAATTCAGGGAACTCAGAGGCCATGGAGGTGGATCCCACACAGCAGTGGCTGTAAAATTTCATCTGTATCAGGATACTGTGGAGGGGTTCTTAGAACTCAAATGGCTGGGTCCCACTCCCAGAAATTTTAATTAGGTTAGTCTGGGGTGGGGCCTGAGAATTAGGTGGTATTGATGTCACTGGTTGGAGAACTACATTTGGGAACCATGTCCCTCAGGTACATCAAAATCAAGAGTTAAGAGAAGAATAACAAGGGAGAGAGTGACACTGAATCTGAAGCTAAAACAATTGCCAGAAGAAGAGGAGGGGGACTGACCCAGTTGCGGTGAACAGTCTCAGTGAGCTGTAGTGGAGACCATAGTCTGATTCTACTGCAATGTGAGCCTCTGTTTTATTCTTCTCATTCTGCTCTTTACCAGTGACTCAAAGTGAGGCATCTGGAGTCAGTCTGGTCTTTTATCAGCTCTGTGACCTTGGACCAGTTGTTCACCTCTTTGTTTCTCTGTTTCCTCATCTGTAGAGTAAGGCTATAAATAAATGTACCAGCTGAGGTTGTTGAGACGTTAAATGAGTTAATAAATGCCCAAGTACTCAGGCAGTATTGATACATGGTGTTCAACAGACTCAACACAGTTCTACCTGTTATTTATTCATTTCCTCATGTTCTTTGTTTAAATGAGCTCTCCTGAAATCTTCTATCTTGCTCTGAAACTGATCTTTTGCCTATGATTTGATGTGGAACTCTATACTTTTTTTAATATTATCTGGAATTTTATAACAAATGGAACTTTAGGCGATTTAGACATTCATTCCTTTGAACTAGGAATGTTGTAAAGGACTTTGACATAACATGAAAGCACTGTCATTACACAGACGTGAACTTTAATTATAATCATAATTGTTTTATTTCTGCAAAGGTCTCTCATCCAGTGTAGAAATGGATTTGACCACAGCTCTTTCATGATCTTTTTGTCTTGGATCTCATGAGTGACCACAAAGAAAATCATAAACGAAACTATAGAGAAATATATAGAAACATTTCAACTGCATCTTTAATGTCATTATATAATCTCACTGAACAATGTAACAAATTGTAACTAGTCTGTATATTGGGTTTAAATTATTAACATACCATGTTTCCTGCATTATGACTCATGCAATGTAATTAGGAAGAAGTATTAGGTAGGTGCTTAGCAAAGCTTGGGATCCATGTGGCCTGTATATTTTTCCCCTAGTGGATGACCTTCCAAACAAAATCAGAGAGAGAGAGAGAGAGAGAGAGCAATTTAACAAATGATTTTTTCCATCTGCAAAGGGAGTTCCCCAGAGTTATTCAGCTGAATATTTTTGAAACTTTATACCATATAAAGCATTAGCCTTTCTAGGTCACTGTATTGCATCTGAGCCTAAAATTAAAACCATAAATACTTAAAGCTTTAACTTCCACACTCCTTAAAAGCTGGTAAAAACAGGCATTTCCCTTTGCCACTTTGCTGTGCTTTATAATCTGAGAAACAGCACTTTGAAAAATGTGGCTTAAAAGCAGCCACACAGAGAATAAGGGAAGAGAAAAACCAATTTACATGTTTCCATTTTTCTTTCCCTTCTATTTATTCACTCTTGCTTAGGATCAGTACTGACATGATTCTCTACCGAATTTAAAGAGGGAGGAACTGGCCATCCCCGGCTCATAGTCAAATCAATATTAAAATATGGAAGGTGGTTTTAAGTCTAATATCTCCCATGGCACCTGTTCCATTGCTGGTCCACAACAAATAACTAATAAATATTGATTCTCTGACTGAGAGGCTAATGTATAGACTTTTCATTATCTGGTCTGCTTAGTGAGCCATAATATCAATTGTTTTAGAACAGACTTTCCCTGACTTCCAGCTTGCCTGTCTATCGGCAACTAGCATCACTGTCTCCTTCTATGCTCTCCCTTGTAAGGCAGGAGCTATAGACACAGGAGCTACATTTTCCAGAATCTTTACTAGCAGAATTGCTGATTGAAAGTCCACAAATCAGACGCTTTCAAGATGTCTGGAAGATAGAGGAAAAGCCGAAGATATACTTGTGTTCTTCCAGTAGATGCAAAAGTCACGTGTGTGTTGGTAGAGGTGAGATTTGCAGTGTGGAGGCACCGCAGTTGCTGCTGGTGTATCTGCAGGTTGGCTACTCGCGGCTTCCTGAAAGCTTGAAGACCCCTTCCCTGTTCTTTGTCCTTTGGCCCTTTTGATGGTTTGGAAGCTCTGATTCCCTTTCTATATTAAATCTCTTCTGGCTTGAAGTACCCATTTTCTTGACGGAACTCGTCTGGTATATCCATATGGGGGAAAAGGCATAAATTTGGAGACAGAGGTTCACCACAGGAATCCATGCTGTATAGTCTACTAGGGGGCATAGCCATAAAGCAGTAAAAGTGATGCCACATAGAAACATACTAAATGCTCTGGAGCTGAACTGAGTGGGAGATCATTAAAACACAACACATTGTTTGACCTTGAGCAAGTTATTAGACCTCAGTTTTCTCATCTGTAATATGGAGCTAATGACAGTAGAGACCTCCTAGGGTTATGTGGCTTAATGAATTAATATTTGTGAAATTCATAGAATAAGGAATGGCACATGGTTAGTACTATATGATTTTTGCTTTAAAAAAGTTAATTAAAAAATACACACATGAATATTCCCTTAAAAGCATTCTGCTTGGTAAGTTAGCTAATTTCAAAGCTCAAAACATTCCTGGAATGTGGACATTTTGGAAATGTGTTGACATCTTGTCTAGCAGCCACACTAGAAAACTGCAGTTTCTGACCCAGTTCTATTCTGCTTCCCATTGTAGGAAGTTCCCAAGCCCCAGGACATCTCTCTCCCTAACAGTCCAGCTCAGCTTTGGATGAAAAACTGTGTTATGCAACTTGGCCACTCACCTGGCTCATGTGTTTTAGTTCTGAATGATTTAGAACTGTTCATACAAAATCAAACACACTCTCAAAGGATAAAGCATTGCTACCCTCAAAAAGGTTCAAAACAGCATTGCAGAGAATTTGAAAAGATTCCAACTGGGCAGCTGCAAATGTACCCTGGACAATGACATAGCCACTGGCATAAGCTTATAGCCTCTCAGAATAACTTGAAAACGACAGAACTCTTTGGTTGATAAACTTAAAGAAAAATATGTTTCTACCTTATAATATCCCATGAGTATGCAGTGGTTGTCCTTCATAAATTTTCAGGGATTGCAGTGAGAGTAGAAAATAGCAAAACACAGCACAATTTAAAAAAAACTCAAAAGAATAACACAAAATGGATTCAAGGACAGAAAATGTAAGCTGCAGGGTCATGATGGTCTTTCTCTGTTGCTTCTGTCACAGTTGGTAAGGTTGCCAAGGTGGCCCTAACCGCTAAGCACAGACTTATACCTGCAAGTTGCAGTTGGGGAGAATGTGGTTTCAAAAAGCAGGCTTCCTTATTTCCTAGCAAATCAGTGTTTACCCTTCTGTGCTTTTCCTTGCAAACACTGTTCAGTTTTGCAAAGTGAGACACGCGTTTTGCTACTTCACAGATGCCACCCAGGGGCGAAAGAGGAAAAAAATAATCTCTGTCTTGTTTCTTCTCTCAGGTGTAAAAAAATTACCTCTGGTTCCTTCCTGTCTCAGTAATCAGTTGAGAAATTGAGCAAGAATATGTCAGATAACCTGAAAAATATTTTTTCAGTTGTTTATGTTAACATAAAATGAAAGCATTTTCTAGAAGTCCTCAAGTTTGTGACAGCAGTTTGCAACCTGGTTGTGGATTAATTTTTTTACGCAGAGTTTTACAACAGAAACGATTTGGTTAATTAGTCCTATTTTGATCTAGCTGAATGCAGATATCAGTAATTTATTAAGATGAGTCTTAAGGGCATGCCTAATTTCCTAATACTATCCACTTGAGGCAAATTCTCAATCTCAGACTGAGGATTGCAAGGGTCTCATATTTTTTTGTAAATTTAAAATACTTAACAAATGCAAATCTAAGATTTACATATTTAAACATGTACAATGTTGTGCATGCTCAATGTAAAGTTTGTAAAGAAAGGAAAGGCCTGTAGATATTTTTATTCTTTGATGATTGTGCACAAAATTTATTTTTGTGATTTTCTGGAGTTTTCCAAAGCATACCCTCATTCATTCATTCATTCAACTAACATTTAATAAATGCCTACTATGGCTTGGCGCTGTGTGCTAGGCCCTGAGGATTTGCAGCTCTAATCTTGAGGAACTCAAAATCTGGGGCAGTTAAATGTATTAATTATCCAGTAGTTATCAATTACAGTGCTTATATTTAAGTAAATTCCTCAAGCTTACATACCTGGAAAATGACACTTTATCAGGGGTAGGCTTATCAGTTTATCAGCCTTCAGGCCAAATCCAGGCTGCTGCTTGTTTTTGTAAATAAAATTTTATTGGAACACAGCCAGAGTCATTCATTTATATATTGTCTGTGGTTACTTTCAGCTACAAAGACAGAGCTAAGTACAGTACTTGCTAAAGAGAGGAGTTGCAAGACCTAAAATATTTACAATCTGACCCTTCAGAGAAGTTTGCCTCCCTCTGGTTTAGATTATTATAATTACAAATCAGGTGTTTGAAAACAGTTCCATCTGGCTACAAAGCCCCTTCTATTTTATCTTGTCAAACTTTCAGAATCATAAAAATCATAAAGAGTTCTCTAGTAAGTTTTTTTTTCTTATTAGTAGTAAATATTTTCTATACATTTCTTTTAAAAAAGTTTTTGATGTTGGACTAAAAATCTCCTCCCCCAGAAATGATCAATCTTCAGAAACAAATTCTACTTTTGCACATAGTTTAGAAAGGGAATAGCAGAGCTGGGTAGCAACAAATAGAATGAGAGAGAAGGACTAGATTATCTCAAACGAACCTTCCTATTCCAGCATCCAATAGCTCTATGTTTCTGTAACAATAACTGCAAGGGCTAAAATGAAAAGATAGGGCTGCAACTGGAGCAAACACACAGCACAGTGGTTTATGGAAATCAATTAAGGATGAGACCAACCTGACTATACCTGCACCATTAAAAATCCAAGTCTCCCAAATTTCATTTTGCAAAAATAAGGATAAATCCTAATCAATAACACATTATTCAAAGAACTTTCAAAAAACAGCAATGAAAATAACATGACAGAATTCCCAATCTATCTCTGACATACATTAATTCTAGCAGGTGAATACAATGTGAAAAAAATGCCCTTGAAGAATAAAAGAATAAAAGACAAAAAAAATTACCAGCAGACCTGATGGCAATAATTATTTCTCCAAAATTACCTAGTCTTAATGACCCATTAAGACACATGGTAAACGCTTTAATGTGGGCTTTTGACCTGAGAATGGGCCAGACACATCTGTATTATACTGTGAAATCTATAAAACACTGATGAAGGAAATTGAAGATGATACAAAGAAATGGAAAGATACCCCATGTTCTTGGATTGGAAGAATTAATATTATTAAAATGGCTACACTACCCAAAGCAATCTACAGATTTAATTGCAATCCCTATCAGGACATTTTTCACAGAACTAGAACAAATAATCCTAAAATTTATACAGAGCCATAAAAGACCTGAATTGCCAAAGCAGTCCTGAGAAAAAAGAACAAAGCTGGAAGAATAATCTTCCCAGACTTCAAACCATACTACAAAGTTACAGTAATCAAACTAGGGTGGTACTGGCACAAAAACAGACAAGTAGATCAATGGAACAGAATAGAGAGCCTGGAAATAAACCCATGCGCCTATGGTCAATTAATCTACGGCAAAGGAGGCAAAAATATAAAACGGAGAAAGGACAGTCTCTTCAACAAGTGGTGCTGGGAAAACAGGACAGCTACATGTAAGATAATGAGATTAGAAACTCCCTCACTTCATATACAAAAATAAACTCAGAAAGGTTTAAAGACCTAAATGTGAGATATGAGACCATAAAACTCCTTGAAGAGAACATAGGCGGAACACTTTTTTGACATAAATTGTAGCAATAGTTTCTTAGATCAGTCTCCTAATCTAAGGCAAAAGAAGTAAAAGCAAAAATTAATAAATGGGACCTAATTAAATTTAAAAGCTTTTGCACAGCAGAGGAAACCATCAACAAAATGAAAAGACAACCTACAGAATGGGAGAAAATATTTGCAAATGATGAGACCAACAAGGGGTTAATATCCAAAATATACAAGCAGTTCATATAACTCAATATCAAAAACAAAAACAAAATACAAACAATTCAATGAAAAAAAGGGCAGAAGGGCTTCCCTGGTGGCACAGTGGTTGAGAGTCTGCCTGCCAATGCAGGGGACGCGGGTTCGAGCCCTGGTCTGGGAAGATCCCACATGCCGCGGAGCAACTCGGCCCGTGAGCCACAATTACTGAGCCTGCGCATCTGGAGCCTGTGCTCTGCAACGAGAGGCTGCGATAGTGAGAGGCCCGCGCACCGCGATGAAGAGTGGCCCCCGCTTGCCACAACTAGAGAACGCCCTCGCACAGAAACGAAGACCCAACACAGCCATACATACATACATACATAAAAAGAATGTAAGCAGACAAGAATATCATTTAAAAAAAAAAATTAAAAAAAAAAAAAACAAACAATTCAATGAAAAAAAGGGCAGAAGGGCTTCCCTGGTGGCGCAGTGGTTGAGAATCTGCCTGCTAATGCAGGGGACACGGGTTCGAGCCCTGGTCTGGGAAGATCCCACATGCCGCGGAGCGACTGGGCCCGTGAGCCACAACTACTGAGCTTGCGCGTCTGGAGCCTGTGCTCCGCAACAAGAGAGGCCACGATGGTGAGAGGCTGGCGCACCGTGATGAAGAGTGGCCTCCGCTTGCCGCAACTAGAGAGGGCCCTAGCACAGAAACGAAGACCCAACATAGCAATCAATCAATCAATCAATTAATCAATAAAATAAATCTTTTAAAAAAAAAAAAAAAGGGCAGAAGACTTAACTAGACATTTTTCCAAAGAAGACATACAGATAGCTAACAGGCACATGTAAAGATGCTCAGCATGGCTAATTATTAGAGAAATGCAAATCAAAACCACAACAAGGTATCACCTCACACCTGTCAGAATGACTATCATCAAAAAATCTACAAACAACAAATGTTGGAGAGAACGTGGAGAAAAGGGAACCTGAGTACACTGTTGGTGGGAATGTAAGCTGGTGCAGCCACTGGGAAACAGTATGGAGGTTCCTTAAAAAAACTAAAAATAGAACCACCATATGATCTAGCAATCCCACTCCCAGGTATATATCCAGAAGCAATGAAAACACTAATTTGAAACAGACATGCACCCCAATGTTCATAGCACCACTATTTACAATATTCCAAGATATGGAAGCAACCTGAGTGCCATCAATAGATGACTGAATTAAGAAGATGTGATTATATATATATATATATATTCACATATATACGCAATGGAATTTTACTCAGCTATAAAAAAGAATGAAATATTGCCATCTGCAGCAATGTGGATGGACGTAGAAAATATTATGCTCAGTGAAATGTCAGACAGAGAAAGACAATATGTGATATCACTTATATGTGGAATCTAAAAAAATATATATAAATGGATGTATATGCAAAACAGAAAGACTCACAGATATAGAAAACAAACTTGTGGTTACCTGTGAGGAGAGGGAAGAGTGAAGAGACAAATTAGGGGTATGGGATTAACAGACACAAACTACTAGGCATAAAATAGATAAGCAACAAGGATAGACTGTATAGCATAGGGAATTATAGCCATTATCTTGTAATAACCTAGAATGGAATATAATCTGCAAAAATACTGAATCACAATGCTGTACACCTAAAACTAACACGATATTTTAAATCAACTATACTTCAATTAAAAAAGACCCTTCTGGAAGACTTTCATTTAATAACAAGTATAGTGCTAAGAGCAGAGAAGAGGAAGGAGAGGAAGCAAAGGATAGTAGCCCTCATGTTCTCAGGCTGCTGTAAAGACCTGTATGCTTACTAATGACACTTGGGAGCATGTCTCTTGTCTATTCATTCATTCAACAAACTTGTATTGAAGACCTGCTCTTTGCCAAACAAGTGAGGTGCTGGAAATACAATGGAGAATAAGCCAAACTTGCTCCTCCCTTTGTGGTGCCTGTGCTTTAGTGGGTGAAGAGAGGCACTGAGCAATTATAACAAGATATGATGTGCTAGTGGGGGTAGGGAAATGTAGAATCCTACAAGGACGTGCCAGGAAAATCTGACTTGGTCTAAGTTATGGGGTCAGAGTCCTCCCTGACAGGTCACCTCAGACATGAAGGAAGATAAGTGGGAATCCACGGCCTCTTTTTTGCTCCTTCTCTTCCCTTCTCTGTATACTCCCTCTTTCCATCCTTTCTTGTTTCCATCTTCTCAAAGTCTGAAAAAGGAAATTGACCCAGGAGCCATTTGAAAATGTGGATGAGTGAGTCATGTATTCAGCAGAAATCATCAGGACAGGTAGATGCTAAGCGGGTGATAAAAACAAACTGACAAATATAAAGGTGACAGAATCCATTCACTTCTGCGAGGAAACGATACAAAATGGTCAATAGGAAAAGCAGACTGTCTTCCATGGAAACGGAGCAACAATGTTTTATTATAGCCATTAGGTACAAGACTGCCTTGATGGATTATGGTAAACTGTTTTAAAATCTTTAAGTAAAATGAATGTTCTAAGAATTCTCTTTTTAGGGTGAAGGTTTATACTTCCCAATTTGAGAAGTATAATTTTCTTTAAAAAGGTTTTTGGCATGAATACCATACTTGTCCATTTTAAAGAAAACAAAACAAAATCTAACACCTGTATACACCCCACCCAGCCTAAGAAATACAACATTACAAAGACTCTTCCCGAAAGTTTTCCCCTTCTCTCTCCTCCGTGAGGTAGGCTTTCTCTTAACTTTTATATTAATCATTTTGTACTTTAAAACGTAACCTCATATGGTAAGTATGCCTAAACAATATTTTGTTTAGTTTTGCCTATTTTTAAAATAAATGTAATCATTCTGTATATTTTTTTTCTAAGATTAGCTTTTCTTTCTTTTTTTTTTTGCATAACATACTTTTGAGATTAATCCAGGTTGAATCATGGAACTGAAGTTCATTTACTTTCATTTATTTTACTGCCTGTATATGGATCAATTTGGAAAAACAGACATCTATATGATATTGTGTTTTCCTACCCATGAAAATTACAAGTTTCTTCAGTTAATTAGGTCCCCTTTACTATCTTTAAACATAAATCTTTATAGTTTTCTTCATAACGGTCTTAAACATCTTGTTAGGATATTCCTAACTTACATTTTAGTTGCTATTCTAAATATTACCACATTAGCTTCATTGTACACATTTTCTTAAGTAGTATTCTGCTATTCAATTATTATATGCACTTTTAAAATTTAGTTATGAATTTTCTTTGATACACAGTTTGAAGTATGCATTTAATTTACAAACAGATCAGATTTTGGATATTTTTTCCTTATTGATTTCTAAATCAATAGCCTTGGTGCCAGAGAATATAGTAAATATGATACTGATTCTTTGCAATTTGTTGAATTGACAAATATACTTGTATAGCAAGTATACTTGATATACAAATATAGCAAGTATACTTGCTATACTGTCCAGATGATGGTCAATTTCTATTAATGTTTCACTTGTACTTAAAAATATGTGCATCCTCCCATTCTTGGTGCATTATGGCTATTAGAATAAATTTGTTCTTTGTGTTGTTCAAATATTCTCTATTATTACCAATAATAGCTTTGGTAATAATTATTATTACCAATAATCTAGCTTTCTGCTAGATTTTTTAATTATTGAGAAGTATGTTCAAATCTTTCACTGTAATAGTACATTTTTAATTTATTTCTACATTTCTGCTAAGTTTTGCTTTATATATTTTGAAGCTATGTTATTAGGAATATACAAAGTTAGAATTCTCATCTTCCTGACAGCTAGAGACTTTGTGTCAATGTATGGTGACCTCCATCTCTAGTAAAGCCTTTTTTGCCTTTATGTCTTTTTCCCTTGATAATAATATAGTTTACTTGCTTTTGTTTGGTTATCACTGGACAAGATGTATTTTCTGATTATTTCACATTCATCTTTTCTCTACATTAGGATGTATTTTTTAAAACATGCAATCTGAAAAATTTAAACTGGACAGTTTAGTTGATTTGCCTTGATTATGATTCCTAATATATTTGGTTTATTTCTATCCTCTTATTCATACTAATTTTTATGTTTCCTTTTTATTAGTCTTTCTTGCCTTGCTTTGTATTGAGCTTTCCTTAAATAATTTACTTTTCCCTCTTAATTTTGAAATCGTGCACAATTTCTATTCTATTTCTTTAGTTTGAATGAGTACTCTAGAGATGTTCAATTGTGTATTTAACTAAAAAAAATCTGAGGTTTATTAATATCTTTACTTTTTCACCAAGCCATGCAAGAACATTTTATATTGATAACACTACTCCTCACATATATGGTAATTTTGCCCAGTCATTTAGTTCTATCTTGATGCCTTTATCCACCCTCCCTTTGTCCTCCCCCCAAAGAAAAAAAAGAATAATTTTCTTTAAAAATGTTACTGGCTATATAACATATTTGTTATTAGATATTGTTATTGGTATATATAATATTTACCAAAAAGTTTATATTTTCTTTTTTCACATTTCTCCTTGTAGCTCACACCTTCTTTTTGGGATCATTTTTCTTCTTCTTGAATTGCATTCATTAGCTGTTCCTTTAGTGTTAATTAATTTTTAACTAAACTTAGTTTCTATCTTGTCTGAAAATGTCATTATTTTACCCTTATTCGTAAGATATTCTTTGCTAGACATAGAATTCCATGTTGATAGTTATTTTTTCTCAGTTCATTAAAGATAATTATGTTCTACTTTTCATAGTTGTCAAAATGTCATTTTAAATTTTGTTCCATTATGTCTTCCTTTTCTCTCCAGTTAACTTTTTTGCTTTTTAAAATCTTCTTCTTGTCCTTAGCATTTTGTAATTACAATATAATGTGGCTGGGTATGGATAGGTTTTTGTTTAGATTGCTTAAGTTCTTTTGGACTTTCTGACTCTGAAAAATGGAGTCTTTTATAAAATCTGGAATATTCTTACTCATTATTTCTTTGGATATGACTTTTCTGCTACTCTTTCTGTTCTTTCTTTCTGGGACTACGATTTAATGTTTGTTAAAGCTTCTCATTCTATCCTTTATGTTCCTTAGCTTTCTTTCATAATTTTTATCTCTATGTCCAGTTTTCTATCATTTCTTCAGCTCTTATTTTCTTTTTTTTTTTTTAAACGTGATTTTTTTTAAAAAATTAATTAATTTATTTATTTATTTTTGGCTGTGTTGGGTCTTCGTTTCTGGGCAAGGGCTTTCTCCAGTTGCGGCAAGTGGGGGCCACTCTTCATCGCGGTGTGCGGGCCTCTCACTATCGCGGCCTCTCTTGTTGCGGAGCACAGGCTCCAGACGCGCAGGCTCAGTAGTTGTGGCTCACGGGCCTAGTTGCTCCGCGGCATGTGGGATCTTCCCGGACCGGGGCACGAACCCGTGTCCCCTGAATTGGCAGGCGAATTCCTAACCACTGCGCCACCAGGGAAGCCCACAGCTCTTATTTTCCAGTTTACCTTCTCTTTAAGTCTCACCCACTGAGTTTTTAATTTAATTATTATATTTATTTTTTTAATTTCTAGAACTCTATTTGGTTCTCTTTGAAATCTGCTTCATCGATTTTGAAAATCTTGAAACCCCCCTATCATTCTTCTGAGTCCCTCTTTTATTTTTTTTAAACGGATGTAACACTCCCAGTTTGTTTATTATATTGTCAATTTTCAGACGTGAAGTCTCTAAGCTCTGATTCTGCAGTCTGTTTTTTCTGTGACTCTTGCCCATTGTTGTTTGTGAGCATGTGCCCTGTCTGAAACTTGATTTTCTGGAATTATTTGAAGATGGCACTTAAAGTATATTTTTCAAAAGAGCATCTATGTTTGCTTCTGAGTGTAGAATTATAGATAGGAATTCTCAATGTTCTTTTATTTTCATTTCACACAGCACCAAGGGCTAAGGAGACATGCATTCCCACTGTTTCCCTCTGCAGAATCAATTTTTCCAAGTTCAACCAAAAAAGGTGCCACCCTCTAAGCGTTCTGCATCAGGTGTGAGATCCCAATCCTGCCCCTACTCTCAGGGGACAGGCTTTTCCTCCTGTCTCACTCAGGCGTGACCCATGGAAACCCAAGCCTTAGGCTGTGGAGTCAGCAGTTCCCCTCAAGGCAAACGCTGACTTCAAGACACTCTGGATTTGTGCTTCCTTGTCATTTGTAACCTCTGATCTTTTCCTTCCTTCACTGCCAGATCAGCTTTGCTATAAAAAAAAGTATTTTCACAAAATGTTTTATCTAGCATTTTTAGGTGTTGGTGCTGGGTGAAGTTTTCCTGGACATCTATACTGCCATATTTCTGCAAATAAGAAATGGATGAGTACAATTTTCTTTCTTATTTACCACAAGGGCAATATTGGAAAGAAATTACTATGATGTTACCAGTGGTTATTCCTCGATGGTTGGACTTTTTCTTTTTTTTTACCCATGTTACTTATCCACATGTCTTGACCATACATTACTTTGGTAATATTAAAAAAAAAAAAGGTTATTTTGAATGATAGCAGTGTATAAAATAAACTCCAATCTAACTACTATAGATGGCATCATTGGCAATTAAAGAGAGAAAAAGTAAATGTGCTTAGACTGGTATATAGATAAACTGGAGTAGAAGGAAAAAAAATTAAAGAGACAACAGATAATATAATACTGAAGAGGTAAAAATTAGAGAGTAGAACAGTGAGAATTCTTAGAATATGCTCTGGGAGAGAAAATGATGTAAAAAGTTGGCATTTGGGGATTTAGAAATGAGCAAAAGTCTGTCTCTGCAGATCTGATGCCAATTTTCCTAAAGCCTTGATGAAGCAATCTGTTTTGGGGATCTAGAATGACTGGGAATGCTCAGAAGGCAGATCACACATCTGCCACCAGGGCAAGGGGTGTGAGGAATGATTAATAAAGTAGTGTTGTATAGTTTAATTTTTTGCTTTTCAACATTGTGAGGACAGAAGACAATACTCATTGGAGAAAATGCATCTTGGGTTGAAAGTCAGGTGCGGTGAACAAAGGGTTTCCAAATCGGAAAGGGGCTAAGCCTGAAAAAGGGTAAAGAAAAAGAGAAGAGAAAAATCACAGGGGTGTTGTCTTCCATCTGCAATAGACTAGGGTTCAGCAGTCTTCCTGGGCCTGATGAAAACAGCTCTGCTCTAGAAAATAATTGCTCATGTGTGTACATAGAGCCAGATCCTCAGGGCTCTCTGCCAGGTGTCTCTAAAATACAGCTTTCGACCTGAGACATTAGGTCCCAGGAACTTGCTGCAGTTCATTCTTTTATTCAACCATCAAATATCTTAAATAGATGTATGTTTGAGTGACGACGCTCTGCCAGGCTGTGCTAAGCCTGGGGATACAGTATAAAAATGAAGACACGTCCCCACTATTCCTGGTATTAAAAAGTTTAAAGTCTATTTGGGAGAGATAGGTATCAAGCAAATACTTGAAAACTTACATTATTATAATTACAATTACTTATACGTACTATAAAAGAAAGCAAACTCCAAACCCAAGGGTACAGACACCAGACCCTTGCTAGCCATTTGCTGTTATCTTAATTTATTCACAGGGTAGTGCCCAGTTCTGAGGCAGTTTTCATGTTTAGTCTCTACAGTCTTTTTCTTCTTTTTTCTTTTACAATGTTGTAATGGTGATCTATTGCTGCATAGATACATAACAACAAATGTAGTGGCTTAAAACAACACACATTACTAGTTATATCACGGTTTCTGTGGGGTATGAGTCTGGGTATGGTATAACTGGGTCCTCTGCTTCAGAGTTCCCCAAGGCTACAATCAAAGTGTTCGCTGAGGCTGAGGTCTCGTCTCAAGGCTGAACCAGTGAAGGATCCACTTCTAAGCTCACATGGTTGTTGGCCAGATTTAGTCCCTTGTGGTTGTAGAATTGGGGCCTTGGCTGGCAAGGCAGAGAGTCTCTTTGCAAGGCAGAGGGCACGGTCCTATGTAACATAACCATGGATGTGACATCCATTACCCTTGCCGAATTCTACTGATTTAAAGCAAGCCACAGGTCCAGTACCCACCCCGAAGCAGAGGAAATCACACAAAAGCGTGAAAATCAAGAGCTGGGAGTCACCAGGCTTACTGTAGAGTTTTGCCACAACATATAGTCTTCTAGCTTACTTTATTTTTTACTGCTATATATCTGATTTTGTAAATTTTATCTTTTTCAAAAAGTTTTATATTTTTTAATTGAAGTGTAGTTGATTTACAATTGTAAATTTGATCAATTTGATTAAAACAGGAAATAGGAAGGATCAACATAAGAGAAGGAGCTGGAACCTGTCCCATTTTCTCTATTCCTTTATCTTTTGCCTGGATTTCTACAATATTCTCCTAACTGGTGTCTTGTTTTCAGTCTGACTTCTACTGAATCCATTCTCTACCCTGCATCTTATATGGTCTCTCAACATGGGAGAGATGTTCTAAATAGCACAGCTCTGTTTCTATCTCCTCAATGGCTCCACACAGCCCTTGGGGTCCGGTCTAAACCCCAGGTCTTGCCTTGCTTATTCCTAGAACTTTGTATTGCTCCAGCTGCATCTCTCGCCACTCTCTCTTCTTTACCCTTGCTCCACACTTCCTGAATTCTTTACAGTTCATATATCCAACAGAATATCATTGAGCCTACACTTCAAAGCTCTAGGAACCAAGTAACAGGCCAAGTGTCTTCATTCTTGGTAATTAAATTCTGGTTAGGAGACAGACAATAAACAAGTAAACTAGAAAAATAAATAAACAAAACAAATAACTCTTGTGTTTCTTTGAAAAGTGTATGAAGACAATGCAAAGGCTGAGGGTATCAGAGGACTGTGGGTGGTTTGGCCTGTGGCTGCTTTAGGTAAGCCAGCGAAAACTAGATTGACTTTCACTACTAGGCCAAGAACTAGCCCCCTTTCAGGAAAAAAGACAAGGTCCAGAAAGATGTGATGAGAAGAGAGAAGAATACAGAGGAGAGAAAAAGTTCAGTGTGGTTGAGTTTTGAAATACTGTTTTGAAAGGTTCTGAGATCTGGAGGAACTAAAATGAAAGGTTTAAGGCAGTGTTTTAGGCTATTCAGGCTGCTATAACAAAGTGCCATAAATTGAGTGGCTTATAAACAATAGAAACTTATTTCTCACAGTTCTGGAGGCTGGAAGTCTGAGTTGAGGGTGCCAGCTTGGTCAAGTTCTAGTGAGACCCTCTTCTGGGTTACAGAAAGCTGCCTTCTCTTTGTATCCTCACATGGCAGAGAGCAGAGAACAGCAAGCTCTCTCATGACTCTTATAAGGACATGAATCCCATTAATGAGGGCCCCACCCTCATGACCTCCTCTAGAACTAATTACCTCCCAAAGGCCCCACCTCCTAACACCATCACATTGGATTGTAGGGTTTTGGCATATGAATTTTGGGGGGACAGAAACATTCAGTTCATAACAGGTGGGGATCATCCAGTTTGGAACACGGAAAGGAAAATAAAAGAAATACATTTCTTAACTTTTTCTATGTAATTTCCTTTTGGCACTTTAGTGAAAGTGTTCAGTAGATATTTAAATTGCTTTTCAGTGCTTTTTAGGTGCCAAAATAGTGGTTCCCATAGACTATGATGCTGTGCAGATATATTTGTTCTAAATTAGTAAAGCAATTGTCTGTTTACTTGTCTGTTTTCCTTGGGAGGCAGTGATCTCTTCCTAATTTTCTTGGTAGTCTGGACACTTACTATGCCAGGCACACAGTATATGTTAAGATAGGGCTGTCTTCATGGGAGTGTGACCTGTACAATCACACCAGGCCCCATGCAGAGAAGAGCCCCACCCTTGGTTTAGTGTTCTACTGTTGCCATTTTGAAACACTTAATTTTTGAATAAGAGGCCCCAGATCTTTATTTGACACTAAGTTCTTCAATGTATGTAGCCAATCCTGTACTCAGTAGGTATGGGATGAATAACTGAGGATAGTCTGTACCCAAAACAAGGAAGGCTGGGTATTTTTTTCATTTATTTTGGTTCTATAGTGACCTTTTCACCTTGCTAAGAAGATCCCTCTTTACATCCTATAAAAATAGTTAATCAGGTATCAGTCTACCAGAAAACAGAAGAAGAGCATTAAGGAGATAAATGTCAACAACTATCTGCACAAAATAAAAACTGATTAGTTTGTGTATAGATATATTACTATGATCTTTAAAAAGTTGCCCAAGTTAGAAAAGAAAAAAAAAAAAAACAAGATAGAGATGTTATGTAACATACAAAGATAATACACCAATGATTCAGGGTACCAGAAAGTTCCAGAGGAAAAGATATACTGTATGTCCAAGAAAACTGTTTAGAATAGGGACAGAGCAACATTTAGTCCCTCATTATGTTTCTGCAAAAAAATTTTAATTTTTTTGACAATTATCGGAGGGGGTGAGTCAGGGAGGCTGGGTACGTACATGTATTAGAAAAAAATTGGAAAAAAATGAACAGAAATACATCTTCTAGAGTAGGGGACAATGAAATGAATGGTGATGGTGGTGGAAGTAATTTGAGTGTATTTTATTGACAAAATATTGATATTCCATGTCTGTTGGAATGTAAGCTTTGGCGATGGAGCTCCTCCAAGAAGGAATTTTTTGTCTCCTGGGCTGTGCTGCCACAGCATTTACTTATGTATCTCTGCTACAGCTCTCTTGGCTTTGTACTCCAATTACTCTGTAATTATTTGTCGTCAGTCTATCAACACTAAGAGATGTGAACTCCTCCAGGGCAGATTTTATTTTTATTCTTAGCTTCTAAAAGAGTGCCTGGCACAAAGAAGATACTCACTGAATGTTTACTAAATTAAATGTAGAATAAGTGTGTATACACACATACACTCACACAAAATTTGTCTTGAAAATTAAACAATATAGATTCACGTACATTGAAAATTCTAAACTACTATAGAAACAACATCTAATGATTGTGGTCATAATGGTAAGGATGATAATGATGGTGATGATGACAAAGTCAATGGTAAGATATACCCTCCAGAACAAAGGAGTCCACCCTTAACTTTTGGATAATGGAGGTTCTCCTGTGAGCTGTGATAGCTTTGGCAATTGTATGCAAAACAACAACAACAAAAAAAATGTGTGACTATGTGTGACTATGTGTTTGTTTGTTTTTACTCTGAGGGTGAGGTTCTTATCTTTCATCAGCATTTCCAATGGTCTGGATTAAAAAACAAAAAGTTAAGGATTCTGCTTTGTGGGGAAAACCATTTTGAGAAAATGTGCTACCTGCATGCTAGTGGGAGATTTATCTCTGAGTTTGGATGAGATTTTTAATCAAGAAATAATCTTTGTACCTTTCAGCATCTTATTTAGAATATAAGTAAAATCACTCCTGCACTATACATCTTAAAAAGAATCCCATTAGGTTAAATGATCTGAGATATCCCTACAGAAAAGATTCTGGTGTGAACACAAAATATTACATTGGCTTAGATTAAAATCAAGGGAGTATTTGAAAAATTCGAATCAGACTGTAAAGCATAAAGCATAGAAAATGCATTAATGGAGAAGCAGAATGAGGCCAAGTATATCTTGTCCAAAGCACTTTGCACATAAAAAAAAATTCCATTAAGAAAAAGAGTATTTGGGTGATGTATTGATATAACTAAGGACTATGAAGTAATCTCTCAGGAAAACACTGACTGCTTAAATGATAACATCACATAAAACACTATCTGGGGACTTCCCTGGTGGCACAGTGGTTAAGAATCTGCCTGTCAATGCAGGGGACAAGGGTTCAAGCCCTGGTCCGGGAAGATCCCACATGCAGCAGAGCAACTAAACCCGTGCGCCACAACTACTGAGCCTGTGCTCTAGAGCCCGCGAGCCACAACTACTGAGCCCGCATGCCGCAACTACTGAAGCCTGTGCACCTAGCACCTGTGCTCTGCAACAAGTCACCGCAATGAGCAGCCCGCGCACCGCAACAAAGAATAGCTCCCGCTTGCTGCAATTAGAGAAAGCCCGAGCACAGCAACAAAGACCCAACGGAGCCAGAAATAAATAAATAATAAATAAATAAGTTTATTAAAAAAAAAAACACTATCTGGAGTAAATTGGAAACTTCCTTCAATTTTGAATGTTGTCTGCCAAAACAGATTGCAGGAGCAGAAGCTAAACATCATAGTATCTTCCAAATGTATAATTTCCCCCCTAACATTTCCTGTGGGAAAGATTTCACATCCTAATTCAATATTCTACCTTTTTAACCCTTTCCATGTTTCTTCTTTTGACATCACCTTTTCCACTTTGCCATTGAATATTTTCCATCCAAGGCTGGCTGAACCTCACCCTCTGCCCCCGCCCCCTACCCCCACACGTGGATGCGCAACCAGCGGACACCAACTGCAGAAGGACTCCAGCATTCTCGGATTTTGGTATCCGCGGGGGATCCTGGAACCCTGCGAACACTTAAGGATGACTGTATATTACCTTGTGTTTTTTTTTAGTTGTGATGATTCGAACTTTTCACTCATACAACAAACATGTATTAAGTGCCTATTCTGCACTAAGCCTTGTGCTAGGTTTTGAAATAAAATATAACTAAGGTACAAATTCTGTTCTCAGGGAACCTGTGTCACCTGAAAGAGATGGCCATGAAAACCAGGAAGTACACAAAAGTAGTGCAGTTACCATCAGAGGTATGTGGTAAGTATTGCATGTTAGTATTAATACTGTGTTTTAATATATGGCATTGCTAGTTGCAGTGTTAGTATTAATATTACAGTTTTAATATATAGTATTTCATGGCATTAGTAGTATTGCTGAAGTGTTAGTGTGGCAGATATACAAAAATGGCCATAGCAATATTTCTGGTCTTCCATGCTCTTCCAGACCTTGCCACCCCTACAGTTTTAGATCCATCTCCCACTCTCTCACACATTTTACCTAAATTAAACTTTTGATTAAATAATTTATGAAGCATGTTTCTGCTTGAGGGGAGATTTTAATTACAATGTAATGAAGTTTTTATTATATATTAGTTTCATTATATATTAGTTTTTGATATCTGAGAATGTATATCTAACTCTTCTTTTTATGTTACTTCTACTCCCATTCATGTTGTTTCTGGTTAAATAAGTACAGCACTTGGATATATTCTTTTAATCAAGAGAGATATTATTATATATGGGTGGAGAGAAAGCTTATCAATCTATAAGATATTCAAGAATTTAAGATTTGAAGTGATTTTCAATCTACCATCATTAAAGAAAATACCAATTCACTCTTTAAAATAATTAATCCAAGAAACCAATTATATATTGGTGCAGCCGTTTTGGAAAAGAGCATCATATCCAAACCCTTTTACACAATAACCCCACTCTGATACATAATTCAATAGAATCAGAGATACATTTATGAAGATTTCTCGGTAGCATTATCTATAATGACATTTAGAAATAATTTGAATAAAAATTAGAAATTAATTCAGTAAATTGCAGACCTTTAAGATGATAGAATATAGTCATAGAATAATTATGAAGAATCTATAGAAACATGTAAGTATCTATAAAAATAGCTAGTATTAAGTGTGTATTACGCACGTGCCTCTGTTTTAAGTACTTTACAAATATTATTCCATTAGCTCCTCAAACCGTCCACATGAGGTAGGTAATATTATTCTCCATGTTATAAAGATGTGGCACAGAGTTAAATAACTTGTCCGGGATCAAAGAGCTAGGGAATGAGAAGGCAAGGATGTGAAGCCAGAGAATATCGTACAGAATTCAAGGTCTTATACACTATGCTATGTACTTTTTTTTTTTTTAATCAATTTTATTTTATTTTTTATTTATTTTTTTTAACCTCTTTATTGGAGTATAATTGCTTTACAATGGTGTGTTAGTTTCTGCTTTATAACAAAGTGAATCAGCTATACATATACATATATCCCCATATCTCCTCCCTCTTGGGTCTCCCTCCCATCCTCCATATCCCACCCATCTAGGTGGTCACAAAGCACCGAGCTGATCTCCCTATGCTTAAACTACTCACATACACACACACACACACACACACACACGCACGCATAAGGATTGGAAGATAATAAAAATATTTGAAAATGATTGTCTTAGCATAGTGGGAACATGAATGCTTTTCATCATTTTTTAAATTGCCTATATTAAATGATTTTTAAACAGAAAAAAAGAAAACTAAATGTAAAGAATTTGATAGTTAAGGGAAAAAAACTAGCATAGTTTCATTCAAGAAAGACTGAAGTTGACTGCACAGGATATGAATTCTCAAATCCCATTTTGAGACTTATTACTTAAGATACATCTGTTATTGCAGGTCAAATTTCCGTTATTTATAAGACCACGCAGAAATACTGTTGCTAAAGCTGCACGTTCTATTCCTGTTATGAATTTTCAGACCAGATAACATATGGTTCATCTAAATAAAGTTTAGTCTGAATTAGTTATTCTATATTCCCACCCCACCCCCTCCAACCCAAGGAATACTGTAAATGTATTTCTATCATTCGAATTTAAGACTACATCCATATACTTCAATTCTAAGCAGGCCTGTTCACTGGGGGCTGAAGACAACCAAATCCATGTTACTTTTCAAAAGTGTATTGTGTAGAATTCTCAGTATTTGAGACAGTCCTGTCTCTAACTGCTAATAGAGAGCCTGATAGCTTTCTTTAACACGAAAGTTGAAGTTGTCTTAAATCACTGTGGATTTTGTTTTTATTTTAAATATTAAAAACAGATGCTTTGCTAATAGACTTTCTGATTTGGGGATAGTGTTTGTGGACGGACTAGATTATATTGTGGTAACAAATTAATCTCAAACTCCCAGTGGCTTGGACTTCCACTTCTGGCCAAGATAGAATCACAGGGACCAGATCAACCATCCCACCTACCTGAAACAACAGATACTAGGATTAGCAGACAAGAACATTAAAGCAGTCATTATGACTGATTTTCCAAAAAATCGGATGAATGATATGAAACAACAGTTTTCAAGGAAGTATATGGGCATCAGACAATTAAAGACAGTAATCCCGGAGAAACGGGAAACAAATGAGATGACCCCTACTATTACTCCCAGCTTATTGCCTTGAGGGAGTTTCCAGCCCATGATGCAGGGAAGCAGAACCTGGACAGAGCCCAGTGGACTCCCTGAGATGGAGCTGAGAGTATGGGGCTACCAAGGAGGCTAAAGTTTGTAGAATGCAATACTGGAGAGGAAGTAGCTGCAGGACAGAGAAGGCTGCAGATCTTCAAGAGGGCTTCCTGGAGAATTTAGCAGAGTATCGATCAGCACTTGTATGTGAAGAAGCTACCCTAGGTTGGAGAAAGGATCATTCAAAAGTAATAAAGGGAACAGGACCTGCTGCTCACAGAGGCACAGGAATAGTGTCTATTACCACCAGCCAGCCAGGAAAACCTCTAAGTCATGGGCATTGAGTAGAGTACACAGAAGAGTCTTGCCTCTGTAGTGAGGAATGATTATCTCTAGATTAACATTACTCTGATTTCAGCTAACAAAACTTTAAAGTAAAACTGAAAGGACCAACCAGTTTCCAGGTAAGTGCACTGTGTCCTAGCACAAAGCTCCACAATAATGAAAGGTGTACAAAAATACACAGAGTCCAACAAGGTAAAATTCACAATCTCCGGCATCTAATCAAAATTATCAGGCATTAAAAGAAGCAGGAAAATATAATCCACAATGAGGAGCAAAGTCAATCATTTGGAACCAAACCAGAGCTAATACAGATATTTGGATTAGCAGGCAAGAACATTAAAACAGTTATTATGACTGTATTTCATACGCTTAAAAAGTTAAGCAGAGATACGGAATATAAAAATGAACAAATCCTAACTTCTAGAAATAAAAGGTACAATTTCCGAGATGACAAATATACTGTGTGGGATTAATGGCAGATTAGACATTACAGAAGATGAGTAAACTCAAAGACAGAAATGGAAACTATTCACAATGAATCTAATTGAGAAAAAAAGAGTTTAAAAATGAACACACCCATGGGCTTCCCTGGTGGCGCAGTGGTTAAGAATCTGCCTGCCAGTACAGGGGACACGGGTTCGAGTCCTGGTCCGGGAAGAACCCACATACTGTGGAGCAACTAAGCCCGTGCGCCACAACTACTGAGCCTGCGCTCTAGAGCCCGCGAGCCACAACTACTGAGCCCGTGTGCCACAACTACTGAAGCCCGTGCATCTAGAGCCCATGCTCCACAACAAGAGAAGCCACTACAATGAGAAGCCTGCGCACCTCAACAAAGAATAGCCCCTGCTCGCTGCAACTAGAGAAAGCCACGCGCAGCAATGAAGACCCAACACAGCCAAAGAAAAAGAAAAAAGAACACAGTATCTGTGAGCAGTGGGTCAACTGCACGCAGTAGAATATATATGGAATTGGAGTTCCTGAATGAAGTGGGGTGGGGGAAAAATACTTAAAGAAATGATGGCAAAAATTTTTCCAACTTTGATGAAAACTATAAATCCAGATACAAGAAGCTCAAGTGCAAGAAACGTAGAAAACTACATTAAGGCATATCATCATCAAATTGCTCAAAATCAGGTTTTGCTCAAAACCAGGTTTTCTCAAGAGAAAATTTTAAGAGCATTCACAGCAAAATAACGTGTTATATACAGAGGAACAAAGACAAAAATGGCTGGAAATTTCTCACTGGAAAAAAATGTGAGAAGACAGTGGAGCAACATCTTTAAAATACTGAAAGAAAGACTATCTGCCAGTCTAGAATTCTGCTGTCTAGAGAAAATACCTTTTAGAGATGAAAGCAAAGTAAAGATTTTATGAGAAATGTTAAAGGAAGTCCTTCAAAAAGAAGAAAAATGATAACAGATGGAATTAAAGATCTATAAATAGGAATGAAAGACACTGTACATTTTAGTTTTATGAGTAAATATTGGTTGTTTAAAAAATAATAACATGACAACAATAATATATGATAACAATGAAAAAGCTGGGAAGGGAAAAATGGAAGCATACTATGATAAAGTTCTTATTCTATATGTGATGTGGTGAATATCACTTGAAGGTAGACTGCGATGTTAAAGATGTGTAATATAAACTCTAAAACAACCACTTAAATAATAATAAAGGAGTGCCAAAGAGTTATAGCTAATAAACTAAACAGGAGATAAGAATTAATAATAATCCCACTCAACACAAAGGAAGATAGAAAAATATGGAAAAAGGGAACAAAGAAAAGATAGGAAATGATGAACTTAAATCATCAAAATGACATACAAAACAGAAATAGAGTTACAAATGTAGAAAACAAACTTATGGTTACCAGGCGGTGGCGGGGAGGGATAAATTGGGAGATTGGGATGGACATATATATACTACTATATACAAAATAGATAACTAATAAGGACCTACTGTGTAGCACAGGGAACTCTACTCAATACTCTGTAATGGCATATATGGGAAAAGAATCTAAAAAAGAGTGGATATATGTATATGTATAACTGATTCACTTTGTTGTACACCTGAAACTAACACAGCATTGTAAATCAACTATACTCCATTAATTTTTTTTTTAAAAATGGCATGAAATGTAAATGGTCTAAATACCCCAATTAAAAGACAGAGATTGTCATAGTGCATAAAAAAGCAAAATCCAACTGTATAATGTCTACAAAAAACACACTTTAAATGTAAACACGCAAATAAGTTAAAAGAAAGGGATAGAAGAAGACATATCAGGATGACACCAACCAAATGAAAGCTGGAGTGATGCTATTAAGATCTAACAACATAAATTTCAGTGTAAAAAATTCTACCAAGGATAATGAAGATCATATTACAATTATTCCTGGGTCAACACATCAGGGGGACATAATAATCCTAAATGTTTATGTATCTAATAACAGAATTTCAAAATACATGAAAAAAACCCCTGAATTGCAAAGAAAGAGATGGGTTCAAAATTATAGTTAGAGATTTCAATACCCCTCTCTCAATAATTGATAGAACAAGTAGACAATAAAATCAGTAAGGTGATAGATGACTGAAACAATGCTGTCAACCTTCTCATCTGAAATTTATGGAGCAGCCAACAACAGCAGAAAGCACAGGGAACATTTTTCAAGACAGACCATATTCTGGGCTATCAAATAATAAATTTAAAAGGATTCAAGTTCTGCAAAGTATATTCCCAAATCAAAATGTAATTAAATTAGTAATCCATAAGAGAAAAGTCTATGGAGTATCATTAAACATTTGGAAACCAAATAGCATACTTTTATGTAACCCAGGGGGCAAAAGCAAAAAAAAAAAAGAAATTAGAAAGTATTTTGAATTGAATAAAAATTACACACACTATCAAAATATGTGTCACTAAATCAATACTTAGGGGAAATTTTATTGCACTAACTAAACACCTGTATTAGAAAAGAAGAAAGATCTCAAATCAATGATCACAGTTTCCACCTTAGAAAACTAGAAAAAGAAGATGAACTTAAATTTAACATAAGCAGAAGACAGGAAACAATAAACTAGAGTAGAAATCAACTAAATAGAAAATTTAAAACAATGTAGAAAAATCAGTGAAAACAAAAGCTCATTCTTTGAGAAGTTTAAAAAAAAATCAATTAATTTCTAGCCAGACTTAACAGGAATAATAGAAGACAAAATGATCATCTCAGGGGTGAGAAATGTGACATTACTACAGATTCTACAGGTCTTTAAATGATAAGGGAATATTATTAGAAATTTTATGCCAGTAAATCAGACATTTTAGATTAAATGAACAAATTTCTTGAAAGATACAAACTACCAAAAAAAAAACCAAAACAAATCCCAGTGACAGCCAAGGCTTCCTTTTTGTTCATGCTATAAATCCTTTGTGAATGAACAGATACTTTGTTTTACTCAGACTTTCAAGATGTAAAACCTGTATTAAGGCACTAAGGACTCCATATCTGCTGCAGAAAAGCAAGGGCAAGACTGGAGAATCACATATGAGTTTCCGTGGCCTCAGCCCAGAAGTGACACACATATCCCCTTTGGGATTTAACTGGCCAGAACTACTTACATGGCTTAACTATTTGGGGCTGGAAACTGCATGATGAGCATAAATGTCTCTGCCATAGACTGATAATAGACCCAATGTTACTACTCAGAAGACTTTTTATCCTCTTGGAAAAAAATGTAATTGACAATTCTAAATGTTTTGAATGCATTTCTGGATTTATGCACAGGTTATCTAATTTTTGGTACCTACATCAGTACTTTTACATAAAGCAGTTTCATTTGGGGAATGAATGGCTTAATCCTATCACAGTATGTCAATATCATCTATCTGTTTAATAGTTTTTTTGATTGTTTGAGAGCTGCAATAACTTTGCAATGATTAGCCGAATATACTCTAGTCCAACACTAAAGTTAGTTTGAAATAACATTTTTTTCTTATGCCATATTCCATTTGCTGTGTTGGAGAATATTGTGAAGATTTGAAAACAGCAGAGGAGAGTGGCTCTGTTTTGCAGTTGATCTACCTTCTGGAGTATGACAGTACAATATTGATAACTGTCATTATACATTTCTATTTCTAACAGAGTTCCTGCCAGTCTTTAGTCGGGAAATACCTGGACTTCATTACTGTTCATGTTTCTCATGAGCTGCATCTACGCATTATGCCTCTTACCATTTTGTGCCTTTTTGATGGGACACTAATGAGAAAATGTTTTTAAATAAAAAAGTCCCTCTGAAATTTCACCTCAGTCTGAGTGCTTTAATAAGCAAATTTGAATGCCATGAACATATGCTACATTAGGTTGATTTTTCATTTAAATCTATTAGAATATATTTGAAGATAGATAATTTTTCATGAAAAAACAGTTACAAAGGAAGATATCACTTGCAGGTGTGCAGGCTTAAAAGTATACTTTATAGCGCTGCTGTTCTTGAAGTCTTAAAAGCAGCACTGTGCTTTTTAAAGGATCTGGAGAAAGATGTATTTCAATATTACTCTCCTTAAAAAGGTCTCAGAATAACCCAAAATATTACAACAGAGTGAGACCCTTGTTTTAATAGAAGCTTAATCATTTTAATTAATGATGGAAGAAATTCAAAGGAAAGGGAAGCAACCTTTACTAGGGGCCTGCTATCTATAAATCATGGTGTGGATGTTAGTGTAATACTTATTTAAAAAGTGAAATCTATTATTCCATAGGAAAATCAAGAACCGTTGGTGTGAAGGAACTCAATACTGTGCTAAGTTTCCATCCTGAAATTAGTGCATTTTGAGGAATAAAAAATGGAGGAAATATAAGTATATACGACATAATTCAGAATAAATGACAATATTGCTTCTTGCTTTAAACACGTTTCAGCATCTACAATTTAGTAATGATAAACTTATGGCTCTGTGTACACAAAGAAATGTAAAAGATTCGATTGGTCATATTTGGAAATATGCTGTCTGTTACTCTGTAGCCTAATGAACAGGGTGCTTCCCTGAATCTTTCACTTTTCATACAGCAGCTTTAGTGCCATATGGAAATGACCTCAAATACTATCTTATTGATATGTTTGAGAAGGCAGGAAGGTGGACAGGAAAAGATGTTTTGGAAACCCAAAGGAAGAAAAAACTCTTCTATAAGTACAAACTTGACTCTAAGACCTAGTCAAGGAAAACATTACAAAGAACATATATGAGAGGGAGAGAGAAAGAAAATAAAATGATATAATAATGGCACATATTATGCTTAACCAATTCATTCCTAATAATGGGCTGTCTGGACTTTATTGATCTCTCTAGTTGTTGTTCTAAGTCCCTAGTGATTCGATTTATTTCATGTTAGATTCATTTTACTGATTAACTTGCAAAATTCCTATTAGTAAAAAGACATACACAGTTTCTGATATATTGCATAAACTTTAGAACAATCCAGAGCTGTTTATCTCTCATGGTCTGAATTCCACTTGATATTGGTAAGACTTCTTGCTTCATAAAACTTCATTCGCTCTTGAGGAAAACAAAATAAAACAAAGACAGGACTACACATTAAATTTAGACAAAATAAAATAAATTAGGGCTATTGATCATTTATTCAGCCCCTAAACTTCAGGATCTCAGGAGTACAGAGGGAGCCTGTTGTACTCCTTGTGTTTTTCTCTTGAATAGCCCTACCAGTGGAACTGCTTATGCTGACAGAACCAAAAACAGGGCATGAAATCTGACAAGTGTGCATGTATTTGATGGATCCATTTTTGCACTCATTGGTTCAGATAATATATTCGAGCATCTAATATGATCAGGAATCCCACCAGAAAATCTGAAAAAGATATTTGTTATATCTTTTTTGGCTCATTCTTAAAAAGATTTTTTTTTTAAATTTGCACTCACTACTTTTCATAGATATATTTCTATGTAAAATTGGAAAATTCTATTTAAACTCAAAGATTAGTAAACTTAAATATTAAAGTTATATATTAAATAGTTCAGATTAAAATTTTCTAAAAGAATTTTTTAAAAATGAAGGAAAATAATAAAATAAAACTGTGTAGCTGTTAGAAGGAGACTTTTTTTCGGGGAGCTTGAAGAATTTCCACGTGGGTAATTTTCATTTTACCTCAAGCTAGGATACATAAAAATTCAGGGTATTTAAAATTCTCATAAATAAGAATTTCAATTGAAGATGGAAGAATGCAATTTCTAATCCAATCGCCTTCCTAGAAATTTACCAATATAAACAGAAAATAAAAATTATAGAAAAAAATTATCCTTAATGAAACAAGGGTATATCAACCACTCAAATAATAAACTTTGATTCCAATACTGTCAAGTATAGACCAAAATAAGTGAAGGAGCTGAGGCTCCTAAAACTTTGGGTAGTTCACATTGGTCCCTAAAAGTAGGAACACAATCTGAGCTCATGGGTATAACATGGGATAAGACAGAACTGTTTTTATAAAAGAGAAACTATATGCCTTTAACCATGTCCATTGTCTATGACTTTGTTTTATTCTAGAATAAAGAAACTACCAGGTGAAGGTGGGGCGGAAAGGCAAAGAAGGAAAGGGAGATTTTTAATAAAACAGTAGATTGAACACATGCATTTATATTTGCTCCCTCCTAGAGCCCTATTAAATAATTTTTTTTCACATTCTTTTTTTTATTGTATTAGTTTCAGGTGTACAGCATTGAATTTCAGTATTTTTACAGATTTTACTCCATTAACAGTTATTACAAGATAATGGCTATAATTCCCATGAAATAGTTTTTTTAAGAAGGTATATACTTTATAAAAAAAAAAGAAAGAAATTGGGAATAGAGACAACAATGGGTGAAATGTTAACAAGTGGGAGAAAACGGGAAGCAGGTGGAAGAAGAGTAATTAACTAAGCGTGGGGGAAATGAAAAGTGTGTGCCTGAACGGAAGGGTGCCAGGCAGACTTAAGCTGCAGAGACCTTAGAAGGATTCAGGAATTGGAGGCAAGCAGCACTTTAGGAGGAAGGAAATGGGAAGTTGGACTGAAAAGAGGAGGTCTGGTTGAACTCTTTATAAGGAACAGCTAGACCCCCAGGTAGGGTGAGGTTTATTCTCTGATGAAATTATCAGAGGGACTGTAATTTGCAAGACACGAGGTACAATGAAGCTTTGGAATGAGAACTTTCCTAAAACTGAAGGTTTTAGAGAAAGCTCAGTACTGAAGAGTGACAATCCCAGTCTGCTTCCTTTGCTCTGCTTCTGGTAGCAGATGTATCTCCACCAGGCAGGGAGCTGAACTGAGTTTCCTCTAGACCAATGTTTCTTACATTGTGGCTCTAGGATCAGGAACTGGAGAAAACCAAATCTTTCATAGACCACCATCACCTGCAAACTTTTTATAAATGCAAATTCTCAGGTTCTACCTGCCCACTAAAAATTGGCACTTGCCATCTGCCTCTACCAGGATTAAGTGACTAGCCATTGCAGCTGCTGAACTTCAGCACACCCCGGCAGGGGTTCAGCGTGACGATCAGGAATGAGGCACTCAGAGGAAAAACTGGCAGAACAGGCCTTCAGAGAGTTAGATATTTTCAGGCGGTTTTATGAGCCCAAATTCTTGCATCTTCTCATATCTAAAAAAGCACTGAATTCATTAACGGCGACGTCTGCTTCTCGTGAGTAGCAGCAAGCCTCTGGTAAAACGTGCTTGATGGCACATACCCCTTTCTACTAAAATCATGTAGAATTCTGACCTTTCTCCCTACCTCTCTGGAGCAGTCAGAGCTGTCTGAAATGCTGTCTCCCGGGCTATAGTCCTCATTTTGTCCCCAGTAAAACTTAACTCACATCACGTTGTGCATGTTTTTTTCAGTCGACATGCCTACTGAATAAAAAATCTGAGGGTGGTGCCTAGCACTTTGTGTTTTAGCAAGGCTTCCAGGTGATTCTGAGACGCTGAAGTTTGAATCTCAAACCCAGATTTGAGTACCACCACTCAAGAGTGCTCTGATGCCAGCCAGAGCACTCAGCCATGAAGCGTGCCAGGCATGCACACAGAGTTCCCAGTATGCTTTTAAAAAAACCTGACACATAAGAGGGAAGAGATATGGGAACATATGTATATGTATAACTGATTCACTTTGTTATAAAGCAGAAACCAACACACCATTGTAAAGCAATTATACTTCAATAAAGATGTTTAAAAAAAAAAAAAACCTGACATGGAAGAGATCACAAGATATTTGAGGAGAGCCTTGCAGAGGGAATACAGAAACTCAAACAGGAAAAAGAACATAGGGAGAAGTGTGATTTTGAAGAGAGCAGAAGAAACTTCGAAAATTATAAATGGTATCTTCAGAAAGTTAAGAAAAGAGACTGAACTCACAACACCTGATAGGATGTTTAAAAAAACAGGAACAACAGGAAAACAAGAAAGAGCTTTTTGGAAATTGAAAGCATGATTGCTGAAATTAAAAAGGAAAAATCCCTCTAGGAGAGTTATAAGTGAAGGTCATTCAGACTGAAATTACCCGCTGTGTACCCAGCAAAAGAATGAAAAAATACCTGCACCAATTCAGAACCCCACATTTCAGAACAATAGGGCTTAAGAGAGGTGAAAACAAGTTACCTATAAAGCCTGGGGCATCAAACTGGCATCTGGTAACTGCAGCAACCACATTATGGAACCTAGAAGATAATGGGAAAATGCCTCCAAATTTCAGACAGAAGTTTCTAACTAATGCCCAGCCAAACTATTTTTAAGATGTAAGGATAGAAAAGGTTCTCAAAAATTTGTCTCCCAAACTCCCTTTCTCAGAATGTACTCCATGTTGATGACAGACTGAGATCATAATAATCATAGTCAAAGTCATACAAAATGGAGCTGGTGGCTATTGAGGATCTGGTCTCAGACACATCCCTACATCACTGAGACTTGAACTTTCTGTGAAATATACCAAACCCAAGCACACCAACTGTTTTTAAAACATCAGCCAGCTGCAATCTTGGGTCTCAAGATTGTTCCCTCTTGTAACTAACAACCATGTCTGACCCCAACCAATCCTTGCTTAACAAGCACCCTTACTTCTTGCCAGCTCCAATTATAATTCTTGATAAACAACTCACGTAACTAACTGTAGCCTTGCAGTTTTTGCCTTTATAAGCTTCCTCTATTTTGAAGTCTGGTGGAATATATTCAAGTCCTTTTTTGAGTCTGTCTCCGGGTTGCAGTCCTAACATACCCCAAATAAACACCTATGTCAATCAGGCCTCCATTTCTGAAATTTGGGTTAACAATGTAAACAAGAAGACACAAGATTTGGGAAATAGGGCTACCATCATAGGACATAGAAAAAGAGGATCGTCAAGATCAACTCCAGCCAAAGGCGACAATAGTGCAGCAGACTTAGGGAGTAATCAGTTGACTGGCTCAGGAGATGTTGTCCAGAAGCAACATCTCTAAGAGGGAAAAATGAAGCTAACCAATCACTTAAAGCATTTTGACATGTGGGAAATACTACTGAATCTGGGAAGAATTAGCAACATTAACCTAGAAAAGCAAGGCAATGACTAATTTGAGGAAAAATCTGAACAGGGGAGAAATGTAAGCACTTCTCAGTTCTGAAAAAAATTTAGTCATATTAGTGTATGGACTAACCATTGATTTAATAAAAAATGATGATATAACCAAGATGTCAGGAGTGAAGCATGTGTGGCTGAGGTGGTGTAAGTGGGCTAAATGCTTACATTCCATGCTAGGAAGTCAATAGATAATGGACAATTATTAAATCAATCACGAAACAGCAGAATAACTGTGTATGGATTCAGTGAAAAGGCTGCTGATGAGCCTGGACTCTATTTAAACATAGAACTCAAACTAAACAATTGGGAGGATAAGGGCTATGTTAGAAATAACATTGTATAGTAACTAATGAAGGTCAGGAGCTGGGAAAGAGGGAGCTATAAGGAAATAAAGTGTGCTGAATTAAAAATGTTTCATAATAGGGAAGAGAAAAGGGGGGCCCTTAAAAAGGGAAACAAATATTTTTAAAAATTCACCTCCTAATGTTTTGCATAGTCTTTTTCTCTCGCTCATAGAAATTCTAGAAATGAATCTCTCTTGTGTTTTATGAATACTGTGTAAAGTTTAGCAAAATTTTAGCTCCAAAAATTCTTTTGCTTCTTAAAAATTTAAAGTAAATAAAACTAAATTTTTTAGGATAAAATATAGCATGCTATCATTTTATTTTCCAATCTATCCATCTGTCATCAACCTAAACTTTCATCCGTCCACCCATCCTCATGTCTGCACAAGTACACTGGGCGACATCCAGACCGAGGCTCACCAATTGTTAATGATGACTGTTCTGAGTGGTGAGACTTAGATTTTTTACTCTTGTCTTTGTACTTTTTGTATTGATTGGACTTCTAAAAAATAATGATGATATCACTATTAAAATATCTTTAACTTTGAAATTGAAGGGATCTTCTTTTAACAAATTTTAGTGCTTGAAAGATGAATGATGCCATTCCCTTTTTATCATGCTTCTATATTATAATCTTTCATAATATGCTTTTAGCACTCTGATAATTAAACCACTTGTTTCATGCTACTTGTTTCATTCCTCATCTACTATTTTTCCTCCATGTAAATATCATTACATTGCACTTTTTATCCCTATGAGTCAGAAAATTATGCTTAACGTATACCATTGTTTGTAATTCTCTGTGTGTTTCACATTTGAAATGGATACAAACAGAATGGTCATATTTTTGCCATGGATATTTTTACCATAATTAATTTTCTTGCACAAAGATATAGATATATTTTTTGGAACTTTAAGAAAGATATTGTGGAAGATCAAATTTTGGTTCATATCTGAGGTCGTCTGTTTTCCTTGAAAATATTCAAACAAGTACCCAAATATTAAGAAAAGGAAGCTTTTCACCTACTTTTACTTATTGGGATCTAAGAAGATAAGAACCACCCCCACCAACAAAGACAGAATAACTTGACAACAGTTGTAGCTGGGGATGTAATCAAAACACTATTCAAACTATTTAATAACATGTGTGTGTGTGTGTGTGTGTGTGTGTGTGTGGCAGTGGGAAAGAGCCAATCAGAACAGAAGCTGTTGGAGCTAGAAGGCACCTACTGGGGCAGGTATTAACCCTGTAGTTGCTGAACTGTGGGGAGATGGAGAAGGTTCTCAGTGGGGCTGGGTCACTGGGGATGATGATGGGAATTCATGAGGCTTAGAGAAGCAGCTACATATCTATCAGTGTGGAAATAGTGGGTAGGCCAAAAAGTTAATATGGAGAAACCAGAACGAACTTTTTGGCTAACCCAATATTTTAGTAGTTTAATCACAGCCAGTACTATCTGTCGCCAAGGATGAAGACCAACCTTGGTTATAGATTCTTATGTTTGCAGAATTCAGAGTTTACATACAAATTCAATCCCAAAGAACAAAGGTAAATTTAAAGCGTTGCTTTAAAGAGCTCTAATAAGTCACTGCTTGAAATCTCATCATTATTGATCAATAACTTTGGGTTAAGCATTACCGTCTTTCTTTAAAAAATGAAAATACAGTTATCAAGTATGTACATCAAAGCCTCTGTAAGCTATTAAAACTGACTCAGGGTCCTCTCAAGTGGTTAAGAATAGGACACCAAGAGAAGGGCTATTTGGGGAGAATGAGGGGTATGTATATTTATATATGGGGGACTCCATATATAAACAATGGGATTCTTTATGGGTGAGGTGACAATACACAAAGAGAAGACATAAAGAAGCAGAGGGGGGTGAGTACCAATAATGATAAGAGATAAGTTAGGAGAAATGCCAGAGACATTCCCTACTTGTTAAGTTTTCCCAGGCTCCATTCTGGAAAGAAAACAAGAAAAAAGTTGGCTCCAATATTTCATCTCATTTTAGCAGCAGGCAAATGGCTAACTCTTCAAAGCATACTTCACTCAAGAGCCAAAATCCATTTTCTCCTCCCTGCTTCCTGCTGTATTTTGTTCTATTAAGGAGACAAATACAATCATTGTAATAAAACATAGACTTTGAGAGCTAGAGGAATTCTAAGAGTTCAAAGATAAAACCATCTTTTGACGACCTGTGTCAAATAAGCAGAGACCCTGAGTCTAAAAACTCCAGGATTTCTCAACCTTAACACTGTTGACATTTTTAGGCTGGAAATATTTCTTTGTCGTGGGGGCCATCCCGTTCTGTGCATGAAGTTTATCAGCATCCTGTCTTTACCCACCAGATACCAGTAGAATTCCTCCCATCCTGACAATGAAAAATGTCTCCAGACATTGCAGAATATCCCCTGGGGGCTGAGGGGCAAAACTGTCCCTGGTTGAGAACACTACAATAATCTAAGAAAAATACTTGATTTTGGAAAGCACAGTATTTTTATTTCTTGCAGATTTTCCTTTCTAATTGTGTCTATTGTAGGCTAATATTAACATTGATCTTTATTTGCTGACCACAAATTGCTGGCGAACAGGGAAGTTGGCCAGTAAATGTAAAAATATCAGCCAGAAACAATCTGGAATTTAAAACATTTCATACCAAGCTACATTTTTATAATCAAGCTGTGGCAGCGTCACTCATTTTCACTTTCCTTTAACAAATATTTATATACTAGGCGCCATTCCAGATACTGGGGATTCAATGGTGAAAAAGATAGTTGAGTCTGGTCCCTCAACGGAACTTACAAGTCTCTGTCTGCACACACATATTCTGGTAAAGTGCACATTCTCGGTATTTTCTAACTGATCTTTGACTCTCATGTATCCTTGTACCCATAACAATTCTAAAAGTAACATTCAGGAAATCTGGTTGTTTTAGGTCATGCCACTAAGAATACAACTGGTAATTAAAAATTTTTTTAAAGCCAAGCAATTATATGCCTGCTTCCGTTATAGGCTCCGGGTTGTATTCACACCAAAATACAAGAGGTTCCCTGAGTGCTCCAAGCTCCTTCCGGCCTCTGTATTTTGCTGCATTCTGCTGCCCCTTTCAGGAATTTACAGTCATCCCTTAGTATACATGAGGGATTGGTTCCAGGACCCTCACAGACACCAAAATCAGTGGATGCTGAAGTCCCTTATAGAAAATGGCATAATATTTGCATATAATCTATGCTCAGCCTCCATCTACTTTCAATCATCTCTAGATTACTTATAATGCCTAATATTGATACACTGTGCTAAGTTAAATAGTTGTAAATACAATACAAATGCTATATATAAATAGTTGCCAGCACTCCACAAATTCAACTTTTATTTTTTGGAAATTTCTGGATTTTTTTTTTTTTCCCAAATATTTTTGGTCTGCATTTGTTTGAATCCTCGAATGAGGAGTCTGCAGACTCTGAGGGCCAACTGTACTCTCCAACTGTCCTCCTTCAGCTCAACTAATGAATTCTGAATTGTCAGTCATTACAGTTGTCCGTATTTGTCTCATCTCCTTTGGGAAGCCTTCATCACCCCCAAGGATGAATTAGGCTTCCCCACTGAGACTCCTTTAAAACTCTTTCCTTATTCCATCACAGCCTTTATGCTCTGCTGTAATTGTTTGCTTCTTGAAGTTACAGGATGTACCTTGTTCACCATCATATACCCAGTAAGTAGCATATTCAGTCACATACTGGGTGTTCAATGTATAATTATTGAATAAGTAAATAAATTACTAATTCACTTGGGGAATGCTTCATGTTATGGATTCTAACATACATAACCATCCTGGCTGAGGCTGGTGCTTATCCCAATATCAAGATATCCCTCTGTTGTTTCCTAATATCTGTATTCCCAACCAGTTCTTGGTTTTATCGATTTCGCACCTCCTGACAGTCTGCCTAGCTACTAAACTTGCCCTGTCTTGGGTGTATCCTTTTCGCTTCATGAGGTTGACATTGATAACCACACCCCACCTCCAATCACTACTCTCTGTATCTCTCTTCCTCCAAGCATCCATGTATCACTGTTACACTCACCTAGGCCTTTTCCTAACTGTGCTAATACTCTCATTCTTTACTTAAAGTAGTTATATTTCTTAAGTACCTATTATGAATTTGGCATTGTGCTCAGCATTCTGCATACAAAGATAAACACGGAAACTCTTGCTTTTGGAAAGTATATAGTGTGCCATATGTTTCTTCAACTTTACGCACACATCCCTGGCCGTTTGTATATAAGACGGGGGCTAAAAGGGATGGGTCATATTTTAGAGATTTTTGAGATTGGTCCCCAAGCAAGCCTTCAGCTCTTCTGTTCTTCCCTCTATCTCATGTCTTCCCCCTTTTAGCTCTCAGATGCCTTGTTCTTCCAGGTTGGTCATACCATTTGGGGACTTTCACAGACCACATCACTCTCCAATTTCTTATGCTTTTTACTTTGATAAAGCACTTCCTGAAACTGCTATTCCATTTGATGTACCTCACTCAGCTTGTTGCTGGAGTCCTCAAAACCTCAAAAAGCCCTTATTAGGTATAATTCAGCACACAGGAAATGAACACTCTCCTGGCTATCTTTCAAGTTGGCTCAAACACACAATTCTATCTTCCTAGGGACAAAGGGTGAGTTCCTCACAGCCTTCTCAGCAACCTGCTCCCAGATGGGAAATGAATTCTATCTGGCTGAAAGTCTGCTAAAATCTCAATTCATCAATATTCCAGAGGTGTTTATGTTCTAAAAGTAGAAATTATAAATTATTAATTCAAATAATATATCCCACTTAAAAATGGGCAAAGAATATGAACTGTAATTCACAAAAGAAGAAATTTCTACTGCCAATAAGGAGATCAAAAAAGATCAGCTTCTGATCCAGAAATTCCACTTCTGGGTAGTCATCCAAAGAAAATGCCATTTGTGACAACATGGATGGAACTTGAGGGCATTACGCTAAGTGAAATAAGTCACAGAGAAAGACAAATATCTCATGATCTCATTTATATGTGGAATAAAAAAAAGCCAAGCTCATAGATACATATAACAGACTGCTGGTTGCCAGAGGTAGGGGGGTGGAATGGTAGGCAAATGGATGAAGGAAATAAAAAGGTACAAATTTCCAGTTATACCATAAGTAAATCATGGAGATGTATTGTACAGCATATCTATAGTTAAGTACTGCATATTTGAAAGTCGCTAAGAGAGTAAACTTTTTTTTTATAAATTTATTTATTTATTTTTGGCTGCATTGGGTCTTCGTTCCTGTGTGTGGGCTTTCTCTAGTTGTGGTGAGCAGGGGCTACTCTTCTTGTGGCACACGGGCTTCTCATTACGGTGGCATCTCTTGTTGTGGAGCACGGGCTTTAGGCACGCAGGCCTTAGTAGTTGTGGCCTATGGGCTTAGCTGCTCCACGGCATGTGGGATCTTCCCAGACCAGGGTTCGGACCGCGTCCCCTGCATTGGCAGGTGGGTTCTTAACCACTGCGCCACCAGGGAGGTCCAAGAGAGTAAATCTTAAAAGTTCTCATCACAAGAAAAAAAATTCTGTAACTATGTGTGGTGATGGATGTTAACTAGACTTATTGTGGTGAACATTTTGCAATGTATACAAATATCAAATCATTATGTTGTACACCTGAAACTAATATAATGCTGTATGTCAATTATACCTTCATAAAAAAAGGGAAAAAAATTTAGCCTCAATAATAAGGATACACAAACTAAAATGAAAACGTAATAGCATTTCTTGCTTTTCAAGTTATCATCAGTTATTAAGATGAGACTTGACAGAACTGGTGAGAGTTTGAGGAAACAGACATTGTCATGTTCTGCTGAGAAGATAAATTAACATAAACTGGTTGAAAAGTAATTTGACAATGATATATATCCTTTTGCCTGCAATTTCATTTTTAGGAATTTATCATAAGAAAATAGAGAAGTGAATAAAATTACGTGTCCAGTGATAATCACAGCAGCATTTTAATAACCGGAATAATAGTAATGATGATGATGATAACATTCATTGAGTGCCTAGTATGTGTCAGGCACTGTTCTTTTTTTTTTTTTTTTGAATTTTTAAATTTAATTTATTTTTTATACAGCAGGTTCTTATTAGTATCTATTTTATACATATTAGTGTATAGATATCAATCCCAATCTCCCAATTCATCCCACCACCACCACCACCCGCCAGCCATTTTCCCCTCTTGGTGTCCATACATTTGTTCTCTACATCTGTGTCTCTATTTCTGCCTTGCAAACTGGTTCATCTGTACCATTTTTCGAGATTCCACATATGTGTGTTAATATACGATATTTGTTTTTCTCTTTCTGGCTTACTTCACTCTGTAGGACAGTCTCTAGGTCCATACATGTCTCTAAAAATGACCCAATTTCATTCCTTTTTATGGCTGAGTAATATTCCATTGCATATATGTACCACATCTTCTTTATCCATTTGTCTGTCGATGGGCATTTAGGTTACTTCCATGACCTGGCTATTGTAAAGGTGCTGCAATGGACATTGGGGTGCATGTGTTTTTTGAATTATGGTTTTCTCTGGGTATATGCCCAGTAGTGGGATATCTGGGTCATATGGTAATTCTATTTTTAGTTTTTTAAGGAAACTCCATACTGTTCTCCATAGTGGCTGTATCAATTTACATTCCCACCAACAGTTCAAGAGGGTTCCCTTTTCTCCATACCCTCTCCAGCATTTGTTGTTTGTAGATTTTCTGATGATGCCCATTCTAACCGGTGTAAGGTGATACCTCATTGTAGTTTTGATTTGCATTTCTCTAATAATAAGTGATGTTGAGCAGCTTTTCATGTGCCTCTTGGCCATCTGTATGTCTTCTTTGGAGAAATGTCTATTTAGGTCTTCTGCCCATGTTTGATTGGGTTGTTTGTTTTTTTAATATTGAGCTGCATGAGCTGTTTATATATTTTGGACATTAATCCTTTGTCAACTGATTCATTTGCAAATATTTTCTCCCTTTCTGAGGGTTGTCTTTTCATCTTGTTTATAGTTTCCTTTGCTGTGCAAAAGCTTTTAAGTTTCATTAGGTCCCATTTGTTAATTTTTGTTTTTATTTCCATTACTCTAGGACGTGGGTCAAAAAAGATCTTGCTGTGATTTATGTCAAAGAGTGTTCTTCCTATGTTTTCTTCTAAGAGTTTTATGGTGTCTGGTCTTACACTTAGGTCTTTAATCCATTTTGAGTTTTTTTTTTTAACATCTTTGTTGGAGTATAATTGCTTTACAATAGTATGTTAGTTTCTGTTTTATAACAAAGTGAATCAGCTATACATATACATATATCCCCATATCTCCTCCCTCTTGTGTCTCCCTACCACCCGCCCTATCCCACCCCTCTAGGTGGTCACAAAGCACCATGCTGATCTCCCTGTGCTATGTGGCTGCTTCCCACTAGCTATCTATTTTACATTTGGTAGTGTATATATGTCCATGCCACTCTCTCACTTCGTCCCAGCTTACCCTTCCCCCTCCCCGTGTCCTCAGGTCCATTCTCTATGTCTGCGTCTTTATTCCTGTCCTGCCCCTAGGTTCTTCAGAACCACTTTTTTTTTTTTTTTGTAGATTCCGTATATATGTGTTAGCATACGGTATTTGTTTTTCTCTTTCTGACTTACTTCACTCTGTATGACAGACTCTAGGTCCATCTACCTCACTACAAATAACTCAATTTCATTTCTTTTTATGGCTGAGTAATATTACATTGTGTATATGTGCCACATCTTTATCCATTCATCTGTCTATGGACACTTAGGTTGCTTCCATGTCCTGGCTATTGTAAATAGTGCTGCAATGAACATTGGGGTGCATGTGTCTTTTTGAATTATGGTTTTCTCAGGGTGTATGCCCAGTAGCGGGATTGCTGGGTCATATGGTAGTTGTATTTTTATTTTTTTAAGGAACCTCCATACTGTTCTCCATAGTGGCTGTATCAATTTACATTCCGAACAACAGTGCAAGAGGGTTCGCTTTTCTCCACACTCTCTCCAGCATTTACTGTTTGTTGATTTTTGATGATGGCCATTCTGACTGGTGTGAAGTGATACCTTACTGTAGTTTTGATTTGCATTTCACTAATGATTAGTGATGTTGAGCATCCTTTCATGTGTTTGTTGGCAATCTGTATATCTTCTTTGGAGAAATGTCTATTTAGGTCTTCTGCCCATTTTTGGATTGGGTTGTTTATTTTTTTGGTATTGAGCTGCATGAGCTACTTGTAAATTTTGGACATTAATCCTTTGTCAGTTGCCTCATTTGCAAATATTTTCTCCCATTCTGAGGGTTGTCTTTTCATCTTGTTTATGGTTTCCTTTGTTGTGCAAAAGCTTTTAAGTTTCATTAGGTCCCATTTGTTTTTTTTTGTTTGTTTTTATTTCCATTTCTCTAGGAGGTGGGTCAAAAACGATCTTGCTGTGAT
The DNA here is from genome assembly GCF_028564815.1 of Eubalaena glacialis. Lineage (NCBI taxonomy): Eukaryota > Metazoa > Chordata > Mammalia > Artiodactyla > Balaenidae > Eubalaena > Eubalaena glacialis. Next base: position 28,753,631 of record NC_083722.1, on the reverse strand, counting down.
TTATGTCATAGAGTGTTCTGCCTATGTTTTCCTCTAAGACTTTTATAGTGTCTGGCCTTATATTTAGGTCTTTAATCCATTGTGAGTTTATTTTTGTGTATGGTGTTAGGGAGAGTTCTAATTTCATTCTTTTACATGTAGCTGTCCAGTTTTCCCAGCACCACTTATTGAAGAGGCTGTCTTTTCTCCATTGTGTATTCTTGCCTTCTTTATCAAAAATAAGGTGACCACATGTGCGTGGGTTTATCTCTGGGCTTTCTATCCTGTTCCATTGATCTGTATTTGTGCCAGTAGTATACTGTCTTGATTACTGTAGCTTTGTAGTATAGTCTAAAGTCAGGGAGCCTGATTCCTCCAGCTCCATTTTTCTTTCTCAAGATTGCTTTGGCTATTCGGGGTCTTTTGTGTTTCCATACAAAATATGAAATTTTTGTTCTAGTTCTGTAAAAAATGCCATTGGTAGTTTGATAGGAATTGCATTGAATCTGTAGATTGCTTTGGGTAGTAGAGTCATTTTCACAATATTGATTCTTCCAATCCATGAACATGGTATATCTCTCCATCTGTTTGTATCATCTTTAATTTCTTTCATCAGTGTCTTATAGTTTTCTGCATACAGGTCTTTTGTCTCCTTAGGTAAGTTTATTCCTAGGTATTTTATTCTTTTTGTTGCAGTGGTAAATGGGAGTGTTTCGTTAATTTCTCTTTCTGATCTTTCATTGTTAGTGTCTAGGAATGCAAGAGATTTCTGTGCATTAATTTTGTATCCTGCTACTTTACCAAATTCATTGATTAGCTCTAGTAGCTGTCTGGTAGCATCTTTAGGATTCTCTATGTATAGTATCATGTCATCTGCAAACTGTGACAGTTTTACTTCTTTTCCAATTTGGATTCCTTTTATTTCTTTTTCTTCTTTGATTGCCAAGGCTAGGACTTCCAAAACTATGTTGAATAATAGTGGTGAGAGTGGACATCCTTGTCTTGTTCTTAATCTTAGAGGAAATGTTTTCAGGTTTTCACCATTGAGAATGATGTTTGCTGTGGGTTTGTCATATATTGCCTTTATTATGTTGAGGTAGGTTCCCTCTACGCCCACTTTTTGGACAGTCTTTATCATAAATGGGTATTGAATTTTGTCAAAAGCTTTTTCTTCATCTATTGAGATGATCATATGGTTTTTATTCTTCAATTTGTTAATATGGTGTATCACATTGATTGATTTGTGTATATTGAAGAATCCTTGCATCCCTGGGATAAATCCCACTTGATCATGGTGTATGATCCTTTTAATGTGTTGTTGGATTCTGTTTGCTAGTATTTTGTTGAGGAGTTTTGCATCTATATTCATCAGTGATATTGGTCTGTAATTCTCTTTCTTTGTGGTATCTTTGTCTGGTTTTGGTGTCAGGGTGATGGTGGCCTCATAGAATGAGTTCAGGAGTGTTACTTCCTCTGTAATTTTTTGGAAGGGTTTGAGTAGGATGGGTGTGAGCTCTGCTCTTAATGTTTGATAGAATTCACCTGTGAAGCCATCTGGTCCTGGACTTTTGTTTGTTGGAAGATTTTTAATCACAGTTTCAATTTCATTACTTGTGATTGGTCTGTTCATATTTTCTGTTTCTTCCTGGTTCAGTCTTGGAAGGTTATACCTTTCTAAGAATTTATCCATTTCTTCCAGGTCGTCCATTTTATTGGCATAGAGTTGCTTGTAGTAGTCTCTTATGATGCTTTGTATTTCTGCGGTGTCCGTTGTAACTTCTCCTTTTCAGTTCTAATTTTATTGATTTGAGTCCGGTGACTTGCTTTTAATAAATAAAATAGAGCAAAGGTGATGGAATGTCCCTTCTGTGATTTGATTGTAAAAGCTTTGACTGCCATCTTGCTCACAGACTCTCTTGTGCTTCCATGAAGCATGTTCTTATTTTGGAGAATTCCGTGTGACAAGGAACTGAGAATAGTCTTTGGCCTACAACGGCTACTGAGGAACTAAGACTCTCCATCCAACAGTCTGTGGGGAATTGAACCCAGTCAACAGCCACTGAGTGAGCTTGGAAGGGATCCTGCCCTAGTTGAAAGTTAATCACAACCTTACAGAAGATCCTGAAACAGAGGATCCAGCTAAGCCATATCCAGGTTCCTGACTCCTAGAGATGGTAGATAGTAATTTTGGTTGTTTTAAGCTAGTACGTCTTGTGGTAATTTGTTATGCAGCAATGGATAACTAAAATATACACATTTACAGAATTTTACAGCATTATCTTTGGACACTATGATTATAATAACAAGAATTGGTAACTTTGGTTCTATATTCAATAGCTTTATCATGGCTTCTCCTTTTTGATTTTTTATTCTGACTCCCTTTTTAATGACATTTTATAAAGGTACTTCATTGTTAAAAAGGGGTCATGTGTGCTATATTTCCTGAGCTATTACACCCAGGAGATTATCTATCTTTAATCTTAATTCTTGAAAGATGGTTGGGGTAATTATGAATATTTTATTTCTGTTCCATATTTCTATACTTTCCCTCAGAAACATTGCTTATCATTATATTGATGCCTTGGTCTCCCTCTCAATCATCTTCTCTCTAATTGCTTTCCTATTTTTGTCCTTTTTTATTTCACTTTATGCAATTTCCTCATGTCTGTGTTCTATGTTTCTAAATGTGTTTTCACTTGTTTTGTTGCTTTCAAGGTAGCTTATCTCTCTAACAATGGTTTTATTTTTTCCTTCCCTTTTTTCCCTGAGTTCTGCCTACTTAATATTCCTTTCTTTCTTTTTCTTTCTTTTTTTTTTTTTTACTGTCTCTTCAGTTTTTCTGTTTTCTTTTGTGTCTATTTTTCACATGTTTATAATACCTAGTGAGGTCGTAGTGTTTGTATCTTCTATGTGGCATGCTTTGAGGTTTTTCTGGGATAAACTGCTCTTCTGGTAGAACTTCATTATCTGCATTTTGCTTACATTTTTTTCCTTCATCTTGTATGCTGGAATCTCCCTGGTTATGAAATGGAGGCAATTCTGTCTGGACCAGCTATTGCTGAACCCTGAGGGGTTGGTAGCAGAAGTGAGGTGGGCTCGCCCTTCACGTTTCAGTTTGGACTGACCATCTTAGGATCTCCCTCACTAAATCCTCTGTGTCCTCTATCCTGCTTGCCCATCTCCTTTTAGCTTTTGGTACTCAGGAAGTCTGTATGGCTCATGGAGACCCTCTTGAAATGTAGGTTCCCTGAGATTAAGAGGTAGTCCACACTGCTCCTCCTCCGGCCTTCACCCAGGCTTACCTAAATCAATGAAGACTACTCTTTCCTTTGCTCTGTTTTTCCTAACATTTTACAGTATTAGACTGGGTTCTCATGGGACATTCCTCCGACCCTCCCAAGTCTTGCCTTGGCTTCTACATCTCATTCTGCTATTAGAAAAGTGGTCTGAGCTCTTTCCAGAGTTCTGACATTTAACTGTCAGGAAATCTGCAGCCTGCCATAAGATCAAGGAGTTGGATACATGTTGACCCTTCATCATCTCTCATCTTGGTCCAATAGAGCAGATATTCTTCACAATTTATAGTTGTGACTCTTTGTTTGCTTTTAGTGGTTTGTAAGGAAGGTATGCAATTAAAAATGTCTGTAGCAGCATCTCTAATTAGAAGAACTGTCTACTTATGAAGCTGATATCGAGTTTCATCTTCCCTTGAATTTTCTTCAAGAAATCAACCACAACCTCTTCTCTCTTTTTTTATGGCCCTTTCATGGTGCTTACTACTTATCTTTGCAAAATATCTCAGATTTTATCCTAAATCAGTCCTTATTTTTCCATATGTATAAAAATTAGAACTTAATCTCCATGAATGAAGGGACCACATCAGTCTGACTTACCTGTTTTCCCCCCATTACCTAGCATAGTGTCTAAAAGATAATAGGTGTTCAATAAGAATTTTGAATGAAATGACATATTAACTCATAAATTGTAGTGTAACTGACTTCCAAACAAGACTATATTTTTTTGAGGGCAACTAATGCATATCAAGATAAATAACTTTGAAAAATGTTTAAAAGGACTATAAAATAATATATATAATGTATATGGCAAAGCACAGAGTAAACATGCCCTTAATGCCTTCAGAATGGAATTGAACTAAAGAATTAATTAATTATGATTTAATTTAATTAATAAATATAAGAAAATAAATTAACTATAGACATACATTTGGATGATTACTTATATAGATTACACATTTCTAAACGTTAGGGTAAAATTAAAAAGTAGACATCAAAAAGTCGAATAAATGACAAGACAAAGGCAAGGAAACTGTGTTAGAGGTAAAATGGAGGAGAAAGACAATTGTGTGGCTAATAACGTTTGCAAAGTAGTTTTTGTTTGCTTTTTTAGTTTGTTTCTGTAAAAGAAAAATGAGTTTTAGCATGTTTAAAGAATATTACTAAAGGAAGTTTTAATGATGCCTTATAATGCCAATGTTGCATTTATGCATGATTCAAAATATGATTTTGAGCTTCAGAATGGAAAGGTTTAGTTTTCAGTGGTTTAAATATTTAGTTTTCTTACAGTTCAGGCAGACATTCTGAGAGCAATTTAAAAGCATGACATTAAAACAGTTTTGAAAAAAAAATTTTTTTTCTGTTTAGGAAGGCACATTTGGTATTTCAAGATTTGAAGGGCAAATAACTTGAGATTTCCAAGTTTAGTTTTTTATAGTGCAACCATATGCAAAACTCAGTCTTTGTGTGTAATAGGATAAAATTTTGGCAAATGCCTAAAGTTATTTTAACATATTAAGGAAAAATAAAGACAATAGTAAATCACCAGTAAACTCAACAAACTATGCTAATGGCTTAAAGGCCTATGAAGTTCAAAATTTAAAACTCTAAATATTACGGTAATCTATGCTAATCTGTCATTATAATCTTAGAACCTAGAAAACAGGATAATTCTAGTTTTACATTTACAAAAATACTATAAATCATAAATATCAAACATTTCAGTAAACGGAATGGCATTTTAACCCAGTTCCTATGTAAATTCATGGCACTACAACATATGTAATATTTAAGCAAAAAGAATGACACATTTCCTTCACCTTGTAATATGGTATATTTAAATAGAAATGAGAGGCTCTGTTTGAATAGTGACATAAATGGTCAATAAGGGTTTTATCATAAATATTTTTCATTAGTAATGTTTCTACATAAATATATAACTTGATAATCATCATTGACTTCCTAATTACTAAAATCTGCAAAAAATTCAAGGATTCCCTTCTTTGTTACATATTAAATTAAATCTTAAAAACAATGATTTAGGGCTTCCCTGGTGGCGCAGTGGTTAAGAATCCGCCTGCCAACTCAGGGTACACGGGTTCGAGCCCTGGTCCAGGAAGATCCCACATGCCGCGGAGCAACTAAGCCTGTGCGCCACAACTACTGAGCCCGTGCGCCACTACTACTGAAGCCCGCACACCTAGAGCCCGTACTCCACAACAAGAGAAGCCACCGCAATAAGAAGCCTGCGCACTGCAATGAAGAGTAGCCTCCACCCGCCACAACTAGAGAAAGCCTGTGCGCAGCAACGAAGACCCAATGCAGCCAAAAATAAATAAAAGAAAAGAAAAGAAAAGAAAAGAAAGAAAGGAAGGAAGGAAGGAAGGAAGGAGGAAAGAAAATGCATGGTATTAAAAAAAAATTAACAAAACAAAAAACAATGATTTAAGGGTAATACTGCCCTAAAAATGATTCTTTTAAATCTTTTAAAAATGATTCATTTAATGATTCTTTTAATGAAAGCTGCTATTTCATATAAAGCTTTAGTTCGGATCAATAGATGCTTAAAGAATATCTAAGGTACATATATGGGTACAGTTTCAGAAGATATTTACCAGTGATTATGCATCAGAAAGGAAGATAAATGTTAATACATTACGAGTATGGTTTAATTAACAATTTAATGCACACGTAGTTTGTCATAACTGGACCTGTCAGGGAGGGCAAATTTCCCCCTCTACCCCAGTCTTGTGGCTGGACTAATAATAAAACTGACACAAGACTGATTAACAGGAGAAAAAAGCCCAAATTTTAATTTGTGCTCATGGAGCACTCACAGAAATAGGACCTAAGAAGTGGCCAAAGCAGGCAGCTACTGTACTTTTTGGACAAAGAAACGATAAATTTGTAAGAAACTGACAAGAGAAAGAAATTTAGGTTTTGGCTGTTTAATTGGTGAAAAATCTAAACAGAGTTTGGGCGTGGGGTAGTGAATTAAAGAAGCAACAAGGTTTGTTTTCACAGGCTTCTCAGCCTCAAATTCCCTGTCTCTGGCAATAGGGTATCCTTCTATCTCCAGATGCAGGGAGGGCACCTTTCACATGAGAGATTTATTTCGTGCTTTCAGGAGGACAGAGGAGGGTCAGAGTTTCCTTCATCAGCTGCTTCTCAAGCAGCTTCAATTCAAAATAATCAAGATGCCACTGTGGCATAGTTTGGGGAAGCCACCCTAAACCCCAGCACACCTATGATGGAAATTAAAGTAGATGTGAGATATAACTTGTATTGGAGGAATTTCAAAGGTAGGGAAAACAATTACATAATTTATAATTTAAGATTTTCTTTAAGCTTGTGGTTAAAGACAAATTTTCATGTTTTCAATTGCGTTAAGATTTTCTCTATGAGTTTAACATGAGTATAGGGTTAACTCAGTTCTCTGCAATGAAATGAATAATATGGGAATTTCTAATTTAATTGTGACCATTCCAATACATTTCCATTTACTTTTGAAAACTTATTTGTATTCATAAAACATAATATATCTCTTCATGTGATTCCTGGAATTATTCTCAGACCCTAACTTCTTTTTTTTATTTTTTTAACATCTTTATTGGAGTATAATTGCTTTACAGTGGTGTGTTCGTTGCTGCTGTATAACAAAGTGAATCAGCTATACGTATACATATATCCCCATATCCCCTCCCTCTTGCGTCTCCCTCTCACCCTCCCTATTCCACCCCTCTAGGTGGTCACAAAGCACCGAGCTGATCTCCCTGTGCTATGCCGCTGCTTCCCACTAGCTGTCTATTTTACATTTGGTAGTGTATATATGTCATTGCCATTCTCTCACTTCGTCCCAGCTTACCCTTCCCCCTCCCCGTGTCCTCAAGTCCATTACTATGTCTGCGTCAGACCCTAACTTCTTAATGACTCCTGCCTTTCTTGTGCAGAGCTGCTATTCTTATTGCTCCTTTATGCTGACATAGTTGAATAAAAATTATCATGGTGATAGGACTGGTTCTCTGTGCCTTAAGTAAATATTGAAAAAGGCCACACAGCACAAAAGGAAGGACATGCTAAAAGCTTACAAGTGGTACAAAGACAGACATGAGGACACATGGAATTCTATGAAGTAACTAGCTAGAATGGTCTAATATTTTTGAACAGTAATAAAATTATTTGTGGTAACAAAGGATTTGCCAAGATAGCAAAATGCTGTATGAAAGCCATATATTTAGTCAAAATATTTTTTAGCATTATAAAGTTAGAAATACGTAAAAAATGGAGAAAGAAAAGTTTATGATATAACTATTCCCATTCAATATTCTTGTCTTAGAAGAAATCCTTCATTTAATGGAAGGTGAAAAAAACTACTGATAGTTTTAATTAAATAAAATTAATGCTGATTCAACTGCTATTTATGTTGTATATGCATATTCAAATAACTTTTTATTACTCTGCCCTATTTTTACCATTCATTTCAGGTATAGAAAGCCTAACATTTCAACATATGAATTTTCATTCAAACACATTGATATTTTTAGCAATATCCATGGAGTCTACATGATGAGAAAAACTTGTGGTGATATTACATTGAGGTGAGTTTTTCCTTTTAAAACTTTGTTTTCTTTTTTTGGCTCTTTTGGTTTTTCAGTATCTAAATTATTTTTGAATAGAGGCCAAAGCAGACCTGCTTCATGCTAAATTTCAAACTATACTGAACTGAGTAATTGTGTGTATGTGTATACAATTAATATATTAATATGATATAATATTATATTAATACTATGTATGCTTTTTTCTTTTTATCAGATAGAAAATATGTCTGAGTTTTGAGAGAATCTGGTAGACAGTATTAATTTTGTTTCTAGAACTTTAATTTGTCTAATAATTAGCTACTTATGAAGACTTGGAAAGACAATATACTTAGTGGCAGAGAGCATAAATGGAGACAGAGCTGCTGTGTTTGTACCCTGGCTCTACCACTCTACTATCTGATATGACCTTCAGCCAATTAGTAAAATTCTGTCTCATTGTTCTGATCTATAATAAAAGTTCATATACAATGGATTATTATAAAGATTAGGTAAATTAATACCTGTAAAGTGTTATTACTGGAACATTCTAAGTGCTGAATACTTATTAGTTATTATTAAATCTCCACTGTCAGTTTTCCTGGCTCCCTGACCATACAACCTGGCTTGCAGAAGTATCTCATATAGGTAGTGGATTTTTTTAAAAATTAAATTTCAATGCTTTTTGGCTGTCTATATATTCTCTCATGCACCAATCCCCATCATTCCCTATTGTCTTATAATAGTCTATTGCACATACCAGTGTAAACGTATCAGTATTCGCAACCTGTCCCCCAAGGCATTTAAGTTCAGAACCTTTTGATAAAGAGGTATATGTATCTGTTCTTGGGGACTTCCCTGGAAATCCAGCGGTTAAGACTCTGTACTTCCAATACAGGGGGTGCGGGTTCGATCCCTGGTCGGGGAACTAAGATCCCACGTGCCGTGTGGCCAAAAAAATAAAGGTATATGTATCTGTTCTTAACTGTCTTCACTGGTTTATAAGAGATTCTTTGTACTTTACTGTCATCAAATCACTGGATCTGTTCTGCCTAGTGGAGCTGAATTATGTTTTCTATCAATCTGGTCTAATGAAACTTGAACCCAGAATACTCCAAAGACCGATATTTTTGAATTGTGAACTCAAGAATCTCCATGAATATTATTTCTGTTTTCTCTCAAAATGCACATCAAATTGTAGGATAGGATTATCAACAGTATGGTCTAGTAATATAGTGACTGGCGTCCTCTCAACTTCCTGAACATGGATATGAAAAGCAAGTCACTGCAGGCGGAAGGCACTTGTTGACCACTGCACTCTACACTGGTGATGTAGTAGTGTCTTACTCTAGATAGTGTCATTCTAGTGCACCTTGTGTATGGAAACGTTTTGCTTCTAAATTCAGATTAAAGTTCTCATAGTGGCAAACCCTTTCCTTTGAGAAGGAGATGCCTGTTTTTCAAAAGAAAAGTATTAATTGGTCTACAGTAAAAGTAAGCTTTAAAAAGTTTGTATTTGAATATTATCTACTGAATCAGAAATTGAAGATAATGAACAAATTGTAACCTATGAAATTATGTGAAAAACAAATTTGGGTTAGAAAGCAGTTAATATTAACATTAAGCACACAATATGTGTATATCATGAAAATACTAAAATAATAATGGTTTAAAAACAGAGTCCAGAATAATATCCAGCCATTAAAAGTGACACTGCAGCTGTTTCTGCTTCCTGATATTACAAGATCGTGCTATTTGGATCAACCTTTTAGCCAAAAACAAGAAAAATGCTAGATAAAAAATAAACACAAAATATATTAACAAACCTTGTCCTAAAAATCACTAAAGTGCTGCAAATATAGTGGGGAACTTTAAGGATAAATTCTTGGGCTAAGACTGAATGTAGAGTGCTAAGCAGAATTTCACAGCAACTCTATTTTCATTGAGAGGTTGTTTTTTTTAAATAATAATACTGCACACTTGGGCTTCAGATTAATAGCCTTCATTTATGAGGGAGGGCAGAAACTTAGTTTTATGGGCTGTGCGAGGTGAGAAGTCTTATTGAGACACCTTCCCCACCTCAAGCTGGGATCTCAAAGGCCACATATTCAGAGCAATGACGCACTTTAGAGATGGTATCTGTGCTGAGTAGAATAGAGAAGAAAAATGAAAAGGAAAAAAATCGTAAAAGTTGTTTTTATAGATGGGTCTTTGTGTACATTTACACCCTGGATACCATAGTCTGGATGGAGCAAGGATCCTCAAGTTGGGAACTACATTTGAGATGTTTCCAATCATAAGTGTCCACAGGTGCCAGACAGATGCAAACACAAGCCTCTTTGGAAGAGAGAACAGCATCACAGGAATCTGAAAACACACAATTTTTTTTCAAGGATAATGACTACCACACACTCATAGATAACTAGGCACACAAGGAAATAAGGTGATTGATTTAAGACCTGTACAAACAACAGACAGCAGCAGAGCCACAGAGACCCCAGATAATATAATGAATATAAAAATCTTAGAAGACTACATTTACTGTTTTTAAAAATACATAACTTTGAAAGTATCTTCAAATAACACAAAATAGATATAGACATAGGCTCAAAAACGAACTCAGTCAAACTTGCAGACATAAAAATGTTCAATAATAAAAATTAAAAACTTGATAGGTATTTTAGTAATAGCCTAGGTGCAGTGTCTTAGTTCCTTCAGGCTGCTATAACAAAAATACCATAAACCAGGTGACTTATAAGCAACAAACATTCATTTCTCACAGTTCTAGAGCCTAGGAAGTCTAAGACCAAGGTATTGGCAGATTCAGTTTCTGGTGAAGGGTCACTTCTTGGTTTGTAGATGGCCCCTTTTCATTGTGTACGTCACATGGTAAAGGGGACAAGCTAGCTCTCTGGGGTCTCTTTTATAAAGGCACTGATCCCAATCATGAGGGCTTCACCCTCAAGCATACAGCAAAAGAGAAAATTAGTAAACTATTCTATCAAACAGAAGAGATTATTCAGAATTCAGCACAGAGAGACAAAGGGAAAATGCCAAAGGGAGGATAAGAGACATGCGAAGTTGTAACATGTTTCACTGGAGTTCAACAGGGAGGGAAAAAAATAAGATAGAAATAACATTTGAATAGATAAAAGTGACAATTTTTTAGAATTTATAGAAGACAATACTTCATGAAACCAAGGGACTTAGTGAATTTTCAGTGAGATAAATACAAAGAAAGCCACATCTAGGTATATCATAGTGAAAGTGCAGGAAACCAAAGACAAAGAAAAATCTTAAAAATAGTCAGAGGAAAAAGACAGTGGAATAAGATGATAGAGAATTATTATTTTCAATGTAATTAAAGAATTATATACCCAGCAAAAATAACTTTCAAGTATGAGAGGAAAAAAGACATGTTCAGATAAAGAAACAAAAAACTGAGTTTTTCACCTGCAGAACATCTCTAAAGGTACTAAGTAATTTCCTTTAGACAGAAAAAGGTAACTCCAGATGAAAGGTGTGAGATGTAAGAAGAAATGATAATCAAAAAAGTAGTAAGTATGTGGGTAAATGTAAAAGACCATGTACTATATAAAAAAGAAATAATAATGTCTACTGAGGTTAAATAATAACATTAGAATTAAAGTGGTAGACAGGATTAACAGGTAAGTCAGGAGGGGGTCTAAATGGAGTTCAAATGATCTAACTACTTTATTACATAAGGAAGAAAAATGAAGGTTTTGATGCATTTTAGATTTTGGTAAGTTAAGTATCAATATTATAATTTCTAAAGCAATCACAAAATTAGAAGCCAATATTTAACTTTCAAACTTGCAAAGGGAGAAAAATGGGATAATAAAAGGTATTAATTCACTCCAAAAGATGGCCAAAAAGGTAACAAATATATATATATATATATATATATATATATATATATATATATATATATATATAGGCAGATAGATAGGAATATATATGGGAAGTGTGAGACAAATAGGAAGCACAAAATAGAATGGTAAATTTAAACTCTCAAATATATGAAATTATATTAAAGGAACTAAAGGGATTAAGTTTGTCAGCTAAAAGACAAAAATCATTAAGACAGGAAAAATCTCCACATCCAACTATATGCAACTTACAAGACACATATAGAAAATCTAAGAAAACAGAAAGGTTGATACTTAAAGAATGGAAAAAAATATATTTTAAAAATACAAATGAAAGATTCTGATGAAGTTAAACAGACTTTACAGCAAAAATTGTTTTTAGAGATAGAAAATCAGTTTACATTGATAAAATATTTAGTTCACCTAGAAGAGATAATAATATATATTTTTATGTACATTATAACATAGGTTGTGAAACTATGCAGAAAAGCTAAGAGCTGATAACCTTAAAAGTCAGGATAATGATTATTGTGAGGGAGAGGGTATGATTAGAAAGAGGCTATAGGAATGCTGGTGATGTTCTATGTTTTAATCTGAGCAGTATTCACACATGTTAACATATAACTATTAGTGAAAATAGTATATATTCAGGTTTTACACTTTTTTTGCACATATGGAAATTGTTGAGTTATTGAATTAAGCAGGCTGCATAATAGTAGATATACAGTCATCTCGTTTTGTTTCATATATTGACATATTTATCTCTCTATAGATATAGTCAAAGAATAAACATGAAATTTTTATCAACAATTATCTCTGGATGACGGTTTTAGATTTTGTTTATCTTTCCATGTTTTCCTAAAAATGCATTGTTTTTCTAATAATGGAAAAAAATGAATTAGAAAAAAATAAAAACAAAAACCTACTACCCAGGAATAGAAAACAGGGTTTCTAGCAAGAAGAGAGTTAGTAGAAGGATGTGTGTCAACCTCAAAACTGGAAAATGAATAGCTTTGTGGAAAGTGAGACATAGATAGTCCATGAGAAGGAAATACTTGGAAAGGAGCAATGCTGAAAAGGACTTCAGGGGGAGTGTGGACAGCAAATTAGGTAGAAGCTTGCATTAAAAGTGCCAAGAACGAGCACCAATGCTATTTTCAGCTGCAAAAGCACAGGCACCATGGCACAAAACAAGGACAGGCAGCCTCTTTTTATATATATTTGGAAAATCTGACAGTAAGGCAACAATTTTATATCAAACTACTTTTAGCTTAAACTAGGTACAAGGAAGAAAATAGCCACCATGACCTAAAAATGATTATGGTTATATGGAATTTTCCAATGAGATAATTTCTCATTCTTGCTTTGCAGAAGGCATAGCCTCTATTAATGCCAGCCCTAAGTTTTACCAAGGGGGATGGTAAAAACACGTGTGTTTAAAACTTTTTCTGTAGGATCTTTCTCAAAAACGGCATATCATAATAGCCATGAAAAGTACAAAAACAAGTCTGCATAGGAAGCTTGCATGCCCTCAAGACTTCAGCTTACTGGAGAAAGCAAAGTCCTGACACAAGAATGGCCTCTAAAAAGAGATACACTGCCCACTGTCCAAGGGACATTGTGAACTTAAGATGTCCAAAATGGCAGGCAGAACATGACTGCAGATGTCCAGCTGTCAATTGGTAATCAAATTCAGGTAGGCAAGGCAGACTGCTCCTTAGGTCCATTGGGAGCTGGGTTGGTAGAGAGTAGGATTCAGTGCCCTTAGAGAAGGTTGGTTGGCTAGTGTTAAGCAGAGAATTAAGGTAGGTGGATGAACTTGAGGGCAGAATCCAACAAGATATTGGGATGCTGTATATCTTGCAAGAGATTGAAAGGCTTGGCAGGACATATAGAAATCCTTCAAATGGTATAAATAAAAAGACCTTAATTGAAAGACTACTTACAGAGATATGAGCAGAGCCAATGGGAAAGAAAACAACAACAAGGGATGTTGAGGTACCCAGAGACTATCAAGAGCAGGAAGCTGTTACCACTTTTAAGTCTAACAGAAAAAAGGGAGGAAATAGTATGATCAGGGTCCAGTAAGAGCTACAGATACAGAGGAGTGGCTGCCTGTCAGAGACTGGAGTTATCGCCAGAGAAATAGTGCCAATGCAGGGAGGGAGGGAGCAGGGAAGAAAGACCTTGACCTCTTTCTCCTTCTGTCCTACTATCTCCTGGTGATGCCTCTTGGTGGCCAAATCCAACCCAAAGCCAGAGGAAAAGGCGGCCTGGGTGATGCAGTCCATAGGAATCAGCCTTCCAGAGCGAAGATCAGGGAAGAGAAAGGTAGAGAAGAAAATCTGTTGGTGATGATGGAGAGTGCAAACAGAGAGTTACAGGCACAAGTGCTTTTCAAGGAACCCAAGGTGAAGGCCAATTATGCATAGTGGGCTAATATGGCAGAATGGTCAGTCCAAAAATAATTTAAAAATACTTCCTAATTGTGCTAGGCCCACTACTAGTTGCTAAGGATACAAAAACAGTAAGTTGATCCTTTCTAATGAAAGCTCTGTAGCCTAACATGGAAGTAAATATAGGCATGTAAACAAGGATAAGCAAAAAGGAAAATCAGTCGTTCTTGGGTTTAGAAGTCATTAAAAATTTCCATAGAGCAAGAGGCATTTAAGCTTTGAAAATCAGAACAAAGCAGAGATAGAAAGGAATCTCTAGGAAAAGGAATATCATGAGACATGAAACAGCCTTGTATATTTGGCCACATAGCAGTTTGGTTTTGGTCTGAGCAAAGAATGTGAAGGAAATTGGAATTAGAGGCTGCATAGAGATGAAGCCCACAGGCCTCCTTTGACAGACATGTCTCCCTTGGCCAGACTGCTATAGACACACAGCAATGCTGACCTGAGTGAGTAGATGGTGTGTTGGTAACCTTGCTTGGATTGGATAGGGTGGGGAATACAGGAACTCACATAACCTGCTACTGCTTTAGGGTTCTCATCTTTCAGGATAAGGTTAAGAAGAATGAGCAGAAAGGGCAAAAGGATAAACAGACTGGAATAAATAATAAACCAAAAAGAAAGATCACAGGGGGAATAGAAAGGAGGAACCACAAACACTTGCAAATCATAGAAAGATGGTCCCTCTCTGAGGATTAAACTCATCTCATCAACAAATAATCAAAGGAGAAAGAATGTCTCCTAGTCCCAACAGAAACACTCTTTACTTACTTTGTTTTCTACATAGCTATATTGAGTCATCTTAGAGAGAAAGCTTATCAATGGTGGTAGCCAACATAGAATGAATGGTAAGGTCTAGCAATGTGAGCATCTGTATTGGGTACACAGAACTTCCCAAGGGAGAATGACACTGAATCTGGGAGGCACGGGTGGGCATTTTGGCATCATTCTTTGTGGGAAACAAGGAAATCCATCAGACATCACTGTGGGGTTTTTTTTTTGTTTGTTTTAAATTTATTTATTTTATTTATTTTTTGTTGCATCGGGTTTTCATTGCTGTGTGCGGGCGTTCTCTAGTTGCGGTGAGCGCGGGCTACTCTTCGTTGTGGTGCGTGGGCTTCTCATTGCGGTGGCTTCTCTTGTTGCGGAGCACGGGCTCTAGGTGTGCGGGCTCAGTAGTTGCAGCACACGGGCTCAGTAGTTGTGGCGCACAGGCTTAGTTGCTTCTGCAGCATGTGGGATCTTCCCGGACCAGGGCTCGAACCCGTGTCCCCTGCATTGGCAGGCGGATTCTTAACCACAGTGCCACCAGGGAAGTCCTAAAAAGTTAGACTTGACGGGATTCGGCGGTCTCTGTGAGACGGGAGGGGGCACCCATCACCAGCACCACCAGCGCTTCCTGCCCTGCCCCGCCGGTCTGCCTGCCTGCATCAGGGATCACGTGCTGCCTCACTGTGTTTTAATTTATGCTAATCACATAGCTCTCTGAGTCTTTTTTATATATCTTGAGAAAGGGAAGCCGAGCTAGTGTAAACCACTTTTTGAAAAGGTTACCAGAACAGAGATTCTGGCTAACGTATTACCCTTGTCAACCTAGTTAACGGGATTCTTTCACTGAGAATCTAGTTTTGTCACTGTGTTTTTATAGTACAGTTTTTTGACCTGTAAGACAGCCATTCTAACCCTAGAATACAGTAAAATTACAATTAATTCTACCCTTTGGAGCCTCTTGGCAGTCTTACTTAGTTCTCATGACAGGGATACAACCTCATTGCCTCCATCCTTTTGGATTTTCTGCATCTTAAAAATAGGTTAACTTGTCTGCAAGAGAGAAAGTTAAGGTCTTAAGTAGACATCCCGCCTCTAGAAATACTTCAACAAAAAGACTACAGGCTGTCTGTGGATATAACAGTTGATCAAAGCACAGCCACCGAGACTGTAAGATACACTTAGTTCATCTCAAGTTTAGTTTCTACCTTCCATTTTATTATGAAAGAGGCACTACAGGATGGTAGAGGACGGGCAGTTTTCAAACTTTTTTTTTTTTTAATTCACAGGAATTTTTCCTCAAACTAAATATCTATGGAGACTTGTCATGTAAAAATATCAGAACAAAGTTTCTGTTCGGAAGCAGGAAGGAGTAGCCGGGACTTCTGGGGGCTTAATTCTTTCTGAGGCCCATTGCACCCCCAGCACATCCCGAGGACTCCCCAGGGCCGAGTTTGAGAACTGCTAACAGAGTCAAGGAACCTGGGAGGAAAAATCAAGTAATACAGGTTCTGACCTTGGCTCCTCTTCAGGCTTGAGAATAGTTCTCATGACTTTATTTCCCCATTTAATGGAAACAGCTGCCCTACTTTCCTCTGGGCGAATAGGAAGCCATTTTCATGATCAAATGGCCAATGGGATACTTTCAAGGTACATGATGCACCAAACAAAAGATACAACATTTAGACTATACTCTCATGTTTGGAAATTCAAAATCTCCTCATTACATAATCACTTTCACTGGCTTTGTTTAAAAGCCATGGTTCTAAAATTTTTCAAAGAACATGTATAATTTCAAACACAGATTTTTATCCATTTCTAAAAAAATCTCCTTCATGTCTGCTGTGAGCTAGTGAAATTACAAGTCATTCATTCAAGAAATAATTATTGAGCACTTCTTATTCGTAAAACATTGTACCAACACGGTAAACTATATTATAAAGTTGCCCTGACCCTTGACTTTGACAGAGGAAAGGAAGAGGAAGGTGACTGAATTATAGAGTGAATCTAGCAACTTGCTGTTAATTATTATGAGTCCTTATTACATGCATCACAGTTTCACCCTAAAATCTACAAGTTAGGTATCTTTCACTGGTTTCTCTTCGTGGGTGTGTATGTATGTGTGTGTGTGATTTTGATTGGTTTTCATTCAATGAAATGAGCCATCTAATCTGTTTCTCCCCAAATCCACCACTTTTTTTTTTTTTTTTTTTGCTAAAATGTAGTTTAACTTACTTATATCCAGTCCTTTCTGATAAAATTATCTCCTTTTCCTTCATTATTTGGTTTATATCATTGACTATTATGGTTATACTCTATATTTTTTATTATCTCAAACACTATTAGTAAATATTCTTAACTAATACTTTGCTGATTTATATTATTAAGTATGATATTTAGTTTAGGATGTTCCACTTAAAATTGAAACAATCACTGGAAATATCACTGGCCAGGACATATTCTTATTCCATTTAGGCCAAGTCAGTGTGAGAAGCAGTAGGAAAAGTAGCAGGATCTTCTTTATATTAAATTCAAACTCAGGTTATAACTTCTCTAAGGGTACAGAGTGATATCTATAAGCCAAGGCTTGAATAATAGAGTTTTGCCTTGGTCTGGATGAAGGCATTGGTCTCTCATTACAAAGAAAATCAGTCACGATGACACACAGATACTTGATGCATTCACAAACCACCGTGTTCCAGGAAGGCAGGTGAAAATCAGTGTACAAGGATTCTTCAATTCTTGGAAGTCCAAGGCTGGCCTCTAGGACCCTCAAACCAATGAAGGATTAATCTCATTTTTCTCTGCTAATTTTCAATGACTGGGTATGAAAATACTGGCTTGGAAATGAATTGAATTGAATCTTGGAAATAAGTCTCTAGTTTGTAAATGATCTTTATCTGGTTGAGACTTTGCTTTTCCTCAGAAAAGCAATGGCATAGCCTTAATGCATTTTCACCCTTCAAGTTTCAGGAGTTTGAATTTCAGTTTTTACCTTGATGCAGCACTGCAGAAAATCCTGATCTGGTTGGCAACTGCAGCTCTTCTGTACCAGGAATATTTTTTTCTTGAACATTCTCGTATGACAGTCAAGTCAACTTCAATTAATGAGGATAGTTAGGGTTGCTTGTGATAGATGCACATTTGAGGAAGGCTTAGATGTCCACACTGGAGAAGTGGTAGAAGCTGACATAGGAACAGTTCTACCATATACCGGATAAATTGATGTCTCTCTCCTTTCTCTGTCTGCTTAAATATTCAAGCCTAATTCACTATCTGATTTAAGAAGTAAAAAAGCAAGGGCATAACATATTAGAAAGCATAAGGCTTAATTACAAATCTTTCCATTTTAAAAGTCTAAACTAGCACATCACCTACCCTTGAGATAAACACAATCACCAAAATGGGCCCATATGCTTTTCACCCTGAGTAAAATTTTGTTATATAAATACTCTTCCTCGTTCCTAAACTCCAACTACCATGGGAGGAAGCTCATTAGCAGTAAAAAGTGCAACAGATGGAGGTGGAGTCCAAAGAAAATAAGAATCTTAAGGAGTCAGGATATAATTATTAGTAATGTTGGACAGTGCTTCACAATAAAAACTACATACTATTCAATGCTACCTCAAATGCTTGGCATAAAATTCAGCTTCTTACTTGTTATGCCAAGATCTGTTCCCTTCCCACCTCCTTCAAAAGGTCTACAAAAACCAGTTAGTGAGACAACATCTTAACTTGTTAAAAACTTCTGTTCCGGGAGGTCCATTTCACAGCTACAAAAAGAACAGAGATCAATATAAAGAAATGAAAACTGAAGAATAACATATAAAAAATAAGGACATTAAGATATCTAAGCTAAAAACAACCAAAAGTTAAGCCTTCTCTTGCAAAAGTCAACATTTGTAAAATGCATGCTATGGGTACTTTGGACTAGACACTTGAAAAGATGACAAGTAGACCCAGTTCCAGCTCCCAACGAGCCAAAAATCTAGATAACATATAGCCTAAATGTCAAATGAATGATTCACTGATTAAGGAGTAAAGGTGGAAAAGATGTTAAGGACCAATCAGTCTGACTTCCTCATCTTATCAAAGAGAAAACATGGGAGGCCCAAGGAGAAGTCACCTGAAGGGACAGGGACTTGACTGGACTCCAGGTCTTCTGACTCCAAGCCTCTAAACAGAGAGATATTTTCACATCATTGACGAACATTTTCCCAAACGAGATGGTTATTTATCACCAAGAGCAGGGTGGCTGCAACTGACATGGCTAAAAACTAGGTCCAATAAGAGAGCTTCTAGCAATAGGGTTATTTGGGGCAGGCTTTTGATAGGTTTAATGACCCTGAGTAAAACAGGTCCTGTGGCAAAACTAACTTATTGAGAAACATTTCAAAACCCTTAATATAATCATTAAAAAATTTTAGCCAACCATCAAACCTCAGAGGGCTCATCATGTGCCAAACACTGTGCTGGTCGAAGTCAAGGAAAATAAAAGTGCCCAAGAAGTAATACCTTATGTCCCTGGCAATACCTTTCCCTTCGTAAATCCAGATTCTGTCTCCAGCAGAACCAAGAGGAGCAGCTACCCATGCTTCTGATGAGTTCTCCCAGTTGCCTCCCTATTAATAAATCCTTACCTATCACCGTGTCTGCTTAAGACATTAGTCCAAAGAAGTTTCTAGACAGTGTGTTTTCTAAAAATTTTGATTGTGGCCCGCATTGGGCAATACATCTTACATCATGTCTATTATACACATGTATATTAAACTGAAACAGAAGTACGATGCAATAACACTTTACTATGTGCAACATCTTTTGATATTTCCTATCCTTTTCTACTCTCTTTTCTTCCCCATAAGTGAAATATAAACATGGATCATGATACGTTAAATTAAATGACTCTCTAATAGACTATAACCCATTTGAGAAACGCTAAGAGACCATTCATTCATTAATTCCACATATATTTGTTGAGTGCCAACCCGAGGCCAGTACTGTTTGAAGTATTTGGAAAACAGCGATGAATGGAAAAATAAAAATTTACATCCTTTGGGGGCTTACGTTCTATGGCGGGGAAAACAAGTCAAAAAGTAAAGTATACTGTATGTTAGATAATGATGAGCTCTAAGGAGAAAACCGAATCAGAGAGGGAGAAAGGGAGTATTGGTGAAGCACTTGTGGTTTTTGATAGAGTGGCCAGGAAAGTCCCCACTGAGAAGGTGACATTTGTATAAAGACCAGGAGGTAAGGAAACATCTGAGGAAGAGGCTTCCAGGTGTAGAGGAGAGAGAGACAGGTTGAACCTGAGGTCAGAAGGTTAGCAGATGCCAGATTTGTTGGGCCTTGGAGATCATGGAATATCTATGTCTGTTAAATTGGGTCCTTTGACATCTAATGTCTTTAATCTAACATTTCTCTTCCATCCCCAAATGATCAAATCATAGCCATTGTCATCAGTAATAATCTCATCTCAAAACCTTTATAGCAAGCATCTCTGGAATCCGCCTCTATCTTTGCAGCTCACTCACATTATGACTCTGTGGTGACTGCCTTTCCCAAAGGTGACCACAACAGTAGCTCCCATTCCACATGCTCTTCTGCAATGTGACTCTGCCACTCTTTCAGTTCTCTGCCACTGTCTTAAGAAGTGGAGTCCCGTTGCCCTCCTCTGGGATCTGGGCTGGTCTTAGTGACTGGTACTCAGATGGTAGAATAGGGCTGATGTGATGCTATGGGACTCCTATGTCTAAGCCAGCCCTGGACTTTTGTCCTTCTCTTGTGCAAAACGTTTTCTTGGAGCCCTGAACCACCATATAAGAAGTCTGACTACCCCGGGAACACCATGCTGGAGCGGCCAAATTTAGATGCTATGCTCAACAGTCCAGCTGAGATTCTCCTTCAGAAGTCCCAGACTTGGTACCAGCCATGTGAGCAAAGAAGCCATGCTGAAAATTGTTGTTCTAGACCCGACTATGCCAGACCTCAGATATTCAAGTCACCCTCAGCTGAGGCTCTAGACATTCTAGAGGTGGGAGGAGCTCACCTCACTGTGCCATTTCCAAAATACTGACCAACAGAATTCACAAGCATAAACTAATGGTTGTTGTTTTACACTACCCAGTTTTGTGGTGTTTATTATACAGAAACAGATAACCGGAACAGACTCCAACCTAAGACAATTCTCTGACCCCACAAAGAATATAATATTTTGACCTTATCAGTGTTTTACCACGCTGATGAGGCAAAATAAATCCTCGTTACCTTTATTGTTTGGCTTAGTTTATGTGGAAGAGACAGTTGATGCTCGTAAAATAATCCATTTGCTCTCCTACATTTTCTATCCTCCCTCACAGTTAGCTTATGGCCATATGTCTAGCTCTGGCCAAGAGCATGTGATGAGAAATAACTGAATCACTTTGGGTACAAGGTAGTTATAAGTAGTGTGATTTCTCTAATTATTCCCTCATTTGTGTACACGCCGGGGAGCACAAACTCTGAGAAGGCAACATGTTGTAAGACGGAGGCATCCTAAATCCCTGAATCTCTGTTGGAAAAGAGTTTCCAAAGAGAGCTTCCCGACCCACACCAAACTGTGATATGAGCAAGAAGTTAATCTTAAACTAAATGGATTTAAGGCATTATTTGTTACTGCAACATGGTCTAGCTGATCCTATTACAACGTTCATGATCTGTCGTTACAGTCACTCTTTTGCATACACTATAAACTCTCTCTTTTTTTTTTTTCTGGGAATTTCTTTCCGATTAAATTCATCTCAATGCCTACTCAACTCCTCACCCAAGCAGCTATATATGGCTGGAGGGGGGAGCGACTCAGCAACCACGCTAACTGATTTCTTTTTTTTAATTCATGCACGTAAGCGTCAAGGAGGCCCTTGTGCTTCCTAGTTATTCACCTAAATTTTCTTCTTTATTCTCCAACTTTCTGAAGTGACTCTTTAAGAATCCCTTCACTTTCCTCAAATTAACGCCTCCTTCCCCAAATTTATTCTCAGCTGATGACTTGCTTCCTATTTTACTGACAAAGTTGAAGCCATAGAAGAGAATTTCCACGTGGTTCCACCCCCACATGTACCAATCTATCTGGATCTGTCCATATATTTTGCCTTCCCTTTTCTTAACTGTAGATGAGCCGTCTAGGCTCTTATATAAAGCCAATGATTCTAGCTGTGCTCTGAATCCCATCCTATCTCTCTCTCCTGCTCAATGACATTGCTTCTGCAATCTCTTTTCTCTGCTTTACTATGAAGCTTTCTCTACTGCACGTCGTCCCCAACTGCATAAATCATTATTTCCCTTTAGTGCAAAAATTCCTTGGAAGAATTAGCTTTACTCACTGTCTTCACTTCCTATACTCCAAGCTCTACTGAACCTCTTTAAATTACCTCAGCTCTCCTCTAAAGCAGCTCTTGCCAAAGTCATTCATGCCCTTCAAATTCCTAAATCAAACGACCAATTCTCAGTTCTCACTGGACACAATTTCTTAGCAGCTATTGGAACAACTGATCTCTTGTTCCTTCATGAAACACCTTCTTGACTTGGCTCCTGGGACACTATTCTCTCTTGGTTCTCCTGCTATCTCACTTGATAGCCTAATCCTTCTTAGTGTCATTTTCTGAATCATTTTCATCTGCCCAATCATAAGCGTTGGAATACTCCTGGGCTCAGATTTTAGACGACTTCTATTTTCCATCAATATTTATCTTTCCAGTTGATCTTATCAGATTCCATGGCTTTCATTATTAGATATGTCATGATGAATCCAGAATTTATATTTTCAGCTCCAACTTAATAGATTTTACTTCTGAACCCGATCTGTATACTGTCTTATATCGCCAATTCCACATTTTCCCACTTGGATACTTAACAGGCACCTAACTGAGCACACGGAAAACGAAACTCTTGTATTTCCCCCACAACTTATTCCTCCCACGATCTCCCTATGACAGTAAATGGCAACTGCTTTCGATTAGTTATTCAGTCCTCAAAGCTTGGGGTCATCCGTGACTCCTCTTTCTCTTACATACCATATCCACTCCTTCAGCAAGTCCTGTGAATTCTATTTTCCAGTATGTATCCTGAGTCTAATCCCTTTTTACCTCTGTCACTGCTCCCATGCTATTTCAAGCCACCATTATAACCCATGAAGATTTTGCAATAAACTCTCACCTATGTATGAGTTATAACCTATAACCTTTCTTGCTCCATTGAGACTCATTTCCATAAAACTTAAGTCAGATCACACTCTCGTCTCAAAATGCTTCAGATAGCTTACCATCTTAAGTATTAAGTTCTCTGTGCCCTATGTGACCTGGCTCTATGCTACCTTGCATAATACTCAGATAGGTGCCCACTCTGCTCCAGCCACACTCCCTTTCTTGCTCTTCCTTAACTTCACCAAGTAAGGTCCATCTCAAGGCTTTTGCATGGATAGTTCTCTTTGTCAAAGACACTCTTTTCTCAGTTAGTGCATGGCTCCTTCTTCAGTTTATTTAGCTCTCTGTTTCAATTTCACTTGTTTAGAAAGGCTTTTCTCTGACCACCTATGCTCTTTATCTCTTACCCTGTTTTACGATTATACTTTATATCACTTATCAATAATATAACACAGCTTATATTTATTTGTTTATTGTCCGACACTTTCCCTTAGCAGGCTTAGAATGTAAGATCCACGTGGGCAACAACTTGATCAGTTCTGTTCAATACTTTTTACTCCAGAACATGGTAGGTGCTCAGTAAATATTTGAACAAACTAATAAGTAAATGAATATGGAGCTCAGTTTTTGGATGATGAATGAGAAGGTCTCCTATCTGGAAACCCTGGGTTCACCTGAAAAAAACGAGTCATCTGCACATGTCCAGCGGCATCAAGCTGACTAAAGTAAGACTCCTGGCATATAAAACAAACTCAGAATGGACAGCAAAAATAATAGTGAACCAAGGCTCCTAATGTCCCTGGCAACTATCCACAGAAGATCAGCAAGATACAGCAGGAGCCAGCTTGGCATCAGTGCACGATATTAGCCCATATTTCTCCTTCCAGAGAGAGGAAACACATCCACATAAAGCAAATGAGGTGAAAAAAAGGCTGACAATGAGTTATAAATTAAATTAGTGGCATTCTCATTGGTTTATGCTTGTATAGAGAAAGGACATTAAGCTGGAGCTAAAAGGGTTAATTTTAAGCATTTTTAAAGAAATTATTATAAGTCTGGATTTCTCTCTCTGAAATCTTTTCTAGAGAGAATACACATGCTTATAATTATCTCCTTTTCTAAGCCTAGATATTGAACGTACAATTCAACAAACATACATTTACTTATAGGGACACCAGCCAAAATATAAAAATTGGTACAGCCTTTAAAAATGAAGGATATGGAAGTACAGAATACATGCCTCTGAAATGACATTGGGGGTATTAACTGGATGAATGGTCAGAAAAAATAACAAGCAGATGCAGTATTAAAGGAAGGTAGTTGGTCAAAAATAGAATGGTTGAAGAGTAGAACACCTAAGCGACATACCCAGCTTCAGGGATAATTTCTAATGAGGATGAATGGCTTGAATCTTGGAGCATAACGAAGTGAATATTCACTACCTTAAAGAAATCTTTGTAGGAAGATAGGAATAGAAATAGAGGTTTATAAAAAGAGTTGGGCTTCTTTTCCTTATACCCAACTAACACTGGATTATGCAGTTCTGACACAATGTAAACTAATTCATCAAAGGACTACTTTTAAACAATGCTGTGTGTACCACCAGAAGGTATGTATCTGCCAAACTCAGCTCTCAATCTCTCAATCTCTCTCTCTCTCTCTCTCTCTCTCACACACACACACACACACACACACAGAGTCAATAAAGGAGAATGGAGGTTAGAAGTTTGAAGATAATACAAACCTTCAAGGTTTTTACAAAAGAATGATCAAATTCTAACTTCAGTTGAAGAATGAAACGAATAATGTAGGAACTTCAAAATTTAAGACTGAAGAGTCCAAATCCTTCATTTAATAGATGAAAAACTGGGGTTTCCCTGGTGGTGCAGTGGTTAAGAATCCGCCTGCCAATGCAGGGGACAAGGGTTCGATCCCTGGCCGGGGAAGATCCCACATGCCGCAGAGCAACTAAGCCCATGCATCACAACTACTGAGCCTGAGCCCGAGAGCCACAACTACTGAGTCTCCGTACCACAACTACTGAAGCCCGCGTGCCTAGAGCCTGTGCTCTGCAACAAGAGAAGCCATGACAATGAGAAGCCCGCGCACCGCAACGAAGAGTAGCCCCCGCTCGCCGCAGCTAGAGAAAGCCCGTGCACAAGCGACAAAGACCCAACACAGCCAAAAATAAAAACAAATAAATAAATAAATTTTAAAAAATAGATGAAGAACTGGGACAAAGGGACTATACCTAACTTGCCCAACAAAACATACAAAGTTAGTGGAAAAGCTGGGATGGAAACCTAGATGTCCTAGCTCTGTGGCATATTCCTTTCATTTCACTAGTTCTCCATCTTGGTATCTTTACCATTATGATCATTTTACAAACAAAACAAAACACAACAAAACCAACTCCCCCTTGATGTAGCAAATATCTTAAATAAGTATATATTTATAGGTCTACTGTTGTTATGTTCTCAGAACATAGCAGGAAAGTTCTTTTAAGATTATTTTAAGAACCTGAATTGCAGGAATACTGAAAAGTAACCATTTACCAGGCTTCTGGAGTCTGCACCAACCCTTTCCAGGGCTGATTTGTGATTATAAAGATGACTGAGAGAGGAGAAAATGTGAAAAGTGTGTGTTTTAGGGTCTGGACATTTACCTCACTGTGGCTTTCAGTGTTCTTATTATTTCTTTAAGGAATGAAAATACCACTGATTTTGTATCTGAGCCTAGAATACAATTCAGCATCACTGGAGACAATTTTTCTCCTTATTTGTATGAAATATGTAATTCTATACGTTATAGAATTTTCCTGATAAATCTTTCCACTACATAATTAGATTGCCACCAGTTTTAGAAAAAGCCCTCTTGGCTCTAAGGTGCCTAATTTATCCATCTTGAATGATCCATGTTTCATTTGTGAATCATGCTGCATGATTCATATGAATCTTATATTATTAAGTTAAGAGACTGAGCCCACAAAACATAACAAGTACAAGTGGTTCAAATCTAGACCTATCCTTGTCACTGGTGAAAAAAAAATTTCATATATTTCTTTAGGAAATAGAAAAACTTTTTGTTAACAAGATGAACATGCATTTAAACATGATATGCAGAATGCAAGACTTTCAATTTCTTGAAGCCAAGGGCTGTTTCTTATTCATCACTGAATCCACTGCACTTAACACACCAGGTTAACGACTAAAACTCGATGATACTTATTGAGTGTCTACCCTGCCATATTACCTTTAGGAATATTCTATTACATTCGGAAAACAATTCTTTGACTTATTTTTTATCCTCATTATTATTCTCATTTTATTTTTTTAAGTGATAATAAGTATAGCTGCTTTATTATTATTATTATTATCATTGTTATTATTATTTAGTTTTAAGTAGAAATATTGCTGTATCATAGAGGTCAAATTGGAACTGGCTTTTCGTTTATCCTCATTTTATATAAGAGGAAACTGAGACTTACCGAGATGAGCTAACAGGGCCACAGTGAAGATGGGTTTCCAGATAAATCCACTTGGCAACGTTGTTCTCGAAAACGTTCGTTTAGGTCAAAATGAAAAGGGCCCAGATTACCTGGAAGACTTTAACCGCATGCCTACGTCTTTTTTACTTAATAATAAAGCTATAATTTAGGGCTGATATTAACCTGGGGAGGGAAAAGCAATTATTTTACAGCTGAAGACTCTCCTGTGCGTGTCAGTTCACCATCTAGAGGCCATTTTCACAGTTTATCCTTTGCTGCATGTATGGAATTGTACCACATCTGACAGAACTCTTCAGTGGCACCACAAATAATCACCGTCATCATCTCTATTCTGATAAGTTTCATCAATCTTGTTGATGAACCATCACTCACTTTTCTTCCCAGACTTGATCTTCTCTTTTGCAAGAAACACACACACATGTGCGCGTGCACACACACACAGACACACACACACACACACACTCACATACCATTTCCTAGACCATTTATGTATGTCTGGGAAAAATGTACAAGAAAGGATAATCTTGACTGAAGATACTCATGAATTGTTTTCAACAGACACCAAAAAAGTTAGAGGCCACATCTTTAACTAGCTGCAGAAAAATTTTAAATAGAGGTGGGGAAATGGAGTATATTCTCTGCAAAAACTTTGAAATGAATTAATAAACAAAGTCTAATGAAGAAGGTCTTTGAAATTAGAACCTATCAGTGGCTCTCAGAATTTTCATCCCATGATATCCACTCTTCATCACCATCAGTTTGAGGATGCAACACTAATATGAACCACAAAAACCTGTGTGAAACAGGCTTTGGACCTCCTTAACTTTGTACCCCATGATCTTTAACCTATAATTTTTGAAGAAGCTGAGTAGAGATTTACAATAGCGTGTACTTTAAAAACACTGGACAGCATTAAAGTCCCTGGCATAAATGAGGTGCCTTGGTCAGCCTAAAATTTACTGGAAAAGGCCTAATCAGGTAAAACAGACACCACCCCAGGTAAAATTTCACATCACACAGACATACCAATGCAAAATTAAAACAGATTTCCACCTGAGAATTCAAGAAATGTACTACCTTGCCCCAAACCGGTAAGAAGCCGATTACCACAAGGATGGATAGTTACCCATGGCAAAGAACGGGATTCCCAGCAGGGTGGAGTTGTACTTTCCGTCGGTGATGAAGAAGATCCCAGCTGCGGTGACGATGGAGATGCACACGGTGAGCACCCCCAGGAGGCCCAGGAAGGGCTTGCCGCGCAAGCAGTCCTTCATGGAGCTGGAGAGGGTGGCTGTGGTCAGGATCAGCACAAGGCTCACGAGGACCTTGCTTCTGGCCAGGATGCTGGTCTTATGAAAGTCTCTCCAGAGGCTAAAGGATGCTAAGGAGTATAGCTGGAGGTCCTGGTGCTCCTCCTGGAGCTTCCTCATAAGCTTACAGAACTCATTCTCCCACTTCTCCCCTATGAGGTCTTGGGTGGCAGAGCCATAGGTCTGGAGGTAGTAGGTGATTTGAATGGCTCTGGCTGACTTGACCCGCTGGTCCTTGCTGTTTGGCACTTCCACTACCCCGCCCAGTTGGTGTCCAATAAAACTGTTCCTCCCATCCTTGAAAACAGAAAAAGGGGAGGCTGAAGTTACCAGAGGGATGCACATTCCAGAGAACAGATTCTTACTCTAAGTGAAGGGGCACAAAAGGCAGAGGTAGACTCTAGTGACTGTGGAACTGATGTGGGTGGAGTGGCATGTTAGGATCTTATACTCAACCTTTTGGAGCTCCACGGGATACCATGCAAAATGATCGGAATTAAAAAGGATGCAAAGAGTATTGTGAAGTTATACAAGACTCGCCACATGCATAGGAAAATGTACATACATATTATTTCAATCTCATCCATACCCTCATTCTCACCATTTCCTTCTTTAACAATCTATTATAACTCCTTTATGCAGGATCAAGTTTAATCATTCAGTTTCAGCCAAAAGTGAAGCATGGCATGAGTTAACAACTTTTCAAAAATTAAAATAATAATGTATTTAATAAATACATGCTAAACTTTCTAGGGTTAACACACACACATACCTACACTAACACACACACACCTACACTAACAGACACACACCTACACTAACACACACACACACAACACACACACACAAACATTACAAACATCCATTGTTCTTTGTACTCCGGGGGTACAGCTGTGTATTGCAGAACAAGTAGAAGAAAATACTGTTTTTTTTACAAATAATTTAATAGTGTTGAAATGTTTTCTAAATATAATGTGAGCACCTGTTCACTCACTACAACATTCCCTTTAAATACCTGCTCCAGTTGTAGGTTGACCAGAAAGCACAGTGGACAAACCCCCCAAATGAGACTAAGATTTCAGGTGGGGTTGTCAAAAGTCATCTCAATTTCAGGATTTCACATGAAGTAGAGTAGACAAGATCGTAAGAGTAGGGTTTATAAGAGGGGCAATCACTCTTCTTCAAGGAAGATGAAAGGTGGACACTGAGTTGCTTAAACAGATTCAGAGCAGTAATTCCCAACTAGTGTGCCTTAACACTCAGAGAGAAACCCCTGACAGCCATCGCCAAATTGGAATCAATTTGGATATATTTGTTTTGCCACATGTGTCATGTACTCCAATGGCAATTTTTGTCAGATGGAATATCGAACCCAGTGGTAGGCTGCAGGATGGAGTCTGGTTCTGAAAAGGTGCATCAGGTCCCAGAAGAGACACAGGCACAAAGGTAAATGTATGCCATGAACAGCTTTTGTGTTTGCTACATCAGGCAAGACATTTACCTCGTGAGGATTTAAAAGTGTAGAGTCAGAACAGGAAACAGAAAGGTAGTACAGAAGGGCAACAAACCCAACTGTGTGGTAACCACGGTTGTTTTCACAGAACCGTGAGGCGCTGTGTACTCAAGAGACACGTGTAAAAGTACTGTGGACTTAGACCAGACACCTATATCTGGGGTACTCGTTTGTATTTGCATCAAAGCTGCCCTAGTACTTAAGAATGTGCTGAAACTCAAAAAGCTTGAGAAATTTACAGAGTGTACAAATATTGTTGGTAGGGATCATCAAGAATTACAAGAAAGAAATTTTATAGTCACTCTATATACCCATTTTCCCCCTACATGTTAAATAAAAAGTCTTTCTATTTAACTCAACCTGACCAACTCTAAATGAATGATATATTTCTCAATAAGAGTTTAATTTGAGGGTTTTTTTCCCCTTTGCTTGGGGTTTCTCCCACTCCCCATGGCATCTTTGTAATGTCCTATCTTTTTTCCTTATAAAAAAGCAAACTGAAATTCTGACTGTAGGTTCCCAAGGCTCTGTCTTGATTAAATTCTCTGGGGTCCCCCAATGAGCTGCAGGTGGAAAGGTAGGGCAGCTTTGAGTAAGGAGGTGGAAATTCTGCCCTATCACTGAGAGATTGTGATGTATGATTTTCACTCTTTCAGTACAGGTCAAATTGCTCCTCAATTGGGCTTGTTTATTTTTGTTTTAAGCTTGGTATAAGTTTTAGCTCCACCCTTGTTCCCACTTCTTTGAAATCCTATCTGTGATGTTGACATATTTTGGATTAAGATTACACTAGACAAAAGAGACTGAAAAAAGGATAAAGTTTGTTTTTTTCTCTACCATCCTCTAATCTCTACATATACCTCTCTTCATCTGGCTTCCTACTGTTCTCAGACACTTATACCATCTCTTACTTTTCCCGTACTTAGGGAAGTAGTCTCTAAAAAATAACCTGTGATTAGTTAAATACACCTCAGGGTGAATTCATTGAGTCGAATATTATGGAGTGTTTATTATATACCAGGCTTTGTTCTAGGCACAGGGAAATTACCAGCGAGCAAGATAGGGAAGCTGCCAGCTCTCAATAAGCACACATTCTAATAGAGGAGACAGGAAAGGAGCAATTAAATGATTAACTAAGATTATTTCAGATAGAAATAGTAGGGAGAAGATAAAATAGGACTAAGTGCTGGGAAGGAGGTGTCTAGGTTAGATGGTATGTTCAAAGTGTCCTCTAGAGCTAAGCCCTCTGTGAGGACGTAGACTTCGCCATAGAAGAATAGAGGAAAGCACCAGGCAGAGGGAGAGTAGTGCAAAGGCCTTGAGGTGAAAATTAACGTGGTGGGCTCAAGGAGCAGGAAGAAAGGCCAGAACAGCTGCAGCAGAGTTCAGGAAAAGAGTGGGAGGAGACAAGGCCTGAGGGCTTGGCCAGCAATAGGCCTGGCAGGCCTGGCAAGGAGTTCTTATTTTACTCCTAGTGCAAGTAGAAGCCAGTAAAAGGTTTTAGGTGCAGAAATGATGTGCTCTCATTTAGAACTGTCCAAGCAGGCTGTAGCTTCAATGTGAATATATTCAGGGAGAGCAGAAGTGGACCCAAGGATATGAATTAGAGACTTAAATTCATCTTATGTTAATGATGCTGGTTCAATTCATAGAATGATAGAGCTGAAAAATGTCTTCAATATTATGTAAACATTTTTACTTATATACTTATATCACTCATTTTATAGATGAGAAAACTGAAACCTACAAGGGGAAATGAACCAGCCAAGGGTTTCTTATCCAATTACTGAGAAATGCACACTAGATGTGCATGATTCCAGGTCACATGATTCAGTGTTCTCTCCATTAATCCCACCTGACTCCTTACAAATCCAGGGAAGTTCTGCTCAGAGGATAATTACAGTATATGTTATATTCATTCCTTGTTTCTCCTACACAGAAGCACCTATGAGCTGGGAACTAATGAACTCTTCCACCACAAAATAGTAGAATAATTTCTAACAAATAATGTATAAAAGTGTATTTCCCAAGACTATATTGAGTAGGCTGATTGGGGCAATGGTTTGTACAAGATGTTCATTCAACAGAGCTTTCGAATGTCCAAAGACCTTGTTTATTTTATCCTGGTGCGTGGAGTAGGGCAGATTAAGAGAGAGAAATGCATTCGATTTGTTACATGCATTTACACATAATGAGACAAAAGCCTATCTTTTATGAAGTCATTTTTGTAAGAAATGGAAATTAGACAATTTCAAAAAGGGGGGGGGGTGGTGAGCAGCTAGCTAAACCCAATGTAGACCAGCCATTTAAAAAATCTATATTTTGCCTTCTTTAAAATTTTGAGTTTTGTCCAGACACATTATCAGCACCCTCTTTGATCCACCATAATCTCCAAATGAGGCCTGAGGGATGCATAAATCTTTGTTCTGCTGATAACAATCCCTCAGAAATCTTTTTGATGACAGAAATGAGTAAAGACAGACAGAACTGCACTTATGTGAATAAATAACTTTTAAAATACTTCCTTTTTCAAATAATAGGAAGTACAAGTCCTCTTCCACTTTTATTGCACAAGCAAGCACGTGCCATAAGCTAGTGAATAGACAGGGGGACTTAGGGAGTACCTGGAAAAAGGATTTGCATGTATCATGGCCTGGAGGCAAAGAACAGCACATGATGTTCAAGGAACTAAAGGAAGTGATGGGATTGGAGGCTACAGAAAGAAGCAGGGCCTCTTCTGTAAAGCCCATGGAAGCTTTATTAAAAGAGTTGGACTTACTGTCCTGTAATAGGAAACCACTGGTGAGTTCTAAGCAGGGGAATGACATAATTTACTTTTTGGAGTGCTCTCTCATTGCACTGTGGAAAATGATTTAGGGAGTCAGGGTGACGCTAAACGAAGGAGGTCAGTTAGGAACTCCCTGCAGTATTTCAGGTTCTTAATGCAGCATGAAAAAAATGTCAGCCCAGGCCGTCGCTGGTAGGTAAATTGTTCCAAGGTGAATCAACAGAATTACAGGTCATGATGCTATCTCACCGCCATGAAACACCTCATCACATCAACTCTCCAGGAGCAGTGATGCCAGAAAAAAAAATCTTGCGTTCTTTAGGTCTTATTTTGTTTATGGTCACTACTTTGTAACTTTTACAATGACTCCCACCCAATCCACACCTCCACAGTGGAAAAGGAAATTAAACTCTTAGAGATGAAGATCAAAGAATAAATTCTCCAAGAGATATGAGAGGAAAGAGACATGAATGTCATAAACTATTGTGCAGAGAAAAAAATTACTCAATGATGCTTTGAAGTTATAGGAGAGAAAGTGTCGTATCTGCTCAATATATGTGCTAGGTTGACATTCAGAGACTTTCTGTGCAAGATAATCTGGCAGCACGGCTCCTGTCCAGAATAATTGTACTTTTGATCTCATCAATTTTCGATGAGGTCAACACTGCAAGGATATTGGAAATCTTTAGATGGTCAGTTGTCTTTTATTGCTGAAAAGAAAGACTGCTATGTATGGTAGATAGTGACATTTCTAAAGGAATGGTACAATTTGTTCTTGTTGTTTGTTTGCTTGTTTGTTTAAATAAGATTTTTTTCTTGTATTTATTTCCTAACATATCTCTTCGTTTTATTCTCAATATCGACTGTACACACAAAGTAGGATTAAATAAAATCATCAGCTATCTTGAATTTCCTCTCTAGAGCTTCATGTTTAGTAGAAACAAGCAAATAATGAGAAAGCAAGTTCCTATAAGGTATTTAGTTTAAAAAAAAGGAATCAAAAGCATTTTCAAAATGAACACTTTAAAGCATTAAAATGCCCTAATAAAGAATAAATTAAATTTCTTATGTCACATTACTAAGCTAGAATAGTGCAGGGGTGTATTTTTTATTTTTTTCAAAGAGGAAGGTTAAAAAAAGTAAGGTTTCTGTGTTGCTGCAATGAAATAAGGGCTTTAGCCAATGAGACTACAAGTTTAATTAAGCACTCTAGCATATTAATTTTTAACACATGTGGCAGACTCAGTTCCAAGATGGAAGAATTTTATTTGCATTACCCTGGGTAACTTTCCCGGCCACTCTCTGAGGAAGTGCTATTCTGAAATAACCTCAAGTCACCATCCAGGACACAGGGGCCTTGCGAGAGGAAGTAATATAAGGTTACACAGCTAAGTGGCATAGCCAATTACCTGACTCTTGTTTATAACGCCAATGCTCTTGTTCTTAACACAACTGCACATATGTTTGAATAATTTGTGAATATACTTGAAATGAAAGGAAGTACAAGGTAGCAGTTTTGTACACAGACTCAAGAGGATACTGTCACGCTTAGAGCCCACTGTCAACACTGACCAGCTGTGGGAGTCTCCTTAGCTCTCTGCACGTCAGCTTTATTATTGGTTAAAATAAGAACCATAAGGCATTGTGAGGATCAAGTGTGTTAATACATATAAAACACTTAGAAGAGCGGTCAGAAAATGTTGGATATTATTAATGTGTCATCAATTAAATATTGGAATGATACTGTTTATTTACTTAGCCATCTAGTTATTATTTCCACATTTCCCAGCAACTGTCTGTAAATGTGATGGAAAGCACACAGGGTCCAGGGTCCAGACTGCTTTTAAGTTCCAGGTCTGCTGCTCTACAGCAGGGTGACAGAGGACAAAATGCTTGACTTCTCTGAATGCCAACTGCCTCATCTCCAAAATAAAAGGTTTGGCTTATATTATCTCTAAAGGTTTCATTAGCTCTGTATTTAATGATCCGTCCATGGTAAAGTCATTAGACACTACAAAGTAGGCTAGAGAAATCTGCCCTGAGGAAAAAAATAAATAAGAAGAAAAGAGAAATGCAAGGTGACCCATGTTCATTTCCATAGAAACAAGAAGCTTTTTATCTTCTTTTAAATCTGGACCCAGTAGCTTTTTCTTCTCTTTGAGTAATTTCCAGAGAGAATTTTTCTCAAATGGAAAAAGATCAAGACTTTGCCCCGTTTTACCTACATGTAAATCATTTCTCAGTAGCCCAGATGAATTCATTTATTTCTTAGATAGTAAAATTCATTTTTTCTTCAGATCTCTATATCATAAAATCTGAAGAACGAATCATGGAGGATTCATCTTCTCCACTGTATTGGTTTACTTACCACATAATAGGATAAATGCATTTAATCTCTCCTCAACTCATACAAAATCTTCACACAAATTTATAAGTAATGTGTGGAAGTAGAGTTGATAGCTACATTAAATGTGAAGCATATAACAATGACCTTTTTATTTCTTTGTAACTTGTATCAGTGACCCTATCCCAAAAATTTCCATTAAAAGCAATATTACTATTTTAAATGAGTCTTTCACAAAGCGAGCACAATGACCACTCAGGGCAAGTATTCCATATTAAAGATTTAAGTTTGATGCTGGTCTACACAAAGGAAGCTGGCCATCACTCACACAGGAGCATTTGAGGAATACAGAAAGCTTCCTTCAGGACAGGGATTGAAAGTCTGCCATTATAGCTTTTGCTTTGGGCTAAGAAACTCCCGAAAAGACTAGTTTACAACCACATGCTTTATAAGGAATGTGACACCTGAGCCATTAGCATCTCTGAGTGGAACAGTCGATCAGACTAACAAACTAGAGGCAAACCTGTGTAGAGCTCAAAACATCCTCAAGAAGGCGAAAGTTAGGGAAGATCAAAGGTGTGGGTACGGCAGGCAGGAGTGTGGTGAATCTGTGGGGTACCCAAGGACATGACACACAGGTGGAAATAGGCAAGAAGAGCAGGGTCAATCATTCATTCCAGAAATATTCAGCGAACACATGTTCTGTGACAGCCAGCTATTGAGGATAGAGTAGTGAACAGCTATAGTTGTTATCCTCAAGGAGCCTAAGGCTCTGGGGTGCAGTGGGAGGTGGTGGAAGATAAGTAAGCAGGCAGGCATTTATATATATATATATATATATATATATATATATATATATATATATATATACATAAATGATACTGGTTAACCCAAGATGTTAAGGTAGCACTGAGATGGAATCACTAACCTAGCAGGGACTAAGAAGACTTCCCAAAGAAGGTGGCATCTAAGGTGAGACCTGAAACATGAGTAACAATTATCCAAGCAAGGATGGGGGATTTGGTTGGTGGACATGGGGAGGGATGGTCTTCCAGGCAGAGGGAACAGCATGTGCAAAGGCCGAGAAAGAAGAGTAAGCATACTGTGCTCCTGGGACTTTGATAATGACTGGAATATACAGTGGAGGCAAGAAAGGGTGATGCAGAGATGGGTACAGGTAATGAGTATGGAGATTTGTTTGTTCAAAAGCTCTCTTTGACTGCAATGTGAAAAATAAACTTTAGGTGTGCCTTGGGGATGGAGATGGACATTAGAGAAGGGCCATGGGACCTTTTTTTTTTTGCCTTCCTCACAGCATTATCTAATCCAAGACTTACCTGATTGAATGAGCATCAAAAAAAGATTTTCAGATTTTATAGAATACACACTGTTCTTTTTTTTTTTTTTTTTTAACCAGGATTTGGCAGCTAAGCTATTTTTTTTTTAAGATTTGATTTTATTTATTTTATTTTTGGCTGCGTTGGGTTTTCGTTGCTGAGTGCCTAGGAAGGCAAACTGTTAGTCTATGTGTAGAAAGCAAGGTAAGGACAAATAAATGGAAGATAAGATCTCTTCCTTGGAAGAGTTTATAACTTTGTACAGAAACAAAAGCCTTTTAGATGACAAGAAAATAAAGCTGCATAGAGCATTAGAACTCAGGAGACACTGTTGAAGAATCGTAACTGCTGAGGGCTGCAAAATTATATACATATAGCATGAACTCACCATGTAAAACTAATTATGCACATATAAATATTCAAAGGAAATTATCAAAATTTTAACATTGGCTCTTATTCAGTATAAAATTATAGGTCATGTCTGCCTCTTTGGTTAATCAGGCTATTTTATATTACCTTTTTAAGAAGCCTATTGACTCATCAACAAAAATAATAAAAATAAGTGTGTTAAGAGAACTGAATAAAGGCTAGATAGGAGTGAGAGGGATAAATTAGGTAAGACTTTGAATCAAATTTCACTCAAACAGGCAGTTGGGAGGGGAGGGAAGGCCAAGAATCAAGACTCCCTTAGTCCCAGGCTCAAGTTCTAAGCAGTCTGCATTGTGGCTTCCAAATAAACTTGAATTTCAGTGGTTCATTCTTCCTCATGAAAGACCGTGGTTTTGCCCATCGAGACATAATGAATGATAGTATTCGACTTAGAGTAACAGCAGATTCCCAGCTTCTAAGGGTAGGGTAAAACACTAACACACTCAACTCTCCAGCTGATCTGACCTTGCCCTTGGCTAAATGGTGTTTTCTTTTCAGAAAAAAAAGATCATGGAGACCTTGGTAGCTCAATGTCATTTTCCTTGTTCTGAACTTGAGTTCTGAAAAGGTCCTCATGAGGTTCTTTTTAATTTTTGTCTTTATACCTTTCCTTCCCATGTGGTTTTTCTTTAATCTGAAAACAAAGGCCAAATTATTTGACCAATCAAATGAAAAATAATTTTTGAGGATTTGCAATGCATAAAACATCACGATAGGCAAAAGCTGATTTCTTTCTTTCTTAAATTATCCAGATAATTGTAATCACAGAGGTCTGGATTATGAGATTGATTAAAACTTCCAGGAGATAGGCCATTAATTTAGGCAGTTTGAAAACAGTGTTGCCATTTATGAACTCCATTTTTCTAATTTCTATTTTTCTTTGCTTTCCAAGATTGTATCAAATTTTCATTCAAAGGGCCCTCTTCTGATAATTAATATGTGTTGTCTTTTCCCATTGTTATTTGTTTTATCACTCCAACTAGACTTCCAAATTCAGTGAAGTTAGGAAATGAAGGTGGGACCTTTTTCCAGCTAAAGGAAACTAATTTGGGGCACATATCTCAAGGAAATGTAGAGAAATTGACATACTATAAAAGAAGAAATCAATGGCATAGCTTTTATTTGCAGTTGTGGGTGAGGTTACCTGTGTCTTAATACTTTGATAAAACGAAGGTGACACCCTTGTTTCTCTACTGAAGATGAATCAGATCTTAATATTTCATTGGCTTCCATGAACATCTCCTTCCTCTTTCTCGATCCATCTCCTTTCTCCGCCCCCCTCCTGTCTCTCTCTTTCTCCTGCTCTCTTTCTTTTTTTCACTCTTTCTCCCCTCCTCTCTGTCCTTTTCCCCTCCTTTTCCTCCTCTTCCCCCTCCCATCTCTGTCCTTACTTTTTTTGAAACACAACTACTGCAAAGCCACGGTGAGGGATAATTATTGAACTATGTCAGTAAAATGCCAGATAAAGAATACAGCACTTGCTTAAGTCCATTTTATCTTCACTAAATTACCTTTTCTTTTTAATATCTAAAAGAACAGACAAGCTTTGAAAATACTGTGTGTGATATACATTCTAATGAGATCCATATAATTGTTCTTTACTACTACCAAGCTATTCAGCCTCAAAGATATTAAAATAATTGAAAGCCTTTCGATAAAGCCAAGAAAGTAAGAATTAAACTTTTAAAACGCCTGAATGAAAAATTAACTCAAAAGCAAAGTGCGTGGTTTTTTGTTTTTTTTTTTTTTGCTTGATAATTTAACCTACTGCAAAAGATTATCCAAAAATCTTCAAAGATTTAGAAAATAAACTTCCACTTTTATTTTCTGGTTGTTTGTTGCCTTTCTGGTTGTTTTTGTTTAAGGCTAATATTAAAGTTCGTTTGCATTCACTTACAAATGCTTGTTGGATGTAGGAAAAAAGTGACTCATAAAGTTAAGTATGTTAAGCAAGAGAATAAGTTCTGTCTAATGACTGTAGACTCTAGTTTCAGTAAGGCAGATAAAACTTAATTCATGGAACACTTACATGCATGTGTTTTTAGTTTTATACCTATGTGAGGCTTTTTAATTAATAATATTCACAAACTAAAACCTTTAATTTGATTGCATATCCCTTTTTTGGTTTGGAACACATGGTAACCTGAATAAGTTAGATGGTAGAAAGTTATGGTGGGTAAAAGCATATATATGATACATAATCCTAGAAGGTTTGACAATTGATTTACTTAGATTTTTAGGCAAGAGACAAAAATATTAAGACAGATAGTCTCATTATAATGAAAGTAATCATCACTGTAAATTCACTCTTCAAAATTAGGCCAATTTTAAGTGGGCCAACCCACATTCCAGCCTTTGGGAGTTTAATTGCCTTCACTACATAAACATGATTGCTGCTTCTCCTAGCCACACATAAATATCCCTCTTCACTGTGTCAGTTCTTATATCACCTAGCCCTATTTCATGGAGTTTGGAGACAAAGCTTCTAATCAAAATTGCCATCCTGTTTTAGGCTGGTTTCAATTTGCTTCTGAATTTTCCAAAATAGTGCCAAGTTTCAGCAGCCCAATTTCTCATAATTTGACAATCAATATATTTTTTCTTTCAACAAATCACTACCTTTCTTTTCAAACTATAAAACTTTAGTAGAGAGAATTCTTCCAAAGCTGCTCTTACAAAATGTTAAGAAATGGACTGAGATACCCTCCCCATTCTTCAGAGGAAAGACCTACAACACATACTACAGGTCTCGTGACCTGGTTGCCGGGAAGGTGATGCAAAACCACTTCGGCATCACCGGCCATGTGGCTGATAATAGCAGCTTGGCTTTAAAGTTTGAAGAACTTGGATTTGAATGCTGATTTGGCCACTTATAACCAGTGTGATTTTTAAAAAGTTACTTAGGTTCTCTGGGCCTCTATTTTCAGTTATGAAATAGGACTGTCTAAGCTCATAAGCTTTATTATGAGAAATGTTTTATGATATTGGAAGAGGGATGGCACTCTGTATGCTATTTTGTAGGAGCTCTATCAACAGTTATTATCAATTACAAAATGATGGTTGAGGGATTCAGTGATCTTAAAATGAATTAAAAACAGACCATGGCCCTTGGCACCAAAAACATTCCATCAACCCTCAGCCTACACTGCAAATACAGAAAGTTTCCAGGGCTCCCTAAGTAGGAGATGTTTAGCTAAAAGGAGGAACAAAAGATTCTAACTGTCTGTTCCAATCCTGGGCATCCACTCGCCATATGACGGAGAGCTTGCTCCCAGTTCAATGCAGGTTCAGAAGACAA
The DNA here is from genome assembly GCF_028564815.1 of Eubalaena glacialis. Classification (NCBI taxonomy): domain Eukaryota; kingdom Metazoa; phylum Chordata; class Mammalia; order Artiodactyla; family Balaenidae; genus Eubalaena; species Eubalaena glacialis. The sequence continues at coordinate 28,713,967 of NC_083722.1, read as the reverse complement.
ACTGTACCTGGTATTTTTAGGGGAAACCTAAAAGAGTTGGTTCAAAATTCTTTTCAATATACTCCAAGTGATCATCTGGACAGAGGATTCTCTAATCCAGAAAACAATTTAATATCAAAGCAAATTTTCTGAGTCAACTGAGCTCATGAAATTTACCCTCCTTCACTGTGGGGTTCCCAGGATTCACTGGGTTCAGACATTGAGTCAGGCCCACGTGTCAGCCGTGCCATATGCTTTTATTCTAGGCACCAAACAGGTGGGGCTTCTGGATGTGACCAACCCCATGGTGAAAAGAGGGCCTGCTGCAGCTCTGTGGCTTTCTTTGCAGCCAAGACTATGATGGAAATAAGAATCAAACCTCCTGATTCCACAATACAGAGGGCCCCCACTGAAAGTTCCTGTAACTAAAAGCACCTGGTGAAATCATGCAGGAGCCTCACATAGCTTCCCTATTTTATTACCTGTCTTTAAATTTCATATATAAAATGGCAGCAGGCACAAGCCAGATGAGGTGACCCTACACTCACATGGTTTCATTTTGTGTTTGCTGACGTGCTATCTGAGCACCCTACTGGATTGTTCCAAGGAATATAATTTCATAAAAATAATAGCAGTAAACTTTGATTTTAATATACTTGTTTCAATACAAGATCTCCTGCTTGCTACAGATATTCAATGTTCTCTCCGATATTCTATAACACGTCACAGGCATCACTGATGTTTGCTCAAAGGATGCTAAGAACACTGTGTCTAATGCAGTGTCAATATAAATTCAGTGTAATTCATCTTCCCCATTGATCGCAGATATCTTCATTCAAATGAGTTGATTACATCAAAGTGAAGAGAAGGAAAAAAATGCAGAGTGAGAAATGCAAATACAAAAAGGGGACACACAGACGTTGCTTTCAACTTACACTCAACAAAGAACTAGTTTTTTAAAGCACCTGCTACAAATGAAGCTATTTTACAGGCACAAAAACATAAAGGGCTGGTTCGTTGTCCTTAAGAACACTCACTGTCACTCTCCCTCACTGCAACACAGGTTAATTCCCTATGATTTTGCAAGTAGTGAGAGCATTCGCTATGACGATGTCAGGCCTCCTTATGAATAAGGTGAGAGGCTTTCTTTTTTACAGAGATTATGTAAAGAAAACAATCTAACATCTTTCATTTACATGGAGGTACTTTGTGGAAGCAGGGTTAACTTGGTAAGTGGGTGTCTGATTTGGCTAAAAAGATCAAGGCTATTTGAAGCCACTGCAATCAGGGGAGACTTTTCAAATGCACATTGCTATGTCAAAGGGCTGTTAAAAACAACACTCCCTCAGAACTGTGGCTGGCAGCTGTCTGCACCACACTGGAGCTGTTTACAAGGAAATACTGAGTGAGGTTCTAAAGGAATAAAATGGCACTCAGGACTGAGCTACCCAATTTGGAATAATAAAGGACTCCTGGTGTGAAAGGGCAATGAGGCCCGCCATCCCTTCAACAGCAGCATGAGCAATGATGTTTGTTATTGATCGTCTAGGACGGAAAAGAAGGATGATCCCGAGGGAGACATCAGAAGCGACTTGGGTACTGCCCGAAGGAACTGGGAATAGTTGCCATTGAAAACCTTTAAAACTAGAAGTGACCCGGTGAGATATATGTGCTACAAGTGCCCTCTGGTAGCAATATGATGGATGGTCTGAAATGCCTGTGTGTGTATGTCAGGATTTTAGGACAATATTGACAGGAGGGCGGTAGATGAGTTAATTCCAGGAGAAATCCAGGTGAGAGATAATGAATCCCTAAATGGAGCAAGTGACAACAGAGAGAAGAGAGAATGAGCTAATAAAGAGATATTTAAGAAGCACAATGGATAGAACTTGGTGCCTGACTGAATGTGAGAAATAAAGGAAAGGGGTGGTGAGAAGCAGGTGGTGATTCCAAAGTAGTGGCTTAGGAGCCCTGTAGACAACAGTGGCACTTTCTGAGCTGCAGACCACACTTGTGTGGGATGAGTGGAACAGGGATTGAGCTCTATATCTTGAGTTTTAAGTACCCGAAAAACATCAAGGTGGAGATACTTAGAAACAAGTGAAATTATGAGTAGCGTGTTTAAGAGAGGGTAGAGATGAACCCTTCAAAGGTATTACACAGCTAACAGACTGCAGGAAGACTGGAAGCTATGGTGAGATTGCATAGGCTGAGAAAAATAAGGTCAGGAAAATTCATAAAAAGGCAAAACAATGCAGAAAACTGGCAACACTTCTTGTAGAGTCTATACTGATGAAACATTTCACCATCCCTGATGGGAAAATATATATTAAACAAATGAGGAATTATAATGGATGGCAACGCCTTTGCTGACGCTTATTTAATTATCTCAACATAAATTTTTATAGGACTTGGGTTTACAATACGCTCAAATGTCCCAATTCATTGAAATGAAAGTCGTTCAGATCCAAAGAACAGTCTTCAGTTGGAATACTTTTTCAGAGCCTTAATAGGAAGCTCCCGTCAGTCAAGTGAAGTTGCATCCTGTTCAACCTTTTGAGATGAAGGATTTGCCTTTTAATGAGAAATCTGCATTTCATTATCACGATGTACCCTCTGTCCTTGACTTCGTTATTATCCACAAAAGCAGCGACTTCTTTGGATCATATGCTTAGCATATAGTAATGACAGATCCTAAAAATTTAACTCAGATATTCTTTAAAAAGCAGAGTTAAAAGAAAACGGGTATGAAAAACACCACACTCTCCTCTGCTGTGTGCAATACAAAGAAAATCCTTAGAGGTGACCTCACAAATTTCCTGTTTCACAGGCAGGCATCTGTGAAGACTGAACAAGTCAGGAAAAGAGTCCTGTTAGGTTAGGTCATTGAATATGCTAAGAATTACTGTAAAGGGGTATTTGATCACTCAGGGCCACATGAGTCAGCAGTATACTTTAAGCAAGGAAATAGCTCTGTGTGTGTGTGTGTGTGTGTGTGTGTGTGTGTGTGTGTGTGTGTGTGTGTGTGTGTGTGTGTGGCAGGGAGGGGAGAGGGATCCAAACTTCTAATTTAATTTGCCATAGCAAACCTTCAATAGACAGACATTAGATTACATAATAAAGAAATAAGAAAAATGAGCTCCTATTTATGAAGCAATAGAGTATTTACATTAAGAATAATTTTAGCAACTTACTACATTTGCTGGTTATAATTAAATAATAAAACAGACAGATTTTCAAGTTGGATCAATATGACCATTAAAGCCACAATATTTCTGAGGAAAACTCAGAACTCTCTGAGATAACTTATCTGCAAGAGAATTTTTTGTTTTTAATCAGTGGTAAATAAAAAGTTAGAACTGATATAAAACATTTCAAGAAATTTAAATTGGAAGAAAGCTCTTTCCTCTGAAGTCTTGTGATATTTTCTGGATTACTCCTATGGCATTTATAATTATCATTTGGTATTTTCATTATGTTTGTTCTCCCCTTTTTTTTACTGGAAATTCCCCGGAGGCAGAATACATGCTTTTGTTTTGTGTAACTGCCTACAATAGAGTAGCTCCTCAAAAATCAGTTATTGATCCAAGAGTGATATGTGCCTTATCCGCTAAAAACTTTCCTTTTTGAATTGTGTGGAGACTTGTAATACTAGATCACAATAGAAGAGAAGGGCAGGACATTACATTTGCAGGCAGATGGATGGGATCCAGGTAATTCATGGCTTTCTCTTTATGTCAGAATGGTAGCTGGACCAGCACCAACTACATTCACATGGTTTCTGCCTTCTCTCAAATCTCTTTTCCATTGATTTCCACAGCCTTGCTTTCACCTCTTCTTTGGGCCTGAAACTCTTACCGCGAGGTGCTATTGTTGTGTGTTACACAACAAAGGGGGTGGGGGCAACATTCCCCAGAAAATCACCCTTAGAATATTAATTCCGGATGGGAATGGTTACCTTGGATACTGCTTCTTTCTCAGGTCCACCCAGAGCAACAATCTGTTACCTTGGAAGGCACAGAGCAAGGGCCTGAAAGAACGACCAATTAGACAAACAGGTTTTAATGAGTCAAACAGGTGGTACCGCTTGAGGAATCGTGGGCCCTGAAGGACACTGTAGGAAACCCTGGGCTACCAGATGTTGGAGAAAAGAGGCAGCTTGAGCATACTGTACCCTTTTGACTAAAATTAGCTGTGGGATTTCTTTAGTGTGATAGATGCAATAGTCATTTGTATTTTATAAAAAACAAAAACAAAAGCAAAGAAACCTCACAGGAGCACAGGACCTAAAATGGTAGGTTTTAAGCAAACAGATTTAGACCTGAATGATGGCACATTTGGATAAGAAGAGCTGTCTACGGGAAGTCATGATTAGGTGACTGGGTACGGTTGCCAAGGTAGATCCTGAGAGGTGGGGCTTCTGGGTACGGGTCTCCCCAAAAGGGACTAGAATCAAGGTATAGATATAAAGATGAGGGGTTAACTGTACTGCATTCTCTTACTTTCCTCAGAAAAACAGTGAAGATTATTTAGAGAGCTTTTGGGTAACATCTTATAGAACAAAGCTGAGGGTGGGAAGGCATTCAAAAATGTTTATATTCTCTGATTTCAGAGAACTGTAGTACCATTACTATTCGAATGGAGGTTTGAAATATTAACACACACTTGAAAAGTGTAACAGGGAGAGTGTCGGGGCGGGAGAAGAGGTGTCTTCTGGCTAATTGTTCTCCACTCCTTTGCTGCTCTTTCCCTTCTGAGTCTTGGCATCCCGTGCACTTTTTCAGCCAGTCTGTCTCTCAAGACCTAATTACTGCAGGCACCATCTCTTATCAGAATAAACTCCCTTTGCAATCAATGAAAATGTTGCTTTTCACTCAATCTGCTCACTCCCAAAACAATGATTAGAAGATAAAATGTCTTGAAGAACTGAGTAATAATAAAATGCTGGTTAAAGATATCCAGGCAGTGAGCTGAGTTATCAGGCACAGTGAAGTACCTCCTTTTCCAGAATGGCTGTTGCATACATTCTGCATTTACCATCCCCCAAAAGAAGAAGACACACTTCTCAAAGAATGGAACCCCTTCGTCATAATGCTCTACTGTTCTTGTATAATGAAATGTATATCAAATGCAAAATTAACTGCTTTTTCCTTACTTTTCTTCTTTAAATAATCTTTTTTTTGTTATCATCTGTGTGATAGATAAATAATGACCTCTTCATTTTGCAGAGAAATATGTGATATTTGAAATATGCTTTTTCCTAATACATATAATATTCTGTTGAAACACTTACTTAGAAGATGGCAACACCTGAATCCACTCAGGTGGATTCAACAACTCAAACTCTGTAATAACAAAGTATGAAGAAGAGTTCGGTCACTGTGAATTAGGAAAATCAATCCTTCAGAAGATTCTAATATTTCACTCGACTACAGTGACTTCCAAAATGTTTCCCTGGACCCAGAAGCATCAACATCACCTGGGAATTTGGTAGAAATGCAAATTCTCTAAATTCTGATTCTCTGAATCAAAACCTCAGAGAGTAGGGCCCAGTCATGTTTTGTTTTGTTTTGTTTTAATTTTTATTGGAGTATAGTTGATTTACAATGTTGTGTCAGTTTCCGCTGTACAGCAAAGTGAATCAGTTTTACATATACATATATCCACTCTTTTTTAGATTTTCTTCCCATATAATTTTTTTTTTCAGTCATGTTTGCTTTAATAAGCCCTTAGGTGAGTCTAATGCACACTTGAGTTTGAGAACCACTGCCCTGGAAGTACTTCTTTCTCCTGTGCTTGCAATGTTAGCCTGATGGTGATGAGTCAAACTTCATACGAGAAACATGGTAAGAAGTTTTCTTTTTGGCTCCTAAGACGTTAAGAATGTGTATGTTAGCAGAGAGATGGTTAAAAGAAGGGAACCAAGAGAGATACAATTTAAGGAGAGAGGTTATGCTAACAAGAGAGACTGAGGCTCATGAGCAGTGAGGAGAAAAGGTTAAAGCACTAAAGTGAGAAAGTAAGAAAGTACTTAGTGATGGCATGTTATACTGAAGAAACACAGAGGTATAGGCACTTCCCTGGCAGCCCAGTGGTTAAGACTTCACCTTCCAATGCAGGGGGTGTGGGTTCGACCCCTGGTCAGGGAGCTAAGATCCCACACGCCTCGCGGCCAAAACACCAAAACATAAAACAGAGGCAGTATTGTAACAAATTCAATAAAGACTTTAAAGATGGTCCACAACAACAACAACAAAAATCTTTAAAATAAAAAAACAAAAACCACAGAGGTACACAAACTCTAGAAGTCAAGGGTCCTTTTCTCATAAAGGAAGTATACACAGATCTGTGTCTTTTTCTTCTCTTCTTTTTAAAAAATCTCCTTCTGATTAAGCTTGGGCTTAATCAGACATGCACTGTGAACTTCAGAAAGGATTTCAAGGATTTAAAGAAAAAGTTGACATCATCTATGCCGTGCAACTCCATAACAGAAAAAGAAAGCTCAGAAGTTGGAAAAGTCTTTAAAAATACCATTTAGACTATGCAAACAGAAGTAATTGCACTGAGGAAGGAAAAGGGAAGAAACCCACAGAAAATGAGGCAGCACAGAATGTTCTCCAATGATTTTAACTTTTAAACAAAGAAGTCCAAATAATCAAAAGAGGGAGATAATTTAAAAGAACATCATGACTCTATAAGAATAGTTTTCAAAAGGCTAAATTTAAAATAAGCCACCAAAGGCTAAAGGTAAAAAAAGAGTTCTTTTTGTTTGTGGTTGTTAATGTTTGACTCGTTTTGTTTTTCTTTGTTTGGACCAAGAAGATCAGAGAAGAAATAGGCTCACTGCTTTGGGCTAGTAATGTAACTCTTGGTGGCTAACCCAAAAGAAAAAAAAAGTGAAGAATAAAACTACTACTTAGGGCTTCCCTGGTGGCGCAGTGGTTGAGAATCTGCCTGCCAACGCAGGGGACACGGATTCGAGCCCTGGTCTGGGAAGATCCCACATGCCGCGGAGCAACTGGGCCCGTGAGCCACAACTACTGAGCCTGCGCGTCTGGAGCCTGTGCTCCGCAACAAGAGAGGCCGCAATAGTGAGAGGCCCGCGCACCGCGATGAAGAGTGGTCCCCGCTCGCGGCAACTAGAGAAAGCCCTCGCACAGAAACAAAGACCCAACACAGCCAAAAATAAATAAATAAATTAAAAAAAAAAACCAAAAAAAACTACTACTTAGGTTCTGTCTTCTCGTTCCATGAGAATGAAGGGGTAGGAAGAATATAGGGGAAAAGGAATTGAAGCTGAGTAAGGGATAGAAGCTGATGTAAACATTGTTGAATGGTGGTTTTAAAGGATCTGTTTCCTGAGCTGAGTTAATTACCACCCAACTGTTCCAAGACAACAGGAGCTGCCAACAGTGTTGTTGATGCAGCCACAGGAACGATGTGAGATCAGAAGCCTGGAAATGGGCAAATGTAATTTGGGCTTAAAAAAAGGAAAGAAAGTGAATTTCTCACCTGCCTCTGTGAGGATCGATGTTGATTTGAAGCCTAATATTTCAGGTAGTAGTAGGTGAACAATTAAGATAAGAGGTAGGGTTAATAAAATGCTGATTCGAGTTTTTTTGTGTTTTTTTTTTTAAAGCAAAAACAGTCACAGACAGATATGTAAGAATTACAGAGGACCTAGTGCGCTGGTCTCTACCAAAGCAGCATCTGAAAACCTCTCTTTTGGGCAATGACAGGATTCTCACTTATTCTTCTGGTAAATATGAATGTTAATGACAGGACCACTTTGGAGAACTCTTGGCATTATCAGTTAAAGTTGGAGATGCAGAGACTCCATGACTCCGGGATTCCTCTCTCAGCTAGGTAGCCTGAACCAACTTCGCACACAGGTACTAGGAGACATGTACACAAATGTTCATGGTGGTATTGTCCATAATGGCTCCAAAGAGCAAACAACACAAACAATAACATTAGAATAACTTGTGAAATTAGTGGTCAATGAAATACTACAACAGCAGTGAAAAGAAACCAATTACAGCTAAACAAATCAACATGGATAAATCACACAAATATAAAGTTGAGTAAAATTAGCAAGGAACACATACCATAAAATTCCATTTATATAATGCTCAAAAGGGGTGAAAGAGAATCATATTATTTAAGAATGTATACTTAAATGAAAAAACTATAAAGGAAAACAAGGAAAGAGATTATCATAAAGTCATACTTCTAGTGGTTATTACCACTCGAGGGAAGGAAAGGGAGTGATGGGGGAAAGCTCCACAGGAAGGCTGACTACTGGCAGTGATTTATGTCTTAAATCTTGTTGTGTTTACATGCTGTTTGCTTGATAATTACCCTTTAAACTATATACGTCTCTACATATTCTTCCTTGTGTATGATATATTGCACAACTAAAATGCTAGAGAAAATGTTTCTTGTGATATTATTAAAAAAGATGAAGAAAAATATTTGTGGTGATAATATTTAATTAGATGAATCTGTATTACTGGGCAGGATGCTGATTTAATCACTGATATCACGCTAGACTTGAGAGAGTTTTTCAGAGGTGCACTGAAGAGTTCTGTCTTCAACCTTGTTCAGTACTTCAGTGAACACTGTTTATCAGGGACTCAAATGAAAATATAAGACATGCATATCAGACTTGAAGCTTACATAGGGTGGGTAATGGACCTGGCCAGTGTTTCTCAAACTTTTGTGTGCACGGGAATCTCCTGGGGATCTTGTAGAAATGCAGGTCCTGATTAAGCAAGTCTGACATGGAGTCTGAGGTTCTGCCTTTCTAACGTGCTCCAAGGGGTGATGATGCTGTGGGTCAGCGGGTGTCACTTTGAGTAGCAAGAGAATAAGGCAATTTTTAAGATCCTTCCCAATCCTGAAATTTAATGATGGTGTGATTCTAATCCTTAATCTAGGTACATGCACGAGTCAATCTCGTACTACTGAGACCATGCCACTCACAGGATAATCAGGGTGGCTTATCAAGCCAATCAGTCTGATTGTCCTCTTTTCCCACACCCTCTCTTAGGTTTTTACGTAAATCCTCCATCTTTATTTACAATGGTTCTGTTTTCATCCGTTCTGAAATGCAGCAATGAATCCCTGGGAAGATTCATCCTAACTCTTTCCTTATAGCGCATGTAGCAGCCACCATGGCCTGGAGGCAATTCCCTCCTTCCCTCAGTGGCACCTATGCTAGGAGTACGTCAGGTGTCTCAGGGGAGTCAGAAAGGAAGGAAAAATTATCAAGCATGTCTTGCTTTCTAACTTTCATAATGAGTGAGTTATAATGATTAGTTATAAATCTGAGGGTCAATAGGATGGTTCTAAATTATGAACAATGAATGTCTCACAGCATGGAAACTTTATAACATGGAAAAGAGTGGGTTTAAAGTAAGGAAGAAAAAATAAAACCTATTTATTAAGTTTGTACTGTATGCCAGATACATTGGTAGGTGCTTTCCTACGCTTTAATTCTCTCCACAACTTTGTGAAATGAGTATTCTTATTATTCACATTTTATAGAGAAAAGCCAAGTGGCTGTCCAAAGCAACACATCTCATGATAGATGGAGTAAAAATGAGAATTGTCTAACTTCCAAGGTAGTGGCCCTTTTTGACCCACCACCCTGCCTCACTGCAGCTTCTAAAAACAGGCAAAATCTCATTCTGGTGAAGCATAAATGAGAGGTACCATGCACTTTAGGTTATTCAGAAATATCTTGAAAATTGCATCTTTGATATATATATATATATATAACCCATGGTGATGATCATGGCAGATGTCCCTTCTGAATATCATGTTTTAACTAAATCCAAATATCAACTCATTATGTGTCAATTACCAGTTTTGTTTTTTTTTAAATTATCACAGTGAGATGAGCTTTGTTTAAAAACTGGTTCCTACGGAACTTCCCGGCAGTCCAGTGTTTAGGGCTCCACAATTCCACTGCAGGGGCCACGGGTTTGATCCCTGGTCAGGGAACTAAGATCCTAAAAGCCGTGCTGTGCGGCCAAAAAGAAACCAAAAAAACAAAACCAAAAAACAAAAAACAAAAAAAATTGGTTCCTAGGGAAACTAGCAGTGACAAGTTCAATTTAGTGAGTAAACTGATTCATACCACAGAGTAGAGAGGAAGCGGGTCTCTATCCAGTTGAGAATCTAATTGGACTCTCAATTTTCATAACAGAATATCAACTCTGCTACTACCTCCTCTGGTTTCCAAAAGTATTCACTCTCCCATACTTAGGAATATAGGACATTGGTTCTAAAGTCCCCTGTCAAAGCATGCAACTTCAAACACTCTGAAATCCAAATCTTACCAAATGTTTAGCTAAATAAAGTAACACTTGGTAAAGATTGCCTAGGTGACATGTTGCCCACCAACTCTGTTGAACTTATTAAAAATCTCTCCTTGGTACCAGTAAGAATATGGGAGGTCTACACACCTAGCCCTTGCAGATTTTCCATCATTAAAATGGTTTAATACTGTGCTTTCAATTTTTATCACAGGTTACTGAAAGCCACAACTACATACAATTTCCTTCTGTGCTTGCCAAAAATGTCACTGGGATTATTGTCCAGGATATCAGTTCTTTAAGATTCAGTGATGGGAAAACTGATAGCATTATATTCTTCCTGTTGAGAGGGACATGCTATTTTTAGTTGTATCTCCTAGCATCCAGAAAACTGATCTAAATTTGAAGTTGAAACTAAGTAACCATTTGACCACAGTTGCTAGCAAATGTGTAGTATCAATAACATTTTAATTTTCTTCTTTCTTCTGTTTTCATTATCTTTTCAAAAGCCATCTGAAATTATTTGTGAATATTTATGACTAGTAAAAAATTTCAAAGTGTTTAGATTGCTGCAAGAAAGGGCAACACACTGTAAAATTCCTCTTGATTGGTATAGCTTAAGACATACCCAGAAACGTACTGACACATTGATTAGAATCTTGGTGCTCAAGGTCATAGCTGTGGGAACCAAGCAGACTGGTCTTCTCTTAAAGTCACAATCTATGTATGGCAGGGACATTAACCAATGATATGTTGCTAGGTATAAACACTTTCTTCTCTTCTAATTGATTAACTCCAAGAAAAGAGAAAAAAAACCTCACTCCTCACTCTTTCTTTAATGTTTTTGTGTATTATCACCACCCATGTTGAGCAATTTTTAACTCTAATTTAGGGGCTTCCTACCTGGGAGTAGAGTAAGAATGGCTCCAGATAGCTTCCTATCAGGCAATGTGCAGAAAGGCAAACACCTGAACCTGGACTCAGAAGACTTACGTTTGAGTTCACTCTTTCCTAGCTCTGTGTCCTTGGAGAAATCACTTCCTTCCAGGAATCTCAGTTATTTGAATTTTAAATGAGGATGCTAATGCAAATACAATTCAATACAATAGAAATACAAGCTCCAACCTACGTCCAGGCTAGAGGACCCCCTGCTCCCTATAAAACAAGTCCTTCACAGAGACGGAAAAGAGTGATAGAAATATCAGCTCCGCATTCTGGACAGAGAAATGGAAACTGACTAGAATGAAAACAAGGGCCCTTTTCAACAAGTCACTGACCCAATCTTCTTTTTCTGGATGCTGCTTGCTGGAAGCTCTTTCAGGCAACTTCCCAGGCCATTGCATTGCAGTTTCTTCTTTCCTAGTTTTCTACCCTGCAGTTCTATTCTGCAGTTTCTAGGTCTTGCCTTAGTCAAAACACAGGCAGACATCTGATGCTGTGGAAACTTAATACATATTACATCAATAAAATGATTAATCAGAAAAAACTGCCAACAAAATCCAGCACCATAAACAGTTGCCTGTATTTTCTCATTTGCTTAATTTTTACTCAAGGAATAGTGGCCAAAAAGAAAGACTGCCAAATTGCTGCCTACACTGATTTCTGATGAATATCAGTAGTCTTGGATCTAGTTCCTCAGCTAAGGTATCAAATATATTTGTTGAGTTTCTACTGTGTACCAAACTGAGGGACGGACAGTATTAGTGACTAAGTTGAAAATACGAGGGAACAAATATTAGAGTTGGGACAAATTAGAGAAACACAAGTACAATTTTAAAAAGGACTGAAGGTATAAGCAAACCCACATTTTAAAAAATATTCACTGCTAGGGAGGCATGGACAGTAGATAAATATGCACAAGCACTATTTGTCTTTAAATTTTCTTTCATTTCAATAAATTTCTATGTCAATCCCAAGCCTTCCCAGAGTAGTTTTCCAACAATTACAATTTCCTGATCCAAATTGTTCTTTTAGTATCTATAACAATATTAGTAATGTCCAGAAGCCAATCTGAGGCATACACCTCACAGAATCCATTCCCTATCAAAGTATTTAATTATTCTTTTCATGCTAAGAGGCAGCATTTTCTGATGCCCCAAATCAAAAGACTCTGACATGAAGTGTCTAGATTTTATTTCCTCACTTTTTTCATCTTAGTCTCAAAGTTTTGCCTCAAGCATACTTGCACTTTCTGTACACTTCTTCACTCTTAGTTTAAGTCATTAGAGTGATAACATATTGCAGGTTTGCTATAAAGCATGCTTTATAATGGCATGGTGCAGCTATGATCTCAAGCTCAAAATGTTATCACTCCTTAAATTCAAAGGTGTCCAATGCTTGCTATTCTCACTATGTATGTCTCTAAGAAATGTCACCAGAAATAGTTGCCAAGCTCATAACAATATTCAAAAATAAAAAATGTGCTTCCAGATGATGCCAAGTATTTATGAAAGTGAGGCTGTCTGCCTCCTTGAGGGCATAAAGCTTATCAGATGCACTGTAGCAGTTACATGAAACTTGTGGATCTAAGGATGAGATGCTATTTAACCCAGAGGCAGAAGCAGAGAGTTTGCAGGCTTAGACCCCTGATCCAAAATCTAAAGTAAAATTGTCTTCAATATGTGAGAATTAGAATGCAAAAACTCAGGGGTTTGAGGGGAAGGAGAGGGGAAAGGAATAAGATGGGGAACCTCACTTTTCTCAGTTGAAACTGAGTGCAAGGCCCAGTATAAGTCAATGTTTTGAGGCGTTTCCCAAGGAGAGTTTAATGTTGCTATTTTTTGTATTTTCATTAATATTTTAATTTTTGTACTTGCATCCCGAGGCATTTTCATGAAGGGAGCAATTTTGGGTATGCAAGAAGAAAAATATGACATTTCATTTGCCCTGCTGCCGGAAAGTTTTAATACACCACAAAGATACTCTCATGTCATCAGGGACTAGACCCTTCTCACCTATCCTTTCAGTGTCCACAAATTGTCTCTAAATTGAACCAAGTTTGTAATACAAACCTGCAATACATCTGTCTAATTCTCTTTGTAGATTTGAGTCTTCCTAGTCTAAGTGCAGCTCTAGATGCTGTGTTCTGAAGACTGAAAGAAAACACAGACTTACAAACCAGATTTGCGGTGGGGTGTCTGACACTCAGCACAAGAAACTATTGTTAATCATTTTGAAAAAATAGCTTTAAAAGAAAATCTAAACTAGGGGTTAGCAAACTACAGCCCACCAACCAAATCTAGCCCTTGCCAGTTTTTGTAAAGAAAGTTTAACTGGTACATAGTCATCCTCATTTCTTTATGCATTTTCTGGAATTTTACAGAAAAGCTTGCTGACACCTGGTTTAGAGCACGCAAAACAGATAGCTGTATGTTCCAATTTTATTTATTCCCACGTTTCGTTGTGCTTAGAATCCCTTTTAATTGAAATGAGTGACATGCATTTTGAAAATGAAGGAACAGAGGAATTTTTAGGTTTAAATTTCCAAATATTTTTGACACGCATTCCAAATGACAAAGTCCTCAAAATCTTGTCAAACAGCATCTTACGAACTGAAATGCTATTGGACTTTAATGCAACAACACCATAAGATTTGGAGGCTGCAATTCTAAGCAACATTTGCAAACAGAATTTATATGTTGATGTTTCCACACCAAACCTTCAAAAGACTATGCAATTCCACACATTACAGAATATGCTCCATTCCTTATTGAAATTACATCTGCTACCTATTTCTCCTGACCTTTTCCCACAGCCTTTCCATCTCTGCCACGATGGTTTATTATATGTTGTCAACTCTGCATATCATTCCTACATCAATCATAGGAGAAGAGGAAGATCCTAAAGATTGCACCCCTCTGGCTCCAGTCAGCCCTGCAACCAAATAATCCGGGGAAGACAGCTGCAGGTTGTATTTGTAAAAGTACATTTTTGGGCTTCCCTGGTGGCGCAGTGGTTGAGAATCTGCCTACCAATGCAGGGGACACGGGTTTGAGCCCTGGTCTGGGAAGATCCCACATGCTGCAGAGCAACTAGGCCCGTAAGCCACAACTACTGAGCCTGCACGTCTGGAGCCTGTGCTCCGCAACGAGAGGCCACGATAGTGAGAGGCCCGCGCACCGCGATGAAGAGTGGCCCCCGCTTGCCGCAGCTAGAGAAAGCCCTCGCACAGAAACGAAGACCCAACACAGCCTCCCAAAAATAAATAAATAAATAAAATAAATAAATAATAATTAAAGGTGCTAATAATTTAAAAAATAAAAATACATTTTTGGGGATGATAAATTCTAACAACCTTTAGAATTGACAAAATTTTCCCTTAGGCCTAATCTTTTACTATAGTTTAATTCTATTTTCTTTAATTCAGCAGGGATGAGGAACAGAGTAATTCCTTGATCTCATTTACGAATGCTTGAATTGTAATATTTCTAAAATTGCAGGTTTTGATTATTGCGTCCATGCCTCCACTCAGATCGGACGGTTCATTTTCATTCTTCTTGCTCTTGAGATGCCAAGGGATCCTTGGTGTCCCTACACTAGAGACCTCTACAATTTGTATTTCATTTTTAAAATGTGTTTCTTCCCTTTAGAGCATAAGCATAACATTTGCTCATTGCTTATTTTGCTATAATCACTGAAAAGTGTTTTTCATTTCAATCCTTCCAGTGACCTATAAGATCGTTCCTAACATTATCCCATTTTAAACGGAAGAAGCCAAGGTTTAGAGAGAGAATGTCATTAGTCCAATATCACATAGCTAGTAAGTGACAAGGTCAGGATGGAACATTAGATTTATCTTACTCCAGAGACGGGGCTTTTGCCCACAGGTTTTGCAGCTTGGAGCACAGGGTTTGGGTTTAACGCCCTCTTGTTCCTCCAAGGTCCAGCACAAGTTCTGGTACAGAGGAGACTCTCATTAAAATGTATGCTGAATAAAAAGAGGGCTAAACAAATTCTAAACAAGGTGTGGAATGTCTATATAAAAATGTTCACTGTATCTTTAGTAGTTGTCATGTCTTGGTTTAGCTGTGACCAAGCCAGCCTGACTACTCCACAATTTGTCTGAACCAGACATTCAGAGAAAACAAGAAATTAGAGGGTAAATACTCACATTTATAAATTAAATAATACCAGGGAACAAATAAAGATAAGTTACTTGGGAGGACAAATCAGAAAATAACTCTAAAACTTGCCATCTCTGAATTAGTTTAATTTCCAAACATCTCATTATTAAGGCCTTTTCATAACCATACTGTTGAGTCATCAATTCACAGATATATACCCATGTTTAAATCTGTTTCTGTCACTCCTTCCTACTGGAGTTGTTCCTTTACAGAAATAAAAGAATTCAAGATGCAAGTAGCTCTGTTGGGAAGGCCCATTCCTACAAAGTGTTTTGAGTGAACACCTCAGTCTCCTTTGAATGGAATTCAGACAGATTTTAAAGTGTCAGTTTTATTCCCAGCACCATGATTTCATTTTCAATTAAGCAAATATATATATAATTGATAGGATGGGCTGATTTTTCCTATCTTTTAATATTAGTTATAAACTAGTGTTTTAACTGTGTTAACTCTATTATCTTTAGGGATCCTTATTTTAAACTTCTCCAGCAACTTCTGTTTTCCTTCCATTGTATGCTTCTAAATTTACTGATATTATATTGGAACAGCATTTTCATTTGTGCCTTTTTAAAGGTCCTACACCTTATTTAATAATACATATCCTATCATGCATCATAACATCTGATTTTTGATACAAGCTATCAATTTTCAAATGAAATAAAATGCACATGAAATGAGGTTTCCCAAGGAAGACATCTTTGAAACATAATAAAACAAAAGCTTGTTTGCATTAAAGTCTCATTTTTGGGGTATACGAAAGCAAGCTGTGTTATTAAGAAGCCAGAGTAGCTCAGAATACACTCCTCACTTCTGAAGAAAACATCATGAAGGAAAAAAGTATGGATGTTCATATATCTCCTCTGATATCACTGCCATAAACTGAATATTGCTTGGGATGTCTTGGATTCAAACTGTCAGAGGCTGAATATTGGGTTGTCTGGCCCATGGGCCCAATCACCAGGATAGTTTTTTCCCTCTCTGTTCTTATAAGATGAAGAAAGACTTTAATAAATGAACCCAAAATGAGATTGTATTTGCTAGAATTGTCTTGTTTTGATGACTACAATGACTTTTCAAAAGAACATAGCTGGCCCCAGCGGGTGAGCATACAAGCCTCTCAGGCTGCCATGTGGCTGACAGGATTTTGGTGCTCCGGCCAGGTGTCAGGCCTGTGCCTCTGAGGTGGGAGAGCCAAGTTCAGGACATTGGTCCACCAGAGACCTCCCAGCTCCACGTAATATCAAACAGTGAAAGCTCTCCGAGACATCTCCATCTCAACGCTAAGACCAGCTCCACTCAATGACTAGCAAGCTACAGTGCTGGACACCCTATGCCAAACAACTAGCAAGACAGGAACACAACCCCACCGATTAGCAGACAGGCTGCCAAAAATCACAATAAGGTCACAGAAACCCCAAAACACACCACTGGACACGGTCCTGCCCATCCGAAAGACAATATCCAGCCTCAGTCACCAGAACACAGGCACCAGTCCCCTCCACCAGGAAGCCTCTACCACCCACTGAAACAACCTTAACCACTGGGGGCAGACACCAAACACAATGGGAACTACAAACCTGCAGCCTGCAAAAAGGAGACCCGAAACACAGTAAGTTAAGCAAAATGAGAAGACAGAGAAACACACAGCAGATGAAGGTAAAAACCCACCAGACCAAACAAATGAAGAGGAAATAGGCAGTCTACCTGAAAAAGAATTCAGAGTAATGATAGTAAAGATGATCCAAAATCTTGGAAATAGAATGGAGAAAATACAAGAAACGTTTAACAAGGACCTAGAAGAACTAAAGAGCAAACAAACAATGATGAACACTACAACAAATGAAATTAAAAATTCTCTAGAAGGAATCAATAGCAGAATAACTGAAGCAGAAGAATGGATAAGTGACCTGGAAGATAAAATAGTGGAAATAACTCCCAGAGAGCAGAATAAAGAAAAAAGAGTGAAAAGAATTGAGGACAGTCTCAGAGACCTCTGGGACAACATTAAACAAACCAACATTTGAATTATAGGGATCCCAGAAGAAGAAGAGAAAAAAAAAGGGACTGAGAAAATACTTGAAGAGATTATAGTTGAAAACTTCCCTAATATGGGAAAGGAAATAGTCAATCAAGTCCAGGAAGCACAGAGAGTCCCATACAGGATAAATCCAAGGAGAAACATGCCAAGACACATATTAATCAAACTATCAAAAGTTAAATACAAAGAAAAAATATTAAAAGCAGCAAGGGAAAAACAACAAATAACACACAAGGGAATCCCCATAAGGTTAACAGCTCATCTTTCAGCAGAAACTCTGCAAGCCAGAACGGAGTGGCAGGACATATTTAAAGGATGAAAGAGAAAAACCTACAAGTAAGATTGCTCTACCCAGCAAGGATCTCATTCAGATTATGGAGAAATTAAAACCTTTAGAGACAAGCAAAAGCAAAGAGAATTCAGCACCACCAAACGAGCTCTATAACAAATGCTAAGGAACTTCTCTAGGCAGGAAACACAAGAGAAGGAAAAGATTTACAATAACAAACCACAACAACTAAGAAAAAGGTAATAGGAACATACATATTGATAACTACGTTAAATGTAAATGGATTAAATGCTCCAACCAAAAGACACAGACTGGCTGAATGGATACAAAAACAAGACCCATATATAGCCTGTCTACAAGAGACCCACTTTAGACCTAGTGACACATACAGACTGAAAGTGAGGGGATGGAAAAAGATATTCCATGCAAATGGAAATCAAAAGAAAGCTAGCGTAGCAATTCTCATATCAGATAAAATAAACTTTAAAACAAAGACTATTACAAGAGACAAAGAAGGACACTACATAATGATCAAGGGATCAATCCAAGAAGAAGATATAACAATTGTAAATATTTATGCACCCAACATAGGACCACCTCAATACATAAGGCAAATGCTAACAGCCATAAAAGGGGAAATTGACAGTAACACAATCATAGTAGGGGACTTCAACACCCCACTTTCACCAATGGACAGATCATCCAAAATGAAAATAAATAAGGAAACACAAGCTTTAAATGATACATTAAACAAGATGGACTTAATTGATATTTATAGGACATTCCATCCAAAAACAAGAGAATACGCTTTCTTCTCAAGTGCTCATGGAACATTCTCCAGGATAGATCATATCCTGGGTCACAAATCAAGCCTTGGTACATTTAAGAAAATTGAAATCGTATCAAGTATCTTTTCCGACCACAACGCTATGAGACTAGATATCAATTACAGGAAAAAATCTGTAAAAAATACAAACACATGGAGGCTAAACAATACACTACTAAATAACCAAGAGATCACTGAAGAAATCAAAGAGGAAATCAAAGAATACCTCGAAACAAGTGACAATGAAAACACAACGACTCAAAACCCATGGGATGTAGCAAAAGCAGTTCTAAGAGGGAAATTTATAGTAATACAATCCTACCTCAAAAAACAAGAAACATCTCAAATAAACAACCTAACCTTACACCTAAAGCAATTAGAGAAAGAAGAACAAAAAAACCCCAAAGTTAGCAGAAGGAAAGAAATCATAAAGATCAGATCAGAAACAGATGAAAAAGAAATGAAGGAGAGAATAGCAAAGATCAATAAAACTAAAAGCTGGTTCTTTGAGAAGATAAACAAAATTGATAAACCATTAGCCAGACTCATCAAGCAAAAAAGGGAGAAGACTCAAATCAATAGAATTAGAAATGAAAAAGGAGAAGTAACAACTGACACTGTGGAAATACAAAGGATCATGAGATAGTACTAAAAGCAACTATATGCCAATAAAATGGACAACCTGAGAGAAATGGACAAATTCTTAGAAAAGCACAACCTTCCAAGACTGAACCAAGAAGAAATAGAATATATAAACGGATCAATCACAAGCACTGAAATTGAGACTGTGATTAAAAATCTTCCAACAAACAAAAGCCCAGGACCAGATGGCTTCACAGGTGAATTCTATCAAACATTTAGAGAAGAGCTAACACCTATCCTTCTCAAACTCTTCCAAAATATAGCAGAGGGAGGAACACTCCCAAACTCATTCTACGAGGCCACCATCACCCTGATACCAAAACCAGACAAAGATGTCACAAAGAAAGAAAACTACAGGCCAATATCACTGATGAATATAGATGCAAAAATCCTCAACAAAATAGTAGCAAACAGAATCCACCAGCACATTAAAAGGATCATACACCATGATCAAGTGGGGTTAATCGCAGGAATGCAAGGATTCTTCAGCATACTCAAATCAATCATTGTGATAAACCATATTAACAAATATAAGGGGAAAAAAACATATGATCATCTCAATAGATGCAGAAAAAGCTTTTGACAAAATTCAACACCCATTTATGATAAATACCCTCCAGAAAGTAGGGATAGAGGGAACTTATCTCAACATAATAAAGGCCATATATGACAAACCCACAGCCAACATAGTTCTCAGTGGTGAAAAACTGAAACTATTTCCTCTAAATCAGGAACAAGACAAGGTTGTCCACTCTCACCACTATTATTCAGCATAGCTTTGCAAGAGTTAGCCACAGCAATCAGAGAAGAAAAAGAAATATAAGGAATCCAAATCGGAAAAGAAGAAGTAAAGCTGTCACTGTTTACAGATGACATGATACTATACATAGAGATTCCTAAAGATGCTACCACAAAACTACTAGAGCTAATCAATGAATTTGGTAAAGTAGCAGGATACAAAATTAATGCACAGAAACCTCTTGCATTCCTATATACTAATGATGAAAAATCTGAAAGAGAAAGTAAGGAAACACTCCCATTTACCATTGCAACAAAAAGAATAAAATACCTAGGAATAAACCTACCTAAGGAGACAAAAGACCTGTATGCAGAAAAGTATAAGACACTGATGAAAGAAATTAAAGATGATACAAATAGATGGAAAGATATACGATGTTCTTGGATTGGAAGAATCAACATTGTGAAAATGACTATACTACCCAAAGCAATCTACAGATTCAGTGCAATCCCTATCAAATTACCAATGGCATTTTTTACAGAACTAGAACAGAAAATCTTAAAATTTGTATGGAGACACAAAAGACCCTGAATAGCCAAAGCAGTCTTGAGAGAAAAAAACGGAGCTGGAGGAATCAGACTCCCTGACTTCAGACTAGACTACAAAGCGACAGTAATCAAGACAATATGGTACTGGCACAAAAACAGAAATATAGATCAATGGAACAGGATAGAAAGCCCAGAGATAAACCCATGCACCTATGGTCAACTAATCTATGACAAAGGAGGCAAGGACATACAGTGGAGAAAAGACAGTCTCTTAAATAAGTGGTGCTGGGAAAACTGGACAGCTACATGTAAAAGAATGAAATTAGAACACTCCCTAACACCATACACAAAAATAAACTCAAAATGGATTAGAGACCTAAATGTAAAGCCAGAGACTATCAAACTCTTAGAGGAAAACAGAGGCAAAATACTCTATGACATAAATCACAGCAAGATCCTTTTTGACCCACCTCCTAGAGAAATGGAAATAAAAACAAAAATAAATAAATGGGACCTAATGAAACTTAAAAGCTTTTGCACAGCAAAGGAAAACATAAACAAGATGAAAAGACAACCCTCAGAATGGGAGAAAATATTTGCAAATGAAGCGATTGACAAAGGATTAATCTCCAAAATTTAGAAGGAGCTCATGCAGCTCAATATCAAAAAAACAAACACCCCAATCCAAAAATGGGCAGAAGACCTCAACAGACATTTGTCCAGAGAAGATATACAGATTGCCAACAAACACATGAAAGCATCCTCAACATGACTAATCATCAGAGAAATGCAAATCAAAACTACAATGAGGTATCACCTCACACCAGTCAGAATGGCCATCATCAAAAAATCTACAAACAATAGATGCTGGAGAGAGTGTGGAGAAAAGAGAACCCTCTTGCACTTTTGGTGGGAATGTAAATTGATACAGCCACTATGGAGAACAGTAAGGAGGTTCCTTAAAGAACTAAAACTAGAACTACCATATGACCCAGCAATCCCACTACTGGGCATATACCCTGAGAAAACCATAATTCAAACAGAGTCATATACGACAATGTTCATTGCAACTCTATTTACAATAGCCAGGACATGGAAGCAACCTAAGTGTCCATCGACAGATGAATGGATAAAGAAGATGTGGCACATATATACAATGGAATATTACTCAGCCATAAAAAGAAACGAAATTGAGTTATTTGTAGTGAGGTAGATGGACCTGGAGTCTGTCATACAGAGTGAAGTAAGTCAGAAAGAGAAAAACAAATACCGTATGCTAACACATATATATGGAATCTAAAAAAAAAAAAAAAAAAGTTTCTGAAGAACCTGGGGCAGGACAGGAATAAAGAGACAGATGTAGAGAATGGACTTGAGGACACGGGGAGGGGGAAGGGTAAGCTGGGACGAAGTGGGAGAATGGCATGAACGTATATACACTACCTTATGTAAAATAGATAGCTAATAGGAAGCAGCCACATAGCACAGAGAAATCAGCTCGGTGCTTTGTGACCACCTAGAAGGGGGATAGGGAGGGTGGGAGGGAGGGATACACAAGAGGGAGGAGATATGGGAATATATGTATATGTATAGCTGATTCACTTTGTTATAAAACAGAAACTAACATACTATTGTAAAGCAATTATACTCCAATAAAAATGTTAAAAAAAATAAATAAATAAAATAAAAAATAATAAAATAAAATAGACCCAAAAAAAAGAACATAGCTGCTACAAATCACACCTGGCATGTTTCCTGTTGGGAAATTCAATTTTTGTCTAGCTATGTACCCTGAGAAATGCCCTGGATAAAAACTAAATGATCATTATAAATTTGTGTTGCCTTGGTAATTGCAACAGTTGCATGCACCCTTGCTCTCTTACCTTTGTCTACGTACTCTTAGAGGAGCTAATACAAAACTCTAGAGCCTGACCAATGGAAAAATTTGAAGTTTGGTAGTTTTGATATTTATATCATGTGGGATCAACCACTCAAGCAGCCTAGATTAAAATGAAAGTTTCTGCAATCATTGCGCATTATAAATTCTCATTCGAGTCCCACAATCAGTAATCTTGGTTGAATTGAGCATACAGGTGTAGAGTAGCACATAGGGACCCTGTCTTGTATGAAGAAGAATATTGTCTCATTAAGATGTAAAATAAGCATTATGGTTAGAATGTGACCTCTTTCAGGGCACAGAAATAAAAGTTCTAAGATTACTAGTTGCCTGAAAAAGCATTAATGAACTGCTGTGGAACACTGTTGTAGGAGGTGTGCGTTCTGGAAGATTTAACACAGCTTCAAAAATAATACGAAAATCCCAGATGAGCTTAGGACAGGTCTAGGACAATATGGACTAAAATAAGTTACTAAATAAATAGCCAAGTGTGAGAATAGAACCATTAATGAGAAATATTTATCATCAAGGGATTGTTCAAAAGTCACCTATTTTCTGGCAAGTGCTTCGCCATTTCCATCATTACCTTCTGATTTCTGGGGAAAATATTTTTTAGAACGGTCAAAATATTTCACTTGAAAAATGAATTATGTGCGTGAATGACACAGGCATGACAATATATAAAATGTTGAAAGGCTGATTTTGCTTAACGGAGTTTCATAAAATTCTCCCAGGGAAACCTATCTTTCCCGTGTTACCAAAATGGGGAAAAATCAAGTCAGCAAATAGCATTCTCTCTCCAGCTTCTCCTAAAGCTGTGGAGGACGGCTTCTGTAATTTAGCAGGCCTTTTCCCTCCTTAGTGCCAAGGACTAGGTTTTGCAATATTACCTTGAGGATTTAATATCTCAGCGCGGCTGTTTCTGACTCTCCAAAATAAGGAAGATGAATTATTTAACAACCAGGAAGCACCAGCTGTGCTCTCTCCCAAATGTTGAGCTTCTCCCGCCAATGGAATTTACAATTGAAATAGGTTTCTAATCTAAAATGGACTACAGTTTTGACAAGCGAACAAGCCTGGAGAGTTTCCGCTCAGTGGAGAAGACATATTAGTGAGCATGTCTTCATGGCTTTCACTGGGCATCCTAGAAATTCTCCGGAGATTAGACCCTGGCATCCCACCAAGTGGGCTGAGTACTCCTGACATGGAGGGCACATGCTCCAAGGCCACTGAAGAAGAGGATTTACAACTTGCAATATGAGGGATTTAGGTTAGATAAAGACTACTTTCCTGATGGTCTGTGTTACAGGAGGAGAGTATTCTAGGAGAACTCTTTGCCTCAATGTTCCAAGAATTAGAGTACTAGTTCTCAATGGGGAGCAATTTTGCACCCCAGGGGACATTTGGCACTGTCTGGAGACATTTGTTTTCGGCTGTCACAACTGGGGAGAAGACGATACTACCAGAGTCTACGAAGGGCAGGGATGCTGCTAAACATCCTGTGATGCACGGGACTGCCCCACGACTAAGAATTATCAGACCCAATGTCAATAGTACCTAGAAAACTTACACATTTTTTCAGTTCTCTTAAATGTTGGCATACTCAGGGGGTCCTATAATTCACTGTTTCAAGAGGGCTTTCTATGACTCTAATTAGCCTATCAGGGCCAGTTCTAGGAAAGAAAATAATTCTCCTCATTTGTTTAGTGCAAACAAAAATGCTGACTTACCACCCCAGTGGGCACACTCTAAAGACTTGTTCTTCTTTTGTCTCAAGTGCCTCTTATACTTGCATATATGCTTTATTTTTGCTGGCTAAGTAATCCCACAATTACCTTAACAGTTACTATCACTTGGAGAGAAAGACCTGAGGGTAGGATGATTTGGGGGGGTCATGGAAAGTTCCACTATCCAACAATCTTCTGGCCAGGTTTTGTGGATGATTAATAACCCTCTTGTTTTTTCATTTTGATATTTCTTGGCCCATACCCATAACATTTTCCTGCTTTGTATTCATCTTTTAAGTCTATAGCATTATTGGGATTTTATGTTGACTTCATAACCTTCAGAGTAACTGTTCATGGCAAAATATTTCCCTGTTTATGGAGAGGAGCTCTCCACTGACCTCAATTTTAATGAATACATTTAAAAATAAAACATTTGTTATCAATTGAAATAAGAACCCCTGAAAGACTTCTCCCACCAATATAGAGTATTTGTTTTTATTATAGAGCCCTGGAGGAGGCTGAGTCTGATGTAGCACCAATTCTGGATTACTTGGTGCTCTGAATCATTTTGAACTAACCTTTAAGATTCAAGTTACCATGCTGTACTGCTAATTTTCCATTTACTTGTCCTCCTTCCTCACTAGACTGTATGTTTCTGGAAAAGAGGATCTATAACTGATCTCTGTAACTCCAGTGCCTAGCCCAGTGTCTGAAACAATATAAGCATAGAATACGTCTCTATTGAGAAAAGCTATTCATTGGGATAAGGTAAATATGGAGAGGAGAATATTTGGAGCAGGGAAGATACTTGTATATCTTTTGAACACACATAGGTGTTTAAGACTCAGGAGACATCAATTTCCCAAAACTTAAAAGTTTGCTAAAAACAAAAAGGGTATGTAGTTGAGAATGAGGTCTATGTGTAAGAAATTATTCAGCCAAAGAGAAGTACAAGAGAATGTAATAACCATTTTCAAGGTCACAGGTAGAAGATGTTTCAAAAATGATAGTAAAGACCAGGTTTCTTCTTTACTGAAGTAAGAACAAATAGAAATAAATGTTTTAAATAGATATGAGAAATAATTTTCTTCTGGAGAGACATTAAATAGTGAGTAGTTTATTGAAGCAATTTATATATAACAGGGCTTTCCGAAACATGTAGATTAGATAACCTTCCCAAATCTCTTTCAACAAAGGCTTGTAAAAATATATATATGCACAGGGGGCTTCCCTGGTGGCGCAGTGGTTAAGAATCCGCCTGCCAGTGCAGGGGACACGGGTTCGAGCCCTGGTCCAGGAAGATCCCACATGCCGCGGAGCAACTAAGCCCATGCGCCACAGCTACTGAGCCTGCGCTCTAGAGCCCGCGAGCCACAGCTACTGAGCCTGTGCACCACAACTACTGAAGCCCGCGAGCCTAGAGCCCGTGCTCTGCAACAAGAGAAGCCACCGCAATGGGAAGCCCGCGCAACACAACGAAGAGTAGCCCCCGCTCGCCGCAACTAGAGAAAGCCCGCGCGCAGCAACAAAGACCCAACGTAGCCAAAAATAAAAAAATAAATAAATAAAATTAAAAAAAATATATATATATGCACATAATATGATGATTATGTCAAACTCCTTTAAGGCATGTCACAAGTACTTAATCCTTTTTTTAGAACAGTAAATAAAAGAAAGGTCAATTCCCTATTTTATATGGTTCTGCAAAATATGAGTATGGATTCAACTCTGTAAAATGCTTTTACTTTTTGCTAAAGATAAAATATTTAATATAAAGGTGACAGTGGGGTACCAAATGTTTGGCTTTCTTTTTGTAATGTATAATTTCCCGTTACTGGTGGCCAGTAGTGCACACCACATCATTCATATTGACTAGGAAAACATCCTTTCACCTCACTGTATCAAGTGATTTGTAACTGCCATTTAAAAATAATAAGAGAGGGAGTATAAGATTTGCGAACCCACTGGGATGCTAATGGAAAGCTTTCTACTGATCCAAGAAGGGCACTAGATTGTTACGGCTCCTATATAGTTGGAACCACTTTAAATATTCATTGCACTTTAATGAACATACTTTTCCTTTAATTAGACATTGTGTTAATACTGTTTTAATATGAATGGACTTGCCACACTGATCTGGGGACTCCAGGATCCGTTTGTGAATGAGTTAGAATGTCTCAAGCTTGTTAAAACTAGAGGTAGTTAGCCTTCCCAGAACTCATTTATGTAGAAAAGTATAATATTATTTTCACTGATGAAAAGATAGAAGGCATGGGATTTGGCTGAAGATTAAGTAAATTTTGGCTAAGCTAAGACTGGGAGTATTTTGAAATTCTTTAATATGATGTTTTTAAAACTCAATATGGGACAATTAAAAAGCCAAATGGTTAATTCACTTGATCCTTCATTCATTCAACACGTATTTATCTCCTACTACGTGCTTATCGAAGGAATGGGCTAACAATGAACAGTATTAATGAATGGTTACAAAGTGGTAAACACTGACCATCTCAGGATATGAAGGAATTTAGGTTATCTTGATGGAAATCAAGGAGCTAATAACAACTTAATAAGAATTGAAAGTCTATTTCAAGTCCTAGTATTATACATCTTTGAGCTATCAAGATTTATTACCTTTGGCCCTATCACCATAATAATAAATATTTACCATGTACCTACAGGTTTTCTTATTAATCTCCTGGCAGAAATGTATGAAGAAACAATGCCTTTTAAAGTGTCAAGGGACATATTTTCCCAATGACTGGCAATCCAGGACATCTTTGGAGCACAGCAAATTGATTAAGACATCATATTTCTGGCCAATCAATATCAGATTAGGGAATTACAGGAGAGAATGAAGTTGTTTATTTTAGCTACAGAGCTCCTATGGAGGCAGCTTACCTGGCAGGGAAATGGTACTGTGATTGCTTACGTCAGGGCAAATGCTCTCTTTCTGAGACCCCAGACTAAGCCTTGAAGTGGAGGTTCAAAGGAAGTGGTATTATTCCCTTGTCCTCTCATCCTATGAATCCGCAAAGGAGCTCGGTAGGATGGGGGGATGTTTTTCTGGTCTAAGGTCCCTCAGTGTTTCTCAATCTGGTTATTCACTGGAATCATACAAAGAGCTTAAGAAAATACCAATTCTCAGGCCCTTTCTCCAGAGCTTCTGATTCAATTGGTCTGGGGAGGGATCAGGCATCATATAATTGGAAAGTTCCTGAAGTGTTCCTTTTGAGAATCATGGAACTATACCAGGTGAAAAGCAGTAAAAATTACTTTGTAATAGGATAAGCCACAAGGTGCCCTTAGAAGCTTACTCTTGGATGTGGTCCTTAACAAAGCAATTTACAGCATTTTGGAGTTGATCTATAAGTAAATCAGGTCCTTCTAATTTCTATCCAAGGTTTTTCTTGGGACACCTGCTCCTCTGGAACCTGTTGACCTATATTTGTATCTTGCTTTCATAAGTTCATATACTTATGAAAATGACATTTTAAATCACATAAGAAAATGCTCTTTTCCTTCAGCTTCTGTTGACAAGCCAGAATACTTTGCATTTGTCTGTTAAGGATTGTGGAAATCAGCTCCAAAAACACTGTCCTAGATATACTCTCAAGATAACAATAAATGAACAATTAAGTAAATTATGCCACAGTCACTTGCCAGACTTCTGAGCTATCAAAAAACAATTATTTAAATTCTTATAAAAAATGAAAATAAATCGGATCAAAAAAGATATGCACTCTATATAACAACTGTGTACTTTATAGTTAAAGACTGGAAAGAAATTGTTTATAGAATTGGTGAGTGGGATTGTGAGTGATTTTTCGCTTGGTGTTGTTATGATGTTGGATTTAGATAAAAAATTGTTACAATTTATTAAGAAACCACTAAGTGCCTGAAAGTTTTAAAATCTGTAGAGTGGATATTAATAATACTTTTAATGTAACATAAAAGATATTAATAATGCTTTTTTTTAACACAGAAAAACTGAGGGGCAAAGATGTTAAATAACATGTCTAAGGCCATACATCTAATAAATGATAAAATTAGATTCAAACATAGATTTGTTTATTTCCTTTTCACTACCCTCTTCATCATTATTTTATAATTTTAAAAGAGGGGCTCAATCAATAAGAGGCTCCCCTATCTTTTAACCCATTAAAGACTAGGACCTACCTCAGGAAAAAACATCTGTTGCTTTAGGCTAAATGGGCCGCACTGTCAATGCTTATAACTTTAACATCATCAATAACTTCAGGGTTCAGAGCTGAGGCAAAGAAGGGAAGTAAAAATCTTATGTCAATTTAGTTATCAATCACCAAAACATTCTTCTATCAGGAAGAAGACTAGTAGGATAACATCAGTTTATAAACAACTTTTTGGGATAAATTAACTAAAAATATAAGTGAACATTGTTTAGCAAGAGGCACACTGATAAGATGTGATTAGTTAATAAAAATGTCTAAAAGCCTAGAAAGGATCCAATTCCTTAAAAATAATCCCCAAGGTAACAATGGTTGAAAAGAATGTACTGATAATAAAAGTCAAGCAGCTAGTACCAGTTTTGTGTGCTATTCCCTTAGAGAGATATGCTCAACTACGAAAAGGGGTCATTAAACTAGTGCAGCCCTTGAGCTTCTCACTCCCCGCTGGGAGCTTAGCAGGGTGCCTGTCTCCAGGGGCACTTCGTGGTGACCCACTGGCCCTGACCTCATGCTCCATTACTCAGGCTTTGCCTCACCCACCCCAGGAATTTGCCCTAGAGAAATCATTCCCCAAATTGCATTGTGCAGGAAGACCTGGATCCTGGGGAAGGAGAAATGACAAGCTAGACTTTTCTCACATTTCTTTTAAACTAGAAATGCGAACAGGAGAAAAAAAAAGAGTATGTGTACATATATGCATGTACAAGTTATATAAATTTACAAAAAAATACTGATTAAAATATACACAGGAATGGTGATTCCTCAGTTTACAAATAAAAGGTGCCTTGCAGGTAAATTACAAACCAGAAAGGTTTTCAATGTAGTGATGGGTGACTGGTTACCAATATTTAGAATTATTTTTGAGGGTAATTTTAGCAGTTCTGTTCAAGTGATGCTTTTTAAAAGACTGCTATTTTTCTGAGTGGAACATACGTCAGGAGAGCAGGATAAAAGCCTAATAAAAACATATCTATTATTTTTAAAAAAGCTTTATAATCTTGAAGGAAAATAAGATGGGTTCTAAATAGCCCATATACTTATTATGCTGTTGCACAAACGTTTAAGAGCGTGCTTCATCTTTGATTTTAATGCCACATTTCATACATGGAAAGGGTAACCAATCCTGTCTACGGGTTTAGCTTTTGGCTTGCTAATATTCTCATCCTACAAATTTTCACTAATCTGCCACATCATCTATTTCCTCCCTCCCTCCCTTCCTTCCTTCCTTCCTGAAGTAGGACTTCTGTTCTTCTTCACTTCTTTAGCCAATTCCCTTTGTTTTAAGAAATTAATTTCTCTCTCTACCATGACATGAATAGAAATGATAAAATCTTTTACTTTACGTTTCATGACCTCTAGTATTTTTGCTTATGATGCTCTGAGTCCTACTACATTTAGCATGGGTAGCTAAATAAACATCCCTCTCTCCAATCTAATGATTCTCAAACTTCAGTAACTGATGGACCCTCTTTTTTGTAAAGTAAAAAATTTCTTCTCAAACTACAGTATTGACCTAAATTATTTTACTTACGATAAACTGCTGTTTTAATATAGATATGGTTCTGGCTAATGTGGTCAGTTTCTCTTTTTTTTCTTTTTTAAATTTTTAAAAATTGAGATAGAATTGACTTATCACATTGTATTAGTTTTAGGTGTACAACATAAGGATTTGATATATATGTGTATTGCAAATGATTACCGTGATAAGTTTAATTAACATCCCTCTTTTAGCAACCTTCAAATATACAATACAGCATTGTTAACTATAGTCATCATGCTGTACATTGTATCCCCAGGACTTATCTTACAACTTACTTTCTTTAATTACATTTCTATTTATGTATAAATATTTTTCATAGATAAAATATAAAACAAAAGAATCTTCTAAATGAAACATTTATCCAGTGCAGTCTTTCATTTCACTAGCAAATAAACACTTGGAACTATTAAAACAATTAATGTAACTTGGGTTTCCTAAGGCCAGAGTATCCATAGGAGGTCATATCAAGAGGAACTTAAATTTCATTTGCTGGAATCCCCACTTGAATAAGACAGAAATTCTGGCCTCTGAAAACTTTTACCCATGCATTTCCTGGAGTCTTTAGAATGTCTTTATTATTTCCCAAATTGGCCTTTACGGTCTGCCTCTTTGGCCCCCTGGCTGATGGCTACTCTTGTGCGTTAGAACTGGTGCTGGTCCCCTGACATTCTGAAGTCTGTTCTTGGGTCTTCGGATGTGATTCTTTGAATTCCCATCATGCTACGTTGCCAGATAAAATACAGGATGCCCAGTTAAATCTGAATTTCAGATAAGCAAAGAATGCAATATTTAGAACATACTTATACTAAAACAAAAATTTTTTGTTTACCCAAAATTCAAATTTAACCGGGTGTCCTGTATTTTTATTTGCTAAATCTGGTAATCCTACCAGGTGTTCGAGCTGTCTCTCTGCAGGTTTTCCCGAGCTGAAGTCACATGTGTGCTGTGTGTAGGTGGGGGAAAGAATCTCTCTCTCTCTCTTCCTCTTCTGGTGGCCCTTTGTTTCCTAAGCCCAAATGCAATCCTTCTTGTGGCACTTGTATATCAGGACCACTCATAGAAACAGCTTTCAGTGTCTTTCTGTGGCCATCTTTCTTTAGGGTTTAGGCACAGCCTTGGAACAGCAGGCTGGCTGGGATGGGCTTTTTTCCTGTCCCCTTGCAATTTCCCCCAAGGGCTTGTTCCACAACCTCCCCTGTACTGGCTGGCTCCACACAGGCAAATCAATGTATGTAGTGAAAGCTACCAGCCCTACTAGGTTCATTAGGCACATACAGTTATATTTTAGCAAAGACTTGCTAAAAGTCTATAATACAACTTAGACTGTGATTAAGGGAACTGCCTCTTCAAAGTACCTCTAAAGTGTATAAAAGTGCTTTCTACCTTTGGAAGCACTTAGGGAAGCTCCATGGAAAAAGCAACATTTTTTTTTTTTTTTTTTTTTTTTAGCAACTTTTAAGAGATGTGAATTTGACAGTGTGAAAGAAATTCCAAGCAAAAGGAACAGTATGAATGAAGGTAAGAAAACAGGAAGGTTCAGGGTGGGTTTGCTTCGGTTTGGTTGCAGCATAAGATGTACTGCAATCTGAAACTTCAAGTAAAGTTGGAGCCCTGGTCAAGAAAAGTTCTCAATGGCTATGGTCAGGAGTTGATCATTTCTTCTCCAGGCAATGGGAAACTCTAGCAGGATCTGGTCAGAGGAAAATGTAATCAAGAGATGCAGATGATCCTGTTATACAGGCTAGGTTCCAAGTGTGAGAAATTATGTGAGAGAGATTAGATTATTGCCTAGATAAAATAGGTAAGAGGTAATGAAAGCCCAGAGAGACAGTGAGAAAGAAACGAAAAAAATTTGAAAAGGAGACCTTGGTCTTCAACCTTGATAATCCATTATAATCATCAGAGGAGATTTAAAAAATTTCAGTGTCCATGCCACCTCCTGACTGAGTCAGAATCTCTGGAGATGAGATCCACACATCAGTATTTTTAAAGCTCCTCTCATGATTCCTACACTCAGCAAAGACTGAACACCTCTACTGCAGAACAGAGGTCTTCATACATCTGCAGGAGTCAGAAGCACCTGGAGGGCTTGTGGGACCTAACCCCTAGTTTCAGTAGATCTGGATTGAGGTCCAAGAATGTGCATTTCTAGCAAGTTCCTAGGCAGTGGGGATGCTCTTGGTCTAAGGGCCACTGTGGCATAGAATGAATTAGCTCTTACTGTTTACATGTCTCGGCTGGGTAGGGGTGGTGGAAAAAGAAGAGTTAATCATAGATGACTGAGATTCTGAGCCCGAGTTAATGACAGAACAGAGATGCCATTCAAAGAGTTACAGACCTGGAAGAAAATTGGTGTTTGGCTTGAATGAGAATATTGAGAGAACACACCATGAAAAAAGACTTTCATGGGAATAATTATAAATATGGGAGTAGTAAGGGGAGAGAACCAGTAAGAGGTAGAGAACCATCAGAGATGTAAGACGAGAATCAGAATGTCACAGAAGCCCAGAGGGGAGAAAGAGGTCAAGGCTAGCTCTATTGAAACAAACTCTAAGATATTTCCAGACCCAGTGAACACTGAAACCAAGGTCCCACAGTCTCCTTAACTGTTCTTTACTGTCCTTAGCAAAGACTGGTCACATTCAGAATGATGATCCTGAAGGCAGCTCAAGCTCTTTGGTGCAAAAATCAGAAGGATCTACACCCCTCATATTCTACTTCCTCAGGAAATAGCAATGACTACCATAGGATAGAAAGATTTTCAGCTTTGAGGTCTGAAACAAAAAGGGCTTTTCATCTAATCAAGTGTTCACAAGAAAATCAATTAACCAATTTTAGACAAGGGCAGAATATCACTGCTCAAAGAGTTAAACCGGCAGCACTTGTTAAGAATTTACAAAGAACCGGGTGCTGTTCTCAGTGCTTTAAGGACCAGAGGCATCAGCATCACCTGGGAGCTTGCTAGAAAAGAAGAATCCCACTCCATCCCAGACCTAGTGAATCGGAATCTGCATTTCTATCAAGCTCCCCAGTTAACAATTAGAATTTGAGAAGCCCTGCTTTAAGTATCATAAACTCATTTAACCCATATAATGATGGGAAGTCAGGGCTATGATTGAAGGAACTGAGTTACAAAGAAGTTAAAACATTTGTACAAAGTCATAGAGCTAATGGAACAGAGTAAAGATGTAAAACTAGACCATCTAGCTCCATAGATCCTAATCAAAATTGTGTTACACCAACTCTCAAGAAATTCTCAACACAGCCCTTAGCACCTTCACCATTACATTTTACTTCCATCCACAGTGGCTTTCGTTTAGTGTATCTAAGGTACCATGTCCTCCCCTTCATACTCTTGCTTCTACCATCTAACCCCACCATCTAACCCAGATCTTAGCTCACAGTTACTTCCTCAAGGAAGTCATTTCTAAGAGCCCAAGACTTGGTCTACTACTCTTACAGCACCAGGCAATTTTCCTCTAGGATAATCTGTAATAATAAATTTATTTGATTTTTGTCTTTTTTACTAGACTCAAGCTCCTGGAGGGTCACGCACCACATCTGTTTTGTTCCTCACTCAATCTCCAGCGTCCAACACAGGGCCTGACACAGAGCAGACACTTATAGTACATTACGTTAGTTAGTGTATATGAATGACTTTTGAGTCTACTGTACATCTTACCCACGTTAGTATGACCCGCAGTGACAATCAGAACTGCACATTCTCTCTCTCCACGTAATTAAGAGACCTGGTGAGGTGACAGAACATACCTGAATGTTCAAAGGGCAGAAAGAACTTTGAGGCCGAGCCCTAAATGTCCAGGCAAGCCTCCATCTACCTTGAACACCTGGAGCTGCTTTCAGACCCTCCTAAAGCTATAAGAACCCTTTAAACACGTTTCTGTCTTCCAGAACCTGAGCCATCCTCTGCCTTCAGCCTTTGAGACAGCAGAGGGAAGTAAGAGTGGCACAGATGAAGCCTCTCCTTGTAGGGAGGGGAGCTCTGAAGGGAAAACATCGGCTGTTCCAACACAAATCCCGTAACTAAACAGACCCATTCATTTTAAGTGCTGCTCATCAGGTACCTTTCAGAGGCCCTGAATTCCCCTGAATTACAGAGAATGAGCCTTGATTTCAATGAATGGCTGTGCCATAATAATCCTGTCCGAGAAAGGCATGGATTGCAAAGCCACTTTAAAAATACACTCCACTCTAATTTTATGTTTCATTTTCCCCAAATACCCTTGTGCCTATGTATAGTTCCTATACCTTGTGTTCTCATATAATATTAAGACGATTAGGCTAATGAGGGCTTAATGTTGCTACTATTGTAAAATAACTGCAAAGGGGCTTGAGAAAAAACATTGCTGATTTTTTTTCTTAAAGAGATGGTTAGATTTAATTTCATCATTTTTGGAAATTATTGAACGACAGTAATCAGCTTTAAGTTCAACCAGGTGACAGGCCCAACTACAGATGATAAGGATGAACATTTCCTTAATGTCACAGAAGAATCCTAGAGCTTGAAGCCCATACTGCAGATGGGACTTATCCGATGTCACACAGCTGGTCTTTACAGAACTGGGGTCAGAACTCAGGTCTCCTGAATATTTCTCAATTTAGTCTGCATTGTATTATCCCATGCTATCTCATCAATTCTTTTTTCCTGATGCCAATTTAAGACAGAAGTACTCAAGCCTGCCTGGCACATAAGCCCCTGGCTCAGAACCATGGGTCACCTGACAGGCTTCCCACACTCAGTTGATCCTGGAGTCTCACCTTAATTTGTTCTGAGTTGATGTGAAATAATATTAAAGGTGAAATCATGTGCCAGTGAGGAATTTATTAAACTCTTTGTGGCAAGTTCCATGATAGTCAGATGGTAGGAGCCTGCCCAAACTGGAAGCTTTACTCCCTTGCGGGTGAATAAGGGAAGTGAAGCTTCACTGCACCTTCACCTGGGCTGGTCTCCTGAGTGCGCAAGGGGACTGGTGTAAAAGAGCAGCAGTGGTTTCAGCAGGGATTTGAGATGGCTTGGGAATTACGGCCCTAGTTCTTCCTTAACACAAAGGGCTGTTGTCACAGAGAATAGTGCAGGATGTACAAGGACCTGATATAGTACCGTGGTTAAGAATATAAACTTCAGTGCCACACAGACCTGGATTTCAATCCCAATTCCAACATGTACTACCTTGGGGACCTCTTAGAAGTCACTTGACCTCCTGGTCTTTAGGTTTAGGTTCCCAACTAATAGAAGGGGAATAAAAATATTCTTCCCGATTCATAAGCTTGTAAAAATGACATGCTGTGTATAAAACACCACATCGGTTAGGACACAAACTGAACATTCAATAAGGTAGCAATTTTTTTCCCTTATTAAGAGAGAGAATCAGGAGTGTAAACTTTAATCTAAATATAAGAGAAGACCCTGACACAGCTGTCTTTTGAGGTTTTAAAATGAATTAGGGAAAGAAGTCTATGGAATAACTTTTCCTGGAAATCTCTGAAAGTAATGCTGGTCTTTACTTTCCATGTTCGCTTAAGTTGCTCTCCCATTGAGATTGGAACTAATTAATGGCAACAGCTTCCAAATTAGGAAGATGTACTCAAGATGTGCCCAAAGAAAACACTCTTTTAAGAAGCAGGAAAATCTATCTTTGTTCCTCTTCTTAAATGTGGTACATTGCAGCACATACACTTCACTTAAACATCTGTTTAGAGGTGTGTATTAATGGAATTTAATGGGGAGGACAGGCTGCAGGGGAAGCAAATATGCTTAATTTGTTTCTCACCATTTGCCATGGACCACATTTCTCTGTTTCTTCTTTACTTGGTCTTTTTCAGTGGTAAAAATTAAGAACTAGGGACATATGGAAATTGTTACTTTCTTGGAACTAGCAGATGGAAACGTGAGGTTATCATGGCCTACGTAAGAAGCAGGGAAATATTGCCTGTAACCATTTAAGCCCCCTGAGTTATAATGACAATATTTCTTGGAGTCCAGAGCAGTCCTTGCTTAAGGATTTTGAGTGCCTGTCTCATTTTAATCAAGAGACTGGTTCCAACAATATGTTATGTGTTTAATTTCAAAATTCAGTCTGGCTGCATTGTATTGACTTATACAATATGTATGTTTAAATAAGTAGAAAAAATGGTCCCCGAATTACCAGGGTCAAAAAATTTATAGAAATCTGGAGAGTGTAGAGAATACCTTTAAAGTAAAAGCACATTATAGAATTTGAAAAGTGATGATAACTTTGCAATGTTACAGTATAAATGAACAAATTAATCAACAGACCGGTCAGTGATGTAAATACTGTCTGCATAGAACTGGACAAGGTTGGGGTGGGAGGTTGTGAATAGTACAGAAGGAATGTAAGACTTGACCTTTGTGCTTACTCAGGGATATAATAACGTAAAGATTATAATGACAGGCACAATTGTAGAGTTCATATTATATAGGTGTAGGAATTTCAGATTCTGGTGTCTTTTCTACGCAGCTTTTGAAAATGTGTGCATGTCTCCATTTCTTCTGTAGTATTCTAAGCTGACTGCTCCTTTTTCATATCAGCTTTATCTGAGCCTCTCTTTGGAATTCCATACCAGCAACTTTTTGTGTCCCTGCTTGTCTGGATCACCTTGTCAAGACAATCATGTTTATCAGAAGTTCTAAACCCTTCTGTGCTCAGAACTACTTGGGTGTCTTAATAATATTTGGAAGATGCCCTTCCAATTGTCATAACCAAGATTTCTGGCCGCTCCTTTCTGTCAATCAGTGTTTATACATCTTCAGACTACCTCCAGGCTCTGACCTACTGCTTCTTTTATGTCAAGAGATTGCCAATTCTGACTCACACTATCCAGCCCCTGCCATTTATTTTGCATTTTTCTTTAACTATTGATTCTCTGCCCACCAACAGCATTATCCAGCACTAAAATTTTCCACAGTGGCCTCAGTTGGGAAGATCGGTGACCCAAGTATGACAGAGGAAAGCAACATTAATCAGAGGGCCAAAAACTGTGTATATAAAAATTTCTCTCAAATCTCATAAAACAGAAGTTCTCAAACTTTATTGTGGGTCAGCATTCTAGGGACACTCTTTGAGTATCACTGTCACACATGAATTAAAATCATTTCCAGATCACATATGATCAAAACAAAAGCCCACCTCACTTTGCTCTGTGCCAGGGAGTTCTTCACCTGAAAGGCCTTGCAGACTCTTTGATAGGATTCTAGGTATCCCTGGAATTCCACCAATTATATTTTATATTACATTAGCATGTGTGATATTATATCTGGATGCTTGAGAGGGACCATTACTCTCAGATTACCAAATAATTCATTTACCCAAAAATAGCTTAAGGACCCCAACGACAGCATGCAAAGAGTCAAGCCAATGCATTTGAGGAGACATTGATATTAGAATGTAGCAGAAGAAGGGCTTTACGGATTAGAGAGCCAGTGTATAATTCTCCTGTTCTTGTTATGGTTAGTAGAATAATTCCACTAGTACTACATGGCCCTTTTTAATCAATTACTCCATTTTCTGATTATCCACTGACTCTGATCAAGATGCAGATCAACCAACCAATCAGCCAGAAAGTTTAGACAGAGCACCTATTATGGGCCTAGCCTAGTGGACCCAAAGATTGCAGAGTCCTTGCTTGCAGGTAACTCAGGGTGAGGACCCTGACTTCTACGATTAAGCCCCATTAGGGTAAGAACCTTGCTTTTCTTGCTCCAGACTGTCTGTGCCTAGAAGAGCACCCAGTAAATCATAGGAACACAACCAGTCATTATTAAAGGAGTGAATTAGAGACCTCAGGGGTTTGTATTGTAAATGTCATAATGATATTGCCGGATAAACAAAATGCCCACAGTGGTTGACTGGACAAAGCCCTTACACCTGGAGAGTACTGCTGACTCAAGGAAATAAGGGACTTAACTAAGACTGCATATTAATAAACTGCAAACTTGCTTCAATAGGGAAAACAAACTGAAGTTTAAATATGTCACAGTTTCAAAATCTTTCTTTACACCAGATGTTAGCACAGGACTCAGTTAAAAGACTGTAGGCGAAGAAGATCACCTTTTCACTGCATCCTTTTCTTGAGCAAGCAATAATGTTGATGGCAAAGGATTCAGGAAACGGAATGCATGCAACCCAACCACATACATTCATCATGCTCCTTTCAATAAGTGTGAGGTAGGCAAGCCCTTACCTAGATTTCAAGCTGATGAATCATCTGTCTAGTTTCACTAAACCCCAAGGGACTGCTCCTCTGAACAAGGGGCTGAAACCCTGTCAGCCTCTGGATACATTTAAATAAGGACAGTATGTTAAAAGGAAGCAGGTTATGGGATTTCCTGAGGAATCCTTAGTTTCTTAGTGCATTAAATCCTCCTTCAATTCAGGAAAAACAGCCTTTTTATCTCAAAAATCCTGAGAAACGTATTTTTAAAATTGTGTACAGACACTGTATCAAATAAATAAATAGAAATATTAGTAATTTTCTATGTTTGGCCACCCATTCATTGAAACTGGGGTCCCTCCTATTCCATGATCTCCCCAGAAGCACACACACACCCTCATACACATTAGAAGAAAGAAAATTCCTTCTTCTTGGGAAACACCTGTCTCGGGAATTCTTGGCTGTGCAGCCACTGAGCATGCACGGGGTCGAGCATACAAATGGTGCAGTGACTCTTTTGGAAGTCACATTTGTCCCTGAAACTTCAGTCACCTGGAGACTGCATGCCTCATTGCCTGCAGCAGCTCAAACCTGACAGTGTGGAATGAATTTAGAAATCTCATCTGAGCAACAAAATCTGAATTGAGAGTTTAAACAGTAACATCTATATAATGCCGAAATTATCATTCACGGCACCTTTTGCTGACTGTGGATTTTTTTCTTTTGCTATTGGGCTGTTATAATAATCTTGCTCTGGTTTGGATCGTGTGTGTGTGTGTGTGTGAGTGTGTGTGTGTGTGAAAGGAAGATAACAGGACTCAGTTAACTAGTACATCAGTTAGCCGCACATCTCTATTTTCACACATAGAAAATTTCTGCTGCTTTTGCTGTGAGAACACACATACACATAATTCCTGGAATCCTTACCCCATTCATACCCACTGCTTTCAGACACACACTCACAGGGCAGCGAAGCACAAACTCCCTACATGTCAAAATCAAGCCAGGTTGAAGATGTAAATAGGTGGATATGGCACCAGGTGGATGTGTAATCAGTAATAAGAAATACATCGAGCCCCATAATGAAAAGAAATCCCCCAAATTGTTCAGGATTCCCCCTCCCCCTTCCATTCACTGATTTATTAACCCTGAACAAAGATGTAATTGCAGGGTCTCAGAAACAACTTTTTTTTTTTTCACTTTTGGCATTTGTTTCGTTTGGCTTTGAATTTCTTAATATCTAGTCATGCCATTTATTGCCTGTTTTCTTCACTCAGTTGCCCATCGTTTCCCCCCCCCACCCCCCAAATGAAAGAAGCATCAGCTTCTGAGTCTTAAGGATGAGACCTCTGCATTTTCTTTGCTTGTTTAGGGCAAGAAATGAAGTGCTGCCTCTTTAACTGGCAGAAGCATGCAGGAGGAGCATACCTTTAATTTAGTGTTGGGATACCTCACTTGCACCCTGGCTGTTGTCTTATTGGAGACGGCAGCCTGCCTGAGATCCTCTAGCACTGAAATAATATCATCCAGCACGCATTTCTTATCCTGATTTCTCAACACACACAGATGGGAAAAAGTATAATTATAGCCCTTGTGGTTCACCTTCATTTCCAGCACGGCTCGGTGGGTCTGCAGGATCCCCTCAGCCTGGAGCAAAATATTGTCCCCGGGTGGGGAGAGGAGGATCACCCTGCCATACCTCCCGGGGGTGTGTAAGTCCGAATAGAGCTGGCTTTTGGACTGGTCCAGGGGGAAAAGGCTGCTGGCCAGGCTGCGCTCGATCTTGGCCAGGCTGTGGCTGGGAGCGACCAGGCGCTCCAGGTCGCCCTCGGGCTGGAAGCGGTTGAGCGCGCTGAGGCCGAAGGTGATGGTCAGGACTGCGGGCACGGTGAGGAAAAAGACCGGGTGCCGGCTCACGCACAAGCCCAGCCTGTGGCAGAACGACTGGAGCCCTCTGCGAAGCACCTGCCGCAGCATCCTCCACCAAATCCAGCTCGCAGGCGCTCCCGGCCGTCTTAAAAAGCACATGTGACATGTGTAAGCGCCGGGCTACCCCCCCTCCCCCGTCCCACCCGCTCCGGGTCTGCCCCTCGCCCCACCGCCGCCGCCGCCGCCTTCCCGCCCCCTCCGCGCTCACCCCTCACCACTCCACCCGGTCTTTCCCCGGCCCCACCTCCATGCGCTCCTACTACTCTTTCAAACACTGCAGCAAGTTGCAGCAGGGCGGGCAGGTACCCACCGCGCGCGCGGGGGCGGGCGGCGGGCGCTGCGGGGGCCCTCTGGCCCACCCCTCCCCGGCCTCCCCACGCCCCGGCCGCCTCCCGCGCCCCCTCTCACCGCATGAGCGGCGATCCCGCGGTCTAGCCCTTCATCCCGGTGCTGCAGTCCCAGGGCCTCCCTCGCTGGAGGCGGTTCCGTGCGGAGCGTCCCACAGATGTGGATTTCCTCTCCGTCCTGGTGGGGTTCCGCGCCTAACTGGAACCATGTGGCTCGGTGTTGTAAGAAGCAGACATGTGCCCCACGAGGGGGGGCGGGAGGAGGGAGAAGAGAAGGGAGGGAGCGGGGGATGCAGGGGGGGCGGCAGCTAAGCTTTTCCTTTTTTAAGAGGCTGACAGTTATTTTTAGAGTTTTGTTTTCCCTCTTCGCTCCCCGCTGGAGTGAATGGAAGAGGAGATGGTGAAGGCGCCGCTGGCCCATTGGAGCGGTGGCGATTAGAGCCTAAGAAGGGGGTTGGGGGGGCGTGGAGGGAGGGACTCGAGGGCTTTTGGCGGAGGCAGCCTTTTCGCCTTTCCGGATTCCCTGTGCTCTCTAATTCAGCTTGTCGGCCCAAGAAAAGGAGCAGAGAAGATGATGCTGCATTTTTAACACACCACAAAGCATGCAAAGGATTTCCTTGCAGCGCCTTCCACGCTGTCATTCCCCAGACTGGACGGCTGCAGCCGAGGCTGCCAGAGACCCCATCTATTGGCGGTGCGTTGGACTCTAGGGATCCTTCCTTGCTCTGGTGATTGGAGAAGAGGCATTTGCCAATAGCAGTCGCCTGTGGCTTAGGGGTGTGTGTGTGTGTGTGTGTGTGTGTGTGTGTGTGTGTGTGTTGGAAGTGAAGGTCCACAGACAATATGTGGTTTCTCATAAAATATTACATTCACTTTCTGTACTTTTGAAGTTTACGACCAAAAGTTCTTAAGGCTTGTTTCAATCTCCTTCCCCCATTTTCCCTTCCACCCCTCATCCCTGAGAACCTGAGAACCTCCATTTTCTCGTGGGAGTGGAACTCCAGAAACAAACGTCTGGGGGCACCCATGACAAAATCTTTGAATAAAGAAGGCGAGATAGGTAGGGGGAAACACATTGGAGTCGACTAATGTATGAAACAGAGTCACCTTCATCACATAGGAAAGAAAACTCCCACCAGGTGCAGTTCCTCCCTCCATACCCAACAATGTGAAGGTGAAGAACCCTTACCTGCAAATCAGATCAATTTCAAAAACTTTAATATTAATAAGTGTGTGTATTGTTATTTTCTACCTGTTGGGGCTCTCACAAATTCACGTTCCAAAAAGAATATGAAGGAATTTTGAGGCCAAATTCTAAAGTTTGATTGTGAACAGGAGATCTACTTTCCAAAGTTTCTGTTCTTTTTGTATTGCCCTAATAGAGAAGATTGAGTTTCAAGAGATGATTCCACTCACACTCTCTTAATCACAATGAAAGGGCCCATCCTTCATTAGATGCTTAGAGATGTACCCATCAATGCATACAAACAAGCCAAAGGACTTATCCGCTTAATTGATGCCTTGATTTTTGCTAATGGTTCAGTTCTTCAGTTAAGAGACCAATGAGACAGCAGACAGCTCAGAAACAGGGTCAATGCTAAAGGTGGTGTTGTTCATAAAATTAAAGAAAAATCTTAGCCTTTTAAAATGGAAAGTGTTTTTGGTGACCATTCAGCTTGAATTCCTACCCAGGGCAGAAATACCTTCTGTAATATCCCCGATGGTTCTCTATCCAGCCCCAAGCTGCAAAATTCTCACATCTGAAGACTCACTAATTTTTCCAGAAATCATTCTGTTGTTAGACAGAGTTTCCTATCTGTTCTCACAACATTCATGGACTAGTTCTCCCTCTCCTTCACCAGGAAGAGTCCCCTTTGCCTCCAACTGTCACTTCATGTAATGCATTCCGTTAGTGCCACGTGATGGGAAATTGTTTTTGGCTATACAACAAAGAGGAAATGTGTCTGTCATCCATTTTCTACATCCTCTTCATTATATTAAGTATATTTGGCCATATCACCTACATGAAATTTTCTAAGAAATAGTTGTTTTGCAAAATATGGAAGAATAGATTTTAGGAATGGATGGTGTTGAGCAAGTTATCTAGCCCATCTTATAGATAAAAACATTTTGTAGATAAAGAACTGTAGAGATTAAGTTACTTCAAGGCTACCGTCAGAGTCATTTGCAGAGCTGACACCAGTGTCTGGTCTTGGTCTCTTGTTTCTGGGCCCAATGCATTTTCCCTGGCAGCTTTGGATTGGCCGCATCACTATACGTCAGAATTGTTTCCTCTCTTCGTACTCTCTCCATTTCCCACATCTCCTTCCCCAATAAATTCAATAGGATTAGAGAAGAATAAACATACCAATAGATAACTGACTAAATAATTTATGATACATCCCTAAGATGTATATAAATATACATTGTTTTAAGATTATAATGACATGAAAATACGTTCACTAAATGTTAAGTGAAAAAAGTACGTACAGTATGAAACCACTTTGAAAAACAGACCCATAGAAAAAAAGATTAAATCTGCATTAAAATGTCTGTTTATTGCAAGATGATAGGATTACAGGTAATTCTTTGAAAGAAAATAACTTCTAAATTTTAGAACAGTTCAGGTTTTGGAAAAGTTGTGAAGATAGTACACAGAGGGCCCTTATACCTCACACCCAGTTCCCTATTATCAATATCTCACATTAGTATGGTACTTTCATGACGATTCATGAACCAGTATTGATACATTATTATTAACTGAAGTCCATACTTTATTCAGATTTCCTGAGTTTTTACTAACATCGTTTTTTGTTCCAGGATCCCATTCTGGACACCACATTGCATTTAGTCATCCTATCTCCTTAGGATCCTCTTGGCTGTGACAGTTCTCAGATTTTCCTTGTTTTTGATGACCTTGACAGATTTGAGGAATGCTGGTCAGATACTTTGTAAAATGTCCCTCAACTGGGAATTGTATGATGTTTTTCTCATGATTAGACTGGAGTAAGAAGTTTTGGGGAGGAAGAACACAGAGGTAAAGTGCCCCTTTCATTACAGCTTATGAAGGGAACATTCTATCAATGGGACTTGTCACTACTAATGTGAATCTTGAATACCCTACCTGAAGTAGCGTTTGTTAGGTTTTTC
Organism: Eubalaena glacialis; assembly: GCF_028564815.1. Taxonomy (NCBI): domain Eukaryota; kingdom Metazoa; phylum Chordata; class Mammalia; order Artiodactyla; family Balaenidae; genus Eubalaena; species Eubalaena glacialis. The sequence goes on along the minus strand of NC_083722.1, from coordinate 28,670,470 downwards.
CACTGTAAAGTTACTCTTCTTCCATCCACCTTTCCGCACTGTCTTTTTTGGAAGAAAATCACTATGTACAGCCTACACTTACGTAGTGGGAGTTATGGTCCTTCCTCCTTGAGACTGGAGTCTCCATAAGTTATTTGGAATTTTTCTGCATGGGATATTTGTCTATTCTATTCTATTCTATTCCATTCATTTGTTCAATATTTTGTATCAATACAGACTCATGGATATTTCTAGATATTTCTTTTATATATTGTGTTATAATTTGATACTACTTTGTTTACTTTGTTGCTCAAATTGTTCTAATTTTGGTCATGAGGAGCGCCTTTGACATATCCCATTATTGTGGGATACCTTTAAAAAATTATTCCTTATTTTCTGGCACTGTAAGATATTCCAGGCTTATCTTGTATCTTTCCTGCCCCAGTCCTAGAATCATCCATTTCTCCAAGGAGCCATGCTTTGTTTTATTGTAGAATGGTAATAGAAACAAAGATCTGGGTGCCATATGTGCTGCTTGCTCTTGGGATGTTATTGCTTCTAAGCCCTCTCAGCTGACAGAGAAAGGAAATACATGGGTCTATACTAATCCCTGTATATGTGTATCTGTATGTAGTTCTTTATGTAACTCTCTGTATCCATATTAAGCTAAATATGAGTTTATACTTATGCCTCTAACTATAATCTATTGCCAGATGGGTAATTGTAGCCTCTTCCTCTTGCTTACCTGTAACCTCCCACTCCAACAGTGAGAAACCAGCTCTGTGGGAAATTTTTAAATCACTTTGCTATAATGAAAACATATTAACTTTTAATTAGAAAAAATGTTTAAGGGAAAGAAGGAAAGCATGGTTTCTTAATTTTGATACTGTAAAAGTTAATGCCAAATACCATTATGGAAGAAAAGAATGGTTTCTTAATTTTGATACTGTTAAAAGCTAATGCCAAATACCATATTGGAAAGATAAATTATATGCTAAAAATAAAGGAAATGTTAGCAATACTCTAGATCAACCTATGGGTTAATTTGCACTAAAACATCAGTGGATACCAATCATGTGATAATTCTAGTGAATCTGATGTAAAATCAAGCTTAATATAAAGCTGAAAGCAGTGCACTTAGGGACCAATCAATAACAACACAATAATCTGTACTGTTTAGTTCATACAGGATTTGCCTTTTCTGATATATCTTAGTCAAGATCAGTCTTCAAGACTTGGAACTAAGTCGGATTTTATCCACTTGTCCTTTTGTAGGATAGGACACCAGAAGTAGGTGAACTTGACACAGAACATCTGAGTTCTAGGTTAGCTCTACAATTTACTCGTGGGTGTTTTGGACAAGACACCCAACTCTCTGAGCCTCAGTTTTTGTTGTTTATAAACTTGAATTATATTAGCCCACTTGTTCACTTCAGTCATATCACTATTCACCAAAACTCTTTAACTCTGGTGTATTAATTAATGCTATAATACTAGCAATTGTAACAAATAAACCTCTAAAACTCAGCAGTGTGAAACAATGAAAGTTTATATCTCATTCAAGGTTAAGAGTCTATTTTGGATATTCCTTCTGAGCAGGAACAGGTAGAACACAGAGACCTGTTTCCATGGGTCACTCATCCGCCTTTAACTCATGGCTTTCAAGGTCATTCCTAAGACCATTTCCTAGCCAGGCAGCTGAAAGGGGGAGAGAGCCTGGAGTAGCACATCTGGAAGGTTTATGGCACAGTCTGGAAAGAGGCATACATCACTTCCTCTTATACGCCTCTGATTAGAACTTAGTCACAAGAGAAGCTGAATAATGCAGGTTAGCTGTGTATCTAGGGAGAAGAGGAAATGGGTATGATGATCATGGTGCCAACTCCCTCACCCCTTTCCTGGATTCTCTTGCCCTCTTTACCCAAGTCCCTGTTATATGTTCAAGGTGAACATCTGGTACCCTTTGTCTTTTCTGCCACTGTCATCTCAAGCAATGCTGGCTTTTGGGTTTTAAGAAAATGCTCTTGGGGCTCCTTCTGTGATGGCTTTAAGGAGTCTGCATTGGATCTTCCACACTTCTTGGTGAGGCCTGTTGTATCCAGGAAGGGCACATCTCAGAGGGAAAGTTTTAGAGGCAATTTGGTCTTTACCATGTTGGATATTTCCAACTGCAACTAGTTTAATAATAAGGATATTTCTTACACATGCATGACAAGATGTCCGGAAGAATGGCAGTTATAGAGCTGGTTAATTTAGGTTCAAGTGTGTCATTAGGAATCCAAGTCCTTTTCCTCATTCTGCTTTGTCCCTCCCTAGAGCATGGGCTCTACGGGCAATACATCCAGGCAAAACAAGAGCCCAGGGAAAAGGAAGCTGCCTCTTTCCTTGCATCTCTCCTAAGAGTGAAGAAGTCTTTCCCAGAAGACCCCCAACAGATTTCCTCGTAAGTCTCATTTATCTAAATCAGTCACTGGTGAGAGGAATGATAACACAGTAATTGGCTTAGACCAATCTGGACTCGGGCTGTGGCTGGGAATGGGGCCAGCGTCCTCTCTGAGCACATCGTCATATGGGAGTTTATGTGGGGTTTATTTTGTTTGTTTTGTTTTAAGCAAAAGTTTCTTTAGAAAGAAGCATGGTGTGATGGCAGGGATGTTTGAATGTGGGGCATCCAGCACTAACTTTGGTGCTGAGTATTTCTGTGTGGAGCAAATTAGTTTCTGGAGACTGTGCTTTCTGAATGGAAAATAGAGCTGTAATCAGACAAAGAAATTTTTCTGGTTTGTAATTTATTTATATTAAAAAGCTTTATAGTGGTATACAAAGGATATTTGATATCTTTAAAATTGCCTTTATTTAAATAGGATAGAGATATACAAGTAGTATTCTCCTAGAAACTCCACTCTCTCTGATCACCGTATCTGTGTGGGATGAAACTGACTGACCCAAGGAGTCCATGCAAATTGTAAGTGAAAATTATAAGTTTAGATAGGATTTGCATTAATTGACAACCTAAAACTTATCATCTATAAAGTTGTGCATCAAATGTGGCTTACAGGTTCAGTCTCATTGCCATGTTGTTGCACCCGGTAAGCTTAAAACCTAAAGTAAACATCATTCTCATTCTAACAGTAAAACATCCACACTACATATTCAAAAACGGAACAAAAGGGTATACACATCCACTTTTATACCGTTTATAAATAAATCATCAGGACTGAATTTTTGCCAGAGCTACTATTTTCCTGTGGTGGAACATGGTTAAAGTTCTGAAGAAGATTTCATGCGGTCAAGCTTCTGCTTTTGTATTAATCATTAGTTAGTCTGTCCTCCTGCTTAACTATTGTATCACCTTGGTCAGATCATTAAATGTCCATATGCCTTAGATTTATATCTGTAAACTAATACAATTAGAATTGAGCTAAAGTGATGTTAATTTCACTCCAGGTTTGATGCCATGATCTTCTGGAACTTAAGCTCATGGGGTTCATTTGCTAGGTTTGCTACATCTTAACAAGCGTAACCTCTGATTCCCTACTAAGTCTCAGCTTCCCTTTCCTGGTTACTATTTACACAGTATCAAACACAGAACCTCTGAGGGTTGGGAGTGGCCCAGTACCAAGGAGACCACAAGCTTTGCTTTGGGTCTGGAAAAAGATAGAGGCTGGAAAAGTACTTGGAATATTGTGGCCACAGGGGAGTAGCTGGACTGAAGATTAAGAACTGCCTGCCAAGGTACAGTATAGTGCAGAGTCTTATTGGATCAAGGCACAAAGATGGTGTGCTGCTTTGTACACAATTTTCAATCACTTAAATAAACATTTTCTAATTTAGGTAGAAGTAGGCCACACTTTTTCTTTTAAACCATTTTTAAATTTAATTTTGTTTTTTCTTTTAAAATCCAAATGTAGTACAGGTCAATCAGTTTTGCTCTACAAAAATTGAAGGGTTTTCTACACATTTTCCCTTCCTTCCTTACTTTCCTCTCTTTTTCCCTCCTTCCCTTTCTTCCAATAGGAATTCTTTTTTCTCAAATATTCCTAGGAAGGCCTTCTGCAAATTATTCTAAAAAATCTCTCTCTTTCTTCCAGATGAACTCAGGAGGATATTTCTTTCATATTATTTGTTACAAAGTTATACATTTTCCAAAAAGCTTGTGCTTATATTCAAAATGGGTTGTTGGTTACCAAACTGGGCTTTTGGTGGTGTTACTGCACCCAGGGAGAATCCTGTTCTTAAAGGAGCAGTGCTCAGTAATTACTGTGTGCATCACTTTCAGGCCTGACCATGAAAATGCCTCCTATTCCCTGATAGGGCAGTTCTCTCATGAGATCCTGACAAAATAATTTTGTGAAGCCATTTGCTGAGTGGAGGAAGGCATCATACTTGCCAGGGAAGAGATATTCTACTAGGGAAACAGTAGGGATGTTGCCCCTGGATAGAGCTCCACCTTTATTACTGCCTCATCAGAGAGCAAGCAACATAGATGCCACTGTAAAGAAAACAGCAACTGATGACAACAACACTCCCTGTCTCTGGTAACAGTGTTACCCACCAGGGTTCTGGCCTTACCCAAGGAATAGAAATTGACTAGAGGCCCCACAAGAAATTCAGGCAAGGCTTTATTGGGGTGCCTGCTGCAGCAGGGGGGAGTGAGAACAAACAACAGGTTCCTTCACTTGCTCTTTCAGTGGCGGGGGCAGGTCGAGCTGATTCCTTATAAGGGGTGACGGTAGGGGTGTGTCCAGGGGTCAGGCCAGAGGGGTGTCTTAGCTGGTTTACTATCCCTTAGCTGGTGGTGTGTGCAGGGGGCATGCTCAGTACCCTGTTTTTGCTCAAGGTTCTTCAAGAGTGGCAACTGGGTTTTTTGGTTTCTTTGTATCTTTTGGGTCCAGAATTTGCCCCAACTGCGCATGCACACAGTTTTTTTTTTTTTTTTTTTTAACATCTTTATTGGGGTATAATTGCTTTACAATGGTGTATTAGTTTCTGCTGTATAACAAAGTGAATCATCTATACATATACATATATTCCCATATCTCCTCCCTCTTGTGTCTCCCTCCCACCCGCCCTATCCCACCCCTCTAGGTGGTCACAAAGCACCGAGCTGATCTCCCTGTGCTATACAGCTGCTTCCCACTAGCTATCTATTTTACATCTGGTAGTGTATGTATGTCCATGCCACTCTCTAACTTTGTCCCAGCTTACCCTTCCCCCTCCTCCATGTCCTCAAGTCCATTCTCTATGTCTGTGTCTTTATTCCTGTCTTGCCCCTAGGTTCTTCAGAACCTTTTTTTTTTTTTTTTTTTTTAGATTCCATATATATGTGTTAGCATACGGTATTTGTTTTTCTCTTTCTGACTTACTTCACTCTGTATGACAGACTCTAGGTCCATCCACCTCACTACAAATAACTCAATTTCGTTTCTTTTTATGGTTGAGTAATATTCCATTGTATATATGTGCCACATCTTCTTTATCCATTCATCTGTCAATGGACACTTAGGTTGCTTCCATGTCCTGGCTATTGTAAATAGGGTTGCAATGAACATTGTGGTACATGACTCTTTTTGAATTATGGTTTTCTCAGGGTACATGCCCAGTAGTGGGATTGCTGGGTCATATGGTAGTTCTATTTTTAGTTTTTTGAGGAACCTCCATACTGTTCTCCATAGTGGCTGTATCAATTTACATTCCCACCAACAGTGCAAGAGGGTTCCCTTTTCTCCCAGCATTTCACCCTCTCCAGCATTTATTGTTTATAGATTTTTTGATGATGGCCATTCTGACTGGTGATACCTCACTGCACTTTTGATTTGCATTTCTCTAATGATTAGTGATGTTGAGCATCATTTCATGTGTTTGTTGGCAATCTGTATATCCTTTGTATGGAAACACAAAAGACCCCGAATAGCCAAAGCAATCTTGAGAAAGAAAAACGGAGCTGGAGGAATCAGGCTCCCAGACTTCAGACTATACTACAAAGCTACAGTAATCAAGACAGTATGGTACTGGCACAAAAACAGAAATATAGATCAGTGGAACAGGACAGAAAGCCCAGAGATAAACCCACGCACATATGGTCACTTTATCTTTGATAAAGGAGGCAAGAATATACAATGGAGAAAAGACAGCCTCTTCAATAAGTGGTCCTGGGAAAACTGTATAGCTACTTGGAAAAGAATGAAATTAGAACACTCCCTGACACCATACACAAAAATAAACTCAAAATGGATTAAAGACCTAAATGTAAGGCCAGACACTATAAAACTCTTAGAGGAAAACATAGGTAGAACACTCCATGACATAAATCACAGCAAGATCCTTTTTGACCCACCTCCTAGAGAAATGGAAATAAAAACACAAATAAACAAATGGGACCTAATGAAACTTAAAAGCTTTTGCACAGCAAAGGAAACCATAAACAAGATGAAAAGACAACCCTCAGAATGGGAGAAAATATTTGCAAACGAAGCAATTGACAAAGGATTAATCTCCAAAATATACAAGCAGCTCATGCAGCTCAATATCAAAAAACCAAAGAACCCAATCCAAAAATGAGAAGACCTAAACAGACATTTCTCCAAAGAAGATATACAGATTGCCAACACGCAGTTATTTTTAGTCCCATACAGTTTCTTTGTATTTTGTTGCTTGAGGAGAGGTGTTTCCAGGTACAAGCATTGCAGCACTGCAGCAAAGGGTCCCAGGTCGCAGCCTGTCTCAACAGCAGCCCTTGCCCCACAGGTAGAAGAGAAAGACAGAGGTAAATAGTGAGAAGGAGACTTTGCAAGGGAGTGGTACACAGGGGGTAGTCTACCCCAGCAGAAAGGAGGATTTTACCACTGACATTGTTTAGAATGACAGCACATGGTGATAATAATAAGCAGACCAGACTTTAGTCAGTCTTACTATTTCTTTAAATTTTCTACAGCCAGTGCTATTACTGCCTACACTTGAGATGGAGGGCTTCCACTGCTCTGTCCTCTCCCCATACCTGGTAAACCACTGCTCCCAGGAGTTGCAACTGTGATTTCTGAGCAAGTCCCTAATCTGCATATTCAATACTGCATATTGTTGAAAATGTGTGGGTGGAACACTGTAACATGAAAGACCTAGTTGGTCTACTCAATGATTATAACCCCTGTCCCTTGGATGACTCCCCATCTCCCCACCTCTCAGAATGGTGTGGAAATTGAGAGGAGAGACATGGAAGAACCTAGCTCCTGGTGCAGCAGAACCTGCATATGACTTGATTTCAAATAGAGTTTTCATGCTGGGGAAAACAGATTTCTTCAGAAAAAAATATAAGTGAAATGGCATTAGACATCAGACAAACTCAAACTCTTTAGAAGCGTGTTTGACATTCAAAAATTTGGTCTTCATCCTGTCAAACAAAGTGAGGAATTCCACTGTGACCTTTAGGAAATTTTCAGCCTTTTAGCCAGGAAAAGCAGTGTAAACAAAATGAATTCATATTCAAATGGAAAAATAAAAAAGTTTCATATGACCGTTCACCTGTTCTACATAAACAACAATGTATGTCCACAAAACATGTAGCCTAAACAGCTGGAAATTTAGTTATCTTGTTGACATAGATCAGATCAATAGATGTTTATAGAAACTGTGATGAAACCTCTTTCTGTGAGCCCTCATCTTTGGCAAAGTGCCCCTCCTTTGCCGTGCAGCTATAAAATTTAGTGCAGTCTTTCCTCTACCATATTGAAATAATTGGTATCTCCCTCCTACATAGACTGCAGTCTTCATGAGGGAAATGCATATTACCCTCTGGTCTTGCACCCTCACTTTCTAACAGGATGGCTGGCATATAATAACCAGATAGTAATAAAATAGTCACTGAACTCAATCCAGAATGGCTCTCCTGATGTAAGAAAAACACAGAAGGAACTAAGGAAGGTAAGACAAGTATACTTGTCACTAAGGATAAGACACAACGCACAACATTTGATCCAGAGATGTGGTCCTTGTGGCTGATGACATGGGTGTGTACTCCTGTTCAACTGTGTCCATTGTCCATTTTCCTTTTGTTCCCAAGTATCTCTTTGTTTGGCCCTCCTAGCTGCCCTGTCACCAGCCTCAGCTCTCCTGGCTTTATCAGATGTCTGAGTCTTGGAGCTTACCTTTCTTTTTTTCAGCACTGTGCTTTTCTGATAACTTTTTCTCTTTTGGTGATTTTCATAATCTAAACAATTCATTACAGCTGCAGTGTACATTCAAGCTCAGGAGTGGCAAAAGATGAGGCTGAAGGAATGAGCAGGGGAAGAACATGAAGAAGCTTAGAAACTAGGTTCATTCACACACTGACTGAAGAGTTACTGAATAACAAAAATGCGCAAAACCTCCCATGCAAACTGGACAGGATGGCTACTTTCACCCAGAGCTTACATTGTAGGGGGAGCAAAAGAGCTGGAGCCTCTTACTCAGAGCAATGTAGGGGCTACTGAAGTGTTACAGGAACAGACTGGGTTTCAGATCACAGCTCTGCTACAGTGTAGACAGGGAACTGGATGGTGTAAGAGTGAAGACTGGTTGTTCCTTTAGGAAGCCAAAGCAGTTATTTGAGCTGATGACATTCTGGACCAAGGTAATAAGGACAGGGATGGTGAGAAATGAAAGGATTTGAGAGTCCCTTACAGGTGAAAATAGATATAATTTGGTGCTGGATTAAATGTCTATGTGTACACTGAAAACAGAGAGTATACCTCCTCGATGTACCTACAAAAGATAAGCATAAAAGCAATGGCAGTATCTTTTCTCCTTTCAGTTTTACAGGTCATGGCCGTACACATAATAGATACCTGGACTCTGGATAGACACATCTGGTTCAAATCCCTCAAATCCCTTCTCTGCCTCCTTCTAGTGGTATTACCTTGGCCAAGATATTTAATAACCACTCTAAGTTTTAGCCTTTTCATCTGTAACAGTGGGATAATAAAAGTTCACAAGTCAGATGCTAGTGTGCACATTAACTGGAATACTGAATGTAAATATTCAAATACATTAATACAAGAATGCATGTTATGTTGTTATATGACAAGTATTAGATGTGCTTCTTGCCTTCAAATATTTATGCAAGGGGAAAGGAATTACATAATTACTTGGAAGTAAAACATAATTAAATTAATTTGTGTATATTTAAAAGCTGTACCTAAGTATATATATAGATAGATTTAGATATTATTTATATGATTGCAGATACTTAAAAGGAAGTAGTTTAACGGGAGAAGTTTACAGTAATAGGCAGAGAACCTTAGCTATGTTGAATGTTTACTGTATGCTAAATATTATGCTTCTTTATTTTTTTAATAAATTTATTTATTTATTATTTATTTATTTTTGGCTGCGTTGGGTCTTTGTTGCCGTGCACGAGCTTCCTCTAGTTGTCGTGGGCAGGGCTACTCTTCGTTTTGCGGTGCGCAGGCTTCTTATTACGGTGGCTTCTCTCACTGAGGCGGATGGGCTCTAGGCTCTCAGGCTTCAGTAATCTTGGCTCGCGGGCTCTAGAGCGCAGGCTCAGGAGTTGTGGTGCACAGGCTTAGTTGTTCCACGGCATGTGGGATCTTCCCCGGCCAGGGATCGAACCTGTGTCCCCTGCATTGCAGGCGGATTCTTAACCACTGCGCCACCAAGGAAGTACCTATGATAGTTACTTTATAGTCATTATTTAATTAATTATTAAAGAATCCTGTGACGTAGATTATCACTTACTCAGTATTACAGACACTAGAACTGAGGTCTGCAGGGCTAGGAATTACCGGGATTTGAAATCAGGCTAGCCAACTATAAAGTGCACGCTTACTCTGATACTCGGACTGCTGAGTAGAATTTTCTGTGTTCTTAGTGTATACTGGATTTTTCCTTGTTTAGAAAAATTGCCTATCTATTGACTTCTTCTTGCTTTGCCTCCCTGTGTATACAAGGGATATAGTCTACCATCTGTGTCAGATTTGTCCTGGGGAAAAAAAGACCTTCGCTTAATGATTTCCCTTCTCTTGGTGGGAAGGGAGGGCTTTCTACAACCATCAGAATTCAGGACTCTTCTCTTCAGGAAATGAGTGTAGAGGGAAGACTGTAGAACATGCTGGACAAAAGGAAAAATGTGACCTACAAAATATTGTTTTCAGGTCCTGTGAGATTCCATTCAATTTATGTTTCTTTCACTTAAGCTCTGGCCTATTTGGTCAAAGGGAGCAAATTTAGTAATTAGTTCTACTCTCAATTCCTCAGTCATTTCTGTTTTGTGGAGTATAATGATTTCCTGAGGAAAGGACAGCCTCCACGGCACATTTCTTAAAAGAAGAAAACACACACACACACACACACGTATGCATAATTCCCTATTTTTATACTTTTATCAAAGTAAAATCAAATAGTACACAGACCTTATAAGGAAAAGCAAGGCTCCCTGCTCTAAAACTTCCCACTCTCAGTCCCACTACTGAGAAACAACTGTCATTGTTTTTTTAACCCTTTCTTCTGGAAGATTTCTCTAAACCTCTAAACAATAGTTGTAGAGCTCTATTTCAGGATTAACCATTTTAGACTGAAGTCTTTTTCTATTGCTTCTTTTAATGTGCCCACAAAATTAAGTCAATTATTTTTATACAAATAGCTTATAATTATAGTTACCTCTTAAAAATATTATAAATACGCATTATTAAAAACATTAAATTGCATATAGTCAATGATGATAAAAAGAGCTGCATTTATTATAATATAATTTTAGTACCGAATGGGTTTACTCATTTATTTAACCATCCTCCTATTGATACATACTTGGCTTAGCTACAGATTCTGGCCTTTATAAATGATGCTGAATAAGCAAAAAGTGTTGCTAAATTTGAGCACACACATACATAATTTCCTAGGAAAAATTCCTGTTAAAATAGTTTCTAGCACAGCTTTATGTTTGTTTTTGTCTTTTTGGTTTTAGTTATTGAAACGTACTGTTAAACTTCCTTCCAAAAAGTCTATGCCAATTTATTTTTCCATTAGTACAAGGATCAACAAACATTTTCTGTAAAGGACCAGGTAGTAAATATTTTAAGCTTATGGGCCAAAGGCAAAACTGAGGATATTAGGTAAGTGTTTATATAATAAGAGAGAAACACAAATTCCCATACATTTTTAATTAATGAAGTTCAAAATATAATAATAAGAATAAAAATAAAGTACAATTTTTTGTAACAGATCTGCTAATGAAAAAAATAGATTTCTTTTTGGGCAGTAACATTTTGCTTAGTTATATATGTTAGGCAGAATAATAACCCTACAAATATGTCCACATCCTAGTCCTTGGATCCTTTACATATGTTATATAGCAAAAGGGAAGCTGTAGATATAATTGAGATTATGAGTGTTAAAATAGGGAGATTAGCTTGGGTTATTCATGTAGGTTTAATTTAATCAAATGAGCTCTTAAAAGCAGAGAGAATGCTCTCAGGCTGAAGACAGAGAGATGCAGTGGAAGAAGTCATAGAGATTAGAAGCATGAGAAGGACTTGACCCACAGTTGGTCGAGGGGCCACATGGAAAGCATGAGAAAGATCATGGGGAGTATCTAGGAGCAAAGATTGGCCCCTGGCCAACAGTCAGCAAGGAAATGAGGGCCTCAGTTCTACAACCATAAGGAACTTAATTCATCCAACAACCTGAATGAAATTATAAGTAGAATCATTCCCGGAGCCTCCAGAAAGGAACACAGTTTTGCAGACACCATGATGTTGGCTTTGTGAGACTTTAAGAAGAGCCATGCTGTAACTCAGACTTCTGACTTACAAAACTGTAAGATAAAAAATGGGTATTCTTGGGCTTCCCTGGTGGCGCAGTGGTTGAGAATCTGCCAATGCAGGGGACACGGGTTCGAGCCCCGGTCTGGGAAGATCCCACATGCCGCTGAGCAACTGGGCCCGTGAGCCACAATTACTGAGCCTGCGCGTCTGGAGCCTGTGCTCCGCAACAAGAGAGGCCGCGATAGTGAGAGGCCCGCGCACCGCGATGAAGAGTGGCCCCCGCTTGCCACAACTAGAGAAAGCCCTCACACAGAAACGAAGACCCAACACAGCCATAAATAAATAAATAAATAAATATTTAAAAAAGGGTATTCTTTTTAAGCCACTAAGTTGTGGTAATTAGTTATAGCAGTGACCGAAAACTCACAACATTGGGGTTTCAACTTTTGTGTGCTCTATCATCAAAACTGGTTGCAAATGTCCATCTGTCAATGTTGATCTGAAATGAGATTTTGTATATATCATCTATGAAATGTATTTTCACACAGGTAGGTACTGCCAAATACTGTTAACAATCCAAAAACATACGGTTTTTTAAAAAAATAATTAATTAATTAATTTAGGCTGTGCTGGGTCTTAGTTGCAGCACGCAGGATCTAGTTCCCTGACCAGGGGTTGAACCCGGGCCCCCTGCATTGGAAGCGTGGAGTCTTACCCCCTGGACCACCAGGGAAGTCCCACAAACATATGATTTTTATTCTTTTTATTTTTTTGGATTCCTTTTATTTCTTTTCTTTTTTTTTTAACATCTTCATTGGAGTATAATTGCTCTACAATGGTGTGTTAGTTTCTGCTTTATAAGAAAGTGAATCAGCCATACATATACATATATACCCATAACTCTTCCCTCTTGCGTCTCCCTCCCACCCTCCCTATCCCACCCCTCTAGGTGGTCACAAAGCACCAAGCTGATCTCCCTGTGCTATGCAGCTGCTTCCCACTAGCTATCTATTTTACATTTGGTAGTATATATAAGTCCATGCCACTCTCTCACTTCGTCCCAGCTTACCCTTCCCCCTCCCCGTGTCCTCAAGTCCATACATATGATTTTTAATTGAACATATTCATCTCTTGGAAGGAATTTGTGGATTCTATTAGATTCTCTTCTTAATGTTTGCCTTTTAACATGCCATTGCATTGCAGATTAACCACTTCCAATGAAGGTTCGGTGGAAGCTCCTCAGTTGTACAGTTAAATTGATCTCAAAATATGGAAATTCCCTTGCACTTTCATCAAGGTCAGACAAAGGCTGCTGTAATTGTAGTTTTAGCTCAGAACTGTAATTTAGCCCACGACCAATCTGTCTAAGAATGGAGATCTAGCTTGTTGTTTTAACTTTTGACAGCATAAGACATAAAAATAAGTTTGATATTACTTGTGATTCAACAACATCAGTTGCTGTGCAAATGACCATACTGAAGCATACATTTCACATATAAGCATTCTTCTGCCTTTCTTCATGTTCATTAAGAAACATCAAGTTAGCAGCAAAAGCTAATTTCAAAGCTGCTCAGGATTTGATAACAGTGGTTAAGAGAAGTTCTCCTCATTCAGAAAAATTTTATTCTTGGTCCTGAATTCAAAATCATCCAGCTGACAATGGTTAAGTTCTCAAGAGTGACTGAAGTTCACTGTTGACATCACTGGTTCAGTAACACCAGATAGAGTCAAATATTTCATGCAAAGTGCCTGCTAATGAATAATATAGGGAATAACCTTAAGCATTAAACACTTGGATTCTTCACAAGTTATATGAATTAAAAAAAAAATAAGCCCTTTTCTGCTCCACACAGGTTTTTACCACCATCAATGATAACACATCTTATCAGATTCCACTTCAGGTTGTACTGAATTAGTTTTTCTCAGCTTCCTTGAAAATATTCTCACCTACGTTTATTCCACACAGATTAGTCATGGAGGATAATTCTTCAGTAATTTCAAACTCATCACTGACTTCTTTGATAAGCAACAACCGACTAGCATTGGTAAGGAAAGCCACTCAAGATCATTTGCCTTGTTTTTAATTGACTATTAATGTCACTCTCAATGTTTTCAACTCTTTGAGAAACTGTTCTTGTCAAATAGTTGATAGTCTTAATTACTTTCTCTCATTACATTCTTCAATTGCTAAGTCAACATTGGTAAATGGATTTCTTGCTTGGCTAATAAATGACCTTCTGAGAAATTTCATTGCAACCTCATTTTTGTTTTTGTTTTTATTTTTGTGAAGAAATTTGTTGTGATTAGTTATTCCATTTAGATTTTTCTACTTTATCTGATTGTTGTTTTCCCATGAGTTGGAGATGTGATATGAGTGCATAGTCTGAAAATATCAACATTTATTTGGCACTGCTATAGTATCATTGTTTAATAAAAAAGACATTTTTAATCTAATTTGATAATGAAATAATCCATAATCCACTGTACCATTAGACTGCAGTACTCAAAGTCCACTCTGTTCTACTTTTCTTATTTTGACATGATATGCAATGGTAATAAAATAAATGTTGTGGTACAGTGATATGCATGGCACCAGAAATGTTGTAGAATTAGAACTGTCACTGTGATTTTGTAGTGAACCAAGCAACGGTGCAAAGCATAAGAGTGCAACATATGGTCTGTGTCACAGCTGCTCAACTACACGGTTGGAGCATGGAAACAGCCGTAGGCAATGTGTAAATGAATGGGTGTGGCTGAGTTCTAATAAAAATTTAATTAAGGACACTAACATTTGAATTTTATATAGTTTTCATCTGCCACAAATAATTATTTTTCTTTTGATTTTTCTTTTACTTCAATAATGTAAAAGGAAAAGCCCGCCCTTAACTCGTAATCCATAAAAAAAGAGAAGTCGAGATTTGGCCTTAGGGCTGTAGTTTGCAGACCCTTGTACCAGAAGAATATCCTTTAATAAAAGATCAAAATTTCAAATAAACTTAAATCACTAAATATTCACCATTTATTTTTTTTAAAATATACTTCAGTGAAAATATAGTAGGGGAGAACGGGGAGCGTGGAGGTGAAAGGGGAAGGACATTGACTTATTTCTCAGGGCAAGTCTGCTTACAGATGAACTAATGAACTAAGAATTCTGTGTCACTATGAGGAGATGGCAGTAGAATAATGTGAATGAAAAGTGACATTTGGATTTTTTTCCCTTTAACTTTTTCAATTTTACTTGGGGGGAATGCTTCAGATTAAGAAAGTGAGAATGTCTACAGAGAAAAACAACACATGCAGAAGGAATAAAACATTCCCACCACAACTCTCTACAGTTACTATGTTTTGTTTTATTTTTATCATCTGCACAAATGATAACATTTGTCCTAGATTTTTGTTATCCCTGTTCTTTTTTAACAGTGCAAATAAGAATTCCTTTACATCAATATTCTCATTATCTAAAAGAGTAAATAAGAAGAATCCCTTTATCTTAATATTCTAAGCTTTTGCTTCTCTTAATTTTCAAAATTTTATTGTAAATACAAAAGAGCTGTTTGTACCAAAGTAGACTATAAGCAGAGATGGACCAGCTCAGTATTTAAAGCATTGAAATGGAAGACATGGAGGCTACTCCCAACTCTACTCCCATCACTTGCCCGCCTGTCCAGCCACCTCCTTCCTAGGCCTGTCTATCTGTGTAGAGATGTGACACAGCATTTGTTTCAGGACAGGACTAGCCCCAGCCTAGAAAAATTGTGAAATGGGATTGGTGTTTGTCCCTCGTGACCACCTTCAGTGCTTCCCTCCTCTGACCTATTTGATATTTTCAGAAGTCCCAGTACCCAGAGTCTCATATTTAGTACTTCTTGTTTTCATGCCCTGTGACAGGTACTCAGACCAGTACCTTTATGCTTTTAGGTGATACAATACCAAGTTTGATAAACCAAGTTGTGCTATCATAATACCTCTTATTAATAAAGCAATTATAATGCTAATGATCTTAATCATAATAATTAACATTTATGGCATCCTTACTAAGAGCCAGGGCCTTTGCATGCACTGTTTTATTTAATCCTCAAAAGTGCTGGGTGGGTGGTATTCATTGCTATAGGGTTCTAGATGAATTAATTGAGGCTCCAAGAGGATAAATGACTTTCTTAAGTTCTCATAAGCACTAGATGG
The DNA here is from genome assembly GCF_028564815.1 of Eubalaena glacialis. NCBI lineage: Eukaryota > Metazoa > Chordata > Mammalia > Artiodactyla > Balaenidae > Eubalaena > Eubalaena glacialis. The sequence goes on along the minus strand of NC_083722.1, from coordinate 28,654,556 downwards.
CAGAGCCTAGATTCAAATCCAGATGTTTTTTGTTCCAAAGCCTATATATAGATTCTAAAGAGAAAGCTGATGAGGCAAATGAAAAAGTCATAACTATCTAAAAAGAATTAGCCTGCTATTGTGTGAGCTGTCATTTCCTTTAGCTCTCAATTATTAATGAGTTAGGCAGCCAAGACAAGGGTCAATTATAATGTTTATGTATCTCTATTTTAAATGAAACCATTATGCGGTAGCCTCTTAAGTTAAATCTCAGATAAAGTGGGCAATATACAGAATATATTAATGTAAGAGCAACTTAGATAAAATATAAATGTTATTTTACAATATACAACCCAGCTGGCTGCACTAAATTGAGGGTATAACCACTAATTATATTTACTTCAAAACCAAAATAATATTTTGTGTGGACATGTTAAGTTACAACACTGTCAATAGGAAACTCAGGATCATAGATTCCTTGTCCTTTCTTGTAGAACTTTTACAGGAAAGCATCCAGCATTTCGTTGTTCTGATAAAACACAAAATAATACTCTGTATTTTTTAGAAGTCTCTACTGATAGCATTTTGGTGTGCCCCATTTGGAAGGGTGGGCCTCTTCAGTCAGCACTAATTGATTTACCTCACTTAGCATAGTTTAGCTGCTCAAAAAAATATGTCGATTTGATTTAAGAAAACCTATTTCATGAAAACCCCAAGTTCTAAAATAGGTAAGTGATTTATAGTTTCTAGTGCCTCCTTTCTTCATAAAAAGCAATTGACTTTTTGGCCTCTGTTTAAATCATCATCAATTGATTGTGTTAAAGATGACTATGGAATAGATCAAACAAAAGCAATGCATGAAATAAACACTCATAAGTCTGGGTGGTTGTGTAAATGTGAATGTGAGTTGTTGAAGATGATTTATTATTTCAAAGCCGTGAGCAAAAATCCAGCAAAGTCCAACATATCGTGTAAGAATATCACTAAGTGTTTGAGGAACTAAAGGGCTCTGTGGTTTTAGTGCAGTGGAAATGTACATATGTCACAAAGTCAAAGGGACCTGTATTTTTTCCCAATGTGTAGGCTTTGCCCAGATCTCTGAGTTAAAGAAAAATGCGTAAACATCACTCTGATGTAACGTTGCCTGTGTTGAAGACAAATGTATACTGATGCCATAATGTGGTGAGGTCAATAGTAGCAAGGCCAGATAAGGTAGAAATTCCCAGAAGATTAATAGTAATCAAATGATGGTAATGACAGCTGAACAATTTACAATGTACTTACTCTAGGACAGACATAGTTTTAAGGATGTTCTAAATATTATTTATTTAATACTTTCCATAATATTGGACTCTGAGACTCTGGGAAGTTATGGTCACTAATTAAGTGGTAAATTGGGTATATAAAGGCTATGAGTCTGTCTCCGTAAACCAAGAAGAATCACAGTTAGCTATACCTATGTAGAACTTATTGTTTTAGCAGATTCTAATGATTGGTAATAAAATACTAACACATTTTTAAATGTAGTTAACCATACAGTCATTGTAAAGACAACCAGCAATCATATTCATATAAGATGTGATGAATCTTTTGAGAATGAACATTTAGAGTACTGGTTTAATTTTGTCACTCATTGTCATAATCCCCACTGTTGAACTGTACTCGTGTAAGATTTTGCACATTTTGTTCTTAAATTTAAATTCCCTTAATCAGCTCTTTATATAGAGTACATTATCTCATTCAGCAGGTTGAGAATAATCTTTTCATTGGGCAGCATTCAATGCATTTATCAATTGCATTACAAATTCTTATTCCCAATGTTATAAACTGCAGTTCTATGTCTCATGTGTTTCTCATTCTGTTGATTATTGTTAATTGTTCACATCCTGCACCACCACATGATTACTTTACCTCTCTTTTCATTTCTATTTGTTCTCTTTCTTTAATATTATCCATCTGCCTTCTTTGGTACAGAAGTTTTAGTTGAAGAGTCAATTTGATGTATCTTTTAATGTTTCATCACTATTTTTCTGTAGTTTCTCAGAGCTATTTCATACATTTTAATACTTCTTGGTATAGTAACCTTTGATTTAGTTAATAAATATTTAGAACCTATACTGTTATTATAAAAAATAATTAATGTCCGTTTGAAGTTAAAATAGGTCATTTAATGTTAGTTACAATTCCAAACTTAATTATGAATAATGTTAAATAAATATGCATTCACAAATGCACACAATTTTATAAACAGTCACTACTTACCTGCTATCTTTTGTGTCAATATTGATAAATTAACAAGAGTTGTTTTACATGATCATTGGGTATTTGACTGAAGAGAAAGTCATTCCCAGGGAAGCTTATAAAAACCTTGCTCCTCCATAGAGAATAGCTGCTATCAGCTGGGCACTTTACAGGCTGCTTAACTTATGTTGTCTCTAATCCTCACAGCAGTCCTGCCAAGCAGGTATTTTTAGTGCCATTTTGCAGCAGGCTCAGAGCGGTCATCCTGCTAATGATTATCTGTGCTAGGACTTGAGCTGAGAACAGCCTGATTTAAAGGCATATCATTTTTCCACATTAGGCTACAAAAAAATCTCAGGAGAAAAAATAATTATTCCATGAGAAAATCAGGCTGCCGAGGGCTGCAGAATCTCTATCCCTTGTCATCTGTCCATGCGTGGGGCTGGCCACTCAATAGTGCAGACCATACATCAAAATATAGAATGAGCATTGGTAGCCAGCTAGAATCCATAGATGTTCAAATAACTAAAAAAAAGTCATGTGTAATATTCATCAGCTATCCCACTTCAGTCTTGACTTAGCTTCATTCTTTTTTTTTTAAAAATTATATGTATTTTATTTTATTTTATTTTTTAAATTTATTTATTTTATTTATTTATGGCTGTGTTGGGTCTTCGTTTCTGTGTGAGGGCTTTCTCTAGTTGTGGCAAGCGGGGGCCACTCTTCATCGCGGTGCGCGGGCCTCTCACTATCGTGGCCTCTCTTGTTGCGGAGCACAGGCTCCAGACGCGCAGGCTCAGTAGTTGTGGCTCACGGGCCTAGTTGCTCCGCGGCATGTGGGATCTTCCCAGACCAGGGCTCGAACCCGTGTCCCCTGCACCGGCAGGCAGATTCTCAACCACTGCGCCACCAGGGAAGCCCTAGCTTCATTCTTGACAGAGGTAAAGTTACAATAGTGTTCAGTCATCCTTTAAAAGAGCATGCACCCTAGTATTAAATATAGTTAATTTTTCACAGCTTTTAATTCACACCAAAAATTTCATTGCACACTTATTATATAAACAAGTGTCTAGCATAACCAGTTTTTTCTATTAAAATTTCTTTAAAAGTCTGCAGTAAGCAATATTATGAAAGTTTACCATCTCTTGGTTTTATGGTATCCAACAGCAAGTTAAATCTGGACAAAATTACCATAATTTAGGATAACTGAGGTGAGGGAAAATATGGAGAAACAAAATCTTTATATTTTAGCATATTTTAGTTACCTTAATGTTTTTTTTATTATTGAAAATAGTTGATCTACAATATTATATTAGTTTCAGGTGAGCTATGTAGTGATTCAACATTTACATACATTATGAAATGATCACCACATTAAGTCTAGTGACCATCTGTCCCCACATGAAGTTATTACAATATTATTGACCATATTACTTATGCTGTATATTATATCCCCGTGGCTTATTTATTTTATAATTACAAGTTTCTACCTGTTAATCCACTTCACCTATTTCACCCAAACCCTCACTGCTCTCCGCTCTGGCAACCACCTGTTAGATCTGTTTATCTGTAAGTCTGTTTTTTTCATTTTGTTTTGTTTGCTTGGTTTGGTTTTTACATTCCAAATTTACATGAGACCATACGGCATTTGTTTTTCTTTGTCTAAATTATTTCACTTAGTATGATATCCTTTAGATCCATCCATGTTGTAGCAGATGACAAGATTTTATTTTTTTACGGCTGAGTAATAATTCCATTATATATATATGACATCTTTATCCATTTATCTGTTGATGGACACTTGGGTTGCTTTCATATCTTGGCTATTGTAAATAATGCTGCTATGAGCATTGGGGTGTATATATCTTTTTGAATTAGTGTTTTTGTTTTCTTCGGGTAAATACCCAGAAGTGAAATTCCCGGATCATATGGTAGTTCTATTCTTAATTTGTTGAGGAAGCTCCATACTGTTCTCCATAGCATTTGCACCAATTTACATCCCACCAACAGTGGGATGCTTACCAGTGCCAGTATCATCAAGGTAGAACAAGCTCCCCAAAATGGCTGCCACCAGCATCTCCGTCCCCAGGAGGAGTCCCAGTTGCCTCCTGCCTCTCTGGGAAGCTCTCCAAGATTAGCAAGTGGGTCTGACCCAGTCGCCTTTCAAACTACTGCCTCTGTGCTTAGACTTGGAGCATATGACATTTTCCACATGCTCTTTGAGAGCATAGTCTCTGTTTCCTATAGCCCTCCAGCTTTCCCAAACCTAAGCCCCACTGGTTTTCAAAGCCAGATGTTCTGGGAGCTCATCTTCCTGATGTAGGACCCCCAGGCTTGGGAGCCTGATGCAGGGCTCGGACCTCTTGCTTCTTGCTCCTTGGGGAGTACCTCTGTGGTTTGATATCTCTTTAGTTTAAGCATCACTAATCTGGGGTTGTGGGTCCTGACTATACCGTGTCTCCACTCCTCCAACCCATCTTGTTGTGGCTCCTCCTTTATATCTTTAGTTGTGGAAATCTTTTCTGCTAATCTTCAGGTTATTCTTATAGATAGTTGCTCTGTAAGTGGTTATAATTTTGGTGTGCCTGTGGGAGAAGGTGAGCACAAGGTCTTCCTACACTGCCATCTTGGGGAAGACCTCTACTCACTTTAATCTTTTAAAATTTTTGTAGCTTTTACTCTCCTTTACCTAAAACAAAAGCACTACTTTTTTTTTATTGTTCAACATCTGGTGATGGCAATAATAAAAATGAAATTATATAAGACATGCTGCAGATGATTGAGAAGTGTTACTCAAAATATGGACCTCAATCAGTCAACCAAGCATTACCTGGGAGCTTGTTAGATGTGCAAATTCTCAGTCCCTACCACAGATCTACTGAATCAGAATCTCTGCAGAGATTCTGGGGTAGGGCCCTGAAATCTGTTTTCAGTCAAGCCCCCCAGGGGATTCTGATGCATGATCAAGTTTGAGGAGCATTGTTGTAGATCACTGCTACTCATCATGAGGTCCTGAGACTGGAAGCGTCAGCATCACCCGAGTGCAGAATCTTGGACTACGTTCCAGCCTATTGCAATTATATTTTATAAGATCCCCATGTTATTAGTAAACATACTAAATGAAGACCTAGATAAGACCTCACTGGACAACTAACTCCAATATATTCCTTACATCTGTCTCCTGTCCTAAAATTGCTGATATTCATCTACTATGAACAAAAATGACTCTCTGTTTTTGATGGTTTTAATTCTAACCTTGCCTTTTCATATTTATGGAAAATGAAACCTAGACAGTAATGAAATAGTAATCCACCAATGGGCTAAGTCTACTGACCATGATTCCTTTATTATCCATAAATGCTGTGGTGGAGTTCATACCAGCACTTCCAGTGTTGGTGTACAATTTCTCCTCCATTGCCCTTGCCAAGAGGTAGATTATTTGCTTTATCAATATTTTGTGTTAAAGCATTGAAAGCTTTTGTCAACATGCAGTTAGGGGATCCATTACACTTCCATCAGTCAGTACTGAGACTAGAATTAATTTATAAGATATTAAGCTGTGGTGAAATAAGCATTGGTTATGAGTCACAGCATGCTATTCAGCCCTGGTATAAATATGCATTAATTGTGTTTTGTTATTTTTTTTAAAATTATTTATTTATTTTTGGCTGCATTGGATCCTCATTGCTGCGCGGGCTTTCTCTAGTTGTGGCGAGTGGGGGCCACTCTTCATTGTGGTGCGCAGGCTTCTCATTGCGGTGGCTTCTCTTGTTGTGGAGCACGGGCTCTAGGCGCGCGGGCTTCAGTAGCTGTGGCTTGCTGGCTCTACAGCGCAGGCTCAGCAGTTGTGGCACACGGGCTCAGTAGTTGTGGCGCATGGGCTCAGTAGTTGTGGCACACGGGCTTAGTTGCTCTGCGGCATGTGGGATCTTCCTGGACCAGGGATCGAACCCATGTCCCCTGCATTGGCAGGCGGATTCTTAACCACTGCACCACCAGGGAAGCCCAATTGTGTTTTTTGATAGTTCATTGACTGTTCTGAAGCTCAGTTTATTGATATGAGAAACATGGGAAAAACTGAATTAATAATTTTATGTTGTCTTGAATTCCAACTCAGTGATTCAGTAATCACTTCAGTGACTTCAATGGCTAAAACAGGGTTATCAAACAGGTTTGCTTTGTAGGTGCAGAAGGAATCAGGCAAAGAAAGGTTCAGCACAAAGGGGAAGTCATTGGGGATACACAGTGCAAACAGGCACACAGAGGTGTCACCAATTATTCTTCTCTGGCGCATGAATGAGTGTTAATAGGGCCATCAATGCAAGATCCTTTCATGGACTCTTTTCTGTAAGCATTAATGTTTGACTGTACATGTTACCACTTCCATTTTGAATTTCAGGTATATTTGTGCTCTCCACTCATCATAATTTCTGGATCTATTAGGGGAATTCTTGTTCCCTTTTGCCCCTTTCCGAGGCTGTGTTGGGCACAGCAGTGCTGGGGAGTCTGACAGCACCTATCCCCAGACACAACAGACTTCCCTGGCATGCTTCATTTAATAAAAATAGTTTTTGGCATTAGCATAAAACGTTTCATCCTTGAGTGTTAAATTATTTCAAACATTAATTCTTGCAGAATTCCTGCAAGGCAGACATTATAGAGTCAGAGATTCATGGAGACTTGAAGGTAAAAAGAACTTCAGAGATCATCCACTTCAAGTCACTTCATTTTTCACGTGAAAAAAATTGAAATCCCAAAAGGTGAAGTGACTAGTCCAAGCAGTTCTCTTTTTAAAAATGTAAATGCAAGACAGTCAGGTGAATAACTCCAAGCCATAGAATGCATTTTTAATTATTGTAGAAATTAAACTTTAAATTTCATTTATTAGTCTAGGGAGAAAGTTTATTCTATCTTTTTAAAGGCAGACCTAAAGGGTAGAGAAATGGGTAGAGATGGGTTAATAAAATGATGTGTCAATAATGAGTGATAATTTAAAGTAGCACACCAGTAAGCAGAAGAAACAATGTTATTTCTACTCACTTAATCTGAAGATATGGAATGAGACAAATTGCTAGAAATGAATCTCTCTTTATTAAATATGACAACCTCTCGAGACTCCCATCTTTAATCCTAGATAGATCCAATCACCTCTTACCATTTTGTCACTCCTTTTTCCCACCTCCACATATTAATCATCTGTCACTTTAAAGGAAGAAGGAGTTTGGAGGGAGACGAAAGAAACTCACCCTGAAGAGACCTACTAATCCATAAAGATGGTTGGTGGGAAGATCATCATGGGATCTTTTTGCTTCTGTTCAGAGAAGGGAGACTGACACAAAAGCTACTGAGATAATAGTATTTATCCCTTAGATGCAAGGCGTCTTCAGGGATTCAAGGCTGCTGTTTGAGACTTTACAGGCAGCAGAAAGATATCTTATACGTACTAGAACCTACCACAAAGTTATAGGTACTAAATGCATAATAGTTGTACAAATGAAGTGCTATGGGAGCACATGGAAAACATATGATTTCAAAATGGGTGGATTTGGGGAGACGCGGGGAAGAATTCAAAGTGAGTCTAGAGAAAATGATTAGCAAAAATGAGGTTGATAGGGAGAGGGCATTCCAGATAAAAAGGAATATATTTTACCAGAAGCATCATGTTCTTTCTTTCCCTGAAAAACAAAGAGAAATGGAAGAAACTCCTAGGGATGAATAACAGTATTATGGTGCAGCCAAAGGACTAATTTGTGAAAAAATAATGCAAGAAAATGAAGATATGAATCATGACTAGTGACAATGAGAAGATTTCACTTGAGGGAACTTACTTGGAGCATTTTGGGAGAACTTACTGCTGGGTTGATAAATAAAATGAAGAAAGGCGGAACAGGATTACATTACAGAGAAAATGAAGAAATATGAGATCGATTAGAAGACAAAGAAGGCCACAAACTCCTCACTTAATGCTGTGTAATACAGTCAGCTAAGAACAGCACTGACAGAACATTGGAAGACATATGGATTTGACCTAACCAAATAATAACTTTACCTTTCTAAACTGGGGCTAGCTTTTCAAAGTCTTCTTTCCTGAGAGACATGACTAAATCTATAAATGTATACCTCAAAAGATAATACAATGGAAGATCTGTGATTGGTAGCCTAAGAAAATGAGGAAGAGTTAGGGTAACAGGGTAAATGTGAGTAGATGATATTTTAAATGGTAATATTTTAAGATAAATGTGGTATCTCCTCCTTGAAACCATAGCAGGTTAGAGCAACTAGTGACTTTAGGAATTATTATTAATATGCATAACAGTATAGATGAGTCTCAAAATATTTCTGTTGAGTAAAAGAAGCCAAACCCCCACTCCCCTACCCCCCCCCAAAAGAGCACATAGTGTGTGATTCCATTTATAAAAAACTCTAGAAAAAACAAACTAATCTACAGGAACAGAAAACAAATCAATTGTTGCTTGGGGATTGGGGCAGGGTAGGGTAGATGATAAAGGGGCATGAAGAAACCTTTGGGTACCATGGATATGTTTACCATCTTGATGCATAGTTTTATAGGAATATATATGTGTCAAAACTTATCAAACTGTACAGTTTATACATGTGTATTTTTGTATGCCAATTATATGAATTTAGACATGAGGGAATCACTAGAGTTTCAAAATATGTAAGTATATAGTCAATATAAAACTAACATAAATATATATTGTATTAAACAAGTAAAAATAGGTGAATACACTAAAATAATCAGTTCAAAAATAATTCATGATTAAATATTTGACTTTTACAATGGATAATTTTGGAGGTATATAAACAAAAATTAATATAGGAGTGCAACCACAAATGTCCATAATTTTATTTCCTGTTAAAATAATTTTTGCAGTGTAAATCTAAATTAATTTATAGCAACTAGTTAAGTCATGATTATACTTCTTTGTTATTTAATGGTTTAATATTCGTGTGCCACTATAGATCAAAGACTGTTTTCTTAGAAAAATATTGACTAAATTTAGCTTTCTCTTGGGAAATAAAGACTTGTATAATTTAAATTTGCCTGAGAAATGCAAGCACAGCTTAAAAAGTAATGGTTTTTAATGGCTTTTAATCAAGAAAATGGCTTGCTAATGTAAAGCAAAATAATCAACAGATTCTTTTCAAATGTATGCAGTAGAAAACTTGAACGGAATGAATTTTTTCCCTGACTAAAGTCAGTATCTTTGTTTGGCCTTGAAATTTTTAAAGATTACTGATGTAAACAATATTTATGTTTATTTTCTCAGTATCCAGAGTCTAGTGCTGTTTCAATGTGGATTTTCGTGTTGGGAAGATTTGAATTTAGTATAGACCCTGAGTGTTTCTTGCTGGGTAACTTTAAGCAAGTTATTTGGCCTCTCTAATACTTAATTTCTTCTTTATCAAATGGGGATAATACCAATATTCAAATCATAGGGTTGTTGCAATAATTAGATGAAAGTGATTCTAAAATACATAAATAGGGTTTGATATACAGTAAACTTCAATACAAATTAGATATTGTTTTTATTGCTGTTGTTGTCTGGACTTGTTTGGACTGAAAGACCAATATGGGACCAATTATCCTTTTCATACTAAGTGCATGTGCCGCCCTCTAGTGAATGAAAAAAGCACCACGTTGGAAATTAAGAAGTGTGGTTCTTGCCTCAGGTCTGATATTAATGAGCTGTGTCACCTTGAATGTGTAATATTATATCTCTGACTCTTAGTGTTTTTTTTAAGGTTACAAAATGTTATTGGTTAGTAGTTTTTTAAATTTTCTTAAATTTTGTTGAAGTATAGTTGATTTACAATGTTGTGTCAATTTCTGCTATATGGTAAAGTGATTCAGTTGTAAATATATATTCTTTTTCATATTCTTTTCCTTTATGGTTTATCACAGGATATTGAAGCAGGCCTTCTGGACACCCTTGGATTTCTACGCTTCTGGAATTTGGCACTGACTGTTTGCACTTCCTGCTTCATTGAGGTGACCCAACTCTGGGTGCTTCTTTTCTGCTCCAGGCCCTGTAGACAGGGCACCAACTCCATAGGATAACAGTAACATAAGATACATATGAGAGGCATATGAGAGCTGAAAAGGAGAACCACTGGAGTGGAGATGTGGAAAACAAATCACAAGCATGGTGTTGACCAGTTATCTCAGAACCCAAGAGCAAACCTTTTACTCTCAGCCATGTTTTCTTCACTATAATTCAAGCAATTCACTGATGGATATACAGCAAAGGAAACATAATTATGACATGAGGTTTAGGGCACAGAGTTTCTGAGCCTCTTCTGCCACTACCTCCCTGCGTGTCTGATGTAAACCCCTTGGCTTCTCTGAGTTTCATTATCCTTTAAAGTAAAATTCAGACCAGCAATCTTTAAGATTCTTTCTACTTCTAAAGTCCTAGGATAGCACAGTTTTATTGATATCTATTTTAAAATATGTTTTAACAACCATAGAAAAAAATGAATACAAAATAGTTCATTCTTCAGAAAAATACATTTCATATGCAGTGAATACAAATATATAGACAAGAATAATACCTACAACATAAGCTAATGTCTTTAATTTTGGGGTTTTACTGTTCATTGATGTTATGTTTAATGACATTTTCAATCTGTGATTCCAATGGCTTTTTAAGTGCTGGAAAGACAGAGTTATTCTCAGCTCTGACTCCAATAATGACTTACAGTTAGGGGTTAATTTGGGAAATTATCTGAAATTGCAGAAAAGGCCCAGATCCTATTCTCCTGAGGTAAATTTGGCTGGTGGCTGGTGTGTTGCATTATCACGGTTTTTTCTTAATCTTGATGCATTGTATTGATAGATGAAACAAATTTATAGTTAAGCATAATCACATAGCATCATAAACCTTCAGGTTTATAAAGTGTCTCAAGGATCATCTGGTTAAATCTTTACTCTGTACTTGAATCTCTTCTCCAACATCCCCCTAAGCAGTCATCCATCCCATATTCAGAATAGTTTCCAGGTGCTCTAAGATTCTGACACCGAGTGGAGGCTTCAACGAGGTGATCTCCTCTGGAGTTGGATCTGGAATGGAGTTCCTGCACATCTCTCCTTGCAAGGCTTGTCCTATATTTGCATGCCCTACCCCAAGTCTTATTATAGCTAATACATGTTGGCTCACCATTTAAACTCAGTATGTCACTGCATCTTCTTCTAGGTGTGTTTCTAACCCCAAAATTTTCAAATTCTAGTAGAAGGGTGTATTTGTCACCTTTAAAACATTTCTTCCACTGAACACTATTGTGATCATATTATCTTACTGGTGAATATTACTGGATTATCCAGGGTTTTCAAGAGCATCTTTTTTAGTTCCTTTGCTTGTGGATTTATTTCTCAAGATACAGAGCACCTTTTTTATACTCGGGTGGTATCTGGTGCATCTCTTCAAATTGCCACTGCCTGTACTCTTCAGATTAAGGCACTATTATGGTGTTTCTTAAACCTCGTGTATTTTTTTATAGAGCAGGTTTTATTTTGTTATTTTATTGATAGATGAAATGAATAAATGGTTAACATAATAGTATAATATCATAGATCTTCAGGTTATTAAAACATTTCAGGAACCATCTGGTTAAATCCTTATCAAATACCTGAATTCCTCCTCCTCCATCCTTCCAAGTGGTCATACATTCTATACTCAGAATATTTGGTCCTATAAAAAGTTTATTCTTCAAAAGCTAAATATTGACTTATCATATGACCTAGCAATTCCACTTCTAGGTAAATACTCAAAAGAATTGAAAACAGGGACTCAAAGGATACGTGTACACACATGTTCCTAGGAGCATTACTCGTAATAGCCAAAAGATGGGGGGAAAAACCAAGTGTCCATCAACAGATAAATAGATAAATAAAATGTGGTTTATATATACAATGTAATATTATTGAGCCATAAGAAGAACGGATGTCCTGAAAGGGCAGCAGCTGGCTTGGACATTTACTTCTAGGCTATGCAGTAAGCAGAGCTTTTCGAAGTAGGCATTCTGATCCAGAACTTAGAATACAGTTTTTTAGACGTAGATTGAATATACCAAAGAGTGTCTGGGTGCACATTACTATGCAAACAAATGTCTACACAAGTAGGTTTTCTACTAACAACCTCACTGGAAATGTCTCATATGTAATTTCTGCTAGTGGCCATTTTAATGAAGTTCAGCACCACATGCTGGGTAGATGATTTTCAATGGCAAGGTAAATGCAGGCAAAATTACTATTACTGAGGATAAATGGGCCAGAAAGAGCATAGTTAAAACAAATAATTATTGGAACATAGCTTATAAAATTGAAAACAATCTGGAACTTGTAATCCTCCATGATATCAACATGGATTCATGAGAGGATGTGAAAACATGCTAAAATTTCTGTTGCATTTAAAAATTTGGATATAGATACTGAAAGATACCTTAGATTAATTAACTAATTAAATACATACAAAATAGTAATGTAAGTCACTAAGATAATAAATATAGTTTATAAAATGTCTAAACTACTAAAAAAATTAGATTGACCCCAACTGAGTGAGGCCTAATGGAAATGAGATGCCTGTCTTTGCACTGTCATTCCTTCTCTTGTCCTTCTATTGATAGAACTGCTCTTTCTAGTCATGGTACCTAAATCCCAAGCAACAACCATTGGTCTACCAGTAGTCACAAGATCAAAACTAAGTCAGTCTGAATCCTTCCTGTACTTTGTCTTACTGAGGAAGAGATGGAAAGGATTTCCCTGGCATGCTTCATTTAATAAAAATAGTTTTTGACACTAGCATAAAATCTTTCATCCTTAAGTCTTACCTTATTTCACAAACATTAATTCTTGCAGAATTTCTGCAAGACAGAAATTATAGAGACACAGATTCATGGAGACCTGAAGATAAAAAGAACTTAAGGGATCGTCCACTTCAAGTCACTTCATTTTTCAACCTGAAAAAGATTGAAATCCCAAAAGCTGAAGTGACTTCAAACTACTTTTGCCCAAGTAGTTCTCTTTTTAAAAATGTAAATACAAGACAGTCATATGATTAACTCCAAGTCATAAAATGCATTTTTAATTACTGTAAAAATTAAACTTTAAATTTCATTTACTAATCTTCGAAGGAAGTTTATTCTGTCTTTTTAAAGGCAGACCTAAGGGGTAGAGAAATGGGTAGAGATGGGTTAATAAAATGCTGTGTCAATAATGAGTGATAATTTAAAGTAGCACACCAGTAAGCAGAAGAAACAATGTTATTTCTACTCACTTAATCTGAAGATTTGGAATGAGAGAAATTGCTAGAATTTAAAATAGTATACCAGTGAGCAGAAGAAACAATGTTATTTCTACTCACTTAACATTCTGAGTTATAAGACCATGAGCCTATAGGTATCACTATTCAAGTAGGAGCCATTCCGAGGAGAAGGCTGAGGGAACGATGCCAACAAAGAGAGGAAGCTTCAAATGGTAACAGAAATGTGGGGAGATTGCCTGACACCGTTTAAGCCCTGATATCCTGTGGACACCGAGCCCAGCTTCCCTTTCACTACTCTGTTTTCCATGCTTTAGCCTATACCTAAACATAAACACACGTGTACTTTTTTTTTTTTACTTTGAATTGTATATCACTTGGAATAGAGAATCCTGATCAAAAGCTCAAGAAAAGAACAACTTAGGTAACAAGTTCACATGATAAATTATTAACCTAAAATAATTTACTGTGTTTATGTCTCATGATATTGAAATAAATAAAAATAATAAAATGAATAAGTAAATCAAAAGTAATTAAAATAAACATGAAGGATTAAATTTTCCTATGAGACAGATATCATTGGATTGGGTAAAAAAAATTTGAACAGAAAAACTCAGAATAAAAACAAATAGACAAATCAAACAACATTAATTAAATGCCATTTTCAAGAAACACATCCCAAACAAAATGACACAGTTTAAAAATGAAGGATGGAAAGAAAAAGTACCAAGTAAAAACTTATTTTAAAAACTAGTGTGACAATATTGATACAACAAAAAGGTAGAATTTAATGTGGAGATTATTTATTTGGATAAAGAGGCCTATTTTATTATGACTCAAGATCTATTTTTCTAAGAATCTGTAACAATCAGAAGACTTTATTCTTCCAGCCGCATCAGTTTAAAATACACAAAGCAAGCCCAGTGAAACATAAGGACTAGCAGATAAAGACATAATCAAAGTGGGAGACATTGACAATTCCTCTCAGATCAAGAAGTGTTACCATGGGACTTCCCTGGTGGTGCAGTGGTTAAGAATCCGCCTGCCAAGGCAGGGGACAGGGGTTTGAGCCCTGGTCCAGGAAGATCCCACATGCCGCAGAGCAACTAAGCCTGAACTCCACAACTACGGAGCCTGCGCTCTAGAGCCAGGGAGCCACAACTACTGAGCCTGCATGCGGCAACTACTGAAGCCTGCGCGCCTAGAGCCCGTGCTCCGCAACAAGAGAAGCCACTGCAGTGAGAAGCCCGCCTTCTACCACAATGAAGAGTAGACCCCGCTCACCGCAAGTAGAAGAAAGCCCGCATGCAGCAACGAAGACCCAACGCAGCCAAAAAAAAAAAAAAAAAAAAAGAAGTGTTACCTTAATGTGAGCAAACATGACTCATGGGTGCAGTCATAAAGAAACTCTATTCTGCGTCTCACTGTCCTATTATTTTTGTTCAGTGCCGCTACTTTTCCCCTTTACCCAGCTCAGGTTAACTGGCAACCTTACGATTTACCCTAAAGGAATAATTCCTGTTTAACTTGTCAAACAGGGTCTTATTTCAGAGATTAAAATGTCCAGTCTTATGTAATCATCAAAAACTAATCTTGATTTAAGTCCTCTCCTGGAGATCCCACTGCAGGGAAAAATCTAAGGAAAGGAGGTTACTTGGCTTCTTCTCTCTTTCCTCCTGTATTTCTTCTACTCCTTTTCCCCTTCTGGCTAGCTGACTACTCTAATTATGGGATGGGTGGATAGGAAATTGGAAGAGAGGCCATGCTGCTCTCTATAAATATCTGGTCCATGGAAATTGCAAGTCTTTTCCCCAAAACTTTGGAAGAGCAGTTTCCTACCAAACTTCAGGCCACTACTTTGCTCCCACGGAGGTCTCCTCAGCCAGTATGTTGTGCTTTATTTAGCTTCTTGGTCTTGACTCAGACCCCTGTCTACTCCTCTGTCCCTCTAACTGAAGAGTACACAGGCTAAACTCTGAGTAGTCACCTGCAACCCCCTTTCTGTTGATGTGGGTGGGGCTGAGGGAGAGCACATTCCTCACTCTTTTCCCTTATGGGAGAGAGAGGGATTGTGAGTCAGAGCAGAGTTCAGGCTAGAGATACCCTCTTCAGCAATTTCCTCCAAACCCAACTCTTGACTCTAATATCCTAGATGTGAGTGAGGGACAACATGAATATTTCCTTTGAAAACTCTGCATTGTGGGTCTGCCACCTCATCTTGAGATGTAATTTGTAGTGTTCATGAGTATCAGCCCAAACTTCCATTGTCACATCTTCTGATATAAGTAATGATGGAAAGTTTTTGAATAACAATTTATTTTCTCACACTTTCTCCCTCCCAACCGGTTCTCAGAGAAACACTTACAGCCTTAAATGCATTTAATAGAAAATGAAATAAACAATGAATAGATTAAGCCTTTAATGTGAGATCTTGGAAAACAATTCTAAGTACTTAGAGAGATAGAATAAACAAAGATAAATTCAGAATTTATAAAACAGAAGAAAAAATTTAAAAGTATATGTGACTTAAAAAGCCAAAAAGTAGATTTTTAAAATATATATTAATAAATAAAATATTTAAAACTCTAGCAAGTCTAATTAACAGGAAAAAAGAGAATTCACTAGTAATCTACATTAGGAAAAAGAAACAGATATAGATGTTGAAGAAATTAAAAATAAGAAAATACTACATGTAGATTTATACCAATATATATGAAAAGCTAGATGAAATAATCAGTTTCTAGGAAAATATGAGTGACCAAAATAATGACTGAAGAACATGTAAAATACCTTAATAAACCAACAAACAAATTTTTTATAAAAATGGAAAAGTATTTAAAGCAGAAGTGCTTAAATGACATCTGTTTAGCTTATGAGTTCAGTCAAAGCATCCTATAAGGCACTGAAGAGCTGTCTAATAATTCCTGTTACTTAAGCTGTTTCACGGTAAACAAAAAGATTAAAGCTTTCTTATTCATCACATGTCTGCTATAACACCAAGCCAATAATACAAGAGGTACTGTTGTACCTCCTGTCACAAAAACTTAATAATAGTTCAATGTCACATAGAACATAGATATAATTTTAAAAATCAGCAAATTAAATTCTTTTCTTGTTAAAAGACTAAGATAACATAACCAAGTATATTTATCCCAGGACTGCAATATGATATATCATTAAGGAATTCTTTGTAGTTTATAACAGAAATGGTATTTCAAATACTTGAAAGACTTGCTATTCAATAAATAGTGTGTTACAATTGGATACCCATATGGGAAAAACTAATGTTATAATTCTACCGCTCATCATATACAAAAAGAAACTCCATGTAAATTGAATATCTATATTTAGAAGTTCACGGGGTTGTTGGAGAAAAAAAAAGAAAATATTTTTATTCTTCTGGGATAGCAAAGACCTCCTAATATGCTACAAGACCAAAGTCCCTAAAAGAAAAGATTGATAACGCAACTCAATGGATACCAGCATGTCCTGTAAAATGCAAGGTATCTTAAATAAAGTGAAAGACAAGCACCAGATTAGGAGAAAATATTTGTAGGAGAAAATATTTGTAAGAGAAAAAAAACTATAAAAGTTTACTAAACTTAGTATATTTTAAAAATGTTAATTTTTAAAAAGGCAAACAATCCAATAGAAAATGGAGCAAATAATACAATTTATAACTATAAATTACTAATAAATGGTAATAAATATAAAAGGGTATGCTCAATCACACAGGTAATCAGGGGAAAACATATTAAAACCACAGCGATGTGCCATTTCCTGCTTGGATGACTGGGTGAAAATGAACGAATAGTGAGATTCTGCCAGGGTCTGGGGCAACTGGCATTCTCACCGGTGAGTGTGTGAATTGATGCAGTTTTCTGTAGAATTATTTGACTGTATCTATTAAGTTAAAAAAAAGTCTTCCCTTTGACTCAGCTGTTTCCTATCTAGGTATCTTTTCCACAAGATCACTTATATGTGTGTTCAAGAAAATTAATTTTGTTTGGCATTGTTGTAAGAGCAGGAAAAAAAAAGCGGTGGGGAATGAGTCATCTATAATGTTCTGTCACTAAAGAATGGTTTAAAAGTTTATGCTATTAATTTATTTACTGAGGCGATATATGGAAAGTGCTTAGAACAATGCCTGGAACAGGGCAACAGTGAATAGCAGGTCCTCAGTGAATATTTTTAGAATGACTCATATATACATGCAATGCTCTTTATTCTGTGATTGCCCCTCTATACCCATGCTCTGTCCTTCTCTGATTCCTAGGAAGATGACTTGCATTTCCCTTCTGCTCTGGCCTTCTGTTGGTTTGGATCAACCCATGGAGGCACCAACAGGATGGGAGAGTGAGAGGGTATTTCTGGTATTTCTCCTTTGCTACTTCCCTGCCATACTGTGATTGGTAGTGACAGCATCCTTCTACCTATGGCCAGACCTCCCACTGGATACGTATGGGCAAGCACCCAGGCCCACAGTCCTCACTCATTCAAGGACCAAATCTCATTCTCTCCCTGTTCCTCAGTCCTCGAGGTGGTAACTGTTTTCTTCTGTTGCTGACACCTGGGTGCTTCACCATCCCTTGCTGGTTCTTTTAGTCCTGCCCATGCACGTTTCTTGTTAGGACCACAACTGATACACAAGCTGTGTAATACCATGCAGCTATTAAATAGTGTGAGGGGGTATTAGATGTACTGACATAAAAACAATTCCACAATGGGTATGTTAGGTTTTAAAAAGGCCAATACCCACAGATGTATTTATCCATAATTAAGATTTGCCACGTTTTGGTATAATGCTATTTCCAACACTTAGACATTTCAAATCCACAGTGCACTATAATGGAAAAAGATTAAAATATATAATACAATAATTTGGACAGTTCAATGGTTTATAAAGAGCTTTAAATGTCAAAATATGTAAACGACTGATAATCTTAGAAAACTTAAGTCATTCCAACAGCGATACTGGGGCATTAATGCAACCCTGCCTTAAGTCCCACACATTCGGGCTGTATCACAAAGAACAAGGATTCCATGGCAACACCAACTGGCTATTTATAGGACCACCACCAATCAGCATGTACTATAGCACCACAACATCATGCACTCTAATAACTTTAATTATGATGACACTTTGGTTTATAAACTGATGATCAAAGAACAGGCTATAAAACTTTAGAAAGTTCTGGTGTTTAGACATCCAGATAATGTATCTCCTGACAAATTTAAATTCTGTTGGTTCAAAACCTCAGGAGTTCTCCAGGTGAAATCTGAAACTAAGGCCCATACATGAGGGCCTGGAGAGACTGGAGGAAGAGGCAGCCACTCGAGAGTGGTAGTTGGCAGGTTTAAAAAGCAAGAGAACTTACGTAGGAGGCTTGCCTTTGGTGCCACAAGATAAGTGGAACTCCACAACCCCCGCCAGGATCTTGAAAGTTTATGTAGAGGCCTTACCTTGGTTCAGTCGTGTGTACTGTCCAGATGGTCTCAACAACACATTGCTCTCTCATGGCTGCGTCCTTGAAAACGGCTCCCATTGTGGGAACAGTGGGTAGAATGTGCATCCCAAGGACAGGGGAGGGAGTGAGGTGCCTCCCACTGCCTGGGTCCAACTCACCGGTCAACCAGCGGTCATGTCCTCTCCATGACCTCCTCCAGCAAATGCCTAGAAAAGGATATTGAAACATCAACGTATGAATGACAACTACCTCTGGGAATGGAATTAAAATTGGTTTGGGCATGGGAAAATTTACCTTTTTGTTCTCTAAACTTCTGTATTACTGAAAAACAATTTTACAGGGAACCCATGTTCATTTTCTATTATGTAAACAATTTTAAATAAAATTTGATACAAAAATGATAGGATTTTCTAGAATGGAATTTTGACAAAATTTTGGTAATTCTATGGAAGAGAAAAAGAAAAGAGAACAGTTTGACTATACACAGAGCTCTCTGAGGTCAGCATTTAAAAGAACGGGTTAAAAAAAATAGGGAGAAATTACATAGAGAGGTCATTAGATCACTAAATGGATAGTGTGAACAAACTGCCTTAAATGGAGCAGTCAGATCTGCAGCAAAATGGCCAGGATAGCCCAAAGCCCAGACTGTGTAGAGACCTATGAAAAAAACTTAAGACAATTATACATACATATATATATATATATTAGTTAAGAGCAGACAAGAACATAAACTGAACAAGAGAAGAAACTGTTTAGGAAGATGTACACTTTTGTTAACTTGACAGAAACAACATACATACTCAACTATTATTTCTTTAACAAGGAGCTGTAAAGAAAGGGTGTCAGGTGGAATTGAAACTCACGAGAGAAGATAAGAGGTCTAGATAACACCTAGACCCTTTAAATGGTATTCAGTTTTCAGATACCAAAAGACTATATTCTAGTGTAATAAAAGAATTTACAAATGTGATGAAGAATACAACTGATAACCTTTCTGAATAGGAGAGGTTTCACGGAGATAAACCAATATCCAAATGTTTTAAAATAAGAGACATAGATTCTAAGCACTCAGTCTTAAGGAGGGTTGTGTGTGTGCGTGTGTGTGTAAAGTGATCTTTTAATTTCTAATTCTGTCAGTTTTTTTTTTTTTTCCAGACAACCACTATCTGTGTTAGTTTGCTAGGGTTTCCATAACAAAATACCACAGACTGGCTTAAACAGCAAAACTTTATTTTCTGACCATTCTGGAGGCTAGAAGTCCAAGATCAAGGTGTCAGCAGGGTTGTTTTCTTCTGAGGAACTCCCTCCTTGACTTGTAGACACCGTCCTTCTGATGTCTTCACATGGTCTTTCCTCTGTGTGTATCTGTGTCCTAATCTCTTCTTATAAGGACACCAGTCATATTGGATTAGGGCCCACACTACTGACCTTGTTTTACCACTTTTAAGACCCTATCTCCGAGTACAGGCACATTATGAAGTACTGGGGATCAGGGCTTCAACATATGAATTTGGGAAGAACATAATTCAGCCTGTAACAGATACTTATCACCTTTAACTGAAATTTAATTATTTTGGTATATATCTTACTATTGATGTGATTATGTAAACTTCTTAAACAATGAAATGCTAGTTTGCCTTTATATCTCATAGCATCTTTAACCATCTAGGTGATCATTAAGTGTTTGTTGAGAGAGAATGAATAAATTAATTAAAGGTACATAGTATGAAGCAATGCCTTCTCATCTCTGGAAGTGCTCTAATTCCAACCGTAAGATCATGTGTGAACACTGCTGCTGAAGAGAGAAAAGTTAGAAAACAAAAAGCCGAAGTTCCTTCTGTGATTTCAGAGCGCGAGGAGCGAATCATGGCAGGTGCAGGGACAGCTGTAGAGAGACCTTTCATATTTCTTTCTTCTCCCAACAAGATGATGGCAACCCCCATCTCCTCAGCCCAGTCTTCTCTTAGGAACTCATCTCATATCAAGGCAGAGACGGCTGGCTCAGCGAGGTCCTGGCTCTTACGCATGAGGGGCTGGACCCAGGTGGAGAGCCGACGCCTCTCAGAAAGGAGCCTCCCATCACCTTTGAAGCAACCACCCTTCAGAATAAACTCAGAAATTTTCCCTGTCCCTTTGTAGCATTTAGTGTCTTCTTGAGTTCTGACTGTATATCAGACATAGGGTATCCTTCCATAAACATGGTAGCTCGATGATGAATTTGGACTTGGTAATGGACTTGTCTCAGCTGTAACACTTTTTGACAACCCTTCAGACAGTGTGACCAGAGCTTTTCAAAAACATCCTTCTGCTTGTCTGCTTGGTCCTACCCAGTGCTGATCCCTTGGTCGTCAAGAAATAGGAGTCTTTATGATCCTGGTCATACTTGGGAGCTGGTTTAAACCTACAACATGCCACCCCATCTCGACCCTAACAAGGTACTGGGAACCTCATGTCGTTAAATTCCACAGCCCTGGGTTACATGTAAGTTGAAGGCTGTTCTAGGGAGCTGAACACAAATGAACAATTTACTTCGTATCTTCATATGCTCAGAAATCCAAATCCCTAACTTCTAAACTAGTATTGTGAACTTTCTTTTTCAGATGAGGCTGTTAGAAGAAGTGTTTTTCCAAGTTGTCACAATTAATTCACATTTATGAAATATTCTCATTTCATTTCATTCTGTAAATAGGAGGCAAAGGAGAGAAGTGATCACCATCATTCCAATTTCTCGTGACCTTTCCCAAATGTGCCTTTATAGACATGCCTCTGTTCTGGGCCTTGATCTGAAACGGGAAACTCTTTTACATTGTCAGTAATGATGGGAGGTGATGAAGCACAAGGGCAAAAATGGCAATCACTGTCTCTCTCCAGACTTCCAATTAACAAGCACAAACTTAACCTTCCATACTTTAAAATAAGTAGTTTTCAAACTTTAAAATAAATACTTTTCAAACTTTAAAATAATAGATCTGTGTTGTCAGTATCTTGATCTTTCTAATATGAAATATTTA
This sequence comes from Eubalaena glacialis, assembly GCF_028564815.1. Classification (NCBI taxonomy): domain Eukaryota; kingdom Metazoa; phylum Chordata; class Mammalia; order Artiodactyla; family Balaenidae; genus Eubalaena; species Eubalaena glacialis. The sequence goes on along the minus strand of NC_083722.1, from coordinate 28,632,575 downwards.
TGAAGTTATCTGTATTAAAAAATAGAATTATATAGAAACTTATCTAAACCAATGAATGTAAGTTGACTAATTGAAATAAAGTGATTAACAAGTATTCTATTCAATTATGAATTATTAGTATTAAAAATTTAGGACAATGTACAGAAATAGCTCACTGCTTAATAAATACAACTGTTTATTATTGCAGCATTTTTTTTTTTTTGCGTCCTGCGGCATGCAGGATCTCATTTCCCCGACCAGGGATCGAACCCATGCCCCCTGCATTGGGAGCACAGAGTCTTAACCACTGTACCGCCAGGGAAGTCCTATGCAGCATATTTTTTTAACCCCTTTCCAGGTGTGGTATCTATAAGTTTCTTCAAACATGAAAGGAACAAATGAAAAACTAAAATCAGAGTATAATGATGACGAGGAAGTACTTTAAAGTCAGACAGAACAGAATTTTTTTAATTAAATTTTTAAAAATTTAAGTGTAGTCCTAGTTTTATTTATAGTTTTTTGAGGAGCCTCCATACTGTTCTCCACAGTGGCTGCACCAACTTAGATTCCCACCAACAGTGTACAAGTGTTCCATTTTCTCCACATCCTCACCAACATTTGTTATTTGTTGACTATTTGATGATAGCCATGTTTACAGGTGTGAGGTGGTGTCTCATTTTGATTTTGATTTTCATTTCTCTGATGATTAGCGATGTTGAGCATTTTTTTCATGTACCTATTGGCCATCTGTATATCTTCTCTGGAAAAATATCTATTCAGGCAGACAGACTGGAATTTTAATCTCAACTCTTTTACTGACTAGAAGTGTGACCTTGGGCCTAAGCTTCCTCATCTTCTAGTTGAGTTAATGACACTTACCTTATTGTGATTAAATGGAATCATGTTTTTTAAAAAGCCCATTATAGGGCTTCCCTGGTGGCGCAGTGGTTAAGAATCCACCTGCCAATGCAGGGGACAGGGGTTCAAGCCCTGGTCTGGGAAGATCCCATATGCTGCAGAGCAACTAAGCCTGTGTGCCACAGCTACTGAGCCTGCGCTCAACAGCCAGGGAGCCACAACTACTGAGCCCACGAGCCACAACTACTGAGCCCACGTGCCACCACTACTGAAGCCTACGCGCCTAGAGCCTGTGCTCCGCAACAAGAGAAGCCACCACAATGAGAAGCCCATGCACCGCAATGAAGAGTAGCCCCTGCTCACCGCAACTAGAGAAAGCCCGCACGCAGCAACGAAGACCCAACACAGGCAAAAATAAATTAAAAAAAAAAAAAATGCCCATTATACTGCCAGTCACATGGAAGCACCTTATAAATGGTACTTCTTATTATGCAATCTTAACTAAATTCCTATAAATATTGTAATGGATATGGAAAAGACAAAATGTCTTGTGAGTACATTGTATTGTTACCTACACAAAAAGGCAAATAATTGAAGTGCATATGGACTGCTTTTCTGACTCATGTTTTGTCAACAGACGCTGCTTTCCTTGTGCCCTCTGCTTTCCCTTCAAGTGTGTGGATGAGTAAGAGTTTTCTTTAGTAAAATAAACCTGACTTGATTAAAAGAAAATAAAGGCAACAATCACAGAGAGAAAGTTTATATACATACATTGTAAGTAAAAATATACTTTGAGAAATCCTGTTATTGAAGACCCCTGAAGCAAGCCATTTCTAAGTAGAAAAATGCCATATGCTGGTGCAGCTGCTGCTCTGTCTCTCTCTCTGATTACTGCTGTTAATGGTTAATAGGGATTTTCAAATGGACATAGAGACTGTCATACAGAGTGAACTAAGTCAGAAAGAGAAAAACAAATATCGTGTATTAACACATATATGTGGAAGCTAGAAAAACGGTACAGATGAACCGGTTTGCAAGGCAGAAATAGAGACACAGATGTAGAGAACAAACGTATGGACACCAAGGGGGGAAAGTGGGGGTGGGGGGGATGAATTGGGAGATTGGGATTGACATATATACACTAATATGTATAAATAGATAACTAATAAGAACCTGCTGTATAGCACAGGGAACTCTACTTCACGTCGCTGTACAGTAGAAACTAACAGAACATTGTAAAACAACTATACCTTAACAAAAAAAAATTTTTTTTTAAAAAGAACCAATAACAGTTCTTGCAGTTGACTTGGTTAAAATAATGTAATCATGCTGAAATCCAGTTTTATATTAATTTTTTATTTGCTTTGCTGCACCACACACACAGTCAGGTAAACAGAGGATGTAAATCAGATGACTATGGTGACTTTGATTTCAGTTGTTGTATTTGCATGTGTCATTTCTTGAGAAAGGATATACTTGTTCCCTTTTTCAAAGTCACTGTGACACATTTTTTTTTTGGATTTATTACAATTTAATCACAATACCAATAAAAGTTGTATCTTTAGACTTGTGCACAAAACACAAAATTTGCTTATCCATGTTCATTCTTGAAAACAGGCATTTTAAAATACTTTGTTTTTATGTCTTTTAACAATAGAAGGTTTGTTTTCAATTAAGGATTTTATTTGGCTGCTTTTAAGGAAACTTTCCTAAGCAATAATTTTGAGATCTTGAGACACCTTAAAAACCTCTTAAAAACTCAATTAGTTTGCAGAACATTTGCACGAATTACATGGCTTTTAGGTCATGCTCTTTCTTTTTTTATTTTAATGTTTATTTATTTATTTATTTATTTTCTTATTAGTCATCCATTTTATACACATCAGTGTATACATGTCAATCCCAATCTCCCAATTCATCACACCAACATCCCCCGCCACTTTCCCCCCTTGGTGTCCATACGTTTTTTTCTCTACTTCTGTGTCTCAATTTCTGCTCTGCAAACCGGTTCATCTGTACCATTTTCTAGGTTCCACATATATGCGTTAATATACGATATTCGTTTTCTCTTTCTCACTTACTTCACTCTTTATGACAGTCTCTAGATGCATCCACATCTCTACAAATGACCCAATTTTGTTCCTTTTTACGGCTTAGTAATATTCCATTGTATATATGTACCACATCTTCTTTATCCAGTCATCTGTCAATGGGCATTAAGGTTGCTTCCATGATCTGGCTATTGTAAATAGTGCTGCAATGAACATTGAGGTGCATGTGTCTTTTTGAATTACGGTTTTCTCTGGGTATATGCCCAGTAGTGGGATTGCTGGATCATATGGTAATTCTATTTTTAGTTCTTTAAGGAACCTCCATACTGTTCTCCATAGTGGCTGTATCAATTTACCTTCCCACCAGCAGTGCAAGAGGGTCCCCTTTTCTCCACACCCTCTCCAGCATTTATTGTTTGTAGATTTTTTGATGATGGCCATCCTAACTGGTGTGAGGTGATACCTCATTGTAGTTTTGATTTGCATTTCTCTAATAATTAGTGACGTTGAGCAGCTTTTCATGTGCCTCTTGGCCATCTGCATGTCTTCTTTGGAGAAATGTCTATTTAGGTCTTCTGCCCATTTTTGGATTGGGTTGTTTTTTTAATATTGAGCTGCATGAACTGTTTATATATTTTGGAGATTAATCCTTTGTCTGATGATTCATTTGCAAATATTTTCTCCCATTCTGAGGGTTGTCTTTTGGTCTTCTTTATGGTTTCCTTTGCTGTGCAAAAGCTTTTAAGTTTCATTAGGTCCCACTTGTTTATTTTTGTTTTTATTTCCATTACTCTAGGAGGTGGGTCAAAAAATATATTGCTGTGATTTATGTCAAAGAGTGTTCTTCCTATGTTTTCCTCTAAGAGTTTTATACTGCCCGGTCTTACATTTAGGTCTCTAATCCATTTTGAGTTTATTTTTGTGTATGGTGTTAGGGAGTGCTCTAATTTCATGCTTTTACATGTAGCTGTCCAGTTTTCCCAGCACCACTTATTTAAGAGACTGTCTTTTCTCCACGGTATGTCCTTGCCTCCTTTGTCATAGATTAGTTGACCATAGGTTTGTGGGTTTATCTCTGGGCTTTCTATCCTGTTCCATTGATCTATATTTCTGTTTTTGTGCCAGTACCAAATCATCTTGATTACTGTCGCTTTGTAGTATAGTCTGAAGTCAGGGAGTCTGATTCCTCCAGCTCCATTTTTTTCCCTCAAGACTGCTTTGGCTATTCAGGGTCTTTTGTGTCTCCATACAAATTTTAAGATTTTCTGTTCTAGTTCTGTAAAAAATGTCATTCGTGATTTGATAGGGATTGCATTGAATCTGTAGATTGCTTTGGGTAGTATAGTCACTTTCACAATATTGATTCTTCCAATCCAAGAACATGGCATATCTCTCCATCTGTTGGTATCATCTTTAATTTCTTTCATCGGTGTCTTATAGTTTTCTGCATACAGGTCTTTTGTCTCTCTAGGTAGGTTTATTCCTAGGTATTTTATTCTTTTTGTTGCAATGGTAAATGGGAGTGTTTCCTTACTTTCTCTTTCAGATTTTTCATCATTAGTGTATAGGAATGCAAGAGGTTTCTGTGCATTAATTTTGTATCCTGCAACTTTACCAAATTCATTGATTAGCTCTATTAGTTTTCTGGTGGCATCTTTAGGATCCTCTATGTATAGTATCATGTCATCTGCAAACAGTGACAGTTTTACTTCTTCTTTTCCAATTTGTATTCTTTTACTTCTTTTTCTTCTCTGATTGCCGTGGCTAGGACTTCCAAGACTATGTTGAATAATAGTGGTGAGAGTGGACATCTTTGTGTTGTTCCTGATCTTAGAGGAAATGCTTTCAGTTTTTCACCATTGAGAATGATGTTTGCTGTGGGTTTGTTGTATATGGCCTTTATTATATTGAAGTAGGTTCCCTCTATGCCCACTTTCTGGAGAGTTTTTATCATAAATGGGTGCTGAATTTTGTCAAAAGCTTTTTCTGCATCTATTGAGATGATCATATGGTTTTTATTCTTCAATTTGTTAATATGGTGTATCACATTGATTGATTTGCGTATATTGATGAATCCTTGCACTTCTGGGGTAAATCCACTTGATCATGGTGTATGATCCTTTTAATGTGTTGTTGGATTCTATTTGCTAGTATTCTGTTGAGGATTTTTGCATGTATATTCATCAGTGATATTGGTCTGTAATTTTCTTTTTTTGTAGTATCTTTGTCTGGTTTTGGTATCAGGGTGATGGTGGCCTCATAGAATGAGTTTGAGAGTTTTCCTTCCTCTGCAATTTTTTGGAAGAGTTTGAGAAGGATGGGTGTTAGCTCTTCTCTAAATGTTTGATAGAATTCACCTGTGAAGCCATCTGGTCCTGGACTTTTGTTTGTTGGAAGATTTTTAATCACAGTTTCAATTTCATTACTTGTGATTGGTCTGTTCATATTTTCTATTTCTTCCTGGTTCAGTCTTGGAAGGTTATACCTTTCTAAGAATTTGTCCACTTTTTCCACAGTGTCCATTTCATTGGCATAGAGTTGCTTGTAGTAGTCTCTTAGGTTGCTTTGTATTTCTGCAGTGTCTGTTGTAACATCTCCTTTTTCATTTCTAATTTTATTGATTTGAGTCCTCTCCCTCTTTTTCTTGATGAGTCTGGCTAATGGTTTATCAATTTTGTTTATCTTCTCAAAGAACCAGCTTTTAGTTTTATTGATCTTTGCTACTGTTTTCTTTGTTTCTCTTCCATTTATTTCTGCTCTGATCTTTATGATTTCTTTCCTTCTACTAACTTTGGGTTTTGTTTGTTCTTCTTTCTCTAGTTCCTTTATGTGTAAGGTTAGATTGTTTATTTGAAATTTTTCTTGTTTCTTGAGGTAGGCTTGTATTGCTATAAACTTCCCTCTTAGAACTGCTTTTGCTGCATCCCATAGGTTTTGGATCATCGTGTTTTCATTGTAATTTGTCTCTAGGTATTTTTTGATTTCCTCTTTGATTTCTTCAGTGATCTCTTGGTTATTTAGGAACGTATTGTTTAGCCTCCATGTGTTTGTGTTTTTTATGTTTTTTTCCCTCTAATTGATTTCTAATCCCATAGCATTATGGTCAGAAAAGATGCTGGATATGATTTCAGTTTTCTTAAATTTACTGAAGCTTGGTTTGTGACCCAAAATGTGATCTATCCTGGAGAATGTTCCCTGTGCACTTGAGAAGAAAGTGTAATCTGCTGTTTTTGGATGGAATGTCCTATAAACATCAATTAAATCTATCTGGTCTATTGCATCATTTAAAGCTTGTGTTTCCTTATTAATTATCTGTTTGGATGATCTGTCCATTGGTGTAAGTGAGGTGTTAAAGTCCCCCACTATTATTATGTTACTGTCGATTTCCTCTTTCATAACTGTTAGCAGTTACCTTATGTATTGAGGTGCTCCTATGTTGTGCATATATATTTATAATTGCTATATCTTCTTGGATTGATCCCTTGATCATTATGTAGTGTCCTTCCTTGTCTCTTGTAACATTCTTTATTTTAAAGTCTATTTTTTCTGATATGAGTATTGTTATTCCATCTTTCTTTTGATATCCATTTTCATGGAATATCTTTTTCCATCCCCTCACTTTCAGTCTGTATGTTTCCCTAGGTCTGAAGTGGGTCTCTTGTAGACAGCATATATATGGGTCTTGTTTTTGTATCCATTCAGCAAGCCTGTGTCTTTTGGCTGGAGCATTTAATCCATTCACATTTAAGGTAATTATCGATAAGTATGTTCCTATTACCATTTTCTTAATTGTTTTGGGTTTGTTTTTGTAGGTCCTTTTCTTCTCTTGTGTTTCCCACTTAGAGAAGTTCCTTCAGCATTTGTTGTAGAGCTGGTTTGGTGATCCTGAATTCTCTTAGCTTTTACTTGTCTGTAAAGCTTTTGATTTTTCCATCGAATCTGAATGAGATCCTTGCTGGGTAGAGTAATCTTGGTTGTAAGTTCTTCCCTTTCATCTCTTTAAGTATATCATGCCACTCCCTTCTGGCTTGTAGAGTTTCTGCTGAGAAATCAGCTGTTAACCTTATGGGAGCTCCTTTGTATGTTATTTGTCATTTTTCCCTTATGCTTTCAATAATTTTTCTTTGTCTTATATTTTTGCCAATTTGATTACTATGTGTCTCAGCATGTTTCTCCTTTGGTTTATCCTGTATGGGACTCTCTGCGCTTCCTGGACTTGGGTGGCTATTTCCTTTCCCATGTTAGGGAAGTGTTCAACTATAATCTCTTCAAATATTTTCTCGGGTCTTTTCTCTCTCTCTTCTCCTTCTGGGACCCCTATAATGCGAATGTTGTTGCGTTTAATGTTGTCCCAGCAGTCTCTTAGGCTGTCTTCATTTCTTTTCATTCGTTTTTCTTTATTCTGTTCCACAGCTGTGAATTCCACCATTTTGTCTTCCAGGTCACTTATCCGTTCTTCTTCCTCAGTTATTCTGCTACTGATTCCTTCTAGTGCATTTTTCATTTCAGTTATTGTATTGTTCCTCTCTGTTTGTTTGTTCTTTAATTCTTCTAGGTCTTTGCTAAACATTTCTTGCATCTTCTCGATCTTTGCCTCCATTCTTTTTTCCGAGGTCCTGGATCATCTTCACTGTCATTATTCTGAATTCTTTTTCTGGAAGGTTGCCTATCTCCAGTTCATTTAGTTGTTTTTTCTGGGGTTTTATCTTGTTCCTTCATCTGGTACATAGCCCTCTGCCTTTTCATCTTGTCTTTCTGTGAATGTGGTTTTTGTTCCACAGGCTGCAGGACTGTAGTTCTTGCTTCTGCTGTCTGCCCTCTGGTGGATGAGGCTATCTAAGAGGCTTGTGGACGTTCCCTGATGGGAGGGACTTGTGGTGGGTAGAGCTGGCTGTTTCTCTTGCGGGCAGAGCTCAGTAAAACTTTATTCCGCTTGTCTGTTAATGGGTCGGGCTGGGTTCCCTCCCTGTTGGTTGTTTGGCCTGAGGCAACCCAACACTGCAGCCTACCCGGGCTCTTTGGTGGGGCTAACGGCGGACTCTGGGAGGGCTCATGCCAGGGAGTACTTCCCAGAACTTCTGCTGCCAGTGTCCTTGTCCTCATGGTGAGCCACAGCCGCCCCCCCCCCCCCCCACCGCAGGAGACCCTCCAACACTAGCAGGTAGGTCTGGTTCAGTCTCCTATGGGGTCACTGCTCCTTCCCCTGGGTCCCGATGCACACACTACTTTGTGTGTGCCTCCAAGAGTGGAGTCTCTGTTTCCCTCAATACTGCCAAAGTCCTGCAATCAAATCCCACTAGCCTTCAAAGTCTGATTCTCTAGGAATTCCTCCTCCCATTGCCAGACCCCCAGGTTGGGAAGCCTGACGTGTGGCTCAGAACCTTCACTCCAGTGGGTGGGCTTCTGTGGTATAAGTGTTCTCCAGTTTGTGAGTCACCCACCCAACAGTTATGGGATTTGATTTTATTGTGATAGCGTCTCTCCTACCGTCTCATTGCGGCTTCTCCTTTGTCTTTGTATGTGGGGTATCTTTTTTGGTGAGTTCCAGTGTCTTCCTGTCGATGATTGTTCAGCAGTTAGTTGTGATTCTGGTGTTCTCAAAAGAGGGAGTGAGAGCACATCCTTCTACTCTGCCATGTTCTCTGACAGTTTTTAAAGTTTCCTATTTTCTTCAGATATTTTAAACTTTTTTTGTTAGTTCTTTAAATATTATAATGGTAAAGAAAATATTCTGACACTTGTTAAAATGTACAGAAGACTCTATTCAAGACTATTGCAATAGGGGAACTGTAACAGGGGAGAGAGATCAGGCTCAACTCTGAACACAGCGAAGACAGCTGGGGATTTATAGCCAAGGGTCAGAGTGAGGGGGTCCCTGGATGGAAAATTACTAAGAGGAGATGTGAAGGGTAAGGGGATTCTTGCTAAACTGACCTAACAGGATTTTTGCTAAAGGCAGGCCTTTATGCATTAAAGGTGGAGAATGAGGAACTTGATCACATATCGAGAGTGGGGTGATTCTTGCTAAAACTGGGCTAGTTAAGCCAAAGACAGGAAGAGGGATAAGGTTGAGATCCTCTTGATTCCAGAGGATCCTAACTAAAGTTTGGTCAAGGAGAGAGCTTTGTCAATAAACATGATTGCCTTCAGTCTTCATCTAGTGATTCCAATATCTGAAGACGCTGCCATTCTGTTCCTTGGTCTGTTGCTTCCTCTGGTTCTCTGGTTTCCTCCTGTGCTTCTTTTGGAATGTGGGTAGTCCATGGTACTGAGACCCAGTATGAATGTACCTTTCTCCAGAGATTGTGTTAGCTACTCTCAAGTGTTTGGGGGCTTTACCTTTCCAAAGCCACCTTATACCAAATCAAAGCCTGAGGTATGCGGGACTACTCCTGCAGTGTGAACTGTAGACTACACAGCAGTAGGAAGGCTGATCAACTTCAGGTTCACTTTTAATCTGAGGATGTAACCCTTTTGTGTTTCAGATTATTTTGGGAAGTTGTTCTACTAGAATCCCTCCACCACTGCAGATCCTTTGATTTCTGTCTCCTTGCCCTGGTTGGCCATCAAAAGGAAAATTCAAACATGACAGTATTTGCAAATGTCCTCAGGGCAAAAGCAACTTCTCTACTCATTTATCTCTCCGTGATTCCATTTCACTACACTTTGACATGGATTACTGTATACTTCTGGTGAAGATAATTTTTATATTTAGCAACTTTTGTTGTTTTTCAGAGGGAGAGTTGGCCCTGATTTTCTTGAGGTATGAATTAAAATTTATATCTTGGACTTTAAGTATGTATAAGAAAGCTTCTTTTTGTGATACAAACGTTTTGTCACATGTTATAATAGATAAATTTTCATTTGGAATAACTCATTTAAGATTGACAATACATCTGTGATGTCAGTATTATTGTTTTATCCTTGTTTACAAATAAGGAAATAGGGCTTATGAAGATTAATTGACTTCAGAGCCATTAAATAACCTGCTCGTTGTTCCAAATTTAGTAAATCCAGGAACCAGATTTCACACTTCATGACCTGATTTTGTCATTATATAAGAAGAATTTTCAGAAAATTTCTAGTTTTTAATTAGGTAAAGATGAAGAGATTCATAGGAGCAAAAAGTGAGAACTGGACCTATACAGACAACAGTTAGTAACAAGATGCAAAATGAGAACAGTGTCAAGTGTAGTTCAGTAATGAACTAGGAGATTTTTCTTTTGCTTCCTCGAGCTGTAGTATTTTTTTCTTTTTTTAAATAAATTTATTTATTTATTTATTTATTTTTGGCTGTGTTGGGTCTTCGTTTCTGTGCGAGGGCTTTCTCTAGTTGCGGCGAGCGGGGCCACCCTTCATCGTGGTGCACGGGCCTCTCACTGTCGCGGCCTCTCTTGTTGCGGAGCACAGGCTCCAGACGCGCAGGCTCAGTAGTTGTGGCTCACGGGCCTAGTTGCTCCACGGCATGTGGGATCTCCCCAGACCAGGGCTCGAACCCGTGTCCCCTGCATTGGCAGGCGGATTCTCAACCACTGCGTCACCAGGGAAGCCCTGTAGTATTTTTATTCAGTTGTTGAATCCATTTGTATATTGACTATTGACTATTAGCTTCAGGACTGTCAGTCTTTGAGTCACGACCTTAACACAAGCCTGCCCCTACTCCTTGAAAGAAACCTCTGTATCAGTAAGACAGTCCACTTGAGTTAAGTTGTACCAGCCTTGCCTTCTTGAGTAGCCAGATGTGATTACTTCATTTATTCTTAGTTCCTAATCTTGGCATTTAACCATGACTGTGACTTTGATACTTGTTTCCTCTAGTGCTTCATATCACCCATCTTGACACTACTTGAAAGCTTGATGGTTTCATTATCATTAAATTCTGCCCTTAAATGCTTTGGATGTTTTCTTTCTTTTTTTTTTTTTCCCCATGATCAACTAATCTGTTAAGTCCACACCACAAGAGGTGACAAATCCAAAAAGCATTGTCTTAGATTGGGTTCCCTGGATGAGACACAGGGTGACATGCCAAAGGTTTGGAGGGAGTATGCCCAGGAGATAAGCTTTTAAGGAAGTGTGGAAGACAGAACAGGGCAGGGGGAGAAGCTAGTCCACTATGGGTCTGCAACTGAGCCCTTGGCCCCTACTGGGAGCTCTGGAGCTGGGATGGCCCTTCAACATTTTCCAAAATTGAGATTCAGGGGCTTAGCTTTTATATTCCCACATCAGTCAGTCATTGGCCATGGCTACCAGAGGAGTGGGCAAAACATTGGGTGAGGTGGTTCTAGGCAACCAGCTAAGAGCAGTTCCCTTTGAGGACACAACTATGATACATCAGCTGTGACATGGGTGTCTTGGTCCTGGTGATCTTGGTGCAATTTCCAGAGATCCTCTATAGCAATACAAAATCTAGAAGGAAATTAACTAATATAGAATGGAATATAGCTCTAATATAGCTCTCTGCTTTACACCTGAAAGTTATTTGAAATATTTTGTCATGAAAATTTTGTGAATTTTGCTTTATTATCTAAAACATTTGTGATTATTTTAATATAAAAGCAATGCTTTAAATAATTTACCAGTTGAATTACTTAATCTTTCTCCCTTAGATCTTCTAATAAATTGCTTATGGCTTATGCTGAGGCTTGGAATAGACTCCTGACACAGCATTATAAACCTTCATTGTATAACTCTCCCAGTTTGAGAAGAACAAATAAGGCAAAATTAACAACAACAAAACAGTAATAATAATAGTAGTAGTAGTAGTAGTAGTCATAAAAATAATAGTGCCCAACATTTGTGCAAAGTGTTGGAGTTTTCAAAGTGAGCAACAGTATAGCATAGGGATTATAGAATGGGTTCCAAATCCAAAGAGACTGTGTTAAAATCCCAGCTCAGATATTTACAAGCTGTGAAAGTCTGAGTAAGTTGCTTAACCTCTCTGGGCCTCATTTTTCTCATATATAAAATATGGATTATAATAGCTCCAGATCACCTGGTTGTTTTGGAAATAAAATGAGTTGATGTTTATAAAACATTTCAAATAATTCCCCCACAAAGAACACTCTTTAAGGTTTCGGTGTGATACTATTTGCTTTATAAATAATGCTATTTTAAACACTGTTTCATAAGGTTTAAAAGTGAACACTATTTAAAGGTTGGCTAAATAAGTATTTCAACTGATCTTCAAAGCAAGGCTGTAAGACAGGAAATTTAGTCATAATTCATGCATGCAGATAGTGAGACATAGTAGTAGTTAAGGTCCTTAGCAAACTCATACAGCTTGTTAGTGGAATATTTAAGTAGAGGTTCTGTTTATTAAAACTGAATCCCTCTTAGTTTCTTTAGAAATCTTGTTTTTGAACTAGCCACTGCAAACTTACTTTGATAAACCAGGTAGAAAGAAAAGGCTCTACTTTTTAAAATTGTGGCAACAGAATTTATTTTATCATGCAGTTGTCAAAGCAATACTCTAGACACTGAAAACATTTGGCCTACATAATAAATATTTTACTCAGTTTAATTAACTTCATGAGAGTAAGAAGGTGAGAGAAAAAAAGAAGTATCCTTCCTTCTCTACAAAAGAAACGTAGAAATAAAAATGTTTCTGTGTATAGGTTCCCCCAAATCCTTTGTGGTTTAGAATAATAGACTTTTTTTTAGAACTGGAGGGAACGTTAGACATCTAATACCCTCAATTTATAGAATAACAAATTGAAGCTCAGAAAGGTAAAATAAGTTTTCCCAAATTACAATGCTAATTAGACACAGAGCTGGTATTGAAAACTATGTAATTCTTACCTCTAGGGTATAATATTTCTTTGTTACAGGAATATTAGCTATATTAACTCTAGTTTTTCCCTCAAAGGAGACTTTTAAATCAGTCGCTATTTTAGACCAGAATACTCCCACATCTGTAGACCAAGCAGATAAGGACTTTAAAAAAAGGTTAATGCAATTTGCTGTTCCACATTATAAAGTCAGATTAAAATATAGATAATAGCTGTTAAAAGAGATGTCTTTATTCCTCTCTACTACACACACTGAAACAAAGTTGGATCATTTACTTTGTGCTCTTTTTTCTTGCAGTTTCATGGGCTGACCATACTAACTGTGTTTAAGGAAAGCAATTGCCAAAAAGGTCCCTTAGACATGCAAATTTAATGGCCTATTTCTATAGTGCATGAAAGAAAACTCTTTGTGGAACTATGTTAGTGTATTTGAAGTTATCTTAAAAGGGTTTAAAATCTGCTTTTCCCTTGAGAAAAATATGGAACAAGGCATTTGGGCTAGCTGGTGCTAAAATAAACAATAATTTCCCTCCTTCTATATATGACCACTGACATCCTATCTCCTATTGCCAACACAAACCTACACCCAATTAAATCTATATGATTGTATGAATTGATGCTTTTGTTACTGACTGAGAACCAGAAACAGAAATGGTCTTGGTTGGGTAGTGCAGGAGCAGGGGATTAAAAAGGAAGATTTAAAGGATGAAGAAGAAGGATGGAGGAGGTGTGGAGCCTATTCCAAATTGGTCCCTTGGCTTGGTTTTGAACTGGCACAGTAGGGATAGAGTGACAGAGGCAAAGGCCAATATCATAAGGTTGGGACTCTGAAGATTCTGGGCATGAGTGGAGCTGCTTCAGGACCCAAAAGACAAAGAATGGCTCAGAGATGTGGATGCTGGTGCTGTTTCTGTGTGGAACAGAGGGCCATGGAAGCCAGCATCGGGAACTTCCAGATGTAACCTACATGGCTGGACAAGGCGTTCCCATGACTGTCAGTGAGTGCTGTGAAACCACTCTGGTTTGGTCAGTAGATGTGTAACGGGGGAGTCAAACCAGGAAAGTAAGAACAGGACAGACATGTGGTGGTACCTACTGCTGGTAAGTTTGAATGCAAGTGAGGCATGCTATTGGTTACTCTTGAATATGACTTGGAGACACTTTGAGAGAGGGATAACATCCTCCTATTTTAGAGGTGAGGGTACTTGAGGTAGTAGCCATATTACTTACAAGTATATATTTCAAGTTATCCAAAGAGATTCCATCATTGCCTTCAGTTACTCTTTTTACAAGTCTCAACAGGCTCTATGTCATCCATCAGAGAATAACAGACTCACACAGTCATAACTGGAAATGAATTACTTTCATATCTGTATGTTCACATATTATATACATGCAATTAATACCATCACCTCCAGCTCATTTAGTTTTACTCAATGCAGGGACATCTCTACAGTATACCTGACAAATGGTTTTCTAATCCCTCTGTTTTGTCAGCTCCAAATTATTATTATAGTAAACAAGTCCTATTTATAGTAAACCCAAAGCAGTCCCTTGGTAACTCTCACTCTTGGTTCCTACTTCTGCCCTCTGCAGCAATAGACTTGCTCTTCTGTATGACATCTGCTCAAGTATTTAAAGACAGCCTTTGTGTCCAGCTCCACCCTGCATTTTCATTTTACCAATCTGACTATCCTATTCTTTGACCACTGTATTTATATCTGGGGTCCTTATCTTTCACTATCTTAGTCAATCTTCTCCATACACTCATTATTTATTGTCTTAATATAGCATTTAAATTGAGACCCAAGATTTCAAAGTGGGCTAACTTCAAGGTATTTCCTCACTTGATAAGGACAATGTATATCTCTACTTTCAAAAATAATGACCTTAAATAAAATATTAAATCACCGAAAGAAGTGGAATTAAAAGTAAATCATTTTATAATCTCAGCAGCTGCCTTCTGTGGAAGGGTGTGAACGGAGATAAGTGCAGTAAAGTGCCTACTGAAAACTTGAAATATATCATTATGATACTCATGAAAATCCTGTGGGGGGTAAGTATTATCACCTCCATTTTACAGAGGAGAAAACTGAGGTTCGGAGAAGTTACATAACTTGACCAAAGCACACAGCTGACACAGGAAAGACCCTGAATCTATGTGTGTATATACATTCATATATGAATTCAAAAACAGTTTTCTCTAACTCTATCTGGTACTTACTTCTCCCAGTCCTTGCTCCTCCATCTTAGGTGATATTTTAGGAGAGGAGAAAGCATCTAAACCAGCTTCTTATATACTTAAATTATTCACTCATCCTAATTTAAAAGATAGAAGTAGGAGTGGGTAGGTATGGCAGGAAAAATTGTCCTCAAGGCATAGTACAGAAGGGCAACAATTCTAAGATGATTAGAGAGTTTCGGGCACCGTTAATGTGGTAATGGGTGGAGACGGCTACACAGAGAGAACTTGTGGTCAATTTTTACACCCAAGTATTTTCACATGAATTTATATCCTCTATCTTGCATGTGTGTAATTCTTGTCAAGGGGATGAGAACCAAACATGGACATTTACCTCAATCCTATTACATTTCATCTTTTTTTTTCTTTTTAAATGTCCATTTTTCTGGCCTGTTCATTCTGCCAACCAGTGAATTTGTTATTTATGTGAGCATTACATCATCCATATATTTGGGCATTCTGGGTCTTTATTCAGCCTCTGATCTAAATCTTGAAATGGACTGAATGTAGGGCAGAGAGGTTTTACACCTTTCTCTTCCCTGGCATATACATAATAAAGATCAGAATTGAAAAGATGAAAGGCTTCCTTGAAAGCATGCTCACTGGAGAAAATCTCTCCAGAATTACTAACATCAATGTTCCCTTCTTATTTTGTATCTCAAAAACAAAAAAAACAAAAAACCCTCAAAACCAAAAAATGTACCAGGTAAATACACCTAATATCATATATTATCATATATATCATATACATTATATCTAATAATACTCTTATGAGAAAGGTAATATTAATTTTATATTACTGATAAGTTAACTAAATTTCATAGAATGTAAACAAATCTTTTGATAACACAGATCTCATAAGTATCAGACCCTGATTATAAGACTGGTCTCTGATTTGGAAGTCCATACTATGAAGCACTACTCTCTCTAAATACCTGCCTAAGTCTTCTGTGTTTCTCAACTTTTGTACGTACTTGTTTCTCTCCTCAGCCTTTCCCTTAATCCTGTCCTCAGTGTGGGAACCTGGCAGTGGCAGAGTGCCAGCATCACTATCACTTTCTAAAAACAGGACTCCAGCCACCAACATGGATCCCTGAAGATTCTTAAAACTTCTATATAGGGATCGTTTAAGTACACTCAAAAACTCCATGGCTTTATATCAGTGTATACATGTTTCCCTATATATAACTGCTCTTTTAAGTTGAATTAAAGAATAGTTTGCCATTGCAAATTCTTAAGGGTTTTAAAAAGTAAAAAGGCTATTCATCTTTGGAAGATGGTTTCACTGCGTTTCTTACTGACACATGGAATAGGTTAACAATTCTTTTAAGAATTCAAGACTTAGAAGACAAATCCATACCATTATATTGGATCATCCTGGTAAAATTTTGGGATTTTTTTCCCTCCCAAACGCTTACACTGTTGCTAGGTGTTGGATAAGTGACAGGTTGATTCTTTTAAGTCAGCAATGGATGCTGTGGGGAATAAAAAAAGAATAAGACCAGAACACATCCTTAGGTAGAGGAGATGCTTAATCACCTTGTGATACTGGACAGAATACATATGTAAATAACAGGAATATAACCTGAATACAAACTTAATAGATGTTCAACAGCGTATTATGACAAATCTATGTACAAAGTAGAACCCAGCATTTCAAAATGTAATTGTTTTTGACATTGTTGCTGATTGAATCTTTGCACTCACTTGGGATGGCTATTCTCAATAGCCCAATTTTGAAATGATTTCTGAATTAACCATTAAAATGCAAACTTCCTTATTGAAGTTTTAGTCAGCTATTGAATGTAAATAAAATTTCCCAAAGAAAAGACCGATTTTCACAGAAGTGGGTCAGAACGCTGCACATTGTCTAAGCTTTCATCCATTAGCTTAAATCATAAGACCCTACACGAATGAAAATATGTGGTAGAAACTTCCTGAATATTTATGTGTAAAGAAATACTAAACAACAAACTTGGACTAGTGTTTGAAGCAGACAAGGTGAACTAAATTTGGATCCTATTTATCATTCACAAATCTAATTATTCTTTTATTTATCTCCTCTCATTAAATTACAAATAGAAGAGCCACTAATACTTTTGACCTACATACATGTGCATCAATTTCACATCTTACTTTCCTGAGTACAGATTGAGATTTACTCAAAATTTCCATATATCACCAGTCTTAACTGATATATGTTAACATATCATTGTCATTCAGAGTAAAATTCCCAAGGAACTATCTTAAGTATTGAATGTCCCAGTTATTCTTGCTTATCAGTCTGTCCAATATTCACAATACACTGATAAGTGTACACCAGTTTATGCATGTGCAAATAATATGCATTAATGGACACATATTACCATATAATGGGATAAAATTAGGAACAGGTAGTTCAGGGCTAGAATGTTTATTTCTGAGTTCTTGAAGAATATATAAACGCCTCTTAAATTTTGAGTGACATAGCAGCTGTTTCACCACAGTTCTCATCCCCTGAGTCCTTATGGGTAGAAAGACTTTATGTGGTGGATCACAGGCTTCATCTGTTATATAAATAAACTGACTCCTAGAGAAGTGATGTGCCTCTCCCTAGGTCATGTACCTATTTCATAGCAGAAGCAGAACTAAAACCTCAGCTCGTCTATCAGTATAACAATAACTACTATTTATTAGGGTCCTTGTATATTGTAAGCACTTTACCTACAGTATTTTTAATTACAATCCTTTAATGTGTGTATACATTACCACATATTATAAATGAAGAAACTGAGCCCTGGGACTAAACAACTTATCCAAAGTCAAGCAGCTGATGTGATGTAGAGAAAGTGGTTCAAGTCAGATCTTTCAAGCCTCTTGCTTTTACTAGTGTCATGGATAGAGAGGCAGAAGCCTGGCAGTCACTGCCATTTCCCAAAGCTCTGTCTGGAAATGTCAGTCCCCATTGAACATTTGAGCAACTAGAGATCTTCCTCATTTTTACTGCCTATGTCACCATCCCCTATTTCAGGGCAAGAAATCTATTTCAAATGATAAAATGTTCTATCTCATTTTTTCCTTGCTTAGTTTGTTCTATCTCATTAAAATGTTGTTTCTCTAATAACATTTTAAATTCTAAAATGGTCAATCAGTCAGTGTTCTAAGTCTTATGAAATCCATTTTCTACAATTTGTTTTTCCTACCAAATAGTCTTTAGAGATGAAGAACCATGACATTTTACCAAGTTCATTGTTTAGAGGCAGACTTTCTCATGGGGGTATTACCTGTGGCAACTCCTCCTTTACCTCGGTCACTCAACAGGTAACTGATTATTGCAGTACCTAATATTTATCGAGCTCTCACTGTGACTTGTACTGTTCTAGGCACTTTACATGGATTAGCTTGTGAAAACTACCTTTTGAGAAGAATCTTATTAATCATGTATTACTGATATCAAAACCAAGCCACACTTTGTGGACTATTAGGCAATTCTGTAATGACCACTTAATGATCAATAAAGAGAATATTGAGGCCTGGAATTTTCTATGTAATTTGGACTTGCTGTCCAATTCCACAGTTAAAGAAGCAGGTACTAGAGTTGGGCCAGCTGCCTTTAAATCCTGATTCATCATTTACAAGCCATGTCATCCTCAGCACGTTACCAAATTCCTATTTTTCTCATTGCAGAAAACAGCTCACAAGCATAGAATTTTTGCCCAAGTGACATTTCTTTCTTAGTTGCAGAATCGATCCAACTCTCTTCGTCACTCCTGTGATTTCTTTCTGTTAAGGATTCACTTCTCCAAGACTGATTCCCTGCAGGTCTACTTCCTGCAAAATTCTATGGAAGTCAGCTATATCTGATGTTGAAGGTAATCAATCCAGGTAAAAGGCAAAGGTGGCTGAGGCCACGGGACATGCCATGTTGGACAGCTGCAACCACAAGGCTTGGACCTCCCTGCTTGTGCCATGGATGTGGCTGATGCCCCCACAGCCTTGATGAGTGAAGTTCCAGACTGCAACTGGCCTGCCATATTGCATGGTCACCACCACAAGACTGGGTAGATCCCAGCCTCTGTCCATACCATGAATGTGGAGGTGAGAATAGGGCTAGAAAAGTGTGAACTTCTGAAAAGGAGCAGAGATCAAATACATATCCTTCAATCTCAGTTTCATCTGTTCATTTTATCCATTTTAACTAGCATAAATTTATTTTCCATAAATTTATTTTCCTTCTCTGAGTTCCCACTTGACAGAGTAATTGCAGCTTTCTAACTGTAGTGAACAACATGATCAGAGGACTTGGGGGACAGTGTAACAAAAGTTTCTAACCTGTCTCTAAGTTACATTTTAGCAATTATTCACTCCAAAGCCAGCCTCAGTAATTTTGAGTTATGTTTCTTATCCCTACTTGGGTTCCATTTTGTTTTTGTTCTTTGGCATTATAACTTAACACTAATGCTTTAACAATGGGCATATCAAATTGGTTATATCTTCACTAAGCAGTTGAGAATAGGAAATTTTTGGCTAAAATTAAACTTGAATAAAAATGGCCAGAAAACTTATAACTACAATGAAAATTACAAGGTTTCATTCTCTGTCACACATATGACGTTTTGCATTGCTTTTTACAAAGTATTTGTGTATGTATATACATATTTGGGGCAACTACCAAAATTACTGGCTAAACATTAAATTAAATGCTGATAGTTCTTTTCTCTGTGTTTGTTTGGTTTCGTGTAATTGTTTTACCTGCCCATTAAAAGAAAAAGCCAAAAATGTCATTTGCATTCAGATGTTGCTTGCTATTTTCTTTTCAGTTAAACATGCAAATTGTCATCATTGGCAAACTGACTATACAGCAATTAGATGGAAATCATCTCTTCTATTCAATTTTTCTAAAGTGTGAATATCTCTTCAATTTTCCAAATACATTTCCCTTTTTCTGTGTCTCAGGTTTTGTGTGATTTCTGTAATCATTTTTTTAATTGCTTTTTTTTTTTTTTTTTATTCTCCAATACTTGCGTCAAGCTGTGCTTTAGAACTGGATTTAGGGTTTTTTTCCTAAGGTATTTGTGGAACATCAATGATGCTTTATAAAACACAGAAGAAAGATGTCTTAAGAGAATTGACTACATTTTAGATTAAAAAAGATAGCAACAGAGACCAAAACCACTGTTTTAGTGGGAAAAATATTTCTTCTTTAGTGCTATTTGGAATATACTCATGATCATTTAGCTAAGGCTAAAAGTCTGTGACTGAGTATCCTCTATGACCTTTTAAACTTTCCTTCTCTAGTTCTAGCTTTTGTTTTGTTAGAGCCACAAATTTTGAATGTCTCCTAAGTCTGGTTCCTTAGCCCTCAGAACTCTTCTATTTATATCTTCACTCTCATAGCTTTCTTCTCACCTCTATATATAGGTGATCTCTAGCCATGACCTAAATTCTGGCTTTACATGTCTAAAAGTTGCTAGGATATATTTTTATTGGACGTCTTGAACTAAAAAGGCCAAAACTTGAGGCTTGGTGTTTTATTTTTTATGATTGCATTCATTGGTAAAGAATGAGATAAATCACTGATGCCTATGCAAAACAATCAGTATTCCTGTTTCATCGACACCTTTGCAGGAAGCCAGTTCACGTGCAAATTTTAAGCTGAATCACATAAACTCACTTCTGAAGAAAATACAATACATATATCATTGTGCTCCTATGATTTTGTTTTTATTTTTTTTACCAGAGTTAAAATATATAACATAAAATTTACCATTGTAACCATTTTTAAGTGTACAGCACAGTAATAACTATAAGCACATTGTCATGCGCCAGATTTCTATTAACTTTTTCATCTTGCAAAACTGGAACTCTATATCCATTGAACAACAACTCCTCTTTTCCACCCTCTCCCTAGCACCTGGCAACCACCATTCTACTTTGTGGTTCTGAGGGACTGAATATTTTAGATGTCTCATATAAGTAGAATCAAGGAGTTTTATCTTTTTGTGACTGGCTTATTTCACTTAGCATAAAGTCAAGTTCCATCCATGTTGTAGCATGTGACAGGATTCCCTCTCTCCTTTTTTTTAAGGTGAAAACTATTTCATTGTATGTATACCCCACATTTTCTTTATTCATTCATCTGTTGATGAACATTTAGGTTGCTTCTACCTCTTGGCTATTTTATATAGTGCTACTATGAACACAGGTGTGCAAATATCCCTTTGTAATTCTGTTTTCAATTCTTTTGAATGTATACCTATAAGTGGGATATATTCCCACTTATATAAGTGGGTGGGATTGCTGGATCATATACTGTTTTCCATAGTAGCTACACCATTCAACATTCCCACCGGTGGTGCACAAGGGATCCAATTTCTCCACATCCTGGCCAAAACTTGTTATTTTCTATTTTTTGATAGTGGACATCCTCATAGGTGTGAGGTGATAGCTCATTGTGGTTTTTTTTTTAAAATAAATTTATTTATTTATTTTTGGCTGCATTGGGTCTTTGTTGCTGCACGCGGGCTTTCTCTAGTTGCGGCGAGCGGTGGCTTCTCTTGTTGCGGAGCACGGGCTCTAGATGCGCGGGCTTCAGTAGTTGTGGCTTGTGGGCTCTAGAGTGCAGGCTCAGTAGTTGTGGTGCACAGGCTTAGTTGCTCCGCAGCATGTGGGATCTTCCCGGACCAGGGCTTGAACCCATGTCCCCTGCACTGGCAGGAGGATTCTTAACTACTGTGCCACCAGGGAAGTCCCAGCTCATTGTGGTTTTGACTGGCATTTCTTTTATAATTAGTGATGTTGAGTATCTCTTCACATGCTTGTTGGTCATTTGTGTATCTTCTTTGGATAATTTTTCGTTCAAGTCCTTTGTTCCTTTTTTAGTTGGATTACTTGTTTTTTTGTTGTTGAGTTGTGGGAGTTCTTTATATATTCTGGATTTAACTTCTTGTCAAATATATGGTTTGAAAATATTTTCTCCCATTCTATAGTTTGCAACTTAACTCTGTTGATAGTTTCCTATGCTGTGGAGTTTTTAAGTTGGATATGGTCCCATTTGTCTATTTTTACTTTTGTTGCCTGTACTTCTGGTGTCACATACAAGAAATCATTGCCAAATCCAATGTCATAAACATTTTCCCCTGTTTTCTTCTAGGAGTTCTATAGCTTGAATTAAAAATGATGGTCAAAAGGAATAACTCAGAAAATTTTATATGTATATACATCCAAGCAGGTGGATGTCCAATTCAAAGTAATAAAATGGCCCTTAAACTAACCTTAAATTCAGGATGAACCTTCTAGTTAATAACATTCAATTTTCAAAATTGAATCTAGTAATCACTTTGAATTATTGGGAAGCTGATGCACTTCTTAAGAAGGTTCAAAACATTCTTGCTCATATTTCCCTTCCTTTTAATTCCTTCCCCTTGAGTTTATATTATTTTCCCCAACTAATTTAGCATTTATCTGCATTACAATTCAGGAAGATCAAATGACTACTAGCAGAATTACGCCTTCATGTTGTGAAGTACACAAGATTTGATTTCTCCAGAGACTGCCACTTTCTGTTTTGAGTCATTTAAAAAGTTTTTCCCTAATTCATTTAACCAGCTATGTGCCAGGAATGAGATAATCAAAGCATATATGAAACCTGCCCTCATGGACCAGTAGCATGGGAAGTGGGTAGGGAGAAAGATATTAAGCAAATAATTTCACAAATGTATAAATGAGAAATATGATAAACACTATGATTGAAAAAAAATAATGACAAGGTAACAGATTAGGGAGTTCACCTAATCTGAGAAGTTAGACTTCTCTGGAGAAAGGCTGTTTGATTTGAGAAGGATAAACTGTAATTGTCTAGGCAAAGTGGTTGTGAGGAAGACATTGAGGGCTAACGAAGACAGGCCATGTCTAAAAGTCTTGATGTGTGAGGAATCACACACTACAGTGATTCCTGTACTTTCTATGGAGAATGGGTTGTTGAGAGAGCATAAGTGGGAGAGGAGAGAGTGGTTAGCAGGCAAGTGCAGCAGCCCAGCAGGAGATGATACTAGCTTGGACCAGAATAGTGGAAGCTTTGGAGATAGAAACCAGAAGACAGCATAGAAATATTTAAGACAGAAAATCAAAAGTAATTAAAGAGAGATATTTTTGTGAGGAGTGAAACAATCCATTTCAAGGTTGATGCCTACGGTTCCACCTTGTAAACTAGATGTATTGTTCTCTCATTTGCTGGGAGAGGGCAACCCCGGATAAGAAGCAGTTTTGGAGGAAAGATGATGAATTTACCTCCGGACTTGCTCAGCTTCAATTTCCTTTGGGAAATCCACATCTCATCTGGATGTGGAGAGTAGGTGATTGGATATACGATCTGAACTCAGAAGAAAATTCCTGACTGACAATAAAGATCTGGGAGTCATAGATCATCCAAGGACCTTTGGGTGAGGAGTTAATAGAGAGGGCACTTAATTAAAGAGTATGGGGTTTGGGAAAGGGCCTTCAGAAATCTAAGTACACAACACAGGTGAAAAAGAGCTTCGGGGCACTGAACTGATTCTCCTGCTTTTTAATCTTGAGACTTCGGTTGTTGTTTTTCTTTTTTGTTGTTTTTAATTTTGTTGGCTGAATCAATGATAGTTAAATTCTCTTCTCTTGATGGTTCCAGCTTCCTTCTTTCCTTCAGAAGTCCAGTTCTTTCGTGCTTTCTACATAGTAAGGTGGTTAGGTGGTCGCCTATGTTATTTCAGGGATTGCAAGAATGTCTCTGCTCATAAAGTTTACTGGTGAATGAAATATTAAGTCGCTGGTTTGTCTTTTGGCTAAAGACCTTATCATCTTCTGTTAACATGAAAAACTCACTGGAGTTGTAACTTTTTAACCAACAACCATTTAGTGACCTCTTAATTTGAATGAATCTATAACATCGTTTCCTGAGAATGCATTATAATTGATAATTATTTTTTCTCTGATTTCATTTTTTTTAATTTCATTATTGAGGAGGAAAGATTAAACATCAAATTCAGCATGCAAGATGCATACTTATTCATCAATTTTCTTTGTTAATTTCTCCCTGGGTGTTTGCATTTTAATAGGGAATGAGAGTCTCTTTTAAAATCAAAAGAATAGAGGCTCTAGTGTGAACTATGCCTTGTGGTTATCTTTTTGGAGAGGTAGAAGAATCTTCTTAGAATCAGTAAAATTTTATCAGCTGCCACTTAGCTCACTAATATTCTTAAGAACATTTCAGTGAAAAACCAAAAGGTGGATTTTCTCTGGTGGAAAATCTCCTGTACAGAATACTGGGTACAATCCTTTACATTTTCCTCTCCTAGCATCCCTAAATAAAACACTACAATGCAGTGTTTATCTTTCTAAAATGGTGCTCAACAGAGTTGTGGCAAAGATATTGTGTGGTTCAAGGACATATCATTAGTACAAACTTATAAGGCTTTCAGCCAAGGAAATTAAGATAATTTAAAAAAATAAAAACTACATTTCATTTGAGTGCTCAACTCCACTCTCTAGATCTCACCTTGATCCTCCTTCTGTCTCCTAACCTCACTTAAGAATTATTAAGACAATTGGTTATGCAACTGTCCTCCCTTCCTGAAATGCTTTCAGCAGCTTAAGTAAAATGCATCATGTTCCTTTTTAGGCTTTTCTAGCTGTATGTAACCTCCCTGTGGTACTATTATAATAAACTAACAGAGAAGAAAATTCTGGGTCAGAGGGGAAAATGAAAAGAAGTGAACTTCCTTTCAGTGTTGTAGAATACATCAAGTGGCTGTCTATTACTCTGACTTTTTATGTCTTCATTTCAGGAATTTTGGCAATAGTTAAGATTAATTCTTTTTGTCCAATGACACATTTAGTAAACACACAAAGACAGTGGACTCTTTCACAGAGTGGATGTTAAAATTCCCCATAGCCTCTAGAAAAAAGCACATAAAGTTATGGAGAGAGGCAAGTGCTCAAAATCATGTCCTGAAATTCATGTTAATGTAAATGGATGCATGGGAAACCAACATGAAAAGTGATATGGTTTACAAACATGATTACTTAGACACCTGAGTGTTACTTTTCCTTCACCTTTTGCATTTGCTTGATTGGATTTCTTATTTTCATAATAATATGTGTATTAGTTCCATTGGTACCACAGCTTTTGTTATAATATACAATTCTTTTGCAGGGGATGAAGTTGGTTCTTATTAATAAGTTGTCTTAGTCTGCTTGGGCTGCTATAACAAAATACCATAGACTGGGTGGCTTAAACAATAGACATTTATTGCTCACAGTTCTGGAGGCTGGGAAGTCCAAGATCAAGGTGCTGGCAGTCAGTTCTTGGTGAGAGCCCTCTTCCTGGCTGTAGACAGTCACCATCTTTGTGCACTCAGGTGATCTCTTTGTATAGATGTGGAGAAACAGAGAAATTTGGAGTCTCTCCCCCTTCTTATAAGGAGACTAAGTCCATTATGGGGGCTCTTATGACCTCATCTAAACCTATCACCTCCCAAAGACTCCATGTCCAAATCCCATCACATTGGGGATTAGAGTTTCAAATGCGAATTTTTAGGAGGATGCAAACACTCGCTCCATAACATAAGGTTTATTGAGTTTGGAGAGGAGATGGGAAAAGTAGAACGTAGTTCCAAAAGCTGGAGAAAATAGGACAGGAAGCAATTTTGTAAGGGTTAGAAAAGCAGACTATCGTTTCTGATGGATTTGTTCAAGTGGTTTCTCTTAAATAATACTCAGTTGCCATAACACAAATGGTAGGTCCATTAATTAAGGGATGTTGGAAATAAGGTAAAACCAAGAGATGGGACCACAGGATTCTTGATTACGTGCTTTCAACTTGCTTTACACTTTACCTTCTTCTCCTGAATTTTTACATAATATCATGGCATCTGTCTTAATTATCTCTTGCTGTCTAACAAACTACTCCCCAAAATAGTGGCTGAACAATAAACATTATCTCACTTTCCTGTGGGTCAGAAATCTTAAGGCTGGGTGGTTCTGGCCTGATGTTGCTCATACCATGGGGGTTAAGATGTCAGTCAGGGCTGTAGTCATCTGAAGACTTGACTGAGGCTAGAAGATCTGCTTTTAAGGTGGTTCCTTGGCTTATGGCTAGCAATTTGGTACTGGTTTTCAGCAGGAGGCCTCCATTCCTTGCCACATGGACTCTTTAACAGGGCTGTCTTGAGTGTTCTCATGACATGACAGATGGCTTTCTCGAGAGAGAGCAATTCAACAGAGAGCAAAGGGAAGTTATAATGTCTTTTATGACCTAGCTTTGAAAGTCACATTTCTTTATTTCTGCTAAATCCTACAGTTTCCTCAGATCAGCTCTACGTGGAAAGGAATTATACACAGGCCTGAATTTTGGGGGGAAGAATCACTGAAGGGCCATCATGGAAGGTGGCTACTATAACATCTCTACAAAAATAATTTCCTGAAGTCCACAGCACACTCCTTAACAACCACTGCTTTTGGTCAATTCTGAAATGTTACCACTCTATTGAGAAGGAAGAAGGGCACACTAAGACATTTTTTTCTTTTTGGACCTTGTTACGTTCTGCTAAGAGCCAGGCTTTAGAATATAAAGGTGAAACACACCTATTTTGCCACCTTCTGGTTATTTCTTCCACTTCTGTCATTTTTCATATTTTGTTTGTATGCCCAAACTTTTCTTCTACTTTTGTGATTAACTAGAACTTCCCCCTTTTTCTCTAATATTTGTCCTAAAATTTATTATTTCTTACTTATTCTTCTTCTATTTAACATCTTTTCCTTAAATTCCTTTGATGTTAGCTGAGCTCATTCGGTCAAATTAAATTTATTTACAAAGTTATGAATTATATCTGATTTGCCCTTCTAAGTGTTTTTGTATGTTTAGAGAATGTTCACTCTCTTAAAGTACTGAATCTTGAGATGTGGAATGAGCATTACAGTCAATTAAGGACCCTTTAGATATTGTTAACCAAAACATGTGTAGTTTTGGAAAAAAAAAAACCTATGAAGCCAAAATAAATTACAAACATCATCAGGAATTGCAAAAGCAGGGAGAAGTAGAAGTACTGAGATACCAAAGAGGGGAGACCTTTCATAATTCAACTCAGAATCTGTAGCTGCTTTTTCTCTGAAGGCATTTGCCAGTATTGGTTGTGGGCTAAAGACTGAGAGTCTGGGCTTGTGGGAACAAAGGATCATTGCTGGGGAACAGAGAAAATGGAGAGCCCAGTGGCAGTCACATCAGGCTGAAGTGAAAAAACCCTGGGATTCAAGGAGGCTCAACACTTGGCTGGTTTCCTCTTATGGATATTTGCAGCATTCCCAAGCTGTATTTGGTGGGAGTGATATTCCCTTAAAATGAGAGGGGAAATTCCTGCAGTCTCAAGGTGCTTAACAGACAAAAACTTCCAGAAGCAGGGGCCCTAAGAAAATGAAAGGCAAGAATTGAATATTCTTAGAGGGAGTGATGATTGAGACTGATCAACTGTAACCATTTTTTCCCCAGGGGCACATACCCATCTGGATGCAACTGAAAATTTCCTGAGTTTAGTGAAAAACATCAATCTACATTTATTAAACCACAAGCTGGATAGTTTCTAAGAAAATCACACCTAGGCACATCATGATAAAAGTGTTAAAAACCAAAGACAGTGAGAAGGGGGAAAAACCACTCCACCTAAGTATTTGCCAAAAATCCTTAAATATAACCCAGCCATTTTACTTTAACTTCTCTTGTGGCATGCCCTCCCTAGGCCACTGGTACTATTCAGAGTCAACAATCCCTCCGAAATTTAAAGTATCAGTGTGTGTGTGTGTGTGTGTGTGTGTGTGTGTCTTATTGTTAAAACATGAGAAGAATCATGCAAATAGGCTTAGCTGCACAAATGGAAGGTGAATATGAGCAGGAGAGGGGTGAATTAGGATGTATTAAGAGAAAAGCTAAGGATGGTAGGATGTGAGGAATCGAATTTTTTCACCATCCTCACAGTACAGTTTTAGTCTACTCAACTGGAATATAAGTCCATAATTCTCAGCTTATTGTGAAGTAATTCACTTCTTTGAGACTCTTATGTAAATAATAGACAGAATAAAAATTGGGGGTACTTTTTGGAGAGAGAGTGAATGTCATCTTTGAAACTAGTAAAGGTCAAGAACTTCAAATAATGAATCTTACTGAAAATTTTATAGACCTTGGGCCTTAAGAAGGGGGTGCTATTAAAAATTGGATCCTACTCCATTCAAAGCTATTTTAAACATCAAGATAAGCCCATAAATCATAGACTTGTCATTCACAGCACTGATAAGACTGACATCCTCTCCACAGGGTACAGTTGATGTAAAGACTGCAGAAGTCCTATGGAAATTAATCTATGTTAAGTGAATTTGATCTCTAAAATTTGTACCCACTTAATAATAATGATGTTGGTATATACATGTGTAAGCCTATGAGGGTGAGAAAGACAACAACGTATAGATGTTGACTTTAAATTCATTTAATTTCTTTAAAGAAAATGTAAACAGTATGCACTTATTTGAGAGGTTGCTTGCATGATGAATCAAGATTTTACATTCTATTTTATGAACACCAATAACACAGAGTTCATAAGAACAATGTTCACTTGAAAGTTGCAGATTGTGATGCTTAGAATAAAAAGTGAGATAAAGAGTGAGTCTCTCTGTGTCCTTACTTTACCTCTGACTACATGGAGAATTCACTGTGTAAGGACTCTTGTCACCTCAAAGGCCAGTAAGGTTGCCATGACCTATTTTATTCTGTGTCTTGTCCAGCAGCGGATGTATATTTTAGCAGTTGGAATCTGGATTATGCTAGTTCTAAGAGCCCAGGGAGAATCTTACATTGAAATAATTCTGTAACAACTACTGGAAACTCAACTCCTTCCTAAGTATTTGCCTACATGTTTACAGATAGATGCAACAAAATTGGGAACTCCTTAACACCGATCCTTAAAGATAAATTTTGTATGAAAATTGAGTGCAAGTTTCAACACAGGTTCCATTTTCTGGGCCCAAATAATTAGCCATGGACATCACCTGGATATAAGATCTCAAGTAAAAAAATCTTACACATGGGGAGCAGTATCAACATGGAGTTAAGTGTATCTTTTCATACCCAGTTTCACTGGAAGTTCTAGCCTACTCTTTCCCAATACATATCAGATTTGGCTCTTGAACTCATAATTAATTATAAGAGCTAAAGCAGACAAAATATCCATCCAGGTGTTTTGAAGAAGGAGTTATGAGTAAGACAACTGTGCAGAAGATCATATGTGTTCTTTATAGCTATAACCCAAGCAGAGATGATGAGAAAGCAAGTTAAGTAATTAATAGAGTATACACAGGTGTGTAGAGTATATTAACTAGAAGCCAACAGTTAATGATGATAAAATTGAAAACCAGTCATAATAAATAAATAAAACCTAATCTTTGATTTAATCTGGTTTCCTTATAATTCTAGAATGTTACAGGCATATCTTTGCTTCCTCATTAGAAATTAATGGGGGTTCACACTATTTAAAGTAATGGTAAAGGGATATTTATTAAAAGAAAGTATGTTTGTTGTATAAGAATAAATGAAATCCAAAGAACATTATGTAAGAGTGTATTAGTCTGCTCAGGCTCCCACAACAGAGTATCACAGACTGGGTGGCTTAAACAACAGAAATTTATTTCCTCACAGTTCTGGAGGCTGGAAGTCCATGATCAAGGTGGCAGCAGCATTGGTTTCCAATGTGACCTTCCTGGCTTGCAGATGCTTCCATCTTGCTGTGTTCACATGGCCTTTTCATTGTGCCTGTATGCTCCTTGTGTCTCTTCCTTTTCTTATAGGGACAATTCTATTAAATTAGGACCCCACCCTTATTTAACCTTAGTTACTTCTTTCAAGGTTCTATCTCCAAATCAGTGACATTAGGGAATCAGGGCGTCAATGTGTGAATTTTGGGGGAGATTCATTCAGTCCATAACAAGTGGATATAAAGTATAATTCAAATAAAAATCTAAAAATTTAAAATTTAAACTATCTGAAAGAATATTATCCACTTGGAAGGAGGTTACTTCACATCACTTATCTCTAGGTAGTAGGATAAAAGATGATATGATTTTTATAGTATTGTTATTATTGTAATCCCTCTGCTTTTTCCCCCTAATTTCTCTTCAATAAGCATGTATTACTGGTATGACTTTAAAAGGCAATCTGCCTAATATAGTATAATGCACAGCATTTCACTTTTTATTAACTTAACGACATTTAAGAGATCAGTGTTGTAATATGGCAAACCCAAGATTAGATTTCCAGCAGTAAGGGTTGAGACCTTCTGTGAATTCTTTCCAGCATACTGTGAGGCCATCATACATTCTGTTATTGTAATAACATCTTTAAATGAAGACTGTTTGGGTAGAGAGACAGGGATCTCGTAGGCAGATGTACATTCAGAGACACCACTGGCTCTCTATCCCAGCAAATGTATTCTGGTTTCATGCTTCTGTTGAAACCTTCTCCACTGGGAGCCCCAATATTTTGTGAAGAGAAACTCTTTTTTTTTTTCTTCTTTGAAGAGGAAGGTCAGGAATTAGGTGGAAAAGGGACAGGAAGCAGGGGCTAGGAGCTTAAAAAAGGATGATGATACAAGAGTCACCTTTTTTATTATCTGTTGAGTTGCACTGTATCAGCATGAGTCATTTTAGCCATCCACAGGCAGTGTTCAAGAATACACAAGCCTTCCGATACTATTTTGAACTGGAATATCAATGATAAAGGAAGATGTGTTGAAATATGGCAGAGGTACACAACACTGCAGCGTATGCATGGCACACTTTCAGAGTGGGTCTACTTTAACGAAAGGTTTTGGAGAAATGTACTGTAAACCAAAGAAATCATGGCTCTCTTGTGACTTGGGATGGAAACTACATAAGAAGTTTTAAATAAAACTTGAAAGAAAATTTGCTTTACAGCTAAATACTTTGACCTACACTACCAGATATCTAATAAATTATTATATTTCTTGTACAGTGCTGTGGTGGAAATATCTGAGGACTCTTTTCATCTATTCCATGGGGGCAAAAATTGGTTCCCAAGGGACAGGAAAGTCTTAGCTATTGCAATGGTTTGTGTCCCTCCAAAAAGCCCCAAATATATTAATAGATATACAATCTATCTGTGTTATTAATTCATTGGGAGGAAATAGGAAAAAATATTTAAAACATCTCCTTGGCAGGGGACAATAAAAAAAGTTTTAGAATCACTTATCTATTCAGATCAGCCACTTGGCTTTATTTGACTAGTTGGCTTTAAATTTTTAAACTTTAAAGTCAGTAGATTTTGTCCTCTATCAATCCTACCTATAGGTGAAGTTATTACAGAGAGACCTGTAGGGTTGAATAAAATTTTTAAAAAGATTGATATTGTTAATGTAATTTGTTAGAGAGGAAAGGAAGTCACTGTACATGGATTGAACTAAAAATAAAAACAAAACTACAGACCATGGAGGTTTTGTTTTTATTGGCCATAAAGTGTCTTATGATTATGATTTCTTTACCTATTAAATTTCTTTACTGATTAGATGTTGGAGAAAAAAATAAAAACCTTATGGGAAAATATTTTCTTATAACTGAGAAATAAGCAATGAAGTTAGCATAAGTGTAGAAAGATGTGTATAATCATTGCCCAGTGAACAAAGGTATTAATTTTTAATCTTTAGAGGAATGAAAATGGTTGATAAATATACTTAATTGGGAAGTAATATCCAACCCATGGAATCGCTAAACCATTAAATGAAAACAAGCTAGAAGAATGCTAGTATTGGTTCTGAAATCATTTCACCTCTTAACTTACGCCAACTTTTTACCATAAATGTAGCAGATATTATTCTTTCTTTTTAGAAAAATATGCCATTTGAAGGACTTTTAAAGATTAATTGCTTAATTCTGTTGGTTTAACATGCACTAGGAGACTGCCATGACCATTTTGCGTATTATAGTCTGATGAACCAAAGTGTTCTGACAACCCTTTACAGCTTGAGTCACAAGGGGTTTAGAAATAGGCTGATTTCCAAATCCTACCTTGAGAAATGATTTCTCTTTTGAAGACATGGTTTATAAACTTGAAGTATCTTTCTTTCACTTATTGGTCACTATGCTTTGTCTGTGCCCCTCAATTTAATAGTGGGCAGTATGTAAGAAAACAGTGTCCTTTAT
The DNA here is from genome assembly GCF_028564815.1 of Eubalaena glacialis. Classification (NCBI taxonomy): domain Eukaryota; kingdom Metazoa; phylum Chordata; class Mammalia; order Artiodactyla; family Balaenidae; genus Eubalaena; species Eubalaena glacialis. The sequence goes on along the minus strand of NC_083722.1, from coordinate 28,600,449 downwards.
TCGGTCCTTGCCCCCAGGCTGACTTCTATGTCCAGCAGTGGGTTTTTATGGAAAGTACCAGAAAAAGGCTGAGGGCCCACAATTTTAGTTATGCTCAGGCTACTGCTTTGCAGAAACTATTGATTCTACTGCTCATGAGGCTCAAAATTCACAGATGCCTAGTCAACTCAGATTATAGGCTTCACGCAGAGAATACCTCCCTTATTTAAACTGTATTCTCTTCCATCTCTGATGATAGCCTGGCTGTCTTTATTCAGAGTTTTGTTTTCTCGTATAGTAGGCTGCTGATAACAGCTACAAGCAGCTCCATGCTATTTCTTCCAACAAGCCTGAGTGATGCGTCTGTCACTGTAACCATAGCAGGCAATTGTACGACCAAATATTTTATCCTGGGATAATAAAGGTCACCAGATTTGTAGACTACAGTATAAGCATTCTTTCTGTCTGCTGTTTGACAAAGGGCATATATATTTTGCATATTAAATCATATTACACATTTGTGGTTGATTGGGAAATTATAGATTTCTGTTGCAAAACATAAGCAAATTTTAACAGTACACGTTAAAGAGACCTGAACTGACACTTGAACTTAGAAAAATGTTGGTGCTTCTAGATCATTCAAGACGTAAAGCAATCATTATCTGCTTTTTGCTGTGCAATAATTCTGATATTTGGGTGTTGGCAGGATGAAATTAATCTCTCTGGATCATAGTTTTGCTAATAAACTATACATGCCATGAGGAGAAGAATTACATCTGCCTTGTTTAACAGTACAATTTCAGCATCCAGTGCAGTGCCAGGGACATAGTAGGGCTTCAATAAATATTTGTTCAGTTAAATTCAACAGAGTGATAACATGATTTCAAATATTATAAGAAAGATTATTAGAGATAATTTTATTGGTTAAATCAGCTTTACCAATTCAACACTAAACTCTTTTTTAGTTTTATAGCATTACATGAATTGTTATGCTTTGTGATTTTCTTTATTAAATTGGTAAGTTTTAGGTAGTATCTTTAGTTCCTCCTTTGTCCAGTTTTTGTAAAGTCTCTCTTGCAAATGTCTTTTACATCCTCGTTCTGAGGCTGTAAGCACACCGAAGCTCTTTTTTCCAAGGAGTCAGTCACTTAGTTTTAATTTATATCAAATAGTACATAAAAATGGTATATTAAAAAAACAAAAATAAAATGATACAAAAGAGCTTATGATGAAGGGCAACTGTCTCTTGCTCCATCCCTCCCACTTCTGTTTTCAGTCCTTAGCAGCGACCTCTTTTAGCTGGTATTTTAGATCTTCTAGTAGTTACCTTCAAAGCAGGGGATTTCATGCAGAATTACTAAATATTTAAGAAACTGTCTGTGGTAAAATATTCTCATTTTTTCCCCCTTTACTTTCTCAGCACTGACAACAGTGCCTGGCACTTAGCTGGCCCTCAGTAAATACTTATTAAATATATCGAAAACTTATGACAAAGAAGATATCAAAAGAAAAATGTGATATTTCTCCCTAAAGCAGCACCAATTCTTTTGAGACAGAAAACGTCTAGGAAGCCAGAGGACAAAGGAATACAAACTCCCATTGCTGATGTTATTGCTCACTCCTATCAGCCTCAGAACAATTTAATGGAATGTAATCCCTTCCCTTCCACAAATGTAATTATGTAATGGGAACCAAGGGTTTCCCATATTATTTTATGAAATGCAGCCGAACACAAAGGTAGTAGCTTGACAGTTAAGATAATCTAATGACTGCATTGTTGAGCAGGTAGTAAACCTCTTCCCATCATTCTTAAAACTGTAAAAAAAAAAAAAAAAAGGAAAAAACACTCATCTGCCCTAACCTAGTGACACAAACTTTAAAAAAAAATCAAAAAAAAAAAAAAAAAAAACCCAATTTTTCATTGTGATTAAATTTGCTTATATTTTGCGCTGGTTCCCTAGCCAACATTTTGAATCTATATTATGGTTCATAATTCTGAAACATGGCATCCCATGGAAAAAATCAGCTTTTCCTCCTTTTAACTTCCAAATGTGTCATCTTGCAGATTGTTCAGTTGTATCTGTTTACCCGCAAAGTCTAGTCATTAATTCTATTTTTAAAAAAAGACAATTTAGAGGCAAAAGCATGTCCACATACATATATTTATATGGACTTGAGGTAGATAAAACATTTTTTTACAGTTTTCTTCTCCTTGAGCTGGAATTTTGTTAATCCTCAAATATCTCTTCCTGTGTGAACTGATCCCTCCAAAAAGAGGCATTCAGTTTTTCCTCCAGCTCCCATACTGATGACTATACTCTTCTAGCATCACTAGTTCTACTTTGTCTTGTAATTCATTTTGCTTTTTGCACCCTACCATCACTTGGATTTTCATTAAAATTTCCCATTTAATAAGATTAGCTATTCCAAATTTTGTGCTAGATGCAGAGATGTACTCAGAACATAAAGAAGCTTGATATATATTTGAGTAAATAAGTTAATAAGTTGAATGGAAATGGCACTTAGAAGAAAACCTCTCAAGCAAAGAGCAGAAGTATCTCAGAAAATGAGACCAATATCCTTTACCTCATTGGTTTGTAGAACCACATTGGCAATCCTATCCTGCTATGTATAGAATACTTGTGACTCATTTGTATTCTGTGTTTGGAAACCCACTATCATGCACTGCCTCCACCTGAGTGCTGACAGGGTTTGACACTCTAGCAGAGACTGGGGCTGGGTTTCTGTCCTGGTTGTATGTATCATAGGAAACATCACCCTCTGCTTTGCTAGGCAGGCCCTGCATTTGAAAGAATCCCTACTGAGATGAATGGATAAAGAAGATGTGGCATATATATACAATGGAATATTACTCAGCCATAGAAAGAAATGAAATTGAGTTATTTGTAGTGAGGTGGATGGACCTAGAGTCTGTCATACAGAGTGAAGTAAGTCAGAAAGAGAAAAACAAATACCACATGCTAACACATATATATGGAATCTAAAAAAAGAAAAAAAAATGATTCTGAAGAACCTAGGGGCAGGACAGGAATACAGACACAGACGTAGAGAATGGACTTGAGGACACGGGGAGGGGGAAGGGTAAGCTGGGACGACGTGAGAGAGTGGCATGGACATACATACACTACCAAATGTAAAACAGATAGCCAGTGGGAAGCAGCTGCATAGCACAGGGAGATCAGCTCGGTGCTTTGTGACCACCTAGAGGGGTGGGATAAGGGCAGTGGGAGGGAGATGCAAGAGGGAGGGGATATGGGGATATATGTATATGTATAGCTGATTATAAAGCAGAAACTAACACACTATTGTAAAACAATTATACTCTAATAAAGATTAAAAAAAAAAAAAAGAATCCCTACCAATGGCTCATGCTGATAACGCCACAGCAGAAACATATATTTGTCTACTGGAATAAGTTGCTACTTTAAACAAGTCACAAATATTTCTCCGATTTTGTAGAATTTCATGACCACACTAAACTGTGTAGATCGGCTACTGCATGAAGAAGGTAAGGTAAGCTCACAAAGAAGCAATGTAGAATAGAATAAGCACAAATTCAATATTATAGATACCCCAGGAAAACTGAGGGAATAGAAGCATGACGTTTAGGAAATGTGCATTGTGGTCCTTTTTTCTCACCAACAAACTCTGTGACTTTGAGAAATTCACCTAACCAGCTGGACCTCAGAGTCTTCACTTATAAAATAAGAGAGGAGCAGGGTATTCACCAAGTAGCCTATACATATCTGTGGAGCCATAACTGTTTAAAGGCAGAGTTTATACAGTTCTTTGACACTGGAAGCCAGCAACCTTTACTCTAGTATCCAGGAGAAGATTGGAGCCAGATAGAATTAGTGTTGAAGCAGCTAATAATAATGTTGATTGAAAATTATAGTCTCTCAATTATGGAGAAAGAAGGCTGATTTGTACTGAAGTAACTTTGGAGACGTGGCAAATTGGTCTTGATTAGGGCATTCTCTGCCAGTTACCTTGTGAACTTCCATGCGCTGGGTGGTTATGGGTCTTCGCCATTCACACTGCCAAGGCTGTTAGTCCTCAGGTCAGCATTTCCTGCCTCTGAGAGAAATGGAGGAGCCACAGAATGGATCCTTCACGCTAGAGTCCCTGCAGGGAGCTGACCCCTGTTTCGCAATTGATCTATGCCTGAGTTTGGTTTAGATGGTTCAGTTGTATAAACTTATTTACTTCGAATCTAGGCAGGGGAAGCATAAACTGTCCAGGTCAAAACAGAATGTCTCACTCAGACCTGCTTTTCTCATTTATTCTTCTCCCTAGAACCTCATGGCATTGGGTGTTGGCAGCGGGGTGGGGGGGGAGGTGGATTGTCAAGAAAGCCTAAATGGCCCACTGTTAATGGGATTTAATTTCAGTTTGCTATTCTTGAGAGAATTCACTCCCCAATGTGAAGGTAGCAAATCCTCTGGAATGAAACTATAGTAATTTAAACAATAGCAACACAAATATTATATGATCACAGCAGCTTGAAAGATGCAATTTTGGAAATAGGGAATTAAAACTAGAATGCTCCACTAAGGACATGGAATCAATGGCCAACACAACTGTAGTCCCTAGTTGCCAAATAAACCCAATTTCCTGGTTCTGGCAACAGGGTCCTGTCAAAATTCTCAGTGGCTAAAGATCACCTTGGATCATTACAAAGGGAGAGCAGGTAGAAACAATGAAAAATTCCACTCTGCCAGGTGAATCAGTTGGTGCAAGGAAGCCGTGATCCCTCTTTACCTTCCAAATACCATTTGGAGGTTGTTTCAAGTCCTAAAACCTGAAACCATTTAACTTCAACATAGTTGGGCCAGAGTTGTTGGCATATGCCTAGAAATTAACATATGAAATTTCTATTTAGTATAAGGAAAAATCTCTCTCTGATTTGGTTGAATCTCAAAAGTTAACGGTTTTATTTTTCAGTTCATTTATTTCCAGCTTTCATATTACATCCAAACATGTGAAGGCTTAGGATGTGGAAAACCAGAAAACCTTATGGAAAAAAAGCATATTTTAGTAAACATATTTAGTAAATCCTGTCTAGTTATACCACCTAAAATGGAATTTAAAGTCACCATGTAATTATAAGTGGAGTCCAAGTCAGAGCAGGAATGAGAAATGCTGGCAAAGAGATGCTCCTCTTAGGCAAATTCTCCAGGAGGTTCTAAAAGAAGCACAGCTTCAATTGTTGGAGCACTTAGAAAAGCAATACAGTAGGTCTTCTCCCTTATCCATGGGGGATATGTTCCAAGGCCCCCAGTGGATGCTTGAAACAGCAGATGTACCAAACTCTATACATGCTATGTTTTTTTTTACTATACATACGTACCCATGATAAAGTTTAATTTATGAATTAGACATAATAAGACATTAACAACAACAATAATAAAACAATTATAACAATATATTGTAATAAAAGTTATATAAATGTCATCTCTTTCTCTCCCAAGATATCTTATTGTACTCACACTTCTTCTTCTAGTGATGATGTGAGATGATAAAATGCTTATGTGATGAGATGAAGTGAGGTGAATGACGTATGCATTGTGACATAGCGTTAGGCTACTACTGACCTTCTATACATCAGAGGGAGGATCATGTGCTTTGGGTGATCCTGGATCATCAAGCCATGACAAAGTGGACGGTTGGATGTCAGAAGATGATGCTGATAGTTGGGGAGCAGGATGGCATGAGATTTTGTCACACTACTTGGAATGGCACGCAATTTAAAACTTATGAACTGTTTATTTCTGGACTTTTCCATTTATTATTTTCAGACCATGGTTGACCATGGGTCACTGAAACTTCAGAAAGTCAAACTGCAGATAAGGTGGGGGGACTACTGTATTCTTTTGTGAGTTACTGTGGTTTCCACTCATGCCTTCCATGCTATGCTATCAAAGGAAGGAACATCCAGCCCAGACTGATAAACCATGAGCTAGAAGAAATGATATCAGAAACCCAAAAGCAGCTCAGTGTCAGAGGAAATGACAATTCAAACAAGCCACTTACTGCTTGTAAGATATCTACAACAAAGAAAATGTGTTTGTGACATCCCATAAGAACACCAGCTAATTTAATATTACTGTCAAGCTTAAAAATATATAGTTGAGGGGGGCTTCCCTGGTGGCGCAGTGGTTGAGAATCTGCCTGCCAATGCAGGGGACACAGGTTTGAGCCCTGGTCTGGGAAGATCCCACATGCCACGGAGCAACTAGGCCCATGAGCCACAACTACTGAGCCTGCGCATCTGGAGCCTGTGCTCCGCAACAAGAGAGGCTGCAACAGTGAGAGGCCTGCGTACCGCGATGAAGAGTGGCCCCCACTTGCCGCAATTAGAGAAAGCCCTCGCACAGAAACGAAGACGCAACACAGCCATAAATAAATAAAATTCTTTATATAAAAAAAAAAAAAGCCTATGTATCTGGAGCCTGTAACACTGCAATATGTTTAAAAAAAAAAAAAAATATATATATATATAGTTGAGGAAGTGTTAACATAAACCCCCCAAAAGAAAAGTAAGCAACAGGAGGATGTTTTAAATACACTAATGTGCTCTGTTTCTTTTTAGCTTTCAAGGGAATTATTGGGAAGTTACTATTACTAAGAAATGAATTATTAGTCTTGTTTGGGTTCCAAATTTTGGACTGAAAAACTTTGACCTTCTCTTAACATTGTTAGAGGAAATTCTCTGTGGCTACCATTCTATGAATAGGTATAACACAGAAGAAGGATGCTTGTCCCAAGTGAGGGTTAAAAGTATTGGATTAAACATAGAATTGTATCTGGCTGAGGGCAGGGATGCTTTAACAGTGAAGGTGATCTTCACACCTGTAGTCAAACCTGAGGTCTCACTAAAATGATCATTGAATCACCATTTTATTGTTGAGGAAACAAAGCATGACAGCATGGGGAGGTGAAGTTGTTCACTCAAGAACACTTTACTGTTAATCTGTGATTGAGCCATGATTAGAATCCAAAGTTCTTGACTCCTAGTCCAGTCCTATTTACATGACACTACCATATCTCACCTAATTCATTTCACTTAAACATAAGTTCACTGAGGTTGTTCCAGATACTGTGGACAGAGCTCTACTTAGAGAGAGACAAAGTCCCTATCCTCAGGAGGGCATCAAAAGTGGAAGGAATATGGGCTTTGAATTACATGTATTTAAGTTTAAATTCCACCTCTGAGACTCACTATGAGACCTTGGACTAGTGACTCAACTTTTTGGTACCTTAGTTTCTTGACTTGTCTTTACAAACGAGGATGATGATATGTCTCAGAGTCGTTTTAAGGATCATAAATAACACACGTTAGAAACATTCCACAAGTCTCTGGCACACAGTAGCTCTTCAGTAAATGTCCTCTCATATTATTAACAGAGAATATAACAAGTAATAAGATTCCTATAAGGCCAAGAAGAATGAGATGAGTGTCACAGGGAGAGCGCACACTGAGAGCTATCAGCATTTAACATACAAAAAATATATATACTGTGCAAAACACTACTGGATGCAGCTTCCTCTTAGAATCAAAGACAGCAAATTACTGAACGAAATCTTGTTTCTAATGCCACTAGCTTTATATGATTTCCTACCACCACCTCTGGACTTGGGCTATATTGCCTGTCACTATCTCAAATTCTATCTCTTATATTATTTCCTATTTATGAGTTACACATAACAGATTTTCAATGTCATTTTCTTGAGCCCTATGAAAACAGCCTTAGTAACATTATAAGGATTTATTGGAACAAGAAAAACACTAATAATATCACTTGATACAATCTTCTTTTCATTCCCTATATACACCTGTCTTCAATATTATGTAGAAGTAGTTGCTACTATTACATAGTAGAGAAGTATCTGTGATATTAATATGTTCCCCGAATATCAATTTCTTTCTAAGAGCAAGCCAAATGTATATGGATACATTCCTCCCATGCTTTTATAGCTTTTTATTTTCTTAAAACAGCTGTTGTTGCCCCATGAAAGACTTAAAGGATACATTTATTTTTTAGTGTATTTCTCCACTAATAATGTTCTTTTTTGCCTTGGTGCTCATTACTAACAGTATTTGCATAAATATACATTTCTATCATTTCTCTGAATCATATTCCCCACAGAGAGTTATAATCTTACATTTGTGGAATCATTAGATGCTGTGAAATCTATCAAAAACTTAAGTCACTAATAGCAAGATTTCTTAGCAGTAGGTAAACTTAAAACTACAGATTTATGTGCATAAAAAACACTTAAAATCACAGTTAAATCAGCAGGGCTCTCTTTGTCTCCTTTCTGATCTTTCTGTTAAGCTTTCTGCCCCTCTTCACATCACACCCACGTGTTAGTATCCACTAATTTTTCAGCTGAATCCCAGGGGTATAAATTGCTCCATAGTCTAATCCAACTTAAATTCAGGTCCCTTTGCAGGGGTAGTTCTGAGGCCTATCTTAGTTCTGACCTTAGGAGGGATCTTCTTAGTTGTCTCTTTCCCTGGTTCTCTCTCGTCAACAAGGTGACTGACTTATGGCTTAGCCTGTTCCTTTCATAGTGCTATCAGAATCCTCTTAATTGCTCATCACCAAAATATTCGTTGTATTCAAGAATGATCTTAGATTTGCACTTCCTACACTGTTTCAAACTGAGTTTGGGGGAACTTTAGAGATCTCTGTTCTTATGGGCTACTTCTTCAGTAGAAAAAAAATCTCTGAGCCACTTTTCCAGAGCTGGAGGCAAGAGTAACACCCCTTTATATGAGCAGGGCACTGAGGGGTGGCAGTAGCCTCTGGTCTTCTTGGATTGACTGTCCTGGCATGGAGTCTGTGCCTTGAATGAGATGGGTTAATGGCTATTCGGGCCCCAGTATTCCTTGTCTTACTGTGCCTGGGAAAGAGCTTCTACCCCATGAATGGGGGCTGGATGGAGAAAAGGACCACCTAATCCCCTGGCTGTAATCACCAGGGATTTAGCCTCTGCAATGCAAGTTGGGGCTGGAGAGGATAAGAAATTCTGGTGCCCTGTTCCTATCAGTGAGACATCATACCCCTTGACGAGAATATGAGGGGAAGGAACGGCCTGTTTTCTTAGCCAGATACATCGGGAGTGGAGCTTCCATCCTGCTGAGCTGGAGAGGGTGGAAGAGGGAGCAAGGCGCGTTTCAGGTGTTACAGACTCTGTTCTTACTGAGACTAAGTAGATATTTTCTTGAATCGAAATTTCCTCATATCCTGTATGCTGTTAGGAAAATTTCCAGAGACTTTAAATGATTATTATTTTTGCTGTTTTTAAAATAATTCTCACTGGTTGTAGTTTTTTTACTGGAAAACACGTCCGTAGAGCCCCCCAGGCTGCCATTCTAAAAGTAACAGTTTGCTTTTATAAATATATATTTTTAAAATTTTAGGGCTCTGACTTAACATATCTGTAAAAGATCTTGTTAAAGGCAGAGTTATTAGATCCTTTCTGATTAATTTTGGAGTCAATAGCACAGACATGAGATTTTTCCCCTTAATTTGTATGAACCTAGAAATTCCAATTTTTGCTAAAGTCAGTTTGAAATGAGCTTTCTAACTCAGGCAAATGAGTCATAACCAATCCAACAAGGTACAGAATGGACTACATATGAGTCATGTGTCCATTACTGTAGTCATAGCAATAGGTGCACTATATGAAGGAGATGGAAGAGGTATTATGGAGATATAAATGATAGTTCTTTTTTTTAAAAAAAATATTTATTTATTTAGGCTGTGCTGGATCTTAGTTGTGGCACTCGGGATCTTCATTGCCCTGTGCGGGATCTTTAGTTGTGGCATGTGAACTCTTAGTTTCGGCGTGCATGTGGGATCTAGTTCCCTCATCAGGGATTGAACCTGGGACCCCTGCATTAGTGGTGCGGAGTCTTAGCCACCGGATCACCAGGGAAGTCCCTAAATGATAGTTCTTTACTTACTTTAAAGACATCTCATTACCTTCTGGATTTTTTTAGCACTTTCTTACTTTCTGGAACTACAACATGCACTGGGTTCCTTTTGTGGATTCACTGCCCCAGCCCTAGGACCAGTCATTTCTCTAAGAAGCCCTAGTTCCCTTTATTGAAGAATGGTATTAGAAGCCATGATCTCAGTGCTAGGTGTATTTAGAACTACTGCACTCATTGTTTATGGACTCTTTCAATTGGCAGATCAATTTTTCCTTTTAAAAATTATTTTCTGCCTTATACAGCAGAGTAATATATACCAGGAACTTAAGTGCATATTACCTCCTGATATACAGACACATTGTACCGTTAAAATCATCCTCAAAATGGAATTTTACTTGTGTATCTATTTTGTTCTCTCTTATCAACTATGAGAAATTTGTCCACAAAATCAGTGCTGTTTTGGATAAATTAGCTATTTTTCTCCCCAGACCTATCCAAGAAGCCAAACGTGGGGGGATATCTTTCTTCCAATATCCTTTTTTTTTTTTTTAAATTTTATTTAATTTATTTATTTTTGGCTGTGCTGGGTCTTCGTTGCTGCGCGCCGGCTTTCTCTAGTTGTGGTGAGCGGGGGCTACTCTTCGTTGCGGTGCGTGGGCTTCTCATTGCGTGGCTTCTCTTGTTGCGGAGCACGGGCTCTAGGCGCGCAGGCTTCAGTAGTTGTGGCACACGGCCTCAGTAGTTGTGGCTCCCTGGCTCTAGAACGCAGGCTCAGTAGCTGTGGCTCACAGGCTCTGCGGCATGTGGGATCCTCCCAGACCAGGGCTCGAACCCGTGTCCCCTGCATTGGCAGGCAGATTCTTAACCACTGTGCTACAAGGGAAGCCCCCAATATCCTTTTTAAGAACACATCTCCCAGTATTTGTTTTTCTTCAAATACTGAATGGCTAACCACCATGCTAAATATTTCTCTTTATCATGGAATCTTCGTAAAAGCAGCACAGCTATGAATGGACTCACTCTTCAAGACAACAGTAATAATAGAAAAACAAAAATCTCCTAAAAAGAGTTACCTGGCAAACAATATTATGACAGAAGGAAGAGTCCCTGGATCTGGAAAGAATAACAACTGGGGTCTGGAAATAACAACTATTTTCATTCTTGTTTAGGAATAAACCATAATAGCAAATAAAGGAACCTCTGCGGTGACTGGAAGTGCATTTTTCCAATGATAACATCAGAGCTGGGAGATGTGAGTATCAAAATTTGGAGGGGAAAAAAGATACCAGTGGCTGAGATAAACTGCTGCTCTATATGGCAACAGTGCTAAAGAAGTCACTACATGTATTAGAATATCAGTTGGATAATATGCTAAGGGAAATGAAATAAAAACCCCAATAATAGAATGGCTTAAAATTATGCCTGTATCATGTTCCTTTCTGTTTGCCTAAAAATTATTTTCATTTCTTTATTTTGGGGATAAAAAATTAAGTTACACAGATGCTCACAATTTTAAGGTAAGAACACCCAAAGATAGATAGATTAATATCTCTTCTCAAATTACAATCAAAGCTAATTTAGCTTTCCAGGTGTTTGCTTATGGACCATCCATGTAAATCACTGTAAATCAGGGTAGTTTTCTCACCATAAAAATGTACCTTCAGGACACATCTTCAACTGAATTTAAGCAGAAGAGTACTTAAAAAAAACAACTCAGAGTTGCTTGATGAAATAAATGTCCATTTTTTGTTTTTTAAATTCCAGTTGAAAGGTTTACTAATGTAGATGACACCTTATCAGTTATGATGCCCTCCTTTCAGTTTCCAATTTGTTGGGCTTCAATGAGTGCCTCTAAAGTGAAATCAGTGGTTTCATGAGAGTCATTAATATTTGCATTTAATGACTTCTCTTTAAATATCAAATTGAATTTTTCCAAATGACTTTCAACTAGAAGCTCAATGACACTGCTTGTAAAATTCCAGGGCCTTTGGGAAGACAACTGGTTTCTAAACCAACAAAATGCAGTAACTCTGAGTTGTATTTGAGGTGTCCAGTGACCTTGTACCCTCCACTTATTCAAAGTGGATAAGGCTGGGAACTGAGAGAAATAATCCTTAAAATCATTTTAGAGTATATGGTTTATCTTTAAAGTTAGTTATGGCAATGATTTTCCTGCCTTTTATATTGATAAGCATTGGAATGTGCATTAGACAATGCTTCAGCCTAGAAGAGGACCAATGAGAATTGATTCAAGACCCTCTATGATGTATCAGATGTCTTACATATATTGTAACTTACTGTCACAACCACACTTCAAGGTAAATCTAATTATTCTTATTTTAAAGATAAGGAAACTGACTCACGGAAGTTACATAATTTATCTCCAATTTTAGAATAGCCCCAATACACATTCACTTTCCATTATATGCAAGTGATAGGTTAACCCCACTCAAGAGTTTTATTCCACACATTTGGCAAATAGACAGAAAACATTTTCATAGTTTCCCACTAATAGGTATGATCATACTCTTCACCGATACTTTTAGAGTAACTGCCTTTCTGTTTTGGCTCATAATGAAGTAATCATATCTATGGTAAACAGAGGAGGTAAAAATGCTTACTTTAATACAACAAAGGGGACAAAACTACTAGAATCTCACCTTTAATTTCTTGTGTATTTTGCTTTAATACCATATTTTAGGGAGTCATAAATTCAAACTTCATTAGAACAGCACCATGGCAATGCTAAGCTATAGCGTTTTAGCAAAAGAAAAAAAAGTAACTAACCAATTTTTTTAAATCATTGATCCTTTTGTAAAGTCTTTTGTTTTTGCTTTTGTTTTGTTAAAAGCTGTTACAAATTTACATAAGTGTGTGAATCAATTTAGGAACTAGAATTAAAACTAGCTTACATTTGGGTAACTGATCCACTTGTTGATAATAAACATACTCTAGTGTGCTGAGAAAGGTTTCCTTTCTATATTTGGACTGAAATGGTGTCACTATTACCTAATAAATGGATCCCTCTTGATAAGACACCAGTAACAACTTCCTGATGAACAGCATCACACTTGAAGAGACTTAACATCCCTGCCCTTGGAAAAATTATAGCCAAGATGAGTAAAATTATAGAGAACAGGAGTGAGGAGAGGTTTATCAGAGTGATTTAGGGCAGGACAGCCTGGCAGAATAAATGATCACTTGACATCTGGCCATTGAACAAGGAACAAAGAAGAGACTTGGTACTAAGGAGAAGAAGGGCAGAGGGAAGAGTTCCCTCAGGGAATCCACTTGAGAGAAACCCCTGACAAGGAGTACTATAAAAGCTTCCTAAGATTTTTAACCCTAGAAGAGAGCTACATGCAATTTTCAAAAGAATTAGTCAATTTTAAAATTCCCAGGCCCAGGTGAAAAATTGATTCTTAAAATTAAGATTTTATTTCTAATTATAAAAATACAAGCAGCTCAGCAAAATGTCAAGTGGGGAGAGCACTTCACAAAAGCAGCCCCTTTTGGTGTAACCTAAATTTCTGAGAAGTTCTCTAAGTGAATGTGGTCGAATTTTCCTTCTTATCAGTTTTTAAGGGCGCCACTATTTTGATAGTCTACATAAACGGAGTTACATATATAGCATTAAAAATTGGAATCTTCTCAACTGCATGCAGGTTTTCCAGAAAGAATATCTTCCTAACAGCACCCTTTTTAGACACCTCTGTTGAACCAACATACCGATTCCATCAGTAGGAGCACAGGTTTTGGAATTAAGCTGCTTTGATTCGAATTTATCTTCCATCATTTGGACAAGTTCTTCACTTTCTCTGCCTCCATTTCCTCATCAGTAAAATGGCATAGTTATATTTCTTAACTCATAAAATTGTGGCAATAATGAAAAGAAATGCATGAACAGTGCTTGGTACAGTGCTTGGCATATAATGAACACTCGCTTTATGTGAGCTGTAATTATTGCGGACAGGATAGATTACGCCTGGCCCCTAAAGGAAGTGCTAAATGCAGCGGTAATTCCCTAAGACTGTGGGGGTTTAAAGATCTGGGTTTAAATTATGACTCTGTCATCTAATAATTCAATGACCATGGCAAGGACCTCACTTGTTCAGTTAAAGTTTCCTCATGTATAAAATGGTGATTATGGATAACCTACTTCACAGTGTTGTCAAAATCGTGGCATATGTTAATGTACTTAAGGTATTTAGTGGTGTGCCTGACAAGTAGTTAGTTCAAACAGTTAGCAATTACTGAGACCAATATCTATCCCAGGCAGAAAGATATCTTTCTTTCCTACTTTTAAACACTTAAACAAAATTAGTAACTCATTGCAGGGAAAGTTCCTCTATCTTTTGGCACTATTATACTCTCTATGGTAAACAAAACAAGCAAGCAAAAAACTTAAAACGCTGCAGCCCTGAAATTCTCATATCTTCTTCTGCTTTTGCTCATATTCCCTTTTTCTACACTGAGAACCAAAAGGAAGTTGATTGAAAAATTCTAGGCATGGTTTTGATGCAGGTAATACTCAGGGGTCATGGCATCCCTGTTCTATATCTTGTCATTTTTCTCTTAGTGAATGGATACCCCTCCACTGATTCCTACTTTGTGCTCTCAGTAATCCCATTCTCTCTCTTCCTATCCTCATCAAATCCCATCCTCAGAGCTCCCCTCTATGCCACCTTGAAGTAAAACCTGATAAAACTGTGAATGTTGGACCTCTCAAAAATATATGCATTCAAACTGGGATAAAAATCTTAAACCTAAGAAAATGAAGTAACTGCAATTCAACAAACAGAATTCACCTTTGTAGCTGCAGGTGGGGAGGCACCAGGACTTTCCAGTAGTCCCTGAAGATTATATTTAAGACTAAAACTTAACCTGTCCCAAAGAGTATGATAATAGGATCACAAGTATGCAATAGGAAGAGTATAAATGGCCAAAGACACCAAATGGCTTTATATCTCATCTCTTTTTTTTCCTTCCAGTCTCCATTTACTTTCCATTTACTACCTGGGTCCTAGGTTTGAATCCTAGTTTCATCACTTACTAGTTGTTAAACATAAGCAAGTCAAACAAATCATCTAGTCCTCAGTTTCCTTACCTATGAAATGTTTATTTCTAGTGTTTATTTTTTGGAGGGGGGCAGAAAATTATTTAATGTATATGAAAGCACTTTTCAAATGCTAGCCAAGTAATTATTAGGACAATGCTTTTCTGAACTGACTCAAGCTCAGCTATATATCTTAGACATTACCCTTTCTACTTCTTAAAATTTCGACCCTTATAGAGAAAGAGACAATTAAGAAGCTCTTTGTAAGGGCACTGTGTAAAAATAATTTCAGACTTCAAAAATCAAACTCAACATTTTTAACGATTGGGTGCTAATACCTTATTTGAAGGTTGTTGTGTAAAGTTTTTTCTGCTCTTTGTTTTCCTCATTTACGTTATGATATTTTCAGTAATTCAAAAGTTAAACTATCTTTTTCTCTTTACACTTATCCAGGAAACTCTAAAGGAGCTCTTGTGGCCCTACTGTAGGGATACAGGTGCTTAAAATGGAAAGGAGCTTCTCCAGACAGAGGTTTATAAAGTAGAGTTTCTCCTGCATTTAATTTTCTTTGGAAGGGAAGCCCTTTGTCAAAGTTTCTTCACCAAGCTTTTGCTGCAGATGTATTACTTTAGTTTAGGCCTGACTTGCTAGGGAAGAATAAGCAGATTCATGAATTATCCTCAGTGTATACATTTAATCAAGGGAGTGACTGTGATCTTGACTGCGTATTAGAATTTTACCTTTTAAAGAATGCTTAATTTTACATTTTACTCAAGGAGACAATTTTGAATGGAAATGCCTTTCATCAAGGCATTAATGTTATAATCAATTTTAAACTAGAATCAAGTCTAATGGAATTTCCTATTCCTTCTTTTCCTGTCATAAATAATAACTATCCATTTGTTATTTAAACATATCAAGCTTATTCTATTCAGGTCTGGTATAAGACTGTGAAGCCAGGCACATGGTTCTGTTGGGGATCTTAAATTAGCCAGTCATGCTCCTCATTTAGCAGATGAAGGAAATGGTGCTCAGAAAAGCTGAAAAGTAGTGCAGGGCTTTGTCCAAGGTCACACCAATGCCTGTTGTTACAAAACCATGCAGCAATGCCTCATCATTCTCTTTTGAGCATCTCTTATGCCTTCTCTCCCTTTCGACCCTGTCCTCTCTTTTCCGTTGTTGTCTGGCATTATGATCAAGTCCCCAGGATGTGCAGAAACTCTCAGGTGGTGCATTGCACTTGGCACTTTCCTTCCTTGTTCTATATCAGGAGATATTTGTCCCTTGTTTTCTTGACATATTATTTCATTATAAAGAATTAATGACTGATGTTGGATTGGCATACTATCATGGTTTCCAGATAGCATGGTCCAGTGTTTTAACTTTTAGGGTCCAAATATCCCCCCAACTGACTTAAAATATTAGCTCGCAGACAGTCCTTTGGGTAATACTCTCAAATATGTCCTCTATTTTTCTGTTTCCTCCAGCCACATGTACAGTTACGTGCATTCTATCTAAGCTGCAAAGAAGAGATTCTGTGTCTAATCCATTTTCAGTGTTCGATAAAAATGCATGGCCTTATTCATAAATGATTTTTAAAATTTCTTTATCAGTGACTCATAATCAAACTTTCACCCCCATCTGGCAGTAATGAGATGTCCTTTTACCTCCTGGCTGGTGTGAAGCTAGAGGTCCACTGAAGAATCAGGATTTTCACCACTGCCCAGAAATGATGAGGCCATCACACTGTGGTGCTGGAGGAGATCACCTAGATTGCTAGAAATCCCACCCCCTCTTAGCAGTAACAAGGAGCCCCTCCCCTCATATTTCAATGGAAGCCAAAAGGGAACCTAATCTTCTACCTCCACCAGGTAGTAAAGAGGTAGCAGCCCTTAAACCAGCTAAAATAGATGGTTTAAATAAAATCTAATGCCTCATAATATAACCCCCAAATGTCTAGTTATCATGCAAAATCACTAGTCATACCAAGAAACAGGAAGATCTCAAACTCTATGAAAAAAGACAATCAATTGATGCCAGCACCAAGATGACAGAGATGCTGGAATTATCTGACAAAGATTTGAAAGCAGCCATGATAAAAATGGTTCAACCGGTACTTATGAAAATGATTTAGAGAAATGAAAAAAAATAATCAAAGAAATAGAAATTCTCAGTAAGGAATAGGAGATATCAAAGAGAACGAAATGAAGAGAACAATTGGAAATAAAAAGTACAGTAGATGGGCTCAGCAGCAGACTGGAAGGGACAGAAGAAAAAATCAGTAAATTATAAGACAAAACAATAGAAATTGTCCAATTTTAACAACAAAGAGAAAAAAACCAGAAAAATGAACTGCACCTTAGGGACCTATGGGACAACATCAAATGATCTAATATTTGTAAACTTAAAATGTTTCAATTTGTAAATTAAAACCACAATGTGATATTATTAACACCAGTCACTGGAGAAGATGCAGAGAAGCAGAATCATCTATATACTGCTGGTAGGAATGTAAAGAGTAAAGCCATTTTGAACATCAGTTTGGCAGTTTCTTAAAAAACTGAATATGCAACCCCCATACTACCCAGCAATTGCAGTGCTGGGCACTTATCTCAGAGAAATGAAGACCAAAAACCTGCACATGAATGTTTGTAGCAGCTTTTTTTCTTAATAGTCTGAAACTGGAAACAACCAAAGTATCTTTCAACTGTTGAATTAAACTGGTACATTTAAATTGTGGATTACTATTTAATAATAAAAGAGAATAAACTATTGACACATGCAACAACCTGGATGAATCTCCAGAGAATTATACTGAATGGAAAAGCCAGTTCCAAAAGTTTACATACTGTATGATTCTATTTATATAAAATTCTAGAAAGGACAAACTTATAGAAATGAAGAACAGATTAGTGGTTGCCAGGAATTAAGAAGGGGGATGGAAATCAATGTGGCTATAAAAGGGCAACATGTATAATCTTGTGGTGATGGAAATGTTCTGTATCTTGACTATCAATGTCAATACTCTGGTTGTAATACTGCACTGGAGTTTTGCAAAATGTTACCATTGGCAGAAACTAGGTAAAATGTGCACATGATCACTCTCTGTATTATTTCTTACAGCTGCGTGTGACTATATAATTATCTATAAAATAATTTTTAAATTCTATTAAAGAATTTTAATTCTTTAAAGTTTCCAAATGCCTGGAAGGGAAAATTCAGTATTCTGTATATTTTCTTTTGAGGAAATCAAAATGATATAAATAAACAATTTTGGATAGGTTGCATATTTCCTCCAGAAACTAGTTCATGAGAACTTATCAGCCTGACTGAGACAGTTAATGACTAAGTAAGCCTTAGACTACTGCCAGCCTCTGAATCCTACCTACTCATTTCTATTAATTATCTATATTAAAATTGTTAACATTTGTATCATATATGTAAGGGAATCGAAAAAATATGTTCAAGATTGACCAGTGGTTCCCAAAGCATGGCCTGAAGACCCCCTGGAGGACTCTGAGACTATTTTAGGAATCCACCAGGTCAAAAGTATCTTCATAAACATTATTTGATGGTGGGTAGAACCACTGGCACTTTAGCAAGAATCAAGGCAGAGACACTGAAGTGTACTAGTAGTCATAGTCTTCACTGCCATGCATTCACAGTAATAAAAGCATCAGTTACACTTAAGAATGCCCTTAATGAAGTATTAAAATTTTTATTAAATTTCAACCCTTGAGTAGATGTTATTTTTTATATTCCATTTGGTGAAATGAGAAGTGAGCATAAATCACTTCTGATGCAAACCCAAGTATGACAGTTGTCTCTAACAAAAGCACTTGTGAGATTCTTTGAATTCTGAGTTGAGTGAGCTGCTTTTTTCATGAAACACCATTTTACTTAAAAGAAAAACTGACACACAAACTATAGTTATTCACACTTGGGTACTTGGCAGACATTTTCTTGAAAATAAACAAGAAAGTCTGTCATTCCAGGGAAAACAAATGACAGCATTTGTTGCCAGTGATAAAACTTGTGATTTCAAGTAGAAATTAGAATTTTGGAACACTTCAATCTGTTACTATGAGACTGGTGGTGATATTAACAAATGTGATTTTAATTTTGTAGAATGAGATGTGTCAACATTTAGACGATCTGTGTAATGAACCAATATTTTACAAGTGAGTGATGATGGAGTTAAGCATCAATAAAAGAACATTCAAAGTGCAAGAGAGACCAATGGATTTTAATGTAACTGAGTATGAAAAGTTAATTGATTTTACATTGCAAATAATCTTTACAAAACTGCGGCCTGTATATTTTTGGTGTGGTAGCAAAGAAGAATGGCCACAATTATCTCAAAAAGCTATTAAAATTATCTTCCCTTCTCCAGCTATATATCTGTGTGAAGCCAAATTTTTATCTATTTTAAACAGAGCAATATATTGCAACAGACTGAATGCAGTAGACAATACAAGCATCCAGTCACTTTCAATTAAGCCAGACAGCAGGAAAACTTTAAAAAACTAAAGTGAAAAAAGTAAAGCAATGCCACTCTTTTCACCAATTTTTAAAAAAATACACTTATTTTTCATAAAAATCGGTCCTTTATGTTAAAATGTAATGGATTTGTCATTTTTATTTTCAAATAAATGTTGTAAAACTTTCTTAAATTTGATTTTTAACATAGAATAAGCATAAATATAACAAACATTCAAAAAACTCTTTGGAGTCTTCTACATTTTTAAGAGTGAAAAGGCTCCTAGGATTAAAAGTTTCAGTACCACTGAGCTGGCTCATTTCTACGTGTGGATAAAACATGTTGGAACACAGGTCTCTATATCCCTGTGGTAATAGCACTCCTTTAAAACATGTGAATCTTTCAATTAAACTATTGAATTATTTCAATTTAACTATTTCAGTTAAACTCTTGACAATATAGCTATATTCACTGCACTTGGAGCAGTACTGAATATACGAGTTTCCAAAACTGTACAAAAACTGGAAAGTGGGTAAAGTTTTTAAATTTCCTTTTTCCCAGCTGTATTTCCAGGTCGCATAGGCTGTAATTTACTTTCTCCCCTTTTAAGTTATTTAAATATGGAAACACTCAAGAGTAAAGTGAATAGTACATGTACTATTGTGAACCTCCATGTACTTAGCCAGTTACAACAATTATCAAAATTTTGCCATTCTTGGTTCAGTTATCACCTCTCCATTTTTTGTTTACTGTAGTATTTAAATGAAAATCCCAAACATCATATCTTTTCACTCACAAATGCCTTAGTGCTCCTAACAGATAAAGTATGCTTAATAATATAACCATATATTTTAAAACCAGTACAATTCAGAATAATTCTTTATATTCACCTGAGAGCTGATCTATGATCAATATTCCCTATTGCTCTCAAAAATGTCTTCATAATTCGTTTTCTAGTAATATGAGAATGTAAGCAAGTCCATATACGGAATATGGATTATATATTCCTTAATTCATAATATCGATAGTTCCCCTCTCCCCTTTAAAATGCTCATTCTTTATTGAAAAAAAAATTATCATATAAAATTCACCTCACTGTGTATTTTGCTGATGGCAACATCATGGTATTGTTTAAAAAGTTCTGCTATCCATTTATTTCCTATAAACTTGATAGATATAGAAGCTTGAATAAATTCAGGTCTATTTTTTTTTGAGGGAGGAGCTAGAATAATTCATAGGTGGAGCTATATATTTATTATTGCATTACACCAGAATAAATATTACTTTTAATAATAATGGAGAATGATCCATGGGTTCTGGTGTTGTAAACCTGATAACTTCATTTAAAATTCCCCAGAAATCTTTCTTTCAGTGGCTTTAGCAGACATTGATAATCATTGCCTATGTGTACAATTTCATTAGAATTTCTGAAATGGTGATTTTTCTGATTCCATCATTACTTCTGCTCTTATTAGCTATAATTCTTCTATAAAAAAAGGAACATTCTCCTATCAACTTTTAGTTACAGTCCCCAAGGAAAGGCAAGGTAAGCGCATGATCTTTTGTATTTATTTGCCAAATTTTAGAATAATGAGTTAGTATCACAGCAACCTCCAAGAGTGACCAATAAGTAATTTTTAAAAATATTATTATGATTTTTATGTATTTTAACCCATTTCTCTCATTATTCTTTTTGATATTGTCCCATTTTTGGCCACTGACAGCTTCTTCCTGTTAGCTCCTGTATACTTTTACATTTCTGTGTTTTGCCTGTTTCACCTAACAATATGGTTTGGAGATGTCTTCACAGTGGCTTTCATAATTTCCTTGCTTTCTGGTTTGTCAAGATGTCCCAGGTTACTCTTATACATTTCTTTCCCCGGGTCTGAATTAGCCTTTTCTCCAAAGAGCTGGTGCATTTTAGGGGGAAATGATGGAACTCAGAGGCTGTAATCTAGGAATCAGTGCTGCTCATTGGCCTCACTTTATTGGTTTTTTTTCTTGACCTTTGTAGTGTACAGAGCTGGGAAACATGTACTTCTTTTAAAAAAGAAAAGTAAATCAAGAGATTATAAAATTTAATTCAAATTTAACATTACAGCCTTTTTACTTGTATGATTTTATATTTTAATTTTTTTCTTATATTGAAAAACTTAACTTCTAACATTAATATGAATAATTATTTATTCTATCCTTCAATATATATATAGATATATATCCATATGTTAATATTGTAATATTCTAATTAACAATGATTGTTGAATGTGTATTTTCTTTGTGACATTAGGATGTACTCCAAGGTAATAATGAGTCAAAGGATAAATGCTTATGCAAATGACAGGTAGAAGTGGGTAGAGGGAAAAAGGTGATGAAGATGGGTTTTGATGAAGAGGGTTACATTTAAATAAGAAAACCTGTGTTACCTTTGGCAGCTCTATGAATAAAATTTGAAAGGAAATGTGAACATTATGTACAAGGTTAGGAATAGTCCAAGATGTGAAGAACATTTATAGAAGTGTTAGCTTTTACTTTCCCCAGACCATTTCAAGTTACTCTTGTCCTCTTCCCACAGGTTGATTTCCAACTCTAATCCCACACAACTTTTAGCCAGTATGGGAGAAATAAAGATAATCTAAGTTACATAATTGAGGAAAATCTGGAATAATTATTGCAGACTTATGCACAAATTGGACAACAGTCAAGAATTTTTTTGTGTTATGTCTAGCTGCAGTAGGTTGATTGACTTTTTTTTTTTGTCTTGTTAACAAGATGTTGGGCTATCTCAGATTAATATCTTAATAAGCAAAATGGTTAAACAATGAGATTCAACTGTTGGATAACTTATTTTCCAGTGGTCTTGGCATTACAGGGAAAGTTGAGCGGAGTTCTGTGGCAGTTTGCTACTTAGCACTTAATTTTTCTACTGACACCTGGAATGCTTGATAAGAAGCCTCATTCCTGCTAGGGATGGGTGGTGAATCTTTCTCTACCTATACCAGGTGTTAACTTTTTCTACAAAAGGATAGATAGCAAATATTTTAGACTTTGTAGGCTATACTATCTCTGTTGTTACTACTCAATTCTACTGCTGTAGTGCAAAAGCTTGTAAAGGAATGGAAAAGTGTGGTGGTATTCTGATAAAACTTCATTTACAGAATCCTTTGGCAACAAAACTCACCTCCCAGAAGTAACCTTGCCTCTCAGTAAATGGAGCCCTTGTGTTATCATCAGATCCTGAAGAGATTGGGGTTGGAGTAAAGTCAGTTTCAGGAGCTCTAGTTGATGGCTTCTGTCCCAGGAATTGAACTGAGAGAGGAGAAGGAGTATGTTCTTTCCTCTCAGATCCCTTTCTAGTACCCTCAAGAAAGCCCCCTCTGTTGGCTCTCACTCTCTGCTGAAACGGTTTCTGGGAAAAGCCAATCTAGACTTCCAAAGAGGACATTTCAGGTTAAACTCAAATGACAGATTCCTTCATCTCATTAGAAGCACAGTTTGTACACGGAAAGAGAGCACACCCAACCAGACAGCTGGAATAATCAAACACCCTTTGTTTTTTATTCTATTGTCCCCATAACCTGTTTACTTCCTTGTTTAGGAGATATGAACACCTCCATGGAAGGGTTAGCTCATGTGGGTGTGCCTTTGAGGGTCTCTTCGATGGTGTGTTCTGTAGGCACTGTTACCTATAAGGAGTCTGGTGGGTGATGTCAGGGCTTGTCTGCTGTGTGTGGAGGGGTGAGGGAGGTGGATGGGGACAAGGTGGCAGGTGGGGGAGCTTCTGCTCAACCTAACGGTGCTTCTTCAGGTTCACTCACCCAATGTACTCCATGCCAATTTCTCCCTAGAGTTAGCATGTTCTTTCCTGCCAGAAAGGCTTTCTCCTTGCATGGAAGTAGGATCTTTCCTCTAGGTCATTGTATTAGTTGAGAAACACAATTTATAAGGAGTAAAATAGTAATCATCATCATCATCATCATATAGCTGCCTAAATTATGAGAACAAAAAACAAATGAGTGTTTGTCAGAAGCTAGGGTTGGGGAGAAACGTTGAATTTTGGGGAGTGATGCAATTGTTTTTCATCTTGATTTTGATGTTGACTACACACTGTATATGTCAAAACCCAAAGAATTACACACATACACACACACACCGAACTATGTCTTTCGAATGGAAGTAAAGATTGGTTTGTCTGACTGCCTCTTGGAGATCAGTCTCTATGACCAACTTAATTTTCACAATCTACTCTTCCTTGGATCTTCATTTCCATTTTTTCACGAAGTGTTCCTGAGCCCTAGCTTACTCTATTCCTGAAGCTGTACAAGTCTAAGTTATTAAAACAAAGGAACCCCTATATATAAAGTCCTGAACAAGACAGAAGTTTATTTCTCTCTCACCTAACATTCCAAAATTCCAGGATATAAAAGACATCTCTGACATTTTTAACATATGGCTTCCATCTCTAGGTCCAAGGATGCTAGTGGCTCCAGATTTCATTATCTCCCAGTTGGTAAAAAGCAGAAAAATGGACTGGAAGATCACATGAACATTCATTCTTTTTTACAGTCTTGATGTAGAAATGGCATACATCACACCTGCTCACTTACCATTGGCCAGTACTTAATAAACCGCTGTATCAAATATCAAAGGAGAGTGAGAAAAATAGTTTCCAGCTGGACATCCATGTATCCAGCTAATACTTAGGAGTTTTATTATTAAAGAAAGGAAAAATAGATTTTCTTGGTCAATTGGAAATCTTTATGGCATTACATTAAAAAAGAATGAAGGTTTAATGTTGATGAGAGAAAAGCCCTTTGAGAAATGTGTTGTGTATCCATAAAATGCAGAATTTTTTCAGAGCCATAATAGGTTGATGTCCTATTAATTCCCACATTTTTAGGACATCATAAAAACCCTTTGCAGTCTCTATTAAAACTGAGTTCAAGATCTAGCAGTGTGATAAAATACAACATACTAAAATCCATAGAAATAACTTCCTAATAGATAACATATAAACCTAGCCTGAAAGAAAAACTTCAGATGCCAGAAGTAAAAGGGAACTCAAAAGGAGAAAAAAAAATTGATGTCGCAGTGGCTTAGGGAATTATTAAAGCTGGATAAAGGCCCTTGGGGCTTTATGGCTTGCATTTTATAAACAAAATATATTTGAGTTGTGGGTTTTTTTAGTCCACTCTACCAATCTCTGTCTTTTGATTGGTATTCTTATACCATTAAAATTTAAAGTAATTATTGATATGTCAGAGCTTAACAGTGCCATGTTATTATTTATTACCTATTTATTTCTTCCAGTATTCTGTCCTCTGTTTCTCTTCTTCTACCTTCCTGTGGGTTATCTGAATAGATTTTAAGATTCAATCTTGCTTTACTTATAGTAACTTTCGAGTTTATCTTCTTGTATAATTTCTATGTGATACAGGTATTACAGTAACTACATGACTTATCACAGCCTATTGGTATCAACATTTTACCATTTTTAATGAAGTGTAGAAACTTCCATTTAGATTCCTTTATTTTCCCCACTTTAAAACATCATTGTCTAGAGTGTCAGATGGTATGATTTTCATTTCAATCATCAGATATAAAATTCATGAGGAGAATGGTAGTCTACTGTATGTACCCATACTTCTGCTTTTTCCATTGATCTTCTTGCCTCATGCTCCAAGATTTCTTTTTCTTATAATTTCATTTATATTAGAAGAACGTCCTTTAGCCAATCTTTATTGGTAGGTCTGTTAACAACACATTCTTCTCAGATTAAATAACTTCATCTGAATATGCTCTTATTTCTCTTCATTCATGAAGGATAGTTTTCACTACATACACAATGCATAGTTGACAGTTCTTTCAATACTTGCTTCTGGTTCCATGGCTTCACACGAGGAATCCTCTGTCACTTGAACTGGTGTTTCCTTACGGGTAATCCATCATTTTTTCTATGGCTGCTTTCAAGATTTTTCTGCCTTTAGTTTTCAGAAATTTAACTGTGATGTGTCTTGGCATGGATTTCTTAGGTTTACTTGTTTGGGGTTCACTTAGCTTCTTGAATCTCTAAGGTTTTCTCATTTGTCAAATTTGAAAAGTTTTTAGCCATTATTTCCTTGAAAACTTTTAAGTTCCACTCTGTTGGAGGAAGGCATCAAGAAAATGTGACTTCTGAGAGACCTTCAAGATGGTAGAAGAGTAAGACATGGAGATCACCTTCCTCCCCACAAATACATCAGAAATACATCTACATGTGCAACAACTCCTACAGAACACCTACTGAATGCAGGCAGAAGACCTCAGACCTCCCCAAAGGCAAGAAACACTGCAAGTACCTGAGTAGGGCAAAAGGAAAAAGAAAAACCAGAAACAAAAGAATAGGGAAGGGACTTGCGCCTCTGGGAGGGAGCTGTGAAGGAGGAAATGTTTCCACACACTAGGAAGCCCCTTCACTGGCAGAGACAGTGGGTGGTGGGGGGGGAACCTTCAGAGCCATGGAGGAGAGCACAGCAACAAGGGAGCAGAGGGCAAAGTGGAGAGATTCCCACACAGAGGATCGGTGCCCACCAGCACTCACCAGCACGAGAGGTTTGTCTGCTCACCTGTCAGGGCGGGTGGGAGCTGGGAGCTGAGGCTTGGGCTTCGGAGGTCAGAACCCAGGGAGAGGACTGGGGTTGGCTGCGTGAACACAGCCTAAAGGGGACTAGTGTGCCACAGCTAGCCAGGAGGGAGTCTGGGAAAAAGTCTGGACATGCCTAAGAGGCAAGAGACCATTGTTTCTGGGTGTGTGAGAAGAGGGGATTCAGAGCACCACCGTGTGGATGACAGGGTCTTGGTGCTCCGCCCGGGTGTCAGGCCTGTGTCTCTGAGGTGGGAGAGCCGAGTTCAGGACACTGGTACACCAGAGACCTCCCAGCTCCACGTAATATCAAACAGCGAATATCTACCAGAGATCTCCATCTCAACACCAAGACCCAGCTCCACTAAACGACCAGCAAGCTACAGTGCTGGACTCCCTATGCCAAACAAATAGCCAGACAGGAACACAACCCCACCCATTAGCAGAGAGGCTGTCTAAAATCATAATAAGGTCACAGACACCCAAAAACACATCACCGGAAGCGTACCTGCCCACTAGAAAGACAAGATCCAGCCTCAGCCACCAGAACACAGGCACCAGTCCCCTCCACGAGAAAGCCTACACAACCCACTGAACCAACCTTAGCCACTGGGGGCAGATACAAAAAACAACGGGAACTATGAACCTGCAGCCTGCGAAAAGGAGACCCCAAACACGGTAAGTTAAGCAAAATGAGAAGACAGAGAAACACACAGCAGATGAAGGAGCAAGGTAAAAACCACCAGCCAAACACATGAAGATGAAATAGGCAGTCTACCTGAAAAAGAATTCAGAGTAATGATAGCAAAGATGATCCAGAATCTTGGAAAGAAAAGAGAGGAAATACAAGAAACGTTTAACAAGGACCTAGAAGAACTAAAGAGCAAACAAACAATCATGAACAACACAATAAATGAAATTTAAAATTCTCTAGAAGGGATCAATAACAGAATAACTGAGGCAGAAGAACGGATAAGTGACCAGGAAGATAAAATAGTGGAAATAACTACCATAGAGCAGAATAAAGAAAAAAAAATGAAAAGAATTGAGGACAGTCTCAGAGACCTCTGGGACAACATTAAATGCACCAACATTCGAATTATAGGGGTCCCAGAAGAAAAAGAGAAAAACAAAAGGACTGAGGAAATATTTGAAGAGATTATAGTTGAAAACTTCCCTAATATGGGAAAGGAAATAGTAAATCAAGTCCAGGGAGTACAGAGAGTCCCATACAGGATAAATCCAAGGAGAAACATGCCAAGATATATAAATCAAACTATCAAAAATTAAATACAAAGAAAAAATATTAAAAGAAGCAAGGGAAAAACAACAAATAATATACAAGGGTATCCCCATGAGGTTAACAGCTGATCTTTCAGCAGAAACTCTGCAAGCCAGAAGGGAGTGGCAGGACATATTTAAAGTGATGAAAGGTAAGCAGCTACAACCAAGATTACTCTACCCAGCAAGGATCACATTCAGATTCAACTGAGAAATTAAAACCTTTACAGACAAGCAAAAGCTAAGAGAATTCAGCACCGCCAAACCAGCTTTACAACAAATGCTAAAGGAACTTCTCTAGGCAGGAAACACAAGAGAAGGAAAAGACCTACAATAACAAACCCAAAACAATTAAGAAAATGATCATAGGAACATACATATCGGTAACTACCTTAAATGTAAATGGATTAAATGCTCCAACCGAAAGACATACACTGGCTGAATGGATACAAAAACAAGAAACATATAAATGCTGTCTACAAGAGACCCACTTCAGACCTAGGGACACATACAGACTGAAAGTGAGGGGATGGAGAAAGATATTCCATGCAAATGGAAATCAAAAGAAAGCTGGAGTAGCAATTCTCATATCAGAAGAAACAGACTTTAAAATAAAGACTATTACAAGAGACAAAGAAGGACACTATATAATGATTAAGGGATCAATCCAAGAAGAAGATATAACAATTGTAAATATTTACGCACCCAACATAGAAGCATCTCAATATATAAGGCAAATGCTAAAAGCCATAAAAGGGGAAATCGACAGTAACACAATCATAATACGGGACTTTAACACCCCACTTTCACCAATGGACAGATCAGCCAAAATGAAAATAAATAAGGAAACACAAGCTTTAAATGATACATTAAACAAGGTGGACTTAATTGATATCTATAGGACATTCCATCCAAAAACAACAGAATACACTTTCTTCTCAAGTGCTCATGGAACATCCTCCAGGATAGATCATATCTTGGGTCACAAATCAAGCCTTGGTAAATTTAAGAAAATTGAAATCGTATCAAGTATCTTTTCTGACCACAACGCTATGAGACTAGATATCAATTACAGGAAAAAATCTGTAAAAAATACAAACACATGGAGGTTAAACAATACACTACTAAATAACGAAGAGATCACTGAGGAAATCAAAAAATACCTAGAAACAAATGGCAATGAAAACACGACAACCCTAATCCTATGGGATGCAGCAAAAGCAGTTCTAAGAGGGAAGTTTATAGCAATACAATTCTACCTTAAGAAACAAGAAACATCTCAAATAAACAACCTAACCTTACACCTAAAACAATTTTAGAAAGAACAAAAATAACTCCAAAGTTAGCAGAAAGAAAGAAATCATAAAGATCAGATCAGAAATAAATGAAAAAGAAATGAAGGAAACAATAGCAAAGACCAATAAAACTAAAAGCAGGTTCTTTGAGAAGGTAAAAAAAATTGATAAACAATTAGACAGGCTCATCAGGAAAAAAAAAGGGAGAAGACTCAAATCAATAGAATTAGAAATGAAAAAGGAGAAGTAACAACTAACACTGCACAAATACAAAGGATCATGAGAGATTACTACAGGCAACTATATGCCAATAAAATGGATAACCTGGAAGAAATGGACAAATTCTTAGAAAAGCACAACCTTACGAGACTGAACCAGGATGAAATAGAAAATATAAACAGACCAATCACAGGTACTGAAATTGAAACTATGATTAAAAATCTTCCAATAAACAAAAGCCCAGGACCAGATGGCTTCACAGGCGAATTCTATCAAACGTTTAGAGAAGACCTAACACCTATCCTTCTCAAACTCTTCCAAAATATAGCAGAGGGAGGAACATTCCCAAACTCATTCTATAAGGCCACCATCACCCTGATACCAAAACCAGACAAAGATGTCACAAAGAAAGAAAACTACAGGCCAATATCACTGATGAACATAGGAGCAAAAATCCTCAACAAAATACTAGCAAACAGAATCTAACAGCACATTAAAAGGATCATACAACATGATCAAATGAGGTTTATCCCAGGAATGCAAGCCTTCTTCAATATACGCAAATCAGTCAATGTGATCCACCATATTAACAAATTGAAGAATAGAAATCATATGATCATCTCAACAGATGCAGAAAAAGCTTTCGACAAAATTCAACACCCATTTAGGATAAAAACCCTCCAGAAAGTAGGCACAGAGGGAACTTACCTCAACATAATAAAGGCTTTATATGACAAACCCACAGCCAACATCATTCTCAATGGTGAAAAACTGAAACCATTTCCACTAAGATCAGGAACAAGACAAGGTTGTCCACTTTCACTGCTATTATTCAACATAGTTTTGGAAGTTTTAGCCACAGCAATCAGAGAAGAAAAAGAAATAAAAGGAATCCAAATCGGAAAAGAAGTAAAGCTGTTACTGTTTGCAGATGACATGATACTGTACATAGAGAATCCTAAAGATGCTACCAGAAAACTACTAGAGCTAATCAATGAATTTGGTAAAGTAGCAGGATACAAAATTAATGCACAGAAATCTCTTGCACTGATGAAAAATCTGAAAGAGAAATTAAGGAAACACTCCCATTTGCCATTGCAACAAAAAGAATAAAATACCTAGGAATAAACCTACCTAAGGAGACAAAAGACCTGTATGCAGAAAAGTATAAGACACTGATGAAAGAAATTAAAGATGACACAAACAGATGGAAAGATATACCATGTTCTTAGATTGGAAGAAACAACATTGTGAAAATGACTATACTACCCAAAGCAATCTACAGATTCAATGCAATGCCTATCAAACTACCAATTGCATTTTTCACAGAACTAGAACAAAAAAGTTCACAATATTTATGGAAACAAAAAAGACCCCAAATAGCCAAAGCAATCTTCAGAAAGAAAAACGGAACTGGAGGAATCAGGCCTCTGGACTTCAGACTATAGTACAAAGCTACAGCAATCAAGACAGTACGGTACAGGCACAAAAACAGAAATACAGATCAATGGAACAGGATAGAAAGCCCAGAGATAAACCCACACACATATGGTCACCTTATCTTTGATAAAGGAGGCAAGAATATACAATGGAGAAAAGACAGCCTCTTCAATAAGCGGTCCTGGGAAAACTGGACAGCTACGTGTAAAAGAATGAAATGAGAATACTCCCTAACACCATACACAAAAATAAACTCCAAATGGATTAAAGACCTAAATGTAAGGCCAGACACTATAAAACTCTTAGAGGAAAACATAGGCAGAACACTCTTTGACATAAATCACAGCAAGATCCTTTTTGACCCACCTCCTAGAGAGATGGAAATAAAAACAAAAATAAACAACTGGGACCTAATGAAACTTAAAAACTTTTGCACAGCAACAGAAACCATAAACAAGATGAAAAGACAACCCTCAGAATGGGAGGAAATATTGGCAAATGAAGCAACTGACAAAGTATTAATTCCAAAATATACAAGCAGCTCATGCAGCTCAATACCAAAAACACAAACAACCCAATCCAAAAATGGGCAGAGGACCTAAACAGACATTTCTCCAAAGAAGATATACAGATTGCCAACAAACACATGAAAGGATGCTCAACATCACTAATCATTAGAGAAATGCAAATCAAAACTACAATGAGGTATCACCTCACACCAGTCAGAATGGTGATCATCAAAAAATCTACAAACAATAAATACTGGAGAGGGTGTAGAGAAAAGGGAACCCTCTTGCACTGTTGGTGGGAATGTAAATTGATACAGCCACTATGGAGAACAGCATGGATGTTCCTTAAAAAACTAAAAATAGAATTATCATATGACCCAGCAATCCCACTACTGGGCATATACCCTGAGAAAACCATAACTCAAAGAGAGTCATGTATCACAATGTTCATTACAGCTCTATTTACAATAGCCAGGACATGGAAGCAACCTAAGTGTCCATCATCAGATGAATGGATAAAGAAGATATGGAACATATATACAATGGAATATTACTCAGCCATAAAAAGAAACGAAATTGAGTTATTTGTAGTGAGGTGGATGGACCTAGAGTCTGTCATACAGAGTGAAGTAAGTCAGAAAGAGAAAAACAAATACCATATTCTAACACATATATATGGAATCTAAAAAATATATCGTCATGAAGAACCTAGGGGCAAGACGGGAATAAAGATGCAGACCTACTAGAGAATGGACTTGAGGACACAGGGAGGGGGAACGGTAAGCTGGGATAAAGTGAGAGAGTGGCATGGACATATATACACTACCTAATGTAAAATCGATAGCTAATGGGAAGCAGCCGCATAGCACAGGGTGATCAGCTGGGTGCTTTGTGACCACCTAGAGGGGTGAGGTAGGGAGGGTGGGAGGGAGGGAGATGCAAGAGGGAAGAGATATGGGGATATATGTATATGTATAGCTGATTCACTTTGTTATAAAGCAGAAAGCAGCACACCATTTATAAAATGCAATTATACTCCAATAAAGATGTTAAAAAAAATCATGTAAAAAAATAAAAAAGAAAATATGACTTCTGGTTGTGGCTCCTCATCCCCTCCCCCATCGGGCTTACTGTTCCCACAGTGGGAACCATTTTCAAGGATGCAGCCTTGAGAGACCATCTGGACAGTCTACTTGACTGAGAGTAGTTAAGGCCTCTACATAAACTTTTAAGATACTGGATGGCAGTTGCGAAGACCTACTTATCTTGCACCACCTAAGACTAGCCTTGTATTTAAGTTCCCTTACTTATTAAACATTCCACCTACCAATCTGGAGCAGTCTGTCCCTTTCTTCATTCTCTCCTTACCGTCTGTGTGCAAGGGCCAGTTTGTGAACCAAAACTCTCCTTCTGGGACTTTGATTGATTATATGAACGTTGGATCTTGTGTTGGTGAGCCACAGGAAACTGAGACCTTGGTAAATTTTTTTCAGTCTATTTTCTCTGCTTATATTAAATTCTATTGATCTGCCCTCAGTTCCACTAATTATATCCTCAGCCATTTCCATCCATTATTGCACTTATCCAGCAAGATTTTTTTTTTTTTGGATTATTGTATTTTCAGTCCTTTCATTTCCATTTGGTTTTTTTAAATAACTTATATTTCTTTGTTGAGATTTTTCTCTGTTTTGTTTCAAGAGGATTTTTGATTGTTTGGTGAGACATTTTTATGACGAGTTCTTTAAAACTCTTGTCAGATAATTTCAACATTTGATTCATCTCACTGTTGGCATCTGCTGATTGTCTTTTGATATTCATGTTGTGATTTTCTTGTTTTTCGGTATAATGGGTAATTTTTTATTGTATACTGAACATTTTTTCTGCCATGGTTTGGAAACTCTAGGTCCTACTGTAATGGTGTATTTAAGCAGGGAGTCACCCAGTTTAGGTTTATCATGAAGTACCTGGCCTGATTCTGTGGGCTGTGGTTCCAATGAGAGCTAACTTTTCAGGCCTATTGAGGTGTTATTTTGGTCTGCTGGTGTTGCTGGGTCTCCCGCTGCTTTTTGCTGGTGCTCCTTAAGAGGACAGGCAGTCTGTTGTCTCTTTGTGAGGTGTGGATGAAGCGCTTTCCCAGACCAGATGTTGTTATTGTAATGTTTTTCCTGATGGTACCCGTAAATGCTGAGGCTTGAGTTTTGATTTTTCAACAGGGGAACT
This sequence comes from Eubalaena glacialis, assembly GCF_028564815.1. Classification (NCBI taxonomy): domain Eukaryota; kingdom Metazoa; phylum Chordata; class Mammalia; order Artiodactyla; family Balaenidae; genus Eubalaena; species Eubalaena glacialis. Next base: position 28,567,384 of record NC_083722.1, on the reverse strand, counting down.
TGGATCAAGACAAAGTGCATATCTGGATTTGAGATATCTCCTTAAAGTTAGGACTTCAAAGGACTGTTCTATCTGTGAAGACATGATCAGAGAAACTTTGCTCATAGTTTCATAGAATTCTACCCACTATTAAAGACTTAGTTGAGTCTCCTCCAGGCATTTGGTGGAAAAATATTTTTGAAAAAAATTGATACACACAAGCCAATATCACACATGAATACTGGGTCAAAATTTACATTACTTAAGTGAAGTGTTAATTTCAAGCTGGGAAAAAATTATACACACAGATCTAGCTCTTGTAAAATCCCTGAAGCCACCCCACCCCCAATAATTCAAAATGCTTCTTCAAGAAGATATTCACAAACCAGTGCTCACTTATCTTTTATAGAAGAAAAAAGTGAAAATTAGAGTCATGAAACAAAACACAAATTTAATTAGGAAATGAATGACCATAAAGAATTGCCAGCAGATGCTATAAAGAGGAAAATTGGCGCTTCCCTGGTGGTGCAGTGGTTGAGAATCCGCCTGCCAATGCAGGGGACACGGGTTCGAGCCCTGGTCTGGGAAGATCCCACATGGCGCGGAGCAACTGGGCCCATGAGCCACAACTACTGAGCCTGCGCATCTGGAGCCTATGCTCCGCAACAAGAGAGGCTGCGATAGTGAGAGGCCTGCGCACCGCGATGAAGAGTGGCCCCCGCTTGCCGCAATGAGAGAAAGCCCTCGCACAGAAACGAAGACCCAACACAGCCAAAAATAAATAAATAAATAAATTAATTTTAAAAAAAAGAGGAAAATTGACATCTCAAAATCAAATAAAATACAGCAATTTAAAAGAGATTATAAAATTACTATACTTATAATGATTAAAGAGGTCAAATAGGAAGAGAAACCATGACAAATGAAAAGGACATTATGAAAGAAAAGGTATCAGTTGAGGAATTAGAAATATCATATTACTTGCTAAACAATTCTTCCATCCAGGTGGCATATGCCTGGAATTTTACTTTTCCAAAAGGCAAGTAATGTCACAAAACGAGAGGCTGTGTAATAATGAAGGTAACTGTAGGCTTGGCTGTAAATTTGGACATCTAGCCATTCATTGTAGCCCCTATTTAAAAAGTAACAAGCAAAACTCATATATTGTCAGAGAATAAGTCAATAGAGTTTCAGAATGGCTTGATTTCCTAAACAGATATCCTCTGATCTAATCTAAAGTAAAAGCCACATGGTTAAATACATGTATTTAATCATGTATACTATATCCTATGATTTACTTTAAGCTGTTACACAAATAAACATTTATAGGTTATTATAAAGGATTACACACAGAGAGGCTCGTATTTCTTTTGTTAAATATTTATGAATGTTTAAGTATAATTTTTGCTAGTTATTTTATGTTGAAAAGGTACTAGAAATTTCCAGTGCTCCATATTCTCCATCTCTGATCAGGTGGCATGCATTATTAAATCTAGTAAAAGAATGTCTTACAAGAGCCTTAATTGGAAGTTCTTCAGTTTAGTGTATGTTTTTTATCATACAAACAATTGAAGAATTTATTTGAAGCATTGCATTTTTCTTGCCCTTTCCACTCTTCGCTTACTTTCTCTACATACATCCTATTTCTAAAGATGTGTTCTGATATTAGCTCTGTCTTCCCTAGACATGGGTCATGCTCAATAATCATGCCTCTTCTCCCATCAAAACTTTCATTCCTAAGTGTCCTTGTGTCAGTGGACATTACCATTGTGAAATATGGAGTTTTCTTTTTATAACCAAATGAGTATCACAAACTCCTCCCTTAATGGTAATTGTAATCTTGATGTCCAAAAGAGTCAGAAATTATACGGTGAGGAACTAATTACTATGCACTGTACTATACTTTAGAAGTAGTTTGTGTTTAGTTACTCTCAGTGAGAACTATATACATGATTAAAAAAAAAAGTAGTGCATTGGAATGTAAAACATTCATCCAGTCTGTGAACAATGCCTGCTCAGCACTTTCATTTGCTGTATCTTTGTGATAATTGACCCAACTATTGATCAAAATGATTAAGAACCAAAGCCTATACGTTTCTTCAGGGGTAATTGCTTCAGTTTCCCATTTTCATTCCCAGCCCTGATATTGTCCTCTCAGGGATTCACATAACAGGCATTTAAAAGGTTTGTTGAATGAATTAATGGCCCCATACATTCTTTTACAACGGGTGGTAAAGTCTTTCTTCTATAAGATGCTTTCTGCTAATGTGTAAACAGGCTAATGTGTTATTCTTTCCAGGTAACAAAATACCCAAATCCAGTTAAAAGGCAGGAGTTTTATTTTGTTTAGTAATTTTAGAAAATCATTTAAGAAGGGAGCTTATTTTATGACTATAAGACACTGGAACAGGCTGATAAGAAAATCTTGTGTCACCTTTTGCCACAATTGGGATTTATAAGCACAGTAGCTTTCTTCAGTGGTTTCTCAGGAAGATAGATTACCAGTGCCATGTGGGTGGTTTCCATTAGGATGATGAAATTTTTTCCAAAGACATTCTGTCCCTGTTGAATGAGGATGAATAGTTTGCCTACTACAGGAATTTTGGGTAGGTCCCGGGGATGCTGCAACAATAGACTTGACCTTAAAAGGACAAAAATCTAAGATCTACAATGCATATAAAATTCAAATTCTGACAAATATCGCAGAGATTCTTCATGGTATATAGAGATCAGCACATTTGTTTTTAGTTGCAATTATCAAGTAATTGGTGATGCAAGAGACTGGGATTGCCAAAAAAATGTGAAAAGCTGACTCTGATGGGCCATCTGAAGGCAAGTGAAGCAAGAAAAGCAGTAAACTTTGTTCAGTTGATATTTCGTCTTTATAAAGTAATTTTATTTATGGCCTTGCCTAAAGTGATCATTCTTAACCTAAGCAGCTCAGAAACCAAATCTAAGCTAGAAAGCACTTTACAAAGTTCTTACGTTTCATAAGTCAAAGGTCCTTAAAAAGCAAGATAACAGATTCTCTGCCCGTATACTCTGGTTTCAATAAGATCTAGCAGTGAATTTTTAGGCACTCTCTAGTCTACCGATTATATTCCTTTTTGATTATATTTTAAAACTGATTTGTACTTGTGAAAAATGCAATCAGTTTTATTAGAAAGTAACATTATTTGGTGGAGGGTGGAGTAGTGTTAGCTTTCATTTTTCTGGATGAAATAGGTAAAGGCTTTCTCAAAGATTTTAAGCTGGAATATTGATAGCTATCAATTTTTTTACAATTTTAGATATACTTTATCTTTAATGACTTCCTTCTGCTTTGTGTGTGTGTATATGTGCATATTTGGGGCGGAGGTGCAAGCTATTTCTGCACTGAAAAATAATGAAAATACTTCAGAAGTCCTTTAGTGGAAATAATCATCAATAATGGCTGGTTATTAAATTAGAAAATTTAGCTAATATGTGGAATTACATATATATGTCTATATATTTCCTTTCCGTAGTTCTGATATGCACAAATTTCAGTTACCACAGTTTAGTTAAATAATACCAATTTTCTTATAAAAAGGTTCAAATTTCAGTTACCATGATATATTAACTAGGAGAAATTCTATAAAGTACACACTTTGCTGCTGCATCATCAATCCATCAATCACTAAAGAAATAACAGATGTGCATTATGACCAGTGACCAATCATATCACTTCTGTCAAAGTCTCCCAGTGATTGATCACAGCATATCTGTTATTCAGTTAATACACAAAGAGCGCACAGGTATACTTGTGTTGCCTCCTTATCTCCCAGTGATAAATGCATGTGACATTTTAAAACATGGATAATCAAAGGAGGTAACTGATCAACAAAGATAAAAGTGCAGTGAAGAAACACTGCTGACAGACAGGGTGATTTATGTAGACCTAGGAGTGACTTCCAGGTAGCCAAGCTAAAAGACAAAAACCAAAGTGGGAACATTTGTGCAGGTACATCTGATTCTGCACACTGTGGGAAGTGCTTGCAGAAGTTGTTCAGTCTACTCACCAAACAAAGAAACAAACAAATGATCAGGAAATCATTAGTAACAAAAATCCCCAGAAAGAGGGGGAGCATACTGAGAGTTGCTACAATATATATCTGAAATATCCAGTTATCAGCAAAACCTTATGAAGCATGCAAAGAAAATGAAAAAAAGAAAGAAAGAAAGAGAGAAAGAAAGAAAGAAAGAAAGAAAGAAAGAAAGAAAGAAAGGAAGGAAGGAAAGAAGGAAGGAAAGAAAGAAAAGAAAGAAAAAGAAAAAGGAAGGAAGGAAGGAGGAAGAAAGAAAGAAAGAAAGAAAGGAAAGAAACAGGTTAGGACAACAACAACAAAATCAGACAATAGAAACTGCTTTTGAAAGGACCCAGATGGTGAGCTCAGCAGACAAAAACTCCAAAGCAACTACTATAATTATGTGCAAAGAGGTAAGAAAACCATGCTTGAAGAATTAAAGGAAGATATGACAATATCTCACCGAATACAGAATATCAATAAAGAAATAAAAAACTATTAAGAAGGACCAAATAGAAATTTATCTAGGGAATGCAAGCTTGATTTCATATGTGAAAATTGATTAATATCATATGATCATCTCAATAGACTTGATATTTAACAAAATTTACCATCTTTTTATGATAAAAACACTGGGCAAACTAGGAATAGCAGGGGACTTCCTCAACCTGATAAAGGGCATCTATGAAAACCCCACAGTAAACATCAGATTTAAAGGTGAAAGACCAAATACTTTTCTAATAATCAGGAACAAGGCAAAGACATTTACTCTGAACACTTCTATTTAACACTGTACTGGATGTTCCAGCCAGAGCAATTAGGCAAGAAAAAGAAACAAAAGGCATTCAGATTGGAATGGAAGAAACAAAACTATCTTCATATGCAGATGACATGATCTTACATATAGAAATTCCTAAGGAATCCATAAAACAAATACAACTTTTATTAGAACTAATACGAGACTTCAGTAGGGCTTCAGAATACAAGATTAATACACATAAAAAATAAACTAGCAATTAAAAATTAGAAAATTAAGTAAACAATCTCATTCACAATACCATCAAAAGGAATAGAATACTTCAACAAAAGAAGTGCATGACAAAAACAGAAATATAGATCAACGGAACAAGATAGAAAGCCCAGAGATAAACCCATGCACCTATGGTCAACTAATCTATGACAAAGGAGGCAAAGATATACAATGGAGAAAAGACAGCCTCTTCAATAAGTGGTGCTGGGAAAACTGGACAGTTACATGTAAAAGAATGAAATTAGAATACTCCCTAACACCATACACAAAAATAAACTCAAAATGGATTAAAGACCTAAATGTAAGGCCAGACACTATAAAACTCTTAGAGGAAAACATAGGAAGAACACTCTTTGACAAAAATCACAGCAAGATCTTTTTTGATCCACCTCCTAGAGTAATGGAAATAAAAACAAAAATAAACAAATGGGACCTAATGAAACTTAAAAGCTTTTGCACAGCAAAGGAAACCATAAACAAGACGAAAAGACAACCCTCAGAATGGGAGAAAATCTTTGCAAATGAATCAATGGACAAAGGATTAATCTCCAAAATATATAAACAGCTCATTCAGCTCAATATTAAAGAAACAAACAACCCAATCCAAAAATGGGCAGAAGACCTAAATAGACATTTCTCCAAAGAAGACATACAGATGGCCAAGAAGCACATAAAAAGATGCTCAACATCACTAATTAGAGAAATGCAAATCAAAACTACAATGAGGTATCACCTCACACCAGTTAGAATGGGCATCATCAGAAAATCTACAAACAACAAATGCTGGAGAGGGTGTGGAGAAAGGGGAACCCTCTTGCACTGTTGGTGGGAATGTAAATTGATACAGCCACTATGGAGAACAATATGGAGGTCCCTTAAAAAACTAAAAATAGAATTACCATATGATCCAGCAATCCCACTACTGGGCATATACCCAGAGAAAACCATAATTCAAAAAGACACATGCACCCCAATGTTCATTGCAGCACTATTTACAATATCCAGGTCACGGAAGCAACCTAAATGCCCATCGACAGACTAATGGATAAAGAAGTTGTGGTACAGATATACAATGGAATATTACTCAGCCATAAAAAGGAACGAAACTGAGTCATTTGTTGAGACGTGGACAGATCTAGAGACTGTCATACAGAGTGAAGTAAGTCAGAAAGAGAAAAACAAATATCGTATATTAACGCATGTACGTGGAACCTAGAAAAATGGTACAGATGAACTGGTTTGCAGGGCAGAAGTTGAGACACAGATGTAGAGAACAAACATATGGACACCAAGGGGGGAAAACCGCGGTGGGGTGGGGATGGTGGTGTGCTGAATTGGGCGATTGGGATTGACATGTATACACTGATGTGTTTAAAATTGATGACTGATTTAAAAAAAAAAAATGAAGTGCATGACTTGTACTCTGAAAACTACAAAATAATGTTACAAAGTTAAAGATCTAAATAAATGGCAAGAAATTTCACATTCATGGACTGGAAGAATCAATATTGTTAAAATGACAATAGTCCCAAAATTCAATCTATAGGTTCAACACAACCTCTATCAGTATCCCTGCTGCCATTTTGCAAAAATTGATAAACTAATTCTAAAATTCATATGAAAGTGCAAGGAGCCCAGAAGAGCTAAAACAATCTTGACAAAGAAAAATAAATTTGGAAGAGTCTTACACCATGATTGCAAAGTTATTACAAAATTACAGTAAACTAAATAGTGTTACACTGCTATACAAATATGACAGTATATAACATATAGATCAATGGAAGAAAATTTAGAGTTTTGGAAATAAACCCTTACATTTATGGGCAAATGATTTTTAACAAGGGTGCCAAGACTATTCAATGGGGGAAGAATAGTCTTTTCAGCAAATGGTGTTGGGACAACTGATATCCACACAGAAAGTAATGAAGTTTGACTTCACAGCATGTGAAAAATTAACTCTAAAAGGATCAGAGACATAAATGTAAGAGCTAAAGATATAAAGCTCTAAGGAAATAACATAGGAGTGATCTTTGTGACTTTTGGTTTAGGCAGTAGTTTCTTAGATGTGACACCAAAAGGACAAACAACAAAAGAAAAATAAATAATTAGGAAATGATCAAAATTGAAAACTTATGTGCTACAAATGATATCATTAAGAAAGTGAGAAGATAAATCACAGATTAGGAGAAAATGTTTGCAAATCATACATATTGTGGGATTTGTATCCACAATATATAAAGAACTTTTTCAACTTAACAATAAAATGAAAAATAGCTCAATTTAAAAATGGGCAAAGGATCTGTATAGACATTTCTCCAAAGAAGATCTACAAATGGCTGATAAGCACAATAATATTAACATTTGGGAAATGTAAATAAGAACCACAGTAAAATAAAACTTCACACCCATTAGGATGCCTATGATAAAAAAGTGAGACAATAAAAAGACTTGGCATGGATGTTAAGAAATCAGAACCTTCATACATTGCTGCTTGGAATTTACTATTTTGTAGCTACTTTACAGAACAATTTGGGTGTTCCCTTAAAAGGCTAAAAATAAAGTTATTATATGACTCAGCAATTCCACTCTTAGGTATATACACAAGAGAATTGAATGCATATGTCCACACAAAATCTTGTACATGAATTATTATAGCAGCATTATTCGTAATAAAGAAAAATGGAAACAGCTCAAACGTCTATCAACTGATGAATGGATAAACAAAATGGATAAACCAAAGAATATTATTCAGCAATAAAAAAGAAATTAAGTAATGATAAATCCTACAACATGGATGAACCTTTGAAATATTATTCTAAGGTAAAGAAAATAGTTCAAGAAACTGTATACTATATGATTCAATTTATATAAGATGTCTGTAATTTAAAGGCTATAGAGACATAAAGTATATTAGTTGTTTTCAGTGGCTGAGGGCAAGGAGTGGTGTGGTGGGTCCTGGGAAAAAAGGAAAGCGAAGGATAATGGTTATGTATTTCTCTTAGGGGAGATGAATATATTTTAAAATTAGTGGTAATGGTTGCATAACCCTGTAAATATAATGAAAAAGAACACATTGTATGCTTTAAGTCAGTGAATTGTATGGCATTGGAATTATATCTCAATGAAATTTAAAAATTTGGATTCTGGCATTGATTTCATCATTGGTCCAATAATTATTCAGAAGAGATTTTTTTGTTTGTTTTAGTTTTTAATTTGATGTGATACTTTTGTTATTTATTTCTAGGATTATATTGCTTTCTGGGCAAATAATATGTTCACTATTTTCATTGATTTTATTTAGGTTTAATTTATTTAGGTTGATTTTTGTATCATGGACATTTGATTATAAAGTGCATTCTTTTGGTATAATATATATTTGGATGTATATTTATTAGTTTGGCGAAATCTCAGGATCAGCATCAAAATACACAAGTCACACTCTCATTAATTCTAATGACATAGGTCTTGTTGGACTTGGCCTCTGTTTTATAAATGAAATCCTTCTGTAATTCAGGTGCAATGTAGATTTAGAGAATTACTCTATTAAGTCAACTTTATTAATAACATTATTTGCAATAAACCTTTTTCTTCTTCTTGGTCTACTAATCACTGAGAAAAAAAGTTATGTTAAACTTTTCTCCTCTTCTTTTGTTTGGCTGGAGGTTTTCCATTTAGGATTTTTTAATGAAATTCCTAATCTGCTTGGGACAGTCTCTTTCAGATTGGGGCTCACCTTGTTCTGTGCGAGATGCTTTTGATGATTAGATTTATTTCTCCATATTCAGGTGAGGTGGTGAGTTAAGGTGATTCCTAATAGCTCGGTAATTTTTGTTTGGTGTTTCAATTTATATTTGTGCCTGCACAGTTATCTATGGTATGTACTCCTTTTAAAATATACTTGCCTCTGCATCTCAGTCATCTTTTTTTGGATACCATAAAAACAATGTTGTTTGGCCACAGAACTTACTTTTTCCCTGTGAGTGCTGACCCATGCTAATTTTCAGCAAGGAAGCAGACTGGATCCATGTCTTCCACACAACTTACTTATATCCTCCAACCTATGCTTTTATTTATTTATTTATTTATTTATGGCTGTGTTGGGTCTTCGTTTCTGTGTAAGGGCTTTCTCTAGTTGCGGCAAGCGGGGGCCACTCTTCATTGCGGTGCGCGGGCCTCTCACTATCGCGGCCTCTCTTGTTGCGGAGCACAGGCTCCAGACGCGCAGGCTCAGCAATTGTGGCTCACGGGCCCAGTTGCTCCGCGGCATGTGGGATCTTCCCAGACCAGGGCTCGAACCCGTGTCCCCTGCATTGGCAGGCAGACTCTCAACCGCTGCGCCACCAGGGAAGCCCCTATGCTTTTAGTTGATACTATTGAAGTACAAATAATTTTCTCCCATTTCATTCTGAAAAATCTTCACTGGGCCCAGGAGCTTCAAAGGTGTTTTATTTCTGTTATCAACTTTCAATTTGGTTGAAATAAATTTTTTTAAATTTTACTTTTCCTGACTCCTTTTATTTGGAGTTATAGTTCGAGATTTAAAACTTTCCTAACTTAAGCACAGATAGAATTGAATTCATTATTTTGACATTTTCCTTTCATTTCATAGGCATTAAAAAGTAGGGAAGACTATCAAATGTGTTTTTGTAGTTATCGCTACCATTAAAGATTGATGTCTTTTTGTTTCCTTTTGTTTAGATGCTTATTTGGCTGGAATTCAAAAGGAAGAGCTTTGGATAAAAATGAGATAAACAACTGTAGTTTTGAAGAAAACATTTTCTCTTTGTTCATATAATTAACATACATGTTTGGGGCATTGCGAAACAACGTTAATAACCATGACTCCCAACAGGACCTTGTGGTATAGTGAGGAAGGAGGAGGGACAAAGGAATGTTAGAAGCTCCATCTGACAACTGAATAGAGTGAGGATTTTAGTAGACATGATGGAGAGAAACTGGCTAGAAGCAGTCAATTACAACTATTATTACAATAATCTAGGGATGATCTGAGAGAAAGGGGCAGAGGCCAGAGATACTGAGAGGGGAGAATTGTCAGGACCTGGTGACCATTTGTATTTGGGCAATTTGGGGAGGAAATAAGAGGCAGGAATAAGAAATAATTCTGAATGCTCTGCTTGGGCAACTGGATGGACAGTAGAAAAGACTGTAACCTCAGAGGACATTTGGGACATCTAGAAGAGCTTTAAATTAACCTGATTGAATGTCTTGTTGCAAGTCAGAAATCTGTACCATATATTATGGATAAGTACAACTTTTAATTGAATTAAATTACTTTTCCTGGCCCCTGAGGCAACAGGAAACAACAAAGCCTGCCTTCTGCCTTCAGCAATTTTCTGTGCCCAGAGCTGAAAACCAAGGGACAAAGGATTGTCCATAATTGAAGTGAGGAGATCCTGGCCTCAGTGACCCTAATATTGCAGCACTAAAGGGAATGATTTAAAAGTTCTTTTTGGAAATGTTGATTTGCAATGTAGAGCTAATAAAGATGGACTAAATTGTGCCCACATGGTCTATACAACAGTCATCAGCAACCCCAGAATTCTCCTTAATTGTGTATACTTGGAAGACAGTGCTATTTTTACCCTTTGATGCATTTTTTCCCCCAGCTTCATTGTGATTCATTGCGAGCTTTGCTTGGAGCAAATATAATTTGAGACTGAAATAGCCCCACTGGGAATGCTCACATTAAGCATGAGCTATTTTTTGATACAAACTATCCGTTATAACTTAAGTAGAGTAACAGTTTCATCATCTTTACAGGCTTAAGGTGGCAGAGGACTTAGCTGGAAGGACAAATCACACAAGTAGACTAAAGTCTTGTGATGCAATAAGGCTGGATGGAGCCTCCAGAAGGAGGACTGAACATGCGTATAGATTCTAAGATGCCCTTTCTCCTCTCCCCACTCACCTAAATTGTATTTATTGTAAAGGCTCCAACTTAAACAGTTTACTGCGAAACGCATCTTTTTTGTCCCTCTCAGAGTGATGTCTCTCTACCCTCAACTCAAAGAACATTTATTACTTGCCTCTCTCACCTGGTCCTTGGCAAAGGCTGCCTTGTGTTGGTGGTTAATGGGTTATGTGTGTTAATGGGCTACGTATGTTCCTTAGGTTTCCTTCATGTCATTTCATTCATCAGTAGGACTTCAGGATCTCAGCTGCCTATTAAGGTACCTTAATCACAGCAGGTGCTTAATAAAACGTTTTTTGTAGATGCTTACCACAGCAATGTAGATAACATTTAGTTTCACTACAAATGCTTTCCATTTGCTTTACTGCTAATGATGACTGGGCTCTGAAAAAACATCTTGTGGAATTCAGAACTATTGAAATATACAATTTATAGCGATTTTTCATGTCTGTACCTTCCATCAGACAGCTGATTCTCACTCATCTGATTTCCTCTTACTAAGGAGTCATGCATAATTTGAATGGTCCTTGCTCTCCTGCAACTTAGAATATGTGCGGGGGACAGATGACAACAATGACAATAACAACACAACAATTTTAGCAGTTGTTGTAAACAAACAACACTATGCCATTTATAACTTGCAAGAGTGAGAAAGTAAAGTTAGAAAGAAATGATAAAGTATTACAGGGAAGATGAAATGGACGTGTTAGTGAGGCCTCTCCGTAGAAGCGGTATTTAATTTAAAACCTGTTGAATGAGGAGTGAACCCACGAAAACGGTAAGGGGAATCATACATAAGGTATTAAAGACAAGTTGACATCAGGGCAAGGGGCATAGGTGATGTTAGAAAACCGTACTTTCATTAGCATTAGAGGTCAATGTACTTAAATATTTTAAAAGACATAATAGTGGAAGTAAATTATTTACAAACATAGTGGCTAACAAAAGCAGTTAGCAGCATTGGTTTGTTGTGTTTTTTTAGGGGGAGGGAATCAGTGTTGATTTTTGAAAAGACTTTATTTTTGAGCAGCTTTAGGTTCACAGCAAAATGAAAGGAAGGTACAGAAATTTCCTATACACTCTGCATCCACACGCACAGCCTCCCCCATTATTGGCATCCCCTCCCAGAAGGGTACATTTGCCATAACTGACGAACCTACATTGACAATCATTATCAGCCAAAGTCAACAGTTTACCTTAAGGTTCACTTTTGGTGTTGTACATTCTATGGGTTTGGATAAATGTATAATGACACGTATCTACCAGTATAACATCATACAGAGTATTTTTGTCACCGGCAAAGCCCATTATCAATTCCTGGGAAATAGAAATAGAATCTGAGTAATAAAATAAAGTCTAACCTTTTTTTTTTTCTTTTTCTCTGTGCTGAGTCTAGTTTCACTCGCTCACAGGGAACTGCAAGCAGTGGCCTGGCACCCGGCCCTTCAGACCAGAGTTCCCGGCGTGAAGTGGCTGCACTGACGCCTCAGCTCCGTGGGCTCTGCGCAGAAGCGCTGCTCACAACACCCCAATCCAAGATGGCAGCGGCGGGCCGTGCGCAGAGACTGCACCCGGCACTGCAAACGGGAGCTGCGAGCAGCCCAGCTGCGCTGGTCTCGCGAGAACTCTGCCGCCTCCTTGCTGCGCAGAACCCTATAGTAAAGCAGCCCCGAAGCCCCGGGCCGTCGCCTTTCTGGGGCACTATGTGTTCTAGAGCAGGAGCTCGTACTTCTCCGTTCTTTGATCAAAGAACAAGCCTTTCCTTTGCTTCTGAACCGGACTTGGTCTCCTCCTATTGACGTGAACAACACCCCGCAGGAGAACCTTTGTCGGGGCCCGACTCGAAAGGGTAGGTAACGTTTTCACGCCCTAAAACTCCTCTGTGCTCTACCTAGTCATCCCACTCTCCCCAGTAACCCCTGGCAACCACTAATCTTTTTAGTTTCCATATTCTGCCTTTTTCAGAATGTCATATGATTGCAATCATGCTGTACGTAGTATTTTCACATTGGTTTCTTTCACTTTGTAATATGCATTTAAGGTTCCTCCATGCCTTTTGGTGGTTTGATAGTTCATTACTTTTCAGCTGAATAATATTCCATTGTCTGGATGTATCATAGTTTATCCATTCACCTACTGAAGAACGTCTTGGTTGCCTTCAAGTTTTGACAATTATGAACAAAGCTGCTATAAATATCCATGCCTAGGTTTTTGTGTGGACATAAGTTTTTAACTTCTTTGAGTAAATACCGAGTTACACAAAAGGGTAGATCACATGTTAAGACGGTGTTTGGTTTTGTAAGAAAAGGGCATTAGTATTGGTTTTCTAGGAAATAAGATTCTACATGGGGAGAGCTGGTTGAAGTGTTTGCTGTTTTTGTTACTCAGCCTTTAATAATATTTAATTATATTTCCCTCTTCTGGCCTACCAACTCCACTCTGAGTGAAGTTTCCCTTCACCAATTGTCACAAAGATTACGGGGTGACCTGTAATAAAGTTACTTTGTCTACTGGGGCCCACATAATGGAGGCTACCCCAGTGGCTCAGCTCACATCACAAATCTAAACCTAAGTCATCACGTACTTACAGGAAATACCTATTAAGGAATCGTAACAGACACATGTCACAATCTCCTACTAGGTTTAGCCAGCTTACCTTACCCTAGAAAATAGGACCTGCTAGCCTTATAAGGAAACCCCTGACCTCCTAGCCAATCATGCCCTCTTTATGAATTGCCTCTTCTACTCTCTAAAAAACTCACTATTACCCCACATCCCTCAGGAAGAGTGCTTCACTGCTTGTGAGGCATTGTACTTCCCCAATCCATGCGCTGTTCTTTCTTGAATAAAGAATATCAAATTTGATACTAAATTGTTTTAGTTTTGTCATTCGACACCTGTTTAGCACCCCCTTCCTGGTTATCTCTGCCTTTCATTGTCTTTGACTGCTTTATAATGCTGTTCATTATAGTAAACTGATAATAGAGAAAATGATTCTTGTCCGTTGAAATATAAATTGTCTCTGGAGGAGATACAACTGATTATTTCCCTGTGGTTTTACATCTTTGTAAATTCATTTCCTGATTGCCTACAATCAGAATTCTTTGAATTCTCATTTGAACTGGTTATTATATTTTACATGTCCACTGATTATTTAATGAATTAAATACAGTCTTTGAATGTGTGTTTTTATATTTGTGTGAGATGAGTCATGACTTAAACTTATTAAAATATCTTTTAATGGCATTTTCTCACAATTTGTTAATATTCTTATAATGCACATGTTTTGCTTCATAATAGTAACTTACTCCTTTTCTAAAGCTTATTTTAATTTTGTTTTTGGGTTTTGAAGTCATTGTAGTTTCAAAACCATGTTAAGCATGGTTCTTAAGCTTTTTAGCAAGTTATGAAATACCCATTTAAATCACACTGTAGCTAAGCTTTAATATTAGTATCTTAGGTTCAGGGTCTTTGATATGGGAGGCAATATACTTGAGGAAAAAGGAAGGTATAGGGAAAAAATATAAATATTCCCTCCTTTCCTGGCAGGAAGGGGTAACCCCAAGCAAAATTTGAAATTGGCAAAGTTTGTTTTGGCAAACCCCACCTCCCTGTCCTCATTTTCTTTCTCTCATTCCTGGTAATATGTTTTTTTATCAGTCAGCAACACTCCAGTTTTAACACCCTGGCTTTTTTTGTTGTTGTTTTTGCTAAGTTTCAGAATGTATTTTAAGTCAGTTAACATCTATTTAAAGAGCAGCATTAAAATAGCTACACAACCAAGATATAAACATTTGCTTCAATTAATTTAAAGTTTTTAGGTATTTCAAAAATCCTGTAGACCCCCCCCCCCAAACAAAGAACACCTCATTAGTCCTTGGCCTGTTGTGTCCTTTTGAGGCCTCTCGTGCTTGTTTCCAGGAGAATTTATATGTTAAAATAAGATCTTTGCTAATGAGATCAATTGCTCTTGTTAGTATTTCAGCATTTAGAGACCTGCAACAAAGTGATGTAAAAAGCTGATTTGGGAGAGGGTGCCTCCTTATTTGTCCAGCTCACCCCGAGAGAATTATTTTCTGCCACTCACCTTAAACTATGCCTGCTTTTTTTTTTTCAATATTTTATTTATTTATTTATTTATTTATTTATTTATTTATTTATTTATTTATTTATGGCTGTGTTGGGTCTTCGTTTCTGTGTGAGGGCTTTCTCCAGTTGCGGCAAGTGGGGGCCACTCCTCATCGCGGTGCGCAGGCCTCTCACTATCGCGGCCTCTCTTGTTGCGGAGCACAGGCTCCAGACGCGCAGGCTCAGTAATTGTGGCTCACGGGCCTAGTTGCTCCGCGGCATGTGGGATCTTCCCAGACCAGGGCTCGAACCCGTGTCCCCTGCATTGGCAGGCAGATTCTCAACCACTGCGCCACCAGGGAAGCCCTGCCATTAAGTTTTAATCCCTTTAAGGATAGACAATTTCTTGGAAAACACCATAACACAATAAATCACACTTTTGAAAGCTCTTGTTTAGCTTTGTTTGCGTCAGGGTAATTTGAGTTATGCCCAGGGATGTCACATGACACAAGCGATGCAGGTCAAAAGTAAATTTGGAAAATGGTATTTTAACAGGACACTATCATGCAAAAGACAGAATGGAACTATGCATAAACTCTACTGTAGTTGGTAAATTTCTGATTCATGGGCATGGGGCAGGGAGTACACACTAACAATTCTCATTACTTTTCATGAGTCCTGGGAACGTCCAAAAGAATAAATGGAAGGTGTATGTTGAATGATTGATGAATGATCCAGACATAATTGTGGAAATGTGTATAAAAATGGGTTAGTAAGCACACATGCATTTTCTAGCTCTGTCTGTCAAGAAGACCTGGGAGCAGTGACATCTAAGTAGCAACCAGACCCTTGGTATTGTTGGGAATGGGGAAATTTCCCCCTCTACCTCGCTTGAGTTTTTGCAGCTGGGCTAGTAATAAAATTGATACAAGACAGATTAACAGGAGAAAAAGAAGCAAATTTTAATTCCTGTGCACAGAGGTCTTATAGAAATGGGACCTAAGAGGTGGTGAAAGCAGGCAAATTTTATACTTTCTTAGACCAAGAAACAATACATTTGAGAGGAATTGACAGGGCAAAGAAACTTAGGCTTTGGGTACTTAATTAGTAAGGAATTTAAGTTTGGGTTTGGGTAGTGAATTAGTAAGGAAGTAACAAGCTTTGTTTGTACGGGCTTCCCTACCCTGAATTCCCTATTGTTGGTGATAAGGATGTCTTTCTACCTCCTGGTACATGGAGGGTACCTTTCAAGTGAGAGATCTATTTCCTGCTGCTAGAGAGAGAGGAGGGTCAAAGTGTTGAGTATGGGCTAGACTTAGTGATTTGCTTCCAGAGTATATGAAGTAAGAAGAGGGAAAGAAATAGTAACTTTACAGTGGAGAAACCTGACAAACACCACCTAAACCAAGTGATCAAGGTCTACATCACCAGTGATAAGTCATGTCAATATCATGTACCTTCTAATATAATAGATAAAGTCCTGTTACAAAGCTAACTTTTGAGAGAGTTCATGTGTACTTGAAAAGAGTAGGAAGGT
Source organism: Eubalaena glacialis (assembly GCF_028564815.1). NCBI lineage: Eukaryota > Metazoa > Chordata > Mammalia > Artiodactyla > Balaenidae > Eubalaena > Eubalaena glacialis. The sequence continues at coordinate 28,550,792 of NC_083722.1, read as the reverse complement.
TCTTTAGCGGGAGTTATATGTTTCCCTATATGTAAATTTGATAAAGTTTATTAAATGTGTTATTCAAATATTATGTGGTTTGTTTTTCAGCTAGATAAATTGTAATAAGTAATATTAAACTTTATAAATATAATTATTTGTTCATATATATTTCCCCATAGCACTGTTGTTTTTAAATATTTAGGTGCTTGTTATGGAGATATACATATAATCATAACGTATTAATTCACTAAACATATACATGGTGCTTCCTATATTCCAAAAGCTCTTCTTACACTTTACGATTAATTCATTTAATCCTTATAACAACCCCATGAGTTAAAGACTAGTTTTAGCCTTAATAACCTAACTTCTCTTGCACACACCAATTTTTTCATAACCCAAGAACCTAGCACAGGGCTTTTATATTATTGAATTTTTACATTTCTAAGCTATTATTAAAAAAAACAAGTAAACAACTGGGATTATGAAAAAAATCAGTGAAAATAAAAATATTATTGTAGGAATGGGTGCCATATACAGTCTTCAATTTAGCACCACAGGGCAGCAACATGATAGTTCTCTTAATACCTTCAGCTCAGTCTAGGTATTGGCAGAGAGATGGTGCAATTCCATTAAAACTAGAATTAAAAAAATAAATTTCTAATGTATTTAAGAATTCGCATGTAGATTTCTAATATTTTAGCACATTGCACATCAGCATCTATTTATTCATGCTTCTCTAAGCCCAAGGGATCACCATTTAAGAGTTCAGTAAACAGTCATACCAGGCCAAAATGTCATTTCTTTGTTTTATCTCAGAGCAGCCATTTTGTAAACTACCTTATTTCAGAGACTTTGGCTAAGATTATCAGCACAAACAAAAATTTCTAAATGTTATTGAGATCGTTGTCTTCCAGAAATTACTGCTTTTGAAAATATTATTCGATCAAAGCAAAGTTTAATTTTCCTGACACTTTAAAGATAAACAAATACAATTGCCAAATGCTTTTATTATAATTCCCTGAGGTAAATTAAATGAGTTCCAGGAAGTCATATTTAATGATATAATTGCTTGCTCTATATGCAAAGACATACCCATTGAAAATCACTTCTTAGCAAACAAGACAATTTTCTTTGAAAATACAAACTATAGCATGTAAGTGAGGTTTTGGAAAGATTTTCTAATTTCTAATGCATGAAAAACGTTGCGTTGTCATTATTATTGCTTTTAATTACTTCATAGTAATTAACATTAGTTTACAGATACTGCACACATAGGAGACTAAACAGAGATCTGGAGGAAAAAAAATGGCTTAAAATCCAGCTCAGTTGTGACCTAGTATCGTATCCATTGGCAAGTGACTTTATAAACTGCTCTAAGGTGACATATGTGTTGCTAAAAAATCATGACTTCATACAAATTAACACAATAAAAGCCACAGGGCTCAGAGGAAAATTGGGACTGGGGCACAATGCTCAAAACTTTAGTCAATGACACATTAGAATAAAAAGATAGGAACCTAATTCAAACAATTGCACAGTTTTACACATATTAAATGGTTAAGAAATACATATGTGGTACAGTAGATATGGCATTTTTCCTTGGGGGAAAAATAACTTAAATTCTCGTGTGGAAGTAGACATCAAAAGGGCTGAAGCTCTTGTTACTGTGAAGTGATGGAAGAAGGGTTATTTGAAATCGGAGGGAAAGTTGTAATCCCAGATGTGGATGGGTGTGATTCATAACACACAACGCAGGCAACGAGCTGTTGTAGCTGGTAGATGTTTGAAGGGTGTACATTTTATGTATTCTTGCATGGCTCAGTTCTGCTAGGTGCAGTTTTCTGCATACCCCCGGTGTTTCCCATGGATGAAATCACACATAAGCAAAAGCAAATCTACTTTGTCCTCAAATTGTTTCTTAATATATCAATCACGTTGGAATACATTTGGGTTTTCGACTCTGGTATTATAACAGAACTGACTGTAAATGTTAGTTGACTGCAGTGTTATTGAATTTTAGTTCAGGCTGGACTCCTAGGTTCCCCTAGAAATATTCACTGGCATTAACTGTGGCAGTTAAATCTTGTTTTAGGTCCATGTTTTCATGTCCTGAATTTATAATTCAGAATATTTCTGCCATCGATGTGTGTATATACTGAGTACTCTGCTGTTTTCTTTCTGTTTCTACCCACTGTAGCTTGTTATAGCCTCAGAGCAGTGAAGAAAAAATATGTGACTACACAGCAGGGGTATAGATCAGGCAGTCCCCTTAAGTATACTTGGCACGGCTCTATCTTTAAGGAATTCACCCAACCTGTATAATTACACTGCCTCTGCTGGGCAAGGGTTTTTCCTAATACAGCATCAGTGGACTGTGTAGGCCTGAATGTTGACCCAAGCTCAGCATATTTCATCAGCACTGTGATCTCCCTGGATGCATGCCAACACGACAATATCAGAACATCAAGAAGCAGAAACATGCTTCACTATTACAGCAAAAGGAAGAAAATTCATTCAAAGGAGTCCTTAATCTGGAATTAAACTTTTACCTAATGTGCCTTTCCTTGCCCTTGACCTAATTTTACCTATCCCTCAAAGCCTCATTGTCCTGCTTCCTTCAGTAATTCATTTTCTTTTTAACTTTTTGGTCACGCTGTGTGGCATGTGGGATCTTAGTTTCCCAACCAGGGATCGAACCCACGCCCCCTGCTGTGGAAGCGTGGCGTCTTCACCGCTGGACCGCCAGGGAAGTCCCCCTCCAATAATTCTTGATATGCTGCTCCCACCCTCACAGTGTTCACACATGCCACCTGATCCAATAGATCTAAGTTTGTTGCTTCAGCCACGTGCCCTTCGCAGCCCTGGTGTCTCCACAGATCTCCCTTCCTCTCGGGTTGTAGAGAGCTCCACAGAAGGCACACCTGCCTGTAGCAGAACCTCCACCTGCCTGTCCATAGTGACTCTTGGTTGATTAGCTTCTTTCCATGACACAATGTAGGAGTCAATTTTTCTTTATTTGCTTTACCATTAACAATTTGTTCTACTCAACTGACATGTTGGCTTTGGGACTAAAAGAGAGCTGCCAAAGTTGTTTTATTTACTTGACACTCACTTTCAGTATATGTTGTAAAGAATCTTAAAAGTCACCCTTGCCAAATGCTTGTCAAGCTTAGACATAAATATTTTTGCTAGTGAGGAACTCACCACTTGTTGAGCAGCTCATTTAGCATGTAGACATCTCTTGAATAAAGTTCTTCTTAATATGGCACTCAATTATCTCTTCAGAGTATGCAACAGTGTCAATTCTATCCTTCTAAGACCCCCAGAATAACACAAATTTTTGTCTGCAAGAAAACATCTAAAATATATTAAGAAAGCTGACTTTCTCCACCAATGCTGAGTTCATTTTTCCAGGTTCATGTTCATTTCCTCAAACTGATCCTCAAAAAACACAGGCATGAATCCTTTCACTGCTTGTTTCTTTGAATTTGGAATTTTGTTTTTTTCTTTTTTTAGGCCACAGCATCCAGAATTGTTTCAGAAGGTTGTTTTTTGTTTTGTTTTGATCATTCACAATACTTAGCACAATGAAAACCAATAAGTAAATAATTAAAATATTTATTATTTGTGGTAGACTTTCTATATGATGGATTTTTACAGTTTCCCTCATAGGAGACATTGCCTTTTTCACAGAAACATTTATGGATGATTTGAAAAAAGTCATAAGATTTTCAGGAGATGACTTCAAGACAGCGGAGGAGTAAGGTGTGGAGATCACCTTCCTCCCAACAAATACATCAAAATTACATCTACATATGGAACAACTCCTACAGAACACCTACTGAACACTGGCAGAAGACCTCAGACTTCCCAAAAGGAAAAGAAACTCCCCACGTACCTGGGTAGGGCAAAAGAAAAAAGGAAAACTAGAGACAAAAGAATAGGGAAGGGACTTGCACCTCGGGGAGGGAGCTGTGAAGGAGGAAAAGTTTCCACACCGTAGGAAGCCCCTTCACTGGTGGAGACAGGTGGTGGGCAGGGGGGAAGCTTTGGAGCCACGGAGGAGAGCACAGCAACAGGGGTGCAGAGGGCAAAGTGGAGAGATTCCCGCACAGAGAATCGGTGCCGACCAGCACTCACCAGCCTGAGAGGCTTGTCTGCTCACCCGCCGGGGCGGGAGGGGGCTGGGAGCTGAAAGAAAATTCTTTCACCAATGGACAGATCATCCAAAATGAAGATAAATAAGGAAACACAAGCTTTAAATGATACATTAAACAAGATGGACTTAATTGATATTTATAGGACATTCCATCCAAAAACAACAGAATACATTTTCTTGTCAAGTGCTCATGGAACATTCTCCAGGATAGACCATATCTTGGGTCACAAATCAAGCCTTGGTAAATTTAAGGAAATTGAAATCATATCAAGTATCTTTTCTGACCACAATGCTATGAGACTAGATATCAATTACGGGAAAAAATCTGTAAAAAATACAAACACATGGAGGCTAAACAATACACTACTAAATAACCAAGAGATCACTGAGGAAATCAAAGAGGAAATCAAAAAATACCTAGAGACAAATGGCAATGAAAACACGATGACCCAAATCCTATGGGATGCAGCAAAAGCAGTTCTAGAGGGAAGTTTATAGCAATACAGTCCTACCTCAAGAAACAAGAAGCATCTCAAATAAACAACCTAACCTTACACCTAAAGCAATTAGAGAAAGAAGAACAAAAAACCCCAAAGTTAGCAGAAGGAAAGAAATCATAAAGAACAGATCAGAAATAAATGAAAAAGAAATGAAGGAAACGATAGCAAAGCTCAATAAAACTAAAAGCTGGTTCTTTGAGAAGATAAACAAAATTAATAAACCATTAGCCAGACTCATGAAGAAAAAAAGGGAGAAGACTCAAATCAATAGAATTAGAAATGAAAAATGAGAAGTAACAACTGACACTGCAGAAATACAAAGGATCATGAGAGATTACTACAAGCAACTATATGCCAATAAAATGGACAACCACGAAGAAACGGACAAATTCTTAGAAAAGCACAACCTTCAGAGACTGAACCAGGATGAAATAGAAAATATAAACAGACCAATCACAAGCACTGAAATTGAGACTGTGATTAAAAATCTTCCAACTCACAAGAGCACAGGACCAGATGGTTTCACAGGTGAATTCTATCAAACATTTAGAGAAAGCTAACACCTACCCTTCTCAAACTCTTCCAAAATACAGCAGATGGAGGAACACTCCTAAACTCATTCTACAAGGCCACCATCACCCTGATACCAAAACCAGACAAAGATGTCAGAAAGAAAGAAAACTACAGGCCAATATCACTGATGAACATAGATGAAAAATCCTCAACAGAATACTAGCAAACAGAATCCAACAGCACATTAAAAGGATCATACACCATGATCAAGTGGGGTTTATCCCAGGAATGCAAGGATTCTTCAATATACGTAAATCAATCAATGCGATACACCATATTAACAAATTGAAGGAGAAAAACCATATGATCATCTCAACAGATGCAGAAAAGCTTTTGACAGAATTCAGCACTCATTTATGGTAAAAACCGTTCAGAAAGTAGGCATAGAGGGAACTTACCTCAACATAATAAAGGTCATTATGAGAAACCCACAGCCAGCATCATTCTCAATGGTGAAAAACTGAAACCATTTCCACTAAGATCAGGAACAAGACAGGGTTGCCCACTCTCACCACTATTATTCATCATAGTTTTGGAAGTTTTAGCCGCAGCAATCAGAGAAGAAAAAGAAATAAAAGGAATCCAAATCGGAAAAAAAGTAAAGCTGTCATTGTTTGCAAATGACATGATACTATACATAGAGATCCTAAAGATGCTACCAGAAAACTACTAGATCTAATCAATGAATTTGGTTAAGTAGCAGGATACAAGACTAATGCACAGAAATCTCTTGCATTCCTATACACTAATGATGAAAAATCTGAAAGGGAAATTAAGGAAACACTCCCATTTAGCATTGCAACATAAAGAATAAAGTACATAGGAACAAACCTACCTAAGGAGACAAAAGACCTGTATGCAGAAAACTATAAGACACTGATGTAAGAAATTAAAGATGATACAAACAGATGGAGAGATATACCATGTTCTTGGATTGCAAGAATCAACACTGTGAAAATGACTGTAATACCCAAAGCAATCTGCAGATTGAGTGCAATCCCTATCAAACTACCAATGACGTTTTTCACAGAACTAGAACAGAAAATTTCACAACTTGTATGCAAACACAAAAGACCCCGAATAACCAAGGCAATCTTGAGAAAGAAAAACGGATCTGGGGGAATCAGGCTCCCAGACTTCAGACTATACTACAAAGCTACTGTAATCAAGAGAGTATGGTACTGGAGCAAAAACAGAAATATAGATTAATGGAACAGGATAGAAAGCCCAGAGATAAACCCATGCACATATGGTCACCTTATTTTTGAGAAAGGAGGCAAGAATATACAATGGAGAAAAGACAGCCTCTTCAATAAGTGGTGCTGGGAAAACTGGACAGCTACATGTAAAAGAATGAAATTAGAACACTCCGTAACACCATACACAAAAATAAACTCAAAATGGATTAAAGACCTAAATGTAAGGCCAGACACTATAAAACTCTTAGAGGAAAACATAGGCAGAACACTCCGTGACATAAATCACAGAAAGATCCTTTTTGACCCACCTCCTAGAGAAATGGAAATAAAAACAAAAATAAACAAATGGGACCTAATGAAACTTAAAAGCTTTTGCACAGCAAAGGAAAACATAAACAAGATGAAAAGACAACCCTCAGAATGGGAGAAATATTTGCAAATGAAGCAACTGACAAAGTATTAATCTCCAAAATATACAAGCAGCTCATGCAGCTCAATATCAAAAAACCAAACAACCCAATCCAAAAATCGTCAGAAGACCTAAATAGACATTTGTCCAAAGAAGATAAACAGATTGCCAACAAATACATGAAAGGATGCTCAACATCACTAATCATTAGAGAAATGCAAATCAAAACTACAATGAGATATCACCTCACACCAGTCAGAATGACCATCATCAAAAAATCTACAAACAATAAATGCTGGAGAGGGTGTGGAGAGAAGGGAACCCTCTTGCACTGTTGGTGAGAATGTAAATTGATACAGCCACTATGGAGAACAGTATGGAGGTTTGTTAAAAAACTAAAAGTAGAACTACCATAAGATCCAGCAATCCCACTACTGGGCATATACCCTGAGAAAACCATAATTCAAAAAGTGTCATGTACCACAGTGTTTATTGCAGCTCTATTTACAATAGCCAGGACATGGAAGCAACCTAAGTGTCCATTGACAGATGAATGGATAAAGAAGATGTGGCACATATATACAGTGGAATATTACTTGGCCATAAAAAGAAATGAAATTGAGTTATTTGTAGTGAGGTACATGGACCTGGAGTCTGTCATACAGAGTGAAGTAAGTCAGAAAGAAAAAAACAAATACCGTATGCTAACACATATATATGGAATCTAAAAAAAAAAAAGGAAAAAAAATGGTTCTGAAGAACCTAGGGACAGGACAGGAATAAAGATGCAGACATAGAGAATGGAGTTGAGGACATGGGGAGGGAGAAGGGTAAGCTGGGACGAAGTGAAGGCGTGGCATGGACATATATACACTACCAAATGTAAAATAGATAGCTAGTGGGAAGCAGCCGCATAGCACAGGGAGGTCAGCTCGGTGCTTTGTGACCACCTAGAGAGGTGGGATAGGGAGGTTGGGTGGGAGATGCAAGAGGGAGGACAGATGGGGATATATGTATATGTATAGCTGATTCACTTTGTTATAAAGCAGAAACTAACACACCATTGTAAAGCAATTATACTCCAATAAAGTTATTAAAAACAGCAAAAAAAAGATTTTCGGGAAAGTTCCATTCCTTGCTTTTAGGTAATTCTACATACTTTGCATGCTTATAATCAATTTCCCTTGCAACTTTCTTTTCTATTTTTATTTGACTAAGAAATGACTAAACTAAAATGCCTATTAAATGTTAGAATTGGTAAAATGATTTAATGCCTCTTAAAATGTGGTCATTTGATTATACAGACTATGGAGATCTTTCAATTGGTTTTGCTACTTGAAGAGAAGCTACAGACACACATACCCATATGTAGCCCCACGTCAAATTTCTTGAGTCCATGACAACCTGAAATCTAGCTCAGTTCAATGAACAATCAACAAGTTTTCACCAAAGTCAGTTGTAATGTCCAAACATTTTGTCATCCAGTAATTTACCCCTCTCACATCATTTACCCTACCATTTTCCAATTACTCAAAAAAACCCAAATACATTCAAATTTCTCTGATTGGTATTTTATATTTGTTTTAATACTGGTATATCTATAATTGACAATGGAAAAAAACATTCTTCAGGCATGATCTAAACAGTATTGAAAAGAAGAAATCACTAAGAAAATAAAATTGTATATGGGTAGAATACCAGACTCTTAGAATAGGGAGATAAAATGGAGAGCCAGTAACACTGAGAAAAGCCATAAGAGAGAAAGAATGTTCAGTTTTTGAATAGAAAAATCGGGCAGCACTGAACAGGAGTTACTTGAATCTCTATTCACTAAGAAAAGAATTAACTATTTTTGTCTGAAAGTATGACATAAAATGGATGGTCTTCATAAAAAGAGAGACATTTTTCCCAAATCCATCAATACTGACATGAAATAAAGTTAGTTTCTCTTACAACATCTTATACTTGCCTTTTTTGATGGGAACCACCCCCAGACATATGGACTAGCCCCAGATAACATGTGTATGATTGAGTTCTGGTGGTTGACTGGCTGAGTCACCTGTTTTTCATTATCCAGCAGGCTAACCCAGGCTTATTCACATCATGGTGGGTTCCAGAATTCCCAAGGTCAGCAGAAGAGGACAAGCTTTAATGCACACTTTTCATTCTGTGTTGGTGTCATGTTTCCTATTGTCCCACTGACCAAATAAGGCAACATGGCCAACCCATGTGTAGAGGAGGTGATGTGGAGATAGATCTTACTTCCTGGTAGAAGGAAAGAAGTCATAATGGTTTTTGCAGTCTATAATATCCATTTGACCTAGTGCTATTTATCAGAGACTTTCTTTTTTCTACCACTCTTCAGTGTTATTTTGCCATAAAGCAAACATGCATCTATATAGGCTATCATGTTATCTTTATTTTTAAAATATCTGTAGGTTGCTGCATGTCCTTTTTTTCATTCATTATATTGACTATTTCACACTCCTCCCTCTTTTAATCAGTCTCACCAGTGTCTTATCAATTTTATTAGTCTTCCTGATAATTGGCTTTTAACTATTATGTGTGAATATAGATTATTGTTTTCTATTTTTTATACGTTTTTGTTAACATTTAATTTCTTCTACTTTCTTTGAGTTTAATTTTCTGGTTCTTTTTTCCTAACATTTTTTCTAATTATATCTATACCTATCAGTGTTGGCTATGTTATGCTATCATAATGAACACCCTCCTTGCTTAAAATAATAACGTTTTATTTCTCACTATAACTTTATGTCTGTCATGGGTCAGCTGGGGCTTTCTTCTTCAAAATCATTATTCACACTCTGTGCCTTCAGTATACTGAAGGGTCAGCATATTATAACTGTAAATTCTAATTTTTCCTTGAGGTATTTGCATTTTTACTGAGATCAGAGCCTTCACCAAAATCTGTGAATGCATACTTGTAAAACTTCAAATATCAGTAAAGATTCAAGGTAAAGAGCTCAGAAATTTCCTTAAATACTTGCAAATATTGTCTTTTGATTGAGGCATGCTATATATAGCTTGTGCAAGTTTGTTTATTTTTTGGACTATTGTTTAGGGAGAATTTTAGATGGCAAGTACCTAGATTTTTGTCTTCTATTTTTTTTCATGTGTTATGCCAGAGACATAGCAGTAGATTTCTGCTCCCAAGAAAATGCCAGCAATGCTCTGCTTTGTGTGATTTACAAGGAAAGTATTTCAGAAATGGTAAAATACGTAGACAGCATTTTTCAGAACCACTGTGTGACTCCCTAGGGCAAATTTTCAGGCTTGTGAGCCTGACAACTCCTCTGTGAGGGGATTCTATTTTACGGAATCTTAGGTACAGCCAAAATGCCTGAAGGGGCATGGCCTACATAGGATGCAATTTGAAGGTTGTAAATTAGTTTTAACAAAGCATATGAGATTGCTGAATCCAGTATTCTCTACATATTGCAAAATTAATGCTTTGGGGCTTTCATTTAAGCTTGGATAAAGCTGGGTAGAGATCGGGTTTTCTTCTGTGCAGGACATCATCATAACAATTACTTTTGTGCCAACTTGTCTGGGGGGAGAGAGTGAAGCTTAGGGGTATGTTCCAGTCCATTAGGCAGTTTAAAGTTCTTGCTGGAGCACAAGATTCAGCTCTTAGATTATACACTTTGTATGAGTTAGTAGACTCACATTCCAGGTGTGGCTACGTAGATAACATATCCCAGCTTCAATTAAGTATATATATATATATATACACACACACATATATGTATATACACATATATATACATATACATACACACACGTATATAAGATGGCTTTAATGTGTTTCTCAGGTTGACTAAATTTTACACACTTTTCCTCAAGACTATAGTCCAATAACCTTCTTTTTCTTAGAACATTTACTTTAGAAAATTTTCGATTGTAAATTTTTTCTTTGCTTCTTTGAGGTGTAAATCTTCTCCCAGCTTCTTGCCAGGTTTACAACCCAGGAATGTCTTTCTTTTAAAGGACTTGGGAGCCATCCCTTTGAAATGTGATTCTCAAGAAAGACAGGGTCCCTTTCTCCCAGTCTCTGTGAGAGGGTAGGAGCCTAACTTCCATACGGAACAATAAGCAAACACAGATGGCCTCATCACATTGATCAGCCTCCCTACTAACCAGCCTCTGGTAATTTCCCACTAGCTCTCCCTAGTGCTTTTTGTTTCAGGGGGTTGAGTTCAATCTCTTTCTCCTGTTGCCGTAGTCTTGAATAAAGTTTCCCTTGCGTGCTAACTTTCCTGTTGCAATTTTTCTTTGACATATCCCACTTCCATTATGTGTGAATGAAGGTGCTGAAGGTGCTGAAATAGAAAATCACCAGCTTCTTTACTGCCTGGTCACAGAGATATTTATTAGAGCAAAAATACTGTGTGTGGTGTGTGTGCATGTAGCAAAGTAGATGATTTTGGGTCTGGATGGAAAGTCATTGTTTGAATTTGCCCCACAGTCATCCTGTCTGATATGTACCAGCTTACTTTTACTGGGAGTGGAGCCAGGCTTGGGCTTGAGTGGATATTTGTTATGCACTGCAAAATGACTCAGGTAAATTGTTGCCAGATCATGTTTGCATGTCTTTGAGGGTAGTGGCCTATTTTATTGATTATTAGATTTCACTCAAACTTCACACTAGATCTTCACTAAGCTTTTTAAGTCAATGAATCATGGGAAAATCCCACCTACTGCATCTCATTGGTCCAACTGGAGATTCAAACATTGGACAAAGTATTGAAGGATCATATCTCAGGATCAAACTCATTCACTATTGTATGCATCTTCCAATCAAACCAATTGACATTTCCAAACTTCTTTTCTGTATCCTTCAACCAAAACACAATCACTCTACCTGCTTATAGAAATCTCAGCTGATCTTGGCCCACATAATTTCTAGTAAATTTAGGGAGTTTATGCTACTTCCCACTCACTTAGTTTACATACTTGTGATAAAAATACTTCAACATTGGGTAGATTAGATGATGATTGATTAATGAGGTTTAATAATTATTTATATTAGGACTGCTCCGTGTCTGTGGAAGCTTGTCTTCAAGATGAGCACCATCAATTCCTTCCCTCCTGGGAGGCATATAGCCCTGGAAGAGGTGACGCCTATTCCTCTTTTTCCCTTGAATCTGTACTAGACTGAGTGGCTTGTTTGGCCAATAGGATATGGGAAGGTGACATGCAACTTTTAAGGTCAGGTCATAAAAAACCTTGCAACTTACCCTTAGGCCTCTTGGACTGTTTGCTCCTGGAATGCTTACTCTGGGAATAGTAGTAGTCAATGCTATGTAATAAATCTGTCCATGCTGTGAGATCTTCAATTTACATGAAAGGGCCAGGTACTTTGAGGTACCATGTGGAGAGAGAAATATGAAGTCTCACCTCTTCTATAAAGCTTCCCTTGAACAGCCCATCTCCTGCTACTCTCTATTTTATCTAAATTAAAAAAAAAAAAAACAAGAAACAACACAACAACTTTACCATCTGTTCCATCTTTTTGGCAATCACAGATTATACTTTTCATGTTATTTTTTTTTTCTTGTCTGTACCTTGTGTAATTTGAATTTCCTCTTGTAAAATCTCCTAAAGTTGGTTGTAAGGTCTCTCTGTGAAATGGTCAGGTATGTAATTACATCAGTCCAAACCTTGTCTTAGAACAGTGCCATGACCATATTATTTTGAATGGATAAAAAGAGGAAGGATATCTGTAGGAGAAAAATTTAAAAATCAAGGAGGTAATTCAACTTTTCACGGGATAAAATAATCTTGTCTTTCTTATAGTTTGGAAACTTGAAGTCTTAATATTAGGAAATATTAGGTGTGCTTAGTTTGGAGTGGTTTAGTCTCAGTCATTGCAATTTAAAATAACTTTATTGTATTTATGATTGAAATATGACATGGGTATTTTAATAGGAAATCAGTCTTGGAAAATCAGCTGAAAAGTGATTACTCTTTAACTGGAATTGTTTACAGCCACAGTCCATTTTTTAAAACTATTTCAGGATTCAAACAAATGAGAACAACTTGAAATCAAGAAACTCATTTAGCCATGGAAAAAATAGTTATTTCCCAATGCTAAACAGAAAAGGAAACATTCATTGGTACTGAAGTAGCTTAGGAAGTCACTTTTCTTTAGTAAAAACACAACGTAGGAGAAAGATAAACCCTTCTAGTAGGAAAACCATGGATTTATTAACATCCATATCAAGAACAAATGTTGATCTATCAACAAAGCAAGCTTGCAGCTTAGGTTCATTCACTGAAAAGCTGTTGCCATCTGAGAGCCTTCAGAAAGCCAAGTGCTTGCCAATGACCATGGGGTTTGTCCAATCCATCTGCATCTAATTATTTGTCCAAACTAGGTTTTACATTTTCTAAGTAATGCCTCACTTAGAATTTCTCTAGAGGCATTACTCCATTATCTAGTTAATCACACCGTCAGGAAGCTGTTAAAAATTTTTGTAGAAGTCTTCCATTTGCAATTTTTTAAATATAAAATTTTACTTAACCAAATAATTCATTTCCCCCTTGACTTTTCAGTCTTTCACAGTGTGAATATGTTCCATCTTCTTTACAACTGAATGCATCTATAAAACTAAGTTTCTTTCCTTTCCCCTCCATTTCACACATTAAATTCCCATAAGTTTTTATTTTATTTTACTATCATCCTAAAGTAGTGACCGAGCTTATCTTGCAACAAGAGAGCAGATTTCTTTCCCGTAAAATTATTCATGATCACAATTCTTAGATAGTTGCTTTGCTTTCTCCCCGTAGGTTTGCTAAGGTTGGTTATTCATTTTAATGCAAAATACACTCATATACAGAAATAAAATTAGTGTATAGCAAAATTAATATATATTTAAGGATATATGAGAAAAGAAATTATAAAAACCTAAAAAAAGGGAGCCTTATTGAAGCACTTAGTTACTAGTTTTAAATAGATTTATTTATAAATATCTATTGGAATAAATAAAAACCCACTTTACTTCCAGTGAAAGATATTAAACTAAGATATATTGGTAGAAAAAAATATCAGCTAGAATCAAAACAGTGGATATGTTTTCTTTTTATTTGATGATGTTATCTATTATATTTTTGGTGGCTAAATTACCATCATTTAAATTTTTTCCATAATCTCTCATCTCTTTCACTGAAATGTATATGAGCTAATATTAAGGTTAAGCACTGTCTGAATTTTGGATGATCTTATAGTGTAAATCAACTCTCCTATGGCAGGAAGGACTCCCTGCACAAGCTGTAGGAAAGTCAATGTCTACTTTTATAAATAATATTGATAATGTAGCCATAAGTCTATCTTTGTATAGTGCTTTAAAGTTCTAGAAAAGGGACTTCAACATTATTAGGTTCTTTGAATGTTACAATGATCAACTGGGTTTATATTACAATTTCCATTAGTAAATATGAAAACTGAGTCATGGAGAGGCTCAGTAGTGGCGTTGGTCAAAATCCTATATCCAGTAGCAGGCAGAACTGGAATCTAACTGAAGGATCCTCAGTTTTAGCCTAGAGCTTTCTCAGTTGTATCATCTCAATATATTAAATCAAATTGTCAAACATAAATAAATATAACATTGTATATACTGCTTGGTGGACTGAAATACAGAATGAACATGTACACACTCACATTTCTTATTTGGGGGATTTTGAGTTTTCTATGTCAGTTATAAAACTTCGAATTAAGGGGTTTTTTGGTGGTTGTTGTGAAAATAAACTTTATCAAGGTAAAATTTACATAAAACAAAATGCATCTCGATTTAGTGTATATTTTGAAGAGTTTTGAGAAATGTATACAGCCAGGTAACTCCCACCACCATCAACACATAGAACATTTTTTCATCACTCAGAGAAGTTCCCAGTGATCCTTCAATGGTAGGTAAGTTACTTGTAGATCAGTTTCATCCTTTGTGGCTTTTTTAAAGCTTTGCAAGGGCAGGTTTGGAAAGGATTTCATTCAAATGATAGTTTTCCCCAATTACTTACATACTGTCCCCTCTGATAACAATTCAGAATATGCTAAAGGATCATCAAAAGCTTTTCATTCTGGCTGGCTTGTGTTCACAGTGTTTTCTTAGAGCTTGCATTGTGTGAGGTCTGGGAATTTTGACCTTACAGATACTTTTATTTATCAAGGCTTATGGAATTGGACTCTATACTTGCATATCTGAGTACTTACCAAAGAGGCGATGGATCCTTTATTCAGATTTCTGAAGTTCTTTTTCTGCATAGCTCCTTCTTTTCCAGAACTCTGCCCCGTACAACTCCAGCTGTCTCAGCCTTTTCTATTCCCTATTTAGATTTCTCACCTCTATGAGGTTGCTGACTTTCTTTTGGGTTTATGCCTGTTTGTGTTCTTGAAATTGTGCCCAGGCACAAGCCAGACCAATTATGACTACCTCACCTGTTTCCCTTCTCTCAGGGATCTCTGTCTTAAGATACCTTCTGTTAATGTTTGGTTTTGTTTTTTGTTTTCTGTATGTTTACAGCAGGAGGGTAAATCCAGTCCTTTTTACTTCATGGCTAGAAGCTAAAATTGTGATTTTTTTCAATTGAAGTGTAATTGATTTACAATATTATATTAGTTTTAGGCATACAGCATAGTGATTCAGTATTTTTACAGATTATACTCCATTAAAAGTTATTATAAGATAATGGCTATAATTCCTTGCATAGGTTATTTTTATACCCCAGTCTAGATCCATGTTAAGAGATATGATTATGGATTTTTTAACCTCTGAAAGAGAAACAGAAATGTGCTGCAGAATTCATGATTCTGTTAAATACTTATTTTTCTGGACAATCATGTCTGTACCAATAATTTCACTTAATTGTCAATCCCTCTGATAGAAAGTAAAAGTTATAAGCATCAGGATGGGAAAGACTAGGAAATGATTCAAATAACCTAGCTGTGTGTAGTTCAAAGATGGCCTTGTGATACAAGAAAAGAATTGAAAATCTTCAGTGTAATGCTGTTACTGAATCAGTTGACCAGACCTGTGCCGGGGTCCTAGCCCAGGCCAAGACCCTTTGTCTCCGCCAGAGACGTTCTTTCTTTGATCAGGTTCATGCACTAATAACAAAACTGATACTGAGACTGGGACAGCACAAGTTTTATTCAATGGCCAAAGAATGAAGAAATGGGAAACTAGTTTGCAAATCAACTTTTCTGTTCAATTTGGGTGGAGATATCAAATATATAGGGGGGTCGAGGTAAAAGGGAGGGAATTGGAAAGAGTGGGAGGAACATTCATGACTTGACTGAGAACAGGGGTGTGGTTTGGACCTGAAACTGATGCAACTCTCCTTTTCAGTCCTTGTATGGGCTTTTCTCGTTGTTGTCATGGCAAAAGTCAACTAGTATGGTGCTGCTGGGTGTGTCATTTAGCATGCTAATGCATTACAATGAGTGTATAGTGAGTTTCAAGGTCTACTGGAAGTCAGATCTTCTGCCATCTTGGGTCTACTTGGTTCTAACTAGTTCTTGTTTCTTTCTCTTTGCAGCTTCCTCCTGAAACTTAGTTAAGAGTAATTGGTTTCTATTTGAGGGAAAGGCAGGGATATGATTCCAGGGAAACAGACTTGGTACCAATGCTATATTCAGAAACACCTCAGAAGAGTTTTTACAAATTTGTGCAAAGAAAAGAAAATAGATTTAAAACATCTTCAAACAGTATCCTGGAGTAGTCGAGAGCAGTATAAAGGGATCCGTGTCCTCTATTTGTAAATGTTCACAAACCTAAAAGAAGGGAAGCAGAAAATATAAATTGGAAAGAGGAATTGCCCACTTATAAAATCTCCAAATGTGGCTGAACATTTCAAAGAGATTTAGCATATAAACCATTTAGAAATGAAAACTAAATTATGCTTCTTTGGATGAAATAAAATTATCTGATTATGCTAGAAGTAAAGAAAGATATTAAAAATTTGAAACTTGAAAGTTTAAAAAATAGTAAATGCTTGAAAGGAAATGAACTCTATTTGCCTTGGTTTTCAGAAAACATTCAAAATATTAACAATTTATGACACTCCTTAGTCACTCTCAATATATCATCATGTAACTTAATTTGTGAACATTATCAAAGGAAACTTCTTTATTCTCTGTGATATAAACCTTTTAGTATTTATATGTGGTGACCTAGTTTAGACATGGAATTTCCAGATAAAATGAGTGTCAGAGAATTTTTAGAAGTCCCTTAAATTTCTGTAAACCAATTTCTATTATAACCAACCTAGACATTTTAATACTTACACTATGTATTATTCAAAAATCAGCTATTACTAAAGAATCATAATGAGCAAAAACTCCACAATAACAATTAGAGAACAGAGTAAATAAAAAAGAGCTATAAAAATGTAGATTGATTCTTCTCAGAATATCATAAACTTTTGTTTTTATGTTTATGCAAAGATTAGGACATGTTTTAGGTATGTGAAATCAGCAACATGGCACACGTAGAGTCCAGACGGGGTCTTCTTAGGATTTCACAAACCTTTCTTTTTACATATATATATAAACAACATCATACATCCTGAAGACCCATTGCCTACTATAGCTATCCCTTGGACCCGTAGTGAAGAATTATCCTCCTTTCCTCAGAGCAACTGTAGCTTTGAATACATTTACATTAAACATCTCATCATCTCATATGTAGTTCAATATATATTGAAATATATTAACCTTCTCTTTCGTCATATTCCAATACCCATACTGATAAAGGAGATCTGATGATTGTGCTTCTGTAGTTTGAGAAATGTCCATCACAAAACAAATATTTTAGAAATTCCAATACCAAATTTTCATTAAAAATTTTTTGGATCCTATCTTTATTATTCATGACTAAAGTCTTTGTGCAAAGATGTTTCACAGAACAGAATCCATGAAGGAATGCAAGGATTCCATCACAGGTGCACGAAATTTGCTTTCCAATTCTGAAAAGGTCAGATAGGAATTGTCAAGTTGCAAGATCCATGAGAATATGATCTAACAAAGTTCTGATGGCTGTCTGGTGGTATCAGATAATTTCAAATAGATATTTGGCAAAATACTACATGAGGGACAAATTGGCCATGCTTTGAAACACCAGTGGAGAAATTTTTTTTAGGATGAATTTTCTACTATTGTTTTTGTGGATGTTTAGTATGTGCTAAAGGAAAAACCTGAAAGGATCAAACAGTTTCCAACACATATTCCAGAAAAAGACTCAAGAATATTTATAGGAAGACAAAAAAAAAAAAAAAAAAATCAAGCCACCCAACAAGGTAGAGTTTGCAGTGTCCATCATCTAATGTAAAATCCCAAGGCATGCAAGGCAGAAAAATGTGACCTATAATGAAAAGCAAAATCATCCCTTTCTGTAGATCCCTATTTTTGTCTGGTATTAATTTCCTTCTGCCTGAAGGAATTCCTTTAACATTTCTTGCAGTTTGGGTCTGATTATTGACTTTAAATCTTGTTGGGCAGGACCAGGGCAGAATTTAGTCTATGGCTAATTTTACCCCACAATTGTGGCAAAAGTTTTCTCAGTACTCTGCCTGATACCCTGTGAATTATTAGTATTTCCACTGTGGTTGGTGGGGATAGCATGTATTTTTTCAACCCTGTGTGAGCTCAAAGAATTGTTGCCTTTAATTTTTCTATGCATTTCTTTTCCCAGTCCCAAGTTGTTTTCTATTGTGCATCTGCTGATCTTTGTTCAACTAATGATTCAAGGAGAAACTTTCAGATCTCTGGAGTGCTCTGTCTGCAACTCTCTCCTCTCTGGCACTCTGTACGGCGAACTCTTATCAACCTTGATCTCCTCACTCTTCTCTTTATATCCCCTCAAGCCATGGACTCTTTCTGGTTCATTCCTCTCTTGTGCCATGACATGCGTCCTCCTCCAGGCAATAAACTGGGGCAAAGAGAGGATTCACCTTGTTTATTTATCTCTCAGTTATCATTCTCTTATTGCCTGATGTCCAATGTCTTGAAAACCTTTGTTTTGTGTATTCTGTCTACTGTGTTGATGTTTGGGGCAGGAGGATAAATCTGTCCCATGTTACTCCATCTTGGTAAGGAGTGGAAATCTTAAAAGTAGGCTATTTTTTATATGCTCACATTTTAATGTATCTAATTTTTGTGGGTGAGCAAGTAGACATTTTTAATGAAACATAGACTTCACATTAGTATTCTTTCTATCTCTGATATTCATTTACTTACATAAATCCCACTGGCTATGAGGCAATTAGATAGCAGATGGTTCAGTTCAAATCAATTAAATTGAATGGTATGTGCTATGAATAACTGGAGACTATCAAAGTGTGTGTTAAAAACACTGTTGTTTTAACAACAAACCTTATGATTTTGATAGTCCTTGAAAAGCTCAACTTAGGTTCACCTTCAATATTTGTCAAAATTATTAGTCCTAGCATTCTTTTTATATATGAAGTGGCCAGAGAGTCAAATAATACTGTTATTTAGTATTCATCTTATCAAATATTTATTGTCAGCATTTTTGAACATATCAAAACTATTTTTTTTTACAAGCAAGTATTAGTATGTGTTATTTATTATTAATTATACTTTCATGATTTCTCATGTTTATTCTTGAAAATGAAACAAAAGAAACTATGAAGTATACAGAACTTAATATCTGATCAATGAAAAAATGTAGAAGAATTCATTAAATAGAATAATTTTATATCTTGTTTCCTCTATAAGACAGCAAATGCCTCAAGGTTAGGGTCTATATTTTAATTTCCTATTTTCCTCCACTGCATTTAGCGTGATGCTCCTTTACTATATGTGCCTAATATCATTATTATTCTTCAGTTGATTAATAATTAATTTAATCCACTTCAATAGGTATGCCATGTCTAAATGAAAAACACCTGGAGAAGTAAGTGCTATGTTGATATTTAAGGCTTCTATTTAACTTCCTTCACAAGCACATTTGTAAAATAGGGACATTAGCACTTACCTATAGAATTGTAGTGGTATCAATTGACACATGTTTAAAGCTCTTAGTACAGCATCTGGAATAAAATAAATACTTAATAAATTATAGCTGTTACTTTAATTAACAGTCCAATGACTAATGATAAAATAATCACTAAAGACTACTTATAATTTTTGTTCATCTTTTACAAAAAATGGCACAGACTCTCTACTATATCTCAATATAGGGAATGAATTCATCAGTTTAATTTTTCCAGCATAGTAAATTTTTGTAAAATCTTTGAACCTTTTCATCTTATCCCACCAGTACCAACTAATTGTAAAATTTTACATATGAGTTTTTCGGAAAAAATATTGACCATCACATAAAATGAAATCATGTTTAAGAAAATAGTTAAAATGCTATTGTCTTACTGTTAGAAGAAATCTGATAATTCAGTATTAAAATAATGCATAAAATATGGATAAAGCAATAAGGCTTGTGTTGATATAGAGCATATTAAAAGTCAAAAATAAAAATACCAATTATTTAAAACAAAACAGATTTAACTTCCTTTTAACAACTCAAAAAATATTTAGAGGCTATCAAGATAAATGACAGCAATCTCTTCTTTAGGGAAAAGGACTGAGGAGGAGTAGCTATAAATAGAAGGAAAATCAGGGAGGTGGTGTAAAAGAAAGTAAGAATAACAAGTTTCTCAAGAAAAAGAGTCAGCTACAGCATTTCTGTAGGAATTCAGGACTTCAAAGGGTGGGTCTCAGGTAATCCTTAGGATTTGCTATGGTCTAGAGATGATGCTGAGTGGAGATCCACCTATACATAGAAATAGAATTTTTCAGTAATATTTCTAAATATTAGCAATGATTTTGATTAAAGTTCATTACAGTCTTAAAACAAAGAACCCCAGTTTTTATATATAAAGCATCCGATAAGATTCTTTCATTTTTCTCTCCATTTCCTCCCCTCTCACTTTGTGGCAACTCCAGCATTGGGGCAGGTGCTCTGGTCCAGCTGTGGCCTGGTGGTGGTGTCTTCTCAAGATGGCCAAAGCTCTTTTTTTTCATGGGACATTTGTATTTATAGCAACCTGTTTCTATTCCTTTCAGATAATCCTATATATACCAAATAAGCCTTTTGGCAATTCTCTTATTACCTGGATAAACTGTTTCTCTCAAGATCGTTTGTTTGGTTTATTCATTTTGGTCCTTCTGTTTTATGCTACTAGTTTTCTTTCTGTCTGATCATCTTTAGCTGTCCATTCATAGTTATGCATTAAGGACCAGGTTGATGAATACTTGTAGGAGTCGTAGGTTTTCTTAGTGCTTTTGTAAGTCATTTTCCTCTGGAGGTGTCTCCCTCCAGTGCAACAGTTAACTGTGGTCGTTATGATGTAAGGATCATTCATGCCAATAGCCTTGCTTCCACATAGGCTGTGTGAGCAGACAGTTTGGAGATTCCTGTATTTGCCAAAATAAGGAGCATCTTACTCTGTATGGAGAATATTTTGGTTTATTTCATTCACATAGGGCTACCTGCCTTTGTTGGTTTGTTTGTTTACATCCCCCCCTTTGCATGTGATGAGGTGCAGAGTACACTGAAGTCCAGTCCTTGGGTCTCGGGTGCTGACCCTCCCAGTTGGAACGCGTCTAAATCCTTCTTTACACTTTAAATGGGAGACTTCATCCTCTCTATACACAGGGAAGCGTTCTGGATGCATTTGAAAACAAGCACAACTATTATCTTTACATATTCCTTCTATCTCTTGACTCCAACCCAAGAGCTTTTCTGAGACAACCTAGGGAAAAACTGCTCTGACTCTGATTCTCTCTGCTCTGTTTTGGGCTGTGATTTCCTCTACTCTGTTATCTCCAATAAAATGATTTTATTTGTTTTCTAGAAATTCTACTAGAAGTCTGGTCTTCCCATGACATCCTCTTTTATCTTTTTCAGCACTGCTATTTTTAAAATATATCCTTTCTGTCATTTCATAAAAATATTAGGAAGGAAGGGCAAAAGCTGAGTGTATATAATCAATCACATTGATCTGGAACCAACCACATTGATTTTGAACCAAGCTTCGTTGAGAACTGCTTATATTATTCTGCATATTATCATCATCTGGGGAATTAAAAAAAGTCTAGTATTCGGCCCAAACTCAGATAAATTAAATAAAAACTTCTAGGGTTGGGGATTAGGCATCTCCTTTTTTTCTTTTTTTTGCTGCTCCCAGGCAATTTTAATGTACAGCCAAGTTTGATGGATTCTGGTATGCCTCTTCTTCTAATAAATGACAAAACCCTTGGGGAATGTAACTTAACATTAATTATTTGTGCAGCCAGTGCTTTATATGTAGGCAAATAAAGGTTTATTAAATTAAATTAATAGTGCTCCCAAAAGTTCTGAGTGCAGAAATAAGGGTAATTGTTCATTTTTATTTTATTTTCTTGGGCTTCTGGGAATTAAAAAAAATAAAAGTTCCTGAAAATATATCCTCAATTTCCTGTATAAGTAAGTAAACTAAATTAAGTAAAAACCTATTTTCCATGTGATATTATGAAAACTGTCATGAAGTTTTATGGTTTATTAATTGCACAATGGCATCCCTGCATACGCGGCCAACATTCACACCCATGTGATTTCTCTATTTGTTCTTATAATTGAAATAATTTAATATTTTTATTCGAGATGTGAATTTTTTAGTCATCAAGGTAGCAATTTCCATAATCATGTATGCCCAGGATTATGTTTGATGAGTTTCCAGAGATTATTTTCTCTCTCATTTTGCTTCATATGCTAATAACTCGGTTTAGTTTAGTTCATCTGGGATAGTGTGACACAGACTAATGAATAAACTGACTACCCAGTGCAGACTCTAAGCTTGGGAACTATGAATCACCAAGCTATAAATATCCTGGGAGCTCCCAGAGAGGTACTGATAAATTACAGGACAAAGCTTTTTCTGTAAGATGCTGCTGGATCTTGAGAGTGAGTCAATACCAAGGCTCAGAGCTTTATTTTTTAACCTGAGAAAAGAAATTATATCTGTGAGATGTAACGTTGAATAAAGTTAATAATAAACCATAAGGTTATTCATGCATTTTTATACTTTAGCTTTGTGTGCACTCTGAGGATCTTTCTGATAATTCAGATCAGAGAATTTTCCTCTAATTATGCATATTTGATCCAGAGTCTTATTAACTGGACCTGCATTCACATCTCCCCTTTGAAGGATAAACCCTAAGATTGAACAACTCCCTTGGGGTCTACTGCTGGGTGAGAGATAGGCCATACTGACAATTAAAAAATAATTTCTTTCAATATGTCTGTGATAACAACTGGTTATTATATAGAGAGTATCATATTTTCACAGCGATGTTTCACAGCAAAAGTGTGAATCAAAAAATTATTTCACCACTGGAGTTCCCTTTAAAAAAATTTTAAATTGTGGTAAAATACACATAACATAAAATTTACCGTCTTAACCATTTTTTAGTGTAGAGTTCAGGAGTGTTAAGTATATTTACACTGTTGTGCAACTGAGCTCCAGAACTTTTTCATCTTGTAAAACTTAAAATTCTATCACCATTAAACAACTCCCCATTTTTCACTGCCCCAGGCAATCACCATTTTACTTTTTGTGTCTATGAATTTGACTAGTCTAGATATCTTATATAAGTAAAATCATACAGAATTTGTCTCTGTGACTGGCTTATTTCTTTTAACGTAATGTCCACAAGGTTTATTAATGTTGTAGCAACTGTCAGAATTTCCTTTCCTTTTAAGGCTGAATATATTTTATTGTATGTATGTACCACATTTTGTTTATCCATCAATGGACACTTGGGTTGCTTCCATCTTTCGGCTACTGTGAATGATGCTGCTATGAATATGGGTTGGAGCTCCTTTTAAAAACATATCCTAACCTTTCTAAATCACTTCTCTTCTCTTATCGGAGCTGATTATAAGGATTCCTGAGTTTCATCCAAAATCTGACAAATCAGAAGGTCTTAGGAGGGATTCTGGGGTATCACTTAAAAAAAAATTGCTGCATCTGGTTATTTTGATAATTAGGAGATTTGGAAACATAAAGCTACCTTGTATCCTCATAATTGAGATTGTTTAAAGTTTTATCTTAATCACTCACTCTCTACTCCTCTGATAAACGATCATCTGGGGCTTTTCCTGAGAGAGAACCAGTCTGTCTTTCTTTATGGCAGCCCAGCCTTGGAACCCCGGTGGGCTTTAGTGAGAGTCAGACATAAAAACCAGAGGCTTGCTTTCCTGGCTTTGTTTGCAGCTATGATATGAATGCATGAGTTAAGGCTCGGCCAGTCAGATGCAATGCACTCTTAAGGAGGTAGAACCAGAAAAGAAGATGAGGATCAGTGGTGGCAACAGTGCTTGTGACAGCATCCTGTGTCTCATGCTAGTGGCATTAGTTGTGCAAGTGGAGGCGTTTAGCTGCAGCGCTCTCTTCTTGAGTTGAGCTCTGCAGCCTAATTTTGAGCAGTATTACTGTCTGAATATACCCAGATGTGGCCCACCCTTCTGGGTAATTTGTGAACTACCTAACACCCTTTAAACAAATTTCTCTTCTGCTTAAATCAGCTGTAGTTGGTTCTTCTTGATTGCAACTAAGAACACAGACTGACACTATGGGCTTAATCTTACTAATGAGAAAGAAATGAAATGTTAACGGTGTGAAGGAGCTATAACTCTTCTATTTCCCTGAGATAGTTGGTTGTTGAGAAAAGATATTATGGGATTCTACAGAGGCGATAAATAGTTTTCAGAAGCATGAAGAAGGCAAGTTGCCAAGTAAGGTAAGCATGAGTGGTAAGTGTGCTAGAATGTGGTAATGAGGGAGGGCATTTTCTCCAGAAGAGAAAAACAATACATCAGTCTGCTTACAATTTATGACACAATTTAATCTTGCCTTTTGCTCATTTGGTTACTGTCATTTCTGCCTTTTGATTTGCTTGAATTTAATTGTTTTATAAAAGATTTGCCATTGTACCAGATTATTCTGAGGTTAATAGTTTAAGAGCTATCTCCAATGTACAACAAATGATAGCCTAGTGCAGAATACATGTGACAGACAATAATGTTGCAGTGTCTGAAAACAAAGTGAAACGATCTTTGACAGGATTGTACTATATCTTTGAGAGATAATCATAGTACTTCATATTTGCAAATACTCTGCAGTTTTCAAAGCTCTGTCAATAAATCATCATATCTGAGGCCCACTCCATCAAACACAGACCTCTTAATTTTATTTTACTCATTTTGACGGAAATCTCTGTCAGGCTAGATACAAATTTCTTACACAGGAAAATATTGGACATAAATACAAGCTTTTACTGTAACTTTGCATTATTATTGTGAATGTGGATGAGGAAATAATTCCAGAAACATTTATCTCAATTCAACTTACAGAGCACCTTTGCGTGCCTAGCATTATTCTAGGCAGAAGGATACAAAAATAAATAAGACATGGTCCTTGGCTTCAAGAAGCAAGAGGCTGACACGAGGCAGTAGATTATTAAACTTCAATAAAATAAGTATGATGAAGAGGTTTAATATCAAGTGCAGTGACTATACTCTGCCAACTTTTTCAGGGTTATTGGGAGGACCAAGTTTGAAATGGCAAGGTTCAGTGCAGAGGGCGGTTAGGATAGTAATCAAAAATCTGCTTCTACTGATGCAGAAAATAGTCACATGGATGAAAGCGCATGGGGTTGTGGAGTGAAGTAGAAAGAGCAGTGGTCTTGGAAAGAGAAAAACTTGGGTTCAAACCAACCCAAGGGAACTTCTGATATTTATGAACTGTATGACTGTGGGCAAGCATCCTGATTTTTCCGAATTTCTGTTTCATAGTTGGCAAAACTTGAATAGTACCTACTTTGAAAGGTCACATCGAAAGGTAGGGGAATATTGGCTAATCAATTAAAACGGAATTTCAATTATTTTATAAAGGATTCATTCAAGGTTATATGGTTCTGTGACAAAATTAGTCTATCACAGTGCCTGGTGCATAATCATTGCTCAATACATATTTGTTAAATGGCAAATAAATGAATATACTTGTGTCTATCTTTGAGGTAGGTAGGACAGGTATTATTATCTTAGACACTATTATTTATTCATCATGCTAAAGTCATATTTAATGTAGATAATATAAAACAAACTTACATATTAATTAATTAATTAGTTAATTAATTTTTTTTGCCGCACCGCGGCAGCATGTGGGCTCTTAGTCCTGACCAGGGATTGAACCTGCACCCCTGGGCAGTAGAAGCGTGGATTCTTAACCACTGGACCTCTGGGGAAGTCCCAACATATCAATCAATTTAAAACTAATAAAACTAATGACATTCTGTACAAAAAAGAGCTTAACCTCTAAATTCTTCTCATAAATTATATATTCTAAGTTCTTTTCTATTTATACACAGACAATATTCAAACAAAGAAAACTTTATGTGGAAAAAATATAACAGCTTTTGGTCGGTGGTAAGGGCCATTATTGTTAAATTTTTAAAAATCTGAAGTGAATTAGTAAATGTTTTCTATGGGAAAATCTTATTTAACTACAGAGATGCATTTTCTGAATATTTATATATGAATTTGAAATATAGGAGCAGTTCCTTTCATAGAGAGGACAGCCATCATTTTATTACAAATACATTAATTTAAGTAAAATGTAAAAAATACCCAAATGCCTTTTGGGAATGGAAAGTTCAAGTATAAATGGTTTTTGATTTTTTGAATTATGCTCAAGAGAATAAGAAAGTATATAGATTATTAACACTTTAAACATCTACTTAAGAGCTATGTCAATTCACATGTATCCTGTCTCCAGCTTACCACTGTATCCTCCAGTTTTATTACAATGTGAGTCACTTTTAATGGTTAAAGGAAAGACATGGATAGGAAAGGCAACGGGCAGACATAGTGGAATATTCAGTTACTTAAAAGATGGTGTGGTGTACAGAGTGAGCTGAATTAGTAAGATCAGATACTATGCCACCTGCATAACATACCAAGGCAGAGTAGGGACAAGAGTGAGAGCCAGATTTCTGAAGTAAATCTGGTAGGAAGTCTGAAATGGGCTTCCAAGGAGCAAGGCAGTAGGAACCTATGTAATAGAGCTGAGCACATTTGAATAGATAGCATTTTTACTGGTCATCAATCTCTGAGGAGCCACAGACCTGCCCTCATGCTTGTGATTCTTCTTCCTTCCAGAATGTATTCATGTTATCTGGACAATTACCAATATAATCTGTTCCAAGTTCTTTGAATCTTGGATCTCATTATCTCTTGGCGAACAGCATTGTTATATGTGGAAGATGGGTTCCTGTATTGGGCTTATATAATCATATAAGCAACACCACTGACACACTAGGATATCCATCAAATGCTAATTTCCCTTCTTTTTGAAGCCTTTGTCCACAACTTCCTGAGGTCCAGAATGTTTCTATCGTCTTGCTTATGGAAAGCCTGTTGGTCTGTCTCGCTTCAAGGTCAATGTCCTGTCTTTACAATCCCTATTTGATTCCCTTAGGAAACTCTGCCATTGGCCTTATTTATGTTTCCATAGGAGTCTGTATTCCATTTATCACACAAAACCAATCATCTTGTATTATGGATATAGTGAGCTACTAGGGGAAGGAGAAAATACTAACTGCATAACTATTTTTTAGGCTGTTGCTATGAGTCTACTTACTTGAGGATGGCATGAAGGAAACGGTTATGAAAATTTTAGTTGTTCAGGAGACTGGGATTAAAATTCTTTAACAAAAAGAGATGGGTAAAAATCATCCCCCAAGCTCTAGAAGAATGCCCTCAGTGGGCAGGCAGCTCTCATTGAGAAAGTGAGGTATCACGTGGAAGGTCTGTCCTGGAGACAGTGGGCAATGCATTGTGTCCTCTGACATAAGCTCCTCAGCCACTGTCACTTAACCCTGTGTTACTTATTCACCACTCAGATATTTTCTTGTTATTTCTTTATTCATTTATTAATATTTTGTATCATTCTCAGTGTTACATAAGCTCCATATAGTCAGGAATCATTTCTCATTCACCGTGATCTTTCCAGAACCCATAAATATATCTGGCATGTAGTCAATGTTGGTTGAACCAGAGAATAAATGAGTGAATGAATGAGCAACACTAAAATTTTGCAAGGAAATGGGAAAAAAATTGGGGACCTAGGGTTTCCAGGACTTTTCTGATTAGGATTTATGATGAAAATTTTTTTCATTACAAATACAGTTATTACCAATAGTCCTTGAATTTCTTTTCCAGGTTTTCCCCTTTCCTTTGAGGGGGAGGGGCAGGTAATTGTTACTGGCATCAGCAACTGATTCCTTATTAAACCACAAATGATGTAGATGAAGTATGTTACTCATTGTTTTACTCTAAGAAACGTTTGATAGCTTGACGTTCACATACCTCTACAATGCTGTAGATTCTTGAGTTACAACCCAGCAGGTGAAATAAGCTAACATCATAACCTAGAAACTGATTCTGTTTATCTTCCTTTTTATGCCTCACACAGACAACACTCAATAAATGTTGAAAGAATAAATAAAATGGACTAAATTTTTCAACTACACATACCCATCATCTGTAATACCAGTTCCCAAGGAAATGCATTGAAAGAGATTTTGTACTATAGAAGCACACCTTTTTGACCTTGACATGTGGCAGCACCTTCCTAGCTATAGCAGTGGTTGTTCTCAGGTTAGTGAGAGGTGAGGAATGTTCACTCCATGTCAATGGGAGAAAGGTGGTGGAGGGTCTTGTTACCCAAGGTGTGGTCTGCATCACCTGTGAGTTTATTGGAAATGCAGAATGTAGGCTCAGTCCTAGGACTTCTCAGTTAGAATCTTCGTTTTTATCAAGATCCTCAGGTGACTTGTGTGCACATTACGATTTGAAAAGCAATAGTTTATGGGAGGTAGGTCAACGATTATGTTACCCTCAGACATCAGTAATGTCTTAAATATCTACATCTGTATAAGACCTTCTAGATAGCTATATATTGGTAGACAATAAAATTCCTCTAACATTACTCTGAAGAGTATAACCTCCTCTAAAATCCTATTTGTATATTCATCAGTTTCCAGAAAACATACTCAATGCAGTGTTTTGAATTAATCAATTCAGCGTTTATGATGAAATATGCAGTCTCAATAAAGCATGATAAACGGCTGCTGCCTTTCACTTCTGCCTCCATTAAGAGGGAGTTAGAAATACTCACCAGAAACTCATCACTTCTCTGCTTCTTGCCAAAAATGTCCTTGGCACAACTTCCCGGTTCAAAGAAGCACTGCATTTTACATCTAGAAACATCTGCTTTAATTTGTGCTTCAAACAAATGGGAAGATAAACGTCTTTCATTGATCTTCCACTTCTTGACACTTCTATAGCTCTTAGAGTCTGGGTCACAAAATTGCTATCACATGGTAGAATGATGTGATCTGTAGGATGTTTCACAATTAAATTGTAACAATGTCAAAAGAGTAAAATAGATAAAATGTGCCATGGAAATTCAAGGAAGAAATTTGTGTTTTTTTCATGATTTCATTTCTTTTTTTATTGAAGTTTAGTTGATTTATGATATTATATTAGTTTCAGGTATACAACTTAGTGATTCTATATTTTTATAGATTATACTCCATTTAAACTTATTACAAAACAGTGGCTATATTTCCCTGTGCTGTACAGTATATCTTTTTAAAAAAACCTTTTAATTAATTAATTAATTTATTTATTAGGCTTAAAATGTATTTTAATAAGTTGATGTTTCATTACTTCATTTCTCAGAAAAACTCCAAAGGTATCACAGACAAATCAAACATGGTACACCAATAAAAAATGCACAGCATAACTACCTAAGATTGGCAAAGCTAGGAGCTACTGTCTGACCTTCAGCATACAGCAACCCTGTTCTCAAGATTGTACTAAGCCTATCAGGAAAAGCTGTGAACAGCGACATCATAGACACAAAAGGGTCATTTCTGGGTTGTCCTTACCCAAGAAAAAGATGGAGGCAACTTTAACACAAGATTTTTTAAAGATATACTAAATGAAAATCTCCAAGAGAAAATGTCTTCCTTAGGACACGAAGGGGTAATTATATCGGCTATAACAAAAGTTCATTCTCTAAGTCTGTGAGTCTGTTTCTGTTTTGTAGATAAGTTCATTTGTATCATATTTTTTAGATTCTGCATATAAGTGATATCATACGATATTTGTCTTTCTCTGTCCAACTTACTTCACTTAGTATGATAATCTCCAGGTCCATCCATGTTGCTGCAAATGGCATTATTTCATTCTCAAAGAAGAAATTTGGATTGCTTGGATAGTCAAATAAACTATGTAGAGAAGGTGGATGTCCGACCTGGCACTGAGGGATGAAGAGAGATTGGATAGTGGACAGAAAAGGGTAAGGCATTTCAGAGAGCAATGATGATGAAGATATGAATAGAGAAATGAACAAAGCAAGGTGGATTAATGAGGAAATGTGTTCACGAAGTGTGATGACAGGACTCACAATTAGAAATATTGACCAAGGCAGATTGGTCCAAGCTGAATTTGACTATGCCCTGTAGTAAATAAAGATGCTTTAAGTAAGTAACAAAATGAAAAAAAAAAAAACCTAGTGTTTTAGGAAGAAAGGTTAATCAAGCAAAGGTATGCAGCTTGCAAATCTAGTGCTAATGTCAGTATTGTAATGCTGGGTCTTAATAAATGATTGCTGAATAGCATACGAACAAATATACAGTTATTCATGTAATTTTCAGGAAAGGAAATTAGTTTCTTTTTTTTTTTTTATTTCTGAGATATACATTTTAAAGTAATAACTAGGATTATGACTTACAACATTATACCAGAACATGTAAGATTTTTAGAAATTTCATGTAATGTCTGAAACATTTATATTAACATATTTCCATACAAATAACCCAATGGAAGTTTAGTATTAGTTGTTTTGTTTGTTTGTTTTTTTATACTGCAGGTTCTTATTAGTCATCAATTTTATACACATCAGCGCATACATGTCAATCCCAATCGCCCAATTCAGCACACCACCATCCCCACCCCACCGCAGTTTTCCCCCCTTGGTGTCCATATGTCTGTTCTCTACATCTGTGTCTCAACTTCTGCCCTGCAAACCGGCTCATCTGTACCATTTTTCTAGGTTCCACATACATGCGTTAATATACGATATTCAGAAATTAGTTTCTGAAGTGAATTAACTCTTCTGCAATCTGTTTATGTGTATCACAGTTTTCAAAAGGGCAGTAAAGAATTGATAGAAAGTCATCAACAGAGGCAACAAATGCAAATGCAGGATATACACGTTTGTCTGAACATGGCTATAAGTGGGATTCTACAGAATTTTTCCCTTTATATATATTTCTGGATTTCAAGTGCTTTCACAGATGCCTCTCATTCTTTTGGGAATGAGGATTTCCAGGTCATTGAAGAAATTTCTTTTGTCATTATTTGTTCTGAATATTCTACCCTGGTGGCTCCTTCTAACTATTATGAAAATTGGCAAGAACCTATCTGTCCATAAGGTTCAACTATTTGTTTACAACCCAGGGCATCTTTGAGTGATAACCAAAAGGGTGAATCAAAAGCCACTTTCCCAGGATCAGTTTCTTGGAGTATCTTCTCTCTTGCATTCCCTACCCCTAAAAGCCCAGGCTTCAAGACTACCTGAGGCATTTTCCAACAGTCAGTATGGTAATTTCTCTATAGATGTTGACAGAACTGCTATGCAATCATCATGTCGAAATTCCCATATGAAACATTTTCCTGTAGAATGGTCATGGTGATGCAGACACTTCCTGGAGCAGCATAAATGTTCTTGGAGGGTATCTACTTGACAGACGGTATGTGTTCCCAGCCAAAAAGAATAGAAGGTGACTTGTGGGCTACTAGCCACAAAACAGTGATAGGTTGCTTTGATAGAATTCTAGAGTGAAAAAAGAGGCTTTTCTCCCTTGGGGCATCTCTTCTGTTTGTCAGAGGAAAAAGAGGGCTTAATCCATGAAATCCAAGTTTTGCTTCATTTCTACAACTTGACATTATGGTAAACTAACAAAAGAGGAGATGGTGCAGCAGAATGCGGAAAACTGCTTTGATATCCTACTCCATCATGTCCAGATAGAACTATCCAGAAAGCAGGCTTCTAATCAAGAAGAGTTAGAGATTGAAACTTGTTGGGTGGGGCAGTGAAAAGTATAATGTCACAACCCAATTACATTTCTTAAATTACCTGAATCATTAAATGTTGAACTATTAGAAAAGCAATAGTTGTAATCAATCATCAACTCAATCACTCTAAACTATTTTGAGCACCTACAATAAATTTGAAACAGTTCAGTTAACTTACTTTCATTCGTTTTATATACTCAGTGATATTACATGCTCTGTTAGTGTAGAGATTATACCCGTTAATATGATTAGTTCACTGAAAGCACACAATACAGACAAGATGAGCAAGGGCTGAATCTATCCCTCCAAGGGTAAGAGGAAGACTGGGATTCCTCTCACTGCTAAATTGTGGTCCCCATCAGGTCACTCTGAAAGGAGCTGAATCTTAAAAATTAAACAAAAACAGACTGAAAAGGGATTTCAGAGGCTCCCTAGAATAACTTTCTGTTTAATTCACAGATCTCCTAATGTTCTAAATCTATGCATGCTGACTTGTAATGTAGTTCTCACAAGCCTGACCCCATGCTTAGTTAAAACATGAGGTAATTTATGTAGTGGGATCTGAGAAGATCCTAAAAGTTGCCTCTTCAGGATACAGATGTATTGAGCTGATTGAGAGCTTTTAATTTCTGGACACAGAACCATTGGCTAAATGACAGAAGAAAGAAGAGAATGAACCTGTACCATCTACTGATCCCTAGAATCAGTAAATCTCCTCTTGTGTAAATTGAGGGATTTGGCTAAAAGACAATTAAATATTAACTTGCCTGCACATTAGAATCGTATGGAGGGCTTTAAATATATACCAATGTTTAGTCACTATTCCCAGATATTTTAATTTAACTGGTCTGAGATGCTCCTGGAGCTCTTTAGGTGGTTCTAATATGCCATGAGAGTTGAGAACTACTAGATGAGGGATCCTCAAGGTGGTCTCCTGTTCTAACATTCCAAGAATCTGGAGGACAATAGGTCTGGTAAATTCCCAAGATTGAGTCACTGTAGTTTTGTTTTGTTTTTTTTTCTTTTTTGGTGAGTCACGGTAGTTTTAATCACTGTTACTCTAGTGAGGAATCCCACATGCCATCCAATGCAATAATTCACTCTCTGAAGCTCTAGCTATGGGGAATTTATGACCTTTCCAGTGAGCTGAAATGGCTTCCCAAAAGACAATATCATGCCCTTTGTTGATTTCAAATTTCACCATGAATTGAGTCCCTGAGTATTTCTTCCAATTTTAGCAAATATTACAATAATTGTAAAGATTATACAGAAAGGAATTGATTATTTGTCAAAAGTTAGATGAAATTAGCTCCCATTTGATAAGAATTGATTATTTCTCAAAAGTTGGATGAAATTAGCTCCTATCTACAATATTCTTCCCACGAGGAGATTGAGAAATATTTGTTGGTGGAAAATTCTATAAAGATAACTCTTTTATAGCATCTATAAATCCTTGCAAAAACACTACAAGTGGTAAAATAATTTCAGTGGGTTACTGTTGCATGAAGATATTAGTCAGACTTATAAAACCACTGTTTGCCATGAGAAATGGTTATAAATGTGTTTTGCTGTAAATTCCTGAGGAAATATAAAAGTGTATTATTATTTTGGATTCTGTTTATTGGAAACATTTTGGGAACTGGAAATTTAATTAGCTGGCTGACTGGATTTAAAGGCGACTGGCAAGAGCCGTCCTTCCCAAATTGCAATTTCAAAAAGCTCCAGTTTGATCTAAGGGTTTAGCCTGAGGATTTGTCCCTGATTGAATTTGTAGGACAAAGGTTCATAGATTTTTTTTTCATTGTTGATCCTCATATTTTACTGTAGTTAATCATATTTTACTGTAGTTAAGTCTAGAGCTGAATTGAGAATTTACACTCATTTATTGGTTTTGAAGAGCTGTGGGACTCTGCCATGTGAGGCCTAGCATAGAGGAGCTTCAGTTTGGAATAGGTTAACTGTTTTGCACAGGTGGACATTTCCTGCAGTTTCATTACCCTGTTGTCCTGTAAGAGACTGCACTCTTAGGAGAATATGAAACAATTCTCTCTTAGGCTTGAAGAGTAACAAAAATGTTGACAGGACAAGCTAGAACAAGGAGCACTAGAAGAGGAGAAGAAAGAACTTAGGTAATGGGAACAACATTGATGAGTCAGTCTTGGCTCTGTACTCAGCACAATACCTGGCACCCAATTGTTTCTATTTGTTATTGTCATTGCGTGCTTCTTCTGTGTTGGGTATTGAGCTATGTACTTTCCGTATGTTATCTCATTTATCCTTCATCACAAGTATGTGAAGGCTCTTAGCACCCCTTTAGGCCCAAGTACCATATATTCGTCCTGGGACACCCTCCTTTAGAGGGTCTGCTCTGGATTTCCTCTAGCAGTGTTTTTCTTCTAGAAAAGGAGACATGTCCACCAGGAGTGATACTCCTTTCTAGACCATGTTCTAGGTCTTTGTCCAAATGGTCTTGAGCACACTATATTCCCTGTCCAAATGGTCTTGAGCACACTTCTGAAGAGAGTGCAGGCCTCCTTCTCAGAGGTAGATCACAACCTACAAAAACAAAACCTGAAAGGAGGCAGCCCAGGACTGGTATGGGGCTCCATGTTGCGAGAAAACCAGATATCTTCTATCTTCTTGCTTTGTCATCTTCAACTTATTGCTTCCACCTCATAGTTCAAAAGGGCTACTGAAGCTCCAAACGTCATATTCTCCTTTCAGCCAGGAAGGAGAAGGAAAAAATGAAAAAGCCCATCTTCTTCCTTCAGGGGCACTTAAAATGCTCTCCTTACATCCCATTAGCCACAATTTGTGTGTGTGTGTGTGTGTGTGTGTGTGTGTGTGTGTTTACCTGAGAGAGAAAGATCGATTGAGGGATCGAGAGAGAGAGATGAGGTCTTGTTAAAGGCATGATTATTTGGTATTATGTGGGACATTTATTGAAATTACTGACAAATTAGTTTAATTTTGACACTTTCATTTTACACTGTTCTATTTGTCATGTTTTACTTCTTTTTCCCTCAGAGTGATTCCTTTTTATTTTATTTTTTTTCTTGCATGGCTTTTTTTCTAAAGTGCTTGCGTTTTTCTCTCTACTCCATTTGAGGGTTTATATTCTTTTAGTAGTTACCCTCAACATTTGAATGGATATTTAATAAGGCCAACCTCTTTGCATACCACTGGAGTAATACAAGGATGTAGGATGGCTTTAACTCTTAAGTTTTCCCTTTTCTCTCTGAGGCAGAAACAAACAAACAAACAAATGAACAAATTGACAGGCAGAAAACTAGAGCTAGAATCAGTGAAAGAAGGGAAAGGGCTTAAGTAATAGGAGAGAATGACATTCAAGAACCTGGATACTTGAAACATTACAGGCAATTGTTATCTGATATTTTAGGTCAGGCTTGTTATAAGCCAAATCTAATTATTACTATTTTTTACACCATTTATTTATCTTTAAATGTACAGGCATGATTATTCTCTTTGCTCACCAGTATCCTTTCCATTTCAGATCTTCTTTCTGGAATTATTTTTTTTCTTCTTCTATTGGGTCATTCAGAAGCTCTTTATGAGAGTTTTTGTTTATCTGAAAATGTCTTTACTTGCTTTCATTCTTGAAAATAGATTTCCTGAGTAACCAGTAAAATTAGATACATTTTCTCTCTGAATTTTGAAGATATAATTAACTCTTTATTGCTACATTACTTCTCTTTAGAATTTGTCATTCTAATCATCATGCCTTTGTTAATTTTTTTTTTTTTAATGGCTGCTCTTAAGATCTTTGTACGTTGCAGCTTTGCCATGATTTGTTTAGATAGGAATTCTTCTAATGTACGTTGTTTGGAAATCTTTGTTTCCCAACCGTCATATTTATCATTTTACTCAATACTAGAAAACTCAGATATTACCTCTCTAAATATTGCTTTTATATATTTTTTAAAAATTATTTTGTCCTGGTATCTATGTAAAACATATTTTGGATCTTCTCACTCTATCCTCCATGCCTCTTACATTTTCTTTCATATTTTTTATTTCTTTATCTCTGCAGCATTTTGTGTGATTTCTTCTGATCTTTCTCCCATTTATCAACTCTCTTCAGCTCTTTCAAACCACTGCTCAACACCTCATTAAACTGTTAATTTTCATAATATTTATTTTTTCCAATAATTTCTCTCTAATCCTTTATTAAATATATCTAATGTCCTCCTCTATATTCTGGTAGTCTTTTTTCCTAGTATATTTTCAATTCTTTCTCATTTCCTTAAATTTATTAAGCTTATCTCTTTAGTGTTCATTTTTAAACATTTTCAGTACCTGATTTTTTATAATTCTGATATTATTGTTTCTTTTTATTCTCATTTGTGGTAACTTGTTTTCCTTTGTGTTTGGCATGATTTTTTATTGAGAGCATATATTTGTTGACTTGTGTGTTGGGTATAGATTTTTCCAGGGAGAATTATGGATTGCATGTAAATAGACCTAGGTCCAATATAAATTGCAATTCTTGACATATATTTTAAACTGAATACATATGGTAGATTCAGACACAAAATATTTGAAAGCTAGCCTTTGACTACATAGTCTAAATGAAGGTTTTATTTACAAAAAGTCTCTACTTAGTGCCAAAGCCAAGTTAAACATGATACTTCATTAGTTTTACTGTTTGCCTCTATAGGGTGACTTTTTCTGTTGCAGTCATTCGTTGGGCTACCCCACCCTGCCACCCCCAGCCCCAACTCACACACACATAGGCTTGCAAACGCTGTACTTGCCCAGCCTCAAGACCAAAGAAAGAGCCCAGAGTCAGTGACAGAGGCAGCAATGGTTTAATGGATAGGGGATCTTTCATGTCTGAAGCAAGGTCCTGAAGTGATACCCTACCATGTGCAGCAGATGGCAGGCAGGACATGCCAGTAGTGCTAGCTTAAATTCATGATCCTTGTTCCCTGATTATGTCCAACTTGAGCTTTTTCCTTTACTTTCTGCAAGGTCATTTAGTTATTTGAGAGAGCATTTTGAGTTATTGTATCAATCTTGGTTAAATTTTCCATAGCAGGAGAATTTTGCTATTTCTAGGCCATAATAATTTTGGAAGCACAAGACTCATATTAATCCATAGAAAATTGCTCTATTCTCAGTAGGACTACTAATAGTAGTAGTCTAATACTAATAGATAATAGATTAGTCTATTAGTCTAATAGATAATTCAACATATCATCAAGCTCAGATAAAATTCCATGATTTTTGGGATGCTTGTGTTATATAAGAGAATCAGGCAATGATTTTAGGTGCGATTAGGTGACCCTAACAATATGATTGTGATAAAAACCCATCAGAAACCAGGCTACCTGGGCTCAAATCCTTGTTCTTTCACTTGGTAGCTGTGTGATCTTTGGTGAACTGGTTAATATCTTTGAGCCCCAATTTTCTCCTCTTTCAAAGAAGAATGGTATTAATAACTACCTCATAAGTTTTCTCTGAAGGTGAATATATCAGTACATGTAAAACAAAAAGTCCTTAGCACATGGTAAGGCTTAAAAAAATCTAGTTATTATTATCATGGTAGATGTTGGGGGTACCAATTAGTAAATTGCAAACTAATTACATGATCAAGAGGATAAGAAAACTAATGATAGTGATGTTTTTTAAAATTCAGGCTTATGTATTTTTATCCTTTACTTAAAATGAGCTTCGTTGCTCATTTCAACAAATGAACAACAACAAAAAATTTAAGCGTTTTTAAAATAGGACTTGAGTTAAAGCATTCACTTTAATATGCCTCCAAGCAAGTACCTAAGAAATTGATCTTAAAAGGTATGTAGGTTTAATTTATGTTTTAGTTAAATAATATCCCAAACCTATGAACCTGACTTTTATTGGTGTTGCCTTACTTTAGGTATATTTAACATTCAAAAATGGTTTTGACACAAATTTGATCATCATTTTGGAAAAACCTAGTTTCTAACAAAAGGCTGCTGCTATTAGAATGTTTTTTGTTTATATTTATTCATGTCCTTTTTAAAATATTAACATTTTACAGGCAAAGAAAAGGTCTTAGCTCTAGTATTTTGAAAGTAGGTATTTTCAGCTATAAATATTTTGTTAAAATTGTATTTAATCTTTTTTTCAACCTGCAGAAAAGAAACAACCTGAATTAATATAAGTCCTTGTAAAAATACACGCCCGGGTTACTGAGGAAGAATTTAAATTCCTTCCCTTCCCCTCTGGAGGAATAGGTAATGTAGCATTTTTTTCCCCAGGGCACTTTGGTACATTTGTGCTTGAAACTTCATTAAAGAGGTCACCAGGGAAGGGATTTTGTTTTGTGATAGGATCTCTGGAAATAAGACAACCCCTTCCTTAGTCTGGAATACACAATTTACTTTTTTATATGCCTAGTCCTCAAGGCTGATATTGTGTTTTAGACCTATATGAATCTGGAATTCTTCACATCAGATATGATTTTTGTTAAAGAACAAAAAATTCAAGCAAATAAATTTGAAGACATAATTGGCTTCATGAGGTGATTCATGTATCAGGGAGCATCCCTTCTAGCAACTAGAAGGGCCTTCCAAGGAGTTATACAAAATGAAATGTCTTTATAGACAGAGGAAACCTTGCTTTCAGGCAAGGGTTTTTAAAAAAGAGTGTGAGGGAGACCGTCTCAGGGTGTGTGATCAGATCATGCACAATTCTCTGATTGGTGGTGAGGAAACAGGATGATGTCTCGGCAATCTCAATCATCAACCTTCTGGTTCCAGCCCATCTAGGGTCTGCTGGTGGTCAGCATGCAGTTAATGTCCTCCAGCTGGTGGGGGTTTTAGTATCTGCAAAACAACTCAAAGATATAATTCAGGATATTACCTATAGCCCTTGAAAGAAACTAAAGGTCCTTAACTTTATTTTATGGCTAAACTCTTACTATTTTGTCTTGCTTGACTGTTTTCCTTTGTTTCTGCATTTTCTCCCTTCTCTGTTTAAATTTGCTCTTTGGAACTAGGGCAAGGCCTAGGAGGCTAAAGCTTTTCTCCAAACTAGGAGGTGGGGGACATGGGGAGGGGAGCTGTCTGTCCCTAGGAAGGCCTTACGATGTCCTGCTCAATTTCAATAACACTATTTTTCAAATAGGAAAAGATCTCTCTTCCCTTCCCTACCCCTGGATATTTCAGATGGGAATCATAGATTTTTCTCACTACTATTATTTTAAAAGTGTCATTTTAAGTTATTAACAACCCAACCCCAAATAAATCAAACTTTATCTTTTCTTCAAGTTTTAAGCTTGTCCTTTCCACTGCATCTCCCTACCTGTTTTGCATTAAGGAACAGGACCCCTAACACCCAGAAAGATCTTCTGTAGGAATTTTATTTCTCAGTAAATGCTTTTCAAAGCCATCACATTTCCTGTGTTGATTACTTGGGATGCATTGACTACAGTTCTACAAAATGTTTTGGGCTCCCTGTTAACAAGTCCTGCATAAATGTGTTCTTAGGATGTGTGATTACCTAACACCTTTTGTTTTCACTTATCATTCCAACTCAGGCTAAGTCCCTTTTAATATCTTTTTACATTTATTAATGCAAAAATATTTATACTCATCTAATATTCCAGACACTGTGCCAAGACCTGGTGACATTTATGTAATTCAGAGTTAAGGAAGGGTAAGATGCATTATATTAATTGAATAATAATTTATTTTAAAAAATAAACCAATAGGAGGATAGGATGAATTAAAATCTAATAACATTCATTTGGGGGAAGATTTGGTTTTGTTTCACTTGGTGTCAGTTTTTTTTTTTTTTTTTAATATGTAAGAAATTACTACCATCTAATCTTCACATCCATTCAAGTTTCACCAGTTGTCTCAACCACACCTTTTATAGCAAAAAGACACAGCTTGAGATCACAGATTGCATTTAGTGTTCTTTAGTCTGAAGCAGTGCTTCAGTCTTTCTGTGCCTTTATTGATCTTGACACTTCTGAACATTACAAGCCAATAATTTTGTAAAACGCCCCTCACTTTTGTTTGTCTGCTGTGTCCCCATGATTAGATTCAGATGATACATCTTTGGCAAGCTCATTACAAGAGTGATGCTGTGGTCCCTTCCCTGCCTCTGCCTGGGCACTCACATGTCGATTTGTCTTGTTATTGATGATGTTCATTTTGATTACTTCATTAAGGAGGTGTTGGCCAGCCTTCTCCAATGTAAAGTTACTCGTTTTTTTTTTTTTTTCTTTTTTGTAATCAATAGGTATTTTGTGGAAAGGTACTTGGGAAGGATGTAAATCTTCCATTCTGCATCCAGTTTGTACTTTGTGTTTATTTGCGTCTTCATGGATGCTTAACATTCCTCTGACTCATCTAATGTTTCTCAGATGATTGTTCAGGAAGAAACTGGACAAGGAAGAGAAAAAACAAAAATCCTTTAATTAAACAGAGATCATTGAGCTCAGGGTATTCATCTTACAGGGGAAGGAACCTGAGACCCAGGAGAGTTAAGCGAGACACCTAGGGCCAGAACACATGAATTTCACAGCCAGGGACCTGACACAGCAACACACTTGAAATGTTTTATTATTGATCATCACTTTCTTGAGTGAGTTTCTCAGTGCAGTTTAATGGCCATTGTAAAAAATATTTTGAAAGATGCAAGAATGTGAATCAGTAATAAATTTTGTCTATAGTATTTTATTTAAAAATATTGTCTATGGTTATATTTCATCAAGCCATTCTCTCTTTTTTATTTTTTCTTGGAGGTCCACCAGACTGGGAGCATTAGTATACTCAGTGAGTGCACTAATGTACTCAGACACAAAGTGAGTGAGTGTCTCATGGCCTTCTCTTTCCCAACTGAACTTAAGAAGTTTCGTTTTTGTTTTTTTTGTTTTTTTTTTTAAACATCTTTATTGAAGTATAATTGCTTTACAATGGTGTGTTACTTTCTACTTTATAACAAAGTGAATCAGTTATACATATACATATGTTCCCATATCTCTTCCCTCTTGCATCTCCCTCCCTCCCACCCTCCCTATCCCACCCCTCTAGGTGGTCACAAAGCACAGAGCTGATCTCCCTGTGCTATGCGGCTGCTTCCCACTAGCTATCTATTTTACATTTGGTAGTGTATATATGTCCATGACTCTCACCCTGTCACATCTCACCCCTCCCCCTCCCCATATCCTCAAGTCCATTCTCTAGTAGGTCTGGGTCTTTATTCCCGTCTTGCCACTAGGTTCTTCATGACCTTTTTTTTTTTTTTTCCCTTAGATTCCATATATATGTGTTAGCATACTGTATTTCTTTTTCTCTTTCTGACTTACTTCACTCTGTATGGCAGACTCTAACTCCATCCACCTCATTACAAATACCTCCATTTCATTTCTTTTTATGGCTGAGTAATATTCCATTGTATATATGTGCCACATCTTCTTTATCCATTCATCCGATGATGGACACCTAGGTTGCTTCCATGTCCTGGCTATTGTAAACAGAGCTGCAATGAATATTTTGGTACATGACTCTTTCTGAATTATGGTTTTCTCAGGGTATATGCCCAGTAGTGGGATTGCTGGGTCGTATGGTAGTTCTATTTTTAGTTTTTTAAGGAACCTCCATACTGTTCTCCATAGTGGCTGTATCAATTTACATTCCCACCAACAGTGCAAGAGGGTTCCCTTTTCTCCACACCCTCTCCAGCATTTATTGTTTGTAGATTTTTTGATGATGGCCATTCTGACCGGTGTGAGATGATACCTCATTGTAGTTTTGATTTGCATTTCTCTAATGATTAATGATGTTGAGCATTCTTTCATGTGTCTGTTGGCAATCTGTATATCTTCTTTGGAGAAATGTCTATTTAGGTCTTCTGCCCATTTTTGGAATGGGTTGTTTGTTTTTTTGTTATTGAGCTGCATGAGCTGCTTGTAAATCTTGGAGATTAATCCTTTGTCAGTTGCTTCATTTGCAAATATTTTCTCCCATTCTGAGGGTTGTCTTTTGATCTTGTTTATGGTTTCCTTTGCTGTGCAAAAGCTTTTAAGTTTCATTAGGTCCCATTTGTTTATTTGTGTTTTTATTTCCATTTCTCTAGGAGCTGGGTCAAAAAGGATCTTGCTGTGATTTATGTCATAGAGTGTTCTGCCTATGTTTTCCTCTAAGAGTTTGATAGTGTCTGGCCTTACACTTAGGTCTTTAATCCATTTTGAGTTTATTTTTGTGTATGGTGTCAGGGAGTGTTCCAATTTCATACTTTTACATGTACCTGTCCAATTTTCCCAGCACCACTTATTGAAGAGGCTGTCTTTTCTCCACTGTATATGCTTGCCTCCTTTATCAAAGATAAGGTGACCATATGTGCGTGGGCTTATCTCTGGGCTTTCTATCCTGTTCCATTGATCTATATTTCTGTTTTTGTGCCAGTACCAAACTGTCTTGATTACTGTAGCTTTGTAATATAGTCTGAAGTCAGGGAGCCTGATTCCTCCAGCTCCATTTTTCGTTCTCAAGATTGCTTTGGCTATTCGGGGTCTTTTGTGTTTCCATACAAATTGTGAAATTTTTTGTTCTAGTTCTGTGAAAAATGCCAGTGGTAGTTTGATAGGGATTGCATTGAATCTGTAGGTTGCTTTGGGTAATCGAGTCATTTTCACAATGTTGATTCTTCCAATCCAAGAACATGGTATATCTCTCCATCTATTTGTATCATCTTTAATTTCTTTCATCAGTGTCCTATAATTTTCTGCATACAGGTCTTTTGTCTCCTTAGGTAGGTTTATTCCTAGATATTTTATTCTTTTTGTTGCAATGGTAAACGGGAGTGTTTTCTTAATTTCACTTTCAGATTTTTCATCATTAGTATATAGGAATGCAAGAGATTTCTGTGCATTAATTTTGTATCCTGCTACTTTACCAAATTCATTGATTAGCTCGAGTAGTTTTCTGGTAGCATCTTTAGGATTCTCTATGTATAGTATCATGTCATCTGCAAACAGTGACAGCTTTACTTCTTCTTTTCCGATTTGAATTCCTTTTATTTCTTTTTCTTCTCTGATTGCTGTGGCTAACACTTCCAAAACTATGTTGAATAATAGTGGTGAGAGTGGGCAACCTTGTCTTGTTCCTGATCTTAGTGGAAATGGTTTCAGTTTTTCACCATTGAGGACAATGTTGGCTGTGGGTTTGTCATATATGGCCTTTATTATGTTGA
Source organism: Eubalaena glacialis (assembly GCF_028564815.1). Lineage (NCBI taxonomy): Eukaryota > Metazoa > Chordata > Mammalia > Artiodactyla > Balaenidae > Eubalaena > Eubalaena glacialis. The sequence continues at coordinate 28,507,536 of NC_083722.1, read as the reverse complement.
GGAAAGTTCCCTCTATGCCTACTTTCTGCAGGGCTTTTATCCTAAATGGGTGTTGAATTTTGTTGAAAGCTTTCTCTGCATCTATTGAGATGATCATATGGTTTTTCTCCTTCAATTTGTTAATATGATGTATCACGTTGATTGATTTGCGTATATTTAGGAATCCTTGCATTCCTGGAATAAACCCCACTTGATCATGGTGTAGAATCCTTTTAATGTGCTGTTGGATTCTGTTTGCTAGTATTTTGTTGAGGATTTTTGCATCTATGTTCATCAGTGATATTGGCCTGTAGTTTTCTTTCTTTGTGACATCTTTGCCTGGTTTTGGTATCAGGGTGATGGTGGCCTCGTAGAATGAGTTTGGGAGTGTTCCTCCCTCTGCAATATTTTGGAAGAGTTTGAGAAGGATAGGTGTTAGCTCTTCTCTAAATGTTTGATAGAATTCTCCTGTGAAGCCATCTGGTCCTGGGCTTTTGTTTGTTGGAAGATTTTTAATCACAGTTTCAATTTCAGTGCTTGTGATTGGTCTGTTCATATTTTCTATTTCTTCCTGGTTCAGTCTCGGCAGGTTGTGCATTTCTAAGAATCTGTCCATTTCTTCCAGGTTGTCCATTTTATTGGCATAGAGTTGCTTGTAGTAATCTCTCATGATCGTTTGTATTTCTGCAGTGTCAGTGGTTACTTCTCCTTTTTCATTTCTAATTCTGTTGATTTGAGTCTTCTCCCTTTTTCTCTTGATGAGTCTGGCTAATGGTTTATCAATTTTGTTTATCTTCTCAAAGAAGCAGCTTTTAGTTTTATTGATCTTCGCTATTGTCTACTTCATTTCTTTTTCATTTATTTCTGATCTGATCTTTATGATTTCTTTCCTTCTGCTAGCTTTGGGGTTTTTTTGTTCTTCTTTCTCTAATTGCTTTAGGTGCAATGTTAGGTTGTTTATTCGAGATGTTTCCTGTTTCTTGAGGTAGGCTTGTATTGCTATAAACTTCCCTCTTAGCACTGCTTTTGCTGCATCCCATAGGTTTTGGGTCGTCGTGTCTCCATTGTCATTTGTTTCTAGGTATTTTTTGATTTCCCCTTTGATTTCTTCAGTGATCACTTCGTTATTAAGTAGTGTATTGTGTAGCCTCCATGTGTTTGTATTTTTTACAGATCTTTTCCTGTAATTGATATCTAGTCTCATAGCGTTGTGGTCGGAAAAGATACTGGATACGATTTCAATTTTTTTAAATTTACCAAGGCTTGATTTGTGACCCAAGATATGATCTATCCTGGAGAATGTTCCATGAGCACTTGAGAAAAATGTGTATTCTGTTGTTTTTGGGTGGAATGTCCTATAAATATCAATTAAGTCCATCTTGTTTAATGTATCATTTAAAGCTTGTGTTTCCTTATTTATTTTCATTTTGGATGATCTGTCCATTGGTGAAAGTGGGGTGTTAAAGTCCCCTACTATGATTGTGTTACTGTCGATTTCCCCTTTTATGGCTGTTAGTATTTGCCTTATGTATTGAGGTGCTCCTATGTTGGGTGCATAAATATTTACAATTGTGATATCTTCCTCTTGGATCGATCCCTTGATCATTATATAGTGTCCTTCTTTGTCTCTTGTAATAGTCTTTGTTTTAAAGTCTATTTTGTCTGATATGAGAATTGCTACTCCAGCTTTCTTTTGATTTCCATTTGCATGGAATATCTTTTTCCATCCCCTCACTTTCAGTCTGTATGTGTCCCTAGGTCTGAAGTGGGTCTCTTGTAGACAGCATATATATGGGTCTTGTTTTTGTATCCATTCAGCCAGTCTGTGTCTTTTGGTGGGAGCATTTAATCCATTTACATTTAAGGTAATTATCGATATGTATGTTCCTATTGCCATTTTCTTAACTGTTTTGGGTTTGTTATTGTAGGTGTTTTCCTTCTCTTGTGTTTCTTGCCTAGAGAAGTTCCTTTAGCATTTGTTGTAAAGCTGGTTTGGTGGTGCTGAACTCTCTCAGCTTTTGCTTGTCTGTAAAGGTTTTAATTTCTCCATCAAATCTGAATGAGATCCTTGCTGGGTAGAGTAATCTTGGTTGTAGGTTTTTCTCCTTCATCACTTTAAGTATATCCTGCCACTCCCTTCTGGCTTGCAGCGTTTCTGCTGAAAGATCAGCTGTTAACCTTATGGGGATGCCCTTGTGTGTTATCTGTTGTTTTTCCCTTGCTGCTTTTAATATGTTTTCTTTATATTTAATTTTTGATAGTTTGATTAATATGTGTCTTGGTGTGTTTCTCCTTGGATTTATCCTGTATGGGACTCTCTGTGCTTCCAGGACTTGATTAACTATTTCCTTTCCCATATTAGGGAAGTTTTCAACTATAATCTCTTCAAATATTTTCTCAGTCCCTTTCTTTTTCTCTTCTTCTTCTGGGACCCCTATAATTCGAATGTTGGTGCGTTTAATGTTGTCCCAGAGGTCTCTGAGACTGTCCTCAGTTCTTTTCATTCTTTTTTCTTTATTCTGCTCTGCAGTAGTTATTTCCACCATTTTATCTTCCAGGTCACTTATCCGTTCTTCTGCCTCAGTTATTCTGCTATTGATCCCATCTAGAGTATTTTTAATTTCATTTATTGTGCTTTTCATTATTGCTTGGTTCCCCTTTAGTTCTTCTACGTCCTTGTTAAATGTTTCTTGCATTTTGTCTATTCTATTTCCAAGATTTTGGATCATCCTTACTATCATTATTCTGAATTCTTTTTCAGGTAGACTACCTATTTCCTCTTCATTTGTTAGGTCTGGTGTGTTTTGACCCTGCTCCTTCATCTGCTGTGTGTTTTTCTGTCTTCTCATTTTGCTTATCTTACTGTGTTTGGGGTCTCCTTTTCACAGGCTGCAGGTTCGTAGTTCCCGTTGTTTTTGGTATCTGTCCCCAGTGGCTAAGGTTGGTTCAGTGGGTTGTGTAGCTTTCCTGGTGGAGGGAACTAGTGCCTGTGTTCTGGTGGATGAGGCTGGATCTTGTCTTTCTGGTGGGCACGTCCACGTCTGGTGGTGTGTTTTGGGGTGTCTGTGGCCTTATTATGATTTTAGGCAGCCTCTCTGTTAATGGATGGGGCTGTGTTCCTGTCTTGCTAGTTGTTTGGCATAGGGTGTCCAGCACTGTAGCTTGCTGGTCGTTGAGTGAAGCTGGGTCTTGATGTTGAGATGGAGATCTCTGAGAGATTTTCGCCATTTGGTATTACGTGGAGCTGGGAGGTCTCTTGTGGACCAGTGTCCTGAAGTTGGCTCTCCCACCCTAGAGGCACAGCCCTGATGCCTGGCTGGAGCACCAAGAGCCTTTCATCCACACGGCTCAGAATAAAAGGGAGAAAAAATAGAAAGAAAGAAAGAAAGAGGATAAAATAAAATAAAATAAAGCTATTATAATAAAAAATAAGAAAAAAATTATTAAGAATAAATTTATTAAGAAAAAAAATTTTAATTTTTTAAAATAAAACATGAAAAAACTTGTAAAAAAATTTTTTTTAATTTTTTAAAAATAGAAAATAAGGAAAAAATTATTAAGAAAACATTTATTAGGGAAGAAAAAAAATTTTTAAGTAATAAAAAAAAAAAAAAAAAAATGGATTGACCTAACCCTAGGACTAACGGTGAGAGCAAAGCTATACAGACAAAACCTCACCCAGAAGCATACACATATACACTCACAAAAAAAGGAGAAGGGGAGAAATTAATATATCCTGCTCCCAAAGTCCACCTCCTAAATTTAGGATGATTCGTTGTCTCTTCAGGTATTCAACAGATGCAGGCACATCAAGTTGTTTGTGGAGCTTTAATCCGCTGCTTCTGAGGCTGCTGGGAGAGATTTCCCTTTCTCTTCTTTGTTCGCACAGCTCCCGGGGTTCAGCTTTGGATTTGGACCCGCCTCTGCATGTAGGTCTCCTGAGGGCGTCTGTTCCCCGCCCAGACAGAACGGGGTTAAAGGAGCAGCTGATTCGGGGGCTCTGGCTCAGTCAGGCCGGGGGGAGGGAGCGGTACGGAGGAGGCGGGGCGAGCCTGAGGCGGCAGAAGCTGGTGTGACGTTGCAGCAGCCTGAGGCGCGCCGTGTGCTCTCCCGGGGAAGTTGTCCCCGGATTACGGGAGCCTAGCCGTGGTGGGCTGCACTGCCTCCCGGGAGGGGCGGTGTGGAGAGTGACCTGTGCTCGCACACAGGCTTTTTCGTGGCGGCAGCAGCATCCTTAGCGTCTCATGCCCGTCTCTGGGGTCCGCGCTGATAGCTGCGGCTCGCGCCCGTCTCTGGAGTTCGTTTAAGCGGCGCTCTGAATCCCCTCTCCTTGTGCGCCGCGAAACAAAGAGGCAAGAAAAAGTCTCCTGCCTCTTCGGCAGCTGCAGACTTTTTCTCGGGCTCCCTCCCGGCTAGCTGTGGTGCGGTAGCCCCTTCAGGCTGTGTTCACGCCGCCAACCCCAGTCCTCTCCCTGCGAGCTGACCGAAGCCCCAGCCTCAGCTCCCAGCCCCCGCCCGCCCCGGCGGGTGAGCAGAAAAGCCTCTCGGGCTGGTGAGTGCTGCTCGGCGCCGAGCCTCTGTGCGGGAATCTCTCCGTTTTTCCCTCTGCGCCCCTGTTGCTGTGGGATCCGCGCTGATAGCCGCGGCTCGCGCCCGTCTCTGGAGCTCGTTTAGGCGGCGCTCTGAATCCCCTCTCCTTGCGCGCCGCGAAACAAAGAGGCAAGAAAAAGTCTCCTGCCTCTTCGGCAGCTGCAGTCTTTTTCCTGGACTCCCTCCCGGCTAGCACCGAAGCCCGAGCCCCAGCTCCCAGCCCCCGCCCGCCCCGGCGGCTGAGCAGACAAGCCTCTCGGGCTGGTGAGTGTTGGTCGGCACCGCTCCTCTGTGCAGGAATCTCTCCGCTTTGCCCTCCACACCCCTGTTGCTGCGCTTTCCTCCGTGGCTCTGAAGCTTCCCCCCTCTGCCACCCGCAGTCTCTGCCCACGAAGGGGCTTCCTAGTGTGTGGAAACCTTTCCTCCTTCACAGCTCCCTCCCACTGGTGCAGGTCTCGTCCCTATTATTTTGTCTCTGTTATTTCTTTTTTCTTTTGCCCTACCCAAGTACGTGGGGATTTTCTTGCCTTTTGGGAGGTCTGACGTCTTCTGCCAGCGTTCAGTGGGTGTTCTGTAGGAGCAGTTCCACGTGTAGATGTATTTCTACTGTATCTGTGGGAAGGAAAGTGATCTCCGCGTCTTACTCTTCTGCCATCTTGCCCCTCCCCCAACTCTACTAAGTTCTTAGGCCAGAAGTTTCGTTTTTAAGGAAGTCCCTTTTTATGATTTTTGAGCCATGAGACTAAGATCATCCATATTCAGCTCTAGAGTAAATTATCATCCTCTTCCTCTACATCCTATCTCTTGAAGCTTTCTCAGGTTGGGTAGACTTAAAAACAAAGATATCTTGTGAGAAAAATATTATATGTAGAACCAAACTTTTAGTGTGGAAAGAAATCCATAGAAGTTAGCTAAAATATAGTGATTCCTGTATCTGCACTCAGAGATTTACTCAGCAAGTGTGCGTTGGGGGTCTAGAAATCTGCATTTCAAAAAGGAATTCAGAAGTTTCTGATGCAGGTGTACCTGGGGACATACCGTGGAAACAGTGTGATTAATGTAGATTAACCATTTTAAAAATTAAAGCTGATTTTAGTGTTCTCATACAACCTAAGGAAAGGCTAGAAGAAACTGTGATTATTTCGCTGACGAATTACAACCAGCCATCATTCAGTGGTTCCTCCCAGACTCCTCAAAGCTACTGTCAACATTTCCTATGGAATCTATGCCAGGACCCTGACCTTCAGTTTAGTACACTCCCAGCCAGTTTGGCTACTGGTCGCCTGCCAGCGTGGCTTTGTCCACAGCTTACTCACCACCTAATATGCTACTTGTCTTTAGTAACATCCATGATCACTGAGTATCTACAGGGTCTGAAAAGGAGCAGCTCCTGGAAGTCAGTGAGGAGCACCAAGGAAGGAAACAACTGTCTAGAACTATGAATCATGAAGCCCCTCAATGGGGAGTCATCTTACTTCTGAATTTTAGCCAAGAGTTATTTCACTTCCCAATTTCCAAGCAGATTATCAGGTACTGATATCCATTCAAATATTAGTTCTTGACATTTGGTTGAAACAGCTTTTGAAAACAGTACTCATGTTTATTAAAAAGGAGGGAATTCCTGAATAATCTTGATGATTAAAAGTTAATAAAATCAATATAAGTAAAACATCTTTTGTTCTCCGACATTTCACTTCTCCACTGAGAATGATTTCATGTATTCCCTGGATATGTTTATAAAATTCAGGCTGATCAGTTAGATTTTTCTCTCCCAATAAAGCAGTCAGAAATCACACCGACTTCAGTGATGCTCTTGGGGCCTCTGTTAACAAACAAAAGAGAAACTGCTGAGCTCTGAACTATAATCACTTGAGTTCATAAAAATCGGAGATATTAAACCTTGAGTTATTTTTGTATGGAAAATGATGATAAATGCATAGAAATGATAGTATATCAGCACCTTTATTGGTATTCTCTTGTTAATTATACTTATCACCTAAAAGTCTTACTGCTGTGACATGTAATGAATCAATCTCATTCAATCAATTTGCACAGTTTAATAAATGGCATTTAATAAAATATAATGCGAAGAGCTTATGTGTGGAAGATAATAACGTTCCGTGATCATAGACGAGTAAGAGATTGAGAGATGTATTATACTTACAGCGAATCATTTCTTCAATTCTCTGAATTTCTTATGTGGGAAAATGTTACCAAGTTTTCTTAGGATTCGGAGTAACTATATTTAGCTTCATGTTAGTTACGTTAGTTTAGTTGTTGTCTGAGATGACCAAGATATTTTAAAATCTGAGAACAGACAGTAAATGAAATGATAAATAGCTATTCGCCTCCCTAAATTCCATTACATGGTGGATATAATCAGAATGGTACCAGGAAAACAATGGAGAATCTCTTAATTCTTAACGTCTCTCTCCCTAACTACAGGAAAATCCACTGGTTCTTTTATGTATTATCACCTTTGGCAGGCAGAATGGTTTCCCAAAGATGTTCACACCCTAATTTCTGTAATCTGTGAATTTGTGTAACATGTAAAAAGTGACTTTGCAGATTAATTAAGATTATGGATCTAGATTATCTGGATGGGCCTAATGTAATCATGTGAATCCTTAAAGCAGAAAACTTTCTCTGTGATCGGAGTGATGCCACAGAAAAGGCAAAGAGAGATGTGGTGGAAGGGAGATCAGAGATTCCAACGTGAGAAGGTTTGAAGTGCCACTGTTGGCTCTAAGATGTAGGTGTCCACATGCAAGGAATGGGACAGGTCTCTAGGAAATAATGGTGGCTTCCGGTTGACAGCCAGCAAGAAAATGAGTGCCTCAGTCCTGTAGTCATAGGAAATACGACCTGACAACTCCTGAATGAATTTGGATTCTTCCCCTGAGCCTCCAGTAAGGAGGCTTCCAACACTTTGATTTTAGCTTAGTGAGACACATTTCTAACCTGCAGAACTGTGAGATAACAAATGGGGTTGTTTTAAGCTGATAAGTTTATGGAATTTTATTAATACAGCAATCAAATACTAATATACCACCTCTGGAAATATTTATGACCCGTTCTTCTAGTTTACTCACTTGAGCCTAATTATTCTGTCTTACTGCATTTTACTGAAGGCACTCAGCTTCAGGTTTGTTTCTCATCCTTGGCCTCACCCCTTTTGGACTGAGGTCTCTTTTCTTATACAGTAGTTTCACTTTCTCATGTCTACCTTTGGCTCTGGATAACTCTTACAGTTCCTTCTTTGCTCCATTTGTGTAATTATATCAATCTCACAATACTTTCAAACTCAGATCATGCTCTAGGACCCAAACTAATTTTTCCTTCCCTTTCACAGGAATTTTCCTCTCTATTCTCAGAAACCTGTACTTCCCTACTGCAAATCAACATCACCACCCCTCTGTGAGGCTGATGCCCAGAACTTCACTTCTCAAGTTCAATTATTTAGAGTCTGCTTTCAGTAGGTTTAGACCATTGCGTACTTATTCTCATAACCAGCTACCCCCATTTAGGGCATTTACAGAAAAGCATTCAAGGTGGCCTTATAAAAACAAGGAATGCAAAAATGAGAGAGCTGGAAGACATATAAGTAAGTCCCCTTCTTTTTTTATTTTTTATCTTTACATGTATTTTTGTAATTGGAAACTTTTGGAGATAATGTTCCAGATTTAAATGTAGTAGCAAATAGAACAATATTTTGAGGAGGCTAAGGTGGCTATAGGGCAGGTATCTGGAGCAAGCGGATTTTTAGGCTTACAAGCATCATATATATTTCTTGGCAAATGACCTGGCTCCTATTTTATCTGGACATTTGGAACACCAGTCGATTTAGAGTCCAAAGAATATGGGAAATTGCAAAGTTGAGGCTCTTGAATAAAATGGTGATAATTTCATGTTGCAAGTGGCCTTGAAAAATCACATAAATAATCTTTTGGTTTCCAGGAACAGGAATTTTATCTAGTAAATTTGAATGTCTTTGGATTAGGTTTAGTTGCATGTATACCAGAAAAGTCCAAATAGTGGTTTATGCTACACGTAGTTCCTTCCTTATATAAAAGAAATTCAGGAATAGACAGATTAGGACTGGTATGGTGGCTTCATGATCACCAGAAACTCAAGTTACTTCTTACTTACCGCTCCTTTATCCTAGTCTGTAGCTTTCATGTTAAATATCACCTCACAGTTTAAGGAACTGCTGGAGTTCTAGGGTCATATGTGCATTTAAGTCAACAGGAAGGGTTTAGAAGTGAGGGTGGGGAGCATAAAATGCTCTTCCCAAGTCAGTTTCTTCTAAAAAGTCTTTATTGATGTTATATAAAAAACTCCACTTCAATAGTATTAGTCAGATATTATCTGACTATACTTGACTTAAAGGGAGGATGGGAAATTAATTCTTCTAGGTAGATAAAACAGAACCTGGAATAAAATCAAGGTTCTGTTTTAAGGAAGAAGAGGAGAATAGATATTGAATAACAAATAACATTTTCTGATATTTCTGCTATCTCAAAATTCAAGATTTCCACAAAGGGAGCCTTTCACCATCTCTTTAGGATACAATTTAGAGCATAATTATTCCTCACATCCGAGAACTTCTGAAAGATACAAACTGAGTTCATCTAGAGTCTAAGGAAAAAGAAGAGAAAAATGTGACCCACAGTGGACTTTTTAGCGTCTCACTTTTCTCCTGGAAACACATCTCTGAATTTCCTGGGGAAGCTATCTTTCCTCCACGTTCAGGACGCTTGGGTTTGGTTGATAGTAATTCCCTCTTACCTCCAGGAGAAGCCTGGGTTGGCTTAAGCTAACCATCACATTCCATAAGCTGGCTGTACAGATTCTTTCAGGGATGGGCACACAACCCAATCCTGCCCAGTGAGACTTAGGCCAAAGATTTCATTTGATTCTTTCTTGGTTTTTCTTCTTACCAGACCATAGATACTGTTGGCAGTGACCCTGAGACCTCAAGGGGGATCCTTTTTGAGAATGGAGTCAAACCACAGACTGATATTTTAACAGGTGGAGAAAATGAAACCAGATCTTTTGGGGGCTCTGTATGAACCTCAAAGAAACCATTTTTACTTAAGCAAATTTGGGTCAGTTTTTTTGTCCATTTACAACTGAAAGAGTTTTTGTTATCACATTAAAAAATCTGCAATTGATAACTACTATATACTAGCCACCATGCATTTCACGTTGGCTTATCTTCTTTCAATAATACCTAACAACCCAGGAAGGAACATATGAACAATGTTAATTTTAAAAAGTTGGGAACCTGAAGTGTAGGGGGAATTAATACCTTGTCCTCATAGCTTTCAAAAAGTCAAGTCCTGCTTTATGAGCACTAGTTAAGGGTTGCTGTGTGAAAAAGAAAGAACTCAGGCCCAACCACAGCTCTGACTCTATTTGGGTCTTTGTGTGTCCGTGGGAATTGGTGGCGGGGGGTGGGGTGGGGGGGGAAGGAGGTATGTGTCTTTAGGCCTCATTAACGATGGTCAGGAAAAATAACCCCCAATCACTGAAAGAAATACTAGATTGTTATTTTCCAGACATTTTTTCAAAAAGAAGCATTCTCTTTTTTTGTTGGATTGCAACATTATAGGGTTCCTCATTTCCTGTTTACCATTTTTCAGATCACCTCTGATTTGTACTATTTGTTCAGAGATTTATAAAGCTATTCTGGTATGTATATGGCTAAAACGTAGATAACCAGGTTGAACTGAGCTTAACAGGTAGCCCTTCTTCTACCTAGCCTTACCCTCTCATCAACTCCACTCCACAGTAAATTTACACTCATCCATATCCTTTCTAAATCAGCAACAGCTTTGCCATAGATTGTAAAAGGCACATAAGATTAAACATCTGCACAACTGTTTAGTCTATGTTCATGTCACAATGTAGTTTTGGGAAGCATTAGTAGGCTTGGATTATTATTTTTTAAATCTTTGACTACCTTGTATGTGACCTGCCCCCTATCCACCCAGCTATGGTTTTTCATTTCTGTGGCTCTCAGGGTAGCATGTTTATTGCATACATTCAGAGAAAAAGAAGTGACGTTTGGATTTTTTTCTTAAACAGACATCTGAAACCCACGGCAGCATTTTTAACAGCAGACACAATAGTTTTGAGAGGAAGACATTTGAGTTTTAAAAACTGGTCTTTACTGTGTATCAAAGTTCAAGGTCTTGCTCTCTACAAAGAAAGGATATACAAAAAATCAGAGTGAGCACACAGGGCAGAGGTGTAAAAGAAACTGCTGTGAGCTGAAGTTCCCAGCAGAAAATAATGGCATCCCCACCTCCCAAGTAGGTTGGGAATCTTGAGAGCAGAGGACACCTGTGCCTTGTATCCAGGAGGGCCTGAGAAATTAGCAAGATCCTAGAGTGTTCTCCATACCACAGCAGAAAATAGATAAGGATGGTGAGGTGTTTAATTAGAGAGGGTCCTGTGAGAGCCCCTAAGCCTGTTGTCCGTCTGAGATGGAAAGTACCTGCTTTACCCTTTCTTCTAGAGAAACTAACAAAGAGAGAGTGGGGAGGGAGAGCCGTATCCTTCTAAGTTAATATCCAATGGGAAGAGAAAAATCCAATGGGAGCGAGAGAAATTTTGACTAAAATTCAGTCAAATGAAAGTCCTGAATTTAACTCTCTTGCTTTGGGCTGGTTTTCTGTGGATATCCAATTACTTTGGGTTGAGGATGCATCTTCTTGAGAGAATTTGCATTTGCTTATGCCTGAGGCTCTGTGGTAACATCCATCTGGGATAACCCCTAAGTACAAACCCACATGAGGTCAGGCCTGTGGTCATAATTTCTCAGGGGATCTCCCCCTGCTTTTGTTCCTTCAACAGTTCAAGCTGAAATAGATAATGTCCCTCCTCATCTTCTTCTGGCAACAAGTGAATTTCTGTAGTCTGTTCTCTCTTTTTCTTTTTCTTTATATTGTATTTATTATTTTTCATATTTTTATTGAACTATAACTGGCACATAACATTGTATTAGTTTCAGGTGTACAACATGATGATTCAGCATTTGAAATATTGTGACGTGATCCCCACAATAAGCCTCATTAACACACCCATTACCACTCTAGTCTACTCTTGAGTTTATAGAATTTCATGAGTCCCAACTTTATTTCAAGGTTATAGTTCCACAACTCCACCTTACACAAGCCCAAGATCTTCTATGAGGCATTTAAAACTCAAGGCTGTGTTTTCACCAGCATTGGAAACGTCTTAGCTATTGCCCTGGTTTTAATACTCATCTGCAATCCTGCTTTCCTGCTTCCTCTTTACTCTGGCTCTTGGGGATTTCTCTTACTTTCCATTCAATGCAGTTAAAAAGGTGCTCGTTACAAACAAACTCACGGAAAAAGAGATCAGATTTGTGGTGACCGAGGCAGGGGTGGGGGAAAGGGGGAATTGGATGAAGGCAGTCTTCCAGTTATAAGAGAAATAAGTACTAGGAATGTATTCTGCAACATAATAAATATAATTACCACTGCTGTACATTTTATGTGAAAGTTTTTGAGAGTAAATCTTGAGTTCTCATCACAAGAAAAAAATTTTTTTTTCCTATTTCTTTAATTTTGTACCTACATGAGATGGTGGATGTTCACTAAACTTATTGTGATGATCACATCATGACGGTAAATCAAATCATTATGCTGTACACCTCAAACTTATACAGTGCTGTTTGTTAATTATATCTCAAAACTGGAAGAAAAAAAATAAACCTGTGCTCCTTAAAAAAAAAATGTTTGTTTTAGTCCGTCTCAGAACTGTTTAGCAGAAGTTTCCTCAAATATTTGGTTTGTCATATTACCTTATGTCTTTCAAAACTAGCTCACTTATATTGTCTCATTTGGGATCAGAGCTTCTATATATTCATTACAGATGAAGCACCAGGTGATGTGGAGATTGCTCATTCTCTGAGACCTGTCCCCACCCCCCCCACCCCACGAAGGAGGTGGGGCTGGAGACCTCTTCATTCCCTTTGATGATCACAACATCACTCCACTTCCTGCCTGTTAAAACCCCTGCTATCTGTTGTCCCTGTCATGGTACTCTGTTGACCTCTTGCTCACTCACACTCATTCTCTGAAGACTGTGGTACCTACTTACAACCCTCTCCTCTACCACACACAATACCATCACCCTCGTTCACTTTAACTAATGTCCCATCCGACTCGCAGGCTTTATATTGCTTTGACCTGTTATCTGCAGAGACTTCTGTCTTCATTTTTTTCTGGTTACATGGCTATACTGAAGATATTTAATCTGAAACATTAAATTCAGGCACCTGACCTTTTGACCACAATCTTCTGATTTTTACGCCCACTGTACCTTCTCCTTGATAACTCTAGATGTCCAGTCCCTGACATGTTCTACTCCTTCCTGACCTCACTTCTTTCTCTCTGGAGCTGAGATTCTGTAATTTATCATTTAATCTCATCATTTAATCTAACTTCAACATGAATGCTCCATTTTTTTTTCTTTTCTAGTCAAATAGAAAAGTCCCAACCATGAACATATTCAATTATATGCCTTCTATGAAATATCAAAGATTAAAACCTGCTAAAGAAAAGCATACAGCTTTATCAATCAGTTCTAATATAATCTAGAGACTCAGGTGTTCTCTGATTGTTCAGCCTTGTCCAGTACACCTTCTCTTTTTTTCTGGCCACCTATCTCTGCAAGGTGGCTGTTTTAAACCTTCCATGTTTTCTTCAAATCTTCAACCAAATGAATACCATTTTCTCATCCTCGTTACCAAACTAAACTTAGGTCTGCTCACCTGATGTGCAGCAAAGCCAATCTACTGACACCAAATTGTGGTGAAGGAAAATATAGCATTTATTTCAAAGCTACAAACGTGGTCACCAAGCATGGAGAACTGGCAGCTCATGCTTAAAAGACCTGAACTCCCTAACAGCTTTCGGAGAAGGGTTTTTAAAAGCAAGATAAGAGAGAGGGTGTGATCAATTCATGCTCGATTATCTGATTGGTGGTTGGTTCTGAAGTAACAGGGTGATGTTTTGGGAATCTCAGTCATCAACCTTCTGGTTCCAACCAGTCTGAGGTTATGTGCTGGTCGGGCTTTTAGTACCTGCAAAATAACTCAAGGATATGGCTCAGCATATTATCTATAGCCCTTGAGGAGTAACCAAAGGTCCTTGACTTTGTTTTATGCCTAAACTATTGTTATTTTGTCTCGTTTGACTGCTTTCCTTTGCTTCTGCATTTTCTCACTTCTCCAATTAAGTTTGCTCTTTGGAATTCTGGGAAGGCCTAGGAGGCTAAAGCTTTTCTATAAACAAGAGGTGGGGGACATGGAGGTGGAGGCTATCCCTGGGAAGGCCCTGCAGGGTTCTGCTCAGTTTCATCATCAGCAGACATGCTCATGTCATCCATCACAAGGGAAATAGACGTCATTAAGTAATACACTTCCTGTCCTTAAACTTTTAAAATAATGGGCATGGACACCCATTTGTTTTACCTCTTTATCCAGTTATATTGGAAGGAAAGCTTCTACTTTGCTCCAGGGCCAGTTCCCCCACCTCCCCCCCGAAACATGTGGCCCATCTTTTACTAATCCTCTTTAGGATACTCCTCGAGATCTCACTTTGTGGATTCTTATCTCACTGCTATACCTTCCATCTCTTCCTCATTGTTGGGTCCTTTTTCAGTAAAATCAACAACAACAAAAAGTTAACATTTTCCCTAATACCATCTAAGGGGATTTTCAGGTGTTGCTTCATTTTTTGTTTTTCCCATTGTAGTCAACCTCTCAAAAGAGAGTCGTGTATACACTTTTGGCTCTACTGTTGCACCACCATTCAATTCTTATCCCATTGTCATCTGACTTCCAACAATTATTCCACTGAAATTCTCTTGCCAAAGTTGTTAAGAAGCTTCATTTGGCTAAAATCTAGAACTCACAACTCTACAAATTAGCTCTTTGTTTGTATCCCAAATAGATAGTAAGTTCCAGAGGGCAGGAACCATATGCTCTGTGCTTGCTGTAACCCAGCAGATAGCATAGTTCCTAGCCCAAAGTAGGTGCTCAATAGATATTTTATAAATGAATATACAAAATCATTAATATGTAAAAATGAAAGAACTAAAACATCCTGAATCCTAAATCATACTGAGATATTTTCCCCCAATCTTTTACAATGCCAAATGAAATGTTTATCTTGAAAAAAAAGACATCATAAACACCCTCTCCCTCATTTTCAAAACAAATCATTACTTCCTACTTCTAGTGACTGTAACAATATTCAACCACAACCAGAAGAGCTGAGTTTATGAATTCTTAACCACACTTTTTGTCTCCTGAGCAGGATATTTCAGAATGTAGTCTTCCTTTGGCCTTGAGGTTTTCTTCTGCTAACTAGAAAGCCTTGCCCCCCAGAAGATAATTAGGGCTGGAAATATAAGCATCCTTGCACAGAGCCACAGTTTGTGAGCCACTCTGCCTGTGTCCTTCCCTCACCTTCCCTGCCAGACTCTGCCAGCATCCAGGCCCTCTGCAGTGGTGCTGCAAGATTAGGCTAATAAACCTGAATTACTGTGAAAGTTTTGCATTAAAATATAAGCATTTTTCTTAGCCTGGAGAGCCAAGCTTTCTCTGTGATATAAAAGAACCCCAAGATATAGAACAGAAAGGCCTTGTTTAATAGCCCATTCAATCTTTTCTCAGGGGTAACTGGCTGTTTACTTTCTCCCCCTAAGGTTAATGTGTTAAATTTTCTACATAAAGGTAAAAGTGGTAAAAGATGTGAAGTAAATTCAAAACAAAATAAAACATAAAGACAAAACCTAAAAAAAGGAAACAGCATAGTGAAAATCAGAAGAAAATAGAAATCAACTTTTGGTATCTCCAAAATAATTTGAGGAACAAATGTTTCCAATTAATTAATGGGGGAACCAGAATCTTAAATAAAATGCTTCTTTTAAAATTTTAATGCCAATACTTATTTAATTTGTTCTTTAGATTAAATGTCTTAGGTTAAAATTCTACTTTGTATTAAAAACATACATGTAATTTAAGTTGGTATCAATTAAGTACGAATAAATCACAGATTGAATTGAATTGCATGTCTCAGTAGACATGTAATTTTTGAGTATCATATGTTCTAGTTGGTATTAAACTTTGAGATCACTATACAATACACACACCCTCATTTTACACACAGAGTTCTTAGTTCTGGAAAGATGCATTGGTTCATTTGCTTATTTATTTATTCTACTGATATATGCCTCTTCTGTATGTTCTGCCATTAAAGAGAAGCTCACAGTCTGGTATGGGAATCACAGGGATAACCAAACACAGTGCAACCAGCACATGAAAATAGAAGTGTGTCTAAAACAATCTGGGGATATATCAGAAGTAGTTGCAAATGGACTGGCAGATTCAGAAGTATCACATGTAGGGGGATGATGACTCCAATATCAATTTGCCACTCTCCCTCCTGGTTATACCTCCGTGGTAAAAATAATAAAATATATAGACCATCCTATATTCTCTTTGCAGTTAACCTCAGTCTTGTACTACAGCTGGGCTTCTGTATGTATATGGGATCCTTTTATGTTAGGAAGCATTTAACCAGAAACCCTTCTTGACTCTGACACCATCGCGGGTCTTACTGAACCATGTCTGGTGGTATTAACATTTCTGTTACACTGAAGCAGAGACCACAAACTGGCAGCCTGTATGTGTGCTGCACATGACTTACAGACATATTTAGTTTGCCCTTATGATACTTAAAATAAAATACCTGAATTTAATGTTTTTCGATATAGCTTGCCTTTCTAGTCCACCATTCTCTACTACGTGCCACTGCTCACTATCAGTCTGCTTCATTTAGGATATTTGCCTGCCTATTTTGATTAATTTATGATCTTCGAAATAAAGGGTGAAAGAGCTAGTGTCATCTATTAGCCCAGGAGCACAGGTCAACAAGAGAAAAAAAAAAAAAGATGTTACGTAGTACTAGTTTGTTCTCCTGTGGTTCTATTTAAGCTGTTACTTTCTTTCAGGTAGTTGACTTGCAATCCATGGAAAGTTACTCATTTAACAGTTATATTAATAGGATGTAAGTGGGTACAAAGTATTTCTAACCAAAATACTTTCATTTATGGTTCTTTGTAATTATATCGTTGGAACAATGGTGGCCATTTTTATCTTGGTGAAAAATACCAGGCAAACTCGACCATTTAAAATACAGTCAAATTCAGAATTAAGAAAGAGTCTCCTTAAATATTAATGAAAATACTTACTACAAAGCTCACACACTTTAATTCCCAAGAGTTGCTTGGAGCCAGATATTGTATTCGTCATGTATTACTATATAGCAATATTACCGCAGACCTAGAGGCTTACAACAACACGCACTTATTATATCACAGTTACCGTGGGTCAGGATTCCAGGCATGGCTCAGCTGGGTCCTCTGCTTCAGTGCCTCTCACAGGGCCATGACTGGGTCTTATCTGAGGCTAGACTGGGGAAGAATCTGCTTATAAGCTTATAAGGCTATTGGCAGGATTCAATTTTTTGGGTTTTTGAGGGCTTTAGTATCTTGCTAGTTGTTGGCTGGAGGCTGCCTCAGTTCCTTGCTATTGTACCTCTCCATATGGCAGCGTGCTTCATCAAAGCCAGCAAGGAAGGAATTCATTAAAGAGATCTTGCTAGCACAATGGAAGGTACAATTTTATGTAACAAAATCACAAGGGACACCCCATCACTTTTTGCCATATTCTATTGATTAGAAACATGTCAGCCTCATCCACACTCAAGGGAAGGAGATTATCCAACGCTGTGAATACCAGGAGGAGGGAACATTTGGAGCCATCTTAGAGATTACCTACTAATGGTGATAATGATGATGAAAACAGCTAATTTTTCTTAATCACTGAATGTGTGCCAGATTCTCTTTTGGGCATTTTATATGTACTACTTCACTTGTTCCTGCACCCCCCTTGAAAAAAAAAAATACCAGGGTACTATAATTATTCTCCATAATAGTGAGGAAGCAGAGAAGTCCAAGGTTAATATTTTACCCAAAGTCACTCTCAAAAACTGGTGGAACTGGAATTCAAAACCAAGGAACCTGAATCTATACTCTATGTGTTTTTGTTAATAAAATTTCTAATGTAAGTATAACACATAGAGAAAATATACAAATCATAAGCATTTAGCTTAATGAATTATCATAAAAACACAACCGTGTAACCACCGCCTAGGTCAAAAACCAGATGATTGCCAACACTGCAGGGCCTCTCTCATATACCCTCTTAATCACTACCCCTGCACTTCACCCCAAAGGTAAACTTTATCTTCACTTCTGACACTAGTTTTGCCTGTTTTTGAACTTTACCTGTATGAATTCATATAGCAAAACACCTAGTGAATTTTAAGCAGTGGTGGCTCATAATTAAATAAATTAGCTTTACTGTGTTCAAAGTCATCATAAATATATAAGACATATTGCTTACTATTTAGAGGGAGGTTCAAGAGCTACCAGGTCTTTTGAATTCTCTGTATGAGTTTAACACATTTGGCTAGGATGAACCTTATTGTCTTTTTAGGCAAAAAAAAGAGCATAGCTGAAATATTAACAGCTTATAGCTAAATATGGTACCCATTGAAATTCCTTCTTGTCTTCATATCCATGGCATATCCCAGGAAAAGAGCTAATTTCAGGAAAGTAATAAACAATAACTTTTATAACACTTTATAAAGTGCTTTTCTGTACATGTTCTTATATATACCTCAGTGAAATTGTGAAAAATAGCTATTATTGTTCTAGTCTAGAAGTTGAGGAAATTGAGGTTCAGAGATATTTAACGTCCAAAATTTTACAATTTGTATGTTGTCAGATAAAGATTCAAGCATGTTTGGGTAGTTGGAGAACAGAAAGTAAAGAGCATCGTATAAAATTTATTAGACTTGGTCAGTAAAAATATGACGTGTTAACTCAGTGTATCGAGGGCAACATATAAAGATCAGAAAAATTATTGTTGAGCTAACAATGAGAGAACTACAAAATGACGGAAGTAAGTCAGAAAGAGAAAAACAAATATCATATATTAACGCATATATGTGGAACCTAGAAAAATGGTACAGATGAACCGGTTTGCAGGGCAGAAATTGAGACACAGAAGTAGAGAAAAAACAAATGGACACCAAGGGGGGAGAGTGGCGGGGGGCGGGTGGTAGTGGTGGGATGAACTGGGAGATTGGGATTGACATATATACACTGATGTGTATAAAATGGATGACTAATAAGAAAAAATAAACAAATTAAAAAAAAAAAATAGAGAAGCCAAGAGGATATTTGGAGCCTGAGCAAAAGAGCAGAGTCTGTCTGGTTGCCAAGGCCTTTCCTCAGCTTCAGCTCCTGTGTAAGCAGAATCAGTAAAACTCAGAAACCTAAATAGCTAGAAAATATTTTAGAGCAAGTAGATAATAGTTCCTACCCCTTCTTCTTCTTCTTCTTCTTCTTCTTCTTCTTCTTTTTTGCTTGTTTCACTCCTCCATTTGACAATTATTTTATTAAAAGCTTATGTTGTATCGAGCACTATTCTGGATGATGGGGATAAAGCAATGAACAAAACTGACAAAATACCTGCCTTTATGCTGCACACATCCAATGAGAGAAGGCAGACAATAAATACAATAATTAAACAGTCTGTAAGAAGTTAGTATGTACTATGAGGGCAAAAGTAGAACAGGGGAATGTGTGACTCAGTGATGCAGCTGGTGATGTAGTTAAACTAGCCTGCACAGAGAAGATTAACTCTTGAAGGAGGGGAGTCATTTGTCTATCTGGGGGAGAATGTTTCAGGCTAAGTCGCCATGCCCCTGATGTGGAAGCATGCCTGTGTGTTCAAAGAAGGGCAAGGAAAGCAAAGTGGTTGGAGCAGAGAGAAGGAGGCTATAACGAATAGCATAGAAGCTCAAAGATGCCATTGGGAAGCCAATTCTGTTGAGATACACCCATTTGGGAGCGAACGGCGAGCCATAGGCAGCTTTTGAGAAGATAAGTAGCATGATTTCACTGATAACCCAACAATATCCTACTGGTTGCTGTTTTGAGAATTGACTAGGGAAGTAAGGACAGAAAAGGGAAGACCAATTAGAAAGCTTTAGCAATAATCTTCACAAGAGGGGACTGTGTCTTGGATGAGGATGGTTGCAATAAAATTTATGCGAAATGGTCAGATTTTAGATAAGTTTGTGATGGGAGAGCAATACGATGGATTTTTGGACTACTATTTCTTGAAACATTGACATTCTATTTTTCATGAAAGCACGTATGTACATATTTGTGAAGGCTGGTTGTACAGTTTATTTCAATTACTGTGTCAAATGGTAATAGGTAATCTGTGAAGAACTTGTTAGGTGTGCATTGGAGTTATGCAGAGCTAAGTGGAGGGCTTGTTGAGAGAGATTGCTGAGGCTCCACTGTGCTATGAGTAAGGGCATGAAGCCATCAGTGTGTAGTAATTCTATTTTCTGATGGCTATAGGTAGTATGTTTATAAAAGCCAGAAAGAGAAGCATATGAGAGCAGTCAGTAGATAAAATGGATTATGGATTATGAGGCTGAAAGCTGTATGCCTACCTGCAAACTGTTCATAAATATTATGTCAGTTTCATAATTCTTAAATATGATTATATTGCTCAGGATGACTATAAACAAAACTACTGAAAAAGATACGTTGAATTACACTTTGCAGGCACCAGTGCTATGGAATAGTAAAGAACAATAATAGAAATAGCATAACCATGCTCTTTTCCTAAAGGAACACCCCTTCCATTTTGTATATTAGGGAAAAAAATTAACAAGAGAGTCTTACAAAAACCTTCACTCATTCTTCTTCCAGATTATCATGAGAATGAGGCTGAAAATGAGAATATGCTCTTGTGATCCCTCTGCATGTGACGGTTTTGTGGCAGCCTCCAAATCACTTTTCCTTTTCCTTTTCCTTTTCCTTTTCCTTAGCTGCCAGCTTGGGAGCAGAGAATTCTAGAGTTTAAATGGATTTTAGAAATTAAATAAATTTACTTAACCTCTCTAAGTCTTTTCCTTTGGAATATGGTAAAAACAGTAGTTCAGAGCTGTGAAGATAATATGGGATATTGTCTGTAATGAGATAGGAGGTATTCATTGTACATACTCAGTTTGGACATAATAGTCTCACACTACTATCTACCAGGGAAAAATTGGGGGCTGAGAGGGGAAGTGATATGCACAAGTTTTCACAGCTAGGATGGTGATTTTTTTGCTTCCAGACTGGTCCACTGTAATAGGAGACTGTGATGGTAATTTTACATGTCAACTGACTGGACCACAATGTACCCAGACATTTGGTCAGATATTATTCTGGATGAGCCTGCCTGTAACAGTGTGTTTCTGGATGAGATTAACATTTGTAAAATTTTATTTCTTTATTTAAGTATAATTGATTTACAATATTCTGTTAGTTTCAGGTATACAGCAAAGTGATTCAGTTTTATATATATATATATATTCTTTTTCAGATTCTTTTCCCTAATAGGTTATTACAAAATATTGAGTATAGTTCCCTGTGGTATACAGTAGACCATTATTGGTTACCTATTTTATATATAGTAGTGTGAGTATGTTAATCCCAAACTCCTAATTTGTCCCTCCCCCACCCTTTTCCCCTTCAGTAATCATGTTTGTTTTCTATGTCTGTGGGTCTATTTCCATTTTATATATATGTTCATTTGTATTATTTTTGAGATGAACATTTGAACTGGTAGACTGAGTAAAGCAGATTGCACACCCTAATGTGGGTGGGCTTTATCCAATCAGTTGAAGACCCAGATAGAACAAAACATGACCCTCCCATGAGTAGGAGGGAACTCGTCCTGCCTGATTGCCTTGAGCCAGATATGAGTTTTTCCCTGTCTCTGGCACAAACTGAAACATTGGCTCTTCCTGGGTGTTGAGCCTGCTGATATTCTGACTGGAACTACACCATGATCTGCCTTGGTTCTACAACTTGCTGATGGCAGATTTGGAGATTTGTCATCCTCCATAATTGTCTGAGCCAATTCCTTATAATCTCTAGATAGATAGATAGGTAGACAGATAGACAGACAGATAAAGATAGTCCTAGTCCTAGTCATCTATCTTTCTATCTATTGAGATGTATGTATACATACACACATATACATCCTATTGATTCTGTTTCTCTAGAGAGCACTGCTTAACACAGAGACCTCTGCTCTTGGCACAGAAAATGCAGATTTTACTATTGACCAGAAAATGCAAAAAAAAAAAGATCTGCTTCCATCGTGTGTGCGTGGCAAGTGTTTCAAAGGGTAGCTAATTCTGTGAATGAAATTAGAATTCTGGTTTAACTGTGCATGTTGGAAAAGAAAATTGATTGTATTTTTTAAGAGTTTGGAAAGAGAAGCAAGTCAATGCTCCATGAAAAACAAAGAAATTTGACTCAATAAACTTGAAGTCCAATTTCACTGTTTTGTACACCATTACACATGTGATGTACCTCAGCTAAGGCCAAGTGGATGGCAAAAGAAGAAAAGAAGCAGAGGAAGGACCATGAGGAAATCAAATGACTGACATTAGTGAAGCTACAGTCAAGACCAATGTTGTATTGAAGTCTGTCCTTGTCATCTGACAGCCACCAAGAAGTGGCTACTCTAAGTCCATAGGGAGGCAACTTGAAGATATTAGCATCCATGGCTGCAGGGCAAAAATTGAATGACTCCAAAGATACTGGGTGAGTCATCCTGAGACCCAATAGGAGAATGGAAGGGTTTATCCTTCCAAGGGTAAGATGAGGTCTTAGTCCTATTGATTTCTCTGGCGGACACTGACATGGATTTTTTTTGTTGTTGCTGTATTTTCAGTATGAAAAAATCATACTTTATACAAACAACTCTAGGAACAAATGATAAACCATTAATTAAGCCAAAGTAAAATGCCTTCCTTTTTTGGGACTGGATAGCTTCATTACACTGATAGTTAGTTGGTAATACCATTTGGAATCTGAAGAAGATAAATCACATTAGAAGAAATATATTTCCAAAGTTAATGATTTAAAGTTACAAGTTTGCAGCTGCAGCAACATCCAGAGATCAGAATAATACAATGATCCAAACATCAGTTTCCAAAGCAATAGAGATCAGAAAAATAATTTATACTTTGAAACATTAGTACTAATTTAGTTCATATATTTTATCTATTGTTGACTTCTCAGGCAATATTAGCATCCCGTTCTCTCTTGCTGGCAGTTTTATTTGCAAAACCTTATGAGTTGTGATAGAAAGTTCTTCTGTTGAACGTTACACATGCACAAGTGGGCTTGAGTACGCACAACACACTCAGTTGTGGGTGCAGCCCAGTAACAAGGAAGAGCACAGTTTTGTCAGAGGGAAGAGGGCTGTGTCTCTCAGCCATCTCAGCCCGTCTCTTGCCTTTTACTCTTAGTGCTTTGGGCCAACCCGACTTCATCTTTTAAATTTCCTATTGACAGGCTAATAATTGAGTCAATCTGCTTGACTCTCTAGAAGAGTGTCCTGATCACTCTCTGACTCTCTTCCTCTCCCAGGCCACAAGATTCTCCTCTCTAGGGCTCCTGTATTGTAACCATATTGACCTGTTGGCTTCTATTTGGGGTGCTCCTATTGGCTCTGGAAGCCGGGTTTTGAAATGCTGTATGTTTAGGGCCATGGCTAGTACATAGTGGGACCATGATAAACAATTAGAGAAAGGTTGTAGATAATGCATACCTTTCAGTCAGACTATATTTACTTTCCATAGGTAGTCAAAGGGAGGAAAACAGGTGAGGTGAGATGGATTGGCAAAGGAAGTTGGAAAACAAAAAGGAAGGCAGAGAGGATTTCTTAGTCAAACTAGTTAGCTGGAGGCGTGGATTTTAATTCTCAGCTAATAGGGACCGTGACAGACTGGAAAAAGAACTTATTTCTATTAAGTTGCACAGGGGATTTCTCACTGAGAAAGAGAAATAGAGGACAATTTAAAAAAAATAACAGGAGGCTGGCTGAGGAAACCCTGAAAATAAAAATTTTTAAGTTTCTAATTTCTATTTTAACATATTTTTAGGAGATGAAATAAGAGTTCTCTAAAGGTTAAGAAAACGTTTTTCTCTATTTCATCTTTTAGTCATGTATTCTCTATTTAAAACAGGGGAACGAACTCTGTATTATGTAAGTCGTATGAAAGAATCAAGAGACTACCTATGCAGTATGCAGCTAAATGCTTGATTATTACAGGATGGATTATAATTTGAATTATATGTTTTATTCTATGAGGAAAAGCTCTTCCTATCAACAAAAATTCTGTATGGGTTATTGAACATGTATCATACTACACATTGCAGATTGGTTATTTGCTGAAAGTGACTACAGAGTATTATTTGAGAATTAAATATGCACCTGAATGAATAGGGAGCAAGGAAACACTGAAATTAATTATGGGTTAACCTGACTCCTGTCTAAAAATGGATGAAAATAAATGAGGAGAGACATAATATTTATGAAGTATCTACTCTGGACAAGATAATATGTGTTTCTGGTCTGTTTATCCTACAGACTGTCAGATAAAGTAGGCAATATTACCCACATTTTACAGATGAAATCCAGATAAGACCACAGAGTATTAGTAGTAAAGCAAACATTTGACTCAAGTCCATCCACAGTAATAACTCAGAAATATATAAGAAGATGAGACAAGAGAATGAGTTGGAGGCTATGTTACTAGGATCAGAGAGGATTTCAGGGAAATGCATGTGTCAGTATTGGCCTGTGAATAGTTGTCTAAGAAGAAATCAGTCTGGAACTCATATCTGAGTAGAGGGCAAACACTAGGAGGTGAGGGGGGGCAGGGGTATTATAAATCCTTCATGACCAGAAAAGCTGGTTATATAAAGAGGGTGGAAATGCAATCGGCAGATTACTCAGCTGGTGGGGAAGAGTAATAACTGGGCCAAAAGATCATATAAATAGAAATCTTTAAATAAAACTGATCAGAATTCTGGTGAGTGGAATCATGGTCCCCCAAAGATGTTCATGTCCTGCTGCTTGGCACCAGCAAGGAGTTTTACCTTAAATGGCAAAATGAACTGGGTAGACGTGATTACATTAAGATCAGTCAAGATTAAATGATCTTTTTTATTTAAATTGAAGTATAGTTAATTTACAATATTTCAGATGTACAGCAAACTGATTCAGTTAAACGTACATATATTGATCTATGCTTCTATTCCTAATTGTTACAATGAATTCTTCAACATTTTTTCTTAACTGCCAGAATATGCCTATGTAATCCACTTTATATTCCAAAATATAATCTAATATTCACTTTCACAGTTAGGGTTTTGAGGTTAATATTACTTGGCAGTCTTTTCCAACCCTGATGGCAGATTAGAGTCACCTGGAAGCTTTTGAAAATATAATGCTGGTCCCCACCACTGACTAATTAAATCAGAATCTTAATGGGTGAATCTCGACATCTAATCTTTTTAAAATTTCCCCACGTGATTTTAATGTAAAGTCAGGGCTAAGAATCAGCACTTTGTAGTATTCTATTTTCTGAAGAAATTGTGTTACATTGAAACCAAGTTATGTCTTGACTATGGCTTTTTGTAGTTCATCCCGTTTTTCCATAATCATGGTTAATTAGGTGAAAAAAAAATGAGATGCTCAGCTCTCTTTTGTCATTTTAAAGTAAAGAAAATTTTTTTTCTAGAGGCATATGGGGCAGGGGAAATCACAGGAGAATAATAGAGTGGTTGGAGTTGAGTTTTAAGTTGGTCCCTAAGACCCGAGATTATACAAGGCAATTTCTTCATGGCAAACCCAGTGGAGGCCAAAGCCCACTCCCAACAGGAAACTATTTTTGATGGTCTCCTAAGATTTATGATTTTATTTTAGAACTCTGTGATTTCTCCTCATGGAGGAAAAAAATCTGTTCCCTTTGGCATACTGGTAGAAGAGACTGGGGTCATTTCTTACCCTGCATTGCATCTCTTGCGTGTATGCAGCCACAAGATGCTTTGAGAATATTAAATACTTACCTTCTACAAAAGATTAAAAAATAAATGTTATGATTGCCACTTTAGTCAAAGAAACACAAACCATAGCAGTATGTAAAGCTTTATGTTCCAGATGGTGATGAATCACTGATGGAGCCCCTAGGGTCTAATTGCACAACTTTCCTAGATACCTATAAAGCATCAATTATGCAAAACAAGCACTTTCTCTTAATTGTTTCCCTGAGGAATTTTAATATAAATAGAAGAATATTATAAAACAAGTATTGCTTTGAATCTGAAAGCTCTTTAGTTATAGCTAATAAAGATATATATTGACTGTCTGTTTGGAATACTGTTATAGGAATAGTCAGTAAAAATGAAAATTCTGTAACCTTAGGTTTCTGTATTGTAATATTGAAAAATAAATGTATTAGTAATTGTGGTGTTTACATAGGTTATGTAATTTAGGAAAATTTTTGATGCTTTATAAGCTCTGCATATATATTTGATTTCATACAATGTTAGAAAAATATAATTCATACTTGTATCAAAAGCTGTTATGATACTTTCTTCTGTATCTCCTAGAGTCTCCCTGCCAAGGTATCATTATGAAACATTTTAACTTTGTTGACAGAGATGAGGAAAAGCACCATGATTGGAATGAAAGGACCAATAAAATGTATATACCATCCAAAATCTACACTGATTTCTTACTGATCTCTCCTATTATAGTAAAGGAAGTACATCTATCATTTAAGTTCAATAGGCCAGTGACTTCCCAGTTATTTATTAAGTGCACAGAGGTCGGAGTCTTCTCAGGATGACAGGGGTTGTGAAAGTTTTCATTAGGCAGCTCCTCGAACTTCCTCAAGTTGCAAACACACCTGCACATCACCTGCTTCTCCTAGGGCTCTAAAGCCTCCTAAGACAAGCACAGAGCCCCACGTCATTTCATCTCTGGAGGACACTAGCGAGGCCAGAAGTACAGAGACAGCACAGAGCCTCAGCTGCCTTCCCTGAAGTTTGCCAGAGCCACCAATCTGTAATCTTTTTTAAAATAATATTTATTTATTTATTTATTTATTTATTTTTGACTGTGTTGGGTCTTCGTTGCGGTGCACGGGCTTCTCATTGCAGTGGCTTCTCGTTGCAGAGCACGGGCTCTAGGCACGCAGACTTCAGTAGTTGTGGCACGTGGGCTCAGTAGTTGTGACGCACGGGCTTAGTTGCTCCGTGGCATGTGGGATCTTCCCGAACCAGGGATCGAACCCCGTGTTCCCTGCATTGGCAGGTGGATTCCTAACCACTGGTCACCCGGGAAGTCCCCCACCAATCTGTAATCCTGAAGCAGTTGCTCTTCTAGCCTAATCCACATTGAAGTCCCCTTTCAGCCCATAGGGCATCTCAGTGAAAAGATGAGATTTAGTAGCTGTTGGGTCAAATGAAATATTTTTGGTTTGACTGTATTACAGACATTCTTCTCTACACTTATTTTTTTATTCCACTCTCATTGCTGTCCTTCTCTCCCCCAAACAGTTTACCAGGATGGAGCTGAAGCTGGCGTTCTGGAATCAAGGAGAACGGGAAGTGCAGGCAGTGTCATGTGAGTTCTGAGGCTTCAGTTTCTGAGGATAAGCCTCTTGGGCAGGGGAAGGGCATCTCGAGAAAGGGGGGACTGAGACTTTAGGAAGCATATGGGAAAGAGAAGCAGTGTCTTATTCTGCAACCTACTCACATAACCTTTCCCATGAATAAGGCCTATTAAACTGACTGGATCTTGAAAAGGCTCCATT
The DNA here is from genome assembly GCF_028564815.1 of Eubalaena glacialis. Classification (NCBI taxonomy): domain Eukaryota; kingdom Metazoa; phylum Chordata; class Mammalia; order Artiodactyla; family Balaenidae; genus Eubalaena; species Eubalaena glacialis. The sequence goes on along the minus strand of NC_083722.1, from coordinate 28,480,105 downwards.
CACTCTTTCTTTTATGGCTTCCTTACAGAACAAATACCACACAGAAACCAACAAAATGCTGTGTTGGTTATTACCTTTAAAGGCCATTCTAAGAAGAGTACCATATTATTCAAGACTAAAGCGACATATTCACCTTAAGGCTCCAGGGAAATGTCAGGCACAATCGGGACCACAGAATATGGGTACTGTCTGTATTATCTTTGCAACTTTTCTCTTAACTCTGCGATAAAAAGTGTATGAAAAATAAAAATGATCAAGGACCGGCAAATGAAAAGTCATTTTCTACTTTTGGTGCAAGAATTTAGAAGTGGTAGTTATGGCATGGGGGAGACAGCAGTGTTTACTTGAAGTCACTGTAACCTTTAGGAACTTAATGCCAAGGGAGATGATATTAAATTCTTATGCAAGTGAGATTTCATTTTTAAGATTCATAGATTTTTTTTTAACTTTTTTAAAAAATTTATTTATTAATTTATTAATTTATTTTTGGCAGTGTTGGATCTTCGTTTCTGTGCGAGGGCTTTCTCTAGTTGCGGCGAGTGGGGGCCACTCTTCATCGCGGTGCGCGGGCCTCTCACTATCGCGGCCTCTCTTGTTGTGGAGCACGGGCTTCAGACACGCGGGCTCAGTAGTTGTGGCTCACGGGCCCAGTTGCTCCGCGGCATGTGGGATCTTCCCAGACCAGGGCTCGAACCCGTGTCCCCTGCATTGGCAGGCAGATTCTCAACCACTGCACCACCAGGGAAGCCCCTAGATTTTTAAAAAATATTGGAGACCTTTAAAATTAGTCTTTATGTCAGTATGATTATCCGTTTATTTACTTTCTCCTACTGCGGCCATCTGTGTACAATATTGGGGAATGAATGGGATGAATATTTTTTCTCCTCTGTTAGCTTCTTTTTCTTTCCCCTGGACAAGCTTCTTATTCCATGGAGTTTTCCACCAACCCCCACCAAAATTTATCCAGCTACTCATTCCCACTAAAATGGGAAATATAATTGATAACATTTCTACACTGAAAGTTTTGCCTTTCCAGTAGGACTTATAGTCTACTGTTATTATTCATGTAGTGTATTAAACACGCATGCCCTTCTGAGCGCTTCTACACTTATTTTTATAGATGCCACTGATCTTCCGTAGTGTTTCATTCATGGACATTGCAAATAATCCAAGACACATTGTAGTTTTTATTTCTGATAGAAAGTGAGACTATATCTTATAAAGTTATACTTTTGCGGTTTACAAAATTGGGAAATGGAATTTTATTCAAAAAAGAATCAAAGGGAAAGGAGTTTTTGCAAATGATAATGATTTTGCAGTTAAGACAAAATGGAATAGAGATCTATAAATTGCCATTTTATTATGATGAAAGGTTAATGGTTCCCATTTGACAGATGACAACCTATGAAACAGAGTATGTGACTCATGAGGGAAGTTATTAATTGAGGTCTCATAATAATGTAGGGTACCTTGACTATTATAATGTTAGTACCTCATTTCTTGAGCTCTTACTATGTGGCAGGTGCTGTACTAATACTAGGATCACCATAAAAATCTTAGGGTGAAAGTAATATTAACTCTGTGTTACAGAATAAGAACCTTATACTTAAACTATTATAGAAATTAACAAGTGGCAGAGCCAGGGTTCAATTCCAGGTCTGTCAGTCCCAGAACTCCCAGAACTTGTTTTCTTACCGAGTTTCTTGTCCTGGATTGAAAATTTTGAAAATGTACAGGAAACAAACGTTTTTTTAATTGAAGTATAGTTGATTTACAACGTTGTGTTAATTTTTGCTCTACAGCGAAGTGATTCAGTTATACATATATATTTACACACATTCTTTTTCATATTCTTTTCCATTATGGTTTACCACAGGATATTGAATACAGTTCCCTGTGCTACACAGTAGGACCTTGTTGCTTATCTATTTTATATATAATACTTTGCATCTGCTAACCCCAACCTCCCACTCCATCCCTCCCACACCAGCCTCCTTGGCAACCACAAGTCTGTTCTCTATGTCTGTGAGTCTAAGAAACAATATTTTTTGACACACAGGAGCTTACAATATGAATCCTAAGAGTCTGCAAATTTCATAATAAAGTGTCTATAGACGATTTATAAATTGTCACACTGAGATGGTATGCAGTTATAAATTTATTGCTTTCTACTCCAAAATCACCTTCATTTCCTGCTTTACCCTCCTGAGTGGAAGGAGCTCCTTTAAGCGTGCTGCATCCAGTGCAATGTTGAGCTTCCTCAGTAGAAGGCACTGGAGGGAAATTGCTGGAGGAGAGGGCTTCTCTTGGTGTTTTTAGAGGCTGCACCGTTGGTCACTGATGTGGATGAGAGGACATCCTGTGATGCTCTGCCCCAGGCAGGCTCAAAAGAGAGAATGGATGGTCTCCTGGTGAACTTACAGACCTGGGCTGGCTAGGGATAACCCTCCCACAAGCCTCCTGCCCACAGCTGTGCTCTGACTCCCTCTGCGTGCTGGTTTGCCTACTCACAGGTTGTGGATCATCTGTGTCACATCTCTTTCTGTTTGTCAGTTGACTGAGTACCATCTGTAACCTGGATGACCCAGTGATGTTCTCTGCCCTACAGTGGGTTGTTCTCCAATGAGGTCTGAACCCTCCCTCGGGGAGGGGGCCCACTTTTCAAGTTGCTTCTTTCTTGGTTACTCTTTCTCAGCAGTAAGTATTTGTTAGAGGTTTCTTTACATCTTCTAGTTACTCTTATCATGGCTTAATTTTTCATATTAAACTTTTCCTGTTTAGATGGCTATGTGGTTTGTCTCTTAGATGGTAAACAGGAAGCAGATAATGTGGGTTAGCAAATGATAATGATTCCACAATTCCCAGTATTTCTCACACTCTACCCCATGCTACTGTGGAAATATAAATGCCCTTAAATTTGTTTTCTTTTTATTTAGAAAATTATAGTGAGATTTCACTTTTTCCTAAAATTTCAGTAGAACAGTTTCAAAAAGAAACAAGTTCTAGTAGAAGATTAGTGGGTAAAAACTGGGCATCTTACTTCTGTTGTTGTTTTAGCATGCCTACGGTGTTTTCCTCTGGGACATTAAACTGATCATCACTCACATTATTAACAAGATTAATTTGCCTCACTCAGTTACATCTTATTCCCTAAATACCATGTCCCTTACTTAACATTCATCTTTGACATTTCTTAATTCCTTCAGTGCTCCTGCTAATACTCAAACTTATCATGTCCTCTTTTCTAGTTTTACACATTATCGCTCCACTCTTTCTGTTTATACAATAACTAGTCAAAGGGATTTATTAGTAGTGCAATCTACTTTTTTCTCGGTATATTTATATCACCTATCTATATCTCTATATACCTATCTCTATCCATCTATCTATCTATATATCTAAAAAAATGAATTTGAAGCAAAATGATCGATCCTGTTTGAATTTTAACTCAGGTAGAGATTGGAAAGAAATTCTGACAGGTAGGGCATTCAAAGATTAAGACTTGCTAGGATGACAAAACTTGTATTTTAAAATATATGAACAGTTACAAATCTCATAGCCTAATAGACAGATGGTGTTTGTGGGTGTGTCATATTTTTTGGAACTTTTGACATTATCAGTGAGTGACATTAAGGGAGAAAAGGAATCAAATCTTGAATTTACCACTTATTAACTTTAGGATCATTGTAATATATCTTACCTTGCCTAAGCCTCAGTTTCCTTATCAATGTAATGGGGATATACTAATATCATTTGTTTGACTGTGTTTAGTATTAGCGAGGTAAAGCACTTTAATTCCCTGGCACAGTGGCCTGCTCCATACACCTCCTAGGCTGCAGCTCCTTCTGCCATGATTTATCAGTCTGTACTCCAACATCAGTTTTCACTTCTTCCGAAAAGATGCTGAAATCTCTTATCTGCTAATACCTAGCTCCTATTCGTTTCTGTTGTTGTTGAATATTTGTCCCGTTTTATTCTTTTATTGTCATTTTAAATGGACTCTCAGGAGGAATAGATGATAAGTGTGTATTTCAGTCTTCCTTTTTGGACGATAAGCTGCTCCAAATAATTTTAATGTAATTGTACAGGTTACTTTAACCTTTGCTAGATCTGTGAATGGTGTACATCTAATACTCATAGGGGCCCCATAAACTGGGTGTTATTATTCTCATTCGTAGTTAAAACTGGGTCTTTAGGTGGTTAAATAATTTGATTATTCAACTGATCTAATGCATTCAAGAATGAAGATTCAAGCCCATGTCTTTAATTGTACAAAGTCTATGCTGTTTTTATCCTCTCAAACACAGGTTACATCAGTAGCCTAATTGAAATGCAAGATTATTTCAGCAATTAGCCATAGCAATAAAATACGTTCCCAAAAATACTACTGCATTTTTTGTATTTGTCATGAAAGAACACCTGTAAACATATAAATAACTTGCACAGTAATGTGAGGCTTTTTGTTTATTGCAGATCACCAATGAGTTTCCCACTACTAATCTAAGGGTCAATTTTTAGTCCTCATTTTTCTGGCCTAAAAGCAACCTTTGACACATTTGAGTGTTCCTTCCGTCAGAAATACCTTTGTTACTTGGGTTCTAAATGGCCACATTCTCTTCATTTTCTTCCTATCTTGCGGACACTTGGCCTCAGTCTCTGTTAGGATTGGAGACCCTCAGGACTCAGTCTTCAGACTACTTCTCTTCTGTTTGCAGTTATATATAGTCCCTTTGGGGACTCATTTAATCTGCATAAAGTTCATCTCTTGCTGATGAGTTACAAATTATTTCACCAGCCTGGTGAAATTCTCTCCTGAATCCATACTTCTTTATCCAACTGCCTACATGATGACATCTCCACCTGTTTCTAATAGAAAGTCTGGAGACATCTAGACATCTCAAACTTAATGTGTTTAAAACCAACTCTTGTAATCTTATTCCCTGATGCTGTTTTACTGATAATTTCCTGTATCAGTTACTAGCAACTCCACCCTCCAGTAGCTCAAACCAAAAGCTTTCCTTTCTTTTGCCCACATGCTAATTTCTCTTCATTATCAGTTAACTCTACCTTTAAAATATATCCAGAACCATCAACTAATCACCATCCCCATCATTCCTACCCTGGTTCCAAGCACCATCATCTCTGGCACTAATTATTGTAACAGATTCTCAGCTGGTCTCCCTAATCCCGCCCTTGTCTCCATAGAGTCTATTTTCAAACCATCCCATTAAAATGTATGTCAGATTATGTCACATCCCTCCTCAAAAATCTCTAATGGCATCCCATTTCTTTCAGAGTAAATGTGAAATCCCAATAATGGTATTGCACCTTGACATAATTTACTGCAGTTCTTTTACTGCTCACCCTGCTCTACTTCACTGCTTCTTGAGCTTACCAGGAACACGCCAGTCTTGGAGCTTTGCAATTCTGTTCTCTGCTTGGGATATCTTTCCTCCAGAAATCCACAGGACTTGCTGCCTCTGCTCCTTCAAATCTTTGCTCGTATATCACCTTCTTTTTTTTTTTTTTTAATATTTATTTATTTATTTATTTGCTTGTGCCAGGTTTTAGTTGCAGCAGGTGGGCTCCTTAGTTGCGGCTTGCAGGCTCCACAGTTGTGGCATGTGAACCCTTAGCTGTGACAAGCGTGTGGGATCTAGTTCCCTGACCGGGGATTGCACCCGGGTCCCCTGCATTAGGAGCGTGGCGTCTCATCAACTGCACCACCAGGGAAGTCCCTCACATATCACCTTCTCATAAGCCCTACCCAGGCCGTCCATCTCATTTACAACTGCAGTCTCTCCCACAGCTCTTTCAAATTCCCTTATGTTTTTCTTTTAATATTTACCACCTCCTATTGAACTATATAATTACATTATTTTTTGTGTTTTTGGTCTCTCTTGCCCCTTCCCCTCTTTGCCCAGTAAATACATTCTCAGTGCTTAGAATTTCACCTGTTTTTATAGAGATTCAATCAATTAAAAAAAATTGTTCAGTGAATGAATAAACATCATGGTGGGACTCCAGATTTTTGACACAGTTATTGATCAGGGCCTATTACAAGAAAACTTGCAGTACAGTGACTTGAAATATCTTCTTTTTTTCAGGCAAGACCATCCCTAAAACACTAAGGATCGATCCCACTAACTTTTTCCTTAAAATCATTCTCAAATATTTGACAGTGCTAAATATTCCAGTCCCTATGAGGGTGAAGATTCAAGAAAGACCCTCTGCTAAATATGTTAAAATAATTTACAAAAAGATGAAGTTGGAAATGTGAAAGACAAGGAGTAAAATAATAGAACAACCATATTTGCTGGCTTACATTTGTGGAAAAATACTAGACATGACCATTTTTTCCCCTTTCACCTCACACAAAAAAGCTAAAGCCTTGAGAACATCAAAAAAAACCCTCCAAAATAGGTCAACAAGTTCATTGCCCTTCAAGACCATTCTTTAGCTAATGCTCCAGCCTTTAGAACTGGCTGTTGCATTTGCCACTTTAAGAAACACTAACATCTGCCTTAGTACTGTTCTCCCCGACTCCAGCAGGTGAGCAGGCTTCCTAACAGCAAGCCTTGCTCTAATGAACAGAAGTTATAGTCCCATGTGTACATATAGCTGATTCACTTTGTTATACAGCAGAAACTAACACACCATTGTAAAGCAATTATACTCCAATAAAGATGTTAAAAAAAAAAGTTATATTCCCCAAGATATTCATTTGGCAGGGTTATTGGGCTGTTCTCAGCAATTCTCCAAACTTGCATTTCACACTTCTTTAGTTCCGAAGAGGAAAAAGGAAAAACAACTTCAATGTTTTGCAAAAGCGAAACAGAAAATGTCAGAGCATTAAGTGGCTACAAAATGAATTTCTAAGAGCTCTCTTGCCATCTTGCTGGGACAAATCATCCAAGATGATAGCCATTTTGAATTCTGTGCATGGTTAAGTACTTTCAGCTTACTGTAAGGTTTAGGCTACTTTAAAAAGTGCCCCTATTTGGGGCTTATTGTTGGTTCAGAGCTATTTTGGAGAACCTGGTTTGGCTTGGATGAACTCTGAGAGTTTGATTCAAATGGAGACTAGGTGTCTTCCTGATTCTGCTTGATATATTTTAGGTGAATAATTTACATAGGTCTTTAAAACTACTGCTTCATTTAAACTTACATTTCTTCCATAGTTCTTTGGAAAATGTTGAGAAATAGTGATATTAATTTTTTGTTTTCTTTGTGAAAACATTTTAAGTTATTAAAACAGTTGCCAAAATTAGTCTGTATTTCTTAGTTCAATGGGTAGGTAAAGCTACAAGTGAAAAGGAAAGGAGGGGTGAAGAAGTTACTTCTATGGAAGCAAAAAAAAAAACATGAGTAACCTAAGCCTCATTACGAAAGTCTGATAGTTAAGAAAGAGGGACAGAGACGTTTAGGCGTCAAGGAGAGCATTAACCAAGACAGAGAAACATAAAACAGCATAAGGTACAGGCATACCTTATTTTATTGCGCTTTACATCACTATTGTGCTTTGCAGATACTGTGGGGTTTTTTTTTACAAATAGAAGGTTTATGGCAACTGTGCATTGAACAACCCTACTGGGGCCATTTTTTCTAATAGCATTTGCTCATTTCATATCTCTGTGTCACATTTTGGTAAATCTTGAAATATTTCAAGCTTTTTTATTATTGTATTTGTTATGGTAATGTGCAATCAGTGTTCTTCGATGTTACCATTGTAACTGTTTTGGGGCATCACAAACCATGCCCATATAAGACAGTGAACTTGATCGGTAAATGCTGTGTGTGTTCTGACTGCTCTACCGATGGGCCATTTCCCCATCTCTCTCACTCTCCTTGGGCCTTCCTATTCCCTGAAACAGAACAATATTGAAATTAGGCCTATGAATAAGCCTACAATGGCCTCTGAGTGTTCAAGTGAAAGGAATAGTTGCACATCTCTCACTTTAGAAGTCCATGAACTATTCTGTGTACTTCTTTCACACAGTTCTTTCCCAACTTTGGGTAGTTACTTTTTGTTCATGGTCAATCAGCACTCAGACAAAAATGCAAGAGGAGTCCCCTGCAGATTTCTGGAACTCTTTCTTTTTTCTTTCTTTTTTTTAACATCTTTATTGGAGTATAATTGCTTTACAATGGTGTGTTATTTTCTGCCTGGAACTCTTTATGTATGCAGTTATCTCTCTCTCTCTCTCTTTTTAATTTTTGGTACAAATTCTAGCTTCTGATCTCTGTCTCCTCAATTTAATGAGATTGCGAAGCTCTGTTTGTGTTTCCTCTGCCTGTGCTGTAGTCTTGAAAATTGCTTCAGGGAAGTATGCTGGTGAGTTTATAGGATCCACCTTATTTCTCTACTCCCAGTAGAGAACTCACATCCTAACTGCTCACTATTCAGTGAATGAACAGAGTGGATTCATACATTGTCCAAGTTTTTTAGTTGTTTAAGATGGGAGGGCAAATCCAGTCCCTGTTACTCCATTTTGAACAGAAGCAGCAATATACCAAAATGATATTTTTATCTGCTATCTGCCTGATCCTTTTGCCTAATGTCTCCAATTTTCAGAAATAGGTGGGGAATATGGGTGCTATTTATTTGGTCTCATTTCAAAGAACTCAATGATGTCCCTCAGATTTAGAAAAACAAACTTTAGGTATTTTTAGAAAATAAAATTTTCATCATAAAGTTAGTTAAAAATAAGAAAATAAGTCACACAGTGCTATTTCAAAATTTGTGAGTGCTGAAACTTAAACAGAGCGAAGATACATATACTTGGTTATTTTTCCTTAATCTATCGAAGATGTTTTACCATTCAATATATTCAACATATGTTTCAAAAAATCCTTCTTAATCCCCAACATAATTCAGATTGAGAAAACTATTCTAGAGAAGTCTATATATCTATAAGGTATTGTATAAATTTTAAATAAAAGATACCTGGGGAGTTGCTTAAGGGGAGATATTGTCTGTGTCTTGGTAATATGGCTGGACTCTGCTGGACTCACACTTATATGTGATGTTGGCGTCGGGTTGGTTTAGAAGGGCCTCAGCTGGGAAAGCCAGTCTCTTTCCATGTGGTTTTTCATCATCTTCTTCTTTAGTGTGAGCTTTTTCACGTGGGGCAGTGGTTTCCAAGAACAGCGAAAGAGGCAGAACTTCAACGTGCAAACTTTTTTTCAGGCCTTTGCTGTGTCAATATTTCTGATGTTCCCTTGCCCCAAAAAGTTTCATAGACAACCTCAGAGCTGAAGCAGGAAGAAAGGTATATTATAAAACTGTGGGATAAGCTTCAAAGTTTTGTGCCCATTTTTGCAATCTATCATGTGTCATTTCATCACAACACGTGTCAATAGTCTTTTAAAATTCTTTAATGAAGGATGGATAAGGGGTTATGGATCTTTAATATAAATTGGTTCACTTTCTTTGGAGGACAATTTGGCAATATATATTTACCTATGGATATCTCTTCTAGGAAATTTTATTACAGATGTACTCACATATGCACATAAATATGTATAAAATTACTTTTATTGTTTTATTATGATTGATGGCAAAAGACAGGAAACAACTAAATGTGGTTAACAGGTGGTGTTTAAATAATTTATAGAACACATATACAATGGCATATTATATACCTGGTGAAAATAACTAAATGAATCAGTATGTGCTGGTGTGAAAGAAACTTTATAAATTGTTAATTAGAAAAGGAAAACCCATGGTATAGAAGAGTGCCTATCCTTAGATATATGTTTTTAAAAAGAGTATGTATATAAAGATGAAAACAAACATTTGTATAAGTAGTACAATTTCTTGGATGCAGAAACAAGCAATTGTTGATTGTTGTTTCTGCGGAGGTGACTTGGAGCAGCATTTAAATTTCATTATATATCTTATTTCTTCCATTTATACCCTTCACTGAGTGCACTGGTTACTTCATTTTTCAAATGAAACTATCTAGTGAGAGAAAACATCACTTTAAAATAAAAGGTTTGTGCAAAGAGCCTTCAACAGTGCATGCAGTGGTGAAGCATAGAGTAACTCAGAATATCCCTATCACAACAACAGACAAAAATACTTGGTGCAAGGAATGTATAAATACTTCATCATGGAGCTCCAGAGACGGTAGAAATCATCATCTTTGTTGGGGAAAGAGGGATGATTTTCTGAAGATGGCTTTTAGGATGGGTCTTTATGTTAGAGATGGGGGAGCAGGCCAGGAAGTGGAAACAGTAAGCAGGGGGTGGAGATGCTGAAATGACCCAGGAAATGGAGCATGAAGCTATGAATTAGGACACAAAATTCCAGGCTATAGTGCCTCTCTCTCTTTAAAACTTTAATTTTCCTTTAGAATTATTAATATGGTGGTGATTTTAATTAGATTTGTGGGGAATATTTAGAGACGAGAAAATTTAGAAAATTCTTGTGATGTATCAGACTTTCATATGAAAGCACTAGCTGGCAAATAAGGCTGAACAGGACAGTTACCTATGGTGAAGTGATGCTCTAAACAGGTAAAAGGAGCACTGAGTGGGAGCATGAGGGGGATCAGTAATCAAATTGTTTTTGAGTTAAAACCTTGACCTTGGGTTCAGAGTTCAGTCCTTCTCATTGACCATTTGCTTGGTGATTTCATGGCTAGCCCTCTGAGACTAGAGCATCGAAGTGAAAGGGAAAACCCAGACCTCCTCTTTGGGGTCCGTGAAGGGAGAGCTGCTCTTCTGTTAATTAAACAGTCAGAGAAAATTGGCATAATTCAAACAGAGTCATGTACCACAATGTTCATTGCAGCTCTATTTATTATAGCCAGGACATGGAAGCAACCTAAGTGTCCATTGACAGATGAATGGATAAAGAAGATGTGGCACATATATACAATGGAATATTACTCAGCCGTAAAAAGAAATGAAATTGAGTTATTTGTAGTGAGGTGGATGGAATGAGTTTGTCATACAGAGTGAAGCAAGTCAGAAAGAGAAAAACAAATACCGTATGCTAACACATATATATGTAATCTAAAAAAAAAAACAAAACAGAAAAAGAATTGGCAATGGGTAGAAGTGTCCGAAGGCTACCAATGCCGTTGTTTTCTACTCAATCTGCTGACTCTGTGACTGTTATCTTTGTTCAGATTGTGCTTTGGGGAGTGCTCAGGCAAACACACAAGCCTCTGAAATTCATTGCAATCCAAGTAAGCGCATGGATCCTGAGTTCATTCCTGATGACACAGGGGAATTCTTTTTTTTTTTTTTTTTTTAATGACACCTTCAAGCGTACACTCAATAACTTGTATAGTTAAAACATAAGCCTCTGCTTGTTTCTAGATGTGACAAAATTCGTTCTGGAAAGTTTTGCAAGTATTTAAGTTAGATTACTTGTTTTCATATAATGAATCTTGTCAAAAAGGGCTGCTCACTATATGATGTTAATTCAAGGTCTGAACCTAACAAACCACATTCCAAAGTTTCAGTGGTAGTAAGTATGGTAAATCTTGGCTGAAATTCCATCTATTTTCAAAATTCTGTGTTTTATTTAGTCTCCAGGCCCACTTCCCTCATGAGACTGGTATGTAAACTGAGATTTACTTTCCTGCCTGTTAAGAAAAGAGGTTTTAATGCAATGAAGCAAAACTTCACAGCTCTCTTTATTTTATTTATTTATTTTTAACATCTTTATTGGAGTATAATTGCTTTACAATGGTGAGTTAGTTTCTGCTTTATAACAAAGTGAATCATCTATACATATACATATATTCCCATATCTCCTCCCTCTTGCGTCTCCCTCCCACCCTCCCTATCCCACCCCTCTTAGGTGGTCACAAAGCACCGGGCTGATCTCCCTGTGCTATGCGGCTGCTTCCCACTAGCTATCTATTTTACATTTGGTAGTGTATATATGTCCATGCTACTCTCTCACTTCGTCCCAGCTTACACTTCCCCCTCCTCCTGTCCTCAAGTCCATTCTTTACGTCTGCATCTTTATTCCTTTCCTGCCCCTAGGTCCTTCAGAACCATTTTTTTTCTTTTATTCCATATATGTGTGTTAGCATATGGTATTTGTTTTTCTCTTTCTGACTTACTTCACTCTGTATGACAGACTCTAGGTCCATCCACCTCACTACAAATAACTCAATTTCATTTCTTTTTATGGCTGAGTAATATTCCATTGTATATATGTGCCATATCTTCTTTATCCATTCATCTGTCGATGGACACTTAGGTTGCTTCCATGTCCTGGCTATTGTAAATAGTGCTGCAATGAACATTGGGGTGCATGTGTCTTTTTGAATTATGGTTTTCTCAGGGTACATGCCCAGTAGTGGGATTGCTGGGTCATATGGTAGTTCTATTTTTAGTTTTCTTAAGGAATATCCATACTGTTCTGCATAGTGTCTGTATCATTTCACATTCCCACCAACAGTGCAAGAGGGTTCCCTTTTCTCCACACCCTCTGAAGCATTTACTGTTTGTAGATTTTTTGATGATGGCCATTCTGACTGGGGTGAAGTGATACCTCATTGTAGTTTTGATTTGCATTTCTCTAATGATTAGTGATGTTGAGCATCCTTTCATGTGTTTGTTGGCAATCTGTATATCTTCTTTGGAGAAATGTCTATTTAGGTCTTCTGCCCATTTTTGGATTCGTTTGTTTGTTTTTTTGGTATTGAGCTGCATGAGCCACTTGTAAATTTTGGAGATTAATCCTTTGTCAGTTGCTTCATTTGCAAATATTTTCTCCCATTCTGAGGGTTGTCTTTTCATCTTGTTTATGTTTTCCTTTGCTGTACAAAAAGCTATCAAGTTTCATTAAGTCCCATTTGTTTATTTTTGTTTTTATCTCCATTTCTCTTAGAGGTGGGTCAAAAAGGATCTTGCTATGATTTCTGTCATAGAGTTTTCTGCCTATGGTTTCCTCTAAGAGTTTTATAGTGTCTGGCCTTACATTTAGGTCTTTAATCCATTTTGAGTTTATTTTTGTGTATGGTGTTAGGAACTGTTCTAATTTTATTCTTTTGCATGGAGCTTTCTAGTTTTCCCAGCACCACTTATTGAAGAGGCTGTCTTTGCTCCATTGTATATTCTTGCCTCCTTTATCAAAAATAAGGTGACCATATGTGCATGGGTTTATCTCTGGGCTTTCTATCTTGTTCCATTGATCTGTATTTCTGTTTTTGTGCCAGTACCATACTGTCTTGATTACTGTAGCTTTGTAGTATAGTCTGAAGGCAGGGAACCTGATTCTTCCAGCTCCGTTTTTCTTTCTCAAGATTGCTTTGGCTATTCGGGGTCTTTTTTGTTTCCATACAAATTGTGAAAATTTTTGTCTAGTTCTGTGAAAAATGCCATTGGTAGTTTGATAGGGATTGCATTGAATCTGTAGATTGCTTTGGGTACTGTAGTCATTTTCACAATGTTGATTCTTCCAATCCAAGAACATGGTATATCTCTCCATCTGTTTGTATCATCTTTAATTTCTTTCATCAGTGTCTTATAGTTTTCTTCATACAGGTCTTTTGCCTCCTTAGGTAGGTTTATTCCTAGGTATTTTATTCTTTTTGTTGCAATGGTAAATGGGAGTGTTTCCTTAATTTCTCTTTCAGATTTTTCATCATTAGAGTGTAGGAATGCAAGAGATTTCTGTGCGTTAATTTTGTATCCTGCTACTTCACCAAATTCATTGATTAGATCTAGTAGTTACCTGGTAGCATCTTTAGGATTCTCTATGTATAGTATCATGCCATCTGTAAACAGTGACAGCTTTACTTCTTCTTTTCCGATTTGGATTCCTTTTATTTCTTTTTCTTCTCTGATGTCTGTGGCTAAAACTTCCAAAACTATGTTGAATAATAGTGGTGAGAGTGGACAACCTTGTCTTGTTCCTGATCTATGAGGAAATGGTTTCAGTTTTTCACCTTTGAGGATGATGTTGGCTGTGGGTTTGTCATATATGGCCTTTATTATGTTGAGGTAAGTTCCCTCTGTGCCTACTTTCTGGAGGGTTTTTATCCTAAATGGGTGTTGAATTTTGTCGAAAGCTTTTTCTGCATCTATTGACATGATATATGGTTTTTCACCTTCAATTTGTTAATATGGTTTATCACATTGATTGATTTGCATATATTGAAGAATCCTTGCATTCCTGGGATAAACGCCACTTGATCATGGTATATGATCCTTTTAATTGTGCACTTGGATTCTGTTTGCTAGTATTTTGTTGAGGATTTTTGCATCTATGTTCATCAGTGATATTGACCTCTAGTTTTCTTTCTTTGTGACATCTTTGTCTGGTTTTGGTATCAGGGTGATGGTGGCCTCGTAGAATGAGTTTGGGAGTGTTCCTCCCTCTGCTATATTTTGGAAGCGTTTGAGTAGGATAGGTGTTTGCTCTTCTCTAAATGTTTGATAGAATTCACCTGTGAAGCCATCTGGTCCTGGGCTTTTGTTTGTTGGAAGATTTTTAATCACAGTCTCAATTTCAGTGCTTGTGACTGGTCCATTTATATTTTCTATTTCTTCTTGGTTCAGTCTTGGAAGGTTGTGCTTTTCTAAGAATTTGTCCATTTCTTCCAGGTTGTCCATTTTATTGGCATATAGTTGCTTGTAGTAATCTCTCATGATCCTTTGTATTTCTGCAGTGTCAGTTGTTACTTTTCCTTTTTCATTTCTAAATCTGTTGATTTGATCTTCTCCCTTTTTTTCTTGATGAGTCTGATGGTTTATCAATTTTGTTTATCTTCTCAAAGAACTAGCTTTTAGTTTTATTGGTCTTGGCTATTGTTTCCTTCATTTCTTTTTCATTTATTTCTGATCTGATCTTTATGATTTGTTTCCTTCTGCTGACTTTGGGGGTTTTTTGTTCTTCTTTCTCTAATTGCTTTAGGTGTAAGGTAAAGTTGTTTATTTGAGATGTTTCTTGTTTCTTGAGATAGGATTGTATTGCTATAAACTTCCCTCTTAGAACTGCTTTTGCTACATGCCATAGGTTTTGAGTCATCGTGTTTTCATTGTCATTTGTTTCTAGGTATTTTTGATTTCCCCTTTGATTTCTTCAGTGATCTTTTCATTATTTAGTAGTGTAGTGTTTAGCCTCCATGTGTTTGCATTTTTTACAGATTTTTTTCCTGTAATTGATATCTAGTCTCATAGCGTTGTGGTCGGAAAAGATACTTGATACGATTTCAGTTTTCTTAAATGTACCAAGGCTTGATTTGTGACCCAAGGTATGATCTATCCTGGAGAATGTTCCATGAGCTCTTGACAAGAAAGTGTATTCTGTTGTTTTTGCATGGAATGTCCTATAAATATCAATTAAGTCCATCTAGTTGAATGTATCATTTAAAGCTTGTGTGTCCTTATTTATTTTCATTTTGAATGATCTGTCCACTGGTGAAAGTAGGGTGTTAAAGTCCCGTACTATGATTGTGTTACTGTCGATTTCCCCTTTTATGGCTGTTAGCATTTGCCTTATGTATTGAGGTGCTCCTATGTGGGTGCATAAATATTTACAGTTATTATATCTTCTTCTTGGATTGATCCCTTGATCATTATGTAGTGTCCTTCTTTGTCTCTTGTAATAGTCTTTATTTTAAAGTCTATTCTGTCTGATATGAGAATTGCTACTCCAGCTTTCTTTTGATTTCCATTTGCATGGAATATCTTTTTCCGTCCCCTCACTTTCAGTCTGTATGTGTCCCTAGGTCTGAAGTTGGTCTCTTGTAGACAGCCTATATACGGGTCTTGTTTTTGTATCCATTCAGCCAGGCTATGCTTTTTGGTTGGAGCATTTAATCCATTTACGTTTAAGGTAGTTATTGATATGTATGTTCCTATTACCATTTTCTTAATTGTTTTGGGTTTCTTATTGTAGGTCTTTTCCTTCTCTTGTGTTTCCTACCTAGAGACGTTCCTTTAGTATTTGTTGTAAAGCTGGTTTGGTGGTGGTGCTGAATTCTCTCAGCTTTTGCTTGTCTATAAAGGTTTTAATTTCTCAATCGAATCTGAATGAGTTGCTTGCTGGGTACAGTAATCTTGGTTGTAGGTTTTTCCCTTTCATCACTTTAAGTATGTCCTGCCACTCCCTTCTGGCTTGCAGAGTTTCTGCTGAGAGATCATCTGTTAACCTTATGGGGATTCCCTTTTATGTTATTTGTTGTTTTTCCCTTGCTGCTTTTAATATTTTTTCTTTGTATTTAATTTTTGATAGTTTGATTAATATGTGTCTTCGCATGTTTCTCCTTGGATTTATCCTGTATGGGACTCTCTGCATTTCCTGGACTTGATTAACTACTTCCTTTCCCATATTAGGGAAGTTTTCAACTATAATCTCTTCAAATATTTTCTCAGTCCCTTTCTTTTTCTCTTCTTCTTTTGGGACCCCTATAATTAGAATGTTGGTGCGTTTAATGTTGTCCCAGAGGTCTCTGAGACTGTCCTCAATTCTTTTAATTCTTTTTTCTTTATTCTGTTCTGCAGTAGCTATTTCCACTATTTATCTTCCAGGTCACTTATCTGTTCTTCTGCCTCAGTTATTCTGCTATTGATTCCGTCTAGAGAATTTTTAATTTCATTTGTTGTGTTGTTCATCATTGTGTTTTTGCTCTTTAGTTCTTCTAGGTCCTTGTTAAACGTTTCTTGTATTTTCTCCATTCTATTTCCAAGATTTTGGATCACTTTTAGTATCATTACTCTGAATTATTTTTCAGGTAGACTGCCTATTTCCTCTTCATTTGTTTGGTCTGGTGGGGTTTTACCTTGTTCCTTCATCTGCTGTGTGTTTCTCTGTCTTCTCATTTTGCTTAACTTACTGTGTTTCGGGTCTCTTTTTCGCAGGCTGCAGGTTTGTAGCTCCTGTTGTTTTTGGTGTCTGCCCCCAGTGGCTATGGTTGTTTCAGTGGGTTCCTGGTGGAGGGGACTTGTGCCTGTATTCTGGTGGATGAGGCTGGATCTTGACTTTCTGGTGGGCAGGACCGCGTCCGGTGGTGTGTTTTGGTGTGTCTGTGACCTTTTTATTATTTTAGGCAGCCTCTCTGCTAATGCGTGGGGTTGTGTTCCTGTCTTGCTATTTGTTTGCATAAGGTGTCCAGCACTGTAGCTTGCTGGTCATTGAGTAGAGCTGGATCTTATATTTGAGATAGAATTTCTGGGAGAGCTTTCACCACGTGATATTACGTGGAGCCGGGAGGTCTCTGGTGGACCAATGTCCTGAACTTGGCTCTCCCACCTCAGAGGCACAGGCCTGACACCCAGCTGGAGCACCAAGACCCTGTCAGCCACACAGCTCAGAAGAAAAGGGAGAAAAAAAGAAAGAAAGAAAGAAGAGCTGCGGGTGCGGAGGAGCTATGGCGCCGACCCCGGGAGCCGGGAGCATGAGGACCTGGTGTCTGTGTCAGATTTGTACCTGCGGCTGAATGTTTGGAAAACTATCCTATGTATGGCAGTGTTCTTCCACCTCAGAGTCTGAAGCCCGAGGAAGAATTTCGAGCATATCGTGGTAAAATGGAAGGAATAACAACATTTAAGTAAATATCAAGAAACTGTTTGCTGGGGGGAGGGGCAAGATGGCGGAAGAGTAAGACGCGGAGATCACCTTCCTCCCCACAGATACATGAGAAATACAATCTACACGTGGAACTGCTCCTACAGAACACCCACTAAACGCTGGCAGAAGACGTCAGACCTCCCAAAAGGCAAGAAAATCCCCACGTACTTGGGTAGGGCAAAAGAAAAAAGAAATAACAGAGACAAAAGAATAGGGACGGGACCTGCACCAGTGGGAGGGAGCTGTGAAGGAGGAAAGGTTTCCACACACTAGGAAGCCCCTTCGTGGGCAGAGACTGCGGGTAGCAGAGGGGGGAAGCTTCGGAGCCACGGAGGAGAGCGCAGCCACATTGGTGCGGAGGGCAAAGCGGAGATTCCCGCACAGAGGAGCAGTGCCGACCAGCACTCACCAGCCCGAGAGGCTTGTCTGCTCAGCCGCCGGGGCGGGCGGGGCCTGGGAGCTGGGGCTCGGGCTTCGGTGCTAGCCGGGAGGGAGTCCGGGAAAAAGACTGCAGCTGCCAAAGAGGCAAGAGACTTTTTCTTGCCTCTTTGTTTCGCGGCGCGCAAGGAGAGGGGATTCAGAGCGCCGCCTAAACGAGCTCCAGAGTCGGGCGCGAGCCACGGCTATCAGCGCGGATCCCACAGCAACAGGGACGCAGAGGGAAAAACGGAGAGATTCCCGCACAGAGGCTCGGCGCCGAGCAGCGCTCACCAGCCCGAGAGGCTTGTCTGCTCACCCGCCGGGGCGGGCGGGGGCTGGGAGCTGAGGCGCGGGCTTCGGTCGGATCCCAGGGAGAGGACTGGGGTTGGCTGCGTGAACACAGCCTGAAGGGTGTAGCGCACCACAACTAGCCGGGAGGGTGCACGAGAAAAAGTCTGCAGCTGCCGAAGAGGCAGGAGACTTTTTCTTGCCTCTTTGTTTCGCGGCGTGCAAGGAGAGGGGATTCAGAGCGCCACTTAAACGAACTCCAGAGACGGGCGCAAGCCGCGGCTATCAGCGCGGACCCCAGAGACGGGCATGAGACGCTAAGGCTGCTGCTGCCGCCACCAAACAGCCTGTGGGCGAGCACAGGTCATTCTCCACACCGCCCCTCCCGGGAGCCTGTGCAGCCCGCCACGGCCAGGCTCCCGTAATCCGGGGACAACTTCCCCGGGAGAGCGCACGGCGCGCCTGGGGCTGCTGCAACATCACGCCGGCTTCTGCCGCCGCAGGCTCGCCCCGCCTCCTCCGTGCCGCTCCCTCCCCCCGGCCTGACTGAGCCAGAGCCCCCGAATCAGCTGCTCCTTTAACCCCGTTCTGTCTGGGCGGGGAACAGACGCCCTCAGGGGACCTACATGCAGAGGCGGGTCCAAATCCAAAGCTGAACCCCGGGAGCTGTACGAACAAAGAAGAGAAAGGGAAATCTCTCCCAGCAGCCTCAGAAGCAGCGGATTAAAGCTCCACAAACAACCTGATGTGCCTGCATCTGTTGAATACCTGAATAGACAACGAATCATCCCAAATTTAGGAGATGGACTTTGGGAGCAGGATATATTAACTTTTCCCCTTTTCCTTTTTTTTGTGAGTGTAGATGTGTATGCTTCTGGGTGAGATTTTGTCTGTATAGCTTTGCTCTCACCGTTAGTCCTAGGGTTAGGTCCGTCGCTTTTTTTTTTTTTTTTTTTTTTTTTTTTTGGCTTAAAATTTTTTTTTTCCCTAATAAATGTTTTCTTAATAATTTTTTCCTTATTTTCTATTTTTAAAAAAATTTTTAATAAGTTTTTTCATATTTTTTATTTTAAAAAATTAAAAATTTTTTTTTTCTTAATAAATTTTTTCTAAATAATTTTTTTCTTATTTTTAGTATAAAAAATTAATAAATCTATTTTTAAAAATTAAAAAAAATTTTTTTTCTTAATAAATTTACTCTTAATAATTTTTTTTCTTATTTTTTATAATAATTGCTTTATTTTATTTTATTTTATCCTCTTTTTTTCTTTCTTTCCATTTTTTCTCCCTTTTATTCTGAGCCGTGTGGATGAAAGGCTCTTGGTGCTCCAGCCAGGCATCAGGGCTGTGCCTCTGAGGTGGGAGAGCCAACTTCAGGACACTGGTCCACAAGAGACCTCCCAGCTCCACGTAATTCCAAACGGCGAAAATCTCTCACAGATCTCCATCTCAACATCAAGACCCAGCTTCACTCAACGACCAGCAAGCTACAGTGCTGGACACCCTATGCCAAACAACTAGCAAGAGAGGAACACAGCCCCATCCATTAACAGAGAGGCTGCCTAAAATCATAATAAGGCCACAGACACCCCAAAACACACCACCAGACGTGGACGAACCCACCAGAAAGACAACATCCAGCCTCATCCACCAGAACACAGGCACTAGTTCCCTCCACCAGGAAACCTACACAACCCACTGAACCAACCTTAGCCACTGGGGACAGATACCAAAAACAACGGGAACTACGAACCTGCAGCCTGTGAAAAGGAGACCCCAAACACAGTAAGATAAGCAAAATGAGAAGACAGAAAAACACACAGCAGATGAAGGAGCAGGGTCAAAACAAACCAGACCTAACAAATGAAGAGGAAATAGGTAGTCTACCTGAAAAAGAATTCAGAATAATGATAGTAAGGATGATCCAAAGTCTTGGAAATAGAATAGACAAAATGCAAGAAACATTTAACAAGGACGTAGAAGAACTAAAGAGGAACCAAGAAACGATGACAAGCACAATAAATGAAATTAAAAATACTCTAGATGGGATCAATAGCAGAATAACTGAGGCAGAAGAACGGATAAGTGACCTGGAAGATAAAATGGTGGAAATAACTACCGCAGACCAGAATAAAGAAAAAAGAATGAAAAGAACTGAGGACAGTCTCAGAGACCTCTGGGACAACATTAAACGCACCAACATTCGAATTATAGGGGTCCCAGAAGAAGAAGAGAAAAAGAAAGGGACTGAGAAAATATTTGAAGAGATTATAGTTGAAAACTTCCCTAATATGGGAAAGGAAATAGTTAATCAAGTCCTGGAAGCACAGAGAGTCCCATACAGGATAAATCCAAGGAGAAACACACCAAGACACATATTAATCAAACTATCAAAAATTAAATATAAGGAAAACATATTAAAAGCAGCAAGGGAAAAACAACAGATAACACACAAGGGCATCCCCATAAGGTTAACAGCTGATCTTTCAGCAGAAACGCTGCAAGCCAGAAGGGAGTGGCAGGATATACTTAAAGTGATGAAGGAGAAAAACCTACAACCAAGATTACTCTACCCAGCAAGGATCTCATTCAGATTTGATGGAGAAATTAAAACCTTTACAGACAAGCAAAAGCTGAGAGAGTTCAGCACCACCAAACCAGCTTTACAACAAATGCTAAAGGAACTTCTCTAGGCAAGAAACACAAGAGAAGGAAAACACCTACAATAACAAACCCAAAACATTTAAGAAAATGGGAATAGGAACATACATATCGATAATTACCTTAAATGTAAATGGATTAAATGCTCCAACCAAAAGACACAGACTGGCTGAATGGATACAAAAACAAGACCCATATATATGCTGTCTACAAGAGACCCACTTCAGACCTAGAGACACATACAGACTGAAAGTGAGGGGATGGAAAAAGATATTCCATGCAAATGGAAATCAAAAGAAAGCTGGAGTAGCAATTCTCATATCAGACAAAATAGACTTTAAAATAAAGACAATTACAAGAGACAAAGACGGACACTATATAATGATCAAGGGATCGATCCAAGAGGAAGGTATAACAATTGTAAATATTTATGCACCCAACATAGGAGCACCTCAATACATAAGGCAAATAGTAACAGCCATAAAAGGGGAAATTGACAGTAACACAATCGTAGTAGGGGACTTTAACACCCCACTTTCACCAATGGACAGATCATCCAAAATGAAAATCAATAAGGAAACACAAGCTTTAAATGATACATTAAACAAGATGGACTTAATTGATATTTATAGGACATTCCACCCAAAAACAACAGAATACACATTTTTCTCAAGTGCTCATGGAACATTCTCCAGGATAGATCATATCTTGGGTCACAAATCAAGCCTTGGTAAATTTAAAAAAATTGAAATCGTATCAAGTATCTTTTCCGACCACAACGCTATGAGACTAGATATCAATTACAGGAAAAGATCTGTAAAAAATACAAACACATGGAGGCTACACAATACACTACTTAATAACGAAGTGATCACTGAAGAAATCAAAGGGGAAATCAAAAAATACCTAGAAACAAATGACAATGGAGACACGACGATCCAAAACCTATGGGATGCAGCAAAAGCAGTTCTAAGAGGGAAGTTTATAGCAATACAAGCCTACATCAAGAAACAGGAAACATCTCGAATAAACAACCTAACCTTGCACCTAAAGCAATTAGAGAAAGAAGAACAAAAAAACCCCAAAGCTAGCAGAAGGAAAGAAATCATAAAGATCAGATCAGAAATAAATGAAAAAGAAATGAAGGAAACAGTAGCAAAAATCAATGAAACTAAAAGCTGGTTCTTTGAGAAGATAAACAAAATTGATAAACCATTAGCCAGACTCATCAAGAGAAAAAAGGAGAAGACTCAAATTAATAGAATTAGAAATGAAAAAGGAGAAGTAACCACTGACACTGCAGAAATACAAACGATCATAAGAGATTACTATAAGCAACTCTATGGTAATAAAATGGACAACCTGGAAGAAATGGACAGATTCTTAGAAATGCACAACCTGCCGAGACTGAACCAGGAAGAAATAGAAAATATGAACAGACCAATCACAAGCACTGAAATTGAAACTGTGATTAAAAATCTTCCAACACACAAAAGCCCAGGACCAGATGGCTTCACAGGCGAATTCTATCAAACATTTAGAGAAGAGCTAACACCTATCCTTCTCAAACTCTTCCAAAATATTGCAGAGGGAGGAACACTCCCCAACTCATTCTACGAGGCCACCATCACCCTGATACCAAAACCAGGCAAAGATGTCACAAAGAAAGAAAACTACAGGCCAATATCACTGATGAACATAGATGCAAAAATCCTCAACAAAATACTAGCAAACAGAATCCAACAGCACATTAAAAGGATCATACACCATGATCAAGTGGGGTTTATTCCAGGAATGCAAGGATTCTTCAATATACGCAAATCAATCAACGTGATACATCATATTAACAAATTGAAGGAGAAAAACCATATGATCATCTCAATAGATGCAGAGAAAGCTTTCGACAAAATCCAACACCCATTTATGATAAAAGTCCTGCAGAAAGTAGGCATAGAGGGAACTTTCCTCAACATAATAAAGGCCGTATATGACAAACCCACAGCCAACATTGTCCTCAATGGTGAAAAACTGAAACCATTTCCACTAAGATCAGGAACAAGACAAGGTTGCCCACTCTCACCACTATTATTCAACATAGTTTTGGAAGTGTTAGCCACAGCAATCAGAGACGAAAAAGAAATAAAAGGAATCCAAATCGGAAAAGAAGAAGTAAAGCTGTCACTGTTTGCAGATGACATGATACTATACATAGAGAATCCAAAAGATGCTACCAGAAAACTACTAGAGCTAATCAATGAATTTGGTAAAGTAGCAGGATACAAAATTAATGCACAGAAATCTCTTGCATTCCTGTATACTAATGATGAAAAATCTGAAAGTGAAATTAAGAAAACACTCCCGTTTACCATTGCAACAAAAAGAATAAAATACCTAGGAATAAACCTTCCTAAGGAGACAAAAGACCTGTATGCAGAAAATTATAGGACACTGATGAAAGAAATTAAAGATGATATAAATAGATGGAGAGATATACCATGTTCTTGGATTGGAAGAATAAACATTGTGAAAATGACTCTGCTACCCAAAGCAATCTACAGATTCAATGCAATCCCTATCAAACTACCACTGGCATTTTTCACAGAACTAGAACAAAAAGTTTCACAATTTGTATGGAAACACAAAAGACCCCGAATAGCCAAAACAATCTTGAGAACGAAAAATGGAGCTGGAGGAATCAGGCTCCCTGACTTCAGACTATATTACAAAGCTACAGTAATCAAGACAGTTTGGTACTGGCACAAAAACAGAAATATAGATCAATGGAACAGGATAGAAAGCCCAGAGATAAGCCCACGCACATATGGTCACCTTATCTTTGATAAAGGAGGCAAGCATATACAGTGGAGAAAAGACAGCCTCTTCAATAAGTGGTGCTGGGAAAATTGGACAGGTACATGTAAAAGTATGAAATTAGAACACTCCCTAACACCATACACAAAAATAAACTCAAAATGGATTAAAGACCTAAGTGTAAGGCCAGACACTATCAAACTCTTAGAGGAAAACATAGGCAGAACACTGTATGACATAAGTCACAGCAAGATCCTTTTTGACCCAGGTCCTAGAGAAATGGAAATAAAAACACAAATAAACAAATGGGACCTAATGAAACTTAAAAGCTTTTGCACAGCAAAGGAAACCATAAACAAGACCAAAAGACAACCCTCAGAATGGGAGAAAATATTTGCAAATGAAGCAACGGACAAAGGATTAATCTCCAAGATTTACAAGCAGCTCATGCAGCTCAATAACAAAAAAACAAACAACCCAATCCAAAAATGGGCAGAAGACCTAAATAGACATTTCTCCAAAGAAGAGATACAGATTGCCAACAGACACATGAAAGAATGCTCAACATCATTAATCATTAGAGAAATGCAAATCAAAACTACAATGAGGTATCATCTCACACCGGTCAGAATGGCCATCATCAAAAAATCTAGAAACAATAAATGCTGGAGAGGGTGTGGAGAAAAGGGAACACTCTTGCACTGTTGGTGGGAATGTAAATTGATACAGCCACTATGGAGAACAGTATGGAGGTTCCTTAAAAAACTAAAAATAGAACTACCATATGACCCAGCAATCCCACTACTGGGCATATACCCTGAGAAAACCATAATTCAGAAAGAGTCATGTACCAAAATATTCATTGCAGCTCTGTTTACAATAGCCAGGACATGGAAGCAACCTAGGTGTCCATCATCGGATGAATGGATAAAGAAGATGTGGCACATATATACAATGGAATATTACTCAGCCATAAAAAGAAATGAAATGGAGGTGTTTGTAATGAGGTGGATGGAGTTAGAGTCTGTCATACAGAGTGAAGTAAGTCAGAAAGAGAAAAACAAATACAGTATGCTAACACATATATATGGAATCTAAGGGAAAAAAAAAAAAAAAAGAGGTCATGAAGAACCTAGTGGCAAGATGGGAATAAAGACACAGATCTACTAGAGAATGGACTTGAGGATATGGGGAGGGGGAGGGGTGAGATGTGACAGGGTGAGAGAGTGTCATGGACATATATACACTACCAAATGTAAAATAGATAACTAGTGGGAAGCAGCCGCATAGCACAGGGAGATCAGCTCTGTGCTTTGTGACCACCTAGAGGGGTGGGATAGGGAGGGTGGGAGGGAGGGAGATGCAAGAGGGAAGAGATATGGCAACATATGTATATGTGTAACTGATTCACTTTGTTGTAAAGCAGAAGCTAGCACACCATTGTAAAGCAATTATACTTCAATAAAGATGTTTAAAAAAAAAAAAAAAAAAAAAAAAAAAAAAGAAAGAAAGAAAGAAAAAAATAAAATAAGAAAAAAATAAAGTTATTAAAATAAAAAATTTAAAAAGTAATTCAAGAAAAAGAAAGAAGAGAGCAACCAAACCAAAAAACAAATCCACCTATGACAACAAGCGCTAAAAACTATACAAAAAAAAAAAGCGGACAGACAGGATAAAAATGATAAGAGCAAAGCTATACAGACAAAATTACACAAGGAAGCATACACATACAAATACACACAAAATGAGAAAAAGGAAAAAAAAAAATCTATATACATATAAAATTAAAAAAGGAAGAGAGCAACCAAATCAATAAACAAATCTACCAATGATAATAAGCTCTAAATACTAAACTAAGATAAACATAAAACCAGAAACAAATTAGATGCAGAAAGCAAACCCGAAGTCTAGAGTTGCTCCCAAAGTCCACCGCCTCAATTTTGGGATGATTCGTTGTCTATTCAGGTATTCCACAGATGCAGGGTTCATCAAGTTGATTGTGGAGATTTAATCCGCTGCTCCTGAGGCTGCTGGGAGACATTTCCCTTTCTCTTCTTTGTTTGCACAGCTCCTGGGGTTTAGCTTTGGATTTGGCCCCGCCTCTGCGTGTAGGTCGCCTAAGGGCATCTGTTCTTCATTCAGACAGGAAGGGGTTAAAGTAGCAACTGATTAGGGGGCTCTGGCTCACTCAGGCCGGGGGGAGGGAGGGGTACAGAATGCGGGGCAAGCCTGCGGCTGCAGAGGCCAGCATGACGTTGCAACAGCCTGAGGCGTGCTGTGTGTTCTCCCAGGGATGTTGTCCCTGGGTCACTGGCAGTGGCGGGCTGCACAGGCTCCCAGGAGGGGAGGTGTGGATAGTGACCTGTGCTTGCACACAGGCTTCTTGGTGGCTGCTGCAGCAGCCTTAGCATTTCATACCCACCTCTGGTGTCCGCACTGATAGTCGCGGCTGGTGCCCGTCTCTGGAGCTCATTTAAGCGGTGCTCTCAATCCCCTTTCCTTGTGCACCCTGAAACAATGGCCTCTTGCCTCTTAGGCAGTTCCAGACTTTTTCCTGGACTCCCTCCCAGCTAGCTGTGGTGCACTAGCCCCCTTCAGGCTGTGTTCATGCAGCCAACCCCAGTCCTCTCCCTGGGATCTGACCTCTGAAGCCCAAGCCTCAGCTCCCAGCCCCTGCCCACCCCGGCAGGTGAGCAGACAAGCCTCTCGGGCTGGTGAGTGCTGGTCGGCACCTATCCTCTGTGCGGGAATCTCTCTGCTTTGCCCTCTGCACCCCTGTTGCTGCACTCTCCTCCATGGCTCCAAAGCTTCCCCCCACTCACCCCCCATCTCCGCCAGTGAAGGGGCTCCCTAGTGTGTGGAAACTTTTCCTCCTTCACAGCTCCCTCGCAGAGGTACAGGTCCTGTCCTTATTCTTTTGTCTCTGTTTTTTCTTTTTTCTTTTGCCCTACCCAGATACGTGGGGTGTTTCTTGCCTTTTGGGAAATCTGAGGTCTTCTGCCAGCGTTCAGTGGGTGTTCTGTAGGAGTTGTTCCACATGTAGATGTATTTCTGATGTATTTGTGGGGAGGAAGGTGATCTCCACATCTTACTCCTCCACCATCTTGAAGGTTTCTCCCACAGCTCTCTTTAAAACCCATTAAAAACATTGATTTAAATTCAAGATCTAATATCACAGCTCTGGTATGTCAAAGATGGCTATAAATTCTTTGCTACTTTTTGCATTAAGAAGTAGACTCTAATTTTCCTTTCTTTGTATCTGGGCTGGCTTAGAGACATGCTTGACTAATAGTATGTGACAGAAGTGACATTCTTGTACTACCAAGGTCTGCTTTAAGAGCTTCCAGGTTCCACCCAGTCCTCTGGGATTACTCTTTCTGGGAGTTCTGAGAAGCCATGTAAGAAATCTAACTGCTGAGAGCACCATGCCAGAGAAGCCACAAATGGGTTCTCCAGTTGGCAGTCAGTTTAGCGCAGCATTGCAGCCATCTTCTCTGAGGTGCCAGACATATGTGTGGATCTTTTCTGATACCATAGGATACTGCTGTCCTTGTATGCTAGAAAATTCCAGAAGTGCAAGGTTGTC
The DNA here is from genome assembly GCF_028564815.1 of Eubalaena glacialis. Classification (NCBI taxonomy): domain Eukaryota; kingdom Metazoa; phylum Chordata; class Mammalia; order Artiodactyla; family Balaenidae; genus Eubalaena; species Eubalaena glacialis. The sequence continues at coordinate 28,452,794 of NC_083722.1, read as the reverse complement.
AATGCTCCCAAAGATGATCCTTGAACAATTGAGGATCAGAGATAAGGTAAATGTTACAGGCTCCAAATGACCAGGTGAAAATTCTGGGTGGTGTTCTATACAATTCTCAGCGGTCCTGGCAGAATTAAGGACTCATTACCTACAGCAGAAACCTTGTTAATGGAGCCCTTCTTGCTTTCTCTCTCATATCGTCTCTCATACTCTCTCTCTTTCCCTCTCTTTCTCATTTTCACTTTTCTTGGGATCACATTCCAAACAACCTTCCTGCACCCAAGTCCTTGTCTCTGCAGTGTTCTTGGGGGGAAATCCAAACTAAGACTGTGCCCTGACATGACATTGCTTAGAAGATATTTTACTCCATTTGTGCTAAAGCCCACTCCTCCTATGATTCCACATTCATAGGGCTTACAGTGGAGACATTTTTCAGGTAAAAATGAGAGATTTTCCACATAGTTATTAGTTATTCTTCCTGACTCCAAATGATGACACTTGTATTTTGAATTTCTGGCTAAGGTGAAGACAGGAATATATACAGTTAGATTTCAGTTAACTAAATCTAAGATGTCAACCTCATTAACACCTCATTGCCAGTAATGGAAATATGAAGCCTGGGTATATACATCCTATTATCATGGTTCAAGATGTAGTCTGTTGGCAAGGGCCACCACTAAACTTGATACAAATTGGAGGGCAGTGCTGTTACAGTGTCAGAATGGATGTAAGTTAACACTCATAGAAAATTATGTTCTAAAATTTAATTTAAAATATTAACGAGCAACAAAGCATTACATAATTATGTCAGACAACATGCACACTAAAAACTGAGCTCTAGTTGACTCAATTTCAAAGATTTCATTTGAGCCAAGTAATAAGTAATATGATATCCAATCTGAGACCAAATTAAAGCCGTTTCTCTGTTCATGGTTAGTATAGTAACTTACTTCCTGGCAAGAGAAAGCAGAACAATTTTTCTTACACGACAAAAGGAATGACCACTCAAATGTTGAATTTTGTAGCATGCATCAGCTGAATTAAAAATAGTAAAAATATGGCAAATATGTTTCTTTCTGGTGAGGAAAAGACAAATGTCAGCTTACCAATAAAGTGCACGGAGAGCCTGCACCTGACTCACAAGCAGAAAACTCCTTAGAGTGTAAGTGTTTTCAAACATGAAGGAAAACTCAAATGTAAATATGTATCCGAGCTTTCTAGAAACATAACAAAAATTTTGTTCTGAATTAGGGTCAGAGGTGGTTCTGGATTATGTCTGAAATCTAACCTACCTAGAACCACACATTCATTCAGTTTGATGAATAGCTTCATCTGGGTGTCTCAAAGATGAACTGTGGAAACCGTAAACTCACATTAAAATTTCACGGACGTTCAAGGGAAAATAAGGAACTCAGGCAACAGTTCCAGAAAGAAGTTGAAGTGTTTTCATGAACTGCTGACCTTTCTGTGCTATACCAAGATCAGTTCTCTTATGAGAGCAAAATATCCCATGACTTTGAGAAACGATCAGCTGTAGAAAGTGGTGGAAAAGAAGGTATATGTGCCTGTGTGAGTGTGTGTGGTGGATGGAAAAGACAGGAAGCAGGCTGAGAGAAGGTAGTTTGTATTTGATAAACTATTAGCAAGTCCCATTATATTATATTGGGACATTATATTCATTACTTAATATATTTGTCAAAACCACACTGAGATAGTTGTACTCATGAGAAAACAGATCCAGTGAGATTTTTGAAACGAAGGTCACAACGCTGGTATACTACTGAAGCAAGATTCAAATTCGAATGTTTTCTAGCTTCTTCGTTCTTGTTCTATTCTACTTCTACTGAAATAAGGCACAGGACATATTTTCAGCAGCATGGCACCATTTCCATAAGACAACTATTTTTAGCACCACTGCAGTTCTTTATAGGTTAATGGGCACTATCTGTATTCTGAGGAAGTGTATGGAAAAGTAAGCTCTGAGGAGAGCAAGACGTACTCTTCCTTTTTTTCTTACGTTGTAACATTCACATCTGTCTAATGAGGAAACCTTGCAAGGAGAAAATGAAGAAAGCAAGAAAGATGTGGGGAGATTTGAGAGAGTATGGACAGGAGGGGTTAAAGATATTCTTTCTGGTCTTTCCCCTTTTATTGAACAGTAAGTTCCCCAAAGCCTCTTGATTGTTTGCTCAGTACTAGAGAACTGAGACTCTGTTCAGCAAGCAAGCTCTTTGCTGTTATTTACAGATAATGGAGAACATTTGTCATGCAATGGGGGAGATGCTCCAGCTAGAAAAATCTTGCTAGTAAGACAGGGAGTATGAGTTTCTCTTTGCATTTCTCTTCCAGTTTACTGAATTTACTACATGACATGTAAATGTACATGTAGCACATTTACTACATATAACATTTTGTCAACAAGAATCTATGTACTTCTGGATTGTTTGCTCAATCCTTTTTTTTTTTACTTTTATTTGAAATATATTTGACATATAACATTGTATAAATTTAAGGTATACAACATGTTAAGTGATACATTTATATGTGATTGCCATTCTAGCGATAATTGCCACCTCTATTATGTTACATAGTTATTCTTTCTTTCTCTGGTTGGAATAATTAAGTTCTAGTCTCTTAACAAGTTTAATGATTATAATACAATATTGTCATCTCTATTATATAGATCTCTAAAGTACAGTACAGTGAATATAGACAAAGTCATAAAGACAGAGAGTAAATGGGCTATAGGTCCTATCTTCCCGCCCTGCACCTATCCCCTGATAACCCATTTTACTCTCTGTTTTTATGACTTTGTCTTTTTTTAGATTCTGCATATAAGTGATATCGTACAACACTTGTTTTTCTTTGTCTGACTTATCACACTTATCATAATGTGCTCAAGGTCTATCCATGGTGTCGAAAATCGCAGGACATCTTCCTTTCTCATGGCTGAATAATATTCTACTGTGTTTGTGTATGTCACATCTTCTTTATCCATTCATCTATTGATGGCACTTAGGTTGTATCCATATCTTGGCTATTGTGAACAATGCTGCAGTAAACATGGGAGTGCATATAACTCAACATCCTATTTTCATTCTATTTGAGTATATACCCATAAGTGAAATTGCTGGATCATATGGTAGTTCTATTTTTAATATTTTGAGGAACTTCTATATCGTCTTCCATAGTGACTGCGCCCGTTTTCATTCCCACCAATAGTATATAAGTTTCCTTTTCTCTACATCCTCAGCAGCACTTGCTATCTTAATGATGGCCATTCTAGCAGAGGTAGGATAATATATCACTGTGGTTTTGATTTGCATTTGACTATGCAGTGTTGATTTAGAGCATTTTTTTCATGCACCTGTGGGCCATTTGGATGTCTTCTTGGGAAAAATGTCTATTTAGTTCTGTGCATTTTTAGTCAGATTTGTTTTTGTTATTGAGTTGTATGAGTTCTTTATATATTTTGGATATTAACCCCTTATCCGATATATGGTTTGCAAAAAAATTCTCCCATTCTGTAGGTTGAACTTTCATTTAGTTAATTTTTCATTTGCTGGGCAGAAGCTTTTAAGTTTGATGTAGTCACACGTGCTGATTTTGCTTTTGATGTTTGTGCTTTTGGTGTCACACCCAAAAAATCATTGCTAAGACCAATGTTGAGGAGCTTCTTCCCTAAGTTTTCTTCTAGAAGTTTTACAGTATCAAGTCTCATGTTTAAGTCTTTGATTCATTTCAAGTTAATTTTTGTGAGTTTTGTATCTTTGCTCAGTCTTAAAAGTGATATTCTAATCTTTGTCCTTCCTTCTCCAACAAGCCCAGGTATGTTAGTTATCGATTGTTACATAACAAATGACCAACTATACACTTAGCAGCTTAAAACACATTTGTTATCTTACAGTTCCTGTGGGTCAGGAGTCCAGGTATGGCTAACTGGGTCCTCTACTTCAGGATATTACACAAGGCTTCAATCAGGATGTTGGCCAGGGTTTGGGTCCCATCTGAAGACTCAGCTGAAGTAGGTACACTTCTGACTTCACATGCATTTTGGCAGAATCCAGTTCCTCAAGGGTTGAACTGAGGGCTCTTCTGTTCTTAGCTAGCTTTTCTCTGAAAACTGATCTCAGTTCCTTGCTACACGGGCCTCTTCAGTTTGAAGCAAACATAGCAGTTTGCTTCATCAAAGCCTTCAAGATGAAAAAAGCATGGAGTCTGCTAGCAAGATGATAATGTAGAACAGGATGTGTTAAATGTGAAAATATACATTAACTCTCTCTCTCTTTCTCTCTGTCTCTCTCTTTCTCAATCTCAAGATTGGAGAGATCACAAGGGTTGGGGCATTCAAAGAATGGTTTAATAGCAGGTGGGATATCTTATTGACCCTAAAAGCTATGTATAAATGCTATGTAGCTATAAAAAGAAAAGATATGTATTCAGCCAGAGGAAATGGCAAAGGCAAAAGTACAGATGTATGAGTTCAGATGGCATGTTCTAAGGAAAAGGAGAACACTTGGCTACTGGAAGCAGAGAAATTGTTTTGAGAATTAATATTAATCTCTTATATTTACATAGACCTTTCTACCTGACAGACACCACTTTAAATACTTTACCTACCTTAACTCATTTAATCTTTGCAATAACCTTTTGAGATAGACAGCATTAGTATTCCCAGTTTGAACATGAGAAAAGTAGATCTGGAGAGTTTAAGTGACTGGGCAAGTTTACACAGCAAGTAACTGACAGAAATTGGATTCAACCCAGGTATTCTGGTTAAAGCTGATTTACACTATCCTATGAAGGCAGAATCTCTGTAATTTCCCCTCTGGTTTTGCCAGTTATAATCATGTGACCATGAGAGAAGTCACAGAACCTATAGACTTAATTTCACATTCTTTAAAATAAGGTTGAAATAGATTATCCTACAGTCCCTCTCAGCATGAAAATTTTATTGTCGAATGGATTTTAGGACATATCAAGGACTAATACAAGCTCTTTCACAGAAAAGAGTCATGTTCCAAGGAATGTTTTAGAAAATTATTATGGCAGGAAGTGCTATATAGGCTGGATTAGAGAAAGAATATAGTCAGAGGACTGGATAGAAGACCATTGCTTTAGCCCAAGACTTCATAGACTGCCAATGTGGTAGCTGGAGAAATAAAGACGTGTGAGACAACAGTGGTACAGTAGGCATCTCATTACCATGGCAGCCAGATTTGGGTTTTATTCTTGAGTCAGTCATTTACCAACCATGATCTCAGGAAAGTTACTTATATTCTCTAAGCTCCAGTGAAATGGGTATAATAAGACAGTGTTGGTTAGGTCGGCATGGCTATGCTGCAGTAATAAGTAGCCTTCATATAGCAGTAACTTAATGAAATAACATGTTATTCTTATGCTCAAAATCTGCTTAGGTTCTAGCTAACTATCTGGGGCGATGAGTGATCCAGGCCAGTTTCACCCATGACTCCAGAACCCATCACACAGCCTCCTAGGAAGCACAGCAAAGGAAGAAAGAGCAGACAGGTTATTCAGGGACTTTTTACTGCCTCATCTTGTCAGGAATTTCCTCCCACTGTGCATTGGCCAGAAATATATGCTCCTACCTAAGCTGAGGGCCTGAATAGTACAGTCTTTTTTTATGCCCAGTAAGGAGAGGGGAACAGATGTTGCTGATCATCAGTGAGGTCTACAAAAAATACCTAATTTATTTCGCACAGTAATATCCTCAGCACATTTCAGAGGTTCTTGGTGACTGATTTCTGTCACTTCACTCTTCTTGACAGAATTGGGTGTAATAGGAGTGAAGAATAAAAAAGGGAAATTTAAAAAATACTCCCAAATATTTAATGTCTTTTTCCTTCAGTCTGTCACTCTCTCCCTCTTTCTCTTTCTCTCCCTCTCATGTGCACAAACACATGTGCACACATACACATAGACACATGCACACACAGACATCAGAGCCTAACTAGGGAGCACGCTTATATTCTAAGCACACTGAATCAGCCTAGTTTCTCAAGTTTCAGCTAAATGTCCGCGGACGTGGTTATTAATATTTGCAAAAGTGATAAATCCAACTGGACTTCTCAGGTCTGTCCCGAAGTTATTGTTTCTTTGATTTTTTCTTTGTTCTGGTATTCTGGGGAGTCAGAAAACCTGAATTTAGGTCTAGGTCTGCTAAAGGTCATTTCTGACATTACAGATCTATGATTCTCAACTAGGGGAAGGTTGTTATTTTAGGCGGGCTAATTCCTTATCATGCAGGGATATCTTGTACTTTTCAGGATATCGTCATCTCTGATCACTGTCTCTAAATTCTTCAAGCCATTCTTTTTTTTTTCTCTCTCTCTTCACATTACTTTTATTGTCTTCAGAGCATTTATTACTGTTGATATTGTCCAATCTATTTTTATTGAAGTAGGGTTATTATTATTATTTTGCCATGATGTTACATAAACATTTTCTGGAAATAAATTTTTAAAAGAAAATTTTGTAGTCTTATAGTACAAAAGGCATAGATCCTGTATTAGAAATTACCAGTGGGTTTTTGTGTACTCCGTTTAGATATGCAGACCCAATTCTACTAGTATATCAGCTTCATGGAATAAACATAGGATTTGGTTATGGGTTCAAATCCTGGCTCAGCTTACCAGTTAAATGAATTTGAAAAATGCTGCTAGCCTTTCTGAACTCCACTTCTTCCTATTTGTGGAAGAGTTCTTTCACTTGTCTGGAAATTCCCTGACTGAGGCTGTTTGTGACGTTCATTGATGTATTCTAGACTAGTGCCTGGCTCATAGTGGGTGCCCAATAAATATTTATGAATAAATATAGGAACTGAGTCACAACTGAAACTCAAAACTAAATTTGAGTTTTAAAGGATATATGTAGTAGGCCCCCAAATTCCAAATTTGACAGTGCTGGAAATTTCTTTTCAGTTCTGTATTCATGGAGAGAGCTTCAGTTGCTTGCTATAAAGGGAGTGGAGTTTATGGGTAACTGCCTCATTGTCACTGGATGTGTTTTTATGATTCTTCCCTTGGAGGAGGAAGTAGCTAAACTCTCTTGAAAGTCATGGCCATAATTTGGTGAAGTTGAATGGAAATACCTTTCTAGTATGAATATTTCTGATGGCTTTTGATTTGACTGATTTATTTTTTATGCTCCCTATTGATTAGTCATGGTGGCTCTAGCCGCCAGTCATCTCTAGCTAATTGTTCAACTTTCATCCTGATTCATTTGTGCCAAGCATTGTGGCCACAGTCAGAGTTCTCTCAGGATTGTAAGCAGTTCTCCTTGGATACAGCCTAAAGTGTCACAGATTGACCCCCATAGAAATATTTTTCACAGTCGTTACTAAAAGTGACTGAGAACCAAGGCTAATATCACTACCCTTCTCTCTGTGCAAAACTTCTGCCCTGTGATGTTGGGAGCATTTTCAAAGATCTAACATTCAGTCTGCTCTCCCTAGAGTCCCCAGGAGCAAAGAGTGGAGGGTATTTCTTCTAAGATGCCCAGGACTACCTGACCACCCCGATTGTCCCTCAGCCCATAAGGCACTGACACCATGTTAAACAAATTAAGTAACATTACCACAATAATATAAAAGGAAAAGAGAAATAAATTAGTTGAACACATACGGAGCCAATAGTGGGTAGTGAGTAAGCAGATTCTGGACGACACGTGAAGGAGGACATGCATTGGTTAGGAGAAAAACGTTAGTTGCCTACTATTTTCAAAATGTTTTTAAGATTTAACAGACACTGCATGTTCCCAGCCATCTGCTCTATATAAACATAAACACACTCATTAATGGGCCTCTTGAACTTCAAAATCAACTATTTGAGAGTCTAAAAGTCTGCATTTTATTTCTATGGTACTGTTTTAATTCATTCTCCAGCTTTGGGTTTTCAGCTGCATTTTTATTCACTCAATTATGAATGGTCGGTTCACTGTGTTGTAGATATTTGTGCTTTTGTATGTGGCAGTAAAAATGAAAATGCTTAGTTGCTAAAGACATATTTGTTCCACTGTGTTCTGACCCAGTAAAGAGGAGATAGTGTCATACACAGCTGTGATGCACAGAGATGCTCAGAATATATGCTGGAATTTATGCAAGGTCCTCCTGCTGGCAAAGAACCAGCACAAGGAAAAGACAGATAAGTCCAAAAGGGGCATGTTGTGTTTGCCCGAATATATGCTGATGAGTTTAGCCAACATCCCTCTCCAGTAGCTGTGAGCTGGTGACTAAGAAGTAACAGAGGAGTAGTTTTTTGTTATAGGCTATTTTGGGGACAGTTTGTGATTAGGACAATTAGGCCTGACCACTCTGAAGGAAGATATTTAGTGTAACTGTGGTTGAGTCAGATTGGCTGCAACATGGAATTAAGACTCAAAGAAAGAAGGCTTTCTGTTTGTTTCTGGCAGAGCTAAGGAAGAAACTTGTCAGAGTAAGAATAGTGAAAAAGAAAGAAACCAACGTTCTCCACGGACCTAAAAGTTCTCTGGCAGTTGCTCAAATGAGGGTAATGTTTACAGAATAGCGATGCTCAGTAGGAACAATTTATGAGTTGAATATTTCTGAAAATCCCATTGAATTCTGTGTTCTTGTTTATATAAAGCAGACTTGTGCAGAGTGAAATAGGCTTGAACAAATTTCCCTTGAGGTTTACTTCAGATCAAAATATACGTTTTTTCAATTATCCCCTGATTCTTAGACACTAATCGAGTTTTTATTCAGTTTTTGTCTTAGAGACAAAGAATCCCTAAGAATTGGCACCTAAGTATACCTGGGAATTATAGAAAGGGAATGGGCTCAAACACATTTACAAGTGATATATCTTAAGGTATGAGAGAGGAACACGTAGGGACAGAAATATAATGGGAAGGAAACTCGGGTCTCATTTACCCACAGGAAAATGAGTATAATTAAGGTCGGTACCGTGCTTTGCAATTTACATAGTTCCTCCCCTTATGAGTTACGGCATCTTTATAGTAAACACCTAAGATAAAAAGGACAGGTTTTATTCTTACCTTTGGGGCCCAGAGGCCTTCTGAGACTTGCCTCAGGTGCACTTTGTGAGTGCAGTGAAGTCAATATTTGAACCCAATTCATCCTCATCCAAACTCTGTGATCTTTCCACCATCCCCCACTGTCATTTCATACAGATTTTGGACAGATATTCATTCCATTAGGCTCAATGCCTTAGCCATGTTTTAAAGAGAACACGACCCACGGTGTCAGGAAACTCCTGAAGCAAAGCCAACCTGTCTCTCCTATTTCAGGCATCAAGTCACTGGTGTCAGTACTGCATTTGCAGCAGCTGGCTGCCTGCTGTAGACTCATGTCATTACTGCAGCTCAGTTAGCCACACTGCTGAGATACTGAATAGAAAAGGGATGCTGTTTTAGCACTTAACAGCCATTCCTTTCATAACAGGTTTTATGTGCAGGCTTTGGCATTGTGTGATTTAATTTTTACTACCAACGTGGAGGTAGTGTAACTGTCCTCCTTGCACAGGGAGGACACCAGTGCGGGTGGGCAGAGGCAGGGATGAGCCCCAGAGCCCTGAGTCCTCAGGTTTCCATAGTTCTCTGTCACCCATCAAGCTGCTCATAAACAATAGCAATTTATTCATGTCAAGGGTCCTTCCTCGCTGCCGGCTACAGATGTCATGTTCATACTTACTCCGTCTTGGCACTTGTGCTCGTGCTGTATTCTCTCACTTTCCCCGACATCTCATTTCTCCTCTCCTCCCCCCATGGAAACCCTACTCTCCATCTAAGGCTCAATTTAAAATTCCCTCTTTTTCAAATACTTCACCCTGCAGTATTCTCTGTCCCTTTTTCCTTTAGAAATATAATTGTGTTTCTAGTTCATAAATCTAGTATTGGGGCTCACTTTTTTAAATGTTTATTTTACATATTAATGTTTTTGTTTCATTTTACTATTCTCAGTAATCTTCCAAAATAAATGATGAAATCTCTGAAGGACAAGGTAAATCCTTTCTGAGTATTGACTGCCTAGCTCAATGCTGAGCATATCAAGGTCAACAAATGGATGACTAGTTTTAAATTACTTGCATGTTTAATCTATTTGAGGGAGAGATATCTTAGAATTCCTCACTGTGCCCAACACATAGAGGTGGCTTAATATTTACTCTTTGAATTAGATTACATGCCTTTTCCAGTTGCTTAATACTGGTTTCATGAAATTTAGGCAGCTGCTTCAGAGTCTTCATATAGATCTACTATTAAATTTCACTACTTTATGAATGTTTTATATAATATGAAAATCTATATTAAAAAAGACTGATAATTTTCGTATAGTAATAAAAATCACCAGATCAAGCTGATTAAGTATTAATTTTTTTCTTGCTATGTTGTAAGATGTGGTACAGTCATATTCTGTCTCTTTTTTTTAAAAAACGTCTCCTCTCTCCAATTATACAAATTATACTGCTATGTCCTCATTGGGAATATTTGAAGTCTAGCAGGAAAATAAAAAATATACTGTATTCACTTGTATCATAATTATTCAGATAGATAAATAAATATCTATTCTCCCTGCTGCTTTAGCCATGAAATAATGGTGAATCAGAGAAAACAGAGTCCAAAAAGGCCCATTAGCACATAGTCTTATCCTCTTTGTCACTACAGGAACCTTCACTGTAATACGTTCTCTAATGTGATGAGGAAATGAGTCAGCACTCTTGCACAGAGGGAAATGTTCCAGGTCTCCTTTTCTTGTTGATTTACTGTCAGCTTCTATTTGAGTTAGACTTTGGGCCAAATACAAAACAGAACCATATTCATCCCCCTAATGTTCATTTCCAGGATCTCTGGCTGGCTGCTCATCGCTCAGGGCAAGAGAAGACACATGAAACAAAAAATGACAGGAAGGACCCCTAATACACACACACACACACCCCCCAAAGCTTGTAGATGCCAGAGATGTAATGAACTATTTTAGTGGTGTAAAGTATAGCAGAATTGAATGATACAAAGAGAGAAAGAGAATTTTTGCAAACATGCTTTCGTTCCAAGGTCCTAGGCTGTTGAATACACTTCATTGTTGCTCACTCCCTCACTGTCCTTCACCATAGAGGGAAGTAGAGTCAAGTAGAATCAAACCAAGTGTGGCAGATTTTATTTTCCAAAGATGACCATAGTAATATTTCTAGTCCCATGTGCTCTTTTAGATCTTTATCAATCTCCTGAACTAGATGAGACCTATCTCTCTTCCCCTTGAACCTGAACAATATTTTTAACTGTCTCAACAACTAAAATGCAATGGAAGTGACACAGCTAACTTCCAGGGTTAGATCATGAAATGTGATAGGACTTCTCCCTAGACTGCATTCATTCTCTCCCTCTTTGTCTCTCACGCATAGAGCTTAGTCATCAAGTCCACAATGGCCCAAGTGGAGAAAACCAAGTGGAAGGGAGCTGAGGCTCCATTTAAAAGACATCATCAACTGCCAGACTTGAGTGAATAAGCTTTCAGAAGACTCTAGCCTTCAGCCTTACAATCTTCCAGCTGATAGTGGGAAGCAGAAACTGTCTCTATTGATCCCTGTCCAAATTCCTGATCAACAGAAGTGGTAGAATTAACAAATGGTTGTATTCTTCCGCTACATTTTGGAGTAATTTTTGGAGCCAAAGTAAGTGGAACAGATTAAGGTACTGGGAAGTACACTACTGTAGTAGTAAAATCTGAAGCATATTCCACTGGAAAGATGTGATAGGTAGAAGCCAGAATGACCTTGAGGAGAATGTTAGTAAAAGCCTAAAGGGCCTCAAAGTGATTATTAGGAAGAGTCAGCTGGTTTTCAAGAAGACTGTCAGGGAAGCCTTGAAAGTGTGGAAATGTTATTGCAAGATGGAGGAAAAAGGACTCTTGTTCCACAGGGATGGAAAGTTGTTTGCGGTAACATGGGACATAGAAACTGTATCTAGTGAACTGATGAATTTAGCTAAGGAGATTTTTAGGTAGAATTTAGAAGGTGTCTTCTGCCTTTTCTCAATGCCGTAATAAAATGAGAGCAGAGGGGAGCTAAAAAAGGAATTGTTCTGTTTTCAGCAAAATTTTAGAGGACCTATGAAGAAGACAGAACTTGGGTTTGAAGATAAATCTTCCTCATACCTTCCTCTTTAAGATTCTCAAATTAAGAAAGGGTTTCATAGCAAACACAAAATCTAGGGTGGGTCTCTAAAACGTTTGGTTAAGACTGTTACTAAACCAGTTCCTTTGCTCAGCATGCGGCAAGCCAAATACTGGGAAGCCGAGTTTGCAACAGAAAAAGAGTTTATTCACAAGGCAGCCAAGTGAAGAGACTGGAGAGCAAATCTAAGATCTGCCTGCCTGAACACGAGAGGCTTGAGATATTAATGAGATAAAGAAGTAGGGTGGTCTTAGGTGTAGGGAAAGGCGATTGAAGTCAGGGAAAGGTGAGGCAGTCGGTGTTCTGGGTTAGGTGTATCTGGGTTACGTGCTTCCTCATGGGATGCATGTTTAAAAAAGAGGCACTTAGCATGATATGAGGGTGGAGTTTTCGGCCTTCTGACAGCAAAAGGTCATTCATCGGACTGCTATGCAGACCTAGGTTCAGGGTCGGTGGTCCCAACAAGTCTTAGCCAGCTGGAACTGAACAAGAGTTGACTCCAAGTTTCTAAAAAAAAAAGAAAACCTAAGCCCCCACTACTATAGTGACTCATACATCAGAGATATTATCTCTAGGGATGGTTAAGAAGTCTTGTGATATATTACCCAAGCTAGGTGAAGCTTGGAGGGTATGCAAGTAAAGAGAGGGGAAAAAGTAACTAAAGTGAGCTTAATCAGTAAAGGCAGTTTACAAGCAGAGGGGTTTTAACAAGCTGTTCCTTTATCTATCATTCTGTAAGATAAGTTCAGGAACTTCTGTTAGTCACCAGCTTTTGTTAACTCTATGAGACAAGGTTTCAAGACCTCAGAAAGATATAAGACAGTGCCTGAGAGAACCATTCTGTCAGACACAGACCCTCTCTGAGAATCATAAGGGCAAAGTCCCACAGCAGCATCACAGGAAACCCAAAGTAGAGAAAGTCTTTTGCATAACGAAATGTATCACACGTTGATTCATAAGAAACTCTTAATGTTTTTAAAAGAGTATATTACTTCGACTGAAAGGGACAGAGGTAAAATGAAGAGAGGCCTTAGGGCCCCCAAACTTCAATAGTTAGGAAACAGGATGAGAAAAATACTCAGCTTCAAACACTGGTCATTTCTTATGGAAAAGAAAGGATGACACAGGAGTCAAACCCAAAAGCCCAGAAGGCAAAGCCCTTAGACACTGTAGGAAGTAGACGGAGGCCTAATTAAGGAACTGGCCCTATGGGTATAATTGGAATTCAAATTTGCTATGAGCCAAAGATTGCTGTGTATTTCATATTTTTCCTTTCTATGAACAGAAGCCTCCCTACTGGTTGGCTATCCAATGTCTGCTTCACCACCTTAGATCTGTGAATGACAGGTAGATAACTTGCCTCTAGACGTAGACTGTCGTAACTGAGGAAACATACTTGAAAAACTGCAGCCAAGATTTGTCTCCACCTGAACCTGATCTAGATCACAAAATCTGGGATCTCAAGCCTGAGTCAGTTATTGTAATAGGGTGATATATTGAGGGTCTTGGAGAGGGGAGAGTGAGTACACTTTGCATGTTGGAGGGATGAAGTTTCTTGGGACAGATGGTAGACAGTGGCAGATTATGTTTGCAAAAATGGCCACAGCAATATTCCAGGGCCACATTCTCTGCCAGAACTTTGCCACTCCCTATGAAGAAGTAGAGTCCATTTTTGCTCTGGTTTAATGGAATGCAGCGTAAATGATACTACATCATTTCTGAGGCTGGGTCATAAAAGGTGATATGTCTCCCTGCCCTTTCTTTGTCTTTGCATGCTAGTCCTTGGACCCCTGCTATCGTTGTCCATTTAGAGAAACCATGTGGAGAGTAACCAAGGCTGCTGGCCATCAGCCTATGTAAACCTCCAGACACATGAGGAAATGAGCCATTGGATCATTATAGGCATGGGGGTTTGCATCTTCATTCTGAGGCCCCAGACATAGTGGGGCAGAATCTCTGTCTGCAGTGCCCTGTCCAAATTAGTGACCCACAGAATCCCTGAGTATGATAAATAGTTGTCTCCTGACACTAAGTGTTGGGCAGTTTGTTACCAAACAATTATGTCTAGAACACCAAGGAACCTATGGTCCCTTATAACTCATCCATCCATGTGGAGTAGAGAGGGTTCAAAATCCAGTGTGCCTGTGCTCTTCCATATTCATGGATTATCACAACCTGAGACAGATTTCTGACACAGTTGCTGTTCTCTTGGATATAGTAGAACTCTTGCACCGTAAGAGTGTTGTATGTACTCAAATTTAAGGAATTATTTTCTTCATAAAATATGATTAGATTGGGGGTCCAGCTATCACACTTTCTTTGCACAAAAATTTTCCTCTGAAAGGGGATATGACAAACATTTATGATTTGAAGACTGAAAACTAAGAAGTTAAAAATTTCAGTTAAAGGTGTTGGAGTATTTGCATGAGGTATGGTCTCCTGGTTCTAACCACCCCACAGCCTGCTCATTCTAAGGTGAGGCCTACCAGTCTCTGCCCTCAGCACTGACAGTCAGCCACCCAATTCAGGAACAAGAACACTCGGGGGTGAAGGGACTGATTAGGAAATTTTTAGAAAAAACCCCAACGTACGTATTTACCAGCATAGTCTTTTATTTATTAATATGTATTGACCAGCAAGGATCACTAGACATTTGAGGAAAGCAAGTAACCAAGAGAAAGGACAGAAAGGACAAATAAATACTAACACCTGAGGAATATGATAATTGATGTAAAAGAAGAAAAACATAAAAATATCTAATTGGTATCCCCAGAGAAATTTTAGAGAACAATGAGTCCATAAACTAGAAGGAAATGCTTTGGGAAAAAGAAGTGACTGAGAAAATAAGAACACATAAAATGTAAAAACATGTTAATGACCAACAACAAAAAAGGTAAATAAAGGGAAAATACACGAGAAAAAAGAAGTCCCATATAAGAAACGTTTTAGAAAGAGAATAGGAAAAAATAGGTAATAATCAAGAAATGCTAGAATAAAATTCCTCAGAGAAGAGTCTAAAGCCAGAAAAAATTTAAAAGATTTGCTCTCAGAAATGTCATCATAAAATTTCCGTATTCTGGAACAAATGTGAAGATTCCATGGTTTCAAAGGGAGACGATCAGGGCATAGGCTATCATTCAATGAAAAAAGCACAATTGGTATCAAACTGCTTTGCAACAGCACTGGGTGCTAGAAGACAATGTAGCAAAGACTTTAACCCTAGAATGTTCTCTACAGTAGAACTCCTAAATGTTAGCAGGAGACAATGAAGAGAGAAAGAGAGAGAGAGAGAGATTCATGTGCAAGTACTCCAAAAACCTCTCCTGAACATTATCTGGGAAAAAAATAACTAGTATATATTTTCTAGGCATTAAAAAAGCATATGCAGCATACTTTTAATCACTTGACCAAATGTAAGAAATTTAAATCGTATCTGTTTTGGATGCAGGAAATATTCTCGAATAAAACAATTATTTGGAGACAGGAAAACCTGTCCTTATCTGTAGCTCCAGTCTCTATCTCTACAGGCACAATTACTCATTCTATTATGAAAGTGGTTACACAGTTATAATCTTATAATTATTAATAGTGTTCATATTTATAGAAGGATTGTAAAGTGAAGTCAGCTTTTAGTTTAGTTATAGAGCAAAAATAAAATGTGATTATATTTTACTTGTAGAAGCTATGCTATACCTGCTGTAAGAAGTTTGGGGACAAGATCTGGAGGCAGAGTATAATTGCTGATATCATCATTTTAATAGTGTGAATGAATGGTTTTCATTAAAATTGGTTAGTAGAGTTTTAATGTATTTAATAGGGCAACCATTAGACATTAAACAACTAAAAATCTGAATGATGACAAAGGAAAGAACCTGCTTTAAATGTACTAAATTTCTCATCTTTCATAGTGTAGAGTCAGTAGCACCTTTTTCTTTGTAAGGGCACATTGCTGTCCCTTAATAAATGTGGGTAAAGTAGTCATAAAAATAAATATTATATATGCCTTTGTTATACTAAACATGATCATGTTTACTAAATATAAAGCATCAAAAATGTCACATAATCTTGAAGTCGATTGCTTCTTATAGCAGAGAGCTATGTTATGAACACTTTGATAAGAATTTTTGTCCAAATGAATTATATTCTTCATGTAAATGCCATAGAATAAGATATATTGGATAAAATTATTGCTGCTGGAAACATAAGCAAATCATATGTGAAGAATTTCATATATAATCATAAAGCAAAATATATATATGTATGAATTACAAAGGGAATACATGATCAAATCTTATTTTTATATCAATAGAATTACTATGTTATTCACATATTACAGATGAGAAAAGTAATGATTAAAACAGTTTTATCTTCCCCAAAGTCATACAGTTATTAAGCAGTATAATTCAATTTTGAACTCAGTCTTCTGGTACCAAAGAACTTATATTTTCAGATAAACATCTTGAGCACTTTTAGGTGGACTTTCTATGTACTTGACTTTGAAGCATGCAGTTTGCTGTAATACTGAGAAGAGAATTTACATAATATCTCAATAGATGATGATGAAATAAAAGTTTATCTCCCAAATTAGGTTAACACACAAATATTCTATTGTCATTATTAAGCACACATATACAAATATATAATAAGTCAACTATTGATTTAGCATTGTCTCTTTAGTTTTAACATTGAAGCCACAAAACTTAAAATCTTGAAATTCATTAAATAATGAATATTAAAGGTTTTGAAGAAGCAGAATTGTCCTATATCAGTATTTCTGACTTTGAAACTCATGCCAGAACAATAGTAACTCAGAAAACCCACCACCTTTGAAATCATTCTTATTTGTGATATGAGACAATAACTACTAAACTGGTCTTAGCAAAGTGGAAATGGAAGAAAATTAGATTTTTATATATAACTGAAAAAATAATGTCATAACTAGGAGAGTCAAGCTGAAGTAGCTGACATTTTTGCCCTGCTTAATGTCCCAGTAATTTTATTTTATTTTTATAAATTTATTTATTTATTTTTGGCTGCGTTGGGTCTTCATTGCTGCGCACGGGCTTTCTCTAGTTGCGACGAGAGGGGGTTACTCTTTGTTGCGGTGCGCGGGCTTCTCATTGTGGTGGCTTCTCTTGTTGCGGAGCACGGGCTCTAGGCGCACAGGCTTCAGTAGTTGTGGTGCGTGGACTCAGTAGTTGTGGCTCACAGGCTCTAGAGCGCAGGCTCAGTAGTTGGTGGCGCACAGGCTTAGTTTTTCCACGACATGTGGGATGTTCCTGGACCAAGCCTTGAACCTGTGTCCCCTGCATAGGCAGGTGGATTCTTAACCACTGTGCCAGCAGGGAAGCCCTGTCCCAGTCATTTTAAAAGACTATGTAGAGGATGCAGTAAACGTAAAAATACATTACTTTTGCAAGATCTCTAATTATACTTCAATTGAAATTCAACTAGAATACAGAAATTAGCAAGTAATTTTTCCAAACTTGCATAATTCTTACGATCCTCTTTGTGTTTGGTAGTATCTGAATTTTCTTCTTAAGGAGGAAGAAAAGGCAAACTCATGAGAGAAAACAATTCAACTTATTTAGTAAATTTCCCCTTATCTCTGAGCATCTTAGTTAAATGCCCCCCACCACTCATGCATATAATAAAGATTCTCTTGACCATAAACCGTATTGGGTTACTTGTTTGATGCCCAGGCAGTGCCTGAGGTTGTCTCTGGGGTCCAAGCACTAAGCTATTAGAGGGAATCTTCACAATGATTACAAGGCTTTAAGGCTTACCTCTCACTCTGTTACAGCTGAGTGACGTTGTCAGAACTGTAAGAGTTCTATATATTTTACTTATAATCGTCACCATAATGCTGTCAGGTAGTTAGGATTTTCCTCATTTTGTAACTGATGCAAATGAGGCTCCAAATGGTTATTAACTGGCCCCAAACACTCAGCGAATAAGAGCGAGTGAGCCAGGGACCAAACCTGAAACCATGTGACTTCCAAGTTCATATGCTTTGAAATACAATAAGTTGATTCTTCTAATAAAATGAATAACATATGTTTTTAAAAGAAGGCTTTGTAAATCATGATATCCCACATGAATTTAAGAAAATGCTTTTCCAAAGTTATGATTTATTTTTATGATGTGACCCATTGTTTATCTCTGAACAATACTCCTTTCTCTTGTGCTGAAGGTATTATGGATAAATGTCCTCTATTTCTAGGGATAGAGTGTGTTCATGGGAAAATAATATACACATACATATACTATTTCCGCATATATATTTATCTTAAGGGGATACAGCCAGCATGATGTAGGTATGTAGGTACCATGGTGTAGCACAAATTTTTATAGCTTCTGCTGACAAATTTTGATCAACAGATGAAATGTGTTTTTGTCACAAGTGAAGGTATATATTTTCTGTGGCAATGCTTGTCATAAAAATCACAATGCTGAGTGAGGCATAGGACATGCTGCAGCCCAGGCACCACTGGTGCACCTGAGAATTAAGACATATAACATCAAGTTGGCAGCAAAGAAAGATGTTTGAGAACTTTACCTCCAGATTATATGGGAGAAACTAGTGCCAGTGGGATTTCACAGACCTCAGGAATGGCCAGTTGTACAGTAGGATAACTCTGGATGGTTTTATAGGATTGTGAATACACTGGTGGTGTTTTAAGTCATGTACTTCCTCATGTACAACCCCAATTTTTATTCTAAAGTGAAGCATAAACAGAAAAAAAAGAGGTTGAGAATCACTGTTTCATCTGTGTACCTTTTGTGACACTATGTCCAATTCTCTCTACCCAATTCCATTATTTAAAAATCCAGAACACATGCGTCTTCTGTAGAAATGGTCACAGCATTTCTTCATTCCTCAGGGAACATAGAAATGTTTGCAGATATGGATGCAAAATATAGTGGGTTTGATGGCACTTTCTATGCATAGAGTTGTAAGTAGCTGCCCCATGTGTGTTCCATGTCTCTCTATACACAAGCTAATCCTCCTAAAATTTTGCTTTCTTCATATACCTTCAGGTCATTTCCCTCTTCAAAAACCTGAAATGATTTCCTGTTTCCTTCAACAAAATGTCCAGACACTTCAGGTTAACAGTGAGAGATTTCAAGTTCTTACCCCCTCCTATCTTTTCAGGAAAATAGCCAACTTTTCAGGTTATTTGCTGCAGTCACTATTGCTTGCTTGAGTATGGCCACTTTTGGTCATCCTGTATCTTAATTAAACTTATTTTTTCCTTCTCTAAATCAAAACTAAACTCCTTCAAGTTCCAGTTCAAAATCATTCTCAGTTCCAGACTACAGGGCTCACCCCTACTCTGACCTACTTTAGAATTTACTTTCTCTACTTTTGGGTAGCTCTCCTAAACAATTTTAAAAATTTTTTTGTCTTCTATTGCTGTTTAAAAGTTTTTCTCTTTAAGTAGAAACAATGTCAAAGTGTCCATGGTCATGGTGGTGGCCTCTAGCCTTCTCTCACTTTGTTGAACACAGAGACCTGCACACAGTTGTCGATTAAACAATCAGGCAATTCATTTATTCAGTAATTTATTCATTTAGTACCATAAGACACAGGTTGCCTCTTGTGTTGGCACAAGTGTTACTTGGCCACAGAAGAAAATCATTTATATTAAACACAGAATAAGAAAATGAGAAAAAATAAGTAGTAGGGAAGCAAAACTTGCCATCCCAACATGTCTCTTTGGCATGCAGGTTATTTTGAGTGGAAAACAATCAAGGCCCAAAAGACTCAGGAAGAAACTTTGAGCTTCTCCCTAATAGCCTGAGAATATAGATAGAAGACCTGTTCCAGGAAGGGAGCTATCGCTTGCCCATAGATAACAACAGTAGAAACTAGGTGTGCAGACAGAGAGGAACCTAGTACAGTCTGCTTGTTAAAGTTCCTCTCTGCGTCCTGTTGTCTCTGCCTCGCCCAGCAAACATGTGTTTACCAAACATTTGCTTTTCCCTCTCCAGGTCAATTTGCCTTCAACCCCTTTGAAGTCCCAAAGCACAACCCCCAACATCTTCTTGTGTCTTTAGCCTAAGATGGTATTGAAGGTGAGGTTTTTAGCCACTTTGGTGAGTTACTCAGTTTTCCTGGGTCATTCACGTATACATGTTATTAAACTTTTGTTTGATTTTCTCTTGTAATCTGTCTCATGCCAATTTAATTCTTAGACCAGCCAGAAGAACCAAGAAGGGTAGAGGAAAATTTCTTCCTCCCCATCGAATCTTACAACATTAATAAAATTACACTGGGTGTAACCAAAAAGAAGTAAAATGAACTCAGGTGGGAAGTCTTATTATACCATGGTTTCAAGATATGTTGCTTCTGTAAATGATTAGGGATTATTATGTTTGTTTGTTCATTTGGGGGGTCTAAGATCGTTAGTAAGAGAATAAAGGCGCTGACACCATTTCTGTAGACATCAATGCCATTCACCAGAGTTTCCAGTTCAACTAGTGCAGCTCTATTTCTTAACAGTAAAATTATTCTAAGGGAATAATATCTGGGAAATAAATAGAATTTAAAAGTCTTACGGTGATTGAACCTTTGAAGGAAAGAGTAGAGATTGTAGAGACTGTGTGTAGACCCGGGAATTAGTGTCAGAAATCTTTACTGGTCCTCATTACCTCATTACCCCCTGTTGCAAACTTCAGAACTTTAGGCACTTCATATTTCAAATAGGGAGTAACATTAAAATATTAAACATTTTATAATATATTGTAAACCAAAATCTATCTACATAAAAATTAGTAGTAATGCAAGCTGAACCAATGGTTAATTTTCTTTTTATTCATTATCAGAATTTTCACAATAGTAAAACTGAATCATTTGAGTTTTTCCATTTTTTTTCTCCTTAATTCTGCCCACCTTCTAGTGGAGCTACTTATGCCTTTTAAATATCCATAAAAAAAACCTTGTTATTATAAATATGATGACTCCCTCCCAATCATGATGTACAGAAGGAAAATAAAATTTCCATCTTAAGTTATACAATTGTATGATTGTTCTAAAAAAAGGAAACACTCTCTAAATACAATTTGGAAAATAAAGTATGAGGTAAAAACAAAATCACCCTATAATCCCATAGTCAAAGAATATTTAACACTTTAGTTTCTTTCCTTCTAGCTTCTATATAACGCATTTGTATGCTGTGTTGAATACATACAGCTTCTGTCTTCAAAATGTCATTGTAGTGTAAGCCCTGACAGTTGGTTTTATCATAATGCAAGTGCCTGCCTTAAGCTTTGATTGCAGAGGCATCCACTTCAAAGATGGCTGTCTGGAATCAGCACACTTCCAGCTCTACAACTGGATGAAGAGCCAAGCAGTGCAGCCGCAGCCTCCCCTTTGAGGCTTCTTTGTTTTAGAGATCCTGTTTGATTTAGATAACTGGGCATTTGGGTCACTTGCTTTTCTCTTCCCCTGCTTTAAGTTCCTGAACTTACATTTTAAATTCACCAGTAAACAGCCCACGAAACCCTACCCTTGACCCCAGTAAAAGCTGGGGTTTCACCCCCTACCCTTGACCCCAGTAAAAGCAGAATCCCAGGCACATGCGTTCTCTTTCTTTACTTGTGAACTTGCTGTGTGGCCCCAGGTGTGCCGTGTGCTTTCCAAGAGCTGTGAGTAATAAATCCTTTTTTTTTTTTTTTCGGAATTTCCTGATGGTTATTGCTGAGGGCATCTTGCCATCATAATAAGAACCAAGGACTGGCCCAGCCATAACATAACAAGACTGTGACTGGCACAAAACAGTCATTTTAATTTTTCTGTCATCCCTTTACATTTTATTCAATAAGAAAGATTTTTCCCAGCCACTGGATAAGATATCATCAGGGCCATGACACTGTGCTGAATCTGAAGTTGTAGACAGTCTCTTCAATTAGCAGACACAGGCCCTCTTCATTAGTAATTTGAGTGCCCTGTCCAACGTAGTAAACAGAATTCTGAACTTGATTTGCCACTAATTACTCTCCCCATCCCAGTTCAAGTCTGCTTCAGGAATTGTTGACTTGCACCAAATAGACTGCCAGATATTTCTCCAGCAAAGATGGGTCATTTGGGATCAGCAGAGAATTGCAATTTGTGGTCGGTAGCCATGGCGAGCAGGGTGCAAGTCCCCACATGGTAAGGGAAGGAGAAGACTCTTACAGAGAGGAAAAGGAAGTGGGGAGGGCTATAGTAAACAAAGAGTATACTAAATAAAGGCTTTTCATTGGCTGAGTTGTTGCCAGGAAAGGAGGAGTCTTTCTTCTTCCTGTTGGGCTCTGCTATCTTCACCGAGCCTGAGAGCACCCCCTTCTGGTCTCCTGACTTTATTTCGTTGGAATTTCTGTTATATTAATTTTTTACAGAATCCTGAAGTGGGCATGGGGAGAGCGGTGTCTTCTTATTTTCCTCCTAACTAGCTATCTGGATCTTAAGTCCCTCTGGCACTAAGACTGGGAGAAGGAAGAGAAGAAACAAAGAAATGCATCCTACTTGAAGTGGTGTCAACAAAATCAAGCTCTTTGTTCTCTGTAGTCTGGCAGCAATCTTAAGGCTGAGTCCCTCTTTCCTACATTTCCCTTGACTTGAGTGAATACACTTATATCCATGGTTTTCTCTTGGGAACCTTCCTCAGGCCCGGGGTTCTCATCTGTATTCTTGTTGCTAGGGTCCCACCACTATTCTAGACAGCTATAGATAATCTCACACTGGCCTTTCCCCTGTTTGCGTGCATCTACAGCCCATGTCCAGAAAAAACCTGATTGTGCATGGCAGTCCTAACAGAGCAGCGCTATCTTAGCTGTGCCCCAAAGAAATTTAGGAGCCTTTATTTTCACATCCGAACTTCTGAGTATTTCCTTAAGGTATTGTCTTAGTCTATTCAGGCTTCAGTAACAAAATACTAGAGACTGGGTAGTTCATAAAGAACAGAAATTTATTTCTCACAGTTCTGGAGAGGCTGGAAGTCTGAGATCAAGGTGCCAACAGGGTTGGATGAGGGCCTTCTCCCAGGTTGCAAGCTTCTCGCTATGTCCTCATATGCCAGAAGGGATGAGGGAGCTCTGTGGGGCCTCTCATGATTTCATCACCTCTCAAAGGCCCCACCTCCTAAATTCCATCACAGTAAGCATTAGGGTCTCAACATATGAATTTGAGGGGGGACATAAATATTCAGACCATAGCAGATAGGTCCTGACAAGTGAAAGAAGTAGGTCATTTTGAGGTCTACATTTTCATTTCAATTACATATTGAGAATATCTTTTTCTTCATTGTCCCATGCTGTCATTTGTTTGACTTTATATTTGTTTAGATTGCTCTCTGACTGAGATAACTTTATTTTAAAAAAAATCAAATCAAGCTCTTTGATCTTGTGATTATTTCTGCTTAGAAAGTCATTGATATGCAGAAAACAGTCTTCTACATTCCAAGGTTTATCTCCATCTTAAACATTCTTTGCCTTTTGCTTGAGTGATATCAAATTCTGCTTGTTTTCCTTCATATTTTTTTATTTCTTTAATCTGACCTTAATATTTAAATGCTGGAGTTCTTTGATGTTCTATTTGTGACCTGCTTTCTATCTCATGGGGAGTCTCTCCCATTCCCGTGAATTTAGTTACTATCCATATATGAGTACTTATTGAATGTATACCTCCCTTGCAGAGTTTTCTGTTGACTTCTAGACATGCATTTACTTTTTTATTTAACACCTTTGCCTGGCCAAATCATAAGACTAAATTTTAAATAATGACCCCTCCTATCCCAACTTGTTCCTCCTTTAGTGTTTGCTATTTCAGCAAATAGCGCAACAGATGTTCATGGGATTTGTATTTGACCCTTTGTTCGCTCTCAGCCCCTAGATTCAATCAATCACCAAGCATTAATTTCCTTGTCCAAATATCTCTTGAGTCCATTATATTTCTCAGGCATTTCCTCTGTTATCATCCTAAGTCTTATTAGTATCATTACTTACCTTGACCCTTTCACCATCTCCTAGCCTAGATACTTACTAGATACTTACTAGATACTTACTACATAGTTACTCTTTACCTTTCAAGATAATTCTCTATAGTAAAATTAGAGACTTAAAAAATAATATTTGTATTTCATCCCTCTATCTAAAGCTCTCTAATCATCCTCTATTTTCATTAGAGCAAAGCCCCAGAGTATTAACATTACCCATGAGATGGTGTTGTCCAGTGAGGTAAATCATGGTTATCTCTTGCCCATCTCCTCAGAGGATACATTCTACCTATAGAGTGGCCCATTTTCTTTCTCTTTTGTATCCTTTCTAGTCTCAAGATGTTTGCATACAGTACTGCCGTATCTAAATCATATGCTACCAGCCCCCTTTCCACCCATCCACATGCTGCACACACATGCCCACTCTTTGCTTAATGTCACAGTCTGTGTAACTTCCCCATGTAAGACTTCTGAACCCCAGACAGGTTTGGTCTTGCCATGAATTATAACCATTTTTCCCTGTCCTTTCATTTATACCAGTAAGTTCAGTGTATCTCTAATGCTGACTGCAAGCATTCAGACTATGTGTACTTTATTCATTATTGTACGTTTAAAGTCTAGAACAGTGCTTAACACAGAGTTAGGTGCTGAAATATTTATTGAACAAATTATAGCTTTAAATAATCAGGCTATAGCTCAAGGTCAATAGCCTGAATGGGCAGAATAGGTAAAGAGGTGGCAGGAAAGAGTCCTTGATCCAGTTGCTGTAGCTGCTACACGGATCTTATAAAAAAAAGCTTCCAGAAGATAATTTTGGGAAGCCTTTTAGGTATTTTGTGCCAGGTGATTGGTAAAGCTCTGAAGCTAGAAAAATTCAAATACATCTCCAGTATTTCCTGTAAGGCAAACTCCTCACTTCACATAGCCAAATTTAATATACCCTTACATGTTACCTGTTACTCTGTCCATCCAACTAGAGAAATAGATAAGAGAGGAGGAAGAGAAGAGAGAATACGGTATTTAACGGATACTGTCTCTGTGTGGTAGAATTTAAAGGACTCAAAGTTATTCTTTACAGTCTTGGCATTTTACATATGATTGTACACATTTTAAATTTCATAATTATAAAAAGTCACTTCAGATATAAAGTATCATTAAATGAAAAGCTAGATCAAGCACCCATGTTTACATGAATTCAATCAATGTCTATTATATAGAACCTAGAACAGATACTCTATTAGGATTAATTTTATGACTTTTATCTTTAATCTGAAGTTTTCCATTATTTATCCTCTGGAAAATCCAGGACACAAGAAACTGAGAATTTTTTTTTTTCTATTCATGCTACAATGAATTGGAGAAACAAAAGTTGCTATGCAGACATGTAATAGACTGGAAGTTTGGAGATATTGACTGTCATAGACTATCATCCTTGAGAACTAAGAGTGTGCAGATACCCCAATAATTTCATATATATATATAAATATATGTTAATACACATATTAATTATATGTAGTTATTTATAATAAAGTTGCAAAGCTGCTCAAAATAGAAAGTGAATTTCTAAAGTACATTAAAAAATTCCCTCCAGATTGATGTCTGTCACCACCATCATTAAGAAATTTGAACTCTTAAAAACTAGAATGAGTTGCTAACTTTCAGTTATTTCTGTGGGCTTTGCAATACACCTACAATTAAGAAGAAAGCAGGGCATTTCTCAATTATCCTCTGCTTTTGTAAGTGAAGTCCTATCACTCTACATAGCAATATGTCCTCTTTTGGATAACAGGATGAACATAAGGGAATATTTTTTTAGGATTGACATGCCCTATTTGGATGTAACTCACTTGAAAAATCATGGAAATATCAGATCATTTCTATTTTCAAGTTAAATCATGTTCAAGGATAAATTGTGTTAAGCATCTGTGGTGTCACTGTTTATTTGTATTTTTTCTCAGTAATCAGTATTCTTATTTGATTATTTTAAAGGTATCTTTTAGCTCCATGATAATGGTGCCATGAGACTTTTATGAGACTGATGATACCTCTTATTGCAATGATGGTTTGATTATTAAGATAGTCTGTCTCATGCCTTGGCCAGTTATTGACTCAGGAATGGAGCAATACAATAGAGTAAACCTACCAACTCCTTGTTATCTCTGGAGCAGTATATCCAATTGTGCACATAAGACTAGGACCCAAGTCTGTTTACCTCAAGCATAGTACATATAAGTCTGGCAAGATTGGTGGGGACACCAAATATTCATCAAATAAAAAGCGACCAAATAGTGACACAGAGTTTTGGTCATTTGCTCTCTTAAAGTTAAGAGGAGATCTTAATTTTCCACTTAACTATATTCTTTAACTTGAATGTTAATACAATAAGATTCAAAGCTCCATGACTTCCGACTCTACTTTTCATTCTGAAAAGGACAATAGTAGAAAATAGGAATAATAAATGAATATAAAAATTGTTTTCAAGCCAGGTATATAATTTATCAGCATGCAAAACATGATTAAAAAAATGGGAAAGAGTACTTTCAGATTTAAAGGGGCAATGCTTCAGAGTAGAGAAATGTCATAAGATGCATGAAGTTCTTACTATAAATCAGATTTATGCTTCCAGGGCAACAACATCCAGCAAATTCACTTAGGAAATGAATCGTAAGACCAAACAAACTGCTGGACTTTGAGGTTTCAGTGCACTTTTTCCCATTCACCTAAAGCATCTTCACTCAACTGGAGTCTGAACTAGCAGCAAGATAAATTATCTAAAAGTGAGGGCTTTGAGTAGTGAACAGGCAAATATAAGGTTAATCCACACTTGTAAGCCCATTATCTGGTCACAAGTAAGTCCCAATGTCTATTGGATATCAAAATCACACAGCCATAAGTAAATTATAAGTCATCTCATAAAAAATGGATCAATAGCATTTAAGGAATAGACTTTTAAGTGCACTATGCCTTTATGTTTTTTAAACATGAAGGAAAAAAATATATGGATAAATTTAGCACTAAACTGAATAAATATATTGATAATTATTGATTATACTCAGTTGGTTAAAAAAAACATTGCAAATGATTACAAAATAGTAGCTGATGGTGATGTTTCAGATATTCTCAATAAAAAAAAATCATAATATGGATTGATTTAATGAGCAGTGTGTTAGAAGTTGGAAAGACCAAGAAAATCTATATCTTCCTTTGTGGGTCTTCATAGCCCACAAGGATTGCTGAATTTATTCTTTTTACTGATCTTAACTAGTTCTTTTGCATAAACAGTTTCTGGAAAAGGTCTGAAAAGAAAGTAGGTAAAGGTATATACCCACAGTTTTGAATTATGCTAAGCAATGATGGAGAAGAAATCCCTCCTCAGTTCTACCTGTGATTCTAATTATCTTATGTAAATAGAAATGGCAGCATTTACGACATTTCCGTCTTTACTACATTTTAACATATTGTAGGTATATTCATATTAATTAGTAACTCTTAACATTATTTTTAAAAATGTCAAATTCCTGGACTCTTTCCTACATTGTAAATAGATAAAAGTCTTCATGTCATTTTACATGGGATAAAATGTATGGAAAAGGGACATTATAGAGAGAGAAGAATTAACCACATAAACACTTTTACTCAGTTTCTATTCAAGAGTCCATACTTCTGTGCCAGAAAAAGTTATAGGAAAACATTCACATAACAAATAATGTTTAGTTTTTACTTTGTACTTTGCTAGGTGTTGGGAATGAAACACTAAATAATATGTGATCTTTGACTTTGAAAGGCTTATAATCTAGTAGAATGAGACAAACAGGTAAAGTGCAGTAGGTCCCAAGATAGATGTGTACAAAAGAATTCTGTAGAAACAAGGAAAGCTTTCGTTGGAAAGATGACTCCTAGGTGAGATTTAAAAGTCAGTTATACTCCAATAAAGATGTAAAAAAATAAATAAAAGTCAATTTGGCATTTTCCAGATGGATAGAGGTAAAGAAGAGTCAGAGGTATAGAAAGGTCATTCTAAGAGAAGAGAGTATGTAGAGAATGCCACATGGCATTGGCAGTGCTTCTCACACAGCTGGGAAATGTGGAACCCAGCTGCACATCTGTATCTTAGTGGCAATCCTATGTAGGTCAGGGGGGTCATGAATTTTAGTTAATTATTTCTGCCACCGAGTTACTAGCCTACAGGTGGTAGCTGCTGACATACAAACGGAAGAAATGATTTAGAGAGAATATGTCACGTGAAAATAGAAGAGAGTCAAGGAAAGAGTTCTGGAAGCACCAACAATCAGAAAGAGAGGTAAACTAGAGGCCACAGAGGAGAGTTTAAGAGGAAGAAAGTGATGAGGTGCAAATGCCAGCAGAGAATTTGAGTTAAAGGGGGTTAAGAGCAGCCTTTGACTGGCAATTAGGAAATCACTGGAGTGGTACCTAAGTGTTGTGGCCTGAAGTGTAAATGGAAGGTGGAGAGGTAGAGGAATTGAGGTTATTTCTCTCTTGAAACTTTGTATTTTACAGAAAAAAGAAACACAAACTGGTAGGTAGAGCCAATGTAGGACTCTTTTCCTTTTTTCTTGACTCCCCCATCACCTTTTTTTTTATGTGGAAGAGAATCCAGTACAGACTAGGACAAAATAGAAGAATTTTGTCAAATAGAATAGAAGCAGTGTCAAGTTGTCACAAAGACAATGAGAAAAGATGATATTAAAGACACAGGTGTAAAGGTCAGCCTTGAGCAGGAGCAGGTACACTATTTCCTCTGACACTGCAAAAGGAAAGGGTGCTAAGTTCAGATGATTTATGGTATGAGAAATGGGACTTCCCTGGTGGTCCAGTGGTTAAGACTTCGCCTTCCAATGCAGGGAGTGCGGGTTCGATCTCAGGCTGGGGAACTAAGATCCCACATGCCTCGCGGCCAAAAAACCAAAACATAAAACAGAAGCAATATTGTAACAAATTCAATAAAGACTTTTAAAAAATACATTTAAAAAATGGATGGGGTTTTTGCTTGGTATTCTGGATGTTCTTTATAAAGTAGATGGAAGAGTCTTTTGTTGAGAGAAGGAAGGATATCAGCCTGGGCTTGAGGAAAGTCAGGTGTGGTGCACTGGATATTGAAAGAAAAAGCGGCCAGGGCAAATAGACAGATTGATGAGCAAGGCAATATTTGGCTCAGGTGGGAGACTGAGAATGAAAAGAGCAAAGCGTTTGAAATCAGAAGATGTGTAATGAAATTTGTACTCTGCCTAGTGTTGGCTATTCACCTTGCACAAATCAGTAAATATTTCTGAGTTCCAGTGTTCACATAAGAAAAATAGGAACAGTAATATCTGTTCTATTATCTTCATGTGATTATTTAGTTGATTATATATAATTATGTATGTGAAAGTAGGTTATAAATCAAATTTATGATTAGTTTTCAATCAAATTAGACCTCTGTAAAATAAAAATAAAAGATGACTATGTTGACGATCAGATAAAAAGAAAATACACATAGACAAAATAATAATTTGGAGAGTAAAGTTAACTTGTTTAGTTGTAATTTGAGATTCCACTTTTGATCTACCACCTTTATGAAACAGGCCTCTATTTCATAGGATAGGCTCTGTATAAGTGCTAGCAATTCAACTTCATCTTTCACTTGCTAACTATGATAAAAGAATTTTCCATGACATTAATTCTTTATTTCAACAAAGGCTAAAACTGTGCAAATAAATACATGCAAGCTTAATCTGTTCTGTCTGTAGTCTCACTGTCATTTCAAGGTCCTTTTGGGATGCCATGTGGGCTGGTTTATTGCTTGGATGAAGTTTATAAATATGAATGAATAAATAATTTTTGGAGTTTCTGCTAACTCAAATTAAGTTGGATGCAATGTCAAGTAAACAGTACATATCATCATTTCACAAAGGAAATAAGGATTTATTATCACTGAGGCAACAAATTCCCAAATTATATTTTACTGGATATACAAAAATGCTTGCATCCACTGTGCTTCAAATTTTCACTTATTTGAAGAGTCATGCTTTTTACTACAATACATAAATTCATCATTCCCCAGTATATTATTATGTTTTCTAATATGATAACTAGTCTTATTTATCCCATTGGATGTTCACTAAAAAACACAACCATGATTCATTGTTAACCTTTTCTAAAATAAAGTTCTGAGATGGAGAATAAGGTAATTATTGACAGGAATAGTTTTCAGCTTCTTTAATAGTGAACTGTTCAAGATAGGTCAGCCGAATGTTTTAAAACTAAATTTAATTTGTGCTCAGGAAAAAAAGGGACGCCCATCAGTTGATGTGGAGAATGCTTCAAAATTTTGCTCATCTCAAATATATGTCTCTAGAAAGACAGGAAACAAACACAAATTAGGAAATCCTTCTATACCAACAAAGAATTTTTTTTTTATTAAACTGAGAAAAACTATTCAAGAAAAATAATGTTAGGTGGCTATCATATTATAATATAGATATCTGTACTGTGTTTACCTTTCATAGTGAATTTGTCTCTACATTTCAGCCATCTAGTGGATAAGAACATTCTGATTGATCTTTATATATTTATATATTTTATATCATAAGATCCTTACCAATTTTTTAATCGAAGTATAGTTGATTTACAATATTATATTAGTTTCTGATGTACGACATAGTGATTCAATATTTTTATAGATAATATTCCATTTAAAGTTATTATGAAAGGATGGCTACCTTTCTCTGTGCTGTACAATATATCCTTGTAGATTTTTTATTTTATACTTAGAAGTTTGTACGTCTTAATTCCCTACCCCTACTTTGCCCCTGCCCGCTTCCCTCTCCTTACAGGGAAACCACTGGATTTTTGTCTGTGTCTGTGAGTCTGTTTCTGTTTTGTTATATTCATTTGTTTTTTTCAATTTTAGATCCCATGTTATAAGTGGTAACATACGCTATTTATTTGTCTTTCTCTGTCTGACTTATTTCACTGAGAATAAGTCTCTAGGTCCATTCATGTTGTTGCAAATAGCAGAATTTCACTCTTTTTTATGACTGAGTAATATCCCATTGTGTGTGGTATATGTATATAAATGTATCTTGGCTTCTGTAAATAATGCTGCCATGAACATTTGGATCCATGTATCTTTTTGAATTAGTGTTTTTGTTTTCTTTAGATATATACTCAGGAGTGGAATTGTTGGATCATATAGTAGTTCTATTTTCAGTTTTTTAAGGAAACTCCTTACTGTTTTCCATAGTGGCTGCACCAATTTACATTCCCACCAACAGTGCACTAGGGCTTCCTTTTCTCCACATCTTCACCAACATTTGTTGTATGTGGTCTGTTTAGTGATGACCATTCTGAGAATTGTGAGGTGATAGCTCACTGTGGTTTTGATTTGCATTTCTGTGATGATTAGCAATGTTGAGCATCTTTTCATGTGTCTGTTGGCCATCTGTATGTGATCTTTGGACAAATGTCTATTCAGGTCTTCCACCCATTTTTTAATAAAGTTTTTGTGTTTTTTGGGCATTGGGTGATATGAGGTGTTTATATATTTTGGATATTAACTCCTTATCAATCATATCCTTTGCAAATATTTTCTCCCATTCAGATTCTTTTCATTTTGTCAGTGGTTTCCTTTGCTGTGCAAAAGCTTTTAAGTTTAATTAGGTCCCATTTGTGTATTTTCCTGTGCCTTAGGAGGCAGTTCCAAGAAATACTGCTACAATCTACGTCAAAGAGTGTTCTGCCTATGTTTTCTCCTAGGAGTATTATAGTTTCCCGTCTTACATTTAGGCCTTTAATCCATTTTGAGTTCATTTTTGTATATGGTGTGAGGAAATGTTCTAATAGATGCTAAAATCCTCAACAAAATATTAGCAGATAAAAATCAACAATATATAAAATGGATAATACACCATGATTAAGTGGGATTTATCCCAGAGATGCACGGATGGTTCAATATTTGTATTTCAATCAATATGATACATCATATTAACAAAAGGAAGGATAAAAATCCCATGGTTATTTCAATAGACGCAGAAAAAGCATTTGACAAAATCTGACATCTATTCATGATTAAAAACTCTCATCAAAGCTGATCTAGAGGGAACCTATCTCAACATAATGAAGGCCATTTATGCTGATGAATCCACAGTAACATCATACTCAAAGGTGAAAAGCTGAAATCTCTTCCTCTAAAATCAGGAACAAGACAAGGATGCCCACTATCACCACTTCTTTTCTTTTTTAATTAACTAATTAATTTATTTATTTTTGGCTGCATTGGGTCTTCATTGCTGCTCACGGACTTTCTCTAGTTGCAGTGAGCGGGGGCTACTCTTCATTGCGGTGTGCAGGCTTCTCATTGCAGTGGCTTCTCTTGTTGCAGAGCACAGGCTCTAGGCGTGCGGGCTTCAGTAGTTGTGGTGCACAGGCTTAGGTGCTCCACGGCATGTGGGATCTTCCCAGCCCAGGTCTTGAACCCATGTCCCCTGCATTGGCAGGCAGATTCTTAACCACTGCGTGACCAGGGAAGCCCTCACCAATTCTTTTTAACATAGTACTGGGAGGTCTAGCCACAAAAATCAGACAAGTAAAATAAATACATGACATCCAAGAAAAGAAAAAGTAAAACTGTCACTATTTGTAGATGACATAATATTATATATAGAAAACCATAAAGTCTCCACCAAAAAAACTGTTAGAACTAATAAATGAATTCTTTAAAGTTGTAGAATACAAGATGTTTAATAAACAGAAATCTGTTGCTTTTCTATACTCCAGTAATAAACTATCAGAAGAGAAAGTAAAAAAAAAAAATCCTGTTTAAAGTCGCATCAAAAAGCATAAAATACCTAGGAATAAAGTCAACCAATGAGGTGAAAAACCTATATCCTGAGAACTATAAAACAGTGATCAAGGACTTTGAAAATGATACAAACAGATGGAAAGTTATCCCATATTCTTGGACTGGAAGAATTAATATTGTTAAAATGTCCATACTACCGAAAGCAATTTACAGATTTAATGCAATCCCTATCAAAATACCCATGACATTTTCCACAGAACTGAAACAAGTAATCCTCTAATTTATAACTAGCCACAAATGCTCCGAATTGCCAAAACAATCTTGAGAAAAAAGAACAAAGGTGCAGGTATCATGCTCCCTGACTTCAGACTATCCCACAAAGCCACAATAATAAAAGCAGCATGGTACTGGCACAAAAACAGACACATAAAGCAATGGAACAGAATAGAGAGCCCAGAAATAAACCCATGCAACCTATGGTCAATTAATCTACAACAAAGAGGCAAGAATATACAAAGGAGAAAAGACAGTCTCTTCAATAAGTGATGCTGGGAAAACTGGACTGCTACACGTAATAGAATGAGATTAAAATGATTATTAATAGGTATGTACTTAATGCCATATTTTTAATTGTTTTTTGGTTTTTGTAGTTTTCCTCTATTCTTTTCTTCTTTTCATCTCTTCTCTTGTGTTTTGGTGATTATCTTTGGTGATATGCTTCGTGTTCCTTTCTCTTTAGTTTTTGTGTATCTATTGTAGTTTTTTGATTTGTGGTTATAAGCGGGCTCATATATGTTGATCTATGGCTATATCTACATGTTTTAAATTGGTAGTCATTTAAGTTTAAAGAAATTCTAAAAGATCTACATTTTTTTTACTCCCTTTCCCCAAGTTTTGTGGTTTTGATGTCATATTTTACATCTTCATGTTTATCCCTTAACTGTTTGTTGTAGTTATAGTTGATTATAAAATGTTTTTGTCTTTTATTCTAAGTGCTAGCTTATTTAAGTGGTTGATTCACAGCCTTTACCATATATTTGCCTTTACTTATGTATTTTTTCCTTTCCTATAGATTTTTACTTCTTATTCTGGCCTTTTCTTTTCCACTTAAAGAAAACCCGTTAACATTTCCTTTAGGGTAGGTTTCGTATTGATGAAATTTTTCAGTTTTGGGTTGTCTGAGGAGTTCTTTATCTCTCCTTCAATTCTAATAATAATCTTGCTAGGTAGAGTACCCTAAGTTGCAGGTTCTTCCCTTTCAGCACTTTAAATATATCATGTCACTCCCTTCTAGCCTGCAATATTTCTACAGAAAAATCAGCTCATAATCTTATGGTGGTTTTCTTGTATATGACTCTTTGTTTTTCGATTGCTGCCTTTAGAAATATCTCTTTAACTTTTGCCATTTTAATTATGATATGTCTTGGTGTGGGTCTGTTTGGGTTCATCTTGTTTGGAATCCTCTCTGCTTCCTGTAACCTGGAGATCTCTTTCCTTCTTCAGCTTTGGGAGTTTTCAATCATAGTTTTATCAAATGCACTTTTGACCCCTTTCTCTCTCCTTTCCCCTTCTGGGATCCCTATAATGCTAATGCTGGTACACTTGATGTTGTCTTGGAGGTCCCTTAAATTGTTCTCATTTTTAAATTCGTTTTTCTTTTTACTGCTCTGATTACACAATCAGAGAATTTCCATTATTCTATCTTCTAACTTATGCTTTTTTTTTCTGTATCACCTAGTCTGCTGTTAATTCCTTCTAGTGTGTTTTTCATTTCTTATTGTACTCTTAGTTCTGGCTTGTTCTTTTTTATATTCTCTAGTTTTTTGTTAAAATTCTCACTGTGTTCTTCTATTCTTTTCCCTAATTCAAAGCATTCCCTAATGCTTTGTATCTGATAAATTATTTATCTATGTTTTATTATTTGTTTTTTCAGGGGTTTCTCTTGTTCTTTCATTTGAAATAAGTTCTTCTTCATTTTGCTTAACTTTCTCTGTTTCTATGAAATTAAGAGTAACAGTTACCTATTCCAGTCTTAAAGGGGTGTCCTTTTGTGGGAGTGTCCATATACAGTCTGCGTGTTCCCAGTGGCTTTGGTAGGAGAGCTGGATCTGACATGAGCATGAGTCACATCTTCACCCAGGATGTGCTGGCAACTATCACCTTGGTAGGAGGTGGGGCTGGAGATGGAGGGGCTTGAGCCAGAGCCAGGTGTGAGCTGGGGCTTCTTGTCTTCTCAGTGGCCACCACCACACTATTGAGGGTGGGGGCAGGTCCCAATTTGCTGGAGCAGAAGCCCTGAGGTTCAGGTCCAAGCTGGCTCCATTCCCTTTAAGTGTGTGCTTTCCCCCATGTCAGCATCAGCCTCCTTGCCCCAGAGGGGAGCAGTGCTGGAGCAAGAGGGGCCAGAGCGGGTACTTGGCATAAGTCAGGGTGCAGGCTGTGGTGGTCCCAGCACTAGTCAGAGTTCTGGACCACTCCAAGTGCTCTGCCTCTGCAAGCACCAGCAATGGCTGCCCTTGCTCCATTCTGATACCATGCTGGGTTTGAGGTAACTCTGTCGCTCACAACTGTGCAGTCCCCTCTGCCATGGCAGCCCTTGCCCTACCGTGGAGATGTGCCACAGACCAAGTGGGGCCAGAGCCAACAATTGGCTCAGGTTGGGCCATATGGTGGAGTGGTCTCAGGAAACTGTCCAGAGTCCCAGGCAGTCTCAGTCTTCTTCCTCCGTCTTGTTTTGGGAGGAAGCACGTGTGTGCACACTCTTCACGAGCAGAGTCTATGTTTCTTACAGCCCTCCTGTCAGTTCCACTGGTTTCCAAACCAGCTAAGGGGACTTGTCTTCCTGGTGTTGGACCCCAAGGCTGGGGTGTCCAATATGTGGCTCAGACACCTCACTCCCCAGGGAGAGAGAATCTCTAAGCCCATGTAACTGCCCTATTCTTCTGTGTTGCCTCCCAGGGACAGAGGTCCCAACCTAATTGCTTCTCTTCCCTTCCTACCTGATTCTGTGTGGATCTTTCTTACAGCCTTAGTTTTACAAGAGTCTTTCTGCCAGTCTCCAGTTTGTTTTCAGTGAGAATGTCTCCAATGTAGATGCATTTTTGATATGTTCGTGGTGGGGGGTGAGCTGCACATCCTCCTGCTCCACCATCTTGGTCTCCTCTCCCTCACCAGTTTTATTGAGACATATTTTCTGTGTCTATATCAGAAAATTACCCAAGGTGATAAATCATCAGTCATCATCATCAACAGTATTATTATTTAAGTGGTCCTCATTTCTAAAAACCTTTTCAATTTACAGTCTACATTTAGATATAGTGCCTCATTGACCTAGCGAAGTCCATGACGTTGATGGGGAAATGATATTATCCTGATTATCACCACACCTCTCAGCACACACACACGCGCACACACACACTGTTACACATATATACACTCATTGATAACACTCGGATTCCATGTTTCTCTGGTTCCAATGCCCAGGGAATCCCAGACAAGGATTCTGTTGGAGTTTAGCTGCCAGTATCACCATTCTCCTACAGCCCTATGTCTTGGTCCCACCTTTAAGTGTGGACTGTGAGAGGAATAAGAAAATAAAAAGTAAAGTCACCTCTCCATGCAGGTCAGTTCTCCAGAATTTTTATTTACTTTCCAGTATTCCTCAAATAGTTGCTGTTTATATTTTTTCCAGAGTTTTTGATGTAATTAGTGGAAAAGACAGGCTCCACTGAACTTACAACGCCATAATGTGACTGGAATTATCCATACTAAATACTTGTATTAGCAAAGAAGAGACATTGCAAATCAGTTACCTAAGATTCAAACTTTAAACCTAGATAAAGAAGAGAAAATTAAATCCAAAGCAGGCAGAAAGAAGAAATCATAACAATAATTGCAAACTAAAAATAGGGAACAAAAACAATAGAGAAAATCAATTAAACTAAAAACTGATTATTTGAAAAGATCCATAATATCTATTAACCACTAGTTAGACTGATAAAGAAAACATGAGGGAGAGGACATAAATCACCAATTTCAGGGATGAAAAATTAGCTATCACTACAGATCTAACAGACATTAAAAGGAAAATATTTTTAAAATATGCAATAGATTTAATAACATATAGAACAAAAAATTCTTTGGGAGACACAAAAAATGTTTACTCAAGAAAAAGTAGATAGCTAAGATAGCACAGTAAATTTTACAGAGTCGAATTTGTAGTTATAAACTTTCCTACAAAGAAATTCTCAGACACAGATGGCTTAATAGGCAAATTTTGCCAAACATATAAGAAAGGAACAAAATCAATTCAACACAGATACTTATTGAAAAGAGATTAAGGGAGAATATCTTTCAACTCATTTTATGAGGCCACAAATATCCTGATATAAAAATCAGACAAAGTTATTACAAAGAAAGAAAACTAATGACCAATATCCGTCATGAACATAGATGTAAAAATTATTAACTGAATATTAGCAAATCAGATTCAGCAATATTTAAAAAGGATAATACCACATGACCAAGCGGGATCAATCACTGGAATGTAAAACTGGTTCAGCATTTAACAATCGGTCAATGGATTTTACCATATCACAGGTCATAAAAGAAAAGCTATATGATCACACAATAGACACAGAAAAAATTTTTACAAATTTAAACTTCCATTCATGATAAAAAACAATTGTAAACAAGAATAGAGGGAAACGTCTTCAACCTGATAAAAGACTTTTCCAAAAAACAACAGCTAATATCATACTTAATGGTGTAAAACAGTGTTTTCACCCTGAAATAGAGAACAAAGCAAAGATGTACACTCTAAACTTCCATTCAGTGCTTTATTGGAGGTTCTAGCAAATGTGAATAAGGCAAACAAAAAATTAAAAGCTAATAAAATTTAAAAAGAACACAGGCTTGAAAGGAAGGAATAAAGCTGTCTTTATATATAGAAGACATGAATATCTACATGAAAAGGAAAATTTGGAAAAATTAAAAGGATGAATGTATAATGAACATTTGTTGAGTACCTATTAGATGCTCAGCTCTGTTCCAGTGATCTATATGTATCACTTTATTGATTGACACAGAAATCTTATGTTTTCTCTTCTGGTTGAAGTAAAATCTAGGAAGGTTTTGTATGCCTGTTATATAACCTTATTGGCTTGAATGACAAAACTGATGTGCATGAAGAAAATGGTAAAGGAATTCACAATTATTTGTAGGATCTATGCAGTTCCCCCACAGAAATGTGAAGTTAACATTGTCATACTAATGTGAAAGATGAGAAAGCTGTGACTCCAAGAAGCTACCTGTGTTCTCAGCAAGATATAAAGTGAATATCATGGGGTCTGTGGTGTGGGGAGAGGGAACATGTACATCACCACTGCTGTATGGGGTTCTTCTTCACACCACCATCATCTGAGTTTTATATGTGGGTGATGAAGAGAGTTTTAATGATTTTTGAAATTTGGGTTAAATCATTTATAATTAAGTATTACTGACAGCACATTTTTTATTAGTTTTGAAGTTCTTTTTTTTGCCTCCTTTTTCAAAGCATACAGTAGACCAATTTTTAAAAATTAATTGCATTGGTAGATTGCTCAGTTTTATTTTAACTGAGTGCCTCTATTTCTACTGATTGTAAGAGAGATGGTTAAGAAGTGAAGAAGAAGTAAAGATGGGGGAGGATTTAAATAACCTGAGGCACTTAATCAGATCAAAATGGAGTGGGTCTATCCCTGCTCTTTAAAATATTCTTATAGAGGAAATAAAACAGGAAATGTTTCCACTGTTTTGACTGATTCAGAAATCATAATAAGCAAAAACCATACTTTTTTCTTTAAGTAAGCTAAACTGTAAGCCCATTAGTACTCCAAATACAATGAATCATTAAATATGTGGATATGTATTGGTACATAATTTTTACTTCCAGAATACATGACTTAGTTAAATGTACTTGAATAAAACATCTCACTACAGTATTCTTACACTTAAAGCAGAGCCCCTTTCCAAAATTGACTTTCTTTTTCCAAATATGCAAACTTTATAACTTGAAATAGTCTTTAGGAGAGAGAGAGATACAGGATCTTTTATTCCATCAAAGATTTTGATATTTAAGAAGTTTACAAATCAATTTTCTAT
The DNA here is from genome assembly GCF_028564815.1 of Eubalaena glacialis. Lineage (NCBI taxonomy): Eukaryota > Metazoa > Chordata > Mammalia > Artiodactyla > Balaenidae > Eubalaena > Eubalaena glacialis. The sequence goes on along the minus strand of NC_083722.1, from coordinate 28,413,717 downwards.
ACCGAAAACAAATAACAAAGAAAGTAAAAGTGACTTTAAAAACCCCATGGCTAATATGAAACAGGTTTCTCAACTTAAGGTTGGTAATTTTAGAACATGTTTATTATTCTTAAATCACATTTGTCATTTTTATCTGTGCTTATTAAGCATATATACTCATGATAAGTAATTACCCTAACCTTAACAACCATTCTGATGACAAACTATGAGTGATATTTTAAACCTTTTCATGTTTCTTATGTAAATGAAAGACAGAAGCCTTGAAAGATAAGTTGCCTGTTCCTCCACTCCCAAGAGCACATATAAATAGATGTTCTGAATTGGCCCTGTTTCCTGTGAAGGGCAAACTTGGCCTTTATTAATCTGCTGTTTTTAGGATCTTTCAGAATGTCTGTCATTATTGGTCATAACAATATTTCCGCTCATTCTAAATTAAGATGAACTGATAGCCTTTTAGTACTAGCATCAACAGTGACAGCGTGACTTAGGGAGATAAATTTTCAAAAATGTTAAAATGATAAGCTAGAATCTTGCATTACCAAATATAAAAGAATTGTGACCTTATATTTTTAAAATGGCAGCTCAATAATAAGGGAAAGTAATCAGCAATTCACAGTCAAAAATAAGTGAACCTCAGAAGCTGACTATTTAAAATTGATTTAAAGCAATCTGAGTCTATAACCAAAATTAAGAGAGATTCATTTTCCAGATTTGGTTTTTCACTAAGCAGGGTTTCATGCAACATAATGCATAAGTTATTGTATTAATTCTTCCTCTTTTCCTATTATTCATATCACAGTCTCTTAAATTTATTCTTTTTTCTCCTCTGGGTGAAAAATGATTGCCCATAAACATCAGTTGGTAAAACATTAAGAAAGCCAGTGGTAATTCTGAAACTTAATTTCCAGTTTTGTACAACAATGGAGTGATGTAAATGATTAATGCTTTTGTGTTTTTCCTTGCTCAACCCTGTAATCAGCTTAATTAAGACACTGCTAGTGCTAATTGAGAAACTATCACTCATTTCTTCAAATTTCCCTAACTTAGGCCTCTATTAATTTGTTAGTAAGGACATTAGAACCTGGAATCATATCTCAGACTAGCTGTAGCATTTGGAAAAGGATGTTTGCTCAACATTTTAAAAAGAATTGTTTAAAATTTCTTCAACATTTGTAATTCTACGATTCAAAGATAAGACATTTAAGCACTAAGTGTGTGTGTGAGTGCACATGTGTGTAGCTCTTCCTATTCTTTTTACTAGTGTCCAATTGTGATGGAGACCAGACGATGAGAGGAGTTTCCCAATGTAATGTTTTTTTTTTCTTTTTATATCTTCCTTTTGCTGTCACATTGGGAAAGTTTTCAGATTCATAAATACCTCTGGTTTATAAAGAGTAGGTGATAGTGGAAACTATCTTTTCTCTCCACACCACCAGGATTTTCTAGAGTGCTAGTGAGTTAAGAATTTTCTGCTAAATGCAGACAGAAAGCCTCTTGTCCTTCCTGTATTCTCCTCCTGTATTCCTTTCAACCATCCTACCACAGAGGAGCACCAAAGATAGTGACCAGAATGCTGCGGTCATTGATCTGTATATAGGTGCATGTCGGAGATGAATTCCTTTGAAAATTTATTTGCTTCACAATGTAAACATTTGGACCATCTATGATTGGTTAAGAAGTCTGATTTCTTCTAATTTCTTTCAAAATACATTTATAACTTTGTTTTTCTTATTTTTCCTAAGTAGATCTTATTCTTCTTTTTGTCTAGTAGCAGGAAAGAAGAATCAGGAAGCTAATCTGGTATGATTAGCTTGGAATGATCTGTTCCACAATTCTTATAAACGTCTGGAAGTTTATGTTCTAACGTCCTTCATCAATATGCTTAGGTTTGGCAAAATACAGAAAGTAGCAGACTTTTTAAAGTCAATTATGCCACTAACACATCACTGTCTTTCAAATCTGGAAATTTTACCCCAGGTGCTTCAAAAGTTCATAAACTCCTAACTGAGTGATTGGAAATAGCTGTGATATATCTGGAAAGTGTTTCATTAATACAAGGCAGACACACACACACACACACACACTCACACACACACTGGGAATCAGTGTAGCTCAGTAAGGGAGATCACATTTAAAAATAAATAAAATTAATCATGTGGAACTACCAACTGATAAAGTCATCCAAAATGTTACAAATCTATAATACATAAGTTCATGTATTATATTATACAGAAATTTATAATATGCAAAACCTAAATATTTACTATCATATTGATTTTCTGGGTCAAATAATTTCTTTCTCTCTCGCTTCTTCCTCCTCTCCCCTTTCCTGTACTCTCCTCTTCTTCTCCCTCCTCCTCCTCCTCCACTTTCTTCTCCCTGTGTATTTTATACCTTTTTGAGGTTAAAGAATGACTTATTTTATGCATTCCTGTGGGTTATAGCAATCTTCTAGATATAAAATATCAGCTCATCCAAGTTTACAGCTTCCTACTTTTTCTTGGTATGAAAAATGTCTGGCCTTTCTTAAGTGGTTCAGATCCCAACAGGTGTTTGCAGGGCTAGGTCCCTTTTTTATAGTGACATTCTCTTGCCACCACAAATGGATTACTCAACCTGTTATTGGCACCTGTGCCTCTCTCTGCCCACTTGTGTCCATCCATCTTGGTTACAGGGTGCCTTGTCTCAGTCTGCATTTACTTTATTATGCCTCATTAGCCTTTCATTATAAGTAATAATGCTTCTGTTCCTCAGTGGAGGGGTAAGTCGGTAAAGTCAGTTGTTTTCTTAGGACATTTGCTTCATTCATAAACTGGCAATATATTGTTGGACCTTCTTTCTACCTGGTGATTGAATGAGAGCACTCATTCTGATGAATTTTCACTGTTCTGGGTACAGCTCCTACTTTTTCTGCAACTATTTGTTTTTCCTTACAGTTCCTTGTGTCTATCATTCCTTACTTATCTAGATAGAGAAAAATGCACGTCTGTTGTGACAGAGGCTAAGAGGGTTCACCAATATCCACATCCTATCCTGACTTTCCCATCTTCCCTTGAAGTTAGGTAGAGGCCCTGTGATCACTTCCATTCAATGGAATATGAGTGGAAGTAAATAACATGTGGCCATGTGACTTGAAGCAAAGAGAGACAAGATAGAGGCATCGAGAAGCTACTTCATAAAGAACTGCCCAGGAGCAGCCAACCATGCCAGACTCAGCTTGAATGAAACATAAGCTTTTATTTTGTTAAACCATTGGATTATGGGGATTGTTATAGTGGTTACTGTTAATAATCTTGATGAGATATCTCTAAGTTATTAAAAAACATAACTAGTACAAGAAACAGTAAAGAACTCCTGTATTTGTAAATAATTCTTGTATATGTTAAAACTGTAGTAAAATATGTTTCCTGTTTTATTTGTTCATCTTTTGTATTACAACTACTTTCTTGGAATACTTCAAAGTATTCTTTTCTATTTATTATTACCACCCAGTGGATTTTCAAGATTTACTTTGCTTTAAATAACTGTAATTATGATTCACTTGGCTACCCAAATTGATACAACTTGATCAATGGATACCCCTTTAAGTTTTGTCCTTTGTACCTCACTGAGCAATACCATTGAACATTTCTTCAAATAACCTTATTATCTGGCAACAATAAGGAGTTACTGGTCTGTTTGATCTTTCTTGTCCCCAGGATATGTAATCAACCATTCTCTAAGGAACAGATTTCTTTTAATGGAGAAGGATCTGAGACGTCAGATTCTGATCTGTTGGGATGTATATCAGATTGTTTCTGGTGTGTACTAGAGCTGAGTGGAGTGGCATCAGGTTTTAAATTTGTCTTTCCAATAAAATAAAAACAACTTTTCCTAGAGCATACCTAAATGATTGTTATGCCTTATCCAAATTGTAGTCCACTTCCTTTTCTCTTGTGAGTCTTATATATTTCCTCCGTAGCCATTTTGTAGTCACTCTATTGATAGACAAGTTTATTGTAATAGTCTGAGTAGTATAAGAATAGCTAAGTCTTGGGACTTCCCCGGTGGTCCAGTGGTTAAGACTCCGTGCTTCCATTGCAGAGGGCACGGGTTTGATCCCTTGTCGGGGAGCTAAGATCCCACATGACACATGGCGCAACCAAACAGAAATGAATAACGAAGTCTCATCACATACTAATTCCCATGCTTCTTAAGAATCTCCTTTCAAAAGTCTGTAAACCTCCTACTCCAGAAAGTTTCTTGTAAAGAAGAAATAGTTGATCAAATACTTTCTATAGTCATTATTCTGATCAAAAGAGTCCTAAAGAAAATGATTCAGTATGTATAGGGAAATAGATTGATCTAGTGTAAGTATAAGCATTATTTTCTGAATCTAAAATTAGGACACACAGCCTGACAAGCACATTTGTATATATTCGGAAATGTAAATACATTAAAAAATCTTACCAAGTGGTATACATTAATCACACTGTATTATTTAATTAAAGAGCTAGTTTTACTGGAAAGAATACATAAAGTAGAAACTCCGGGAAACTCTAACATTTCTTAATGTTTGTACAACAGAGAAGGAAAAAAAAGAGCAGGAAAAAATTTCTAACTTATTTAGCATTTTGATAGTGAATTAAAATAGTAGTAGATAATGAGATAAATCTAAAGTAATAAAGATAATTAAATATTGAATACTTAATGGGTTTTTGCTTTATTCAGGGAAGAGGAATGGTGTAAATGCTTAAAAGTACAACATGAAACCAAGAAGTGACTATTTGGAGGGGATTCAAATAGAACACAAATATTTTCAAATATTTCAAAAACGATGAATATCCATTACTGATAGTTTTACTAATAAGCTTATATACAGTGATTAAAATTGTGCCTCAAGGAAGTAGAATACTGTACCTCTTTAATAGATTATAAGGGAAGTATCAAATGTCTAAGATTATGATAAAAAAGCAAGTGGTCATAATTATGGTTTTTTTGCTTTTGTTTTTGTTATATTAAGGAATAGATAGAGAATTTTTAGGCCTCTGTATGGATGAAATCAAATAAAAATGGCTCCCGAATAAAAGAATCCCGTGAGCTGCAAAAAGTATAATCAGTATGAAGCATTTTTAAAATGTCTGTCTGGCATTGGGAGATGAGGGACAAATAAAATAAACAAGCCAAAAAATTGTACTTTAAACACTAATCAAAATTATCACATGTATGGAATCTTAATTTTTTATTGAAGTATAGTTAATTTACAATGTTGTGTTAGTTTCAAGTGTACAGCAAAGTGATTCAGTTATACATATATCAATATATATATATTATATCTATATCTTTTTCAGATTCTCTCCATTATAGATTATTACAAGATAGTGAGTATAGTTCCCTGTGCTATACAGTAGGTCCTTGTTGGTATGGTATATTCATATCTAGAAGAAGCAATCCCCTCCTCTCCTTGGCAGTTATCCAAGACACGGGTAGACTCCAGAGACCACATTAGTCATTTCTTACCCAAAATTCCTCAGCCCTGAGTGATTTCCAATAACTTAAAAGTCTGATAGGAATTCTAATTCCTTACATTCATACCCCAGAGGATTCTTTTATAGAAAAAATTTTCATCTATAAAATCAATGAGCAAACATGATCTAACGGGTCTGGAGCAGAGCTATTCTTGATATTATACACACATACAAAAATGCAATCATGTTGACAATTAATCCAAATATAGTAGAAATTGCTGTAAGTAAATCTTATTCCCTCCATGATGGCAACATCTCACATACTATTTTGCCCCTAGAGTCATATAGAAGCTCTTTTAGAAATCATAATGTTAAAATAGTCTGTGGTTTCATTACAGTTTCCTGTTGCCAGGGTTTATTTAATTAGTTTCTAGGTATTTATCCTGAGAGTTCAGAGGACAGGCATTTAAGACAGAAAAAAAAAATACATATTCCATAAAATGTCTTATTCATCTTGCAAGAGAACTTCCAAACCACAGAAACCTGAACCTAATGAAATAGTCATTCTACATGTTATGTAATCCTTTGGCCAGTGTATTAGTTATAAAGTATGTTTTACAGTGTATATCATTAGCTCAGTCTGTAACCACACTGAGCACTCTTTATTCTTCTTGTGACAAACGTTTGCTATGTTTTACTCACAGAAAAATGTATGTTTAAAAATATTTGATATTTTTAGGATTCTTTATTTTTCTTCTAAATATTTACATATTAGTAGAGCCAGTGTTTTGTTTTGACATCAGTGGGAACAGTTCATTAATAGAATAAGTGTACGTTCCACAGTTGCCATTTTCCTTGACTTTTCAGCAAGCCTGCTATATCTCCACCAGTCTTTTGTTTTCTTTGTGCTTTCTTTCTCTACTCCAGTTCCCACTTCATCTTTTGACCCTCTGTCCTTTCTCTGTATGTTCTTTCCATTAGAGGTTTAAGTCACTCTATGGCTTCAATTTAAATCTCTTATTTGTAAGATTCCTAAATACCCATCTGCAGCCATGACCTCTGTCTCTCCCAAACTCTAATTTTATCTCTAATTATCTACTTCAGTGATTTGCAATGACCTCAGTATCAGCATATCTAAACAGAAACTCATCATATTTCTCCACAAATTCCCGGATTCTTTTATTGGTATTTTAAAAATCTTTTTAAATTAAAAAAAATTTAATACAATTTTTAAAGGTTACTTTCCATCTACAGTTATTACAAAATATTGACTGTATTCCCCGTGTTTTATAATACGTCCTTGAGCCTATCTTACACCCAATAGTTTGTACCTCCCATTCTCCTCACCTCTATATTGCCCTCCTTTCTCCCACTGGTAATCACTAGTTTGTTCTCTATATCTGTCAATCTGCTTCTTTGTTGTTATAGTCACTAGTTTATTGTGTTTTTTATATTCCACATACATATTTATTGGTATCTTAATACTCTGAATACTATAGATTCAAAACTGTGAGGGCAGGAGACCTTCAAGATGGTAGAGGAGTAAGACGTGTAGATCACCTTCTTCCCCATAAATGAATCAGAAATACATCTACATGTGGAACAACTCCTACAGAACACCTACTGAATGCTGGCAGAAGACCTTAGACTTCCCAAAAGGCAAGAAACTCCACACATACCTGGGTAGGGCAAAAGAAAAAACAGAGACAAAAGAAAAAGGACAGGACCTGCACCTCTGGGAGGGAGCTGTGAAGGAAGAAATGTTTCCACACACTAGGAAGCCCCTTCACTGGTGGAGACGGGGGGGTGGCAGGGGGAAGCTTTGGAGCCACGGAGAAGAGCGCAGCAACGGTGCAGAGGGAAAAGCGGAGAGATTCCCACACAGAGGATCGGGGACGACCAGCACTCACCAGCCCGAGAGGCTTGTCTGCTCACCTGCCAGGGCGGGTGGGGACTGGGAGCTGAGGCTCGGGCTTCGGAGGTCAGATCCCAGGGAGAGGACTGGGGTTGGCTGCGTGAACACAGCCTGAAGGGGGCTAATGCGCCACAGCTAGCCACGAGGAGTCTGGGAAAAAGGCTGGAACTGCCTAAGAGTCAAGAGACCATTATTTCTGGGTGCACGAGGAAAGGGGATTCAGAGCACCACCTCAACGAGCTCCAGAGATGGACGCGAGCCGCGGCTATGAGCACGGACAACAGAGATGGGCATGAAATGCTAAGGATGCTGCTGCAGCCACCAAGAACCCTGTGTGCAAGCCCAGGTCACTCTCCACACCTCCCCTCCCAGGAGCCTGTGCAGCCCGCCACTGCCAGGGTCCTGTGATCCAGGGACAACTTCCCTGTGAGAACACACAGTGTGCCTCAGGCTGGTGCAAAGTCACGCTGGCCTCTGCCATCACAGGCTTGCCCCGCATTCCGTACCCCTCCCTCCCCCTGGCCTGAGTGAGCCAGAGCCCCCGAATCAGCTGCTACTTTAACCCCGTCCGGTCTGGGCAAAGAAGAGATGCCCTCAGGCAGCCTACATGCAGAGGCCGGGCCAAATCCAAAGCTGAACCCCAGGAGCTGTGCGAACAAAGAAGGGAAAGGAAAATCTCTCCCAGCAGCCTCAGGAGAAGCGGATTAAATCCCCACAATCAACTTAATGTACCCTGCATCTCTGGAATACCTGAATAGACAGCAAATCATCCCAAAATTAAGGTGGTAGACTTAGGGAGCAACTATAGACTTGGGGTGTGCTTTCTGCATCTAATTTGTTTCTGGTTTTATGCTTATCTTAGTTTAGTATTTAGAGCTTATTATCATTGGTAGATTTGTTTATTGATTTGGTTGCTCTCTTCCTTTTTTTTAATATACAGATGCATATATTTATTGCTTTTCCTCTTTTTGTGAGTGTGTATGTGTATACTTCTTTGTGTGATTTTGTCTGTATAGCTTTGCTTTTACCATTTGTCCTAGAGTTCTGTCTGTCCAGTTTTTTGTTTGTTTGTTTTTTAAACATCTTTATTGAAGTATAATTGCTTTACAATGGTGTGTTAGTTTCTGCTTTATAACAAAGTGAATCAGTTATACATATACATATGTTCCCATATCTCTTCCCTCTTGCATATCCCTCCCTCCCACCCTCCCTATCCCACCCCTCTAGGTGGTGACAAAGCACCGGGCTGATCTCCCTGTGCTATGCGGCTGCTTCCCACTAGCTATCTATTTTACATTTGGTAGTGTATATATGTCCATGACACTCTCTCACCCTGTCACATCTCACCCCTCCCCCTCCCCATATCCTCAAGTCCATTCTCTAGTAGGTCTCTGTCTTTATTCCCATCTTGCCACTAGGTTCTTCATGACTTTTTTTTTTTTTTTTCCTTAGATTCCATATATATGTGTTAGCATACTGTATTTCTTTTTCTCTTTCTGACTTACTTCACTCTGTATGACAGACTCTAACTCCATCCACCTCATTACAAATACCTCCATTTCATTTCTTTTTATGGCTGAGTAATATTCCATTGTATATATGTGCCACATCTTCTTTATCCATTCATCCGATGATGGACACCTAGGTTGCTTCCATGTCCTGGCTATTGTAAACAGAGCTGCAATGAATATTTTGGTACATGACTCTTTCTGAATTATGGTTTTCTCAGGGTATATGCCCAGTAGTGGGATTGCTGGGTCGTATGGTAGTTCTATTTTTAGTTTTTTAAGGAACCTCCATACTGTTCTCCATAGTGGCTGTATCAATTTACATTCCCACCAACAGTGCAAGAGGGTTCCCTTTTCTCCACACCCTCTCCAGCATTTATTGTTTCTAGATTTTTTGATGATGGCCATTCTGACTGGTGTGAGATGATACCTCATTGTAGTTTTGATTTGCATTTCTCTAATGATTAATGATGTTGAGCATTCTTTCATGTGTCTGTTGGCAATCTGTATATCTTCTTTGGAGAAATGTCTATTTAGGTCTTCTGCCCATTTTTGGATTGGGTTGTTCGTTTTTTTGTTATTGAGCTGCATGAGCTGCTTGTAAATCTTGGAGATTAATCCTTTGTCAGTTGCTTCATTTGCAAATATTTTCTCCCATTCTGAGGGTTGTCTTTTGGTCTTGTTTATGGTTTCCTTTGCTGTGCAAAAGCTTTTAAGTTTCATTAGGTCCCATTTGTTTATTTGTGTTTTTATTTCCATTTCTCTAGAAGCTGGGTCAAAAAGGATCTTGCTGTGATTTACGTCATAGAGTGTTCTGCCTATGTTTTCCTCTAAGAGTTTGATAGTGTCTGGCCTTACACTTAGGTCTTTAATCCATTTTGAGTTTATTTTTGTGTATGGTGTCAGGGAGTGCTCTAATTTCATACTTTTACATGTACCTGTCCAATTTTCCCAGCACCACTTATTGAAGAGGCTGTCTTTTCTCCACTGTATATGCTTGCCTCCTTTATCAAAGATAAGGTGACCATATGTGTGTGGGCTTATCTCTGGGCTTTCTATCCTGTTCCATTGATCTATATTTCTGTTTTTGTGCCAGTACCAAACTGTCTTGATTACTGTAGCTTTGTAGTATAGTCTGAACTCAGGGAGCCTGATTCCTCCAGCTCCAGTTTTTGTTCTCAAGATTGCTTTGGCTATTCGGGGTCTTTTGTGTCTCCATACAAATTGTGAAATTTTTTGTTCCAGTTCTGTGAAAAATGCCAGTGGTAGTTTGATAGGGATTGCATTGAATCTGTAGATTGCTTTGGGTAGCAGAGTCATTTTCACAGTGTTGATTCTTCCAATCCAAGAACATGGTATATCTTTCCATCTATTTGTATCATCTTTAATTTCTTTCATCAGTGTCCTATAATTTTCTGCATACAGGTCTTTTGTCTCCTTAGGTAGGTTTATTCCTAGATATTTTATTCTTTTTGTTGCAATGGTAAACGGGAGTGTTTTCTTAATTTCACTTTCAGATTTTTCATCATTAGTATATAGGAATGCAAGAGATTTCTGTGCATTAATTTTGTATCCTGCTACTTTACCAAATTCATTGATTAGCTCTAGTAGTTTTCTGGTAGCATCTTTTGGATTCTCTATGTATAGTATCATGTCATCTGCAAACAGTGACAGCTTTACTTCTTCTTTTCCGATTTGGATTCCTTTTATTTCTTTTTCTTCTCTGATTGCTGTGGCTAACACTTCCAAAACTATGTTGAATAATAGTGGTGAGAGTGGGCAACCTTGTCTTGTTCCTGATCTTAGTGGAAATGGTTTCAGTTTTTCACCATTGAGGACAATGTTGGCTGTGGGTTTGTCATATATGGCCTTTATTATGTTGAGGAAAGTTCCCTCTATGCCTACTTTCTGCAGGGCTTTTATCATAAATGGGTGTTGAATTTTGTCGAAAGCTTTCTCTGCATCTATTGAGATGATCATATGGTTTTTCTCCTTCAATTTGTTAATATGATGTATCACGTTGATTGATTTGCGTATATTGAAGAATCCTTGCATTCCTGGAATAAACCCCACTTGCTCATGGTGTATAACCCTTTTAATGTGCTGTTGGATTCTGTTTGCTAGTATTTTGTTGAGGATTTTTGCATCTATGTTCATCAGTGATATTGGCCTGTAGTTTTCTTTCTTTGTGACATCTTTGTCTGGTTTTGGTATCAGAGTGATGGTGGCCTCGTAGAATGAGTTGGGGAGTGTTCCTCCCTCTGCAATATTTTGGAAGAGTTTGAGAAGGATAGGTGTTAGCTCTTCTCTAAATGTTTGATAGAATTCGCCTGTGAAGCCATCTGGTCCTGGGCTTTTGTATGTTGGAAGATTTTTAATCACAGTTTCAATTTCAGTGCTTGTGATTGGTCTGTTCATATTTTCTATTTCTTCCTGGTTCAGTCTTGGCAGGTTGTACATTTCTAAGAATCTGTCCATTTCTTCCAGGTTGTCCATTTTATTGGCATAGAGTTGCTTGTAGTAATCTCTCATGATCGTTTGTATTTCTGCAATGTCAGTGGTTTACTTCTTCTTTTTCATTTCTAATTCTATTAATTTGAGTCTTCTCCCTTTTTCTCTTGATGAGTCTGGCTAATGGTTTATCAATTTTGTTTATCTTCTCAAAGAACCAGCTTTTAGTTTCATTGATTTTTGCTATTGTTTCCTTCATTTCTTTTTCATTTATTTCTGATCTGATCTTTATGATTTCTTTCCTTCTGCTAGCTTTGGGGTTTTTTTGTTCTTCTTTCTCTAATTGCTTTAGGTGCAAGGTTAGGTTGTTTATTCGAGATGTTTCCTGTTTCTTGATGTAGGCTTGTATTGCTATAAACTTCCCTCTTAGAACTGCTTTTGCTGCATCCCATAGGTTTTGGATCGTCGTGTCTCCATTGTCATTTGTTTCTAGGTATTTTTTGATTTCCCCTTTGATTTCTTCAGTGATCACTTCGTTATTAAGTAGTGTATTGTGTAGCCTCCATGTGTTTGTATTTTTTACAGATCTTTTCCTGTAATTGATATCTAGTCTCATAGCGTTGTGGTCGGAAAAGATACTGGATACGATTTCAATTTTTTTAAATTTACCAAGGCTTGATTTGTGACCCAAGATATGATCTATCCTGGAGAATGTTCCATGAGCACTTGAGAAAAATGTGTATTCTGTTGTTTTTGGGTGGAATGTCCTATAAATATCAATTAAGTCCATCTTGTTTAATGTATCATTTAAAGCTTGTGTTTCCTTATTTATTTTCATTTTGGATGATCTGTCCATTGGTGAAAGTGGGGTGTTAAAGTCCCCTACTATGATTGTGTTACTGTCGATTTCCCCTTTTATGGCTGTTAGTATTTGCCTTATGTATTGAGGTGCTCCTATGTTGGGTGCATAAATATTTACAATTGTTATACCTTCCTCTTGGATCGATCCCTTGATCATTATATAGTGTCCTTCTTTGTCTCTTGTAATAGTCTTTATTTTAAAGTCTGTTTTGTCTGATATGAGAATTGCTACTCCAGCTTTCTTTTGATTTCCATTTGCATGGAATATCTTTTTCCATCCCCTCACTTTCAGTCTGTATGTGTCTCTAGGTCTGAAGTGGGTCTCTTGTAGACAGCATATATATGGGTCTTGTTTTTGTATCCATTCAGCCAGTCTGTGTCTTTTGGTAGGAGCATTTAATCCATTTACATTTAAGGTAATTATCGATATGTATGTTCCTATTCCCATTTTCTTAAATGTTTTGGGTTTGTTATTGTAGGTGTTTTCCTTCTCTTGTGTTTCTTGCCTAGAGAAGTTCCTTTAGCATTTGTTGTAAAGCTGGTTTGGTGGTGCTGAACTCTCTCAGCTTTTGCTTGTCTGTAAAGGTTTTAATTTCTCCATCAAATCTGAATGAGATCCTTGCTGGGTAGAGTAATCTTGGTTGTAGGTTTTTCTCCTTCATCACTTTAAGTATATCCTGCCACTCCCTTCTGGCTTGCAGAGTTTCTGCTGAAAGATCAGCTGTTAACCTTATGGGGATGCCCTTGTGTGTTATTTGTTGTTTTTCCCTTGCTGCTTTTAATGTTTTCTTTATATTTAATTTTTGATAGTTTGATTAATATGTGTCTTGGTGTGTTTCTCCTTGGATTTATCCTGTATGGGACTCTCTGTGCTTCCAGGACTTGATTAACTATTTCCTTTCCCATATTAGGGAAGTTTTCAACTATAATCTCTTCAAATATTTTCTCAGTCCCTTTCTTTTTCTCTTCTTCTTCTGGGACCCCTATAATTCGAATGTTGGTGCATTTAATGTTGTCCCAGAGGTCTCTGAGACTGTCCTCAGTTCTTTTCATTCTTTTTTCTTTTTTCTGCTCTGCAGTAGTTATTTCCACCATTTTATCTTCCAGGTCACTTATCCGTTCTTCTGCCTCAGTTATTCTGCTATTGATCCCATCTAGAGTATTTTTAATTTCATTTATTGTGCTTTTCATCGTTGCTTGGTTCCTCTTTAGTTCTTCTACGTCCTTGTTCAATGTTTCTTGCATTTTGTCTATTCTATTTCCAAGATTTTGGATCATCCTTACTATCATTATTCTGAATTCTTTTTCAGGTAGACTACCTATTTCCTCTTCATTTGTTAGATCTGGTGTGTTTTGACCCTGCTCTTTCATCTGCTGTGTGTTTTTCTGTCTTCTCATTTTGCTTATCTTACTGTGTTTGGGGTCTCCTTTTCACAGGCTGCAGGTTCGTAGTTCCCGTTGTTTTTGGTATCTGTCCCCAGTGGCTAAGGTTGGTTCAGTGGGTTGTGTAGGTTTCCTGGTGGAGGGCACTAGTGCCTGTGTTCTGGTGGATGAGGCTGGATGTTGTCTTTCTGGTGGGCACGTCCACGTCTGGTGGTGTGTTTTGGGGTGTCTGTGGCCTTATTATGATTTTAGGCAGCCTCTCTGTTAATGGATGGGGCTGTGTTCCTGTCTTGCTAGTTGTTTGGCATAGGGTGTCCAGCACTGTAGCTTGCTGGTCGTTGAGTGAAGCTGGGTCTTGATGTTGAGATGGAGATCTCTGAGAGATTTTCGCCGTTTGGTATTATGTGGAGCTGGGAGGTCTCTTGTGGACCACTGTCCTGAATTTGGCTCTCCCACCTCAGAGGCACAGCCCTGATGCCTGGCTGGAGCACCAAGAGCCTTTCATCCACACGGCTCAGAATAAAAGGGAGAAAAAATGGAAAGAAAGAAAAAAAGAGGATAAAATAAAATAAAATAAAGCAATTATAATAAAAAATTAAAAAAATTATTAAGAAAAAAAATTTTTTAATTTTTAAAAATAGATTTATTAATTTTTTATAATAAAAAATAAGAAAAAATTAAGAAAAAAATTTTTTTAATTTTTTAAAATAAAAAATATGAAAAAACTTATTAAAATTTTTTTTTAATTTTTTAAAAATAGAAAATAAGGAAAAAATTATTAAGAAAACATTTATTAAGGAAAAAAAATTTTTTTTAAGTAAAAAAAAAAAAAAAAAACAAAAACGGACGGACCTAACCCTAGGACTAACGGTGAGAGCAAAGCTATACAGACAAAATCTCACCCAGAAGCATACACATATACACTCACAAAAAAAGGAAAAGGGGAAAAGTTAATATATCCTGCTCCCAAAGTCCACCTCCTAAATTTGGGATGATTCGTTGTCTATTCAGGTATTCAACAGATGCAGGCACATCAAGTTGTTTGTGGAGCTTTAATCCGCTGCTTCTGAGGCTGCTGGGAGAGATTTCCCTTTCTCTTCTTTGTTCGTACAGCTCCCGGGGTTCAGCTTTGGATTTGGACCCGCCTCTGCATGTAGGTCGCCTGAGGGCGTCTGTTCCCCGCCCAGACAGAACGGGGTTAAAGGAGCAGCTGATTCGGGGGCTCTGGCTCAGTCAGGCCGGGGGGAGGGAGCGGTACGGAGGAGGCGGGGCTAGCCTGCGGCAGCAGAATCCGGCGTGACGTTGCAGCAGCCTGAGGCGCGCTGTGCGCGGAAGTCATCCCTGGATTACGGGAGCCTGGCCGTGTCGGGCTGCATAGGCTCCTGGGAGGGGCGGTGTGGAGAATGACCTGTGCTCGCCCATAGGCTTTTTGGTGGCGGCAGCAGCAGCCTTAGCGTCTCATGCCCGTCTCTGGGGTCCGCGCTGATAACCGCGGCTCGCGCCCGTCTCTGGGGGTCCGCGCTGATAGCCGCAGCTCGCGCCCGTCTCTGGAGTTCGTTTAGGCGGCGCTCTGAATCTCGTCTCCTTGCACGCCGCGAAACAAAGAGGCAAGAAAAAGTCTCTTGCCTCTTCGGCAGCTGCAGACTTTTTCTCGGGCTCCCTCCCGGCTAGCTGGGGTGCGCTAGCCCCTTCAGGCTGTGTTCACGCAGCCAACCCCAGTCCTCTCCCTGGGATCCGACCGAAGCCCGAGCCTCAGCTCCCAGCCCCCGCCCGCCCCGGCGGGTGAGCAGACAAGCCTCTCGGGCTGGTGAGTGCTGCTCGGCGCCGAGCCTCTGTGCGGGAATCTCTCCGTTTTTCCCTCTGCGTCCCTGTTGCTGTGGGATCCACGCTGATAGCCGCGGCTCGCGCCCGTCTCTGGAGCTCGTTTAGGCGGCGCTCTGAATCCCCTCTCCTTGCGCGCCGCGAAACAAAGAGGCAAGAAAAAGTCTCTTGCCTCTTCGGCAGCTGCAGTCTTTTTCCCGGACTCCCTCCCGGCTAGCACCGAAGCCCGAGCCTCAGCTCCCAGCCCCCGCCCGCCCCGGCGGGTGAGCAGACAAGCCTCTGGGGCTGGTGAGTGCTGCTCGGCGCCGATCCTCTGTGCGGGAATCTCTCCACTTTGCCTTCCGCACCACTGTGGCTGCGCTCTCCTCCTTGGCTCTGAAGCTTCCCCCCTCTGCTACCCGCAGTCTCTGTCCACGAAGGGGCTTCCTAGTGTGTGGAAACCTTTCCTCCTTCACGGCTCCCTCCCACTGGTGCAGGTCCCGTCCCTATTCTTTTGTCTCTGTTATTTCTTTTTTCTTTTGCCCTACCCAAGTACGTGGGGAGTTTCTTGCCTTTTGGGAGGTCTGACGTCTTCTGCCAGCGTTCAGTGGGTGTTCTGTAGGAGCAGTTCCACGTGTAGATGTATTTCTCATGTATCTGTGGGAAGGAAGGTGATCTCCGCGTCTTACTCTTCCGCCATCTTGCCCCTCCCCTCTATCCTGTTTGTTTGTTTTTTAGTATAGTTTTTAGCACTTGTTATCTTTGGCGGATTTGTTTTTTAGTTTGGTTGCTCTCTTCTTTCTTTTTTCTTTTTCTTTTTTTTACTTTTTAAATTTTTTTATTTTTAATAGTTCTTTTTATTTTTTATTTTAATCACTTTATTTTATTTATTCCTTTCTTTTTTATGCCCTTTTCTTCTGAGCTGTGTGGCTGAAAGGGTCTTGGTGCTCCAGCCAGGTGTCAGCCTGTGCCTCTGAGGTGGGAGAGCTGAGTTCAGGACATTGGTCCACAAGAGACCTCCCAGCTCCACATAATATCAAACGGCGAAAGCTCTCCCAGAAATCTGTATCTCAAAGATAAGACCCAGTTCCAATCAATGACCAGCAAGCTACAGTGCTGGACACCCTATGCCAAACAACTAGCAAGACAGGAACACAACCACAACCATTAGCAGAGAGGCTGCCTAAAATCATAATGAGGTCACAGACACCCCAAAACACACCACCGGATGCGGTCCTGCCCACCAGAAAGACAAGATCCAGCCTCATCCACCAGAACACAGGCACCAGTCCTCTCTACCAGGAAGACTACACAACCCACTGAACCAACCTTAGCCACTGGGGGCAGACACTAACAACACCAGGAACTACGAACATACAGCCTGCGAAAAGGAGACCCCAAACACAGTAAGTTAAGCAAAATGAGAAGACAGAGAAACACACAGTAGATGAAGGAGCAAGGTAAAAACCCACCAGACCAAACAAATGAACAGGAAATAAGCAGTCTAGCTGAAAAAGAATTCAGAGTAATGATACTAAAGATGATCCAAATCTTGGAAATAGAATGGAGAAAATACAAGAAACGTTTAACAAGGACCTAGAAGAACTAAAGAGTTTAACAAGGACCTAGAAGAACTAAATAAACAAACAGTGATGAACAACACAACAAATGAAATTTAAAATTCTCTAGAAGGAATCACTAGCAGAATAATTGAGGCAGAAGAATGGATAAGTGACCAGGAAGATAAAATAGTGGAAATAACTACCACAGAGTAGAATAAAGAAAAAAGAATTAAAAGAATTGAGGACAGTCTTAGAGACCTTTGGGAAAACATTAAATGCACCAACATTCGACATATTGGGGTCCCAGAAGAAGAAGAGAAAAAGAAAGGGACTGAGAAAATATTTGAAGAGATTATAGTTGAAAACTTCCCTAATATGGGAAAGGAAATAGTCAACAAGTCCAGGAAGCATAGAGAGTCCCATACAGGATAAATCCAAGGAGAAACATGCCAAGACACATATTAATCAAACTATCAAAAATTAAATACAAAGAAAAAAAATTAAAAGCAGCAAGGGAAAAACAATAAATAATATACAAGGGAATCCCCATAAGGTTAACAGCTGATCTTTCAGCAGAAACTCTGCAAGCCAGAAGGGAGTGGCAGGACATATTTAAAGTGATGAAAGGGAAAAAGCTACAACCAAGATTACTCTACCCAGCAAGGATCTCATTCAGATTTGATGGAGAAATTAAAACCTCCACAGACAAACAAAAGCTAAGAGAATTCAGCACCACCAAACCAGGTTTACAACAAATGCTAAAGGAACTTCTCTAGGCAGGAAACAAAGAGAAGGAAAAGACCTACAATAACAAACCCAAAACAGTTAAGAAAATGGCAATAGGAACATACATATCGATAATTACCTTAACTGTAAATGGATTAAATGCTCCAACAAAAAGACATAGACTGGCTGAATGGATACAAAAACAAGACCCATATATATGCTGTCTACAAGAGACCCACTTCAGACCTAGGGGCACATACAGACTGAAAGTGAGGGGATGGAAAAAAATATTCCATGCAAATGGAAATCAAAAGAAAGCTGGAGTAGCAATTCTCATATCAGACAAAATAGACTTTAAAAAAAAGACTATTACAATAGACAAAGAAAAGACACTACATAATGATCAAGGGATCAATCCAAGAAAAAGATATAACAATTGTAAATATTTATGCACGCAACATAGAAGCACCTCAATACATAAGGCAAATGCAAACAGCCATAAAAGGGGAAATTGACAGTAACACAATCATAGTAGGGGACTTTAACACCACACTTTCACCAATGGACAGATCATCCAAAAATGAAAATAAATAAGGAAACACAAGCTTTAAATGATGCATTAAACAAGATGGACCTAATTGATATTTATAGGACATTCCATCCAAAAACAACAGAATACACTTTATTCTCAAGTGCTCATGGAACATTCTCCATGACAGATCATATCTTGGGTCACAAATCAAGCTTTGGTAAATTTAAGAAAATAGAAATCATATCAGTATCTTTTCCAACAACAACGCTATGTGACTAGATGTCAGTTACACGAAAAAAATCTGTCAAAAATACAAACACATGGAGGCTAAACAATACACTACTTAATTACCAAGAGATCACTGAGGAAATCAAAAAAATACCTAGAAACAAATGACAATGAAAACACAACGACCCAAAAACCTATGAGATGCAGCAAGAGCAGTTCTAAGAGGGAAGTTTATAGCAATACAATCCTACCTCGAGAAACAAGAAGCATCTCAAATAAAAAACCTAACCTTACACCTAAAGCAATTAGAGAAAGAAGAACAAAAAAACCCCCCAAGTTAGCAGAAGGAAAGAAATCATAAAGATCAGATCAGAAATAAATGAAAAAAGAAATGAAGGAAACAATAGCAAAGATCAATAAAACTAAAAGCTGGTTCTTTGAGAAGATAAACAAAATTGATAAACCAATAGCCACACTAATCAAGAAAAAAAGGGAGAAGACTCAAATCAATAGAATTAGAAATGAAAAAGGAAAAGTAACAACTGACACTGCAGAAATACAAAGGATCATGAGAGATTACTAAAAGCAACTATATGCCAATAAAATGGACAACCTGGAAGAAATGGACAAATTCTTAGAAAAGCACAACCTTCCGAGACTGAGCCAGGAAGAAATGGAAAATATAAACAGACCAATCGCAAGCACTGCAACTGAAACTGTGATTAAAAATTTTCCAACGAACAAAAGCACAGAACCAGATGGCTTCACAGGTGAATTCTATCAAAGGTTGAGAGAAGAGCTAGCATCTATCCTTCTCAAACTGTTGCAAAATATAGCAGAGGGAGGAAAACTCCCAAACTCATTCTACAAGGCCACCATCACCCTGATACCAAAACCAGACAAACATGTCACAAAGAAAGAAAACTAGAGGCCAATATCACTGATGAACATAGATGCAAAAATCCTCAACAAAATACTATGTATACTATACACCATGATCAAGTGGGGTTTATTGCAGGAATGCAAGGATTCTTCAATATATGCAAATCAATCAATGTGATACACCATATTAACAAATTGAAGGAGAAAAACCATATGATCATCTCAATAGTTGCAGAAAAAGCTTTCGACAAAATTCAACACCCATTTAGGATAAAAACCCTCCAGAAAGTAGGCATAGAGGGAACATACCTCAACATAATAAAGGCCTTATATGACAGACCCACAGCCAACATCATTCTCAATGGTGGAAAACTGAAACCATTTCCACTAAGATCAGGAACAAGACAAGGTTATCCACTTTCACCGCTATTATTCAACATAGTTTTGGAAGTTTTAGCCACAGCAATCAGAGAAGAAAAAGAAATAAAAGGAAACCAAATCAGAAAAGAAGAAGTAAAGCTGTCACTGTTTGCAGATGACATGATACTATTCCTCGAGAATCCTAAAGATGCTACCAGGTAACTACTAGAGCTAATCAATGAATTTGGTAAAGTAACAGGGTACAAAATTAATGCACAGAAATCTCCAGCATTCCTATGCACTAATGATGAAAAATCTGAAAGAGAAATTAAGGAAACACTCCCATTTACCATTGCAACAAAAAGAATAAAATACCTAGGAATAAACTTAGTTATGGAGACAAAAGACCTGTATGCAGAAAACTATAAGACACTGATGAAAGAAATTAAAGATGATACAAACAGATGGAGAGATATACTATGTTCTTGGATTGGAAGAATCAACATTGTGAAAAGGACTGTACTACCCAAAGCAATCTACAGATTCAGTGCAATCCCTATCAAACTACCAATGGCACTTTTCACAGAACTAGAGCAAAAAGTTTCACAATTTGTATGAAGACCTGAATAGCCAAAGCAATCTTGAGAAAGAAAAACGGAGCTGGAGGAATCAGGCTCCCTGACTTCAGACTATACTACAAAGCTACAGTAATCAAGACAGTATGGTACTGGCACAAAAACAGAAATATAGATCAATGGAACAGGATACAAAGCCAAGAGAGAAACCCACACACATATGGTCACCTTATCTTTGAAAAGTAAGCAAGAATATACAATGGAGAAAGGACACCCTCTTCAATAAGTGGTGCTGGGAAAACTGGACAGCTACATGTAAAAGAATGAAATTAGAACACTCACTAATGCAATACACGAAAATAAACTCTAAATGGATTAAAGACTTAAATGTAAGGCCAGACACTATAAAACTCCCAGAGGAAAACATAGGCAGAACACTGTATGACATAAATCATAGCAAGATCTTTTTTGACCCACCTCCTAGAGAAATGGAAATAAAAAGAAAAATAAACAAATGGGACCTAATGAAACTTATAAGCTTTTGCACAAGAAAGGAAACCATAAACAAGATGAAAAGACAGCCCTCAGAATGGGAGAAAATATTTGCAAACGAAGCAAATATTAATTGTTTCATGACAAAGGATTAATATCCAAAATATACAAGCAGCTCATGCAGCTTAATATCAAAAACACAAACAACCCAATCCAAAAATGGGCAGAAGACCTAAATCGACATTTCTCCAAAGAAGATATACAGATTGCCAACAAACACATGAAAGGATGCTCAACATCACTAATCATTAGAGAAATGCAAATCAAAACTACAATGAGGTATCACCTCACACCGGTCAGAATGACCATCATGAAAAAATCTGCCAACAATAAATGCTGGAGAGGGTGTGGAGAAAAGGGAACTCTCTTGCACTGTTGGTGGGAATGTAAATTGATACAGCCACTATAGAGAACAGTATGGAGGTTCCTTCAAAAACTAAAAATAGAACTACCATACGACCCAGCAATTCCACTACTGGGCATATACCCTGAGAATACCATAATTCAAAAAGAGTCATGTACCAAAATGTTCATTGAAACTCTATTTACAATAGCCAGGACATGGAAGCAACCTAAGTGCCATCGACAGATGAATGGATAAAGATGTGTCACATACATACAATGGAATATTACTCAGCCATAAAAAGGAATGAAATTGAGTTATTTAGAGTGAGGTGAATGGACCTAGAGACTGTCATACAGAGTGAAGTAAGTCAGAAAGAGAAAAAGAAATACCATATGCTAACACATATATATGGAATCTAAAAAAAAGAATGGTTTTGAAGAACCTACGGCAGGACAGGAATAAAGACGCAGACGTAGAGAATGGACTTGAGGACATGGGGAGGGGGAAGAGTAAGCTGGGATGAAGTGAGAGAGTGGCATGGACTTATATATACTACCAAATGTAAAATAGATAGCTAGTGGGAAGCAGCCGCGTAGCACAGGGAGATGAGCTCGGTGCTTTGTGACCACCTAGAGGGGTGGGATTTGGATGGTGGGAGGGAGATGCCAGAGGGAGGAGATATGAGGATATATGTATATGTATAGCTGATTCAATTTGTTATAAAGCAGAAACTAACACACTATTTTAAAGCAATTACACTCCAATAAAGAGGTTAAAAAAACAAAACAAAACTGGGGGGGGGGGGGGGGGGGGGGGGGGAGGGGGGGGGGGGGGGGGGGGGGGGGGGGCAACGTGGTTTCCTGTTCAAGAGAAGGGCTCTTCATTTCGACACACCATGACTTGCTCTGGCTCCATCTTTGGTAGTTTTGTGACCTTTGGTAGTCTAACTTCACTAAGCCTTAGTAACTTTGCCGGTAAAAAGAATTTTCTATGATAATTAAGTTAAGATGCTTAGCTCAGTGTGTGGCAAGCAAGACCTCAGTGAATTTTAGCTGCCATTTTTAATGCTGTCTACACAGGGAGCTTCTGCATCACAGTTATACACAAATATCTTTGTGTCTAATTAATCTACCTACATTCATCTGTCACTTATGTCATGTTGACATTAATTCATAATACATGTGTCCATCATGACCTCTTTTGGTCTGCCTTTCTCTTCCCTGGCCCTCTGGAGTTTCATCTTTAAGAGACCACACAGGCAGAACATGCAGAATCAGACCCACTTATTTTCCTGAAGGTGATTGGACCAGGAAGTTCATTTGGAGCCTCACCACATCCTGAGCTTACAGTACCCTACAAATGCCATCTCTTAAATATCTGATTGCCTTTGTCTTGGCCATACTCTGAGCATGAACCTCAGTTTTCCCATTCTCACATGTCTAGTCTGCTCCCCCTTCCTGCTACTCCTGCTGGCTAACCAGTCCCAGGAGTCTTTGAGCCCAGGGAAGTAGCAAATATGTCAATTTTGATACTCATGTATCCCTGTATAGCCCAGGCCAACACAGTCCTGTCTTCAATGTCTCCTTTATCCTAATTCTTCATTTATCTCTCAGAAACTTTGGATCCCTCACTATATATTCTGCACCTTTGAATTCAGTTCTGCTGCATTTGTCATGGCTTTCATTTTACATTGTTCTGTTTTCTGATTTCTCTGCTTTAGGTGGATTGATGGATGTTTTCTCATTATTTTCTAACCTTATCTTGTTTGTTCCTTTTCTATATCCTTGATCAAATTGCTACCATGGTCTGGAACATTTGCTTCTACCTCTTTACCTATTTATGTACTTTTGGACTCCAGTGTCTGACTTAAGTCCCCCGTGAGACTTCATTAATCATTGTAGCTCATATGACTCCTGTCTCCAAATTTATGTATTAGTCTTTCACTTATTGCTTTGTATTTTCAGGCATTTTTAATTTTTCCTTTAAGCACATGGGTTATGGTTTATGATTCAACACTCATTAAGTTTATACATGCATATGAATTTGGTTGAGCAAGCAGGTATCATGTTGAAGTCAAAACAATCAATTAGAGAAATAAGAAGTTCAAATATAAACATTGACGTTGACTCAAAAGCGTCCTTTTATTTGAAAGATTTTGGTGTAAAATCAATATCCTAATCTAAATGCATTTTGAGAATTTTATATGTGCGTGTACCTGTGTTGCATAATATAATAGACACTTAACTGGTTGCCATGGTGATAACAATAAAGGTGATGATGACGAGGGGACTGAAAAGAACTGTCAGTAGGGAAATGCATCTCAGTTCTATGTTACCTATACTGTGGAAGCAGACATATAAATACTCCATATTAAATATTATGGTATGATTTATAGTATTTGCTGGTAAGTTATCAGGGCTTCTCATAACCTCACTAACCATCTAAGAATTTGCCCCCATCCATACTTTGCTTTAACGTTATAGTTTACAACGTGTTTAAACCAATGTATTCTTCATCTTCTGAAAAGTGGTATTGTTCTAAGACAATCTTCTTCTGATTCTTCTACTTTTACTGAGACACAGTATTTACAGCAAGAAACATGTCTACATTTCTGAGTGTTTGAAAATGATTAAGCTTTCAGGGAGACTGTCAGGATCACATACTGTGCATTCAATCCTGTGTTCTTTCTTTGAGAATGAGGGCATCCTTTCTGCATGCTGATAGAGCAGCCTATTGAGGCATGTCTAGTACAGTCTGGACAGTGCTGGTCCCCTACCCCTATTTGCATCCTTAGACTCTTATCCTTGGAGCTATATAAGTGATTTTTTTTTTTTTTTGCTTATTCTAATATATGTGTGAGCTTTAATACTTTTAAAAAGGCCAGCTGAATGCACTGGTATCTAACTTTTATGTTTCTTGAATTAGTTAGCTTGTTTTAAAGTGTCCTAGTAGCTTTTAAAAAATGAGAAAATTTTATTTCTTGTTAAATTGTATACTAGCTGTGTGTCTGCAATGGTTTGGCTGCAGGTTGCCTGTGGCTCTGTTGGGTATATCTGGGACTGCTTCCACATATCTTCTTATTTTTATCCCAAACTGAAGAGGAAGCCACTATTTAGGACATGTTTTCCACATAGTGTGGAACAGGAGCAGGAGATCCTGAATCAGTCCACATAACTGCATGGAAATCTTCAGGCTGGATGTGGTGTCACGTCCATCAGATTTCCGCTGGCCACATGGCTGCAGCCAAAGTCAATGATGTGGGCCTGATGCTTCTCTGACCAGCTGCACAGGCAAGCCCCATGGCAACATGTAGGGATGTATATTCAATTCTATTACAGGGAGGAAAGAACAGTTGACAATAATCAACCGTCTCTTTTTATTTTAACTTCCTCTTCATCATACTTCCCTCACATTAGGTTTGGAGTGGCTATAGGTAATTTTTGTATCTATCTAAAGGAAAGGAGAGTTTGGGATACATTTAGTTTGCATTTAGTAGAAGATACAATTTATATTCATTTCTGTGACTAGCTAAGATATTTTCCAGGTGTAGGAGTAGCTTCCAGGAATACTCGTATTGCCCACTGTACTAACTTACCTGGCATTATTACATGAAAGTACAGGGACAGGGGTGAGTACAGCTAAATATATAAGAAAAAAAGTGTTATCATGGTGTGTCAGACATACTTGAATTTTTATAACAGTTGTGGTATTCGTCAGCTTTCATAAATTTGTAATTTATAGGTATTTGTGATCTCATTGTAAATATAATTTCTGTACTCAATTTCATATTGTAATTTTATATTCTTTTACTTAAAGAGCACCTACAAAATTGAATAAGCTTCAGCCCTAATACTTGCACCCACTCCTAGTGGAGACAAATAATAGGCCATAAGAATATGTTGTCACATTTTTTTATAAATGAATGACAATTTTTAAAAAATATTTATTTATTTATTTATTTGTTGCGCCAGGTCTTAGTTGCGGCAGGCAGGCTCCTTAGTTGTTTCTTGCCAGCTCCTTAGTTGTGGCAGTGTGCTCCTTAGTTGTGGCATGCAAACTCTTAGTTGCAGCATGCATGTGGGATCTTGTTCCCTGACCAGGGATCGAACCCGGGCCCCCTGTATTGGGAGCGTGGAGTCTTAACCACTGTGCCAACAGGGAAGTCCCTGTTGTCGCATTTTTTAAGGAAAAAATGAATGTGAAAATCTGTTTAGTTACTTCAATGATTAGTAACATATCCTCCATTCCATTGTCAATTGGCTTTTATCCAAAGGGTCAGTTTTCCAAGGTGAATTATTAAAGCCAGTCTAGGTATCAACATGGTGTGGTTAGGGAAGGGAAGGCAGGCAAACTTTCAGTTGAATCTGGATTTTAGTTATGAATTTTTGACCCTGTGCAAACTACTTAACCTTTTGAAGCTTTAGTTGCTTCATTTATAAAAATGTACATAATGGTACTTACTCCAAAGTGTAATAGAAAAGTTTTACACTGGCTCTACATTTAAAACTTAACACAATACCACCTTGAGGCACTGCTCACTAGGTGGAAAAAATAGTGATCTGGAAAACATAAGACCCTCTCAAAGAGATTTCCAGTAACATATTAAAATGGTGTTGTCGATACCCATTTTTGTCTTCTTCAGTGCTGGGAAAATGGACATTTCTTTTTTCTTTTTTTTTTTTTTTTATTTATTTGTTTATTTATTTATGGCTGGTGTTGCGTCTTCGTTTCTGTGCGAGGGCTTTCTCTAGTTGCGGCAAGTGGGGGCCACTCTTCATTGCGGCGCGCAGACCTCTCACTATCGCAGCCTCTCTTGTTGCGGAGCACAGGCTCCAGATGCGCAGGCTCAGTAGTTGTGGCTCACGGGCCTAGTTGCTCCGCGGCATGTGGGATCTTCCCAGACCAGGGCTCGAACCCGTGTCCCCTGCATTGGCAGGCAGATTCTCAACCACTGCGCCACCAGGGAAGCCCGAAAATGGACATTCTTGCTCTCTGCTTTCTATTTCTCCCTTATTAAGATGGGAAGATTTTTTTGGCTGCAGTTCCCACACATGCTCAGGAGAGATACTGGGAGGATGAGGGGCAAAGAGGAGCATTTTGCATGAGCAGGAACCAATAGTCAGGGAGAGCGGCAAGCAAGCCGGCACCAGATCCAAGATCCCTTCTCTCGCTCGCCTCCTTGGCTGCTTCTGCTCTCAGAAATCATCACTGGGAAGCAAACACTGGCAGCAGGAGAGTATATCCTGAGATCTGGCCTGCAGTCTGACAATAGCTTTTTGGCACACTGTAGTGCAAAACATTCCTGTTAGTACTCCGCATTCATCCTGGCTGCTGAGCACAGCCAAGGGAAGGAGCCAAGAGGAAACTCCCTGTTGAGGAAATACTGTGGGATACAGAGGAACGGGTGAGCAGAGCAAGAATTGGGGCCATTGGTTGACCCCTCAGAGAAGGAGAGTTTGCAGAAAACTCTTCATCTACCTTGGCCTCGCCTAAGGAAAAGTAAAAATTTTTTAATGAGAATTTCCATAAGAATAAGAGCACAAAATGAGAAGGATTACATGGATACATGTCACAAAAATTCTCCAGCTAGTAACAAGGAAAAAAAGGTAATTCCTAAAATCTTAGCATTTATAGAAACCTTACAGTTCTTGATGAAAATTTACTTCGCAAATTGATTTTAGTGTAGAAACGCTTCCAGCATTTCCCAAGGTATTTTGTTTAGGATGCTATTTGGTTTTGTGGAGGGAAAAAGTCTTGGGAATGCTGAATTAAACAAAGGCGAACATGTTCCCTTTATTGGTATAAATGTCTTTTTAAAATATGCTGATGTGGAATAAATATAGTACAGTATTTTACACTTACTTGACCACTTATTTCCTCCAACACACTTTTTAAAAGAAAGGTTTGCAGGGCTATAATAATGCAGACCACACTTAGGAGAAACATGATCTCTTCCAGTAATGGGTCCTGGACAATTTAAGATGAGAAAAAAAGAATTCTAAGTTTATGTAAACTAACTATACTATTTCTTCTATAGTATTCTAGAAGTCCAATGAGTTACATACCAATTAATATTACCCTCAGTATAACTCAACTAGGTGTCTTGGAATAACTTCAACTTAATGTTCCAGGTTTTCTATGATTTCTCTCTTCCAATGTTAGTTCACATTTTTATGTAAATGTTCTCTAGGTCTAAAAGCATTGACTAAACATTTATTACGCCGCTGAGATATCTGTGTAGTGTGTTACATTTATAATCCACATGAACTACACCTCCCAGTTTTTGTGCCATGTAGTAGTTTGCCCATCTTGAATTTCTACTGGCCTCCTGAGATGCTTTTAACAATAAAATGTACAAGAAATGATGCTGCTCAGTTGCAGCTCAGTTCCTTCTCAGTTAAGAAGACCCAACAGTTCTTGCTTGTTTTATTTTAGAAACTTAGGTTGTAGTACCAGGCAACATGTTGTGTAAGAAACTATCGAAACTATCCTAATGGAGGGAGGATGTGTGGACAGTCCCTGATGGATGACAGGAAACAGTTGGAAAGAGACCATGTGCAAGAGAATATGCATATTCTCAATTATATATGTGCATATACATATATATGTATAACTATATAGGATATGCATATAAAATATGCATATAAAACCAACTACAAAGAATATGTATATAAATATATGTATATATGCATTTATACATACCAACTATAAGATATGTGTATAGACTTTGTATATACATACATATATATCTAAAATATATGTAAATGTTATATATACATATTTAAAATACAGTTGTATATATTTGCATTAGAGATATATGATATATGTGTCTCTAATGCAAATACGTACAGCTGTATAGGATACACACACACACACCAGGAAACCTAAATACGTTTCTGGATTTATATCAAGAAATTTCTGTAATTTATCTAATTTAATCTTCACATAACCCTACAAAATAGGCATTATATTTCCCAAATTATAGAAGCAGAAGTTGAAATTCAAAGTGTTTATATACCTTACTCAAACCATGAAGGATTTAACTCAGAGCTATATAATTCAAGTGCCCACGTTGTCATTATCCCAATCTGCCTCTCTTTTCAGTCAGAATGATTGGAAAAATTATCTAATTGATGTTAATCAGCACAAATTGCAAGCGGCAGCAAATCTGTAAATTCCTGTGTGTTCCTCATGGCACTGCTTATGAGCTGTGGCCAAACAACCCATCAAAATCATTTCACTCTACTGGACTTTGCACACCATGAAAAGTCAAAACTCATTATTCAAATCTTATACAGCTAGGCTAGTTCTAGACCAACTTGACATGTAGATCAGCACTTCTCAGACATTAATGTTCCTATGAATTTGGGATCTTGATAAGTACAGATTAGAATTCAGTAAATCTTATAGGAGGCCTGTGATTCTGCATTCCTAACAAATCCCTAGATGATACTAGCCATGGACCACTCTCTGTGTATCAAGGATCTAGATAAGGTTGTTCTTACAATGCTTCTCTCTACATCTTCTTCCCGACCCCTGTCTGCCAATAGATTACCACCCTGACAATCATGACAAATACCCTGGCTCAATTGAAATTCAGACATTTTTCCCTGTTGTCTCATCTCTATTAAATTTTACTAGCCCTGTGCTTTAGTGACCTAATTTTTGTAATTGAAAAATTACCTATTAAAGTAATTCCAATCAATAAAAATACTTTTAAGTTCAACCACTCCAGGAAAAGTAATCTGCTGTAAAACAGATCTTCTATATCTTTACCTAAAAAAATATAAATAATTATGAAATATTTGTGCCTGAGATAGCCTGTCAGGAAACAGGGTTTGTTGCTATGTTGTTGTTGCTGTTTGGCAGGGGAATATTTTGGTAAATATCCATTTACAGCTTTTAGGTATTAAAGGATTGGCTTCTTTGGTTAAATGTGGAATTAGCCCCAGACCCACTTATAAAATGAGAGGCAGAAGAGATAATGCAAGCTATATTTATTTTTTTTCTTCTCAATCCCTTCCTTGGCTCATAGGGTCTTAAGCGTGAGGGTTGTTGTGATATTATAGAAAATATATATTTAGATCTTCCTCAATTTATGATGGGTTACATCCTAATAAACCTATCATAAGTTGAAGGTATGAACATCATACCTTAGTCTAGCCTATCTTAAATGTACTCAGAATACTAACATTAGCCTACAGTTGGGCAAAATCATCTAACACAAAGCCTATTTTATAATAAAATGTTGACTATCTCATGTAGTTTATTGAATACTGCACTGGAAATGAAAAACAGAATGGTTGTCTGGGCACAGAATGGTTGCATCAGCTGTTTTTCCTCATGATCGCGTGGCTGACTGGGAGCTGCTGCTGCCTGGCATCACAAGACAGGATCATATCATATATCATCAGCCTGGGGAAAGATCAAAATTCAAAGTTCAAAGTACAGTTTCCACTGGATGTGGATTGCTCTCACAACATCATAAAGTTTAAAATCTTAAGTTGAACCATCGTAAGTCAGAGACCGTCTGTATTGGTCTCTACCCCTGGAACAGGGCTCCTAAATTTCCTAAGACATAAGAGCGCTTGGAGCATCTTTGGATCAAATGAGGAGACTCTGGGTGGGACCCTGGATGGCTCCTGGATGGAGGTTGGTCTTCACAAAGACCAAGCCATGATTAGAAACTTGAAATTTTCAGCCTCAGACCCTACTTATGTAGAGAGGGGAGAGGAGCTAGAAATGGAATTAATAATTGATCATGCCTACATGAGAAAGCCTCCATAAAATTCCAATAGTAGCAAGTTTGGATAGCTTCCAGGTTGTAAACATATCCCCATACTGGGAAGGTGATGCATCCCAACTCCACGGAGACAGAAGTTCCTGCATTTGGGACCCTCCTAGACCTTGCCCTGTGTATCTCTTCATCTGCCTGTATCCTCTATCATATCCTTTAATAAACTGGTAAATGTAAGTGTCTCCCTGAGTTCTGCGAGCCTCTCTAACAAATTAATTGAACCTGAGGAGGGGGTCGTGGAAACCTCCGATCTGTAGCCAAACAGAACAGAAGTTGTGGGTCACCTAGGAACTTACTACTTGCAATTGGCATCTGAAGTGGGGTGAGAGCAGTCCTGTGGGACTATAGATAGTGTCAGAACTGAGTTAAATTATAGCTCATCCAGCTGGTGTCACAGAATCTCCTGATGTGGGAGGAAAAAACCCCACACATTGGTGACCAGAAATGTCACAAGTGAGCTGTGTGGGGGGTAAAAAAGACACATAGGAAAGAAACACACAGGAAAGAAAGACATAGTAGGAACGAACTGGGTTTTTATAACTCAGTTGCAAAGGGTTTTCTATATATTATTATATCTTTCAATATGTCTTGCATGGTAGGATTAGGAGATTTAAATTGTGATTAGAGTTTTAATGTACTGTAGGTTTTGCTAAACTTAAATTGGTCTCATTCTATGATAAAATAGTTAGAATTCCATAGCTAGAAATTGATTCAAAAAGAGATTATACTGAATCCTGTTTCCAAAACAATTTATACCTCTTTTACTTGGTAAACACTGACATACTAAATTGAATTTAGTATAATCTACTCAAAGAATATGCACTGTCTTAATTAGATTGCTTAGCAACAAAAAATGCCTGCAGCTCATGAAAAAAATAGATAGACTGAACTTTTCAAACAGGTTTATTAGGAATGAAACTGTGAGTATATAGGATTTTATAGGTTTTGAGAAAGGGATCCACATGTTCAGTTTAGTTCTGTGAAGACCCTAGTAAAACAAAATAAGATCCGTCCTTTGATACAGCTATATGTGACTTAATTGCTTACTTAACACTTAGTTCCAGTTGCATACTCTAGAAGTAACATCGGTTTCAGTTTGTGCCTTGACTAATTGCAAAATGATTATCAAGCATCTAAGTCCAAGTGTATACCCGACATGGCTGATAAGACAAATATCTTTCCTAGTCATTGGCTGAGGAAAAAAAAAGATAGCTGGTTGTCTGAAATTTAAGAAAAAATAAAAAAGAAATAAGATATTGACCATATGCTTACATTTTGGGTGGGGGGATGGGGCATTTAGTAATGAGGATACAAAAGAATTAGATGAGGAGAATTATGCTGGCATTTCTGCAAACATTTATTTCCTTAAATAAACTAATCTCTTACATGAAGTTAAAGCCAAACAGAAATATAATTCTGTTAATTCACTATTTGTTTTCATGGGGATTTTTAGACACCTGTATATATGTTATGAAGACTATTGGATTGCTGTTCAGAATCATAGCACATCTCTTTTACAAACAGTAACCATACATTCACACCAAAAATTGATACCTATGGTCAATGTTCTAAAAAGCCTAGAATTAACCTCAGAGAATAGATGAAATGGCACTTGGGGGGCATCAGTCAGTTCTATTCACAAACTATTATGAGCATCAGAAGCACATGAGCAGATTATAAACAAAAGATACATCTGAACCCATCAGACTTCCTAGGGCTTCCCTTCTTTTGCATGGGGGAAGGGAGATAAAACCAAGGTAGGGGTAAAGGTCAGGGGCCATGTATGTTGAGGAATCCAACTGAACTGAAGGAAGTCTGAAACAAGGAGTTTCAGGATTTTTATCTGTTTTTGGCCCAGAAGGATTACATCAAAAACCATTTAATGTCAAATGTAATATAGTAATTCAGCTTTTCAGCATTATAAATTAACCCTATCTAAATTTGGGTTCTTTGTCACAAAAATATTCTTGTGTTCCAATTATGCCAGCTCTTACTCTTGCACCTGAGTCACTAGTTTTTGCTTCCTCCTATATCTGCTCATGGAAATTATTTTTGTTTTTCACAAAGGGGCTAATATGAGTAGGCCTGACCATGTTTAACACAGTCTCAACCTGATGGTTAATTTTATATGTCAACTTGGCGTGACCACAGTGCCCAGAAATTTGGTCAAACATTATTCTGAATGTTTCTGTGAAGATGATCTTGGATGAGATTAATGTTGAAACCAGTAGACTTTGAGTAAAGCAGATTACCCTCCAAAATGTGGGTGGGCCTCTTCCAATCAGTTGAAGGCATTAATAGACCAAAAACTGACCTCCCCTCAGCAAGAAGGAATTCTGCTAGCCGTCTTCCTTAGGACTCAAAATGCAGCTCTTTCCTAGGTGTCCAGCCTGCTCTCCTACCCTGCAGATTTTGGATTTACCAAGCCTCCACAATTGTGTGACCAAATTTTTTAAAATAAATTTCTCTCTCTTTCTCTCTAAACACAACCTGTTGGTTTTCTCTCGAGAACCTTGACTAATACACTCACAACAGGTTTTTCTTTCTCAAATCCATATTTATTAGGAAAAAAAGGCTGCAAAGCTCAAAGAAAAGATCTTATTTAGTCATAATTGGGATCATCCTAGAAAATTGATTAAAATTCCAAGCTGCTCTAGTTTGTAAAAGCAAATGTGTTCTTGGTGTGGATAATCCTTTTATTCTTTGATCCTAATTCATAAAGTTATGAAGTTCACCTTTGTTGACTGCTACTCTGACCCCAGCCACTTGCTCTCATGTGGCATGTATGTGTGCATCAAGAGAACTCAGAAAACCCTGCCTCTTTGCATCTACTTCTTCTCTTGATTGGGACTGACAATTCTACAAACTTCTGTGCGGATATGGATGCATTGTTTTCCAGAATTTTCTGGTGCTCCGATGAGAAACACAATTCCTTCCTTAGAGAAGAAAGAAATAATGATAAAGCCATACAATGATATTTCATTAGAAATAAGCCTACCTTCTCCCCACTGCCATTCTCTAATATGTGACTGTAGTGCAAAGACATGATCTAAATGGCAACCTTTTTTCTTTGGAATGATTGTGCTTGCTGCAGAGGCATCATTCCGAGGCTTTGGCTATGTTTGTTAAATTAGAACTGTCTCTGTAAAATAATGGACTCAGTGACAAATGCTTATGCTAATTGTTTGATTTTAATTACCTGTAATTAATTGCTTATGTCTTTTTTTTTTTGACACCATGTTGAAAGTTTTAATTCGGGCATGAAATGCCTTTCAAGGTGCAAAAAGTATTCCTATTCTATTCATAATTAAAGTTCCAAGCACTTATTCATAAATTTTATTATTTAAAGAATCTTTTATTACTTCACCATTCTACTACCCCACTATTTAAAAATTAGAAAGTAAACCATTTTAGTTATAGCAAAAATATTGGAAATATATATATATATTTGCCCCATTAAAATTACAGTAATAGTCCTAAAACATTCCTAGTGGCTATTACTACCCAAATTATAACCTAAGCACTTAGTTGTAATAAATTCCTAATGGCAGCACTATATCTAAGCAAGAAGCTAATAATAACATATTTATACAAAGATATTATTAATCAGCAATTAAAATTTTGTATATTTGCCTTTTATCATTCATTATGAGTGTTGTGATTCAAGATCAGAATTTGGGAGTCTTTTTACTTTTTATTATGTGGTTTAGCTCAGTAATAGTACACTGTCGCCGTGACCTTATTATCTAGGAAGGAGGGCTCCTGAAATGATGGGAAATTGGAGACAATATACTGTAGTTTTCCGTTCCTGTATTTGAAAATGCACATATAGCGGTATTGAAACACAAATGTTTTTTACCATTATAATTCTTTTACATGGTTTCTTAAAAGACAAAATTATAAAAGAAATAACATACTTCGACAAAGCTAAATATTTTACTCAATAATGTTTAAGTATCAATTCCTACTTATTTAACATGTGTTTTCTCCAGTATCTGGCAGAAATTATTTTTGCCATTAGTCCTGAATCTCTTGAAGGATGCAAGTCTTTTAGCATGTGTATATATATTTTTACATCTAGTCTAATATGCCTGTGGGTAAAGACCCTGGTTGTAAATCCTTGTGCTTTCAAGTTTATTACCCCCTCTCCCAAATTTTCCATGACCATCCTCATCGAGATAATCAAGATAGCCCTCCTCCAAAAACCCCCCCTGTGGTTGAATGCCCAGAGTCTGAGGACAGAAATTTAATTATCTTCCTTCACTCTACTCCCATGACTGCTTTACCTCTTAGATAGCTCCCTGCTTTCACTTATACTTTTACCTGGCCCTTTCATTCTGACTTCACAGTCTGTTTCTTCTTATCTTCTGATTCTGACATTGTTTCTGGGTTAATGATATCCTGTGTCTGTACTGGCTTGGAAGTAACCATCATTCAGCTTAGCCTCATCTTCTTGTGGAGTACATAGAAAGCTTTCATAATCCCTAAGGGGACATCTAGACTGAGATCTTGAATCAAACCAAACCACTGTATCGCCAGCCTTCTCTTTCCATGTATTGTGCCTGCTAGGAGAGTGTCCCTGCCGTGCCCCTCTTACTGGAGGAGACCTGCTTGGCTGGATATGAACAACAATCAAACAGAGGCTGAGATTCCCTCAGTCCTATACACATGAATTTGAGCTGCTGCAACTCTTTTTCCTTTATCTGCTCTTCTTGTCCACTAGAGGACACAACTTCAGAAATAGGAGTGCCCGTTTCAGGCTTCTCTCTCTCCCCATCAACACCCGCTGCCTAGACCCAGTCCTATCATCCTTCCCGCCTCAGTCCACACGTGTGAGATCAGTTATTCCACATTTGCTTAATTACTTCTAATAACAAAGAATTCACTTCTTTAGGTTCCATTATTGAATGGTTCAAGCCCCCAGTAAGTTCTGCACTGTAGTTTAGA
Source organism: Eubalaena glacialis (assembly GCF_028564815.1). Lineage (NCBI taxonomy): Eukaryota > Metazoa > Chordata > Mammalia > Artiodactyla > Balaenidae > Eubalaena > Eubalaena glacialis. The sequence goes on along the minus strand of NC_083722.1, from coordinate 28,378,845 downwards.
GGCAGCCTCCTTTGGTTTTCCTGTATTTGTCCTTATTTTATCAGACTAAAGAGCATAAATGTAAAAGATCCCGGGATACCTGTAGTCCCTCATCAAAAATAGTCTTGTTTGCCAATAACCCTTTTAAACTATAACGTCAACAGAGGAATATAATTTCTCAGATGTGAACTTATAAGTACTATGATGAAGTCTCAATTTTCTATTATATTGGCTAACTTAAAATAACAAATAAAAATATATGCTTATTTTTCAAAAATATATACTTATACATCAACCTTGCTGATGACTTCATGATCAAATAAGGCCATCCAAAAGCATACATTATAGCACCCTAGTTAAGACTGAGTTTTGAGCCAGACCCTTTAGAAATAAATCCCAGCTTGGTCAGTTCCTAGTTGGTGGCAATATCCAAGTTACTTAGCCTTTCTGAGTCATAACTTCCTTATCTATAAGGTGAGAGCGAAGATGATAATAATAATAAGTAAATCTTAAGAGGGTTGTTAGGATTAAATTGATTGGTTGATTTATGTAAATTATTCAAGTTAACTCTTGGTACATAGTAAGTGCCTTAAACATGGTAGGGTTATGCAATTGTAAATGGGGTTGTTTTTTAATTTCTCTTTTTGAGAGTTTGTTGTTAGTATATGGATATGCAACAGATTTCTCTATATTAGTTTTGCATCCTACAATTTTACTGAATTCATTTATTAGTTCTCATAGTTTTTAGTGGAATCTTTAAGGTTTTCTATATATAGGATCATGTGCAAATAGTGACAGTTTTACTTTCTTCTTTCCAATTTGGATGTCTTTTATTTCTTTGTCTTGTCTGATTGCTGTGGCTAGGATGTCCAATACTATGTTGAATAAAAATGGCAATAGTGAGCATCCTTGCCTTGTTCCTGATCTTAGAGGAAAAGCTTTCAGCTTTTCACCACTGAGTATATTAGCTGTAGGTTTGTCATACATGGCCTTATTATGTTGAGATACATTCCCTCTATATCCACTTTGTTGCATGTTTTTATTATAAATGTGTGGTGAATTTTGTCAAATTCTTTTTCTACATCTATTGAGATGGTCATTATTTTTATCCTTCATTTTTTTAATGTGATGTGTCATGTTGATGGATTTGTGGATGAGGCATCCTTGCATCTCTGGAATAAATCCCATTTGATTGTGGTGTATGATCCTTTTAATGTATTGCTGGATTCAGTTTACTAATATTTTGTTGAGGATTTTTGCATGTTTATTCAAGGATATTGGCCTGTAATTGTCTTTTTTGTGATGTCCTTGTCTCGTTTTGATATCAGGGTAATACTGGCTTTGTAAAATGTATTTGAAAGGTTTCTCTCCTCTTCATTTTTTGGAAGAATTTGAGAAAAATAGGTATTAAATTTTCTTTACATGTTATGTAGAATTCACCAGTGAAGCTGTCTGGTCCTGGGGGATTTTTTAATTACTGTTTTTGTCTTCTTGCTAGTAATTAGTGCATTCAGATTTTCTCTTTCTTCTTGATTCAGTCTTCGAAGATTGTATGTTTCTAGGAATGTATCCATTTCCTTTAAGTCGTCTATTTTGTTGGTGTATAATTGTTTGTAGCAGTCTCTCTTATATTCCTTTGCATGTTTGTGATATCACTTGTAACTTCTTTTTTATCTATGACTTTATTTGGGTCTTATTCTTTTTTTTTTGTTAATCTAGCTAAAGCTATGTCAATTTTGTTTATCTTTTCAAAGATCCAGCTCTTAGTTTCATTAATCTTTTCTATTTTTTTTTCTTTTTAGTCTACATTTCATTTACTTGCCCTCTGATCTTTATTATTTCCTTCCTTTCACTAATTTTGGGATTTGTTTGTTCTTCTTTCTCTAGTCCCTTTAGGTGTAAAGTTATATTTTTTTGAGATTTTTGTATGTTTGTTTTTAAGGTAGGCCTGAATTGCTATGAATTTCCCTCTTAGAACTACTTTTGCTACATCCCATAGGTTTTGGTAAGTTGTATTTGCATTTTCATTTGTCTCTATGTATTTTGTTTAATTTCTCCTTTGATTTCTTCATGACCCACTGGTTGTTCCATAGAATGTTGATTAATCTTCATATTTGTGTGGCTTTCCCCATTTTTTCTTCTGATTGATTTCTAGTTTCATACCATATGTTTGGAGAAGATGCTTGATATGAGTTCTATCTTCTTAAATTTATTGAGACTTCATTTGTGACCTAACATGTGATCTATCCTGGAGAATATTTGATGTGCACTTGAGAAGAATGTGTATTCTGATGCTTTTGGATGAAATATTCTGTATATATCTATTAAGTGCATCTGGTCTAATGTGTCATTTAAGTCTGATGTTTCCCTATTGATTTTCTGTCTGGATGATCTATCCATTGATGTAAGTGGGGTGTTAAAGTCCCCTAATATCATTGTATTGCTTTCAATTTCTCCCTTTAAGTCCATTAATATTTGCATTATATATCTTGGTGCTCCTCTGTTAGGTGCATATACATTTATAAATGTTACATCTTCTTGTTGGACTGACCCCTTTATCATTATATAATGCATTTTTTTGTCTCTTTTTACAGACTTTTTTCTTTTAAAGTCAGTTTTGTCCAATATGAGTATAGCTACTCCAGCTTTCTTTTGATTTCCATTTTCATTAAATATCTTTTCCATCCCTTCACTTTTAATCTGTGTCATTTTCTGAAGTGAATCTCTTGTAGGCAGCATATAGATAAGTCTTTTTTTTTAATCCATTTAGCTACTCTATGTATTTTGATTGGCAAATTTATTTACACTTAAAGTAATTATTGAAAGGCATGTACTTATTGCCATTTTGTTCACTGTTTTATGACTGTTTTTGTAGGTCCTCTCTGTTTCTTTTTCTCTTTCTCCCTTCCTTATTGTTTAACTGATTGCATTAGTGTTATGTTTAGATTCTTTTTCATTTTCTTTTGTGTATTTACTGTAAGTTTATTCCTTATGGTTACTGTGAGGTTCATACGTGACATTCTGTGTAAGTAGTACCTTTGTAACCTATCAGCAAAACTTTCTGCTCCAACCTGTTACTCACTGTTCCGTAACTTGTACTTTCACCTTATAAGCATGCAATGGTTTGCCCCGCTGCCTGAAACAGTTTCCCCAATATTTCTAGATCTCATTCCACCACATTTTCCTTGTTTTGTTCAAATATCCCGTTTTCAGCAAAACTGACCATAACCAGTGAATGCTAGACTGCTATAACATGATTTTTAAAGTGAGGCTATGTCTTCTTGACATGATCTTTTCTCTGATGAGGAAAAAGTGTTAATAATGACAGAATGTATTATATTCAAAATTCTTGTGATGAATAGGCACATCATAAACTTTCTGCCTTGTTTCTATAAATTGAAAAATTGTCCCCTGATTCATATCAAGGACTTTTTCCAAGCAGCACTGGCTTCTGCTCCTTCTCAGAAGAAAGGAACCAAAAGGTTTAAGTATAAAGTGATATTATAAGATGAAATTTCTCAATAGAATTTATGGCCAAAGGCATTTCTATTAGCTTGAGTAGGTACATTTCCAGGCAGAGAAAAACATGCTCTAATGTTAGGTCTTTAGAAAACAGATTTCACAAATGATAATGATAGTCATGTTGATCCAGAAACTAGAAGCAGAGATTTACTAGAAATTAATTTCAACCCACAAAGATAGAATTATAAACAATATAACTAGATTAGTTTTGAGCAATGGCAAATTTTTTGCTATTTTGGCTTAAATACCTCTATGCTGTGAAAACCAATTGGAGAGTTTTGCTCCTGTGGGCTGAAATATTAGGGCTTTCTGTGTATGCTTTTATGATTATCAGAATGAAATATGATAGTGCCAGTTTTAGCTTGCTATTAGCTCTGATGGATGTCATCCTAACACAATTGCTTGTACAGCATATGTCAGAAATAAGTCACATTTGTCTAAAACAGCTATTTCGCTAGGCAAATCTGGCTCTTTCGGTTATATTCTGAATGTGAGTCTCAAAATGTATTTAAAAATAGAAAGTGAAGAACTAAAACAATGCAGATAAAAAAACTTTGATTTGAAAAAGGTACAGGTAGACCTATGACTCTTAGCATCATTTAGCTCTGATTGTAGCAAAAGGAATCATCCATACTTCTGCATTATCAAAGGATCAAAAAAGTTTTTTATTTTACCTTTTGGTTTTTGGTGTCATTTTTTTCCTTCCTCCCAAGGGTTTTTATGTGTCTTATAACCCAGTTTCTAAAATCTCTTATTTGTAATTCAGGAGACCCTTGCTCTCCTAGCTGTAACTCTTCACTAGGGAACAAATACAATAGAAATTGTCCAAAATCAATTTTGGAAATTTTCAATAAAAATACTCATTTAAGAACTTAAATATTAATTTGAATTTGTAAAACAATTAGTTTTCAATGATGTATCTGATTCTTTTCTTCCCTGTTCTGAAATTACTAGAAAGGAAAAAAGGGACATAAAGTTTTGTATTTCCACAAAACCTTAACCTAACACTTACTGCATCACAGAGGCTCTCTAACCATTGTGTAGTTGACTGAAGAAATAAGAAAATGCATTGTATTTTCTAGACTGTTTTATATGCAGCAGTTAAGGTGATCTTAAAATCTTGTAAAAAGGAAAATGACATTTTCTTAAGACCTTTCAGTAGCTTCTTATTGCATATGCACTAAAATACAAATTCATCCTTTTCAGACTTATGAGATCTACTTGAACTGACTCCCTTTCCTTTCTCCACCTCATCTGGTTCATTAACTAAGCTCTAAAACCAGTGGTGGTCTTTCAATTATCTGCCCAACCGAACTCTTTCCCAACACAGAGGTTTTACAGATGTCATTCTCTCTGCTTAGAAAACCCTCTTTCTCTTAAAAAAGTGACTAAACACTTCAAGTCTCAGCCTAACGTCCTCTGAGAGTGCAGATCCCGTGCCACATGCCTGCCATGTTTCCTGCAGTACTCCTCATTACTATTTTAGCATCCTCTTTATTTCCTTCATGGCACAAATAACTTGATTGACTTGATTTTGGTCTTTCTTGTAAAAATAAAAAGTACTATATTCCCATATAAAATAGAAGGTTTAAAAAAAGTAAGTTCCATGTCTGCAAAACCCGTTTCTGAATGATCAGCATTGAAATCTCCACACCCGGCACAAAGAAGATGCCTAATAAATATTTGTTGAATAAAATAACTGGAATTTGTCTTTATATTTTTAATCTTTTAAATTATAAAATGTTCAAACATGTACAAATTTAGGGAGACTAGTGCAATACACATCCTCCAGATTTAAAACCTATCACATTTTTGCCAACTTTGCTTTTACACTTTTCTTCATTTTCCTTTGATAAAATAAAATTTTGAACATTTCTGCATACATTTATAAAACATACCTATAATTATTCAAATTCTCAGGATATGTTTTTACCAATAGGATTTTTTAAGTTGTGGAATTAGATTACAGTTGAGTTGTACCTGGATTGTGATTTGTTTGTGTTGTTTACTGATTACTGTATCAGTAATCAGGTATCAGATACTGTTTAGGTGTCTCTAAGAAAATGTACATTTTCTTACATAATCACAATGATGATTACAACTAATAAAATTAACGGCAATCTTTTGGTGGCATCTAATACCCAGTCCAAACCACATTTCCTCTGTTGCGTCCTAAATATATATTTTACGGTTTATTTGTTCAAATATATAATAAAGCAATGTCTAAAGTTTGCATTAGTTTATAAATATATATATGTCTAAATTTTCTTTAAATTTAAATCAATACCTCCTTTTTTTCCCCTGCCACTTACTTACGATGTCAACAGTATCAATAGTCCTGTATAATATCTCATTTCTGTAGGTGTTTTCTTTCTTGTGGCATCATTTAAATTGCTTTCCTACCCCTCATATATTACAAGAATGGATATTATCTCTAGAAGTTGGTTAGATTCTGGTTCCAGTTTTGACAAGATTGCTCCATGGAAGGTACCATGTGTTTCAAATGTCTTCATGTCAAAAGGCACAAAATGATTAGTTATCCTGACTCTGAGGCTAATATAAGAGTTGAGCTCAGATGCTGGGAGCCTGATTACTCTATTTAGATTTTCCCATCAAACTTTTTGCTAATAGTTTAGTAACTGGTGACAGTTACCACAATCAATTGCTTCTTAGGGTGTCAAAATAGAGATTTTTCTAATTCTATCTGTACCTGCACATTTGCTGGTTGAGATTATTCTGGTTTTGCTCTTGGTGGTCATTTGCCCTATTTGCCCATACTGTGGGATTTGTGGGCCTTACTGTTATCTAGCTATGCCAAGGAAACTAGCAATGTGTTGTCATTTTTCTCTGTCCGATTTTTTTTTTCTCTTTCTCTGTCTAACCCTGTTTGGTTTTGGTTTTCAGGAGGGAATTTTGAGGAGATTAAAACAAAACAAAACAAAAAACTATGTTGCTGCAGTAATATCCTCTATGTCACCTTCATGTTTTAGAAGTCTTTCATCAATCCTTTCTATGTGCACCCCCTTCCTCCCATTTCTGTTCTCATTTTCTCCTTCTAAACATTTCTGGTCCAATTAGCAGTTTAGTTTTCAGTATTAAAATGGAAGGGCAGAGCTGATTTTGCATATATAAACTGTAGTTAATTACACAGCTGTGTGCCAGAGTTACATAGGATCTTCTTTGTGAAAAACTAAAGCTTACTTTTCCAGTTTAAAAGCTGTCCCTAATATCATTTTCATTTATCAAGGGACTCAGAATAATGCTGGTATCAGACTGTCCCAAGGTATTTCTTGAAGCCAATTCTCTCTGTCTTTATTTTTACTGGAAGTATCACTTTGCACTTCCCTTGACAGTCCTTGGTCATATTAGAAAGTCCTCTAAGATTCCTTGGAACTTATTCAAATTCTCAGGAGATGCTTTTGCCAATAAGATTTTTAATTTGTGGTTTTAGATGTATAGTTCAGTTGTACCTGGCTTGTGACCATTTGTATTGATCATATATCATCATATTATTTTATTAAAATATGTGTACCCCCATACCCACCCTGTGCTATTCACCTTGGAGGGGAACCCTAGTGACTTACAGCAGAGATTGTTGCCTCATTAATATTTCCTTCTCCTCCCAGGGATTGAGCACTGCACTCTGGGACACTTGTCTCTAAACCAACCTAAGCAGCCAATGTGTGAGGTCTAAAAGATATAGTGAGAACAGCAGGTAGTATTTTATATTTGCTTCTATAAGCTGCCTCATTTCTAAAGGAATAACTGAAGGTTATTAAATAAGACCTTTGGAATGAGAAGCAATTCAGCCATTTACTTTGGGTTTTGGGAACTCATCATAATTACCAAAACCACATTCATAACCTTCCTTCCTATCAGATAAAAGTTATGGGCTGTGTATTTGGATTTGCAGGTATAGGTAAACTTTACCAAATTAAGCTAAATTGTTATACAAAGAAGCCAGTAAGATCATCAGAGAATAAACTGGAATTATAGGTGGCAGTGCCTGTTTTCACTGTAGAAAATGTTAACATTAAAAGATAGCTGAAAGCCAAATAAGTTTTCACCAGCAATGTGTGATTTAAAGGATGTACCAAAACCAAATTCACATCAAAATATCTCAACCTCAGCCAACCACTCATCCTTTCCTAAACTGAAATTCTTATCATCAGGCTTTAACAGCACCTGTCTTCCCCACACTGTTCATTTGTAGATATTGAGACACTTCACCTCAAATTTGACCAAGCCATCTATGTTCCTAACTCACTTTGGGTCAATGTTTAAAAACCATATTAGGAAAAAAAAACAAAACGTATTAGATGTTTGTAGCAACCAACTGACTGGTCATGGTGCTGCTGTATTTAGGTGAGTCCACTGATCACCATAGTGTGTGTGTGTGTGTGTGTGTGTGTGTGTGTGTGTGTGCATATGCATATGTGTTATGACTTTATATTTATGTATGTGACTTTAAGTATAATTATAATGATGTATATCAGTATCTTAACCACATAAAGGAGAATTATTTTAATAAACTTCAAAACAAGTAATTTGACTGTCCCTAATTATACTTTAAGGACAAAAAGAATTGCAATGAAGTGTAAAACAGTATTCAGTGATGACATTGATATCTTCAATAATAAGATTGGTATCGTTATTATGAACTATTAAATATGCATTGTAGGATGAGGGCAAATAAGTAATTATGTTAATGGTATGTGGAACTAAGATTTAACATGCAAGAAATAGATGCACACATAAAATATTTTTTAAAGGTGATCAAAATCCCTATATCCTTACACTTAAATTGACAGTATCAGTATAAACTCTTTATCTGCAGAAAAATCTTTATTGGTTTTGATCACTGAAAAGACCCAGTATCCCAACCCAGTAGCAATGATCACCCGTCACCCAGAAGTGGACTCAATTTCATTTTCCTCAGAAAACAAGTAGAGCTTCTCAGAGATCTGGCTGGGATAGAAAACATATTATATATTGTAATACAGAAAGCAAAATATTTATCAAATACTACTGGTGCTGTGCTGAAAGGAAATGAGTCCATTTGAAAGTATATCTTGTTAAAAATGGGATAATTTGAGTATCACAAAGAGTAGCAACTGTAACGGATTGAAACCCATCAAATATGTTACAAATTCCATGATTTTAAACTGAAAATAGAACAACTAAGTTGGTACAATTGGAAATTTACTAGCACATCAATTTCTTATTATTCTGAAAACTGGTAAATAGGGGGGGAAATCAAGAATGTATCCTGCATATCCGATACTAAGTACTCTTCAAGATAATCAAATAGTTGATGGACAGCTGCTCTTAGAAAATAATTCCAACCAAAGAACTCCAGTTTCCCATAAAATAACTGAATAGTAGAGATGAGGAAGTGGGAGAGTAGGGTAGAAATAAAACAAATTTGGCTATCATTAACAGCTGGGTTGAAATTGTGGGATGGGTGTACATGAGTCTTTATTACACTAGTCTCTTTTTTAAAGTATGCTTGAAGATTTGCATAATGAAATGTTTAAAAATGCCAAAACAACTAATAAGAAAAACAAAGAGTGTGAGTGATTTGGCGAAGAGGTATTGGTTCTGCCTGTGTGGGTGGGCAGAGAGTGAAGCTAACACTGCATCCTCTAAACAGCAAAGACAGTATGAAAGTACCTAGATCTTGGAGAGGCAGTGAACGGGGACATTAAGAAGGTCACCAGTGTGCCTGCCCCATGGGAGTAGCTCAAGTTTATCTGAGAATTGAATGGATGAAAGATAAAGGACAGAGATTTTTAGAGATTTTGAGTTTATACACTGGTTAGTCACAGAAGGTTTTTGAGAATTGGATTAAAATATTTCAACCTGTGTTTTAAAACTGTATTTCTGTTGGTAAAGTGAAAGATCTGGATTAAGAGGTTGGACTTTGCTGACAGAGAAGTTAGTTGGTATATTAAGATACTATTCCAGATAACAGAATATGAGTGAATAAACTAGGAGAGTTAAAGCAGGATTGCAGAGGAGGCAATGTATATGAAAGAAATTGGAGATTTAGAAGCATAAAAATGGCATGGCCAATTGAATATGGAAGGAGAATGGAGAAAAGTAAAATCCATCCGTATATGTTTATTGAAACTCCTTAAGAAAAAAGGGATTATTACCAAATTACTAAGAGGAGACTTTTCTCTTTGATAGATTTAACCAGGAGTTTGTGTGTGTGTTTGTGTGTGTGCATTGTGTTGTGTATTGAATTAATATTCTTCTCATTTTTTATTATTTACCCTTCTCATCCACTGTTATGCTGAAAATAGCCAGAGAATGAGGTCAACTCAACATTTGCTTTTGCTCAAGCCTACATAAGGCAAATTGATTCTTCCTCCAATTCAGAAGAGAAATAAATCAATTACCCTTGCTGAAGGGTGGCTATCTTGAGTGCTTTTAGGAAAAACTCAGGTCATTCTAAAGAAATGTCTGAAATACCACAGAAGTTAAGAGCAAGATAAGCACTAATTTACGATCTCCTTCATCCTTATAAAGATGTACTTAATAGAGGACAAATTGTGTCACCAGGTATTTTCAGAGGCAAACTAGGATTTCAGTATTTCTATGAAAAGTCCGATGCTACACTGTCTGAGATGAATAGTGCTTTTGCAGGACAGGTCTAAGTAGCACTACGAGGACAATAGCATCTACTTTACCCCTGGGAAAGCTCTTTGTCCCCTAAACCTTCCTGACTCTCTTTTCTTCTCAAATTTCTTAAAATATATTTTCTTTCATAAATGAGAACCGAAGAGTCAGAGGGACACTGAGCTATGAACTGACCGAGGATAGAAATATTTTTAAAAATTTATTTCAGTAGCCTAAGCATCTGCTAGTGATTAGCAATTATCCTAGAAAGAACAAAGGAAGAAAGTAGTTGTTAGTTTACACATAGGAAAATATAAATAGAGCAGAAAATACAGAAGTGAGAGAAGAGAAAAATTAAATTTACATAGTATGCTTACATAGGAGAAAGAAGGGGTTTTAAACATGTACTTGAATGGAATATCGGATAGAGTTGATTTACAGCTGGTCAGGAAAAAATCTAGCTCCGACTCTGGGAAAGCTTGGATGTCTATCTTTGTTGGCCAAGCTAAGAGTAGTGGGATTTATGATGTGCTATTCTAAGTCTGACACTCCCCTGGTGACCACCAGGGACAGTTTGCTTACTGATACTGTTTTACCTGGCATAACCGGTTACATAGTCTCGTTTGATGAGGTGACCATAGAGGCATTAAAAACACCACTGGAAACTTCTGCCTTGAACTCTCCCGGAACCACAGTGCATTACACATCTCTTGGTGGTTGAACTAGGAGATTAAGCAGGTCTGTGTGAGAATCAGAACCTTCTTTTAGACCTCCACTGCTTGCCTGAGCTCTCTCTCTCTTGCTGCATCTTATCTTTTGCTTTTAAATAAAAGCTTTATGTGAGTATGTCTGTGAAGTCTCATGAGTGCTTTCAAATAACAAAACTTGTAAAATCTTTGCAAAGTGCATTCTTGGAAAAAGAACATGAAGCAAGGGAGAAAAGAGAGAAAACTGGGAGAAGTAGTAAATAAGTTGGGGATTTAAGAAAAGACTGCTTCAGGTATAGCTATTGTAGCATCTGTTTTGAATGGTCCATCGATTCACATGTTTTAAGGTCAAACCTGACTAAGAGCTATCACTGAAGTCACTAGTAAGCTCTGGTTGGCATCTCCTATTTTAATTGGTTTCTTCTTAGGTTGTACTACAAAAAGATAACAAACCAAGCTCTATGCATTGCTGAAGGGTGTGGCTGACAGTTACTCCAGAAAAAGAGTGTGATACCAAAGACTTCTGGAAAAACAAGGATTGTGTAGTCCAGAGTCAATGAAGAGATGTTGAGTGTGTCACCTTTCATGTCCCTCATTGTTTTTCTTCTCCTCCATCTAAAGCATTAGTCACAAAATTTCTCTTTTTGTCTCTAAAAACTAATAAGAATTAGACTTGCATGACTTGAACCAATGAGAAGATAGAATTCTGGTATGAGAAACTCTTGTATTGTAATTCTATCATTTGAGTTTAGGTCTAAAATTATGAGTCTCTTACCTTTTTGTTTCCAGGAAAAAAGAAAAGGAATCTTTTCAAATCCCACATGATTTATGCAGACTGACTTGCCTTGAAAATTCAGACGTAAGGCCAGGTTACTCATGTTTGAAATCAGGTTAATAGATATTTCATTGTGAGCCCACATTTCAGAGCTATCTACTATTTTATTACATTCTGATCTGTACATGATTAGATGGTACTCATCACTGTTTGTAGCTAAGATATCACGTTTTTCCGAGTTTTAATTAAATAAAAAATAAGTTCCGTCATTTCCAAATGATCAACTGATAATCCACTAAAAAATAATCAGAATTCTCCTTTTGATTCTCTAGAGTTAATATCCAGTCAGATCAACAGATAATGAAGAGAAAACAAATGACAATACTCCTAAGATTAAACTACATATAGGCAGAAAAAAAAATAATTTAAAAAAATACTTCACTCATTCACATTCCAATAAGTGAAATATTTTTAAGACTTTTTAAAATTTAGAGTGAGCAGAAGCATGCATGTTTTGAGTCCTAGGCTGGGAACTAGCACCCCATCACTCCCACTGCATTTTATTGGCCAAACCAAGTCATAGGAACAGTCCAGACTCAAGGAAGGGGATACTATACTCTGTCTCTTGATGTGAGAAACTGCAAAGTCATATTACAAAGGGAATGGGAAAGGGGTTGAGTGAAGGATTGTGGTCATTTTTCCCATCTACAGCACTAGGAAGAATTCAGATAAAAATACAGTGACATGAGCATTACATTAAATTAATAGTTTAACATCCAGTCCAATTTTGTATTGTCTACATAGAGTAAAATTTCTCCTTTCCACTTTTTCTAAACAGGTAAAAAATGGTCACTTGGCAAAAAAAAAATTATCTTCTGAAGGAAATTTGTTAGGATATTGGTTAATGTTTTAATGGGAATGAACTCAACTCTTACAGATTTATAGAGAGCTCTAAGATATAGGTATACAAGTTAATTTGCCTGCTATTTATTATATAATGATAGCTTTATGATAATCCTTTGTTCTGATTTTTCTATTATAATCCTATAGTGATTTAAACATTTTATTATATTATATTCCATAAATTCCATTCCATGTCCTCCAAATCTCCTCCCCTTTGACAGGTCTTGTGTCCTAACTTTTGCTCCAAGAAATGCCATTCTTGTATGAATAACTAATCTTGAAATGTGTATGTATGTTTATGCATGTTAATTGGACTTAGTTAACCAAATAATGAGGATGCAGAGGGGGCTGGAGTGAAGGTTAAGTTTGCTTTATAAGATGAGTTTCTGTGTTCAGACCATTAGAGAGTACAGAAAATTGACAGGTTAATAAGTATCCACTAGACTGATCCATGGCTGTAGAGCAGATGTAAATGTTAGGGCATATTTAGGAGTGAATAGCAACATCTCTCTTCTCTCAGGAGAACTCTGGCAGGCACAGAGCAGGCAGTACCTGGAGAGTCACTAGACTTGAGTCATCATAGGAGAACCTGTGACCTAGGACAGTATCTGGAAGACATAGGGATGTCAGAGATCACAAAGTAGATCAAGCAGGGGAGAGACAGACGCTCTGGGATATGAGTGTGGACCAAAGCATCCGTGACAGCACTCAGCTAACAGTCAGACTCCCTCCCTGCATCAGTAACAGAACTGCAGTGTAAAATGAAGTCCTGGGGAGGGGTCTTCACAGAGCCTGCAAATGGAAATGTAGGTAGGTGATAGGTGAGAAGGTTACACTGAGTCATCATACCCGGGGAAAATGGTTCAAATCTATTCTCTGTCAACTGAAAAAAGAAACAAAAAACACAACCTAAAAGTTAAGAATTATGTTTTATTTGGTGAACTTGTGGAGGTCTTAAGTCTGGAAAACAGCCTCTCAGGTAGCCCTGAGGGACTGTTCCAAAGAGGTAAGGGAGGAACCAGGATATATCGGAGTTTTGCAAAAACAAACCAGGTTGTTGACCATCAAAAGATTTCTGCTAATTAAAGAAGAAACAAACATCTCAAGTTAATGAATTTAGCACTTTTCTATGTATGGGAAGATGCAAGAGCCTGGGCTCATTGAATTTGTTCCTTTGATATGTACCTTAATTATCTAGGGCCAGTATCCTGTTTTTCCTCCATCCTGAATCCCGTCAGGGTGCACAGCCAGGGGTGGCTGCAGTGGCTGCGGGGTTTATGTCCACAACATCCTTTGTTTACTGATATGGCAGGTGACATTTTTCGTCTAGTTCTCTTTTGGAATGTCTTTAGTAATTATGGACCTATATGACTTTGGGGACACATATTTGCCATTTACTAAATCCTATATAAATATTATTAAGAAAATAGAAACTAAAGAAGGTAAGTAACTTGCTATCTACCACTGGAATGTATGTTTCAAGAATAGAAGGACTATATTCGATGTCCCCATTTCCTGAACATCAGCACCCAGCACTTAGTAGTCGGCAGGCACTCCATAAATATCTATTGTTACTAATACCTCCCAGCTCACAAGCAGTAGACTTGGAAATGGAGTTCTGTAGATAAATGGATTTATGATGTTGAGCCTAGTGCTAACTCAATATCAGAATCATCCAGATAAAAGAATAGTCAGAGGATGGTTTAGTAAGTATGTCTTCAAGATGCCTGGGGTCTAGCATTGGTAAAATATAAAAGGATGCCTGAAAATTGGCCATAGTTGGGAGTTGTTAAGAAATTTATCTGCACTTCCAACTTGGATTATGTTGCAGCTTGATATATCTCTTGCTGTTTAAGGTGCGTTGTTCTATTGTGAGTCTCAATTATGATCAAATCCAGTTCTGATCAAATCCTTATATCAAGCTTTCTCTACTGCCCTCCAGAAGATAATGGGTGGAATGTTTCCTTTCCTGTTTTTCTCCAGTCACTTCTAAATCTAGAGCTAAAAAACCTACTCATGATGCAGTATTTATCCTTTATTCCTTATAGGGAAGAGTTCAGATAGGAAATAAAACAAGGTTTATAGCAGAATCTTGCCATAGGCTTAGAAATTCTAATTCCTTGATTGAGAAAAAATGTTTTCAATTTCAAAATTACTAAAAATCTCCCACTTATTCCTATTCCCCAACCTGGCTTTCTCAGCAGGATGAAAAATGTTTCTGACAACACTTAATCTTTGGGTGCTACATCTCTTATCTTCTGGCATTACTTCCGCTCAAGTCATCCTCTTCTTCCTCAACCATGGTCTTTATTCCCCCCTTTCACTGGTCAAAGTGTAATATTCATTGAATTAGTAAAATGCCATTCACTGATTCTGTGCCTCTCTTTAAACTCATCAGTAGAGCTCAATTCTCAGAAAGAGTTTTGGGGAGTAAGGTTTGGTTTTTGGGGGGGGGTTAATTTTTGAATTTTATTTTATTTACTTTTTTATACAGCAGGTTCTTATTAGTCATCAATTTTATACACATTAGTGTATACATGTCAATCCCACTTGCCCAATTCATCACACCACCATCCCCACCCACCCGCGGCTTTCCCTCCTTGGTGTCCATACGTTTGTTGTCTACATCTGTGTCTCAACTTCTGCCCTGCAAACTGGTTCATCTGTACCATTTTTCTACGTTCCACATGCATGCGTTAATATACGATAAATGTTTTTCTCTTTCTGACTTACTTCACTCTGTATGACAGTCTCTAGATCCATGCATGTCTCAACAAGTGACCCAATTTCGTTCCTTTTTATGGCTGTGTAATATTCCATTGTATATGTGTACCACATCTTCTTTATCCATTCGTCTGTTGATGGGCATATAGGTTGCTTCCATGACCTGGCTATTGTAAATAGTGCTGCAATGAACATTGTGGTACATGACTCTTTTTGAATTATGATTTTCTCAGGGTATATGCCCAGTAGTGGAATTGCTGGGTCATATGGTAGTTCTATTTTTAGTTTTTTAAGGAACCTCCATACTGTTCTCTATAGTGGCTGTATCAATTTACATTCCCACCAACAGTGCAAGAGGGTTCCCTTTTCTCCACACCCTCTCCAGCATTTGTTGTTTGTAGATTCTCTGATGATGCCCATTCTAACTGGTGTGAGGTGATACCTCATTGTAGTTTTGATTTGCATTTCTCTAATAATTAGTGATGTTGAGCAGCTTTTCATGTGCTTCTTGGCCATCTGTATGTCTTCTTTGGAGAAATGTCGATTTAGGTCTTCTGCCCATTTTTGGATTGGGTTATTTGTTTCTTTAATATTGAGCTGCATGAGCTGTTTATATATTTTGGAGATTAATCCTTTGTCCGTTGATTCGTTTGCAAATATTTTCTCCCATTCTGAGAGTTGTCTTTTCGCCTTGTTTATGGTTTCCTTTGCTGTGCAAAAGCTTATAAGTTTCATTAGGTCCCATTTGTTTATTTTTGTTTTTATTTCCATTTCTCTAGGAGGTGGGTCAAAAAAGATCTTGCTATGATTTATGTCATACAGTGTTCTGCCTATGTTTTCCTCTGAGAGTTTTATAGTGTCTGGCCTTACATTTAAGTCTTTAATCCATTTAGAGTTTATTTTTGTGTATTGCGTTAGTGAGTGTTCTAATTTCATTCTTTTACATGCAGCTGTCCAGTTTTCCCAGCACCACTTATTGAAGAGACTGTCTTTTCTCCATTGTATATCCTTGCCTCCTTTGTTGACCATAGGTGCGTGGGTTTATCTCTGGGCTTTCTGTCTTGTTCCATTGATCTATGTTTCTGTTTTTGTGCCAGTACCATATTGTCTTGATTACTGTAGCTTTGTAGTATAGTCTGAAGTCAGGGAGTCTGATTCCTCCAGCTCCATTTTTTTCCCTCAAGACTGCTGTGGCTATTCGGGGTCTTTTGTGTCTCCATACAAATTTTAAGATTTTTTGTTCTAGTTCCGTAAAAAATGCCATTGGTAATTTGATAGTGATTGCATTAAATCTGTAGATTGCTTTGGGTAGTATAGTCATTTTCACAATATTGATTCTTCCAATCCAAGAACATGGTATATCTCTCCATCTATTTGTATCATCTTTAATTTCTTTCATCAGTGTCTTATAGTTTTCTGCATACAGGTCTTTTGTCTCCTTAGGTAGGTTTATTCCTAGGTATTTTATTCTTTTTGTTGCAATGGTAAATGGAAGTGTTTCCTTAATTTCTCTTTCAGATTTTTCAAAAAAAAAAAAAAGGAAAAGAAAAGAAAAAGATTTCTTGTAGTTCAACGCTTTTGCTCTAGATTCTGAACTCCAAGATAAAGATGAATAGTAATATGAATCCTTCAACTTTGCTCTCTTTTTTCAAGTTTGTCTTGGCTATATACATAGCCATTTGTATTTGTTTATAAATTTTGGAATCTTGTCAATTTGGGGAATAAAGCATATACCAAGATTTTGATTGTGATTGCTTTGAATCCATTGTGATGTTTTATTATTTTCAGTGTAGAGACTTTACGCTTCTTACATTAAATTTTTCCCTAGATGTTGTTGGAGCTATTGTAAATGCTATCATTTTAAAATTTTGCTTTCCTGCAATCCCACTACTGGGCATATACCCTGAGAAAACCATAATTCCAAAAGAGTCATGTACCACAATGCTCATTGCAGCTCTATTTACAATAGCCAGGACATGGAAGCAACCGAAGTGTCCGTCGACAGAGGAACAGGTAAAGAGGATGTGGCACGTGTATACAGTGGAATATTACTCAGCCATAAAAAGAAACAAAATTGAGTTCTTTGTAGTGAAGTGGATGGACCTAGAGTCTGTCATACAGAGTGAAGTAAGTCAGAAAGAGAAAAACAAATACCATATGCTAACGCATATATATGGAATCTAAAAAAAAAACATGGTTCTGAAGAACCTATGAGCAGGACAGGAATAAAGACACAGACATAGAGAATGGAGTTGAGGATACGGGGAGGGGGAAGGGTAAGCTGTGACGAAGTGAGAGAGTGGCATGGACTTATATATACTACCAAATGTAAAATAGATAGCTAGTGGGAAGCAGCCACATAGCACAGGGAGATCAGCTTGGTGCTTTATGCCCACCTAGAGGGGTGGGATAGGGAGGGTGGGAGGGAGACGCCAGAGGGAAGAGATATGGGGATGTATGTATATGTATAGCTGATACGTAGCTGATTCACTTTGTTATACAGCAGAAACTAACACACCATTGTAAAGCAATTATACTCCAATAAAGATGTTAAAAAATAAATAATTAATTAAATAAAATAAGAATTTTGCTTTCCTGATGATTTTTTGCTTTTTTGATTTCTATGAAAATACAATGGATTTGCATATTGATCCCATATCCAGGGATTTTTACTAAATTCACTTATTGTTTCTAATACCTTATGATTCTTTTGGGTATTCTACAAATACAATAGCACCAACTATGTATAATAACAGTTTTATTTTTTCTTTCCCAAACTATATAACTTTTATTTCTTTTTTCTTACCTTATTGTCCTAAGATTTTGAGTACAAAGGTAGAAAGGAAATCATGATAGCAGACATCCTTACTTCATTTCTAGTATTTCTGGAAATGCTTTCAGTATTTCTGCATTAATTGTAATGTTTACTGTAGGTGTTTTGTAGATACTTTGTATTGAATTAAGCAAGTTCTCTTCCATTCATTGCTAGTTGAGAGTTTTGAGTATGAATCTGTTTTAAATTTTATCGAAAACTTTTTTGTATCTATAAAGATCATTCTATTGTTTATCTCCTTCACTCTATGCATATGGGTAGAATACATCAATTTATTTTCAAATATTAAACCAAACTTACCTTTTTTGAACAAATCCAAATTTTATACCATAAAATTGTAAATGTGTATGTAATTTTTTAACATGACATTTGATTTGTTTGCTAACTTTCTGTTTAGACTTTTTGCATGTATGTCTATGAAAGAGAATGACCTATAACTTAACTTCCCTTTTTTGGAATATCCATGACAGAATTGAGTTTGAAAAAAAAAATGTTATTTTAGGTTAGACTCATAAAATATATTGAGAAGCATTCTTACTTTTTTTATCTTCTGCAGACATTTGTATACAATCAGCCTTATTTCTATTAAGTAATTAAAATAATTCATTGATGAAGGCATCTGGATCTGGAGTTATCCTTTATGGGAAAGTTTACATTTATAAATTCAATATTTTTAATAGACATTGGCTTTACAGATGCAGTATTTCTTCTTGGTAAGTTTTGTTTTTCAAGATTTATGCCCATTATGTAAAAAAAAAAAAAAAAACTGTAGTATATTATCTTTTCTTCTTTTGTATTACTTCTCTTTTTCTTTGTCTCTCTCTCTCTTTCCCTCTTTCTGTTTCTCACAGTCTCTCTTTCTCTCTTTCTCTCTCTGTCTTTGACCAGTTTTGTCAGACTTATTAATCTCTTCAAATATTAATATTTGATATGTTGATTCTATTTGATTTCTGACTCATTTATTCATGTTTGGGGCCTTATTACTTCTATGCTTCTATTCATCATGTTTAATTTGCTATTGGTTTTCTGATTCTCAAAATGCATACTTAGAACTTTGGTTTTCCCTTTTATTCTTTTATTTACATATATATTTAGGACTATACGTTATTCTGTAAGTACCTCTTTGGTTATATACCAAATGTATTGAGATGTCATGTTTCCATTATATGTCAGTTCAAATAATTTCTTATTTCCATTGTGACATCTTCTTTAGCCCATGAGCTATGAGTTATTTACAAGTAAATTGTTTAGTATCTTCACATTTGAGGACTTTAAAAATATAAATAATTGTTATCACTTCATTACTTAATTAAAATGTGGTCAAAGACTGTTCCCTAAAGAACGAATATTTAGGGTTTGGAATTTATCACTTATTTAGGGTTTGGAATTTATCACTTGAGATCAAAACCAGAGACTCCCCAATCATCTTTAAAAATATGAGTTGTTCCCAAAGAAAAAAAAAATCACAAACATTAATTTTCCAAAATTAATGTATTTAGTCTTAAGGACAACAAAGCAATTCAGGATTTGCTGCATCAAACTGAGTTCAATTCTTTTTCTACTACTTTTCCTCCACTGGCTGTGGTCCTGATCTCAAGTGATAAATTCCTTGGGTAAGAATACACAAAAATCTTCCAAGAGCATGCAATAATTTTTGGCAACATGTAGACAATAAAATTTTCCTAGCTCCACAGAAGGAAAATTCTACCAGAATTATACTGGATTCACATTACTGAACAGAATGTGAGTAGAATAATAAATAAATTTATTAATTAATTTGCTTAACAAATTAACTCATTTCAGAACAAAAGGAAGGCCTGCCCTAAAGGTCTACCCGAGAAGACAGAAACTACTTGAAACTCTCAAATGTTGCTTTTTTTTAGCCTTAAATATTTTACCTTTCAATAATAGACACCTTGTCTGCTCGAAGTATGATTTTTTCAGTGACCTTCTCTGTCATATTCCTTCAAATAATCGGATTTGAAGATTTCCTAAAGGAGCTGAGATTACATTTCATGAGTTATCATCCACCTGGTAGAAACATGCTCATAATTCTCATTAGTATTTTAAATTAATCTTTTATAAGCTACTAAGAAAAACAGAAAAGATACCTAAATAGAGATATGTTTTCTTTCTCCTGAACATAGAAATATGTACATTCTCTAGATGTGGATATATACGCTTCCCTCCAGCTTCATTATACTTTATGTACATTCTTTAAGAGTCTATCAGTCATGTGTATTTTTCCTTAATTTCAGAATTGAGTTTTAGAAAATGAATATGAGAAAAGAAGCTGCATCCTTTAAGGATGCAAACAAAAATATTCTAGGACAGAGTCCTGTCTAAAGGACTGTTTACCTGTCATGGTCAGATTCAATGAGTAGGTATTGATTTTGGTGACATGAAACTAATTTAACAGATCATTTTCATTTCAAATATCTGTTTAAAATAAATTTAGAGTTGGTCACAGTTATCCTCAAAGTAACAGAAACATTTCATGAACTTTTAAAATAAATGCTGTTGCAGATTTTATCTCCTATTATTGTCTATTGTGTTATTGTCTGTTTTTCTCTTCAGTTCTGTTACTATTTGGTTTACTTAGGTGCTCTGATGTTGGATACATACCTATTTATAACTGTTATAACTTCCTAATGGATTGACCCTTTTATCATCATGTAATATCTTCCCTTGTCCCTTGTGACAGTTTTTGACTTAAAGTCTATTTTGTCTGATATAAATATAGCCACACCTGCTCTCCATAGTTTACTATTTGTATGAAATATCGTTTTCCATCCCTTCACTTTCATCTTATGTGTGATCTTAAATCTAAACTGAGTCTTTTGTAGAGAGCAAATAGTTGGGTCTTGTTTTATTAACCACTCAGACATCCTGTGCCTTTTGACTGGGAAGTTTAATCCATTTAAGTTTAAAGTAATTATTTTTTTAAATTAACTATAGTCACTGTGCTGAGCATTGTATTCCCAGGACTTATTTATTTTGTAAATGGAAGTTTGTAATTTTTGACCACCTTCACCCATTTCGCCCACCTCCACCACTGCCAATAAAAGTAATTATTGATAAGGAAGAACTTATTATTGCCATTAATTAACAGTTTTCTGTCTGTTTTGTAGTTCTTTTGATTCTCTTTTCCTCTCTTGCTGTCTTCCTTTGTGTTTCACTGATTTTTTTTTTGTAGTGATGATATTCCTTGATTCCTTTCTCTTCTTCTTTTGTGTATCTTCTGTATATATATTTTGTATGTGGTTACCATAGGTTTATTGTACTGTACATTTTGAAAACTCCATATTTTCCCTGATGCCTCAGTATCCCCACAAGCAGGCTGTGAGTACCCCGCCCAGGTGACTAGGCGCACCAATGTGATAAGGCTGGTCCCTGGCACAAGTTGCCCTTCTTGCCCTCCCCTGACTGTGACCTTGTGACATTCAAAAGCACCAATTAAACCCCCCACCCTGACCTCCAATAAAGATATGTACCCACGGGTCCTCATTCAACCTGAGTCAGATGAGTTCTCTCCTTTGGCACTCCTCCCATATGGCCCCTGTGTGGCATGTGTGCTACCCTCTTATAGGACCCGAGAGTATAACACATCTCTTTCCCTTTCTTGTGCTTCTCCATATTCCATGTCTGCACCTCTCTAATCATCAAATTTTTTTAAAGTAACATCAGTATTCCTTACAACACACATAAAACATCTTATAGTTATGACGGCATTTTGAGCTAACAACAGCTTGACTTCAATCACATACAGAAATTCTACACTTTAACTTCCCCACCCCCACCCCAATTTCATGTTATTGATGATACTAAATAAATAAATAAATAGCTTTTGCAGAATGTATAGGACTCAATTTCAACTGCTAGGACACCTTATGTCTTGGGTAGTGCTTTTATCTGAGGATTGTAGTTGGGGAGATTTCTCCTACCACTTCTGAACCAGCAAAGTAGTACTGGGCAGATTCACTTGGTGAGGTTCTGAGAACCATTTGTTATTCAATCACTGAGGGAAAATTGGTAGTAAAATTGGACTTGCCATCAGAGCTGAGTATTTACTTATCTGAAAATATTTATTTAATGTCTCTACTGTGTTACCAAATTTTTGTTAACTAATAATAACGAATACCAGAAATACAAAAATAACTAGGGAAGTATCTTTGTTGTTATTGTTGAGTTTTGTTTTTTTAGTTTATTTGTTTTTAAGCACATAGGAAAGTTCTGTCCTCCAGAGATTCTGGTTCTATTGACCTGGGATAGTTCCTTCGCCTACATATTTGAGACAGTTCTACAAGTGACTCCAATGGCTACCCCTGGATAGACACCACTGATTTAGGAATATATGTATAAATTAGGCATACTAGCAAACATAACAATAACAAAAACAACATATAAATCAGATTATTCTAAATCTTCAAAATGTGATCAGTCGTACAAAATTTGTGTTAAACAAGTAAAAGTGTCAAGAATGTTCTTTAAATACTAATTTAATCTGATGTTCAAATGAGAATGCTGTGTGAAAAGTTATATGATATGTGCTTCAGCAAACCAAGCCTATTGGAAGCACGTCTAATGGTCCAGCCACAACTACCCATTGGTGAATTCTTTCCCTTTACAAATTTTAAAGCCTAGGAAGAAAGGGTCTCAGGCCATTAGGGCTGAAATGTCAATAACTTCAAATGTCTAAGGTGGGCCAACTGAAATTTTCAAAAGTTATTAATTTCACAAATTTTTGTTGACAGTGGTCCCTAAAGATAAAACTACTATTTTTCTCTTTTGATCTATATTGGTTTCCTTTCTTTTTTGAGCTTGCAAGTATCTACAAGCTTAATTAAAAGATAGTTAGAATTAAAAGGTACACATTTGGATAGAATTATTTATTTTCTACCACTTTCACACTTCACAATATAGTACAAATCACTCAGACTACTAACGTTGGGTGTTTTCATTTACAAAATAAGGATAATATTTGCCTTACATAAATCACAGAGATTATATGAAAAAAATTACATGTGAAGGTTATTTTCAAATTGCAACGTATTAATACAAATACACATTTTTAAGAAAAACATGATACGTCGATGCTATTACATTATAAGACAAAAAAGAAATTTCCAAGTTCAGCTGGTGTACATGTTTTCTGCTCAGATAAGAGCAATTGTCCTTATATCAGAAGAAAATTTCCTCTAATAAAAGTAGATACTTTACTCCATATGGTCTAATCATTACCACAAATTTTCTCAATTTTCATCATTCAGTTGTTTTTCAGCAGTAAGTCTGTTCATTCTCTGTATTTTAGAGCTGTAAAAAAAGGAAAGACAAAGATTGCCAAGTGACATTAGGGGAAAAAAAAACTTAATTGAAAGAGAGGCAAGGACTTGCAAAATTGTAACCTCACAATCCAGAGATTTGGATTTTCTTAAGCTTTGGGGGAAGAAAATATGCAAAAAGTTGCTCAGAGCTGACCGAATCCCAAACTTCCTCCTCTAGACAAAAGATTTCCTGTATATTAACATATCTCAAATCCTCTTTTTTGAGGTTTTCCATTTCAATGCAAGCTTTAAAAAAAAATCTCATTTTATCAGTCAAGATTAAGTCAGGAAAGAAGATCTACTTGGAGGGTTATGGGATTAAGGGATTTATTACAATAAGCAGATATTACACGATTCTAGGATGAGATGGTGATGTGTAAGTCCCCAGAATTCCAACAGAATTGGAAGATCAAAGCAAAGATAACACTAACTAACCTTACTGAAAGAGAACAATTGGAGTGAACAATTGGAGCTTGCAGGGAAATTCTGAGAAGCCAAAGAATCTCAGCCTCCAAAGTGGGACCATGACCAGGAAATTGTGGAGAGGTCTATGGGAAGCTGTTACCTTTGTGTAGCTACCGTTTCTGTGGGTTTGTTGCCAAGTATCTGAGGATGGGCTTGGGGCTGCCATTTACCAAGCACATGCAAGGAAAGGCAAGGCCAAGGCCATGGCCTGACTGATTTGGCCAGTAAATGTACAATGAATCACTTTTAGATTAAGACAGTTTATTACTGGCATAGACTGTAAAAGGAAGAATAGCCAAAAGCACCAGCTCCCTTGTCCCCACACACCCACAAGGATAACATGAAACAAAAGGACCCAGATGACTGCAATGCAGGTTGTGGGATATATCACTGCCCAGGAACCGATGCAGAATGGCCATCATCAAAAAATCTACAAATGATAGGGACTTCCCTGGTGGTCCAGTGGTTAAGAATCCACCTGCCAGTGCAGGGGACCCAGGTTCAAGCCCTGGTCTGGGAAGATCCCACATGCCATGGAGCAACTAAACTAGTGCGCCACAACTACTGAGCCTGCTCTCTAGAGCACTCGAGACACAACTACTGAGCCCACGTGCCACAACTACTGAAGCCCACGCGCCTAGAGCCCGTGCTCCACAACAAGAGAAGCCACCACAATGAGAAGCCCGCGCACTGCAACGAAGAGTAGCCCCCGCTCGCCGCAACTAGAGAAAGCCCACGCGCAGCAACGAAGACCCAATGCAGCCATAAATAAATAAACAAATTTTTAAAAAAGAAAAAAAAAAAAGAAATGAGAGGAAAAGGCAAACCTACTTTGTGAAGTTTTGGTAAAATAAAAGACGACAGTATTCCATAAAACCAGCATCAACAGTGGGAGAGAGAAGAAGGTGAATGCTAGAAGCAGCCGGAGGGAATGTATTCAACTTAAAATTAGTTTCTGGAGACTTTCTGAACAAATATGGAGTTTTGTTAGCACTGCTGACCACCACCACCCCCCCCACCAACTGTGATGATTGAGATCAGGAGAATAATAGAGGTATTATTTTGTGACTTTTGTATCCTCGGGTTAGTGTAATATAGGAATTATCCAAGCTTTTCTTTTTCTAAAAGAATAAATTAGGCCTTAGAAATGTTAAACATTGAAAGTAGCACTTGAAAGCTTAAGTAGACATTTTTATTCAATGTTTACATTATCCATGTAAATTTATGATTATTAATGAGTGGATAAAAATAAGGGCATAGTTGGTGAGCATGAGTACAACATGTAAATGTGTGTCTGTGGTGTTCGTAGGTGCCAACATAGTTCTTTAATTTGAACAAAAAGCTGTGAAGATTAAATAAGCATAAAGTTTAGGGTTCAAACCAAATAATTGTCTCAAAGTTAATTAGCTTGAATTTTAACACAGAGCTCAACTTTAAAAGAATTTTAGGCATTAGCAAATGGATTTTGTAGTAACAGCTTTAGCACGTCCTGACCAGATACTCAACCACTGCTACTTAGGATTAGTCTTTATTTACTACAACCCTCCCTACTCCTTATGCTGAAAGACTGGATATACAACCAGACAGTGCCCACAACTCTGACCCACAACCTGCAACAACCAGCAGGGGAAGCCAACCTAAAATCTGTGGCGACCAGCTCAGGAAGCCAAGCCACAACCTCTGTAGCACCTGATCCCAAATGGCCAGGACTTGATCAATAACTGACAGCTTCTCCTAATTTTTCCCTGCTTCCAACTAACAACCAACCAGAGAAAGCCAAATGCACATTAATGAATCACACAGGATGACTCGCTTCTAGTCAGCTTGCCTCCAGCTTCTCCCTGTCAACAGCCTCCAATCAGAAAATACCTGAGGGCTTCCCTGGTGGCGCAGTGGTTGAGAATCTGCCTGCCAATGCAGGGGACACGGGTTCGAGCCCTGGTCTGGGAGGATCCCACATGCCATGGAGCGGCTGGGCCCGTGAGCCACAACTGCTGAGCCTGCGCGTCTGGAGCCTGTGCTCCACAACAAGAGAGGCCGCGATGGTGAGAGGCCCGCGCACCGCGATGAAGAGTGGCCCCCGCTTGCCACAACTGGGGAGGGCCCTCGCGCAGAAACGAAGACCCAACACAGCCATAAATAAATAAATTTAAAAAAAAAAAAAAAAAAAGAAAATACCTGAATCTTTCCTTTTGACCACTCTACAGCTCAGATGTTTGCACACCCATGTTCACAGCAGCATCTTGACTACAGCCGGTGGAAGGTCCTGAAGCAGAGGGTCTGGTTAGCTGTGTGCAGATTACTGTCCAACAGAAACGGTGAGATGATAATTGCGTTTTTTTTTTTTTTTAACTCCTCAGTTTGTTAATATGGTGTATCACATTGATTGATTTGCATATATTGAAGAATCCTTGCATCCCTGGGATAAATCCCACTTGATCATGGTGTATGATCCTTTTAATGTGCTGTTGGATTCTGTTTGCTACTATTTTGTTGAGGATTTTTGCATCTATATTCATCAGTGGTATTGGTCTGTAATTTTCTTTTTTTGTAGTATCTTTGTCTGGTTTTGGTATCAGTGTGATGGTGGCCTCATAGAATGAGTTTGGGAGTGTTCCTTCCTCTGCAATTTTTTGGAAGAGTTTGAGAAGGATGGGTGTTAGCTCTTCTCTAAATGTTTGATAGAATTCACCTGTGAAGCCATCTGGTCGTGGACTTTTGTTTGTTGGAAGATTTTTAATCACAGTTTCAATTTCATTACTTGTGATTGGTCTGTTCATATTTTCTATTTCTTCCTGGTTCAGTCTTGGAAGGTTATACCTTTCTAAGAATTTGTCCACTTTTTCTACATTGTCCATTTTATTGGCAGAGTTGCTTGTAGTAGTCTCTTAGGTTGCTTTGTATTTCTGCAGTGTCTGTTGTAACTTCTCCTTTTCCATTTCTAATTTTATTGATTTGAGTCCTCTCCCTCTTTTTCTTGATGAGTCTGGCTAACGGTTTATCAATTTTGTTTATCTTCTCAAAGAACCAGCTTTTAGTTTTATTGATCTTTGCTATTGTTTTCTTTGTTTCTCTTCCATTTATTTCTGCTCTGATCGTTATGATTTCTTTCCTTCTACTAACTTTGGGTTTTGTTTGTTCTTCTTTCTCTAGTTCCTTTATGTGTAAGGTTAGATTGTTTATTTGAGATTTTTCTTGTTTCTTGAGGTAGGCTTGTATAGCTATAAACTTCCCTCTTAGAACTGCTTTTGCTGCATCCCATAGGTTTTGGATCATCATGTTTTCGTTGTAATTTGTCTCTAGGTATTTTCTGATTTCCTCTTTGAATTCTTCAGTGATCTCTTGGTTATTTAGGAACGTATTGTTTAGCCTCCATGTGTTTGTGTTTTTTATGTTTTTTTCCCTCTAATTGATTTCTAATCCCATAGCATTATGGTCAGAAAAGATGCTGGATATGATTTCAGTTTTCTTAAATTTACTGAAGCTTGGTTTGTGACCCAAAATGTGATCTATCCTGGAGAATGTTCCCTGTGCACTTGAGAAGAAAGTGTAATCTGCTGTTTTTGGATGAAATGTCCTATAAATATCAATTAAATCTATCTGGTCTATTGTGTCATTTAAAGCTTGTGTTTCCTTATTAATTTTCTGTTTGGATGATCTGTCCATTGGTGTAAGTGAGATGTTAAAGTCCCCCACTATTATTGTGTTACTGTCGATTTCCTCTTTCATAACTGTTAGCAGTTACCTTATGTATTGAGGTGCTCCTATGTTGTGCATATATATTTATAATTGCTATATCTTCTTGGATTGATCACTTGATCATTATGTAGTGTCCTTCTTTGTCTCTTGTAACATTATTTATTTTAAAGTCTATTTTTTCTGATATGAGTATTGCTACTCCAGCTTTCTTTTGATTTCCATTTGCATGAAAGATCTTTTTCCATCCCCTCACTTTCAGTTTGTATGTGTCCCTAGGTCTGAAGTGGGTCTCTTGTAGACAGCATATCTATGGGTCTTGTTTTTGTATCCATTCAGCGAGACTGTGTCTTTTGGCTGGAGCATTTAATCCAGTCACGTTTAAGGTAATTATCAATATGTATGTTCCTATTACCATTTTCTTAATTGTTATGGGTTTGTTTTTGTAGGTCCTTTTCTTCTCTTGTGTTTTCCACTTAGAGAAGTTCCTTTAGCATTTGTTGTCGAGCTGGTTTGGTGGTGCTGAATTCTCTTAACTTTTGCTTGTCTGTAAAGTTTTTGATTTCTCCGTGGAATCTGAATGAGATCCTTGCTGGGTAGAGTAATCTTCTTTGTAGGTTCTTCCCTTTCATCACTTTAAATATATCATGCCACTCCCTTCTGGCTTGTAGAGTTTCTGCTGAGAAATCAGCTGTTATCCTTATGGGAGTTCCTTTGTATGTTATTTGTTGTTTTTCCTTTGTTGCTTTCAATAATTTTTCTTTGTCTTTAATTTTTGTCAGTTTGATTACTATGTGTCTTGGCATGTTTCTCCTTGGTTTTGTCCTGCCTGGGACTCTCTGCACTTCCTGGACTTGGGTGGCTGTTTCCTTTCCCATGTTAGGGAAGGTTTTGACTATAATCTCTTCAAATATTTTCTCGGGTCCTTTCTCTCTCTGTTCTCCTTCTGAGACCCCTATAATGTGAATGTTGTTGCATTTAATGTTGTCCCAGAGGTCTCTTAGGCTGTCTTCATTTCTTTTCATTCTTTTTTCTTCTGTTCCACAGCAGTGAATTCCACCATTCTGTCTTCCAGGTCACTTATCCGTTCTTCTGCCTCAGTTATTCTGCTATTGATTCCTTCTAGTGTATTTTTCATTTCAGTTATTGTATTGTTCATCTCTGTTTGTTTGTTCTTTAATTCTTCTAGGTGTTTGCTCTTTAATTCTTCCAACTCTTTGTTAAACATTTCTTGCATCTTCTCGATCTTTGCCTCCATTCTTTTTCCAATGTCCTGGATTATCATCACTGTCATTATTCTGAATTCCTTTTCTTGAAGGTTTCCTATCTTCACTTCATTTAGTTGTTTTTCTGGGGTTTTATCTTTTTCCTTCATCTGGTACATAGCTCTCTGCCTTTTCATCTTGTCTGTCTTTCTGTAAATGTGGTTTTTGTTCCACAGGCTGCAGGATTGTAGTTCTTCTTGCTTCTGCTGTCTCTGTATTGTTTTAAGCCACTGAATTTTGGAGTTATTTGTTATGTAGTAGTAGGTAACTAACACAAGTCACCTACTCCTACACAGGGATAAATCTCAACCTGGGATCCTGGGCAGGGAGTGAAGATGGTGTTAGTTTTAACAGGGATTGCTGAACAGGTCATCACTTTGGACAACAGAATAGTACTCTGATCCTCTAACTCGAATATTTAAAGCCAAAGTGAGAAGACACCTAATGTGTAGCAACAGATTGAATAATATTTTTGGTCAGGAATATTTTATGTCTTTTCTCCCAACATAGAAATCTTAATAAATAACATTGCCATTTCGTCATGTTGACGTTTTATCTACCGTTTCTTACCTTGTATGTCAGGTTAAGGGAGAAGAAAAGGGTCGAATGTATAGAATTTTACAAATTCTGAGCCTATACAAGTTCCTGTTCATAAGGTTTGGAGGGCTGTTTAATAAATTCTACTACAAACACCAAGACCTGAAAATAAGGGCTATTTTGTTCTCATTCTATTTTATACAAGGATGATTCAAGGCAGATAACAGAAGGCAAACTTTGGCAATTGGTCAATTACTGATTGACCTTCAAAAAATTAATCCCATCCGGTTTGTCCTAGGTCTGAATCCCTACTATTGGATTCCACTCCTTTGATTTCTATGATGCTATGTCAGCAGGGTGGAAAAAAAGAAAGAAAACAAACTGCCAACCACATCAAAGGACTGTGCAGACGAAATGGGGGCCCATCATTGTAGTCTGTTCTTAAAGTGACAGAATAAGTGACTCCCCATGTGACATTGAGAAATCTCTTTGATGTGATTGGAGAAAGAGTCAGAAAAGTCCTTCTGACAAACTTGCATCTGATCTGATCATCCTCTGCTATTTTGGGTGCTTGTTTTTGAATCCTGAAGCCCTTTATGGCATCTCCTATTAAAATGTAGATGTACCTGGGAGGAATATTATTATTATTTGTTATCAATAAAAAGTAGAAAGTAACTGGAATGAGTTATCAGAAAGTCTTCTAGGACATGTCATCAGAAGCAGCAGGTACATAAACATCTCCCTCTAAGTCATGGCCATAGGCAAAGGACTGTCATCAACTCTAACAGCACACACAGTGTAATGAGATCTACTAACACAATTCTGCTGATAGGGATTTTGCAACCACATATAAGCTGAAGCCTACATTCACATTAAATTCACATTTGAATGTGCATGAATGATTCTTTTTGTTGTCTCATTGCTGTGAACTCATTTACTGCCCCAACACAGAGCTGCAGAGTTCTTTAAAGGAATGGGGAAAATTGAAAATATGGCAGCATTGACTGTTGTACCCAGAATCAGGTTCTGAGAACTCAGTAAGGCATCTATGATAGGAAAAGGTGTGTTGCCCCACTTCCAGTTTCTCCATTCTCAAAACTACGGTAAGCAAAAAAACTTTGTTACTAATTACTCTTATGGCTGAGAAGTGATCTGTGGCTGTAAAATATAAAATACTAAGTTTGAAAGTGATTCAACTGAGTGGAAAGAAAGTCCACATCATCATTTTTCAACCCCTTAGAGTATCTACCTGTTAGATGAGTCAGGATTTCTATAACCCAAATGTTTATTACAGACTAGTACTCTACTAAAAATTTCCACTGAGTAAGATGACATGTTACAAAAAACAATCTCATAAATGGATTCTCTTGTTTTTTTACTGAAACATAATTGACATACAATATTAGGTTAGTTTCAGGTGTACTGCATGGTTATTTGACATTTGCATACATTATGAAATGATCACCACACTACATCTAGTAACCATCTGTCCCCATAAAAAGTAATAACAGTATAATTGACCATATTCCTTATGCTGTATATTCCATCCCTGTGACTTATTATATAACTGAAGTTTTGTACCTCTTAATCCCCTTCACCTATTTCATTCACCTACTCCACCCCCTCCCCTCTGGCAACCACCAGTTTGTTGTCTGTTTCTATGAGTCTGTTTTCATTTTGTTTTGTTCGTTTGTTTTTTTTTTAGATTCTACATATAAGTGAGATCATATAGTGTTTGTCTTTCTCTGTCTGACTTGTTTCACTTAGCATAATGCTTTCTAGATCCATCCATATTGCCTCAAATGGCAAGATTTCATTTTTTTTATGGATGAGTACTATTCCATTGTGTATATATATAGATCTATGTATACATACATGCATTCATACATACATACATACATACATACATACCACATCTTCTTTATCCATTTTTCTGTCGTTGGACACTTACATTGCTCTCATATCTTGGCTATTGTAAATAACGTGACAGTGAACATAAGGGTAAAAAAGCTTTTCAAATTAGTGTTTTTGTTTTTTTCAGGTCAATATTCAGAAGTGAAATTGCTGAATCATATGGCAGTTCTATTTTTAATTTTTTGAGGAGGCTCCATACTATTTTTCATAGTGGCTGCACCAATTTATAATCCCACCAGCAGTGCACGAAAGTTCCCTTTCTCCATCCTTGCCAACATTTGATATTTGTTGTCATTTTGATTATAGCCATTCTGAAAGATGTGAAGTGATGTCTCAATGTGAGTGTGATTTGCATTTCCCTGATGATCAGTGATGTTGAACATCTATTCACGTGTCTGTTGGCCATCTGTATGTCTTCTTTGGAAAAATGTCTGTTCAGGTTCTCTGCCCACTTTTTAATTGGGTTGTCTGCTTTTTTTTTTAACACTGAGTTGTATGAGCTCTTTGTATATTTTGGTTTTGAACTCTCTATTGGCGATATGATTTGCGAATATCTTCTCCCATTCAGTAGACTGCCTTTTTGTTTTGTTGATCGTTTCCTTCACTGTGCAAAAGCTTATTAGTCTCATGTAATCCCATTTGTTTATTTTTACTTTTGTTTCCCTCTCCTGAGGAGACAGAGCAAGAAAAAAAATTGCTAAGATGGATATCAAAGAGCTTACTGCCTATGTTTTCTTCTAGGAGTTTTATGGTTTCAAGTCTTAAGTTAAATTCTTTTATCCATATTGAACTTATTTTTGTATATGGCGTGAGAAAGTAGTCTAGTTTCATTCTTTTGCATATAGCTATCCAGTTGTCTCAACACTATTTATCGAAGAAGAGGCTGTCTTTTCCTCATTGTACATTCTTGCCTCCTTTGTCACAGATTAATTGGCCATAAGTGTGTGGGTTTATTTCTGGGCTCTCTATTCTGTTCCGTTGATCTCTGTGTGCATTTTTGTGCCAGTACCATACGGTTTTGATTACTGTAGCTTTGTTATTGTTTGAAATCAGGAAGCATAATACCTCCAGCTTTGTTCTTTCTCAAGGTTGCTTGGATTATTCAGGGTCTTTTGTGTTTCCATACAAATTTTAGAATTATTGATATTTGTTCTAATTCTGTGAAAAATACCATTGTTATTTTGATAGGGATTGCACTGACTCTGTAGATTGCCCTGAGAAGTATGGTCATTTTAACAATCTTAATTCTTCCAAATCATGAGCACAAGATATCTTTCCATTTATTTGTATCTTCAATTTCCTTCTTCAGTGTCTTATCATTTTCAGAGTACAGGTCTTTCATCTCTTTGGTTAGATTTATTCCTAGGTATTTTATTGTTGTTGAAGCAATTGTAAATGGGATTGTTTTCTTAATTTCTCTTTTTGAGAGTGTATTGTTAGTATATGGAAATGCAACAGATCTATATTAATTTTGTATCCTGAAATTTAACGGAATTCATTTATAAGTTCTCATAGCTTTTCGTGGCATCTTTAAGGTTTTCTATATATAGTATCATGTGCAAATAGTGACAATTTTACTTTCTTCTTTCCAGTTTGGAGGTCTTTTATTTCTTTGTCTTGTCTAATTGCTGTGGCTAGGACGTCCAATACTATGTTGAATAAAAGTGGCAATAGTGGGCATCCTTGCCTTGTTCCTGATCTTAGAGGAAAAGCTTTCAGCTTTTCACCATTGAAT
Source organism: Eubalaena glacialis (assembly GCF_028564815.1). Lineage (NCBI taxonomy): Eukaryota > Metazoa > Chordata > Mammalia > Artiodactyla > Balaenidae > Eubalaena > Eubalaena glacialis. Next base: position 28,345,842 of record NC_083722.1, on the reverse strand, counting down.
ATGATGTTAGCTATGGGTTTGTCATATATGGGCTTTATTCTGTTGAAATAGGTTCCCTCTCTACCCACTTTGTTGAGAGTTTTTATTATAATCCAGTGTTGAATTTTGTCAAAAGCTTTTTCTGCATCTATTGAGATGATCATATGATTTTTGTTCCTCAGTTTGTTAATGAGGTATATTGTGCTGGTTGATTTGTGTCACAAATGGATTCTTATAGATCTGTTCTTAATTGGTTTGCTGAGTTAAATAGTGCAATACTTTCACTTTGCATAATCAATGAGAAAGCTGTGATTTTTTTTTCCAGCCTGAGGAAGGAGGTCTGGGTTAAGATTCAAAAATTCTGTCTTTACCTTGAGGCTCTTCTACTTTTTATATAGCCAGCCTTCCAGGAAATATTAATATAATCCATTTGGGAAGTCTTTATGTAGAGGTGATTCAGTAGGAAAGAAACATTTATCCTTTTATGGGAAAAAAATTTTTTTAAGTATAGGTAAATTAGGAAAACACTATACTGGGTAGTATAGGAGAAAAAATGTTTGCTTTAAAATAATACAAATTATCATCACAGTGCTAGCAATAGATCAGCAACGGCAAAATGAAATTAAAGCTGCAAACTTAGGAGCTAAAATAATCTCAAATTTATCTTTTTTTCTGAGGCTTTCTACTGAACTCCAGAGTTCCTACTTTGATAACTGCTTGGGGTGCTAAGGACAGAAAATAAACCTATGACTCTTCTCAAATGGGCAAGTTATAGAAGAGCCCTGCATAATTCTGAGTTCCCAAAGGAGTATACCTCACACACAAAGGTCAGGATACATGTCTAAAAATAAATGATAAAATTTTAAAAAATTTTTTTAACTTTATTAAAAGAAGGCTAAAAAAGGCATTTTGCTTATCTGTAACTTGCTGGGCAGAATGGAAAAAAAAAAAATCTCCCATGATAATCTGTCACCCCAAGCTAGCATGTGAGTTTCTGGTGTGAATTAATGTTATTCATGAGATCCAAAATAATCTCAAATGGAAAATTTAATTTAAAGTGGTCTCAGATTATCGGGGTCCTCGGGTATCTAGGAGGCACAACCTGAATCTTCCCCAGAAGAACTCACCTTTAACCCAGGTCTGGAAGCAAACCGAAAAATTCCAAGAAAAATTACCTGCCCAGATTAAAAGCAAATTCTTAAAAAAGCAAACGAAGAAAAAGAAAAATACTCAAGGAAATAATGCAACATGAGTGAGAGCTAGCTGAAAAATCAGAGCAGTAGAATCAGAAATTAAAAGCCTTAAGATATTGAAATTATCAGGCATAGACTATAAATAATCTTATATAAGTTGTTTAAATAGAGAAAAAAAGGAACTTGAAAATATGACCAAGAAACAGAAAGTATAGAGAATCAATATGCAGACATCAAAAAATAATAAAACCTGTAGAATTAAATAAATAAATCTCCTTATAAAGAACCATACATATAAGTCACTGGGTATGAGGCTGCAGTGCAACAGGAAAGGATAGGTTTTTCAATAAATGGGACAATTGGTTAATCGTTTGGAAAAAATATGTATCCGGACCCCTTCCAGACATAATAACAAAACAATTTCAGATATTTAGTAAATCCAAATGTGAAAGGCAGAACAATAAAACTCCATGGCCCCAATTCACAACTGTTTGGGCAGCTTGGTCTCCAGCAAGACTCAAACTGCATGATCTCTATTGTCCTAACGCCTGGCAATTCTTAGAGTAGGAGGTCGCCTATCATGATTAACACACCATTATAATTTCCTCCACCTCATAACTCCTAAGTGCACACCTTTACAACCAGCTTTTGTACAATGTGATTCTGTCTGTAAAATAATTTTCTGCAAGGATCTTTACAAACATGTATTCATTTAATCTCCATTCCGTAAACAAGACGATTGATGTTCAGCAAAGGGCTTCCTCAAGATCATTCAGTTGATACGTGTTAGAGCATTTTCCACTTAGTGAAGGACACTTTGTAAAAATTCTTAAGTCATATCCACACATCCCCATCGTATTTCCTTAGTTGGACAGGAAAATTCTTAAAAGTGGAGTCCATATTTTTTCTTTAGTTTCTGTCCACAGTGTGCCGTAGAGCTGTCAGTGTGCAATAGGTAATTAATAAGTGATGTGTAAGAGATGGAAATATTCTGCAGTCTTGTTAGTATTTGAGCACCTAAAAGCACATCATTCTGAGCAACGACCTGAATGACTAGCATGTCATCTCAACTCCACAAGATGTCTCATGAGCATTCTGCTTTATCCGTAAAATAAGCTTTTAACTTATTAAAAAGCCAGTCTTATGAAGGAAGGACAGGTGACATGTAAGTAGACTCGAGTATAAGTAGACAAATGTTTCTTTGTATTAACGTCCCTGCTTAAAAGAATAGGAAAAGTTCCAATGTCTGCTTCTTAGTGACTAGCTGTGATTTTAAAACATCTACACTATATATAGCTTCAGTGCAATTACTACACAAACAGGCACAACAGAAAATCAGATACAGCAATTCACCAAGAAAGTATGTTCTCCTTATCTAATCAGATTCATTATCTTTCAATATGATGCTATCAATAAAAGATAGGAGCTGAGCAAGGGCAGAGGTGGTCAGCATTGAAAGATTTTTCCAAAGGCAAATTCAAGGACCCAAAAAACTGAAAAGAAATGACAGTATTTTCATTACTGGATCTTTTTCCTCTTGACTATAAAGAGATTTGTATGTGCCCTGAAAATTATTGTAGTTAAGAGGCTTTTACTAAGGTGAAATGTAAAGGGAATAATCCAGACATTTTGGTCACTAAATTTCATGTGATGTCTTTCTGAAGGGTAAGAAATTAAAATCTCATTCTCATTAACATAAATATAGTTCATTTTACCCTAAGACCAAGCAATTACAATTGTCACTGTAAAAAATTCTTAACATCCCTTTACAGTTCTGAGACAGCATCAAAGTAATTATCAGTACAGACTATTCCAGATTCTCATCTTCAAAGTATCACAGCTCAAACATTCATATATCAGCCATTCTGAGAGTACATAATGTACCTCCATCATGATCATATAGGTTTTTTTTTCAGTGACAAAAACTGGAAAATCTAAAAAATTTCCCCACTATAAAATGTATTATAGAAATACTGTACCCCTGCTTCTTCCCTCTATCATCTCCCTTGGGAAAAAAATCACTACTCCCGGCTAGAAGCACTTCCAAGTAACAAAGGAACTTAAGAGGATCTTCCAGGAAATATACATACACACACACACACAAACATACACATACACAGACACACACATGTACTAGCACTTTCTGTGTAGTATCCTCTGAATTGGTGATCATAAAATGAAATACAAGTGTTTTCACCCATAGATCTCAATCCTAACTGTCCAAGTAAAACTTTTTGCATTTGTTTCAGAGAAACCCAACTTGTATAAGTAGCCTCAGTTCTCTTCTAAAATTTTATATTTGCAAATTTGTTTCCAGGAAATCAATCTGTCTTCTTTATTTTTTCCCTTCCTTCCTTCTTTTTCTTTTTTATTTCTTCCTTCCTTTTTATTTCTTTTCTTTCTTTCTCTCTCTCCCTTTATTTTTTCCACCAGGACTCTTTAGAAATAGCATTAAGTATTTATGATCTAGTAGACATATCCATAAAAGACAAGGAGCAGGACATTTTCAGCCATTACCCTCTGATGAAGGCTGTTTACGAGAAAATCAGAAATACGATAAGAGCACATCTGGAAGGAACTGAAGAGAGCCCTCATAAAACAGAGAGCCTTCAGCCTAGTATGAAGTAATGTACAGAATGTAACAGAATGGTCCCCACGCCTGAGCTAGCTGAAAAGGGCTCTAAGAGGATGTTGACTTTCTAAATTGATGGAAACTAATATCTCTCTTCCTATCAAAAGATTGCTGAGCTACAGAAACTTAGTCCTGCTCTATGCTGACAGTGGGCTTTGGGGCCTCCACAGGTAAAGGGAGGTACCTATTTAAAGCTCAGACAAGTCTGACGTCAGGAAGTTGGAAAGACAAACAAGAGAAAAGGGATGAGAAGAGAGGGATGTAGATTGTTTATCTCCATTTCATTAATATCTTTTTCTGCAGTTTTGTCTTGTTCTTTCATTTGGCATATATTTCTCTGTCTCCTCATTTTGCATGACTCTCTATGTTTGTTTCTACGTATTAGGTGAAACACCAGTCTTAAAATGGAAGTCACTGAAAGACGGGGGGTAAGGTTTGGTTGTTGTTTGTGCAGTGCCCTGTGGTTAGTAGCCTGCCAGATCCTGTCTCGCCGAGTTTTTCAGTCCTGTGGGCCCCAGAAATGCAAGCCCCTCTGGCCACCAGTACCAGATATTCAAGGGTCCATGAACATCTGTGTGCTGGTGGCCAGAGGGGCTTGCGTGCACCTTCTGCACTTTCTGGATCTGGTTGTACAAGAGCCATGGTAGAGGAGTGCTGGGCTGGAGCGAGGCTGTGTGCCAGGTCTGGCGAGGTGGGGCACAGGGGAACACTGGGGTGGGGGAACAGATTGAGGGTGCAAAAAATTGTGCTTGCCCTCACCAGGTTAGTGAGGCAGAAGGAGAGTAAGAAAAATGGTGCCCACCAGTGCCTCTGTCCCTGGAGAGATCTCCAGTAAACCCCTGCCCCTTGGTATATGCTCTAAAATAGTCAACAAATCTCTCTCACACCTGGCCCGGTGCTTCTCGAGCTACCACCTCTGCATTGGGATTCAGAGCAAATGAGTATGTGTGTGAGCCCTTCCAGAGCAGAGTCTCGGTTTCCTACAGACTTTCAGCTCTCCCAGATGTAAGTCCTGGTGGTCTTCAAAGCCAGTCATTTCAGGGGCTTGTCTTTCCACTGAAGGTCCCATAGTCTGGGGTGCCCAATGTGGGGCTGGAACCCCTTGCTTCCCAGGGAGGAGTTCCGTATTTGTGATGTTTTTCCCACTTGTGGGTTTCTGCACCAGGGGTAGGGGTCCCAGCAAATCCATGTCTCTGCCCCTATCCATCCTGATGTGGCTTTTTATTTCTTATTTCTCCCTTGTTGTGGGAGAGCTGTTCTGCTAGTCTTCAGGTTTTTTCAGAGAGAATCATTCTATATGTAGTTGTTGTTTTGATGGGTCTGTGGGAGAAGGTGAGCTCAGGATTTCCTATGCCATCATCTTAAACCGTATCCCAATAAACTTTTAATTTTACAATATATTTAGATTTCCAGAAAAGTTCCAAAGATAATACAGAGATTTTCATATACTCCACATCCAGTTTCCCCTACTAATATGATACATTTGTCATTGTTAATGGATCAATTCTAATATATTATTAACTAAGGTCCATGTTTTATTCACATTTACTTAGTTTTACTAATGTCCCTTTTCTGTTCTAAGATTCCATCCAGCATACCATATTACATTTAGCTGTCATGTCTCCTTAGGCTTTCTTGGGCTATGACATCTTCTAGAATTTCCTTTGATTTTGATGACCTTAACACTTTGGAGGAGAACTGATCAGGTATTTTGTAAAATCACCCTCAGTTGAAATTTGTCTGACATTTTCTAGTGATTACATTGTGATTATGGGTTTAGGGGAAAACACCCACAGAGGTAAAGTGCCATTTTCATCACATACTGCCAAGAATATATACTATCAACATGATTTATAACTGCCAACATTGACCTTGATCATTCAGCTGAGATAGTGTTTGTCAAGCTTCTCCATGTAACATTATCCTTTGTCCTCTTTTATGTACTCCATTCCTTCCGAATAAAGTCTCTATGTGAGCCCACACTAAAGGAGTGGGAAGTTACACTCCACTTCCTTGAGGGCAAGTGCTTACACAAATTATTTGGAATTCTTCTCCACCGGATTTATTATTATTTTAGATCAAATAACATTCATGACTCTCAAGCATAATCTGTGAGACATCATATCTACAATATAGAGTGATTGTGATGCTTCAGTTTTGGCCATATTCTCCTCTATAGCAGAAGAATGACATATTTCAATTCCTTCTGTTTCTTTTCCAGGAGCTCCAACACTCGTTTATATGGGGAAGTGGAGAGACGGGCTCTTCTGAACATGACTACACACAAGGTAACATGATTTATTCTCCTGACATTGAACTGTCCCCTAAACCAACACACACAGAATAGTATACTTTGCTTTGTTATTTTTTTAATTTGAGATTGTCTCTGTCTCAGAATCATTCCTTTTAATTCACCTAGAGACTGCTAACCAAGATAAATTAGGTTTTTACTTAAGTCTAATCTAAAGCTCATGTGCTGTAACACAAGTTATTTTTCCCCTTTTTTACTTTCATGATCAGGTCTAGTTTCTTGAATATTATTAGGTATAGTAGTCAAGGTGCTCCAGAGAAACAGAACTAATACAAATGTATATATATCAAATATTATATCTATACATATTTTATATATATTATATATATTATACATATATCTAATGAATTGGATCACATGATTACAGAGTCTGACAGAGCCCAGGATCTTCAGGGTGAGTTGGTAAGCTGGAGACCCAGGAAAGCCAATGGTGTAGTTCTAGTTCAAAGGCCAGCAAGCTTGAGGCCCAGGAAGAGACAGTGTTTCAGTTTGAGTTTGAAGGAGGGAAAAAAAACAATGTCAGAGTTCAAAGACAGTCAAGTGGAGGAATTCTTTCTTCTGGGGGAGAATCATACTTTTTGTTCTATTCAGATCTTCAACTGATTAGATGAGACCCATCCACACTAGGAAGGGCAACCTGGTTTACTCAGTCTACCACTTTAAATGTTAATCTCATCTAAAACCACCCTCACAGAAACAACCAGAATAATGTTTGACCAAATATCTGGACAAGTTGACACATAAAATTAACAATCACACTAGAGTTTTAAATTATCAAGATCCCCAGAGAGTCTATATAAACTTAACAAGTATTCTGCAACTTAATAGATTTCAGATTTCAGCTTCTAAGACACTTGGGTGATTTTTTTCATTGTAAAGGGCTGCAGTAATAGGTAATAAGACACCTAAAAAAGAGAAAGATGTGTTATTATTTTTATCCCAAATCTATGCCATGGATACCAGTGCTTTACAACAAAAGCAAAAACAACAAACTAAAGACAAAACAAAACAAACAAAAAACAAAAGGAAAAGACAGACAAGAAAAATACTATGAAATCAATGACAAGAAAACAAAGAAACTCAAAATACCTCTTATAAATGAAAGAATTTTGCATGTTTGATTTATTAATCTATTCAATAAATTCATGCCAGTCACTCTTCTTGGTGCTTGGGAGACAGCAGTAAACAACGCAGAGGAAAGATTCCTCAGAGAGCCTACATTCTCACAGGGAGAGACTGACAATAAATAATAAAAATGTACTTGCTAGCAGATGACAAGTATCACGGGAAGAAGACAAAGTAGAGCAGAAGGGGAAGGATCACAAACACTGGTAGTTGAAGAGATGCAACTTTATACAGAGAGTGAAGGTGAGCTTCATTGAGAAGGCAGTGTTTGGACAGAGTCTCAAAGGCAGTGAGTGAAGTAGCCATGTGCATATTTTAGAAAGATCATTCAGGCAGAGGACACACTCAGAACAAAGGACAGGGCGCAATGCACATTTTGATGAAAGAGGTCAGAATGGCTGGACTGGAGTGACTATGACTGAGACAGTGGTAGGAGACAAAGCCACAGAGGTGGTGTGGTGATGGTGGGAGATGTGCAGGAGAGAGAATATATGGGGCTTTGTAGGTCACTAAAAGGACTGTGCCTTCTTTCAAATGTCATTCATGCTCAGATGTTTGTGTTTACTTAAGAACATGGAGCTTTGCTTCCCTGGGGTGGTCTTTGAGTAGAGCCTGTAAAGATGTTATCACTGTGTTTGATTTGCGGCTAAACTTCCAAATATATTCTATGGATTAATTTATCATACATAAACTAAGGTATGAAAAAAGTCACCAGCAATTGGAGTAGGAAGAAAGAAAGAGGAATAATAGAATTCTAGAATTTATAGTGAAGTCATGCAAAGCCATAAGGTTGCTCACTTCCACCTGCATAATACACAACTGCTTCCTGTGACTTGCATGTTTGTAAAGTTAGATGCTGAAATTTAATCTGAATTTTAGAGATTCATTCCACTGCTTTAAATAACTAGTCTTTATCTTTAAGATTTAGGAGTTAATTTTTTGTGTGTGAGGAATCAACTAGGTGTTGAGGGGGGGAAAAAAAAAGTATCATAATCTAATTTGAAAGTCAAACTGTAAATCAAAAGTAACTACCGTATAGCCATGTAATTTCCAGATAATAATTACATTTTCATAAGATATTTTTCAAGATATGAAGCATTTTATATTCTCAACTTCATAGCAACTCTGATTAGCAAATATTATTATTGCACCATTTTATGGTTGAAAAAATAGAGATTAAACAAAGTAAAGTAAAAAATTCCCTGTTACTTACTGTGTCTCTATTTCAAATATAAATCTTGAGATTTTTCGACATCTACAATGAGTATTACTCTTTCTCTCTCACTATGCAGGAGTGTTGTAGTTTAAAGTGTTTGAATACATTTCAAAGAAAAAATGGATAAAAATGTGTATATTGCCTATTGTGTGTAAAATTTTTCAACATACTTTATACTCATTTTTCCTTAAAATGATATAAAATAAATATTAGAGGGAGTGGCCAAGATGGCAGAGTAGGAAGACCCTGACCTCACCTCCTTCCATGGGCACACCAAAATGACAACTACTTACAGAACAACTGTTGATAAGAAAGACCTGAAGGTTAGCAGAAGAGATCTTCTAGAGCTAAATATATAAAGAAGAAACTGCAACAGCATGGGTAGGAAGGTGGAATGTGGTAGAGTTAAGACCCATACCCCCAGATGGGCAACCCACAGACAGGAGAATAATTACAATTGCAGAGGTTCTCCACGAGGAGCAATGGACCCAAGCACCACATCAGGCTCCCCAGCTCATGGACCTGAACCAGGAAGATGAGCCCCCAGAACGTTTAGCTTTGATGGCAAGTGGAGCTTACTTATGGGAGAGCTAGAGGGCTGTGGGAAACAGAGACTCCACTCTTAAAGGGCACACACAAAATCTCACACACTCTAGACCAGGGCAGAAGCAGCAATTTGAAAGGAGCCTGAGTCAGGCTTACCTACTAATGTTGGAGAGCTTCCTGGCGGGACAGGCGGCAACTGGAGCTCACCTAGGTGACATAGGTACTTTGGGGAAGCTCGTTCTACCATAAAGACAGTGGTGCAGGCAAGTGTCAGTTTGGAATCCTCCCTCTAGCTTATTAGCGCTGGGACCTGGTCTCACTCACTAGCCTTTAGGCACCGGTACTGGGATGCTTCAGTCCAAGCAGCTAGTCAGGCAGGAATACAGCCCTCCCACCAAGAGGCTGGCAGCATTAACACCCCCCTGAGAACCCATCTGACAGAGAACCATGCCCCAACCACCAGAGGACCCAGGATCCAACCCTGCCCACCAGTGCCATGGCACTAGCTCCATACCACCAACCAGAGGGCTAATACCAGTTCAGAGACCTCAGGGACTGGCTCTGCTCACTAGTGGGCCAGCACTAGCCACAAGACCCAGCTTCACCCACCTGTGAGCAGGCACCAGCCCCTGGATCCCCTGGTCTCCAGCCCCGCCCACCAGCAGGTAGTTACCAGCCCCAGGACCACCATAGTCCTGCAGCCTTCCCTATTAGAACCCAGCCCACCTACCAGCAAGACTGCACAGTCCTGGGACCCACTGGCGCCAGCCCTGCCCGCCAGCAGGCCAATACCAGCTATGGGACGCCTTAGGCCCCTTAGCCAGCCACACCAAGATTAGGTCCCTCACATCAGCAGGCTGACACCAGCTCTGAGATGTCCTAAACCCCAGAGCTAGCCATGTCAGGAACTGGCCCGGCCCACTAGCATACAGACGCTGGATCTAAGACACCAGACCACAAACCCCAGAACCTGGTTCCATCCAACAGTGGGCCAGCACTAGTCCTGGAACCCCCTTCCCCCAGGGCTCCACAGCCAGAAGCCTTGTGACCTGACCCCATCCACCAGTGACCAGCAGCCTCGGCACAAGGCAGAGCCCGGTAACCAACCAGACAGGGGGGCACCCATGCCTACCAGACCACCCATAGTAGTCAGCTTGCTACAATAAAATGGCCCATGCAGCCCACATAGGGAGCACCCCTAGAGCATATAGCTCTGGTGACCAGAAAGGAGTGCACTGCTGGGACACATAGGACATCTCCTACAAAAGACTGTTTCTCTCCAACACTGGGAAATGTATCCTACCTACCAAATACATAGAAATAAAAACAGTGAATCAAGCAAAAAGAGGCAACAGAGGAATATGTTTTAAATGAAGGAACAAGATAAAACCCCAGAAGAACTAAGTGAAGTGGAGATAGGAATCTACCCATTAAAGAGTTCAAGGTAACGATCACAAATTGCTCGAAGAACTCGGTAGAACAGAGTGAACAGAATGAAAGGTTAGAAATTGTTGACAGAGTTAGAAAATATAAAGAAGAACCAAACAGAGATAAAGAATACAATAACTGAAGTAAAAAATACACTAGAGATAAATTAGGAGTTTGGGATTAGCAGATACACACTACTATATGTAAAATAGGTAAACAACAAGGACCTGCTGTATAGCACAGGGAACTATATTCAATATCTTGTAATAACCTATAATGGAAAAGAATCTGAAAAAGAAGAGATATATATGTATAACTGAATCACTTTGCTGTACACTTGAGACTAACACAACATTGTAAATTAACTATACTTCAATTAAAAAAAAATTTAAAAATACACTGCAAGGAATCTTCACATTATTAGCCCTATATTACAAAAAAGGTTATTCAGTTATTTTTATTATTTGAATACCATCAATAAAATATGGGTGGAAATTTGTTTTCTTACTTATTATATAAGATCTTATATAATATCCTTGGCAAATTCATAAAGCATAAAATATTTACTATTTGTTCCTTCACAGGAAATGTTTTTAAACTGGTGAGTTACTGAATTGAAATCCTCACTTAAAACCGGGGACTCTAAGAAAAAGTGTTTATTGTCATAAAGATGACATCTAAGGCCCACTGAGTTTTCGAATGGCCTTATTTTAAATCAGAGCACAAGTGCTATCAACTTTTATTAGTATGTAAAAGACAAAAAATAATAAAACTTTAGGTTATACATTTTTTACAGTATTTTTCTTATGCTTGATTATGTCACTGAAAAATGCTTTGTATTCAGTCTGGACTGCATAAAATTTTTAAAAGGTACAGGTAGGTAAACTTTCCTATTGACTAATTAAGAATCCCTGGCAGAGGATATTATGGTAGAGACCCATTCAACCATCCAGAATTGGCACTAAAGTACCTGCTTTTCATGAACAGCTTTGTTGAAATGAATTCTCTCATAGCAAACAGTTATCAAACATGATGCCTCTTGTTAAACATACATGACTACATACAGCAGGGCTGTTATATCATGGCCATTTGTACTTGGGAAGAAGCCATAAGAACAAAATCTTCCTGAGCTCCTAATGTGCACCCTGAAATTATTAAACAAAGAGTAATTGGTTTACCAATGGTGCCACCACTTTATTCTAAACTGGCAAGTTAACACAAAAAGGCTCAAAGACCAAGAGCTGAGGGGAAAGAATCATATTAAAACACTGGGCCTTCTGGATGAGTAGCTGTTCACACATATTGAAGTTATTTCCAAGTGAATAAAATGAAATTCATGTAATTTTAATTTTGTCAAGTGGAAAAATGCAATGATGGATACATTGTTGATTAATAGTAGTTCTCAATGAAAAATGATCATAAATGGAGACTTTTCTAACAGCTGAGATCCCTTGGAAGCACTGGAATAGCATACAGGTACACGTTGTTTTATTGCACTTTGATTTATTGCAATTTGCAGTAAAAACACAGTATTTACTGTATTTTTTTTACAATTTGAAGGCTTGTGGCAACCTTGCACTGAGCAAGTCTATGGGCACGATTTTGCCTATAGCATTTGCTTACTTTGTGTTTCTGTGTCACATTTTGATAATTCACACAACACTTCAAACTTTTTCATTATTATATTTGTTATGGTGATCTATGATCAGTGATCTTACACTGTTACTACGGTAATTGTTTTGACACTTTTTGGCAATACTTTTAAATTAAGGTATGAACATTGTTCTTTTAGAATAAATGCTATGGCACATTTAAGACTACAGTATAGCATAAACATAACTGTTATATGTAACTGAAAAAACAAAAAGTTCATGTAATTCACTTTATTGCAATATTGGCTTTATTAGGGAAGTCTGGAACTGAACTGCAACATCTCTGAGGTATGCCTGTAATTGAAATTCTATTTGAAAGATATTCAGGTTAATCAGATAATGTTTACTACTTTGGTCAAGCCACTGAAAAAGATATATTCCCAAGTCCTGTATTTGTCAAGAAGAGGCTGCATTTTTCCTAAAAGGCAAAAAGTACCATGAATAAGATGATCAGCATCGCTTTCATCTGCATATCACTATCCAATTGACAAGATGCTTTAGATACATTTTCTCCTCTGAGTCACACCACCTCCCAGGCAAGAAAGATATAATTTCTATTTTACAGATGAATTAACAGAGATTCTGTGATTTTCCCAAAGTTTTGTTCTTTGTAGGAGAATCAGCTCAAAAACAGATCTCAAACATTTAAGCTATTGGACTTTTTTTCTTTCTAAACAATTATTCTAATAACCACCTGTTTTTGAAAAGGGGAACATTCCATCTCCATCTGACTCAGACCCATTGATTCCTCTCACACCTCTTCCTGGCTCTTGCCTTGGCTAAAACATTTTACAGAGAGCTACTAACATTGTGAACCCATTGCTGAATATGGTAATTTAGTATAATTTCTCTGATGTGGTTAGCTTTTTTTATATATGCTACGATAAGACATAGCCATCCACATGTTAATCCTGGACTATGGAATACATAGTATGTTTAGGTTGGTTGAGGGGTGTTTCTTTTTTTCTACAACTGGCATGCCTGTACAAACAGAACATCTACCTCAATTGTTAATGATACCATGTATAGGAAAGCAATTTAGAGGCAATAAAACACTTCTAGGAAAAACTGTCTGCATCAAAATCATCTGTTAATTATACTAAAAATGCAGTTCTTTGGCAATATCCCAGAACTGTTGAGTTAAAATATCTCTATGTTGTATCCAGGAATATGGATTTTAAACAAAGTTTCTAAGAAATTCTTACTGAAATTGAAGTTAAAAAATATTGGAAGAGGTAATCTGGCATGAGTATTGAGTATCCATGCCCATTATTGTTGGATATGACAAGAATGCAAGTCCCTGATCGTTCTTTACTCAGGACATTTCTTAGGGCTGTCTCTCTACCAAGACACAGAGGCTCACTATGAAAGCTGTGATTCCCCAAGTTTACAGTTTTTGGACTGTGAACTCGCTGCAAGGATAACATGTAACTGGGCCCCGCCTCCTCACCTCATGGGACTTGACTGCATGCTTGCTGTGCTGTAAATAATAAATCATTGTCTCTGATCTTTGAGTTTCATTCAGATCATCTGCCAGCATCCATGCAGCTATAACAAGCTAAGTTATTAGCTCATCAGTAGGGTAAAATCCCAGACCCTGGTAGGAAACCACAGTATCATTCGAATGTGAGTAACAAGACCAAACGTGGTTTCTAATAGAATGCTTAACTGAAATACAGAGTAAATCCCCAAATGTTTTGTATCAGAAACATGCATGAGCCTGTATGTGAAAGACATCTGTCTTTTTGCTCCAACCTCCTACTACAAACTCATTTTATGGTATTTAAAGAGAGAAGGCATCACTGAATTTAATTAGCTCTTCTCTTTCCCTGTTAAGAACCACAGAAAAGCCAAAAGGCTTAAATAAAAACACAGAAAAATAAATAGAGTAGAAAATGAATGAAAACTGAGAAGAATTCTTATAGATGGGTCAATAGTATTTTTATAATGTTTTTGAAATTAACCCACAAAACAGTAGGAAGAAAACAGAACTCAGGTGGTCTCCTTGCCCATAGTGATAAACTAGCACCAGATCACCAGGGAACAGAAGAACCTCTGCCACAGTCAACAGCATAGTGATCGCCAGGTGTTCAATTATTCAGGTGGAATGTAGTTACACGGAGTCCCGGTGGTTATTATTCTTTTTTAAAAATTTATTTTATTGAAGTATAGTTGATTTACAATGTTGTGTTAATTTCTGCGGTACAGCCAAGTGATTCATTTATATATATATATACATTCTTTTTCATGTTCTTTTCCATTATGGTTTATTGCAGGATATTGAATATAGTTCCCTGTGCTATACAGTAGAACCTTGTTGTTTATCCTTTCTCTGTATAATAGTTTGCATCTGCTAATCCCAAACTCACTCCCAATCCATCCCTCTCCCACTCATCACCCTCCCTCTTGGCAACCTAAGTCTGTTCTCTATGTATGTGAGTCTATTTCTTAGATAAGTTTATTTGTGTTATATTTTAGATTCCACATATAAGTGATATCATATGGTATTTGTCTTTCTCTTTCTGACTTAATTTAGTGTGATAATCTCTAGGTTCATCCATGTTACTGCAAATGACATTATTTCATTTTTTATGGCTGAGTAGTATTCCATTGTATACATTTACCGTATCTTCTTTATTCATTCATCTGTCGATGGACATTTAGGTTGTTTCCATGTCTTGGTTATTGTGAAAAGTGCTGCTATGAACATAGAGGTGCATGTATCTTTCTGAATTATAGTTTTATCTGGATATATGCCCAGGAGTGGGATTGCTGGATCATATAGCAACTGTAGTTTTTTGAGGAACCTCCATACTGTTTTCCATAGTGGCTGTACCAATTTAGATTCCCACCACCAGTGTAGGAGGGTTCCCTTTTCTCCATACCCTCTCCAGCATTTGTTATTTGTAGACTTTTTAATGATGGCCATTCTGACAGGTGTGAGGTGGTACCTCATTGTAGTTTTGATTTGCATTTCTCTAATAATTAGTGATATTGAGCATCTTTTTATGTGCCTGTTGGCCATCTGTATGTCTTCTTTGGAGAAATGTCTATTTCGGTCTTCTGTGGTGGCTACTATTCTTGATATTCCAGGTTCCTGTTATTACAGGGAGGAGAAGTAAGAGTAGTCCTTCAGAGCGGGCTCCAGTGACAAAGGAGAAAGAAAACACCAATGCAAAATGAGGAGCAGAATATAAGGTAGCTTTGAAGAACATGGTGTGGAGGGGAATAAGGAATAAAATAGAGATTTCAGAAGGAAAAAAATATAGGTACTCAAACCCAGGGAGTACCAGGTTTTATCTGAAGAGTCAGAAAGGAGCTCTGCGGTGGACTGGACCACCACGCCCCAGCTCTTGTGGATGACTTGATGCTTCGACTTATCTGATGATAGGACTGAGGTTAAAGTAATAGTCTCCCCCTGTCTGAAGGTGTAAGAGGGCAAGGTTCTCAAAGTTACCAGGGGTTGGAGAAGGCAAAGGAAAAGACACTAATCAGAGGAAAACTGTCATGTCCAAGAGTAGGTGAAAGCCCTAAAGAAATATTACTGTCTTCTAAATGTTTTCTATTTGTCGTCAAAACCAAATCAGTTCAGACATGTCTTCATTGGGGTGTAAAAAGAACTTTATCTATCTGACCAGATGAGCTTCCTTTGCCACCTCAATTTATGGCAACTTACTGCTTAACTGAAATACAGAGTAAATCCCCAAATGTTTGGGGATTTACTTACTGCTGAATCTAAGAGTAGAATTTTTGGTTTGACAGATGATTCCTCCTCCTCCTCCTCTCCTTCTTCTTCTTCTTTAGTAACATATAAGAGAGTGAAGGCCTATGACATATTTCACATTTTATTACCATTCACACTCAAATATAAAAAGTTTGTTTTTTAAGTTTTTCACTAAGAAAAAAAAACAATATAGAATATTCTGTTTTACTTTCTTAAATTTTTGTATTTGCTAAAAAAAGCATTCAATAAAGGCAAGTTAGAATATCATCTTTTATTTACAGTGTTATTTAATGATAGATGGCAAACTTTGCTTTTGAACTGACTGTTTTCCTCAATATTATGCACCTTCAAGAAGGAAGCATTCCTGCAGTTTTATTTTTAAGTGGCAGTTCCTCACATTCAGGTACTGTATCTCACCTAATGAATGACCTGATGCAGAAGAAAATGTGGAGAACTGCTGTAGAGGGATAAAATGTGGAGATTAGAATTAAAGCAAAGACTGGATAATTTTCCCACTGCTTTTCACTAGCAAACAGGGCTCTTTTCTCGTGGAGGGAGTAAAAATCATATTAGGATATTCCAGTCATGGGACTTTTTTCATGGCACCAAAAGTTACAGGAATTTCAGTTACCCAAGCTCGTGTCAAGGCTGTGATTTCAAAAGGGGACTTTAAAAAATTAAAGCAGTAATAAACCTGCCAGAAAGATTTTACATGGGCTAAGGCTAAAACACTTTATCATCGTTAAGAACAACATCCTTCTACCTGTACTGGATGGCAAGCCTTGGTATACTGGAAATAGAACATCCAGAATAATTTACATTGAGAAGAAAAGATAAACTATGGTTACTTGCTTAGCTGCTGGATGAAATTAGACCATCTGTATATAGTTAAAGAGCATCTCTATGCAGCTGACTATATAATATATAAAATGGGCAATGAAAAGAAATTAAGGATACAGTCTGTGTCTTTGCATAATTTTTAATTCAGAAATCAAGATTGACAAACAGGAAATCATCATCACCATCATCATGATTATATAAGGTAAGGTAGACCTGTAATAGCTTACAAAAAAATTGAATATTATAAGCTGTGGTAGTAGAGGCTGCTACTCACTGTTAGAGGGGCTGGTATAGGGCTTTGAGGTAGGTGTCTTGAATAGGCAGAAGGAAGATATTGGAGAACAGTGTAAAAAGGACATCTAGATTAGAATAAGTTTGCAGAAATGTCGGATGTGCAGAACACACACTGTAATAGTATTTGTAAGGTAAGGCCTGTTTTATGGTATGGGAAGAAATGAGGCTGAGTAGAAGTGAGAAAGGTGAAAATAAAAGGAATTTTTTTTTCTTTTTTTTATAAATTTATTTATTTTATTTATTTTTGGCTGTGTTGGGTCTTTGTTGCTGCACATGGGCTTTCTCTAGTTGTGGCGAGCCGGAGCTACTCTTTGTTGTGGTGCACGTGCTTCTCATTGTGGTGGCTTCTCTTATTGCGGAGCACGGGCTCTAGGCGCGCGGGCTTCAGTAGTTGTGGCTCGCGGGCTCTAGAGCGTAGGCTCAGTAGTTGTGGCGCACGTGCTTAGTTGCTCCGTGGCATGTGGGATTTTCCTGGACCAGGGCTCGTGTCCCCTGCATTGGCAGGTGGATTCTTAACCACTGCGCCACCAGGGAAGCCCTAAAAGGATGTCTTTCCTGGACTCCAGACACATGGCTGTAAGTTTGATGTTAGTCAGTGTAGAAATAGTATGACCTCTGAATTAATAGAAGACTGAAAACAGAATCCAGAGTCCTAAGGGATGAGAGTACACTCAGGAAAACAAAACTGGCACTAGATATTTCAAGACAGTAGATTCATTCCAGGATATTAGGAACCTATTATCATGGGGTAGGAGGGTGAAGAAGGAAAAAGTGAATGCTGAGGTAGCCAAGGGAAGTATCTTTGGGGTAGAAAACATTTCATACTCTGCAGCTAGGAAAACAAAATGGAAAGGATTGGGTTTCAGAAATTTAGAGAGGTCATGTACGGTGATCTCAAACCACAAAGGAGAGAGCATTAGCCAGCTGCTGCAACACCCTGTGGTGACATCTGATGGGCTTGGTTCCAGGAGTGGTAAAAGAAGCTGGAGTCTGTGACCAACTGCTGGTGTTGGGACAAAGAGACACAGTTGGTGTGATAATACTGGGGACAGCAAGAAGGTAGGAAGGTGGTCTCTTCTCTCCTCTTGCCATCCACTCACCCACTAAAGCCCACTATTCCTAGAACTGAACAAAACTCTACCTGACCAAAAAAATCTGTGAAATGTAGCTCCAGCTTCAGAGAGAAGAATGTAAAATGTGGACCTTGGCTGAAAGACTGTGCATGGATAAATAACAGGCATGCAGAATGTCTTTCTGTACTTCCTTAATGATTAGATGTTGAGTGATAACCTAGGAAGAACAATAGAAGTGAAATGCATTATCTTCAATCGATATTCATCATACCCTTGAGAACGCAAAAAAGTGGGCTGTTGCTTCCTGGCCTGGCTAACGTTTCTGATGTGTGTTCAAGTGTTATTTGAGAACAGCAAGGCAACTGTGAGGGAGGTCAATTTTTAAAAATCCCTAACGTAAGGATTTTCACTTGCTTCTGCCATGGATTTTCTCTTCCTGCCTTCCTCAGTTTGGGACTATTTCTCTATCTCTCTGACCTCCTTCCCTGCTCATCGATATAAATGATTGAAGGCATTCTGTTGATTCCCATTTAATAACCAGCAGCATGGATTGATGGCCACATTAAGGCTGTGTGCCTGGGAGTAAAGGAGTGGACATAGTGCTGGGCAATGAGAGCCAAGAAGAAATAGCTTATTACTTTCTCTGTTAGTTTTGTTTCTATAGTAGAAACACATTAGAAAAACAAAGTATTAATATATGAAACTGGTAAACCCATATATCTAGATATTAGTCTCTAGACATGTATAACAAACTTCCTTCCTTTTTTCCTTCTTTCTTTCCTTCCTTCCTATTTTTTCCTTAATACCTACCTTCCTAATTTACCTTAGCAACTGTATTTAAAGTCCTCTGCTAGGGAACATGGAAATATAAAAAATAAGAAATGGCCCCTGATCAAAAGAACTTTATAGTATTATTGGGTTAAAAAGTCTTGTAACCAGTAAATGGAGAAAAGTAGTTGCTCATGCTAATTTATGCAAAGACAGACAATGAGAGAAAATGTCTGGAAGGCAGGCATGAGATGTGGAGGAAAGCAGGGGGAACTGAGGCTGAACGAGTAACAGAATACCGGTTGTGTTGAATTAGCTATTATCCTGAAAGCAACAGGGACTCACTGAGGGTCTTAAGCCAAAGAATGATGTGAGATTTGAATTAGAGAAAGACAGCTCTAACTGAGGACGGAATGAACCAGAAGGAATGAGACAGGAAGCAGAGATGTTAGCAAAAAGACCACTGTAAAAATTCAGATGAGAATGTCATTGCGGTGTTTGCAACGGGCCTCAAACAGGACTGTATATAAGCAGCCAGTCACCGCTAAGATATGTATTTGCTGCATGATATGTATGGGGGAGAAAAAGGGAGAAAAGGGTTGAGTTTCCTGCAAGAATATGGGTGATGAGTCAACAGGCAGGGGATTGATAAGGCCGCAGTGCATTCCCTGTTCTGTGCAGAGCATTGTAACACCGGACTCCATTGCAGAGGGAGCCACAGGGAAGGCAGGAGTGTTCTAAAATCTCAGGGATGTTGGTACTTGGCTTTTTATTGGCCCTTGGGAAACAGTGCTCTGGCAGAGCAGCATCTTCTGAGAGAAGAAATAGCAGAGTCCAGGTGTAGCCCAGGATACCCAGCGACAGAGTGGACTCCCAGGGGCACACCAGATGCCTGGTGGTCTCAGCAGGAGAACAGTAGCAGTCAGCAGAGGGGATTTCTCTGAGAGCACATGTAAGATATCCTCTAAAAACGTCCCCAAATATGTGGAGATCGAGGCTCTGTAGTTCTAATAAACAACCCAGATGATTCTTATGTGCATTACAATTTGAGAACCATTAACCTAGATCTTGTCTTGCTGTTGAAATATTTACTGTTCTTTAGCTGGTACCTCTCTTGCCTGTTTGTGTTAAAATAGCAGCAACAATATCCAGACTTTTCTTGATGCTTGATGTTTTAATGTTCTTCTGTCTCTTAATCATCTGTTCCTAATGAGAGAGGCAATATACCTGACTTCCAATAAAAAAGTCACCAGAGACCATATTAAAGATCCTTACCTCACCTACAGATTCCCAGCCATGATGCATTTTTTTTTTTTAAACATCTTTATTGAAGTATAATTGCTTTACAATGGTGTGCTAGCTTCTGCTTTACAACAAAGTGAATCAGTTACACATATACATATGTTGCCATATCTCTTCCCTCTTGCATCTCCCTCCCTCCCACCCTCCCTATCCCACCCCTCTAGGTGGTCACAAAGCACCGAGCTGATCTCCCTGTGCTATGCGGCTGCTTCCCACTAGTTATCTATTTTACATTTGGTAGTGTATATATGTCCATGACACTCTCTCACCCTGTCACATCTCACCCCTCCCCCTCCCCATATCCTCAAGTCCATTCTCTAGTAGGTCTGTGTCTTTATTCCCATCTTGCCACTAGGTTCTTCATGACCTCTTTTTTTTTTTTTTTTTTTTTCCCTTAGATTCCATATATATGTGTTAGCATACTGTATTTGTTTTTCTCTTTCTGACTTACTTCACTCTGTATGACAGACTCTAACTCCATCCACCTCATTACAAACACCTCCATTTCATTTCTTTTTATGGCTGAGTAATATTCCATTGTATATATGTGCCACATCTTCTTTATCCATTCATCCGATGATGGACACCTAGGTTGCTTCCATGTCCTGGCTATTGTAAACAGAGCTGCAATGAATATTTTGGTACATGACTCTTTCTGAATTATGGTTTTCTCAGGGTATATGCCCAGTAGTGGGATTGCTGGGTCATATGGTAGTTCTATTTTTAGTTTTTTAAGGAACCTCCATGCTGTTCTCCATAGTGGCTGTATCAATTTACATTCCCACCAGCAGTGCAAGAGTGTTCCCTTTTCTCCACACCCTCTCCAGCATTTATTGTTTCTAGATTTTTTGATGATGGCCATTCTGACCGGTGTGAGATGATACCTCATTGTAGTTTTGATTTGCATTTCTCTAATGATTAATGATGTTGAGCATTCTTTCATGTGTCTGTTGGCAATCTGTATCTCTTCTTTGGAGAAATGTCTATTTAGGTCTTCTGCCCATTTTTGGATTGGGTTGTTTGTTTTTTTGTTATTGAGCTGCATGAGCTGCTTGTAAATCTTGGAGATTAATCCTTTGTCCGTTGCTTCATTTGCAAATATTTTCTCCCATTCTGAGGGTTGTCTTTTGGTCTTGTTTATGGTTTCCTTTGCTGTGCAAAAGCTTTTAAGTTTCATTAGGTCCCATTTGTTTATTTGTGTTTTTATTTCCATTTCTCTAGGACCTGGGTCAAAAAGGATCTTGCTGTGACTTATGTCATACAGTGTTCTGCCTATGTTTTCCTCTAAGAGTTTGATAGTGTCTGGCCTTACACTTAGGTCTTTAATCCATTTTGAGTTTATTTTTGTGTATGGTGTTAGGGAGTGTTCTAATTTCATACTTTTACATGTACCTGTCCAATTTTCCCAGCACCACTTATTGAAGAGGCTGTCTTTTCTCCACTGTATATGCTTGCCTCCTTTATCAAAGATAAGGTGACCATATGTGCGTGGGCTTATCTCTGGGCTTTCTATCCTGTTCCATTGATCTATATTTCTGTTTTTGTGCCAGTACCAAACTGTCTTGATTACTGTAGCTTTGTAATATAGTCTGAAGTCAGGGAGCCTGATTCCTCCAGCTCCATTTTTCATTCTCAAGATTGCTTTGGCTATTCGGGGTCTTTTGTGTTGCCATACAAATTGTGAAATTTTTTGTTCTAGTTCTGTGAAAAATGCCAGTGGTAGTTTGATAGGGATTGCATTGAATCTGTAGATTGCTTTGGGTAGCAGAGTCATTTTCACAATGTTTATTCTTCCAATCCAAGAACATGGTATATCTCTCCATCTATTTGTATCATCTTTAATTTCTTTCATCAGTGTCCTATAATTTTCTGCATACAGGTCTTTTGTCTCCTTAGGTAGGTTTATTCCTAGGTATTTTATTCTTTTTGTTGCAATGGTAAACGGGAGTGTTTTCTTAATTTCACTTTCAGATTTTTCATCATTAGTATACAGGAATGCAAGAGATTTCTGTGCATTAATTTTGTATCCTGCTACTTTACCAAATTCATTGATTAGCTCTAGTAGTTTTCTGGTAGCATCTTTTGGATTCTCTATGTATAGTATCATGTCATCTGCAAACAGTGACAGCTTTACTTCTTCTTTTCCGATTTGGATTCCTTTTATTTCTTTTTCGTCTCTGATTGCTGTGGCTAACACTTCCAAAACTATGTTGAATAATAGTGGTGAGAGTGGGCAACCTTGTCTTGTTCCTGATCTTAGTGGAAATGGTTTCAGTTTTTCACCATTGAGGACAATGTTGGCTGTGGGTTTGTCATATACGGCCTTTATTATGTTGAGGAAAGTTCCCTCTATGCCTACTTTCTGCAGGACTTTTATCATAAATGGGTGTTGAATTTTGTCGAAAGCTTTCTCTGCATCTATTGAGATGATCATATGGTTTTTCTTCTTCAATTTGTTAATATGATGTATCACGTTGATTGATTTGCGTATATTGAAGAATCCTTGCATTCCTGGAATAAACCCCACTTGATCATGGTGTATGATCCTTTTAATGTGCTGTTGGATTCTGTTTGCTAGTATTTTGTTGAGGATTTTTGCATCTATGTTCATCAGTGATATTGGCCTGTAGTTTTCTTTCTTTGTGACATCTTTGCCTGGTTTTGGTATCAGGGTGATGGTGGCCTCGTAGAATGAGTTGGGGAGTGTTCCTCCCTCTGCAATATTTTGGAAGAGTTTGAGAAGGATAGGTGTTAGCTCTTCTCTAAATGTTTGATAGAATTCGCCTGTGAAGCCATCTGGTCCTGGGCTTTTGTGTGTTGGAAGATTTTTAATCACAGTTTCAATTTCAGTGCTTGTGATTGGTCTGTTCATATTTTCTATTTCTTCCTGGTTCAGTCTCGGCAGGTTGTGCATTTCTAAGAATCTGTCCATTTCTTCCAGGTTGTCCATTTTATTAGCATAGAGTTGCTTGTAGTAATCTCTTGTGATCGTTTGTATTTCTGCAGTGTCAGTGGTTACTTCTCCTTTTTCATTTCTAATTCTATTAATTTGAGTCTTCTCCTTTTTTCTCTTGATGAGTCTGGCTAATGGTTTATCAATTTTGTTTATCTTCTCAAAGAACCAGCTTTTAGTTTCATTGATTTTTGCTATTGTTTCCTTCATTTCTTTTTCATTTATTTCTGATCTGATCTTTATGATTTCTTTCCTTCTGCTAGCTTTGGGGTTTTTTTGTTCTTCTTTCTCTAATTGCTTTAGGTGCAAGGTTAGGTTGTTTATTCGAGATGTTTCCTGTTTCTTGATGTAGGCTTGTATTGCTATAAACTTCCCTCTTAGAACTGCTTTTGCTGCATCCCATAGGTTTTGGATCGTCGTGTCTCCATTGTCATTTGTTTCTAGGTATTTTTTGATTTCCCCTTTGATTTCTTCAGTGATCACTTCGTTATTAAGTAGTGTATTGTGTAGCCTCCATGTGTTTGTATTTTTTACAGATCTTTTCCTGTAATTGATATCTAGTCTCATAGCGTTGTGGTCGGAAAAGATACTGGATACGATTTCAATTTTTTAAAATTTACCAAGGCTTGATTTGTGACCCAAGATATGATCTATCCTGGAGAATGTTCCATGAGCACTTGAGAAAAATGTGTATTCTGTTGTTTTTGGGTGGAATGTCCTATAAATATCGATTAAGTCCATCTTGTTTAATGTATCATTTAAAGCTTGTGTTTCCTTATTTATTTTCATTTTGGATGATCTGTCCATTGGTGAAAGTGGGGTGTTAAAGTCCCCTACTATGATTGTGTTACTGTCGATTTCCCCTTTTATGGCTGTTAGTATTTGCCTTATGTATTGAGGTGCTCCTATGTTGGGTGCATAAATATTTACAATTGTTATACCTTCCTCTTGGATCGATCCCTTGATCATTATATAGTGTCCGTCTTTGTCTCTTGTAATTGTCTTTATTTTAAAGTCTATTTTGTCTGATATGAGAATTGCTACTCCAGCTTTCTTTTGATTTCCATTTGCATGGAATATCTTTTTCCATCCCCTCACTTTCAGTCTGTATGTGTCTCTAGGTCTGAAGTGGGTCTCTTGTAGACAGCATATATATGGGTCTTGTTTTTGTATCCATTCAGCCAGTCTGTATCTTTTGGTGGGAGCATTTAATCCATTTACATTTAAGGTAATTATCGATATGTATGTTCCTATTCCCATTTTCTTAAATGTTTTGGGTTTGTTATTGTAGGTGTTTTCCTTCTCTTGTGTTTCTTGCCTAGAGAAGTTCCTTTAGCATTTGTTGTAAAGCTGGTTTGGTGGTGCTGAACTCTCTCAGCTTTTGCTTGTCTGTAAAGGTTTTAATTTCTCCATCAAATCTGAATGAGATCCTTGCTGGGTAGAGTAATCTTGGTTGTAGGTTTTTCTCCTTCATCACTTTAAGTATATCCTGCCACTCCCTTCTGGCTTGCAGCGTTTCTGCTGAAAGATCAGCTGTTAACCTTATGGGGATGCCCTTGTGTGTTATCTGTTGTTTTTCCCTTGCTGCTTTTAATATGTTTTCTTTATATTTAATTTTTGATAGTTTGATTAATATGTGTCTTGGTGTGTTTCTCCTTGGATTTATCCTGTATGGGACTCTCTGTGCTTCCAGGACTTGATTAACTATTTCCTTTCCCATATTAGGGAAGTTTTCAACTATAATCTCTTCAAATATTTTCTCAGTCCCTTTCTTTTTCTCTTCTTCTTCTGGGACCCCTATAATTCGAATGTTGGTGCGTTTAATGTTGTCCCAGAGGTCTCTGAGACTGTCCTCAGTTCTTTTCATTCTTTTTTCTTTATTCTGCTCTGCAGTAGTTATTTCCACCATTTTATCTTCCAGGTCACTTATCCGTTCTTCTGCCTCAGTTATTCTGCTATTGATCCCATCTAGAGTATTTTTAATTTCATTTATTGTGCTTGTCATCGTTTCTTGGTTCCTCTTTAGTTCTTCTACGTCCTTGTTAAATGTTTCTTGCATTTTGTCTATTCTATTTCCAAGACTTTGGATCATCCTTACTATCATTATTCTGAATTCTTTTTCAGGTAGACTACCTATTTCCTCTTCATTTGTTAGGTCTGGTGTGTTTTGACCCTGCTCCTTCATCTGCTGTGTGTTTTTCTGTCTTCTCATTTTGCTTATCTTACTGTGTTTGGGGTCTCCTTTTCACAGGCTGCAGGTTCGTAGTTCCCGTTGTTTTTGGTATCTGTCCCCAGTGGCTAAGGTTGGTTCAGTGGGTTGTGTAGGTTTCCTGGTGGAGGGAACTAGTGCCTGTGTTCTGGTGGATGAGGCTGGATGTTATCTTTCTGGTGGGCTCGTCCACGTCTGGTGGTGTGTTTTGGGGTGTCTGTGGCCTTATTATGATTTTAGGCAGCCTCTCTGTTAATGGATGGGGCTGTGTTCCTCTCTTGCTAGTTGTTTGGCATAGGGTGTCCAGCACTGTAGCTTGCTGGTCGTTGAGTGAAGCTGGGTCTTGATGTTGAGATGGAGATCTGTGAGAGATTTTCGCCGTTTGGTATTACGTGGAGCTGGGAGGTCTCTTGTGGACCAGTGTCCTGAAGTTGGCTCTCCCACCTCAGAGGCACAGCCCTGATGCCTGGCTGGAGCACCAAGAGCCTTTCATCCACACGGCTCAGAATAAAAGGGAGAAAAAATGGAAAGAAAGAAAAAAAGAGGATAAAATAAAATAAAATAAAGCAATTATAATAAAAAATAAGAAAAAAATTATTAAGAGTAAATTTATTAAGAAAAAAAATTTTTTTTTAATTTTTAAAAATAGATTTATTAATTTTTTATACTAAAAATAAGAAAAAAATTATTTAGAAAAAATTTATTAAGAAAAAAAATTTTTTAATTTTTTAAAATAAAAAATATGAAAAAACTTATTAAAAATTTTTTTAAAAATAGAAAATAAGGAAAAAATTATTAAGAAAACATTTATTAGGGAAAATAAAAAATTTTTAAGCCAAAAAAAAAAAAAAAAAAAAAAAAAAAAACGGACGGACCTAACCCTAGGACTAACGGTGAGAGCAAAGCTATACAGACAAAATCTCACCCAGAAGCATACACATCTACACTCACAAAAAAAAGGAAAAGGGGAAAAGTTAATATATCCTGCTCCCAAAGTCCATCTCCTAAATTTGGGATGATTCGTTGTCTATTCAGGTATTCAACAGATGCAGGCACATCAAGTTGTTTGTGGAGCTTTAATCCGCTGCTTCTGAGGCTGCTGGGAGAGATTTCCCTTTCTCTTCTTTGTTCGTACAGCTCCCGGGGTTCAGCTTTGGATTTGGACCCGCCTCTGCGTGTAGGTCGCCTGAGGGCGTCTGTTCCCCGCCCAGACAGAATGGGGTTAAAGGAGCAGCTGATTCGGGGGCTCTGGCTCAGTCAGGCCGGGGGGAGGGAGCGGTACGGAGGAGGCGGGGCGAGCCTGCGGCAGCAGAGGCGTCGTGACGTTGCAGCAGCCCGAGGCGCGCCGTGCGCTCTCCCGGGGAAGTTGTCCCCGGATTACGGGAGCCTGGCCGTGGCGGGCTGCACAGGCTCCCGGGAGGGGCGGTGTGGAGAATGACCTGTGCTCGCCCACAGGCTGTTTGGTGGCGGCAGCAGCAGCCTTAGCGTCTCATGCCCGTCTCTGGGGTCCGCGCTGATAGCCGCGGCTCGCGCCCGTCTCCGGAGTTCGTTTAAGTGGCGCTCTGAATCCCCCCTCCTTGCACGCCGCGAAACAAAGAGGCAAGAAAAAGTCTCCCGCCTCTTCGGCAGCTGCAGACCCCCTCTCGTGCACCCTCCCGGCTAGTTGTGGTGCGCCAGGCCCTTCAGGCTGTGTTCACGCAGCCAACCCCAGTCCTCTCCCTGGGATCCGACCGAAGCCCGAGCCTCAGCTCCCAGCCCCCGCCCGCCCCGGCGGGTGAGCAGACAAGCCTCTCGGGCTGGTGAGTGCTGCTCGGCGCCGAGCCTCTGTGCGGGAATCTCTCCGTTTTTCCCTCTGCGTCCCTGTTGCTGTGGGATCCGCGCTGATAGCCGCGGCTCGCGCCCGTCTCCGGAGCTCGTCCAGGCGGCGCTCTGAATCCCCTCTCCTTGCGCGCCGCGAAACAAAGAGGCAAGAAAAATTCTCTTGCCTCTTTGGCAGCTGCAGTCTTCTTCCCGGACTCCCTCCCGGCCAGCACCGAAGCCCGAGCCCCAGCTCCCAGGCCCCGCCCGCCCCGGCGGCTGAGCAGACAAGCCTCTCGGGCTGGTGAGTGCTGGTCGGCACCGCTCCTCTGTGCGGGAATCTCTCCGCTTTGCCCTCCGCACCCCTGTGGCCGCGCTCTCCTCCGTGGCCCCGAAGCCTCCCCCCTCCGCCACCCGCAGTCTCCGCCCACGAAGGGGCTTCCTAGTGTGTGGAAACCTTTCCTCCCTCACAGCTCCCTCCCACTGGTGCAGGTCCCGTCCCTATTCTTTTGTCCCTGCCATTTCTCCCTTCTTTTGCCCTACCCAAGTACGTGGGGATTTTCCTGCCTTTTGGGAGGTCCGACGTCCCCCGCCAGCGCCCAGTGGGTGCCCTGCAGGAGCAGTTCCACGTGTAGACGTATTTCCCATGTATCTGTGGGGAGGAGGGTGATCTCCGCGTCTCACTCCTCCGCCATCTTGCCCCTCCCTCCCATGATGCATTTTTTTGGCTTACTTCTTAAGGCCAAAGTCCATATCCAAAGTATCTGGACCCCAGTGACATATGATAAAGCACTAAGGGAGCATAGATAATCTATCAAACTACAGCTAGGACCTACAACCGTATGCTTGTTGTTACAAGCATAGCTTTTCATTCAAATAATGTCTCGGTTTTGACAAGCAATCACATCTCATCCTTTTAAGGAGCAAATATATAAATTTGCTACCTTTACCTTTGGAAAACTCATACTGGAAAAGTCAACTCACGTAGTCTGGAAGGAAGGGCATAGGTGTTAATGGCATGTAGGGCATAGAGCACAGGGCACATCCTTAAAACGACAGAGTTCCTTAGTAGCTAGGCAGGAAGAGAGAACGCTCACACTTTGAGATTCCTCTGTGTTCTCTAACCAGTTGAGAAGGCAAAATAGGAAAGAGTATTAAGACAAAAGCACCGGTGAAGTGTCAGCAGCTTCAGTGAGTGAAGTATCAGGTCTAAAAAATGCTCAGTTATTCAGCAAATGGGAAGTCGTTACTGACCTGGAATAAAGCAGTTTTCATGAAATGAAAAGAGCAGTAGGAAGAAAGCAGAGATTTGACAATGTATTAAGGAGTGTGAAAGTAGAAACAGTAATTATTTTAATCTATTATGAAAGTATAGACCTGAATTAATGACAATAATAGATAATAATAGCTAATCCCTGTGTTATGCCATCTCTTCTCTAATCCTCACCACAACCCTAGGACAAGTGTACTAGTATTATCTCCATTTTAAAATGAGGAACAGGAAAATTACAGCTAACTATCTTGCTCGTGATCACAAAGCAATTACATGGACTGTTAGGAATTTAAACCAGGGATATTTGAGGGTTTTTTTTACCACTATGCTATTAACACCATAAAATCTGGAATTACTCTTGATTTTGAAACACATTTGGAAATTTATTTGCGCTTTCTTATTGTGAAGGAAGTTGTTTGTAATTATTTCTTTCCCTGCAGAATAGCAGTATGACATATAGAAAGATTCCCTAAGTCTTATACATAAACGCACTTGGGATAATAAGAGTACTGCATAAACTCAAAAATGAAATACATTTTCCCCCTGCAAGTCCAATTTTATCTGACAAGAACTTTAATTTGAATGGTGCTTATACATTTATATCCCATCATTGTGTGCCATCTCCTTGTTAAAAGCTGCTCTCCACTCACTGGAAAGCCTTATCCGAAGAGGCTACCCCAAGAGTCATGTTAACAACAGACAGAAAAGTTTCTGCCAAGGCAGACATTTATAATTGTATGATGAAATATTAATTCCCCTATATCAGAAAGGCTCTGGGGAAGAAAAAGTCTCTTACAGAGGAAAAAATGTATAATATTCAGAAGCAGAGGTGAAGGGAGGCTTCAAGTGGAAAGAAAATTATTGAATTTCTCATTAATTTATACTAAAAGATGGGGAAATTCTTTTGATATTTCCCCCTCTGATGTGAAAGCATTTCAGTCTTTCTGAAAGCATTGATCTTCAGAAAGCACAGAGTCTTGAGATAAGTCTTTCTCAGACAGAGAAAGACAAGTACTGTATGGTATCACTTATATGTAGAATCTGAAAAGGTCAAATCTGTAAATGCAGAGAGTAAAATGGTGGTCACCAGAGGATGGGGTGAGGGAACAGGACAGATGTTTAAGGGTACAAATTTGTAAGGAGTAGTAAATAAGCCCTAGAGGTCTAATGCACAGTATAGTGAATATAGACAACAATATTATATTATAATTATCAACTAGAACTTAATTATTCAACCACTAAAAAGAAAGTAATTATGTAACATGACAGAGGAGCTAATTATTACACAATGGCAATGATATTACAATATATAAATGCATCAAATTAACATGCTGTATACCTTAAATTTAAATCTTGTATGTCAAATATTTTTTAATTAAAAAAATTGAAAGAGTGAAAGCACAGAGTCTTTTCTGTTCTTTCCAAAATGGAAGTCATTGGGAAAGCCAAAGACACGTATAGCGTGATTTCTCAAAACTGCCTATTCTCCATGATGGAGTGTGGGCACACAAACCATTGTAAACATTCTCCCTTAAGAGAACACAGAAGCAAAATCTTTCAAATCAAAGAGGAACTAAAGATGACCTAAAATGACAGGAAACACGAGCAAGGGGGTGACAGTGCCTTAAAAACCAAACTAGACAAGCAAAAACAACAAACAAAACATTGTGAGTTCCAACTTGTGATATAAATTTGGATCTTGGAAACACTGTAAATAGATGTATGAAATCATCAGCTTGTTTAGTCAAACCATCAAATTATATCAAGATTCAGAGGAGAAAAATTAGATTGCAAAAATATCCCAAAAATGTTATTTCATACTCAAGTTAATTTTTAAGTTTAATACATCAATGCAGAACTAATCAAAAAAACAAACAAAAAAATCCCCCCACAATGCCTTAAGATTTGATTCTCTTTCAAACCATCTGAAGAAGAAAGAACTTTGATTTTTGCTGTGCTTTGGTAAAATATCAAAGAAGGGCTTAAAACATAATAGTGACTTTCCCAAGAAAATCAGAGACAATGGTACAGTTTCTTCTGTCAACTGCAAGCTGAGAAGATTGTGTCTCTAATAACTACAGTATATTGTTTAAAATTCACCCAATCTTCAGTGTGTTAATTTTAATTGTATCTAATACTGATGGCTTATTTGAAACAAAAAATTTGGCAGATAATTTATTATTTCAGAGTTCTAAAATAGTATATAATATTCATTTCTGAAGATTATTTTATCAACGGATATTAACTCACTTGTAAATGAATGTAGTTAACCCTTTTGGAATACCTTAAAGGTTCCAATCTACTAAACCACAAAAGAAGGCAAAGAAAAAATAGCCTTTAAAAACATTTTGATGTCCGCGCCTGGGTCCTCCGCCTCCCTCGGCGCGGAGGTGGGCCAGGGGTCTCAGACGGTCGCGGCCCTCGCGGTCTTCAAAAAAAAAAATTTTTTTTTGATGAATGAAGTCTACCTTTTATTGAATCTTGAGCTACATTAAATTGCTAGCATTGCCGAGTGCTAGTAAAACGCCTTTGGATCAATGTGAATTCGTTTAACTATGGATGGTGCCTCATAAAATCACCAATGATGAGGTAAATTGCATCTTTGCTTTCTTTGATCATGTTCATATTGTTATTTAGCAATTTTGAAATTACTTATCTTTTCCATGACCATCAGTTGCCAATCTCAAAAGATCGTATAACTTGATAACATCACAATGACTGGCCATCCCACGTATCACTAAAACTGATTTACACAAAACATAAGTTGGAGATACATATGAGGATTCAATTTTTTTTTAATACATGGCAGAGGAGAATGAAGAAATCTGAGTATGTAGGTTACCACAAAAATCTATTTTTTTATATGAGCTGGTCCTATTTCCTTCTTTTATTTTAGGAATAGTAACAGAGTTGAGAGATTTGATTTTTTTTTTTCAATTTCACCTTGATTCCCCAGATAACACCTTTAAAATGATCATTTACTTTAATGTATTATAACTGTTTTGTGGGAGTAGAATAGGAGGATTTCAACTCATCATAGCAGAAATAGAACATTTTAGAAATCTAAAACAGAGAACCCATGTACTGTTCTCTGCACTAAGTCACATTAACGATTTAAGTCAGAATCAAACACGTGTGCCTTTCTTGTTCTTATTTTAATCTGTGATATATGAATAAACCTGTACTTACCTGCCCTTTTTTTTTCCTACAGTCTATCCATCTGCACATCTCAATCATCATGTAGATTCTAACAAACAAAAATACATCATTATTTTTTATATACAAAGATGAGACATTTTCCCCCCAATCAACTTTTAAATACTATATACTGGCTATTTACATAGAGTCTAATTATCCTCTTACTCAGTCCCTATGTAATTCTACA
Source organism: Eubalaena glacialis (assembly GCF_028564815.1). Classification (NCBI taxonomy): domain Eukaryota; kingdom Metazoa; phylum Chordata; class Mammalia; order Artiodactyla; family Balaenidae; genus Eubalaena; species Eubalaena glacialis. The sequence goes on along the minus strand of NC_083722.1, from coordinate 28,314,142 downwards.
GATGTCCATACTTGGGCACAGAGTACTTATGTGATCTTTCAAAGGACTGTATAAAACCAATGATACTGAAAATTTGAACACATGTACAGCTTCTATCTACCTTCCCCCATCTGCTTTCAGCATGAAGTGTGCTCGGAGCTGTTTCTCCTTATGATAAAGGTTGTTCATGCGGGCATTCATCCTCTCTTTCTTCCCACCTTATAATCTCCTTGGTGAGCAGCACTTCAAAGCACTAATGGAATGGAAGAAATCTTGTGCAAATCAGAAAGCAAATACAGTGCTGAAGAAGATAATTCATTACTTCTTTTGACAGGGATGTGGTTAACAATGGCTGAATGACCTTCTCCTCTTTTGTACACATACTCAAACACATATACATACACCAGCACATGTCTGCTCACATAGCTTTTTTTCTTTCTTTAGCATTGCTTTCTTGACCTACATCTGTTAAACGTATCAAGTTAATTCTTGGAAAAGAGTAAGAAACTCACTATCTCTACATCCACAACTCAGCTCTTGCAAACACGTATTGAAAACTTTTTATACTTATAAAAAGGATATAAGCTTGAATGCACAGCAACCCTAGTTCAAATCCTAGCTCTGCGCCTTACCTAGCTCCCTAACTATGTGCTTGGTAGATGGATGGATAGATGAATGGATAGATGGATGGATGGATGGATGAATATAACATATATGTTGCTCCTCATTACATTCTCTCTCTTTCTCTCTTCCTTCCCTCTTCTAATCAAGCAGTTCTACTAAATGTTTACCACAAAGAGAGAATTATTGTGTACTTTTATTTTATCAGTATTTCTTACTTGGATTCCCTCTACTGCCCCTCCACTTACATTAACCATAGTAATCCTTCAGGACTGAGTTTAAGCCCTGACTCTTCCATGAAGCCTTGCTAGACCATCCTAATCTACAGGACATTTTCCATTTCCTTCTAAATTCTTTTTTTTTTTTAATTATGTATTTACTTATTTGGCTGTGCCGGGTCTTAGTTGCGGCATGCAGGATCTAGTTCCCTGACCAGGGATTGAACTTGGGCCCCCTGCATTGGGAGCGTGGAGTCTTAACCACTGGACCACCAGGGAAGTCCCCTTCTAAATTCTTTACACTTATTTTACCTCTATTTGACATTAACTACCTCCTACTTTCTATATGAGTTTTTGTTTTCAGATATATGTTTGTTTCCCACCCCCCCAATTGTAAATTCTTCCGGATCAACAGTTGTGATTTCTATTTTTTGTTATCGCCAACATCACTGTGTAGCACAGGCGTCTGTATATGTTGAATTAAAAATAAATATTTCCTGGTCATTATAGCCTATACCTTATTAGGGTTTTAAGACACATCAAGTATGAATAGAATATAGGCTTAATTCGAAATGGTGAAGACACAAAATCTGTATCTATATATTTCTATATCTGTATGTACAATATATCTATCTATAGTTCTAGTTGGTTATATATATGCATATATAAAATTTTTATGAGTATAAACTATATATTTGCAAAATTTTTATGAATGTAGACTATATATTCTCAGAGGAAAAAACTGGAAATATACGAAATAATACTTAATTAGTGATACAATTGGGTTTGGAAATATGGATGAATTTATTTTCTAATATATATATTTTTAATACCTCAATTTTTTCCATTTTTAAATTTTCCTTTTTTTATGGGAGCTGGTACTACTTCCAAGATTGTAATCATTTCATCTTTAGAATTAAACTCCTTCTAAATTTTAAGTTTCCTCAGTTCATACCAATTCTCTACTAAAATACAAAAAATATTAGGAGAGTAACATCAGAGATAGTGATGGAATCTTGTCATAGTTAATCTTTCATTGAATCAACAATTTGCTGTGAGTATGATGCTGTGGGAACCCAGGATATGTTTAACTGGGACTTGTTCCAGGCCTTTTCCTTGCAACTAGCTTTCTCTTTCTCTCACAAGGAATCTAACTCTGCTTCTTGTTTCTGTGTCAAGAGATCTTAACCAGTTATGATTCTGTCCTGTCCCAGTTCACTCACTTCCTTCTTTCTGGTGAATTCCGGTGGTGTCTTTGGGAGCAGAAATTAGCACCTGCAGATCAGACCCCTTTCTCTTTCCTTATTTCTGGAAACCAGCTGCCCAGATAGAGCAAGCAGTTTTCATCTGACCAGCTCTGTCCCCTCATGCTCTCAGCATCCCAACATTGTGAAGCCCGAGGTTCTCTATTGTTACCTGCATCTGGTTCATTTATTCTGAAAACTTCTTGGATTTTGAAACAAGAACATATTGGGACCACACGCTTAAGATGCAATTAATAATTAAGTGTGAGCTTTATCATTAATACAGGCCATTGTTTCATCTCCATCAATTAAAAGTTCTACCTTTTAAATGATTCAGAGTTGGGAAAAACACAAGAGTTTTACATATGACAACCTCTAATCCAGGGGTCCCCAACCCCCCGGGCCACAGACCGGTGCCAGTCCTTGGCCTGTTAGGAACCTGGCTGCACAACAGGAGGTGAGCAAGCGAAGCTTCATCTGCCGCTGCCCATCGCTCCCCATCGCTCGCGTTACCACCTGAACCATCCCCCTCCCCACCCCCCCACCCCACCCCCGCCATCCGTGGAAAAATTGTCTTCCACAAAACCCATCCCTGGTGCCTCAAAGGTTGTGGACTGCTGATCTAATGTAATACTCTTCACTCACCTATAACTTTTGTGTATCTTGTTCATTTATTCACACTTGTTTCACATATTCATTTGTTCTTTTTCTTCCCCTCACCAAACATGTGGAAAGCAATTCCATATCCTTTTGTTCTGGCAGAAAAGAGAATTAGGAATGAATTTTCAGGTGGTTTAGTGAGGGGGGCGGGTATTTCCTGAGTTATAGAGCAGAATAAATACCCTCTTGATCCAATTGCAGAGGATAAATGAGCTATTAAAATATACCACAGAATAGAATTACTAGCAATGATTTGCATTCTGATTTTGAGTTTATTTGTATGGTTTCACATAGGAGCAATTGTAAATTCACTTTACCACATGGAAGCTACATCGAAGACACAGGCCAAAAATAAATGGACAAAGCAGTCCTTAATATCTTTTGAGAGATTAGAGTTACAAATGATTTTTTTAAACAACAATCTAAAAGAGGAGTAATTAAGAGACTGTTAAATTAATATTTTACATATATTTTTATCTGAACTACATTGAACCACATATTCACAGCCTCCAATAATATCCTGATAGTTTTAATCCAAATGAAATCAATTTTTTTTCTATTAGCTGGAGGCATTTTTTTTAAGTGAAAGAAGAGTACCTATAAAAAGAACTCACAATTTGCAGTTTCCTACAATCAAAGTCTCAAAGTCTTTTAATTGAATAAGCCATCAATCTCTCTAGACCTCAGTTTTCTCATCTGTTAAAGTAGCAAATTGGTTTATCAATCTCTTCTAGTAATAACATTCTCTGATTGCAACTGGAGTTATGATTTTATATTTAAAACCCAATTGTCCTTGGGATTTACATTCTGTTGAGCTGAATAGTATCTCCTTGAAATTTCCTCTTAGTGAAATCTCCCCAACACCTCTATTTTATAGTATGTCTTTTCTTCAAAGAACCAAGGTAATTGTATGATTTTAAGTTGTGAATAATAAAGCCTCTATAGTGGGAAAGCCTGATGATCAAATAAGACTATAGAGCTAGGTTGTTTTAAAAGGTAGTTATTTCTTTGTCCTTCAATTGTTATTTCATTTAAATAAAAGCACTCAAGTATCAGAAACTAAAATAGTAAACACGGGAGCAGTCTTTCATCAGGGATACAAAAACAAAGGTAAATTAAGATTTAGAGCAAAAATGAAGCAGGACAGCTCTATTTTCTAGGCACTCAATTTTCTGGAGTATTGAAAAAATCAGACGGAATAGGATAAATATGGCAGACCTATCCTGCCTTTAATGTATCGAGGAATAATAACTCAGAAAGGTAGGCAGTATTGTATTTCAAGGAAAATCTTCGATATCAACATTGCCTTTCAGAATTTTGAAGTTAATCTAACAAAGTGTGAAATTGCTGCTAATGTATTCATGCTTTAGAACTTTAATTCCTGTAGACTTCCATAAAGCTGACTAGTGGTAATCAGGAATTCGTTGTCCTAATAATTACTAGCTCCCTTATTATGTGTTCTTTATTAAATGAAGTACTATACCACTGTTTAAGCATTCAAATCCCAAAAGAGAAATTTTAAACATACATTTAAAGAAATATTTTTGGAGCGCCACATCATTTATCTTATTATTCATTCACTTAGATTTTCCTTGTTCTCTTTACTATGAATTTATTGAACAAGTGTTCTTTTGAAATCAAGCAACTAGGCAGCTGCTTTCATCTGAATTGAATATTCAGTGGAAAAGAACAAACCATTTATTTATGTGACATTGAATTGGCATGATTCTACATCTGTGTCCATATTGCTACCACCAAATCTCTTGGTGCAATTGTAAATTTAGCAGCCAGAGTCTGGGTACCAGGGTAGAATAATATATCCTATATCCGTATGTGTTATTATTTGATTAATATGGAAAATACCTGAGAATTCCTAAAATTGCCCTCCAGAGCATTAAATCCACTTCTGTTTTACCCCATCTCTAAGTCCAGAATACTTGGGCTCAAAAACTCAGAAGTTACATCAAATAGACCGACATCACAGTCACTTGAACTCATAACATCAAAGGCCAGGCCCGAAGTAGCTGTGTAATTCTAAATTCATTTAGAAAACTAAATCCCTTGGGATTTGTTGTGGATGGAATTGCCCCCCCCACCCCCCCACCCCGCCATTCATATATTGAAGTCCTTATCCCCATTACCTCAGAATGTGACTGTATTTGGACATAGTGCCTTTAAAGAGTTAATTAAGGTAAAATGAGGTCATATACGTGGGCCCTAATTGGATATGACTTATATCCTTTTAGGAAGAGGAGATTAGAAGACAGAAACACATAGGGAAGACCATGTGAAGACAGAGAGAAAAGATGACCATCTCTAAACCAAAGAATCCCTAAAAAGGATCCAACCCAGCTGACATTTTGATCTTGGACTTCTAGCCTTCAGAATCATGAGAAAATTAATTTCTGTAGTTTAAATCACCCAATCTGTGTCACTTTGTTATGGCAGCCCTAGAAAACAGATACAGGCATCAAAGTCCAGAAAGTTCTGGTATTTATCTGCCCTCTTTAAGGGACATACCTTCTGGAGCTTTTCTTAATTAAAACCTGTCTCTCATAACCATCTCTATGAACCTTTAAGTACACTTTGTTACAGCCTCATTTGCCTACTACATTAAAATCTGGATTTAGTGGAAATTTTTCACTCATACAAATGTTCAGGTCTCAAGGGTCACTAAAATTTTGTGAATGCCTGAAATCTCTATCTACCTTACACTTAGTGTAGGGACATATAGGAGCTGTAAAAATGGGCTCAGCTCCCCCATTCAAAAGTCAAAAACATGTAGATCTCATGAGCATTTATCCCCCTTAGAAAGACACAATATACCTTCGCATAGCTTTGTGAAAAGAGTAGTCTACGTGAAGCATGTATAAGTTGATAATAGCTTTCTCCCTCATTTACCATCAGATTATATCCTTGGGACCTAGAGTTTCATTAAAAATTGAGAGGACAGGCATTTTTTAGTGAAAAAAAAAAGTGTTTCACTTAATATTTTCTAATTACTAAAGCAAGAGGAATGAGTGTTTTTTGCATGATGCCTGGAAGATAATAGAATGGGCTGCATCAGACATAAACAGAAAAGCAAGACCACCTTTTGTGTGTGCCCTCAAATATCCAAGTTAATATCCATGGCCTGGTAATTTAGTAACTCATACAATATTTTATAATTCACATACTTCCACATTTTATCATCTCTAAAATCAGGAAGCATTTTACAATTGTTTGTATTTTACAATTATAAATGGCAACATTTTTTTCTTAGAAATCTCTTAAAGTCAATAGCATCTAGATTCCATGAAATATAAAAATATTTCTAAATAGTAAAACTATTAACTTGGTTTAAAAGTAAACAAACATGTCTGCCTTTTACTTGGTGAAATTATCATACATCTTTTAATTGTAAATCACTTACTCCTTTTCTTTAAGAAATCATGCATTTCCAACACCACCATCTTCAAATACTTCGTGCTGATAGTGGAAGGTGCTTTTTCAATCACTGCCCACTCTGGGTAGGAAAAGAAAAACTAGGATTCGATTCAGCAATGACCAAAGAGAATTATATTTCTAGCTTTACTAATGAGGAACAATTGCTGTATTAAAGATAGAATGTCTCTCCATATCCCTCCTTCCATCTAAGTTCATTTAGAAGACTAAACCCCTTAGGGTTGGGTATGGGCTGAATTGTGTACCTTATCTGCGGCTGGTCGTCTGTTAATACTACTTATCTCTCAGTTTCACTTCTCAGCTTCTGAGCACCTTCCAAACTAATAGATGAGCAATCAATCAGCCCATTCTGAATTTTTGTATAAAAGTGCCTTATAATTAGAAATGGCTCCATACGAAGAGGCATTACATGTTCCACAAATATGAAAGGAATTCATAATGGCATAATTAGCTGAAAACTCTCACCAGCCAACCCTGTTCTTTGGGCAATCATTTTATCAGTACCCCATAAGAACAGGATTTTTTTTTTTAAACATAAAAGCTCTATCTGATAATTTTCAGAGGATGGTTAACTCTTAAAGAATGAATTTTTTTTTTAAATTTTCTATTAGAAACTTAAAACCCTGTTAAACATAATCTTAAATAAATTGCAATTTAATAATTATTTACATTGTATATATTCTAAAAATGTGCTCTAACATCTTCACTCACTTCAAATATATTTACTGAGTATTGACCGTATGTTGGGACTCAGGAACACAATATTCAAGATCTCTTACCATACCACAATCAAAGTGTTGTCCAGGGCTGGGGTCCCATCTGAAGACTCAGCTGGGGAAGATTCACTCCCAAGCTCACATGGTTGCTGGCAGAGTTCAGTTCCTCATGCATTGGACTGAGAGTCTCAGTTCTTTGCTCACCTTTGGGTGGCAGCTGCCCTAAATTTCTTTCCTCTTCAACATGGCAGCTTATTTTATCAAACCATGCAAGCTGACAAAGCCATATAGAGAGTCTCCTAAGAAGATGGAGGCTATAATCTCTTGTACTATAATCACAGAAGTGATATCCCTCATTGTTGCCATCTTTTTGTTAGAAGCAAGTTACTCAAGAGTAGGGGTTATACCAGGCCATGAGTACCAGGAGGCTGGGATCATTGGGAGTCATCTTTGAAGTCTACTAGATGGATTAAATAAATAAGTATATTTATTTATAAATATATTTAAATAAATACGCATACTATAAAATATTACATGTAAAATATTTAAATTTTTTACATAAAATTTATTTTTGAAAACCTCAAAATTACGCTACCAATTAAAATTCAGGACTACAGGGTTTTTTACTTCTTGCATATTACATCTGTATATGTACATCCTTCTACAAAGCTAATCCTGATTTTCAAGGACACAAGGGAATGAAAGGATAAAGGTTATCCTACTTACTTTATCACACATTAAGCACAGAGTAGCATCAGAATAATAATATCATTATTATCAATAATGATAATAATTATCAATGCCAAAATAGTTAGTGAAAAAAGTTAAATTTTTTTCACATGCTTTTCTCATTTTCCCTATATTTTAATAGCTGTACTTTATCTACATTGTCTGAACACGGAACCATTACAAACTATACTCTTTTTCAACTCTCATGTAGTTTTACCCTACAAGTCACTTTTATTGAATCTTCACTTCCATGCCTAGAATTTTAAACTGATATTTCTCGAGTTAATGTTGGTTGTGTGCAGCTTATTCTGTTGTTGATTTCTCAAGAGGTGCTTATGGGAGTTACATTCCTTGAGTTCTTGGAAGAGTATTCTGAATACTTGAGTGTCAGTTTTTCTGGTGTAAAATTCTTCACTCACATTTTCTTTCATTTGTATATTCATTTCATTTTGGCATAAAGTGTTACTGCAAAAATAACTGATGACAATCTAATTTTCTTTCCCACATAAGTTATTTTCTCTTTTTGCCTACATGACCAAGTGATTTTTTATTTTGTTTAAAGTTCAGTAATTTTACAAGAATATGTTTGGCTGTTGACCTTTCTGGGTTTATAGTCTCAGTTATGAAGTGCCTTCTTTCAAGTTATAGTTTAAATTTTTAAATTTTCCAATAGCTTTTTGAAATAATGGCTTTTAGTATTTATTGTTTTACCTTGCTTTGATTTTCTTCTTCAAGGATTTTTTTTTTTTAACATCTTTTTTCTTTTTTTAACATCTTTATTGGAGTATAATTGCTTTACAATGGTGTGTTAGTTTCTGCTTTATGACAAAGTGAATCAGTTATACATATACATATGTTCCCATATCTCTTCCCTCTTGCATCTCCCTCCCTCCCACCCTCCCTATCCCATCCCTCTAGGTGGTCACAGAGCACAGAGCTGATCTCCTTCAAGGATTCTTATAATCCATAAGTTGTTTATTGACTGTTCCCCATATTTTTCACTTTTAGAAAAAATCTTTTTTAACTGTACAGTTTTTTTTATTAAAAAAATTTTCCCCTCCTCACCTTCTATTTCTTTTAATGGGTTATCTATTTTATATGCGCTTGTGTTTCTTCTAATTCAGAATTCAACTGGGAATTATTTGTCTTTTATTTTAAATTCATACCTTTGTCATTTTACATCATTTGTGAGGGTTTTAAAATTTTTTGAAAAATATTTTCATTTTGTGATCTTGGAGAGGATGCTGGCTGAGGTCCTTCATGCAGGAAAGGCAAAACCATAACTGGAATATAAGTTAATGCAGTCAGAAAGAATTACTGACCGCTCCAGGATATAAAGGATCTAATATTGTCAACTTGTCATCAAACACCTGATGGTCTCCTCTAGAGATAGTATTATATTGGGGACTTAGCTTGGATACCTGTGAATGTTACCTTTTGTGAAGAGTCTTTGCAGATGCAATTAAGTTAAGGATCTTGAGATGAGGACATTATCCTGGATTATCTGGGTGGGCCCTAAATCTAAGGACAAGTGTCCTTATAAGAGATATACAAAGGAGAAGACAGACAGAAGATAAGACACAGGGAGGAGGTGATGTGACCAGAAAGGCAGAGACTGGAGTAGTACAACCACAGCTTGAGGAATTTTGACAGGGACCGGAAGCTGAAAAAGGTAGAGAAGTGGGTTCTCCCCTAGAGCCTCCAGAGAGAATGAGGTCATTCTGTGAACACTTTGATTGTGGGCTTCTAGCTTTGTTACTGAAAGCTCGGCCTCTCTGTGCACTGGTGCCGAATCAAATCTCGGCGACAGAGTTTTGGGTGAAGTAGAGAAGGAGAGCTTTATTGCTTTGCCAGGCAGAGTGGGACACACCAGGCTTCTGCCTTGAAAAGTGATGGGTAGGGATGTGTCCCCACCCGGGAGGATTTGATGAGGGTTCTATAACATGGTTCCAAGGTGGGATCTCTGACAAGATTAGGGTGTGATCAGGGCTTGCTCTCCCTAATCTCATCTCAGATGGTCTCCTAATCTTGATGGGCTTCTCTGGTCCCTTTAATCTTGGCCTCAAGTGGTTTTTTTGCTGCTTCTCCCTTAATTAGCAACTGTGGGAATCCGCCCTTTGGAACTCAGGGAAGGTCCTGGAGGCTGGAGTCTTGCCCACAAGAAATGGGAGACAGAAAGGCCTCCGTGCCTGGGAGCCCCACAGGGCCCCACTCGGTTTCACCTTCATTATTTTGAAAGAATAAATGCCTATTGTTTTAAGTACCAAGTTTGTGGTAATTCGTTATGGAGATCCTAGGAATCTAATATACCCCTTTCCCCCAATCTTCCAATATTTTCTAGGTCCCCGGCCAATCAGCTAAACCATTTGTTTGTTCCATCTTTGGGAGAATTCCTTTTCACTACCTTTTTCAGTCTCATTCCTGAATGGAATGGTAGCACTACTGTAATTCAGTGTCCACGTCACGTGGTTCAAGCAGCAGGGCCACTTGCATGGCAGCCTAGTCTTGCAGACCCCTTTCCTATTTAAGGCCTCACTCAGACTGGGTGGTCTTTTTTATAATCTGATTAATGGGTTGCAGCAAGTATGATTTGTCTTTTAGTACCCAAGGAAGCTTGTGTTTCTTTCTTAGTGGTAAAGGTGTGGGATTCAACAGTGTGTTCCTTATTTGGAGGAGATTCCTTAGTGTTTCACAGACCCCTGTCTCCTAAAAGCTTCACTGACATTGCAAGCCCTTGAATCTTCATGGGTTTTGTCTCCTGCTCTCTGGAGTATGTGTGTCTTATTAAAACCTCCAACAGACTTGTCACTGTGGACTCACCTTGTAATAACCTTGTCTCTTCATTATACTGTTCCAATTCAGACAGTCCAGATCTAGATGTTTCTAGTCCCCTCTGCTAATATGACAGAGGGCAAAAAAGTTCACATAGCTCTGGGGCAAAAAGCGTAAATGTATTTGGTTATCCATCCATTGAGAATGTAAACTCTCCCTTCTGATAAGTATGGAAAGAACGCATGCATCAGCTCAGTGGTCAAATACAATACACCCGAAGTCATGCCAGTTTACTTTAGCAAAGATAACACATCTGGATTAGTGGCTGCAATGGTAGATACCACTTGGATGACTTTGTGGTAGTCTGTTATCATTTTACAGCTTCTGCCTCAAGTTTGTAATGGCCAGACCAGTGAATTAAATGGAAATGTGATGGAACGTTACCGTCACAAGGTCTGGTCTTAAAGGTTAGCTCTAATCTCTATTATAACCCCCAGGATGTGGTACAATTTGTTATTTAATATGGTTTATTAATACCTTGCTGAGAAGGATGAAGTTTTAGAATTCTTCATTTGTCTTCCTCTAATATAACAGTCCTTACCCCACACACCAGACAACCAAGGTGAAGTTTCTGTCAATTACCAAGTTATGGCCACTCTAATTATACATGTGCAGATGAGATGTGACCCCTAGGTGGGGTCACTGACCCAATGTACCCACTGAGTCTAGGAGTCCATTGATAACGGCTCCTCTTATGCTTCCACTCTAAAAGTGGAGCCTTGATTGTGTTTCTGTTCCCTGGTCATCAACATCAGCTCTGGCCCCCTTCCAAACAGTCCTCAAAATGTTTGGGAATTAGCCTTTATCCAGTGTACCCAAGTAAATGGTCATGTGTCTTTGGGGGAGGGCTGCAGAAATCATTACTCTATCTAAACACTATACACACAGAATCATTACCGGAACTATGTACGATGCACAGAGAAATATTACCCTGTCTACACACGTGCTGTGATATCGTCCAGACATGCCTCCCAGGGAGCCTGCTTATATTGCAGTCAGTGCTTCCTGGGTCTGAAAGCTGGGCAAGGAATTGTTGTCTTTTTATCGAGGTGGCTGCATTCAGCCTCTTGATTAATCACACATCATTTGTTTGGGATTTGGAGATTGAGCAACGTCCTTGTGGCCCACCTAACTTGCCTCTACAGATACCACGCTCTCGTAACTATTTCCACAGTTTTCTGTGGGTGAGACCCCTGGCTGACTCTTTGGTCTCACTCGTCATCACAATAACTGCACCTAACTTGCTAGAGCAAATGCCACCATCTACCTTCATTATTTTTAGCACGGTGTAATAGCTATTGCAATCAGAGAGCACTTTTATGTAACAACATCACTTTCCATCAGCCCTGTCCTACAGAGACAGCTGCCACTACACTCAGTGATGCCAGTTCCTCTCTCACCGGAGCTTTGCTAAATGAATGTCTCCTAGGAAATCTCAGAAAGCATATCATTTTGTGGTTTTTCTGGCCTTAACTCTAAATATTGGTCTGGGGGCCAGGAGGGAAGGTGTCGTAGATCTGAAGGAGACAGCTGTCTTGCATAACAGAAACCTCAGCTTTGTCTTCAAACGGTGAAGAATTCAAGCGTTTACCATGAATGAATGGGACAACTTCTGCAAGACCAAAGGGTCACACTGTAGTTGGTGTCACTGTTCCATGTCTCAGGTTGCCACATTTTCTTAATCAGGGACCCTACCTTGGTCTGGCAGAACTCTGAAAGTTGAGAATTTAAATAGTTCAAGAGCCCTGTTACTTTTTTTTTTTTTTCTTTTTACATCTTTATTGGACTATAATTGCTTTACAATGGTGTGTTAGTTTCTGCTTTATAACAAAGTGAATCGGCTTTACATATACATATATCCCCATGTTGCCTCCCTCTTGCGCCTCCCTCCCACCCTCCCTATCCCACCCCTCTAGGTGGTCACAAAGCACCGAGCTGATCTCCGTGTGCTATGCGGCTGCTTCCCACAAGCTATCTATTTTACATTTGATAGTGTATATATGTCCATGCCACTCTCTCACTTCCTCCCAGCTTACCCTTCCCCCCACCCCGTGTCCTCAAGTGCATTCTCTACGTCTGCCTCTTTATTCCTGTCCTGCCCCTAGGTTCATCAGAACCTCTTTTTTTTTAGATTCCATATATATATGTTAGCATACGGTATTTGTTTTTCCCTTTCTGACTTACTTCACTCTGAATGACGGACTCTAGGTCCATCCACCTCACTCCAAATAACTCAATTTCATTTCTTTTTATGGCTAACTAATATTCCTTTGTATATATGTGCCACATCTTCTTTATCCATTCATGTGTCAGTGGACACTTAGGTTGCTTCCATGTCCTGGCTATTGTAAATAGTGCTGCAATGAACATTGTGGTACATGACTCTTTTTGAATTATGGTTTTCTCAGGGTATATGCCCAGTAGTGGGATTGCTGGGTCATATGGTAGTTCTATTTTTAGTTTTTTAAGGAACCTCCATACTATTCTCCATAGTGGCTGTATCAATTTACATTCCCACCAACAGTGCAAGAGGGTTCCCTTTTCTCCACACCCTCTCCAGTATTTATTGTTTGTAGATTTTTTGATGATGGCCTTTCTGACCTGTGTGAGGTGATACCTCATTGTTGTTTTGATTTGCATTTCTCTAATGATTAGTGATGTTTGAGTATGGGGCTACATCCCAAGCCTTTTCAATCTTCTGATTGCAGAAGCCTGGTTATATGCTGTGTAGAAGACCCTTAGCCTTTCATTTGTTATGTATCCTGGGACTTTTATTGTAGGTCTCTAATATATAAAATGCTCCAGATCCACATGCTTTATCATTACAATTTATCTCATGTTTCTCAAATATCTGATACTTTTCATGTACCAGTTCATTCTTTCCAGTGGATATATCATCCCAGTAAACTTCTGTGTGAGGAGATACAATAGCAGCACTACCAACTGCTGTGGAATATTCCTGTTCCCCCTGTCGCCAGAGGTGGCGTTCTCATTGCTGATGTGTTGTTGGTTGATCAACTTCAATATCCTATCTTCAGGACTGCTTTCCTGGACTATTTCTCGTGCCATTTATCCCCTAAGCGTTGTCCTAGGTTTCCTAGGAGGCAGACTCTTAACTAAAGATTTGTAAATAGGACGTTTATTAGTGAGCACTCTTGAGATCAGCACATTTGAGGGAGTGAAAGAAGCAGGACCCTGAAGAGGTGAACATTGGATTGTGATAAAGTTGAAACAAAATCCTCAGTGGATTATATGGGGATGACTGGAGCTGAGATGGCTCTTTGGAACTGTACAAAATTGGAGAAATGGGACTGAGACTTTATTCCCCTGCAGCTACCAATTAATAACCTTGAGTGAAACAACTCTGTTCAACCAAGTTCAAGTACCAGAGAAAGACTCAGCCGACAGATAATCAGCTACCATCACTCTTGCAGCTGCGGCAATGAATATTTCAATGTTGGGGAGGGAGTGTAGAGGAGCAAAACATCCACTGCACCCACAGCTTACAATCATAATCAATCATTCCATTTTCTTTGTATTCTCTCTCTCTCTCTCTCTCTTTCTTACATGCACACACGCACACACACACGTGCTTGCTCACTTGCTATAATCTCTGAATACAACCTGAAGTTTAGAGTCACACATTATCTATTATCTAAATGTGGTATTTTATCATCATTTTTAAAATATATGACAGTTTTAAGTCTATGATATAAGCAGTGTGGATTATGGAAGTCAGATCATGAGACAAGAAAGAAGTTGGACCACGGGTGTAATACACACCCCCACTGACCCAGCAACAAATGGCACAAATTTCACTCCCAGACTTACACTCCTCACTACTGTGCTGAATGGTATAATTGTGTGGCATCTCTGAGGAAAAACTGAATGGTCTATTATGTTTAAAATATTATCTCTGTCTGGGAAAGAGGAAGAAGCCTGCCTGTTTTATGTGAGTTATCTTTGGAAGGCTAGCCATCGGATCAACCTATAACAATTATTTTCTCAAATAACTGGGAGAAACCAGAGTCCTTTATTTCTCTTTTGATGACGTTGTTACTTCTGAGTGTAGTTTATTTATTCTCCTTCTATCATTCCTCACACTGAAATGTCAGAGATCTCAATGTCAAACCAAACAAAAATATAAAAAAATAATTTGATTGCATTTATTACATGCATCTGTAATGTGATTTATCTTCAGATGCCAAATGCCTTTTCCATGACTTTTTTTTTCCTCGTTCCTTTGGTAAAATTCTAAACTCTATCCTCTTTGATATTTATGCACCTACCTTTATCCTTGACCTTATTTTATCCTATAACTTGCTTATGTTTCCTGCTTTCTCATTTTTTTTCCCTTCCATGTCTCCTACTTATTAATTTCTGTTAAAAAAAAATTGTCTCCATACTGCTGTGGCTCATATATTGACTTTAAAAATGTTGATGATACAGTCTGTATGATTGATAGAAAAATACATAATATAAGAACACAAATTTGTAGGTTTACCTAAGTATTATTGATTCCTTGGACTGGATAATTTTTTCAGAGTCCTTTAGCTCTTCTGAAAGGGCAGTGTCTCAGACTGGATCATTTTCAAAACAGAATCTTAGGTGTACCTCCTAAAACTAAAACAACAGTAACATTGAAAACAACAAAATCCTTTCGATTGAGTTCACATTTTTCCAAGGGGCCAACTGTGAAAAAATAATTTTTCCTTCTTTCCTCTGTTTTTTTTAACTGTGAAATATTTCATAAATATTAATAAGCACATATAAACTCCCTATGTATACTTTATTTGTAACTTCTCCTTTATCTAGGCAATTTTTTCCTTTTTTTAGTCTTTTAAAAGAAAACACAATTTGTTTTATATTCTCTATTGTAGTTTTACTCTTGAATAAATTAACATTTGCATTAAGTTTCCTTTCTTATACTTTCTTCAGATATATATTTTTTCTAATTTCTTTATTTAGAAGCCTGTTCATTTACTTTCAGATTTTCTTTCCTTCTTTCCTTTTTTTTTTTTTGCATAAGAATATCTATCCCATTACCATTTGTTAAAAAGACAATTCTATGCATATTGAATTAATATGGTTCTGTTGTTGAAAAATCATTTGACCTTAAATGTGAGGGCTTATTTCTAGACTCTCATTTCTGTTCCCCAATCATGTCTGTTCTTACCGCAATACCTTGATTACTGTTACTTTATAGTAAATTTTTAAATCAGGGAGTTTAAGACCTTAACCTTTGTTCTTCTTTTTCAAAATTGAGCTTGTTATTCTAGTTCTTTTTCACTTTCATATACTATTTCTGTCAATTTATAGGAGGGGAAAAAGCCTTCTGTGATATTGATAGAAATTACATTGACTCTCTAGGTATTTTTGGTGAAAATTGGCATCTTAACAGTTCTGAATCATGAATGTATTTTCTCTCTCCATCTATTTTAATCTTCAGTTTCTTTTAACATGATTCTGTAGTTATCTTTTGTTAAATTTATCACTAGTGTATCCTTCTCCGTGCTTATTCTGCTTTGCAAATTTCATGTTTTTAGTTGGTAGGTCATAAAAGTGTAATTGATTTTTGTAGATTGCTCTTTAATTCTGAGACCTTGCTAAACAGACTTTTTAGTCCAAAGAATTATTTTTATAAAAACATAGATTGCTTAGGATTTTCTTCATACAAGATTAGGTCATCTGTGAATAAAAATAGCTTTACATCTTCAGTTCTAATGCATATGTCTTTCATTTATTTTCCTTCTTTTCTGCAACTAAAATTCCAGGTTCAAAGCCCTAGGTTTTCCCCATTAGTAATGAATTCACAATTTTAGCTGACAAGACTTTGAGTTCTCTCTCTTCCCTCTCCTGATTAAGTTGCTACCTCCAGCTAAAGAACAAAATATGTAGAGAATATTCACCAAACTCTTCAGAAATCTCTTCCACTTGGGAAATCATTCTTCTAACCAAATTTAAAATCTTAAGACAACCTTGAATTTCTAGGATAAACTCCATTCATTCATAATATATTAATTATCTGTTATACATATACTGTGGAATTTGGCTTATTAACATTTTGCTGAGGAATTTTGCCTGGAGCTACCATGGATGCTCCCATGCTCTGAACAAATCAAGCCACAGTGGGAAGTATGGGTGGGTACTGTGGTTTGCTATACTTCAAGTCCAGGTGTAGGATTGTGAGTGGATGAGTCTTCAGATGCCATTGAATCGCCCCTGCCTTTAAGCCCTGTGAGCTGGAATCTTAGACATTCTGGAGCAGAGACAAGAGACCCAGTGTGCTGTTTCTGATTGTCTGAATAATAGAATTCATGACATAATAAAATTATTATTTTACACTACCAAGTTTGGAGGTGTTGTGATGCATCAAGAAATAACTGGAATCGAAGAATTATGATAAATGCTATTTTTTCCATCTCATTAGAGTAATAATTATGGCCATACCGAATATTTATTGAATGCTTAGTATGTTAAACATTGTGCTAAGCCTTTCATGTAAACTATCTTATTTAGTGTACAGAACAATAATTTTATAAAACATTTTCATTTTGCTCACATTTTACAGAGGAATAAACATAGACTTACACAAATTAAGTAAGTTTACAAACTGTATTAGCCAGGGTTTGGTAGGAGAAAACAGAATCAATTCTAGCAAAGTTAAGTTAAAAGTAAATGATTATGACCTAGTAAATGGTTACAGACTTGTTAGGAGGGCTGAAGAAACAAGCAATGCTAAACTTTAAGGGATGAATCCCACATACGATATTCCAAAACTGGGTTACTATGGAGATAATGTTTCTGCCACGACATGGAACCCAACTACTGACTATTCAACTTGCTTACTCAATAAGGAAGTAATTCTAGAGTTGATGGCTTCAAAACTTCACAACTTCTGTATGCAAAATAGAAGACTCACTCCTTGCTTCTCTCACCACCTTAGTTCTGATTCCTTTCACGTAAGTGCATTTCATGGTGAAATAAATTCTACTCAGAACTGTAATTGCAAGGGAATCCAAGGAATGTAAGTTTAACACACTCAAAGGAAGTTAAATATTATGTAAGCAATCCACTCAGATCCTTAGCACTTATGAGTAACAGAACTAGGATTTAAACCCAGTTTCTTCTCCAAGACTATTTCTGGATCCATTTTTTTCTTTCACTTTTGCTTTCATTTGCTTTTCACTGTGTGTGTGTGTGTGTGTGTGTGTGTGTGTGTTTTACTGCTCCTCTAGAAGGAAAAAATTGTTCAATTCCTGTTTTTCTCAGATGTTTATCATCGTCATCATCATCCAATATCAGTATTCAGAGGAAAAAGAGATACCTACAGTAGGAATCTCTTCAATTTAAAATATTCAGAGCCCCATCCAGCTACTGAGAAACATAGTATCATAATAAATAATGAGCTTGAAAATTAGCAAAAAGAACAAAGATAAGACATTTCTGTTCCTGAGCTCCATGGCAGTACTGACAGAAAAAAAATGGAAACTAGGCTCCTCCATCTTGGTATACCATCAAAGACATTTAGCAAAGAGCCAGGGTTTGAGAGCATTTCTGAGCTCATCTGGTTTAACTCTACAGATTATGGATGAGAAGGCTGAGGTGCAGCAAAGGGACATAATTTGAATCAAAGTTAGGAACAGAGTCGGAATAAGTGAGATCTTTTGCCCCCACCGACCAACTTTCTTTGCTTCTCCCAGTTCTGCTTCCTAAACTCAAACACAGCTGTGACTCTTCAGGGATGGAGAAGGGTATTTTCATGCTAGTTCTGAGCAAGAAACAGAATAAGTTATTTCTATATTGGTAGCTATGTTTAAGACTATTGTGTAAATAACCAGGTCACCCTGGTCATCTTAGATATTAAAATTGGCACGTTTACCAAAATTATTTTCTAATGTTTTGCAGAGAGGGCTGCAGCTGTTGTCCATAGCATTTCCAATCGGTAGATATTACCTTAAAAAAAAATTCAGTGCCATATGGCTTTGTGTAAAGTACCTCCCTGGCTCACAATGAACTTCATATTTACCCTCCCCTCCCCTACGTCCCTTGTTGTTGTTTCAGTTCATATCTCTCACACTGCCACAATCTATTTTACATATTCTTATCTTCTCTTTCCTTTATAAAAAAAATTTTTTTTTCCCTAAAAGGAGATCCTTCTCTGCCAGTGGATGTGAAAATATGTTAATCAGTGTGTCTACTGTATGGGCAACAAAAACACTGAGGACGGTAGGGGAGCAAACTTGCCACCCCAAAATGTCTCTTTGGCATGTGCATTATTTTGAGCTGAAAACAATCAAGGCCTGCAAGACTCAGGAAGAAACTTTGACCTTCCCCTTAACTTCTTAAAAGAATTTAGATAGAAGACCTGTCTTCTATCAGGAAGGGAGCTATCATCATAGATAACTACAGTGTGAACTAGATGTATAGACAGGGAGAAACCTGGCAAAGTCTGTTTGTTAAAATTTCTCTCTGTGTGCCATTGTCTCTGCCTGGCTCAGCAAACATGTGTTTATCAAACATTTGCTTTTCCATCTCTGTGTCAACTGCCTACCTCCCTTTTGAAGTCCCAAACCACTACCCCCAACATTGTCTTTTGTCTTTAGCTGAAGATGATATTTAAGGTGAGGGTTTTGTTCATTTTGGTGAGTTACATAGTTTTTCTGGTCACTTTTATGTGTACATGTTATTAAACTTTTGTTTGATTTTCTCCTGTTAATCTGCTTCATGTCAATTTAATTCTTAGACCAGCCAGACGAACATAGAAAGGTAGAAGAAAATTTCTTCTTCCCCAACAAAATGAATAATAAAACACTGAAAGTCTTGCCATGTGATTGCAAAAAAACTTCTTGGAAAAACCTTTATTTAAGAAGATGTGTCCATTAAAATATTCTGATGGGTAAGGTAATTACAAATTACAAGGTAACTTACAAGTCACTCTATGTTTCCAATTATATTGACAAGAATATGTTTGTATTAAGATTTGCCTTTCACCTCTACTATTTGCCAAATGGAATGTCTTGTTCCAAAATGCCATTAGTATCCATAAACAAATATTATTTGAAAAGTATTTTAAAAAATACTTACAAGAAATATCCATTTCTTGGAACCAATAACATAAGGAGTTTCTCTGAAAGGAGCAATCCTACTTGTCAAAAAAGGTATTTTTACTTCATACGTGATGAGTGGTAAAGAAATCATCATTAAGGCAAAGTTTTTCCATTGTAGAGAATAGATGAGGATAATTCTCTTCATAAGAACTTAGCTAAAAGTCAAAGACTCTAGGTAGTATTTCCTTTTTCTGATTATTTTGCAGTATAATGTTATATACAAAAAAGAACAAAGAGTGTCACTCATCATCTCGTTATACCAGGGGTTAAGTGAGTGGGGTTAAGTCACAACCCACTGCAATTGTCCACCAAGAGTGCACTCTGAGGGGAATTCAGGATGGGAAAAACAGGATGAAGCATTCTGTTCTTCGGATATATGGGCCCCTAGAGAGTTAAGATGCAGATATAAGGAAGAATTTCAGTGACCCCAGATTCTTGCATCTTCCCACACATAGAAAAGCACTGAAGTTATTAACTTGAGACATCTGTTCTTTGTGATTAACAGTAATCCTTTACCAAGATGTATGCTTGACTACAAGTATTTCCCAACCCAAATTCATAAATATACTGGCTCCTCCCCTGCCTCTTCAGAATAGTCCCCTCAGAGCTACTGAGAGGCTGTTTCCCAGACTACAGTCCTCGGTAAAAACCAAAACCATGGATAAAACCAAAACTCACAACTCTTAGGTTGGACATTTTACTTTCAGTCAACAATGTTAAGTAGATCTTTTCCATTTTCTCCACCACACGCTCTCCACTTATAAAATGCTAATAGCTCTTTTAACCATCTCTCTGAAGGATTTGAACACATGGCCATAATTGACACAATAGCACAATAACTGGTTCAAAGGAAAGCAATGATAACAAAACAAGAAAAGCAAGGACAGCAAGGTGTAAAACATCAAGTTTCTCAATGTATGTGGTTCCAAATAACCTATTTGATAGTTTGGGATATTTTTTTTTCCAATGA
Source organism: Eubalaena glacialis (assembly GCF_028564815.1). Classification (NCBI taxonomy): domain Eukaryota; kingdom Metazoa; phylum Chordata; class Mammalia; order Artiodactyla; family Balaenidae; genus Eubalaena; species Eubalaena glacialis. The sequence continues at coordinate 28,293,619 of NC_083722.1, read as the reverse complement.
GTTTGTGGATTTGGCCGATTACAAAGAAAATGATACAATTTGAATGAAATCAAGTCAGCTAAGTCAGCGGTCCCCAACCTTTTTGGCACCAGGGCCTGGTTTTGTGGAAGACAGTTCTTCCACGGACTGGAGAAGGGGGCGGGAGGGATGGTTCAGGCGGTAATGCGAGAGATGGGGAGCGATGCGAGCGGCAGATGAAGCTTCGCTGGCTCGCCCGCCGCTCACCTCCTGCTGTGCGGCCAGGTTCCTAACAGGCCACAGACGGTACCAGGGGTTGGGGACCCCTGAGCTAAGTAATATCCCACCTCAAGCGTCAGGCACTAAAGAAATATTCAGGAATCAGTTAAGACTTCAAAATCAGTTGTTTGATTCTGTATGTCCAGACATATGTAGAAGCTGTGTAATTGGAGATGCTTTTTAATAAGAAGGGTGTGCTTTTACTTTTCAAGGTAGTATATAAAAAGTGGATGCCCTTTTAACAACAATAGTAATTTAGGCAATCCTTTAATACCCCTGAGCTTCCTTCCCTTTCCATAAGTTATTGTGATAAAAAAAATGAGATGGTGTATGAAAAACACCTTAATGGGGTTTGGTACACAATAGTGCATATTTGTCATTCCCTTATAAATGTTATTTTCAGATACCTAGAAAAGAAAAAAAATACAAAAATGATCAGTTGAATGATTTCAGAAGCAGAGGGTCAAACCTCCATATAACTAAAAAATAAGAAGATAATGTATTAAAAAATACATAAGCATACCAAAGGAGCATACCCAAAAAAACGTTATTTCAGTTAATGCCTTTCTTATCACCTTCATGGAGAAATCATAACCACATCTGACATTCAAGCATAAATAAGCCTCTTCTTTCCTAGAATTGGCTTAGCCTTTCTAGATCCAGTACAAAGCACAGTATAATAACCAGTATGCATTTAAATGTTTTCAGATAATTTCCTATTAAATACGAAAGAGAAAATATGGTTTATCTTAGAACGGTTTGAAGGAGATGGCAAAATTGCTCTCTATCAACAGCATCTAACTTTGTGATGAATCAACATCTTACTTGATGACACTAAAGAAATAGCTTCTGCTATTCTTTAGGGAGAAATTACTCTAGATGCCTGTCATTTCCTTTTACAAGTGTGCTGGAGATCTTCCAGAGGCATAGGACTGAACTTCTGCAAAGTCTTTCTAAAAAAGAAAACTAAACAAAATAGGGACAGCATTCACAATGCATTTGCTTCTTTGGTGTATCTGAAAAAAAAATAAAATTTTTACTTTCCATTGCCTTTTGGGCAGGGGGTTTTATATGTCCAGAAGACAAATTATCAACTCAGAGAAAGGTGTTCAAAGTTGGTTAGCTACCTTGACTTTGATCATTGGTAGGAAGCAGTGCCAGGCCAAGGTTCAATGAAGAACTAGAGTTTTGTGTTGATGACATTATGGAATAGGGACTATTTTAGTCTCCAATGCTCCAAATTGTGTTTAGACTAACTCCTTAATGAATTTAGGAGTGTTAGCTAATCTGCCTAAGTCAAATGGATGTCTTACAGTGTGGCCCACAATCCCGTATACAGACTTCCAAGACTCCCCTGGGAAAATCCATTTCAGAAATTCTCAGTTCAGTTAACACCACTAACCAATGAATCTCTCTTGACTGTGATTTATTTTTACTTTTTTTGGTAGTGGGAATAATACTTATCTTAATATCTGAGTAACCCTGACAGCCTTTTCAATTAAAAAAAAAAAAAAAGGCAGGCAAAATGTAAAAGCTGGTATCATGGCACTTTTTCTAAAACAAAACTCGAACTACATCTGAACAAAAATATCATCTTGGAAAGGCCCATGAAGCCTACAGGGTTTAAATAGGAGGGCTAACCACAAAACTGGTGGAAAAACAAAAGTTTATATGACTGCAGTCAATACTTTATCTCCTACATAACTCCTACAAAATGTATGGATTTCTACACACACCTCATGGTTAATTCTATTTAAATCTCCATTTGTAAACTTTGATAAAATTTGAGTGTTTTAAAGTTTTTTTGGGGTTAACTTAGATTATAACAAGGGACTCTCTGGTGGAATCAGCTTGAGGCATAAGAAAATTTGTGAATACAATCACTTCTGTAGAGATCAGCCTATGTGCTGTTCTTGCATCCATTAACCTACACACTTTGAGCCTCCAAGGTGTGCCAAGCCCTTTGTCAAGCTGTGGAATCATTCTTTCCCTTTGTCAGAGAGAATATAAGGAGCTTTAGTCCTACTATCCGGTGACTCATTTATCATCATCTTTGCCATAGTTCCCTTTTCGACCTTCAACATAGTTCCTGCACCTGGATCCTTACCTTAATCCTCATGGCAGTAGACTCAGCCACTGGCTAATATTTGTGCTTCTATCTTGGTTCCCAGAGTCTATTTTAAGCCCTTGCCTCTAGTTCTTTTCACTAGTCCTTCCTGATGTTGGCTGACAGCTTGAGTGGGTTTGTTCCTTCTTCCTGTGAATAAGATGTTCACAAATTCACGACACTCCAATGTGTTCTAATGTCTCAAGTAGAAGTTACCTTTAATTATGTATAAGCCACTATAAACCTCACTCCACATATAAAATTTTTTTAATAATGGTTATAATTTACTGATAATCATTAAACCTAAATCCAAAATTCAAAGACAGAGGTAAATCAAAGTGAAATTAGTCTCATTACTGTGTTTCATATCATTTGTATCCATATTTTGAATACATACTATACCTCTCTCTCTTCCTCTCAATCTTTCTTCTTTTCCTCATTCCTTTGTCCTCCTCAACCCGCTCCTATTCTTCCTCCTTCAATGCCTTTTTCTTGCAAAGCCAAAGGAAAATATGTAGAAATTCATAGGACTCAAGACAACTACATAGTCTTCCCACAAAACATGATGTCATGGAAAAAGCAGGGGATCTGGATTCAGAAGGACCTAGGTTTAAATTTCAGATGAGTCTCTAACACACTCAGCAAATTACATAATATTTCTTAGTTATTTTTCTTACCTGTGAAGTAGAGACAGGCATATCCATCACTCTGGAATTTTGCAAAGATCAAGTGACACAAAAGACATAATCTGTATTACACAGTATTTGGCATAGAGTAGGCGCTCGGCCAACTTTTATTTTCTCCCTTTGTAAATTTCCTTCTCTTTGATAACTAGGTATAGTAATAAACCAGGATATGCATACCTCATTTATTAATGCTAACCACTTGGCATTTATATTTTTCTGATAGACCCAAACACACACATAAGGGAAAAAATCCATTACTGTATTACTGTATATTGTTAAGTATATTTTATGGTGGTAAAAGGGGGCTATCATGAGCTTTCAGCCAGTAAGAATGTGTAAAGCAGGTGGTGTTCTCCACTCTCTATCGATGAGCATTACTACAGCACCATAGGGTCAATGTTTTCAGCTAGAATTTTGGCTACTCTACTTATCCAAGATAAGCATGGTCAGCAATGTACAGTGTTCATTCAATACAGGGTCCTCTCTTTCTTACATTTATTTGGTATTCTACTAGTATTACTGATCCGTAATGGTTGATTAATAATTTATGAATAATAATGCTAAAGAAGAAATGCCAAAAATGATACTAAGACTAATATGTTTAATGTTAAAAACACACGCAACAATATTTAGAGATTCTCAAGGTGCATTCAATAGACTGTCCTAGGAAATAGAGGACAAAAATCAGCAGGTGGATTGAAATTGTTGAAGGTTGTTTGATGCTGTGAAGGTTAGGATGAACATCACTGGGATCTCTTAGGACAGGTCGACTATTCAATGAATGTTAGTTGGAAGAAACTACAGCCCAAGTACGTCACAAATCCACAGAATTAAAGAGGAGGGACTTCTAATTTTCAGTACTGGAAATACATCTAAAAAATGAGAATTGAACAACAACCCCATGTAGTTCTGATTCACTTAATGCTCTGTTTCCTGGAATGCATCCAATTTATGTGCACAGTCTTAAAATTGGAAAAATAAGCAGGGAAGGTTACATATGAAGTTTGTCTTGGGCCATCACGACAAGTAGATCCCGACACCTGCCCACCAGAATCTTAAAAGTTTATGTAGAGGCCTTACCTGGGTTTAGTCACGTACACCATCCAGATGGTCTCAACAACGCAGAGCTCTCTCAAGACTTCGTCTTTGAAAAGGGCTCCCACTGTGGGGACGGTGGGCAGAATGTGCATCCCAAGGACGGGGGTGGGGGTGGGTGGGTGAGGAGCCTCTGAATTCCCGGGTCTAGCTCTCAGGTCAACCACTGGTCACATCCTCTCGATGACCTTCTCTAACAGCACCTCAGGATTCAGTCTTAATCCTTTCTTCTCCTCTGTGTAAACTCACTATCTTTGTACTCACATCCACTTTTATACCTCTAAATGCTCTCTAAATAGTGATAAGTCCCATATTTGTATTTTTAGTTCAGAACTCTCTCCTGAAATGTAGGTACTTACATCCACTGCATCCCTAAAGCCACCACTCTGAAATTAACAGATATCGCAAACCTCAGTAACTCCAGGACCGAATTCTTTATTTACTCGCGTCAAATGCATTGAATTTGCTGCTTTATCCTTCCAGGTGTGAAGTACAAAAACATGGAGTCATATTTTTCTCTTTTCTTTCTCTCACACGCCACATTCATTTTTTCATGAAATACTGTGGATTCCATACTCAAAATGCAAAAAATATAATCCAACAATTTCTCAGCATCTCCATTGCAATCATCCTGCTTTAAGTCACCATCATTTCTTGCCTGCAAATAGCTGCATAAATGATCTGCCTGCTTCCAACTTTGCCCTTCTAGTGTTTCCTCTTGACACAGCAGCCAGAGTGATCTTTTCAAAATTTAAGACAGAAAGTGTCACTCTTCTGCTTAAAGCATTTTAATGGGCCTCAATATCATTAAGAGTAAATGTCAAGTTCTTACAATAGATCCAAAGACCTTATGGGATCTGCTTCCTGTTTCTCTGCTCAAGTCCTTACAAGCTACTGCCCTCCTTGCTTAGTCCACACCAGACACACCAACCATCCTAGCATTCCTTTTCTATAAGCACAATCTTTCCTTAAGGCATCTGCCCCACTGCTCCCTCTCCCTGGAATACTCTTTCCCATATACCCACATACCTCCCTCCCTTGCCTTTTTCAAAGCTTTGTTTAAATGTCACTTTCTCAGTGAGGCTTAGTCTTACCATGCCATTTACAATTTCATCGTGTCCCACCATACGCACATTCCTCAGCCTCCTTACCTTACTCTCCTTTTCCTTTTTTCCATAGCACTTACATAATGTAACATAAAATGTACTTATTTAGTATGCTTTGCTCATTGTCTCTCTCTCCTTCTTGAAAGAAATATCCATGGGGACAGAAATTGTAATGTTCTGTTTACTGATGTAACCCAAATAGCTAGAGGACTCAATACTGTTGAATGACTAAATGACTCTTAGAATACCTGTGAGTAGATGACTATAAAAGCATCTCCTAACTTTTATGGCTCAGTGAGAGAGATAATGAGGAGAGGACTGGCTTGCCTTTGGGGGAAGCAGAGAGGCAATTGCTTACAGAGTTTGAAGAAGGAGACCTTTTATAGACCATATAGCTATCAGATCTTGAAAACTTGACCTAAGGGATCCCTGCATATGTAAATGTTTCCAGAGATTACAGCTTGATAAAATTAGAGGTTCCTAAGACATACTATTTACCTATTCAAGCAAAGTCTCTGAGTTGGGACCCAGGAATCTGTACCTTAACAATGCTCTTTAGTGATGCTTATGTACAATAACCTTTTAGAAATACTGCCTTGGGTCCTTATAAATAATACCTCACTGACAAATATTATCTTAACAGTTTGAGGACTGGTACAGAGGGGGCATCTGCTTGGGCATGGGATAATGGGAGAGAGGAAAACAACACCTGGTCACAAAGGGCAATCAAACAGTAAGAGCAGCAAAGGCAAACTATTGACATTTTACAGGTTTGTCCTTCCCCACCAGGGGGCACTAGTGAGTGCAGTGGAGAGAGGAATTTGGGGAGAATCAGTATCTTGGGAAACAATCATATTACTATACTAAATTTTATCCATTTGCACACACAGTAACGAGACATGCTAACATTCCACGTTTTGCAGGAGGTGTAATTCATAGTTTGCAGGAGATGACTGGGAAAACGTAATCATCTCCAACGTTTCTATACCTATCAGAAACGTAGTTACACTGGAGCTCACAGTTGAGAAATCGATAAAAGATCAGGTAGTTATTTTTCCTATTCCTCTGGCTACACATCACATAGACATGCTTATATGCACAGCAGCATCCCTGGGGATTTCTACTAAAAATGAGCATTATGTCATTGTCTCGAGTCACTCTTCCAAAAACACACAAATCCCAAACATCTTCCATATTAAAGATCATAAAACTGTCCTATTTCAACTGATCACCATTCAACAGAGAGGGCTCTAAATAAGGTTGCCATCTGACAGTTTGGCAAGTTAGGGAAGGGATTTCCCACTAAAGACAGAGAGCTCACATAGGGTTAATCAGGAAGTTTTTAACAAATTTCATTCTCTATCCTTTAGTCAAAACTCATAGTTCCATATCTGAAAAGAAATAAAAACTCACATGGCCTCTGAAAATATATTACCAATGATACTCTGAACGTCTAACTTAAGGTTATGAAAGTGCTTTTAAGCTGCCATCCTGGGGAATTCAAGGTGATACTGACATTGTGACATTCTTTTTTATTTTTTCCCCAAATCTAGTGGGAAAAATAGACAAAAGTTAAAAAAAGGAGCAGAAGATAAAAATTGTTGTATCTAAACCAAGGGCTCCCCAAAATGTTCAACTCAAAAGTGCTTAAATCACTATATATTTTGCACCCAAGTTGGAAAATAATGTTCCATATTCTGTTGTATTATTTCTGAATGTATCTTAAAAGATAATTCTTCTGTCACAGAAGGCACGATTCTTTTAAACAGTTTTTGTCAATTTATTATTAATCCAAAGGGGAGAAAGCAGACAGAGGGGTCCCATGAAGGCTCTTTTCGGTAAGTTCTAATTAATCAGCAAGTCAGGAATCTCCCAGGAGAAACTGATGAGGTTAAGAAAGTTTATGAAAAAATTAAAATGTCCTCTTTAAGTGTGAAAGTAAGGATAGTTAACAGGGAATGTTTATCTCCTGGGTATAGATTGGGAGGAAAAGTTTAAAATTGGGGTCCTTGGCATACTGTGAGGGAATGACTCCTGCATTTAATGTTCCTGGGTTTCAGTGTTCTTATTAGTACAGTGAAAGGATTTAACCCAAATCAGGGTACTCTTCTATTGACAGAGCCATAGGAAACCAGAGGAGCACTTGAGGACCAGTGATGGGAAGGACTGAGGAAAAGAGAAGCCAAGATTTTTGTTTGTTTTTCTTCTCTCTCTTAAGCTGTTACATTATTTTTTACTTCAAACAACATTTAAATTTTTCTTAAAATTTAGTATTAAAAAATATACAATTAAGCGTACAGAGTTTAAGCATCAGAGTAGTAAATTTCACAAAATCGACACACCCAACTGATGTTTACTTAGAACCCGAATCTCTCATGATGTAACCCTATCCTTAACTTCCCTCCAAAATCACATTGTTCTGACTTCTGTCATCACAGTTTTTCCTACTTTTGAACTTTATAAAAATGGGCAAATAATAATTGCATTATTCAGTCAATGATATGACTATGAGATCCATCCATGTTTTTCATTAGTCATAATTGAGTTTTTTACTGTTATAGACTGCTTATCCCACTGCATGAATATATCAAGATATATCTTTTTTCTTTGCTAAAATATTGAGGTGCATTTGGGTTGTTTTCAATTTTCAACTTTTATGAATAATGTTGCTAGATACCTTGTTTATAAGTCTAGTGGTGCCCATGGTCACGCCTTACTGTTGAGGTTATGACTAAGAGTGGAATTACTGGTATATACTTGAGAGTGCTAAACAGTTTTCCAAAGTGTTTGCACAAATGTATATACCCACCAGCAGTGTATGAGAATTCCACTTATTCTACTTTCTTGCAAATATGTGGTACTGTCATTTAAAATTTTTTTAGATATTCTGATGAAAGTTTATTGGTATTTTATTGTGATTTTAAGGTTAATTTCCTTAATGACTAATGCCAATGACATTGAGTTTTTTGTTTTGTTTTTAGTTTTTCATAAGCCTCATGGCAATTCAGTTTTCCTCTTTTACGAAGTTATTGTTCAGGTCTTTGGACAATATAATTGGATGCCCTTATTAATAATTTGTAGGAGTTCTTGTATATTCTTTGAGTATTTAATTAGATATATGTTTTGCAAATATCTTCTCTAATGGTCTCCCGTTTGCCCTATTATTCCTTTTGATAAACAAAAGATTTACTTTTAATGTAGTTCTGTCTGTCAATGTTTACCTATGTGACTAATGCTTTTGTATCTCTCAAGAAATATTAACTCTCCCGGGGCCATGAAGATAATCTCTTAGTATTCTTCTAAATTTTTAATTATTTTTTTCACATTTAGGTGTATTATTCACTTGACATTGACTTAGTTTGACATAGGGAATCAAGTTGGGTTTTTTTAAACGTATTGATAGCCAGTTATTAAACACCATTTTTGAAAGACTCACCTTTCCCCCCACTGGACTTCAATGGCACCTTTACCAGACTAGGTGACCATATATGTGTAGTTCTGTTTCTGGCCTCTCTATACTTCTTCACTGAACTATCTGTAGTTTCATAAAAGTCTTTATATATCAAATCTTGATATATTTTTCCTCAAGAGTGTCCTAGCTGTTCCTGGACCTTCGCATTTCTATGTAAAATTTAAAAGTGATTTTACCAACCAAAAAATGTTAGAATATAATTAGTTTCTCATTTACAATAATGATCAGTTGGGGAAAATTGACGTCTTTATAACACTGAGTCTTTGTTATAATGACCATGGCATATTGGAACCATTCACTGAGATTTTACTTAATTATTTTAGGGTTATGTTTAGTTTATAAACATAAAGGCCTTAAAGTCTTTGTATTTATTCCTAGACATGTAATATTATAACACCATTTCATTGTAGAAATTTTAATTTTATTTTTCTAATTTGTTTTTTACTAGATCTAAAAACACAGTGTTTTGTGGTGGTGTTTCTTTGTTTTCGTTGTGATATATTTACCTTGTATTTGAGAGCTTTTGAAATCCATCTATCAATTGTAGTTTAGATCGAACCACATGAAATTGTTTTTGTTTTTTTTAATTTTTATTTTATATCGGGGTATAGTTGATTAACACGTGACATTGTTAGCAAAGGTGTCGCCAACGCCCGTGGGACTTTAGCTCGCTGTCTGGCACACCTAGCCTAGAGGGTTCCCGTCTCCACGCTCTGGTGCCTGCGATCTTCAGCTGCCCCGGGTACAGCTTCAGCGGGCCCCAGTGCAACGCAGGCCACGGGGCCCACCCTATGAGGGGCACAGACAGGAAACATTGGCGGTGTCCACACGGTCCACTTCCGCCAGCGTGCAGAGCGCACAAGCTGTGGGTGTGTGGCTGCCTCCACCTAAACTTCAGAGGACGCCTAAGCCCCTGTGTTGCTGTCCAGCAAAGCAGCAGGAGCAGGACCACGCATCAAGCTAAAGAGGATTATTCTCAAGCCTTAAGGTCTAATAGCATTTGCCCTGCTGAGTTTTAGACTTCCTCGGGACCTATTCCTCCTTTCTTCTTTCCTATTTCTCCCGTTTGGAAAGAGAATGTCTATCTTATACTTAGGCTACCATTACATTTTGGAAGCATATGACATGTTTAATCTCACAAGTTCACAGCTGGAGAGGAGTTTGTTTCAGGATGAATCATCCCTGGAGTCTCAGCCGTATCTGCCTTTGATGATATTTAAATGAGACTTTGGACTTAGACTTTAACGTTAATGCTGGAATGAGTTAATACTTCTGGGGCTATTAGGATGGAATGAATGTATTTTGCATGCAAGGAAGACATGAATTTTCAGGGGCTGGGGCACAGTACTATACACTGGATGTTTGCATCCCCTCAAGATTCGTATCTAATCCTCGATGTGATGGTATTTGGAGATGGGCCTTCAGGAGACGATTAGGTTATGGGCGTGGCAGCCTCACAGATGTGGTCAGTGTCCATATGAAAGAAGCCCCAGGGAGCTCCCTGCTGCTTCCATCCTGTGAGGACACAGGGAGAAGGTGGCCACCTACATCGCCCTCAAGTATCAGTAGCGGCCCCTAGACTGCTTCCCACCGAGATTTGGTAGTGTGTTTTGTAGTCTGAAACTGGGGTAATTTCAAGTGAATTTCCAGTGAAGCTTCTAAGTGTGCCAGTGGTTGATTCCCAGCTTCATATTGCCCGAAATCCAAAAGCACATTTCCTGTTTGTCAGTACTTGCCATGGTTTTCTTCTCCTGCATCCTGAAGGGGTTTTTTCCTGCTTACTCAACAACTGTGGACTCTAAACTGAGTTATCCCATTCACCTTTTCTGCCATCACAGGTCTGCAATCATACCTTCTCCAATGAGGTCCAAATCCAAGCCTTGAGATTTCTCTCTTCCTTGGGTGCTCTCCCTCAGTCCCAGTGTAGGTGTTTTTTACAGCACTCTTTACTCCTTTAGAGAAAATACTCTGTTATAGTTAACAATTCTTTATATTAAACATTCCGTTTCCAAATTACTGTGTGATTTCTATCCCCTGATTGGATCCTGATTGATGATAGAGAAAGGAAAAAATCTCAAAACACTCCCCAAGTCCTCTGTATTACTAAGTGGACTTTTTGTAAGTGGATTATATCAATCTGGAAAGCGTGTCTCTTAATATCTTCTTCCCAAAGGAATTCATCAAGCAATGAAAGTTAAAGGATGAACATGTAATTGTACAGTTAATGTCCAGAGCAATTATATTGACAACTGAACTAAAAGGGGGTTAAAATAGGACTTTTCTCTTTAGATTTAGAATACAAGACAAAGTACACACCAGCTGAAATTTTAAATGGTTATAAATGATAGAAATGATTTTTCAGCCAAGGAAAAATAGCTTTCATGAGCATTGATCAAATAGCAAATTGTGAATGTTGGTTAATGGTATTTAATGTAATTTTCTTGGTTGTACAACTTTATCACATATGTTTGGCAGTGCCATTAAGTACATTATCTGTCATACTTTTCATGGAAAATGATTCTTTTTCTGGAAATGGTTCCCTAAAGAGATTTTATGTGTGTTATGTTTTATTTATTAGATGAGACGTGTTTCTCCAACAGGAACATTGCTGACTTCTTGAGGTGTAGGAAAAGAATGTTTTAAGCCACCCAAGAATATCAAAATGGTATGCATACTTTGGGGATGCAAGGTAACAATAGTACTGGTGTTAATCAAAATAGAAAAAGAATGTACCTTCAGAGTTTCTCAGCTTCTTTCATGGCTGAAGTTCTGGACACTAAGTCAGTTGGGAGTCTCTGGAAAAAATAATTTTTATCATGCAACCTCTCCTACCTGCTTGGTAATTCTTCTAATTCTTTCCTGAAAAAAACAGCAGGGGCTGAAAGAAGAACCCAGTCTATTGTTTGGGGAAAAAAAAAAAAAAAAGTTAAAGGAAACTATGGCATTTGATTAGCTTGGGCAGTGGCTAATTTAGTCCTTGACCTTTGGATTTCTTGTTAGCTGAGGATATTTGCTTCATCTCTGTTGCATGAAACTTGGAGCAATTCCAAATCAATACAGTTATCAAATGCCATACCAAAAATCATTGTAAACTATAGTTCAGTGGAAAATTACTAACGCTGAACAGTATACATTAGTGTTTTTCAGACTTCCTTGCACATTAAACCATCTGGAGAGTTTAAAAAACAGAAACAGAAGCAACCACTAATGTGTGCACCTAAACCACAATGTTTTTTAAATTGGTTTGTGGGAGAGTTCATTAATAGATATTTTTTAAAAGCTCTCCAGGGAGTCTAATATTTAGTCAATATATGGTCCCACTTGTGTTATATTCTGAATGAATTGTTGCGGATTTATTGATTATTATTGCTTCTGAATATTAGCTTGAGATTCAGAGATTAAGGTGCATCAGTAAATTATTTTAGAAAAATTTCTTTTCAACACAACTTTAAAACTTTAGTATTTATATAGTATTTATATGTGTTTAATCAAGAAACAAGAATATGTATTCAGTGGAGAACAAATAATCATATTTTAAATAATCTATCATCTCAACTTTTTAAATTTATCTGGCATATTCTTTTTTTCATAATGGTGTAGAGTCAAGCTTCTGGTTGGTTTATTTTAGGTCCTAAATCCATGGTAGTGGAAAAGCAAAACAAAACTATTCCTGTAATGGAAATGCCAGCCCAGCCCCTGAATTGCTGTTTCCCTATGGTTTCTGGATTTGGAATCATATAATGGTATAGAATCTGTTATTGGATGATGACTAATATTGAGTTTTCTAACATACAATGAGTAGGTACCTCCTGATAGATATCTGGACATATTTACTACAAAGAGATGAAAAGATACTTTCTTTGGTCATAGCTGACTTTCTTTACATACTTTTCAATGAATAGCAACTTCAGGTAAATTTTCGACCCATCTCAATACACACCTGAGCACATATTTAGATTTCAGCTGCTTTTTGAATCTTTCTTGTCATTAGCAATGCAAATGCTTCTTAGAAATCCTAGGAGAGTTGGTTGTAGGCAATGATAGCTAAAAGGTGGGGAGCCAGGTGGATTGATAGTCAGATGGCCTTGACATGGTCTATTTATCAGCCAGACGGAGATCAACAAGGTTTAATTATAAAGGCAATGTCTCCTAAGTTATTAAGAATCTTGTGCTTTTAACATAGTAAACTTAAGAGTTCTGCACCCAATTCCACTGGGGATGGGGGGCTATTTCCCCACACCACCAAGCAATTCTCCAGATACCAGCAGGGAGTCCTACAGTTCAACTCAATTCCGACAATATCTACCTGGAGATAGCATCAGATCTCACAGGTTAAGGGCTCCGTCCCACAGGACTGCTCTGGGTTATCACCTGTGCTTGTGATCCATCAACTAGAGATCAGAGGTTCCAATGACCCCCTCCTTGGGATCAACATTTTACTTACTAGATTGCCAGTTTATTATAAAATGATACAATTGAGAAACAGCCAGATGGAAGACATGCATAGGGCCAGGTATGTGGAAAGGGTCACAGAGTTTCCATGCCCTCTCTAAGTGTACAGCTCTCCCCAAATCTCTCTGTGTTCACCCCCTCTCTTTTTGGATTTTTATAGGGGCTTTATTACATAGGCATGGTTGATTAAATCATTAGCCACTGGTGATTGAATCAACCTCCAGCCCCTCTCCCCTCTCCAGAAATCAGGGGGTGGGAATGAGGGTTCCAACCCTCTATTATTCATGCTTGTTTCCCCTGGCAACCAGCCCTCATCAGTAGGTGCTTTCCAAAAGTCACTTCATTAATATAAACCCAGTTACGGTAGAAAGGTGCTTGTTATGAATAACAAGACACCCATTTCACCTTTAAGGCTCTGAATTCATTTCAGGAACTGAGGACAAGATACCAAGTATTATGACCAAAAAAAAAAAAAAAAAAAAGCTTCCAATGCTCTTATCCCTCAGGAAATTCCAAAGATTTTGGGATCTGTGAGCCAGGAACTGCGGATAAAGACCACATATATATTTCTTATTATAAATCACAATATCACAATTATGTACCATACTGATGCTCAAAGATAATGTTATTTTACAATAACTAAACATTTAGAGAAAGGGATACCTACCTTTGAATTATCACAAGAGCCTTACAGAAATTCTGGGTAACATATAGGGTTATCCAAAGTCAACCAAAGTATCAATACATATGGGAAGAGTGTCATCATTCATGTAATATCAAATTATGTTGACACTGTATTCACAAGCTAATTAATAAAATAATGAGCCTCATATATTTGACAGACATTCAGTCTATGGGGATCTTGCTTTGAATATTATAGAGGCAGACATTCTACTTTTTATTTAAGCACAAGCTTTAATGCATCAAATTATAGTCATACTGTATAAAAGATTTAAAACACTACTATATACGTAGTCAGATTAACAGGGATTTTTTCAACTGATTTATTACAAAACCATCACTATAGCCTCCTGAAACACAGAATATTTATCAGAATTGGTGTTTCAAATGAATTAATTTAAGGGTTGGATAAAAAATCTCTCTCTCTCTCTCTCTCTGACACACACACACATGTGCATACACTCACATGCAAATCAAAACCTGAACCAAAATGATACCCTTTAAAAAGAATAGTCATGAAAAACAGGAAAGGGATGAAAGGAAAAAAGATTTCTAGGTCCAGGCAGAGGATGAGAGGCAGTAAGTTTCCTGAGCAGGGAGAGGAATGTAAGCATTCACTGTTGGGTGGAAAGAACTGAAATAAACCAATCTGGAAGGTGCAGTTAAGAGGAGCAAGATTTTGAGATAATGAATCAAGGGAGGAGACTGAAGGTGAGTTTGTGAAAAATGAAAGATGCAGAATGACAAGAACTGGGCTCAGACATGTGGAGTGAGGTTTAAAGAGGAAGGAGAGAGCAAGGTTGAAAATACTCTTCTAATTTACTGAAAAAACATGAAGTAATAGGAAATGAAGGTATTTCATCTAGAGCCCAAAGTTCTGAGGTGGAGGAAGAGAGCATTTGGTGGATAGGGGTGTGAGGTAAGGAACGTCAGGACAAAGGTGCTAAAGACACTTTTCCTCACAGTGAAACCTCGGGGTTGGGGTGTGGCAGCTCTTCTGCCCTTTTGATAGATACAGGTTTTCTGTATTGGGACAGGCCGTCTATTTGAGCCGGTCATTGTGCAACATCAGAAGTCCAGGGAGAAAAGAGGCACCTGCCTCATGGGCCAGAACAACTGAACCAACCCTAGTTGTCTGTGAGGACAGCAGGATGAAGGCAGCAATTAACACATGACTCTCTCAGTGGATGACATCCACTGAGAGACTAGAGCTGGCATAGTGCTCTATATTTTATGTCCCTCACTTTGGCTAATACACACAACCTATGGGGTAGGTGTTATTGGCACCACTTTACCTATGTGAGATAATAGAAAATATCTATTGGTCTCTTCCCCAATACCTGGCACAGAGCTCCTAAAACCCCGCTAGGTAATTTCCTAAGTGGTAAGAGTATCTCTTATTCTAATATTTAGTCTTTGACCCCTTCCCTAACACAGAGGTGCTAAAACCCCTGTAATTTTCTGAGTCATAAGAACACTAGGAGCATCTTTTGTTCTAATGAGGTGACTCTGGGTGGGCTCCTGGAAGGCTCCTGGATGTGGGCTGCTCACCAGGAAGACAAAGCCATGATGAGAAGCTTGGAACTTTCAGCCCTACCCTCCCATCCTCCAGAGAGGTGAGAAGGCTGTAAATGGAGTTAATAATTGATCATGCCTACATGAGAAAGCCCCTATAAAATCCCAATAGTAGGGGATACAGAGCCCTTCTAGACTGGAGAACACCTCCATGGACGGGGAGGGTGACATACCCCAACTCTACGAGGACGGAGGCTCTTGCACTAGGGGTTTGCCCAGACCTGGCCCTGTGTATCTCTACCTCTTCATCTGGATATTAACCTGATTCCTTTATCAGATCCTTTAATAAACTGATAAACGTAAGTGTTTTTTTGAGTTCTGTAAGCCACTCAAGCAAATAATTAAATCCAAGGGGGGAGAGGTCATAGGAACCTCTGATTTGTAGGCAAGCCAGATGGAAGTTGTGGGTAAACTGGGGACCTACTACTTAAGACTGGCCTCTGAAGTGGAGGCAGTCTCATGGGACTGAGCCCTTAACCCTTGGGATCTGATGCTACCTCCAGGCAGACAGTGTGAGACTGGAGTTAAAGTGTAGAACACCCACCTGGTGTCAGAGAATTGCTTGGTGTGGGGAAAAACTCCCACACATTTGGTAACCAGAAGTGTCAAAAGTGGAGAGTTCTGTGTGAAAGTAAAGGAGACACACAGGAGGAGAAATGTAGTTTTTTCCAGTACAACCTATTAGGGAACAAAAGTTTTTGCATGTTATGGTAATTACCCAGTGAATTCATATCATGAAAGTGTCAAATTTGGGGTCCAAATTAGGTATTTCTGATTCTGGCATACATACAAATTTTCCAGATAGCTGTCTTCATCCAAGTTGGCTTACTTTACCACTCGGTCAGAGGCTGCCTTTGGCTACAGTCATAAAATCCATTCCGCGAGAATTTTTTTCACATTCACATGTTTGCAGGCCCAGGGAAAACTAAAACAGTGAGAAGTCAAAGGAGATTTTTTAAAACACAGGTAAGCTAGATTTGGAAAAGTACTCTGTTCTACTTTGCCCACTAAAACTATGACAGTTTTCAAAGCCTTATGAAGCCAGTACTTCATGAATATTACAGTTGGCCTTCCAGTGTAAGCCAGAAATACCTTTAAAGAAAATTAGAAATAATCTTTAAGCTCATGGCCAACAGATATGTCACTACTTATAGCCTTGCTGGATATTGTAAGACCAAAGGGGGAATTTTGCCACTTTAAAAAATGTGTTTATATGTATATTTAGAGAGAGAGATTTTCTTTTTAAATAACTGCTTTATCATTCAGTTTAATGACAATCCAATTAATATAACAAAGATTTGCCACTGAAAATATATAAAGTTAAATGTCTACAAAAAATAAAAAATACGTTTTTTAGATAAAACATTTCAGTTTTACAAATTTTAGCAATATTTCATATGAAAGGAACAGATAGGTAGTAGGAGATAGAGTGAAAGCCTAAAATTCATGGTTTTGCTGGAGAGGTAAAGTACTTTTTAAAGCTGGGATGCTGCAATAAACCACATATTTTATGTGAAAACAGCAAAAAAAAAAAAAGTCAAATTTCTTACAAATGCTTTACCTTTTATCATTCTGACTCTGGCTGTGATAAATGACTTTTCCACAGAGTGTGAAATAACTCACCCCATGCTAAGGTAACAGAGTGATTCTCTCACACCTTAGTCCTTAAAATAGGATCCTCACATGTGGTTGTCTGAGTCTATGAGTTGACAAGGGCCGACCTTGACAATACATGCAAGAGACAGACTCTGCTACTGGGGGAATTGTGAAGCCTGCCCCTGACTGTCTTCTCCCCGGTGGTTTCTTCCTTAGAGCAAAATCTTTAACAGATGGTCCTCAAGACACAATTTTCCTTTATTTGGTAAACAGAGTATTTTCAAAAAAGTATAAATTTCAGTATCTAATGTAACAAGGCATGTCCTTTCCAATTTGCCAAGCTCCATACCACTCTATTCTTTTTTTTTAGTCTGATTCAAAAATACATTTATTTGCTTGATTCTGAAAGATCTTTGAATTTGAGCCCTTATATTTATCTAATGGAAGAAAATATATCAAGATTTATAGAATCATCTGTCAACAGTGTAAAATCGGAAAATGTCTAGTGCCAGTAAGGGTGTGAGAAACTAGCCAGTAGTATAACTGCTGGGAATACGACACATTTGTAAAACATTTGCTCGAGGGGAATTAGATGGGCAGTACACATCAAAATAAAATGTACATGTATTTGATACAATGCTTCTAATTCCACCTTAAAGAAATACTCGTATTAGAATGCAAAGGTTTATTTTTAAGGACGTTCATTGCAACTTTGTTCATAATAGAAAAATTTGAAATTGACATAAATAACCATCTCTGAAAGTGTTAATGGAAGAATAATAAAGCTATACTATGGGAAATTATGCAGGTATTAAAGGCTTATATGTACTTTCTTGGAAAATGTTCCAAGATACACAGGTCAAAAAATCACCAGACTAAGTGTATAACATGAGCCCATTTATTTAAAATACATATATGTGTGTATTTATATGTATTTGAATGTGCTTACATAGAACATTAACTAGAGAAATGAAATGACACATACCAAACTTTTAAGTCTTATCTATAAACTGGGGAGTAAAGTAAGTGAACATTTTTCCATATTTCTATCCTAGTACTTATTTTTCTTGAAACTTTTACAATGATAATTTACTTATATATATATATATTTTTAAGTATATAGAGATATGCATTTCTTTATTGATTTAAACTTCATGTTTTCCTATGCCTTTTCATATGTAGTCATTATTCCTCAATAACAATCTTTTTTCATTTTTTTTTTTTCACACACACTGTATTTTATTTTTACAAGAGATAGACTGACACCAAGCATTGTACATGGATGACCACAACAAAAGCAACAATGATTGCAATTACCAAACATGAAACACACTCATACTATGTCATAATATTGACATTCAGTCCAGTAATCCTCCACTGTAACAGCTCCTTTACTTTGCAGTGAAAATTGATTTGTATATTCTTTGCCTCTGAGTCCTTGTGGGATTTTTTCTTTTTTTAAATTCTGCTTATTCATTCAGTTCAGCAGTACAGTCAGGTACCAGAAACCTGTACTTGTCAGAGTCTTTTCCATGAATTTCCTGAAGATGAAACCCTTTTATAGGAACATATTTACAAAAGCATCAGAGTACACCCAGAACTGTCTGTAAATGACAAAAGACTTAAAAATGACCACGGTTAAAGATCTGATGAAAGTTCATAATAATGCAGTTGACAAGAAAATTAGTTATTTCTGAGATATACATTTTAAAGTAATAACTAGGATTATGACTTATAACATTATACCAGAACATATAAGATTTTTAGAAATTTCATGTAATGTCTGAAACATTTATATTAACATATTTCCATACAAATAACCCAATGAAAGTTTAGTATTAGTTGTTTTGTTTGTTTGTTTATACTGCAGGTTCTTATTAGTCGTCAATTTTATACACATCAGTGTATACATGTCAATCCCAATCGCCCAATTCAGCACACCACCATCCCCACCCCACCGCGGTTTTCCCCCCTTGGTGTCCATATGTCTGTTCTCTATATCTGTGTCTCAACTTCTGCCCTGCAAACTGGCTCATCTGTACCATTTTTCTAGGTTCCACATACATGCGTTAATATACGATATTTGTTTTTCTCTTTCTGACTTACTTCACTCTGTATGACAGTCTCTAGATCCATCCACGTCTCAACAAATGACTCAATTTCATTCCTTTTTATGGCTGAGTAATATTCCATTGTATATATGTACCACAACTTCTTTATCCATTCGGCTGTTGATGGGCATTTAGGTTGCTTCCATGACCTGGCTATTGTAAATAGTGCTGCAATGAACATTCGGGTGCATGTGTCTTTTTGAATTACGGTTTTCTCTGGGTATATGCCCAGTAGTGGGATTGCTGGGTCATATGGTAATTCTATTTTTAGTTTTTTAAGGAACCTCCATATTGTTCTCCATAGTGGCTGTATCAATTTACATTCCCACCAACAGTGCAAGAGAGTTCCCTTTTCTCCACACCCTCTCCAGCATTTGTTGTTTGTAGATTTTCTGATGATGCCCATTCTAACTGG
Organism: Eubalaena glacialis; assembly: GCF_028564815.1. Classification (NCBI taxonomy): domain Eukaryota; kingdom Metazoa; phylum Chordata; class Mammalia; order Artiodactyla; family Balaenidae; genus Eubalaena; species Eubalaena glacialis. The sequence continues at coordinate 28,274,086 of NC_083722.1, read as the reverse complement.
TGTGAGGTGATACCTCATTGTAGTTTTGATTTGCATTTCTCTAATAATTAGTGATGTTGAGCATCTTTTCATGTGCTTCGTGGCCGTCTGTACGTCTTCTTTGGAGAAATGTCTATTTAGGTCTTCTGCCCATTTTTGGATTGGGTTGTTTGTTTCTTTAATATTGAGCTGAATGAGCTGTTTATATATTTTGGAGATTAATCCTTTGTCCGTTGATTCGTTTGCAAAGATTTTCTCCCATTCTGAGGGTTGTCTTTTCGTCTTGTTTATGGTTTCCTTTGCTGTGCAAAAGCTTTGAAGTTTCATTAGGTCCGATTTGTTTATTTTTGTTTTTATTTCCATTACTCTAGGAGGTGGATCAAAAAAGATCTTGCTGTGATTTATGTCAAAGAGTGTTCTTCCTATGTTTTCCTCTAAGAGTTTTATAGTGTCCAGTCTTACATTTAGGTCTCTAATCCATTTTGAGTTTATTTTTGTGTATGGTGTTAGGGAGTATTCTAATTTCATTCTTTTACATGTAGCTGTCCAGTTTTCCCAGCACCACTTATTGAAGAGACTGTCTTTTCTCCATTGTATATCTTTGCCTCCTTTGTCATAGATTAGTTGACCATAGGTGCGTGGGTTTATCTCTGGGCTTTCTATCTTGTTCCATTGATCTATGTTTCTGTTTTTGTGCCAGTACCATATTGTCTTGATTACTGTAGCTTTGTAGTATAGTCTGAAGTCAGGGAGTCTGATTCCTCCAGCTCCGTTTTTTTCCCTCAAGACTGCTTATATATTGATATATAATGATTTTAAAATAAATATAATAATATAATGATTTTAAAATAAAAAATAATGGTAATAATAATTTAAAAACTGTAAGAAATAGCAATATACATAACTATTAATTCCTATTTTAATGCGTCCCCTTTTCTTAGAATACCCTCCCCAAATCCCACCGCCCGACACTGCCTCCCCCAGCAAGTTAATGCTTTTCATCCATCTTTCAGACTTGAACACAGTTCACTCCTTCAGGCACTTTCTGCTAACACCCCTGAAATACAGCATCCTGTATTTTTCACTATAACCATTTTCTATATTAGACTGAAAGTTCAGTAAGGTCTGGAGCTATGCCTTTATGCTTTTCCCATTATTTGCCTGAAGAAACAAAATCCTCAAGTGACCATATCCCATTTGGCAGGAAGAGCTGGCACACACAGTGGATGCATGGGTGGGCTCCATTAGCAAAGCAGGAAGGGCCCAGGCGGACGCTGACTTCACATGGTGAGAACAGGCCCTGATACATTTCAGCTGGTAGGAACCACAAAGTGTTTGTTGAATGAATAAGTGAATCAGCGAATTCACGAATCGAATGACTTTTACTTCCCTTTTATGGAAATGAAGACAAACTCATCCTGGAAAAGAATATATTAGAAAGCGGGAGAAAGTGTGAATGTGGAAAAGGAATGGAAAAGCAACAATTTTACCAACATAAGCCTGCATGGAACACCCTTTGGACCTTAGTTAGAATTATTATGAATTACTGACTTCAAATAATTTATAATCCATTCTTGGTTGTTTTCAGGTGAAATTAAATAATCACTTATTCATACATTCACTAATACTCATTTTAAAGTTTCTCAGATGGTGTAAGCCTGTAGATAGAAAAAATATTTTAGACAGTCTGAGAGTCAATGTAGTTTATTCCTTTAAGACCACATATCTGCTTTGTAAGCAGAAAACAGAAAGACAAGAGCCTCTTGTCACAACCTGAGACTTATATCTTTCATTCACATTCCAGTGATTATATTGCTTTTGTTCATATGTTAGTTTAACTGAATAATTTTATTTACTGCTCCATTTCATTCTAAAATGTGTTGTACTCAGCAAAACACTTATACTTGTTATTTTTGGAAATATCATATGTCAACAATACGCTGTTTAATTCAAAACTCTCTTAGCAATTTTTTAAATTGCAATTTCCTGGCCCTCAGATACCCATTCAGGGTTTTCCTACGGTTTGACCAACAGATTATACCTAATTTTTACCTGTAATTTATTTTTATATACCACTTTTCCAAATGTGGCTATTTATTACAATTACTACATCACATGCCAGCCAGAGCATATCAGGACCCGGTTAATAAGCCTTTTCACCTGATGCTATGAAGGCAGGATGCCCAGTGATCATCTCCTGCATCCCTAATAAAGCTTACCCAAGTCTCCAGCACACACACCAGCTTTCCTTATTAAACACAGCATAGTCACCCAAGGACATTACATTACATTACAAAAACATTAGAAAACATACAGTTTTTGCAGCTTACCACGACTTGTGTAGGTACATTTTGGTTAACAAATAAATGCTTTTTTTCTATTATTTTATAGACAAAGCCTTACCTATCACTATCTTTCTTTTTTGAGTTGATGATGGTAATAATCCAGAACAAGATGATTTAATACATAGCCATCTCTCAGGTAACATTATCATATTTAGTTAAGTTCAAAATTAGGAACTAAATTTAAAGCTGATACCACAAAACCAATGTGAAAATTCCTTCGAGATAGTATAACAGTTTTTCAAGGATGAATTATTATCACCTCATAAAGAGTAAAAACATAAATTCTCTAACAGTGAAGGCACAACACACTGGCCAATGCTGTCAATACATCAAAAGGAAACTTAATTAATAGTTTATAAGATTCAAAAGTTGACATGGTCCCTTGTTCTTTGAGAAATAAAATATACGCTTACAATCCTGGAGAAATAAAATGCATTAGAATGGTCTGTCAAATGTTGATTTAAGTAGTGTAACATTTAAAGAGTTTCTTTCATGACTTTAAATAATGATAGATACATGAATTTGAAGAAATCATCAAACTAAACCTAAAAAAATATTCTTTATTATCTCAAGGTCAGAGTTCAATAAACAGAGAGGGAATTGAGGGACAATATTAGACTTGGTGAATTTACCGTTGGTCTATTCTCCTCTGGATGTTATAATGTTTGGGGGGGTTATGAAAATAAGTGGAGATTTTTCTGGACTGAAGTCATGTCAAAGAGTGTACCTTATAACCAAATACAATAGTGTGAAGAGTATTATTCTCTGCACAAACCTCCTGGTGTAAGACATAATTAAAGTTAAGACAAATAGAATAAAGTATTGTGTGATATTCAGGCCTATCTGCTACCCTTGGAAATAAAACTGTGGTGTAGTCTAGAATGACTCAAGATTCACTAATCATGCATTTCCAGGATGTTTGTTTTTCTGTAAGAAAAAATGTCCCTTGAATTGATTTTAGGGCTAAAAACAGGGATCAAGGGCACATAAAATACTGTGAAACCTCCTATCACTGACCATATAGCCAAAGCTAAGAAGTACCGTTGATACAACCAACTGCATTATAGGAGTTCTAGGACAATACAGATGTTTTATAAGAGTCAGCTGTGTAAAACCCAAAGAACTTCTGTACAAGTATTATCTAGGACACAATTTTACAAAGATTATTCTGTTGGGTTTTTTAAATAGTTTTTTTTTAAACATATGTTTAATATGTATTATTTGAGGAGAAAGGTTTTTAAGGTCAAATACATTTGGGAAAAACTGGGTTAAAGAAAGATAAATGGAGTTTTAACTGCAGGACTTACCAGAACTCTTAACAGTGCTAATAGTGGTATTATCTCCTTCTTAGAGAGGAATAAACTCAACAATGTTTCCTAAAAGTATTTAATAACAGAACCCTTTTTCCCATAGAATATTTGACAACACTGGTGCTTGAACAAGTATATTTTTATAAACACTGATCCACACAAAGAGAATCATTTTATTCTCTTTCTGCATAATAGCTGCTTCTAGATTTGAAATCAATCCTTAAAGGCAATTGATGGTTTCATTAGGAGTTTGGCACCATGTAGGATTCTACAAGTCAGTAAGTTTCTCATTTGTGTCTGAGAAATGGACACAATGAGTAATAAAGTGATTTACTGAAGGTTATGAGGGTAAAATCTGTATTCCTACATTCTAAAATGATTAAACACTTTTTCATATATTCAGTATTTTTTTCTGAAAAGGAGCATACCAAGAGTAACTATGAAGAGTTAGTAAATATTATTTTAGTTAGTTTTTACTTGATTTTAGTATTTTCTACACACAGTCTTCTGTGCTACATTGAATAAAGAACACTATATAATGTCACAGAGTCTTTGGGTAAATCCAAAAATTTTGTAGGAAAATATTTTGTAAGAAAGTATTTTGAGGGACTAAAACTATGTGATCCTAAGAGTAAGCTGCTTTAATATTTAATCTGTACAAATAAACTACTTTCCATTAAAATGTGGTTTTATAACTTTTCACTGCACTCTTGTTTAAAAACTTACTTGACAATTGATTCATGGAAAAAATTGGTACGTGGAGAAGAGAAAAAAAATATCAGTGATGAGATCCAACAAGTGCAGACATTTTCTCATAACTCTGCGCACATACCACCTGGGCCAGGGTAGCATCTAAATCTAATTTAATAAATGGATCTACAATACAGGAGCCAGCTGCTCTAGAAGGCATCTGTCTTTTTCAGTTGGAAAATTATACATTTTTAGTCTAAAAGAAGAAAACGCCCATCAAAGCAGTAGGATTTCCACAGGACCTGCTGATTAGGACTTATGCAAAAATCACATCTTGCACAGTTGACTAGATGTATTTTTTCTGCTTTGCCAAATCAGCATCTCTAGCAAAGATACTTCTCAAGATTTGAATCAGTATGGAATATTAGATCAGCTGCTGCCTGAAGTTTGTTACTTATTATTAATGGGAAAAAACTCAGAAAATATGGTGTCCAAGCTTCCAATTTTAAAAATTAATAAATTGAAACCAGAGAAACTAAAATTCAGATTCAGGCATAAAATTTAGGTTACCTGACTGCCAAGCTTTTGCATTTCCCCCTACTGCAGTTGACAATAATAAAATTCAAATCACTTGATACATTTAATATTTGCATCTTTCAAAGGTCTTACAACTGAGGTGTAGTGTCTTACCAACTAGGGACTGAAATCCCTGGACTTGGGTGAAGGGCAACCAAAGAGGATGTCTCGAGACCCTTGAGTGATTACATCCCAAACCCCTTCATCAGCTGGTGAATATGTGCCCTCACCATTAGATTAATTATAAAACCTGCCCTTTCTGGGATTTCTTTTCTACATACTGTCAAGAACCCAGAGAGGCTTACAAGTAATGCATGTACAGGAATGGCTGTGTGCTTGGAATCAGCCCCAGCCAGAAGCATGTTTTCCTTTGTTACTGTTGGGGAAACTCAAATCTTTAAGCCCTAGTTGGAACATTTTTTGTCATGTATAATTTTGTACCAAGGTTAACAAAAAAAGAAAAAAAAATGAATTGTTTCATTCAACTGCAGCCCACAAATGCTACACTGTTTATAGTCCCTAACCAATGGTAATTCTTCTTTAGAGCCTTCACTGTGGGCATCTCTCAGAATCAATGCTAGTCTACATGTCTGCTGTCTGTCTGTGCCTGCTGTTGCTCTGTTGGTCTTAGCCATCAGCTATGCTTCTTGTCATCCTACCATGGTCCGTGGATTTCCAAACCACCGACAGGATCCTGTTAATTCCACCACCAGGCTGTTTCCACATCTCTGGTATTTCCCTCCTTGGCCAGTTATGAATAGACTCATTTTTTTGTGTCTAGCTCTTCCTGTGTGGTGTTTCAGACAGAGTCCTCTCATTTTTACCATGTTCATCTTCTTTCAGGAGTACACAGGCACAGGAAGTGTGAATAGTGATCTCACCAACCTCTGTCATACCCATTCATTCCAACACCCCAGCTCTGAAGCGAAGCCTGCCTGACCCTGATGGAAATATTCGTCACTCATGGTGAGTTTTCTCTGAAGAGGCCTATTTTCAATCCCTATAGTCTGGCTTTTTATGGGACCAGCATTGGGCAAAGACTTCTTAGGTCTAAACAGCAGAGGACTCAAAACAAACTACATTCATCAGGAAACTTCAGGTTATTGTATTGAAATGCTTTCCTTACCTAGGGGAGAAGATAAACAGATTTATTTACTAGGAAATTAAATTTCATTATGATATTCAATAAAAAGGAACTCACAAATAAAATAACTTATTTAATCATGTATTTTTTTAACTACACATTTTTGTAGAATTCACAAGACATAATTGTGCTGGAAACCCAATATCGGGTTGTCATTTTTCCACTCAGAGTTATTGCAAAGAGCACTTGATTTTTTTTAAAAAAGGAGGGAAATGAAATTTTTGCTGTCAGAACCATGTTATTTTGTATCTTTCTTTAAGAAAATTATACATAGATAAATGGAGAGCCAATGAGAGGGTCTCGCCCCTTGCGTCTTCCTTGGGAATGCATTAGAATAAAAGGCTAGCAATACTTTTCCTTGGATCAGTTACTATGCTGGAAATTACTGGTGTCTTATCCTTTCACCCAAAGAAAATGATAATTTGATCATTCGGTTTTCTTTCTGCACAATGCTGCCTAATTACTTACCTTTCTTTATTAATAGAATTGGCATCTATATCTTGTAGATGTTATCTTTTTTAGAACAGAGTTAATAATAGTTCAAGAACAAAAATAAAATTTTAAAGAGGAAGCAGTATTTAACTAACTTGCTTTCCTTAGGGAGCTGGCAATGTCCATAAAAATATGAAGGAGGTGTGACTTAAGTGCTTTGCTAGCACTTCAGAAGTGACTATACTTTTCTCCCTTAATTCATTACTTCCCGTCCCTCTACTCTTTCTTGTCTTTCTTGGCATAGTCGAGGAGTCCACCTCCTGACTGAAAACCCATGTGTGATTTTTCAGGCCTGACCACAGGCAATGACAAAGACTATCCCTGGCGGCCTCCCCCCCAGACTTGGAGCAAAGCCAGTGCACTACAGTCTCTGAAGGGCATCACAGTGAGAGATTCAGGCCCCTCTGGCCCTTCACGTTTTCCACAAATAGCACAGCCCTGGAGCCTTTATTCCTGGGTCTCTGTCTGACGCCTCGGGCAGAGGTCTCAGGAGAGGATGGGGAAACCTTGAAGATAACCTTTCTCCACTTTGACTCATACTTATTCAAATCTCTGAAGTTGAGTCTTAGACCTCTGCATGCTAAGGAGTTTTTCAAATTTACATTTATACTTAGAGTAAGAGAACCGCTGCACTAATGAGATTCAGGAGAATCTGTAAAACCCAGAACGATCACAAAATACAAATAAATAATTATAAGTCTCTGTCCGGGTTATGAGACTACCAAAACAGCTATGAGATAAGAAATAAACTCAATTTCCCACAGGCGTAGTGTCTTGTTTCCCAGTTGTCTTTTTTTCAAGTTTGGCCAGTTTTTTGCATGCACTCATTTTTTTTTTTTTAATTTGAGGTTTATTGAATGTTTTTCACCAGTTTTATTGAGAAACAATTGACATATATCACTGTGTAACTTTAAGGCTTACAGTATGATAGTCTGATTTACATATACTGTGAAATGATTACCCCAATAAGTTCAGCTAACATCCATCTTCTCGTATAGATACAATAAAAAGAAAAGAAAGAGGAAAAGGATAAAGGGGAAAACTGTCTCCTTGCGATGAGAATTCATGACTGACTCTCTTAACAGCTTTCCTGTGTACCATAAGTCAGATCACACAGGATGTGTGCTTCTCTCTCACTTATCATTTTGACTGGAACTGTTAAAAGTCTGGAAGAAGCTCTGTCGTGACATCTGGAAGTTGCTTTCAAAGGTTTCCAGCTGTGTTTGCAAATTGGAACTTCAGTTTGGTCAGATAATGTAAGATAACTTCTATGCTCCTAAGCAGTTTTGTGGTTTGCAAAATTATTTTAGCCACAGAATCAGCTTTTCTGCCAGCAACTTAACCAAATTTAGTGCAGTCACGTATGAGAAGGTCTTTTATCAAATAGTCAACAACAACAACAATTTCATACTTTGCTGAGAGCTAAAAAGCAGGCCTGTAAAAAAATTGAAAAGCAGTGATTTCCTACCTGGTGAAATATATTTGATGCCATTTCTGCTAGGGTCATAGACTGTTAAACATTTTCAGAGGCTGATAGAGTAGTTTTCTTTTGATGACCCGAGTTTATAATAACAGGCCCTACATTTTCTAAGGGCTGTTCTTTAGCATCATTATGGGTTATTCACTAATGTGTTTTAGTATTTCTAAAATGTTCCAGATGATTGTTTCTGAATTTAATTTATAATACAGTGAAACTCCAGCGGGAGGGAAAACAAGTAGAAAAAAATTCAAACAGTATTAATAAGAAGACAATGAGGAGATATTAAGCATAAAGCTATGGAATTTTACTTTGTTTTGTTTCATATCACAGTTGGGAAGCATGATACTTCTTCATAATTTTAGGTTTTACTGAAGTTCTTCATTGCCTATAGCATTAATGCTGTAATTTTAAGTCTTGTTTATTCAAGCCTTAGCCCTGTGGAGTTCAGCTAATGTGCATGGTTATGTTAATTTGTTAATGCTTTTTCACCTTTTGTGACTCTTCTTTTTGGCCTGTTCAAGGAGAATACCAGATGTTCCATTATTTCACAAAGAAACATCTTAAAGAATAATATAATTACTACTCAAGCAACTATAATTTATTAAATTCATAAAACAGTGGTAGGCATTATTAAGAATGCAGTAAAAATATATACCAGATAGGAAGTTTTCAACTGAATATTTAGGTAACAGAATATTTAAGTAAGTGTTAAAAACTGGGCAGACATACATTTTCCTATGTTAAAAGAAGTCTCGATGCAGGGCAGTAGGAGGGTTGATAGTAGCTAATAAAAATCCTCAGAGACCAAGTTTCATTCTTTCCTCCAGTTTACCATCTTCACTCGCATTTGCAAGATGGGTACCACAGTTCTGGGTACCACACCCTCACACAACATCATCTTAAGACAGAAAAGAAAAGGGGGTCATATTATCTTTGCTCATTTCTTTTTTGTTGAGAGAGAAAGAAAAGCTTTTGAGACATCCCTTCCTTTTACAGATTTTCTTACCAGTTCCAACTGGCCAACACTGTATCACGTGCACATGCCCTAGCTGCAAGGGAAGCTGGGAAAGAATGGACCAGGGATTTTCAGCCTCTAGAGAGAGACAGGCTCTGACACATCGGATGAATTGTGCAGTTAGCTGGGGAGGGGGAAGAGTGGATACTAAGGTATTAATTAAGCAGTAATATCTATCTTAAAGGATTAACTTTTTAAAAACCCTCAATAATAACAGTGTTTTTTGCTGATGTATTATTAATGAAGTATTTTCAAGCAAATCATCTCAATCCTTAAAATAAACATGTCTAATGTAAACATTCTGTTTACTTCCACTTTTATGCATGAGAAATCTCAGTATCACAATAGATAATGATGAACCACAGAACACGATTTAAGCCATACGAATCTATAGTAGTACTAGTATATAACAGTTCAGGGTCAAAGGATATTAATTTAGACATCTATGTTCAGTGTGTTTGTTGATGTAAATATATATAGCATTGGAGCAACTGACCACTAAGAAAGATGATTCTGGCAAAAAGATACAGGATGAACTCAGAAGGAAAGGACTGAAGCAGACGGGCTTGCTTACTAACACGAGGCTGAGTCAGAAGCCAACTTCTCTTGATCCCTGCCTTAAGAGAAGTGGTAAGGAAATATGTGAGTCTACAGTAACTAAAACTGAAGGAGTATTTCAGAAGGAAAAAGAAAGACATTATATGACGATTAGATAGAAGAGATTGAAGGATTGTTAAAAAAAAACCAAAACAGTTATCTCCTATTCTGTAATAGAACAATAAGGACATCACAGAAAAGGGGCTGTTGAAACAACCTAAAAGGAAAGTCAAATAATGTCAAGATTGAGATAAGCGAATTGAAGGAGATGAGCAAAATTTCAGTTATAAACATTCAATGAAAATCCTCTAGAAGTGAAATCAAGAGTAAAGTTCCTTAGGACTTACCTATAAAGACAGCAGTTTTGGAGGGATGCAAGGTAGAGCAGCGTAAGTGTGCATTAACATGGCAGAGGACACACTCTTGTTCAAAAAACCCTTGGGTTATGGTACTGTGCCTTCCTAGGTGCTCATTTTAAAATGTCCAAATCTGTTGCTGATCAGTTTAACTTCTTCAAATGTAGGGGTCTAAAAGCAAAAAGGGGTAAATATGAAGGTACATGAAGTTTTTTAAAAAAGAGTACTGTTTGAGCACCTAGTACTCTGCCTGCCTGCGCTTGGCTCCTACCGCAGTGACCTTCCTCCTGTTTCCTGAGACTCCAAGCTTGTTACACCTGCTTTTGCACTTGCTGTTCTCCTGCCTGAATTCTCTGCTTGAATACCAGCTCTACTGCTTTCTAGCTGCGTGAATTTCGTGACTTTATTTAACATTTCTGTGCCTCGTTTTCCAAACTTAAAGTAAGGATAATATATACATATAGTATATAGATAATATATAATATTAATATTATATAGGTAATATATAATATTATATAGATACTATATAATTAATATTATATAGATAATATATAATGTATACGATAGTATTTTGTGTATATATATATATAAACACATTCTACCTTAGAGGGTTATTAGCATGACATGAATAAATACTCAACAATTCTGAGACCCATCTGCACATACATGAGCTCAAAGAATTCTCTGGCATTAGCCTAAGGATATCTACTTTCGAGTTGTGCAGCTGTTCAGACCTGGATCAAGATAAGTAAGAAAAGTTTAGAAACATGCAACTCTGTGAGAGCCGCAAATTGGTCTTTTTTTGGTCAATATTTTATGATCTGTTTGATGTCAAACCCTGCCTGCTTCCGCCCACCTCCACACAACCCCAAACAGTTCTTCCCAATTCTTGTCTCCTCCAAGAGTCGCCAGGCTAGAACTGATCCCTCCCAAGACAGACACCAAAGTCCAGAGCCCACGGCAACGCTCTGCCTCCCCGGCCAGTGGTCTTGCTTGTTAGCGGTGACTCACGTCTGTCTCTCTGCTCCACCTGCCCTGCTCCTTCGGTGTCTGCACACCGCCTCGTTCCTGTTTGCCCAGGTCTTACAAAACCATCCTGCATTTTGGTGTCAAGGACAGCCTGGGCACTAACTGGCTTGCACAGCTGGTGCTAACTTTGAATATCATCCCTTTTGTGTGACCTGATTCTGACATCAGTACTTGGATGAACCCCTTCCTTTGGATTACTTCAGGGATATCAGACATCAATCTCTGCTTTGATGACAGGTTTCTAGTCTGATCTGTCTAAATCACAACCCTATGTATTTCTTATCACAAAGCGTTTACTTCTTGGGAGTTGTTGTGGTTTTTGATTTTTTATTCTTGTCCTCATTATGAATCTGTGTATGTTTAACAACTGACTCTCTCCTCTTTCTTGAAGTCTGGGTGAAACCTAGTATACAAAAGATAAATGTACTGCTCTATTTGAATCTGGAGGAGAAGACTGGGAGTTTTGTGCTCCTGTATCCCTCTTCTCCACAGTGAATTCTTCTGATTTTCCTAATTTTTAAGGGAAAAGTGGGCAAAATCTGGTGTCTCACAAGTATTTTAAATATGGTAATTTTTTCATGTAATGTGCATATCACAGCAAAATTATTCATTTTTTTCAAAGTGATTTCAAGTACTGTGTCTCATATAATTTCTACAAATGCCCTACTCATTTATTCATTCATTATTTCAGCGAATATTTGCTGAAGCCCCGCTACATGTCAGACATTTTTCTAGAAGCAGGATGTATAGAATTAAGGCCTTTATGAGTCAGACATGGAGGTCTGTATTGCCTCCTTTGACAGACAATGTACTTGGGGCTCACAGGAGTTGCATAACTCATCCAACTTCACATAGCTAGTGCGGGGCAGAGCCAGAAATATAAATGTTCCTCATGAAGCCTTGTTCTGTTCTCTCTGTGCAATACTTATAATACAGGGTCCTTCGAATTCACAAGTAATTTACATTTGCATTATTGTTAACTCTTTTTTCAAGTGTACTGACATTTCAGATACCCTTATATGGCTGTAAACAGTAATTCTGTAATTTAGGATAAATCGAATAGACGGCTTAGGTATAGCACGATCCTAAGTAGTCATATTTACTTATAAGTATCACAAAGGTTGTAATAATACTTAAATAACCAAGGACAATAAAAATCAAATTTGAAAATGTATGTATCATTTTTCTTCTCATGCTTATATATTAAATGAAACAGTTAATCGTTGTGTTAAGTTGTACTTTATTTGGCACTACTGATTAAAACTGTATGTTGATTAATGAGTAAGCTTGAATTCAACCTACTTTTCTTACAATGATACAGTAAATGAAAATAAACTAAAACTTTCACGTAGGCAGTGGTTCTTCCATGAGAACAATTTTACTTCCCAAAGAATATTTGGCAAGGTGCGGAGACATTCTGGCTGTGCTACTGGCATCTAGTGAGTGAAGGTCAGGAATGCTACTAAACAGAACAGTTCACAATAAGGAATTATTCTGCCTAAAATGGCAGTAGTGCACAGATTGAGAGATTCTTATCGAGTAGCATGTCTGATAAGTTGTGTGAAAAGCTTAAATTAAAAAACAATTAGATTTTGTAAATGAAGTGTTAGAATAACATCTTGCAAAATAACTCATTATTCTTTGTTACAGATAGTCATCACTTAGTCTTTAGCTAGAATGGTTTACACATAATAGTCATACCTTTGTTTTTGTTCATTACAGCATTATTAGCAGTGGCTAAAGTGAAATAGAATAAATTCCCATCAATAATAAAACAGTTGATCAAATTATGATAGAACCACATCATGGAATATCATTCAGCCCTTTAAAAATGAATTAGATCTATACTAATTAAAAAGAGTGAGATTTCTATAATTCTAGCACCTCTTTCTCACTTCCTTTCCCTCTTTTTTTCAAACTTTTGATTGTAAACTAATTTTAGAATTACAGAAAAATTTAAAAATAATGCAGAGAACTTTGAAATATCCCTCATCCAGCTTTCCCTAACGCTAATATCTTACTTTACCACAGCACAGTGATCGAAACCAAGAAATGAACATTGGTACAATAGTAATAACGAAACCAGGGGTCAGCAAACTTTCTCCATAATGAGCAAGATAATAAATATTAATAGCTTTCCAGGCTATACAATTTCTATTGCAACTACTCAAACCAGTCATTGAGGCCTGAAAGCAGCCACAGACAATATGCAAATGAATGAAAGTGACTGTATTCCAATAAAACTTTATTTATAAAACAGACAGCAAGGCCGCTGACCCCTGAACTAAAGACCTTATTTAATTTCAACAGTTTTTCCTCTAATATCCTTTTTCTATTCTAGTATACTATTCAGAATCCTACATTGCATTTATTTGTTATTTCTCTTTAATCTCCCACTGTCAGTAAAAGTTTCTTAATCTTTCCTTCCCTTGAAACTTTTAAAGAGTATTGATCAGTTGTTTTTATCAAATGCCCCTCGATTTGCATTTATTTGATGTTTTCTTGTCCCTATAGTGTTTGCCAAGTGGTGATTTTCTATTTCCTTCATTCTTTCTACATTTATTAATTGAAATTCTCCCATAAAGAAGAGTTGTTTCCGCTCATTCACTTACTTATTTGATTATTTATATCAGAATTGACTTATGGCTATTTTATTCTATGGTTTATAATCCAATAATATCATAATTTATTTTGTTGCTCAAATCGTTCAGGTTAACTTCTGTGTTCTTTCAACAAGCCCCATTTTTTCAAAACGTTGTGACATCACAAGGTGTTTCAAACTTGTCTTGTATTTTCCCTATCCTGGCCTTAGAATTAACGTCTTCTCCAAGGAGCTCTGGTTCCTTTTATTGGAGAACAGTGTTTAGAAACCAGGAGCTGGATACTAGCTCTCTGGTTTGCCATGGCTTCTAGGTCTCTTAACAGGCACTGCTAGGAAAAATACTAACCCACACACATACACCCGTCCACTAATTCCAGTCTACCACTGCAGTGCTTATTTTGGCCTCTCCCTTTCAGTATTGCCTCTTCCTCACCATTGTGGAACACTGACTCGTATTATCTATACTATACTTTATGTATTTGTTCAATTCTGGCCCACACATAAAATAGTTTAAAAATTGCTAACACATACCCTTATGAGAAATATTTACTAAAGAGAACATAGTATTTATTTACAATTATTTTTGTCTTTAGCTTTACAGTATCCAGACAGGGTATTATTTTCTCAAATTATTTGGCTTAATTCTTTTTTCCCCGGTACTCTCAGCATGGTTATGCTATTCATATTTAATACAATTCGTTTCATTTGTTAGTGCTTGTATTCCATTTAGGTGGTGTCTGCATCCTAGCTGGATTTATTATTTATTTTTTGGATCTGTGAGGAGTACACATAGTAATAGTGGAATATTACTATAGTTTTAAGAATCAGAGCTATTTAAAAAGATATACTCAAAAAGTACCACTCCATAAATGAACTATACTCCAATATAAAATAAAAATTAAATTTTTAAAAAAGTGCCACTCCATCCTCATTCCTGCCACCCATTCCCTTCCTACCTTCTTTCTATTCTTTACCCACCCACCCTTGTAGGTAACCAATTTCGTTAGTTTCATGTATATTCCTCCTGTATTTCTTTTGTACAAATGTGCATTTTATATGTATTTTCATATGTACACTTCTTTCTTACATTAAAAATAGCATATCAAAGATAGAATTCTGTACTTTTAATGGCCATACTTTTTTAAAAAATTGACTCAAAATTAGTTGGTACACTCTATGGGGAAACTGTCATGAGAACATGAGGTTATCATTTTATGGACAAAACAAGTTCTATTGGAAAGAGACCTATGCACAGAGACAATTGTGAGCTTAGATAAAAACTCTGTGACAAGCATACCAATAAAAAGATAAGCAAAAGATACAGACAGGACTTCCCTGGTGGTGCAGTGGTTAAGAATCTGCCTGCCAATGCAGGGGACACGGGTTCAAGCCCTGGTCCAGGAAGATCCCACATACTGCGGAGCAACTAAGCCCGTGCGCCACAACTACTAAGCCTGCGCTCTAGAGTCCGCGAGACACAACTACTGAGCCCGTGAGCCACAACTACTGAAGCCCGCATGCCTAGAGCCCGTGCTGTGCAACAAGAGAAGCCACTGCAAAGAGAAGCCCGTGCACCGCAACGAAGACTAGCCCCTGCTCGCCACAACTAGAGAAAGCCCACACACACCAACAAAGGCCCAATGCAACCAAAAATAAATAATAAATTAATAAATTAATTAAAAAAGAAAAAGATACAGACAATTCAAGGAAGAAAAAAAAGTTTAAATATATATTAAAATCTTCTGAAATCAATCTCAGAAATGCATTTTGAAACAACACTGAGATATATTTTTGTCTTTTAATGAATAATGCTGAAAAGGTTGATAATGTCCAATGATAGAAAAATATGTGGAAATTACTATTTACTATTAGTGGAATTTCACCTTGGTACAATAGTTTTGGTTTGCAATTTACCAATGTCTACTAAATTATAAAGAGCACAGATGCATTGATTTGGTAATTTCGCTTTGGTAGATCAGCTTAAAAATATGTTATATATGTGACCAAAAAGGAGAACGTTCATTGCATCTTTATTTTTAATATAAAAATATTTAAAACCTAATAAATGTTCATAAAATAAATGTTGATAAAATAAGGTTTGCATAATGTTTGCCCTATCATATATTATGAAACAGATAAAACTGAGATAAATCTATACATACTAACTTGTAAAAATTTTCCAGGTATGCTTTTAATTTAAAAAAATCACCTGACTATCCAATGATTTAATTTCTAAACAAACAATAATGCAATCTATATGAGTAATGTACATATTTAATTTTTTTTTAATGTCTAGAAGTATACACATCTGTATATACAGATGTGTATACTTTTTTTTTTTTTTGTCCTCTGGATTAAAAAATATGAAAAGAAAGCTAGTTTGGTTTTAAAAGACAGAGGTAAGGCACAAAGCAGGAGTGGATCATTGACAATGAAGTTCCTAAGGAGATAAGGCAAGAGGGAGGCGAATGTTCATGTAACAAAGTAGCCGGAAGAGCTACAGATACAAGATGATCTGGGACAGGACTCCAGGAAAAAGAACCCTTTTGGGACCCAGGAATGTTTTGTGGGAAAGAAGATGGTATGGAATAAAGTAAGAAGAAATGTGGCATTGAAAAAAAAAAAAAAGACTTCAGTTCTATCACTTTGAAGGGAAATGGTGGACCCACAGCTTGGAAAAACTATTTTCATCCTCTGAAAATAAGGTATAGGCTCAAGGTTGACCTGTACCTTCCTCCACTTCTTATTTCCTTCTTTATATTCCTCCCTTCTTTTTGACTGAGGGTTTTTATCCTCACAAGCTATAGTGCTATATTCAGCTGTCTCCTTCAAGTATGCAAGATTCTCATTGTTAATGGAAAATTATCTTCTTACTAGGAGACCAATGTGGTGACAAGGAAGTCACCTCTGAGTGCTTTTGGTACCTATGTGTCCTCATGCATTATGTGGTTTCCACTGAGGGTTGTGATAAGCTGGGCAGAGAGATCAGCCTTCATTTCTCAGGCAACTTGGCCTTATAAATATGAATTTCGATCAGTCACATTTTAGGGTTGGAGTCCCAATGAAACAGATACCCATGTAATTTAGCACATTGTCAGATTCCAGGGCAGATCAAAAATAGACATAAATTATATGTATTCCATTATTGTCACTCTATTTCTCAACTTTTGTTTGGTATTTCTGAAAAAAATCATATATAGAGAGAGGAACTCTGCATACATACACTGTAAACAGGTTCTTATGAAAATAATGCAAAATAGAAAGGGATAGAGCCACCAGCAAATAGAATTGAGATATGGAAATTTTACAGCTAGATATCACTATTTATTAAATGATTAAAGATTTTATTTAAGCTAACTAAAGTTGGAGTGAAGAATTTTCCTCTTAAAACATAACAAGTGAACTTATCCCGACTTATAAGCAACTTTCTCCAATGAACAGGACAAATACTAAGCTTAGCCTGAAAAACCCTTTAAAACAGATGACTTCTACTTTTTGATTCTCAGTTCTTCTCAGAAAAGCACTCTAAAATGAGCTTTTCATAAAGATGAATCATAAATAGAAGCAATGACAAGAGGTGTCTTTCTTTCAGTGCTCATTGCCATTGTCTGACCTTCAAGCATATGGAGAGAATCTGGATTTGCGGTCTGTACCTTTTGACATAAACTATGCTGAACACACGGCCTTTCCAAAAATACTTCAGGGAACAGTTCTCCGAGTATCATTCATCATCTCTTGCCATAGTGACACCTCATTGCAAAGGAGAGCGACAAGTGTTGCTCTGAGGTGGAGAGTAGATGGAGAATAGGAAAAAAGTTAGCATGGTAGCTAATCAAGGGCATTTGAAGATATTGGTACTTCACTTATAATTCATGCACCAGCCATTACATGAGCTAGAGCTTTGTGAACACAAGCAGAGGGGCACAGAGGCTTCTTTTCTTGGGACTCTGTCATTTATGTATGTGATAACGCTTCTGGTTACAGAGGAAGTCTGATCAGACGTACTTAAGAAAATTAGGTTTAAAGTCCTAATGGGGATTCCCATATGTATAAAATACACATCTTGGAAACAGATTAAGTAAATATTATGCCTAATGTACTAATATCCTTTAGGTCTTCAGTTGACAAGGTAAGAAAATAAAGTATTATTTCTTTTCAGTTTAAACTAAATATATAACTTTATTTTGAATGTATTCAGATAAACTGGTGGATTTGTTTTTTCTACAAAAAGTAAAACTATTTTTGAGTAATTGTGTGATGCATTCTTCAGTATATTTCCTTCTTAAATAGTTGTTGTATACCTTCAAGTTAGGGATCAAGACATTAAACAGGATCAAAGAGGCTGCCAGTGAATCAATAGCTACTAAATAAGTGGAAACTTGAACCTAGGTCTGTTTGGTGCCTAAATCTTTGACCTTGGACACTGTAACACATGCGGTAGAGAGGCTGAATTGTGAAACCCTGTTTTGGGTTTATCCTAAAGGAAACTCAGAGAAATAAAGGACCAAACACAAGAGTGAGATGATATTAGTTCTCAATTAGAAAGAGAATCTCAAAATCAGAGAGAATTATTGGGTCCTATATTTGAATCCAGAACATTTTTTCCTGTGATGGGCTTGCAACAAAACCATGATATCAGCAGAGATTACAACTGTTGCCTAAGCTCACTTTCTTCTATACCCTTTCCTCCATTTGGTTATACCCACGGATCCCTTTGTACATACTCAATTATATTTACAAATCAAGATAAAATACAAACAACTCTGGGATCACCTAGATGCCAATTTAAACATTTCTTACTAAGGTATCAACATCATATTAGATCCTCAAATGTAAATACATGTTGATGGAGAGTTGATTATAATGTTTGAGATGTTCCCCGGTTCAAGAGGTTGCTAGAACAACTGAGTAGGCAGCAAGGTGTGCATTTAGACAAAAATGTTAATATCATACTAGTTGATTATTTCCATAAAAACTTATTCTCAAACAGAATAACATCCTACCTCTCAAGGTCAGGTTTGTAGTTGAATCATCAACATAAATTATGGTCCAAGATGATCTAAGAAAAACACATGTTTGGAAGACTAGTTAGGGGGAAAAAAATGATGTCTACAAACTTCTATCCACTGCGGGGAGGGTACATACAGAGTAGCAAAAAATTCCATTTTAAGTGACAATGCAGTACCTACCTAAATTAATGAGAATACTCATTATTGTCCCTATTTTCTCCGAAATCCAAGTTTCGATATACTAGAGGTCAACCAAGGATATTTCAAATCTTTTAAAAAATTAATTTTTTCTCTTTTATTTATATACTTATATTATTTCTTATTTACTCAATTGTCTTTTCCTCTTGACCAGTCAATTAATCGTTCAATCAAAAAAGAATGACTAAATCATAAAGAACTAGGAAAGTCTGAGAAACTGTCACGTTCCAGGGGAGCCTAAGGAGGCTTGACAACAGATGTAATGTATGAAATCCTGAAACAGAAAATGGACCTTAGGTAAAAGCTAAGAAAATGCAAATCAAGTATAGAACTTATTTAATATTAATGTATCATTATTGGTTCATTAGTTGTGACAAGTAAACCATAGTTATGTTGAGTTGTTAACAACAGGATAAACAGTGCAGGGTATACAGAACTCTATACTCTCTTCACAACTTTTCTATAAATCTAAAACTATTTTTAAATGAAAATTTTATTATAAAAAATAAAGAATGACTATTCCAAGTAGGGAGATGGAGTGGGAGAAAGAATTGTCTATTTAGGTAAAGCAGAACTAAAATATGTAGCAATTAAATTATTTCACCTGAGAAAACAAAAAAGGAAGTTGCAATAAATTTTTGTCCTGCCTTTAAGTTTCCCTCTCGACACTTTCAAATTACCCTGCTCTTCCAATTAAGCTGCTGACTCATGTTTAACTTTTTTGTCTTAACCACAGAGATGATTTGGTGGTGATCCAATCATTCCCTTACTCAGATTGCCTCCTAAGGGATGGTTTGCACATTCAGTGTTCTTCATATGGACATGGAGCAGGGTGAGGTCATGTGGGTAAACATTGGAAATAAAGTAAAGGCTATACAGAAGTCATTTTCAAGTGCTTCGAGTAATCAAGACAGCGCTAAAAGGCTGAGTTAACAAGCAAGCCATTCTATCTTCTGGCCCTCACAATACACTGGTGGAAAACACCCAATTTCAACCCGAAAAGGTTAAAAGAAAGAGTGGGTAGGACTGTTGTTTCCTTTGATTCTGCAGCCTTTCACCAATGAATAATTTACTCTGAAAAATGGCATACTTTTATATAGAACCCATTTAATCGTTTTTTAACACGGAAAAGCAGAGAGTTTGGGCAAGCATTATTTCAGGTTGCAGCACCTGGAATAGTTCCCAAACATAATTTGGCATAAATCAATCTTCTGAATGAAGGAAGAAGGGAAAGAACAAAGCGAGATTCTCTTCATCTTCTATTCAAGACCATTCTTCTTTTTTTTTTTTTAATATTTTATTTATTTATTAATTTTTGGCTGGGTTGGGTCTTCGTTGCTGCGCGCAGGCTTTCTCTTGTTGCGGCAAGCGGGGGCTACTCTTCGATGCAGTGTACAGGCTTCTTATTGTGGTGGCTTCTCTTGTTGTGGAGCACGGGCTCCAGGCGCACAGGCTTCAGTAGTTGCAGCACGTGGGCTCAGTAGTTGTGGCTTGTGGGCTCTAGAGTGCAGGCTCAGTAGTTGTGGCGCACGGGCTTAGTTGCTCCGCGGCATGTGGGATCACTCCCAGACTAGGGCTCGAACCCGTGTCCCCTGCATTGGCAGGCGGATTCTTAACCACTGTGCCACCAGGGAAGTCCTCAAGATTATTCTTTACTGTTTTCTTCTTAAAAGGAAGAAATGAGTCAATATTAATCTATCTCACTTAATTTGGAATGACTTCATATTACTTGCAAGTGTTACTCAGAACATGATGCAATGTAGGCAAGGTTATTTCTGATGCCTTCTGACCTTCCCCAGTCAGACAGTGTAAGCATAGTAATGTCTGTCTTCCAAAGACCCCAAATTCTGTTGTTTTCTTTGCCTTTTACTCAAGCATTACTCCATCTCCCCAAGCTCACCTGTCAGCAACACCTAACATTTTTCTCTCACTTTCTTGCTATGGCACCTTCAGTTTCAGGATAACTCATGTAAACCAGATTGTGGTTCATGATGTATGCTTCCCTCATCATGCCTTTTAGTTCTATGAGAGAATGTTAGACACCACCTCAAGTCTCATACAGTGGATTGAAAATTTCATGAAGCAAAAGTCTTTTTTTACAGTTTAACATTTCCAAAAGTGATATTTTACAATAACCTAAACCCCATAATTATCAATCTGGGGCAAGAGACTCCTGGCATTTTGATTTATAGCATCCACTATTAGAGTGTTCCAAATCCAGGTTCATTAATTGCTCTGATATTTTTATAAATAAACTATATATATATGTCATATTGTACACATAGAAAAATTATAAACCTTATCTTTGCTTATCTATATCCTATTCTAGGGGTTTGTAATCATTATTCTGCCTAATAATCAGCTCGGAAGCTTATTAAGAATTTAGATACTTTGGACCCGTCCCTGGTGGTATGATTAGATTAGAGTGGAGGAATCTGAATTTCAATAAGCACAACAGGAAATTGTGATACAGGTGGCCAATGGAATGGGCTTATGGAAATACTTCCCTCCTCTCTATGTCTTAGACCTAAGGTAAAAGAAAATTCAAAATATTTCTTGTAGAATTTTATTTCAGATCTTGATGGAGTAAGAAAAACCATAATTATCCTCCCCTATGAACAACTATAAAAATGGGGGAAAAATCCAAAAAATATACTTGTTCAGAGATTTAACAACAGGCAAAGTAGGACTGTGCACACTGAGATAATCGAAATAAAATGAAGCCTACAATATCCTTCTTTTCACCCTGGAAGCGATTTTTGGATGGTGGACCAAGGGAGGAGGGACCCATCCAGAATCCTGAGTTTCCAGGATCTCAGGAGATGTAAACTGGAGTTTGAGGTGACTGGACATTGTGTCCAGTTTGGGGCAGAGTTCCAAAAACAAAGGAGATATTCAGAAAAAATATCCCCAGAAATCAGTGTTGGGTTCCTTTTAGAATCTGCTGAGTGAGAGGCTGCATATCTGTAGCATTAAATTCTACAAAGCTAGGTGAAGACTAACTGGCGGGTAGAAGCCGAACAATTCCCAGAGCACAGAGAAAGATGATGGTTCCGCTCCAAGCAGCCAGAGTGACACTGACTAGTGATCACCTGAGGCACCAGTGGACATCCCAGGGGATTCCTGCCCTGGTAGTGAGGGCAGAACTATCCCAGAGACACATCCAAGCAAACTGTTTTGATCATTGAAGCAAACATTAAAAACAGGTCTCAAGAGGATCAAATTCATCCACAAGCAACATCTCCCAGTTTCTGTGCTGTTGGCAGTATAGCTTGTAAACCTTATTCCTGGTCCTCCTGGAGATTATGTTATACATAATTTTTCTCTAATACAATTCTTCCTCTTTTAAGTAGCTAGAATGAATTTTATGTATGACTCTAAGAAACCGGTCATATGTACACACAGCTCCTTTCCTATCATTAATTTTATGGTGCAGCTGTATCAGCTGCCTCTGGTACTTTGCATATGCCATGCTTCCTCATACTTTTGTGCATTAGCATATAGCGTTTCCTTGCTGAACACCTGTCAGTCATCCTTTAAGACCCTGCTCAAATGATGTCTCTGTCATATGATGAAAACATGATTAACATCCAAATTAGCATCCATGTATGTGCTCAGAGACAAAAAAGGAACACAAATGAATAAAATCTACATCTTTTTTGCTTTTAAACATGCAGGATAATTTGAATTATGTGTTTGGGGCTAAAAAATGATCATTTCTGATGTTTTATGCTCTGGTACTATAAACAAAGCTATATTGTTTTATATTATAAATTATAAAGGAGGCCAATATAACTAAAAGTTTAGGATGTGTAGGGAAAGAGCAGGCCATGGAGAATTAGTAAAATTAGGTGTGTCATCATGGTTTAGGCGTAATTTACTGAGTTGATCTCAAATTAACCTCACAGTTAAGGTCATGTTCTAGAACAAATGTTATTGACCTTATCCCTCTAGCAGAACATACAGTAGAGTTCTTGAACCATTTTCAGCTTTTAGTTCTATTGTCAGTAGATCATACACACAAAAGTGACTTCAGGAACCTCTAAGCATATTATTAACCAGAATAGGGCTCCCTGAGACTGCATGCAAGGCCTATGGGTCTATATTCTAAGAATCTTAACAAATGTACTTTCAAGAAACCTGGATATCCCTTTCGGGAAATACCTATAGCTATAACAGAGAAAATAAAAGGTATAACTGAGAAAGGTATAGCTCAAAATGGAGTAATAAAAGTTTTTGATTAGAAATATTATGTTTTTCTTTCTTTGGCAATTTTTAGTTTTGAAAACCAAGATCATCGTCCATCATTTTCAGAAATTATATAGAATAAGATATCTTGTAAAAAATATATGTACTAATTTATTAAAGGTCGAAAGTTAATTTATTGCATTGTGAGGATATACCCAGCACACACAGGCTTTTTTCTGAAGATTTAAAATATACTTCTTCAAAAGCAAGTCAAGGTTTAATTTTCCTTAAAGATATATATATGTAAATATATATATGATTATTCTTAGCACTGCTATCATTGTTTTTGTCATCATCATTTTATTATTCAGGTTCTATTAACACAGCAAGCTGTATCTTTTTGACATCAGGCAATGGAGCAATTGTAATCAGACCTTCCCTCTCTCAAGGTCAGGTTGAATTCTACCTGAAAGAAGAGAAGTAAAACGTCCTACAGATTGTCTGTTCTGAGGGAACGTCAGAGGAGGTACACTCTCTTAGACTTTTTCTAATTTCTCTAATTGCACTCCAAAAGCCCTCGACCTTAGAAGTAGAATTTCTCTCCTGGAAAAATAAGAATAAAAGAAAAGATTCTCTCTGGCTTATATACCCAATGATACAAAATTTTTAAAATGTATTAAGTGACATGCCTAAATTGGAGAGCTTTCATTTTATGAAACACGAGAATAAGAATATTCTTATTCTTAGAAAAAGAATATTTCATTTTATAGGACACAAGAATAAGAAAAGAAACCATATGCTATTTTAAAGAAACAAACCTAAAGCAATGCTGTTTTAAACGAAGGGAGAGGAAGAGGGAGTTTAAAAATATTAATTGCAGTGCTATAAAATGAAACAACCAAAAAAGAGAATTCATTATCATCAAGTTGGGATGTGAAAAATGTAAAGGTGTTAGAATGGTACTGTCAAAAGGTGATAAGACTACCATTGACTATCAGAAGGAAAAAAACAAAGTTGAGTTTATTGATAAGGCTAGTAAGGGAAATCTATGCTAATTAGGCATGGTCTCCCTGAGCAGAGCAGGTTTTCAACATATACAGGGCCTTTGGGAAGCTTGAAATTTAAGAATTCATGAACTTCTAGAAACATAAGTAGGTTGACATCACCTTTGGAAGTGTGGTTACTCGGGTGAGACTGTTGTGCATTGGTTGGCACTCAAAGGCATGTTTATTGGTATCAGCTTGTTCCTTGACTGGCTGACTTTCAGGAGTCGGGGCTACTTTTAATTGGATGGCTTAAAAAATATGTTTTTTGAGGCCAGTTATTGTTTTATTAGATACATTTATAACAAATTCTGAATGCTACTCATCATGGCTACACCACAGTCTTTTCCCAAGTTTGTGGGACCATTTTTACTTCTCACTAGCTACAAAACCTATTTTTTCTTTAATCACTTATTTTATTTCATCTTTGGTTTATGTAGTGAGTTGAATGGTGCACCTCAAAACGATATGTGTGGTCCCTGCCAGTGTGACCTTATTTGGAAAGAGGGTCTTTGCAGATGTAAATTACATCAAGGATATTGAGGTGAAATTATCTGGATTCTTTGAATGGACCCTAATTTTGATTGCAGTTCTTACAAATTGTTCTTATAAGAGACAGAAGAGAAGAATTCCAAGGGAGTAGAACAGAAGGCCATTAGAAGACAGAGGCAGAAAGTGGGGTGATGCAATCACAAGGAACTTCTGGTGACACCAGAAGCTGGAAAAGGCAGAGAGGGATTCTCCCCTAGAGCCTCCAGATGACGTGCAGATTTGCTGACACCCACATTTTAGACTTTTGTTCCCCAGAACTGTGAGAGTATAAGCTGTGGCTTTAAACAACCAAGTTTGTGATAATTTGTTATGGTAGCTTTAGGAAAATAAGTTACCCAGAATAAACCTTCAATAAACTTATTTTCCAAGAGAAATGCATGTATGGCATAGTTTATAAGTTCATATATATATAAAATGTCTTTTGTTACTAATACAAATGAAATCAATCATCTAATTTATAAAGGAAAAAGGCAAACGAGTAAAATTTCCGTTGCAAGCACTACAGATTTGCTTTTATTGTTGTCAAATATAAAACCACAATTTAAGATGTTATTGATTATTTGGGCCAAAGTTGTTCCCTTTAAAGGCTCATAGAGGTTATACCATAATCTTATAATATTTAATATGGAAATGGAAGCTGAGGTCAATCTGATGTTTGTTTCTTTAGATATGTTTGGTTTTATCTGTCTAGATCGGTCTAAGATTACTTCTTTGAACTGTAATTTTGAAAACGTCTCAAGAGTAAGTTAAACTCATTATTTTTGGTACCACATAGTGAAAACATTTACCTATGTGCATACATTCTTCCCAGTACAGGAGTAGTTTCAGCTATTATATCATTAATTATTTCACTTGTTCCATTCATTCAGTTCTCCATTTGGGGTAGAATATGTAATCTGTATCTTGAGCTGCTGTTCTCTGTTCTTTATAGCTTTCATCTGCTGTCTAATTCTTTTAATCAAGTTTTCTAATTCCTCTGCCTTCAGGGAAAGTCCCTCTAGTATAGACTCTATATAATTGATTGCCCCACCTCTTTTACAGTAGCAGTTATACTCTCCATTTCCTGTATTGTTTAATTCTTTGGTTAGGCTCTTAGGTGACTCAGGTTCTTTATCTTTCTCTTCCAACTTTCTTTCTTTTAATTTATTTCCCTCTCAATCATATTTTTATGTTGTGTTTTAATTTTATAATGTACATAATTTCTTCAACTTTATAGAAATAACATGAAATAAAGTTAAATCAATTGAAGCTTCAATTTGTTTGTGTTTCCTACTATAGATGTTTTTTAAATGTGTTCTGTTTTACGAATGTTTTAATTTTTTTTATGTTGCAGAATCTTTTTAAGGATCCAATACTCTTTTATTCCCTGTTTTGTTTCTTTTTAATCTTTGAGATTACAATGTTCAGGCTTGATATGTGCTCTTTAGATTTTCTTGGGTTCCCTTAATATCTACTTAAATAAGCTTAGGACTATTCGGCTAAGAATTAATCCTGTCTGTTGATCATTGTAAGTTTACTAGTCCAGTGATTCAACATCCTGAAATATTTACAGGGGACCTGGTGCCATGATGACTAGAGATATATTTGGGTCTATGTATTTTATTATTCAGGGTTTGTAAAAGTGTGAACCTGAGGCCAGTATTTCATATTCACTTTACCTTTTGGCCTGGTCTCCATCCCAGTGTGTGATGGGGCCAGCTCAATGCTGAAGCTATGGGGTTATGATAGAGCTCTGCTACTCCACAAGGGAGAATAAACTCAACATCCAACTCCTACTTCTGCATTTGGGGTACTCATAATTTCTCTTTAGGATCCTAATACAGCTCCTTTC
Organism: Eubalaena glacialis; assembly: GCF_028564815.1. Lineage (NCBI taxonomy): Eukaryota > Metazoa > Chordata > Mammalia > Artiodactyla > Balaenidae > Eubalaena > Eubalaena glacialis. The sequence goes on along the minus strand of NC_083722.1, from coordinate 28,247,650 downwards.
AAATGCTATTGATTTATAGTGGCAAAGCTGTTATGTGTTTCCTATCAATTTGGGTGTGTCTCCCCAACAGATTATGAGTTTCTAGAGAGCATGAATCAAGTGCTCTTCTTCCCTTGAATACTTACCTGCTAGCATATTGCCTGACACAGAGAAAAAAAAACTTGGTAAGCCTCTATTAAATGTTGAATGCTGAAAGAGGTACATTTTTATGACAGAATCCAGAATATAATTTAATGAAACATTTCTTAGTAGCATTAAAACTAAGACCAAGTAATACAGGCAGGCTAGTTGATGATGATGATTTTTTTCCTTTTTCTTTTTTTTGTTTTATTCCTTCTTTTTTTGTTTTGTTTAGTTGTTTTTAGTTTTGTTTCTCCTAGGTGGTCTAGTCTACTGCGCTATTGCTGACATCAATAGAACGGAAACTAACTGAATATGTTAAATTGTGTCAAGTGAAGTTTTTTAAAAGGTAGCTTATGGATTCCTAACCTTTAATACGCATAACTAGCCAGAGTTTGATATAAATTCTTTATTTATTGATCCATAATACTCATTGTTTTCTGAGTCCACCAGAGATGAATCACTGAATACGTAGATGTTAACACTCAATAAAAACGTGTTACTGCCTTTAAAATATTATTGTATTGCCGTATAACTTGAGAGCCAAAATTGGAACAAAACATTTCAGTTAATCCCATGTCAATTCAGGATAATTTGCTATAATACATCTGGCATACAAAAGGGAATGAAGAGAAGATATTCATGACATACCTGCACAGAGAGGAGAGGTTATGAATAAACTGATTGACTAATGACTGCCTGTAGTTTTCTCAAAAGCAACTTAGATGATATTAGACATTTATATTATTCTTAACTTTATACGCTAAATAGCAACATTTTCAGAGTATAGATGGAGAGATTCACCATTTAAATACTACCAAATGCATAAAATTTTTAATTGTAATTTTACTACTACAAAATAGAAAACTATTTTAATGCCAATGTAAAAGGGAGCATTTTCAAACTATCCCCCTTATAGTCCTCTTTAATGATAGCTTGTTTCTGTGAGTTTTATTAGACTGTATGAAATTGCTATGTTGTAAATAAAATAGTCAAATATTGGTAATTCTATATGATTTAAAATAAATATATATTTATAGCCTAAACCTTTATAACTAGGTAAATGTAACTGCTCTCCATAATAATTGAGTAACCATCCTAGTTGTATTTTGTTCATGTCCTTTTGAAGTACAACCTGACCAACTTGATTAATATTAGAAGGATTAAAGATACCCTGGCCTTGATTTAGAGATTTAGAAAACACTCTACACTACTTACAAACTACTTTTTTTTTTTTTTTTTTTTTTATTTATTTATTTATTTATGGCTGTGTTGGGTCTTCGTTTTTATGTGCGAGGGCTTTCTCTAGTTGTGGCAAGTGGGGGCCACTCTTCATCGCGGTGCGCGGGCCTCTCATTATCGCGGCCTCTCTTGTTGCGGAGCACAGGCTCCAGAAGCGCAGGCTCAGTAATTGTGGCTCACGGGCCTAGTTGCTCCGCGGCATGTGGGATCTTCCCAGACCAGGGCTCGAACCCGTGTCCCCTGCATTGGCAGGCAGATTCTCAACCACTGCGCCACCAGGGAAGCCCTACAAACTACTTTTAAGAGTAAGTTACTAATGCTTCAGGGACTAATCTTGTATTTATCATTTTTTAAAAAATTTTCTCAATGAAAAGGTAACATTTGTGTTTTTTCTCTAAGATCTGGAAATGCATCTGATTTTACCCTATTTTTCTATATATCACAGCAAAGCATCATGTCCTTTAACTACACAGTGCTGTGAAATGAAGATACAGCTCTAATCTGGGGCTGTTTCTTAGAAACCTATCACCATTACCACCACACATACCCAAGTTTGTCTTCGCTGAGTTGGGAGATGGCGGTGGTACCCCTGGAATGTGTTTTAAGCACGTGATAACTGGTAGAAGATAGACTTTAATTACATCTGAGTCATAGAAATAGTCACAGAAAATGTTAGGAACCTACAAGTATAAGTCACCGAATAGAAGTTCATACTTGACATTAGACCAGTTGAATGGACTGTGAAGGTCTAGGGATGCATGACATCTAATGAAAAGAATGAGAACAGAGAAAGAGCAGAAAGGAGAGGCTTTCCCGAAAATTAATAAGCTTTTGTAACAAAGTTGAGCAAGGCAGCTGGTAAAGAACACACATTTTTGCAGGAGTAGAGAGCAGCTCTTTATTAGTGGAGGGTCATGTATAATGTACAATGGAGGAATGCTAAATTTCCAGTCGATGTTCTGATGTGGGGGGAGAATTCAACACAGATGTTGATATTGTGAGATATACTTCTTCACTTTTAGATAATTAGAGGCACAGATAACCTAGATGATTACCCAAATATCACACAGTTAACCAAAATCTGTTAGATGGAAATGAACCTCTGGAATATTCCAGTCTGGAACTCTTTCTAAAAAGAAAAAAATCACTTTTCCCCTAAAGCATTTTGGCAGAAGTTCGGATGTTGATAGAGTTTAAGACTCCATATATGACCTGTGGCACCAGACTGCCTCCTGGGATGAGGTGTTTTGATTTTTGATCAAAGCCTACAGAAAGCTGAATTTCATGGCCTATTTGTAACATGCCTGGAAATACTTGAGAGTCACTACAGTTCACTGTGCCTGTAGTTTTGAGACCCCATCTATTACTGCCACAACTTCTATTCAAGTCTACTCTTCTCTGATCTCATCTGTAGACAGTAAAGTCCTGGACTACAGTGTGATCAAAGCAGTATCTGAAGAGAGCAGGTGATGCCTCACCCGAGTGACTATGACAGTCAGATGACAGACCATCTCAGGTATGCTTTTCACATTCACTAATCCTAGGTGATGTAGGTTCACATAAATTTGATGACAACTCGGGGAACCATAATTATGTTTTAAAAACTAGAATCTAAAGAAGAATTTGCATACAGACAATTGAATTGATACACAGTTGTCTAACTTCAATGAAGTGGAATGCCTTCAGATGATTTTCTGCTTGTCTCTAAAAGTCTGGCTTCTCTGAATAAAACCAGAATGTACAGAGGTATGAATTGGGTTAATGTGTCATGCTTGATAAATAAAGATGAAAACACTTGGACAGGGAATGAGAAACCCCCTGTTCCAGACTCAGTTTGGTATGCAGAACTGAAGATGAACCCTAAGATTTTTACCCATGATGTACACACCTTGTATAATCCTCTCCCCTTGAGAGGGGTGGGCCTCGCCTAATCAGGTAAACCTTTTTAAAAGAGGGTGTACAGGTCAGAGGTGGCAGAAGTCAACAAACTGCCATGTTGTGGAGAGAGCCACATATTCGGGAATGTCAGGTGATCTCTAGGAGCTGATAAAGGCCCCTGGTTGACAGTCAGCAAGAAAATACTGACCAAGCCCTATAGATATAAGAGATTCAATTCTACCAATAATCAGTGGGTTTGGAAGAAGTCCCAAGCCTCAGATGAGATTGCATCCTGTCCAACCCCTTGATTTAAGCCTGAGCAGAAAACTCCGTCATGTTGGGCCCAGACTTCTGATCTATAGAAACTGTCAGATAATAAATGAGAGTGTTGTAATCACTAAGTATTTGGTAATTTGTTACACAGCCATAGAGAACTAATACACCTGGTATCACTATTAAATAATTGGGTGACCTTGAGCAAGGTCTTCTCCTCTCTCTGTGTCTCAATTTTCTCACTTATATCTTAAGATAATGTTTAAGACTGTATCTGCTCTAGATTTTTAAAATTCTATAAAATGATGCTACTTCTTCATTATAAGACAGCAGCCCTGGAAGAGAGTAAAAAACTCTGGAATATACCAGGAGTAAATTCACTACCTTGTTCTTATTGGCATTACATTATATCCGAATGAGCTAACCAAGGTGAAATAAACACTGGCTCTAGTCCCTCAATTGAATATTTAGTTGCACCACGAGAGGCTAATAACAAGACAGGAATGAACACATGCTTCAGTATATTCGACTCCTGTGAGCAGCCTATTTGCTTCATAATAATTAGTTATCAAGGGAATTTTGCATTGAAATTCCAGGAGACCTTTCCATCAAAAAGAGGCAAGGAAAGTGTTTACATTTTGATCCATTAAAATTTCATTTTATCATCAGGTGTGCTTTGAGATGTATTTCTTTATAGGACACACATTCATTTTTATTCTTCACTTGGTCATTGGGTTGATAATTTTTTTAAAAAGTAGACATGTGCATTCACACTTAGTGTATTTTCAGTATAAAATGTAATGAATGTTATGCACAAATTAGGATTTTCGGTCAACTTTTTGATGTAAAAACTCCACTAAGTGTGTAAGTTGGGTTATTTTCTATACAATAAAATATCAACCACGCAGGAAAATTTGTATCTCATAATAGGTCCAAATTCATTCCTATGATATCAGAAAATCGAATTGGGCCACTGAATCAGAACAGCTAAAGTGGTGGAGGAAGCCTTTCTGGGATCAAGAAAGATTAGCAATAGAGTGAATATGAAATTTGGTAACTGCTATTTTCCTTTGAAATACGTTGTAACCCAGACCTGTTGTGACACATCAAACAAAAATGTTTTTCACTCTTCCAGTGTGGAATTAATTACATGTTACTTGTAAGAACATACCACTGGGCTTATAGCAGTTACTTCATAATTTAATAAAGTTTTCTCCAAAAATAATGACACGCAAACAGGTATAATGCAAATAGCTTGAAGAAGAGATGAGCAATTCATTACCCAATCCACCATGTACAGCTATTTGACTTTGGATAGTGTAATACTTATTTTGCCTTCATTCCCTAGGATGTGGTCTGAGTCCTAGTTGCATTAACAATGCCCCAACAAATAAAATATTTTGATTGATACACAGAAAGCATAATAAATGATAATTAATTGTTATTAGTTAATAAGTGACGATTGACTTACTCATTCCTATGTTCGTTCAGTTAATGTCCATTTAATAAATGCATTTCATGTGATATGTTCTTGGAGGCCACATAATTAAGATACATTTCTTCCCATGTACATGCATATAGTATAAGCGGGGGACAGGGTTATTGGGATGAACTATGGAGAAATGACAGTTCATCTTTATATGCATTAAGTAAATTTATTTTGATACAAAACAACAGAAACCCTCTCTAGCTAGCTTTTATGCATTAAATTAATGGTTAATTCCAAGTTAAGTTCACTTGCAGGAAGTGGAAATTGTGAGACTGGAATTGAGGTGAACACCTGGTACTCAAAATAACTTACAAGTCATCAAAAGAGACATAATAGACGCTGCTATGAGATGAGATATATTAATTAAGAGAAACTGATTATTAAAAGCTTGAAATATGGAGTGTCAAAAAAAATAAGTACTAGAGACAGGACTATCATCAGGGACAGGAAGAGGAAAGGAAGCCATGTACAAAACAGCACAAAGAATCAGAAGGAAGAGAGATTCCAGAATAACTTGGAATTCAAGGAGATTGTTTCAAGGTCAAAAGGAACCAACTTCTTCAAGGAAGTGAAGCAGAAAGAAGACTGGGAAAGGTCAATACTTTGGAAGAAAAAAAGCCTAAAAAATGAGGCCATATTGTTCTCCCAGATCAGTTACAGTCGACTGAAAGCTGATGGAGTCCAGAGTAGAAGTTAAACCTGGAAATGGATGGTTAACAATGGCGTGAGGGGGACAGACAAGTTGCTATGCCTTTCCCTGCAGGTTATGGAAACCGTGAAAATGTTTGACATCAGAGACACCAGAAAGTATGGGATTATGTATAAAAGAGAAAAGAAAGAATAAGAACCATGATATATGTTTTGTGAATGGTATAAAAACAGGATTTTGGGATATATTACATCGGCTGTTGGTAGGATTAAGTGAAATAAGGCAAACAAAAAGCAGCACCGTGCCTAACACAGAGAAGCCGTTCAATAAAGCATAACTTAGGGTACGACTCTTAGTTTATGTTCTTCTTCAGATCCTTTAATGCTTAAATCCTCATGTCTCACATAATTGGTTATCATGTTTTCTCCATTCCATGAGTGGTAACGAGAGCGGACAAAAGAAGTTTACTCATGCTCTTACACAAACACACAGTAATCTTCCATCACTAACATAAATGGACCCACGGGTCTTCATTTAAATATTCTGAAACCTGAAAAATTTGAACTTATCACCCACTGCAGGAAAAAGGAGGGCTCAGCAAATGAGATGGCAACAGCAAAAACCTACTGTGGTGAGTCCATACGAATCTTGGTTTTAACCAGATAATCCATTTCACCCCCAAAATTCAATTCTCTTAATGTTTTCCAGAAACATAAAAAATCTGGGTTATCCCTCCCGCTTGATAAATTGGAAGATTGAGATTGACACATACACACTACTATATATAAAATAGATAACTAATAAGGACCTACTGTATAGCACAGGGAACTTTACTCAATACTCTGTAATGGCCTACATGGGAAAAGAATCTAAAAAAGAGTGGATATATGTATATGTATAACAGATTCACTTTGCTGTATACCTGAAACTAACATAACATTGTAAGTCAACTAGACTCCAATAAAAATTAAAAAAAAAAAAATCTGGGTTACTAAAGTCAAAAAACTGGTAAACAAAACAAAATTAAAAAAAGAAAATAAACTTCTCAGTTTAAAGAATGCTCAGAATTGATGGACCTTTTATTTTTTCAGTCTCCTGAAACCTGACTGCTCGTCTGTGAGGATATTTTCCCCACATTGCACAGAATTCTGAACGTATACTTTTATGTACGTCATCTCCAAGTCATAAAAAAAATCTCTGATTAACGTTGTAGGCAGAGCTAACCTATAATCAAAATCACAACTGGTAATCATTTCAACACTAGTATACATCCAGCTGATTATTTTGACATGGATTTCCTGATGAATGACTACATGTCCAAAGCTGAATTCATCCCTTCTTTAAAAACACGAGCTTTTCGTATTTATTTATAATTCTTCTAGTCAGCCAGTTCTAAATTGGGATCATTTTAATTATTTCTTTTTGCTCCCTACATCCAACCAGTTGCCAAACCTGATTATTCCACATTCACAGTATCTCTCCACTGACTTTACTTTTTCTCATTTCTACTGACATAATCCTAGTTTGAGTCTCTGATGTCTTTTGCTAAAGTTGTTCAATGAACTTCTACATAACATTGGAATTACAACTATAAAAGTGAACTCTTCTTGAATATAGATGGTAGGATGGAAATGTTCTTTATTTACCCTTTTATGAGGATTATTATGTGGGTACTTATAATTGTCAAATTTCGTAGAATTAAACACTTAAAATCAATGCATTTTATTATATGTAAATTACATGTAAATTTTTTAAAGTTCCAACACATCTGTTTGATATCGTTATCTTTAGATTGCATTTTTCGACATGGGAATGAATGCAAACCAGAGTCTTCAGATAAAAAAGGATAAAAATTTTGAAATGGTGCATTACTTTGCTTATGGGTTGCTTCAGCTGGGCTGTGAAATAGTGAAAAAAGATTTAAAACCTAATTTCTATTTGCAGATACAATGTCCTTAACATCTGAGATACTCATTTCTTTTTAATCATAAATGTATCATCAGATGCAAAAGCTACAGTTTTTCATTTCCTCTAGCCCACTATTTTTTTTGTCTTTTGGAGATAACAGTTTTTGTTGGCTGATAGTGTTACTTCATAGAGGATGCAAAGAGTTAAGTAAACATTTACAGGTCTAAATTTTATCTTATCTAGGATTTACTATATTAAAATGTACAAGCTCTGTTGCAAGCAGTTATTGACGACTGAAGATAACGCATTACTTAGTTTACTACTGCAATAGATCTGCTCTTAGTAGAGCAGGAAATTTCCTGGTCTATTATTTAGTTATCTTGTGAATATGATATACACAGAATTTGATATTCAGATATGATTGTTGTTTCCTGTATATGTACACTTATTGGGTCTCTCTAAGAATATTTTCTCTGTGTATTAAGCATGATAAGTATCACTCTGGAGTTAAAATTGCTATTTTATATTTATGCCTTGTGACATAGTCATCTTTTTCTTCAAATTATTTATATTTTTGAGACAAGTATGCTGTTAATTTCACTTGATACATGTCCTAAAGCTGGTACACACTGACATATGGGCCTAAGATATGTGCTCAGAATCAAATAATCAGTTTTCAGTTATGGATTTAGGTATAGGAAATTTATATGCATTTTTCTCCCAGTCAAAACAGTGTCACTGTAGTTACGGGATTACTCTAAAATCAACCTTATTCTCTTTCAAGCCAGATTTCCTGGTCTTAAGCTAAAGTAGATTGGAATGACTCCAATTTGTAAGGTATCTTTGAACAAATATGATCTAGAGGTTTTCCCTAAAATGTGAACCATTTAAGCACAGACCCCAGTTTTGATCTAAAGCAGGCACTCTAGCTTTTTGCACAAAAAAACGGAATTTCTTCCTATGATGCTCACACTAGGCAAGCATCTGAACAAACTATTATGAATAAGACTGTTTCTGTCAAAACCAAAAAGGAAAACTCAAAGTGGAATTTTAGATTTCTTATCTTTTAAAAGTGTGTTTCCTTTAGTATAGGATAGTGACAGTTTAGTGTAACCTGCTGAAAAACCTATCTTTAGAATTTTCTATCTATTTCATAGCAGAGGAGTAAAGTCAAGATGGATGTATTATAAACTCACTTGGTAGTTATTACAGGTTTTTTTATATACAATTTTACAAGCTGCTACAAATAGATTTTTTTACTCTACGGAAAGTCTTTAAGAGTAAAATGTTATTGTATTTTTGTGAAGTATCGGGTTGCCTATTAACATCAAAAACAAATGGGACTTAATTAAACTTAAAAGCTTTTGCACAGCAAAGGAAACCATAAACAAGACAAAAAGACAACCCTCAGAATGGGAGAAAATATTTGCAAATGAAACAACAGACAAAGGATTAATCTCCAAAATATACAAACAGCTCATGGAGCTCAATATCAAAAAACCAAACAATCCAGTTAAAAAATGGGCGGAAGACCTAAATAGACATTTCACCAAGGAAGACATACAGATGGCCAAGAGGCACATGAAAAGATGCTCAACATCACTAATTATTAGAGAAATGCAAATCAAAACTACAATGAGGTATCACCTCATGCCAGTCAGAATGGCCATATTCAAAAAATCTGCCAACAATAAATGCTGGAGAGGGTGTGGAGAAAAGGGAACCCTCTTGCACTGTTGGTGGGAATGTAAATTGATACAGCCACTATGGAGAACAGTATGGAGGTTCCTTAAAAAACTAAAAATAGAACTACCATATGACCCAGCAATCCCACTACTGGGCATATACCCTGAGAAAACCATAATTCAAAAAGAGTCATGTACCACAATGCTCATTGCAGGTCTATTTACAACAGCCAGGACATGGAAGCAACCTGTGTCCATCAACAGATGAATGGATAAAGAAGATGTGGCACATATATACAATGGAATTTTACTCAGCTATAAAAAGAAACGAAATTGAGTTATTTGTAGTGAGGTGGATGGACCTAGAGTCTGCAATACAGAGTGAAGTAAGAAAGAGAAAAACAAATACCATATGCTAACGCATATATATGGAATCTGAAAAAAAAAAAAAAATGGTACTGATGAACCTAGTTGCAGGGCAGGAATAAAGAGGTAGACATAGAAAATGGACTTGAGGACATGGGATGGGAGGGCGAAGCCTGGGCAAAGAGAGTAGCATCGACATATATACACTACCGAATGTAAAATAGTTGGCTGCTGGGAAGCAGCACCATAGCACAGGGAGTTCGGCTCTGTGCTTTGTGATGACCTAGAGGGGTGGGATAGGGAGGGTGGGAGGGAGGCACAAGAGGGAGGAGATATGGGGACATGCGTATGCATATGGCTGATTCGCTTTGTTGTGCAACAGAAACTAACACAGTATTGTGAAGCAATTATACTCCAATAAAGATCTATTTTAAAAAATAAATAAAAAATAAAATGTAAAAAAAAAAAAACTGCTTTTATGTGCAGTTTGAAAATAGAATCAGGTGGGTAATTTAATCTTTCTGAGCATTAATCCTGAAACTAATTAAAGCTTTGTTCAGAGAAATATTAATCTTAAAAGAAGATTCTTTTTAGAAACACATTTTAGGGAAAAGCATTTAAAGTATAATTATCAATATATTACTCAATATTTTATGTTGTTTTTCACAACATATCCTAAAGCATGTCTGAAACTCTAGGGAAAATTCAGATTCACAGAAATGGAAAAAGTGTTCTCTGTAGGAAAATTTCCAAATAGGAAGCCTGAATTCAGAGCACAGACAAAAGGGAGACCAATAATATAAAATGTATGATTGGAAATACTGGGTGTGAATCCACATTAATTTAGCTGGAAACATAACAGTTCCATGATATAAGAAATAATCAACATGTAGAGTGTTAAAGAGGTCAAATGAATATGAAATAAATATAAGCCTTTTACTAGTATCATTGTTGTCCACCCAAAGGTCAATAATGATACTAGTGACAATATTCTCCAATAAAAATAACTTTCAAAAAAACCTCCACATAAACCATTTTTTTTCCTTATAACACTGTGATGAGATAAATAGGGCTACTTGAGTTATTCTTATAGAACACACTTTGGAAGGAGATTTTGGTGCTTTATTACCCAGAGCTGGTAGAAACAGTGAGGTTTAGGACCTGGATTTCATATTTTCTTGCTTAGAAATGGTTGGGCCTTGTCTCATTGCATTGGTGCTTCTGTGAAGTCAAAATCAGTAATCACAGAATTGAAAATCTATATGCAGGAGCATGGACGGAGTGAAATTATGGAAGAAGAATAGTATGGTGATTGACATAACATGGCAGAGTTGAATGAATGCTAGCCAACTCTCCAATCTCAGTGGTTTGCAACAACAAAGGTGGTTTCTTGTTCGTGTAAGGTCCACTGTGGGTAATTACCCAGGCGGCTGATCTCCATGTCATGGGTCAATGCTGTCCTTCTCATGGTGCTTCTATAATTATTCTGGCAGGGGAGGAGAGCAGTAGAGAAGAGAAGAGCCCTGGCAATTTATTCCTTCCACTCAGAAATAATACATGTTCCTTACAGTCATATTTCATGGCTGTGCCTAACTTTCAGGAAGAGGGAACTATCAATACAATCTTACCATGAACTCTTAAGGAAAGAAAAACTATATATCAGGGAGCAGTACTGATGGCTTTTATAAAATTGGAGAAATCAGGGAAATGTAAAGATGCAAAAGCAGTATTTTAAAAAGGTATATAATTAAGCATTAGAATGACACAATGGGAGGGCATATCTATGTTGGTGAAGTGCCCCACAAACAAAAGACAATCTAGAACTCCCTCAAAATAAAGATGGAATAATAAACATATGGAAATCATTTGCTTAAAGTAGCTACAATTACTGAATTAAATACAAATGGAAGGCCAATTAATCTTTCTGTGTATTTCTACTCAAGGGTAGTTAACTATTTGGAAGGAAAAAAAGAACAAACTTTTAGTGCAAAAAAAATAATAATGGGAAGAGCCAAAGTAAGAGAAGTCTAATGTAAGATGCATAATTAGGAGGGATGTAAAGCAGTCACAGTGCTTCAGATTTGTTTGATATTCAGCAGTGTTTCTTTTCACAGTTTTTAGTATATAGGTTTATCTTCAATTACAGATTTTTTTCAAACACTATTATTTTGGAAAAATTTATTTAATCCAGAGAATTAAAATTCACATAGAAAAGCATTACCAGGTGTTATAAGGATCTTTCTTCCTAATTTCAATAACTATTAAATACCTAAAATTAACATATGTTTAGTTAGCCTTTAGTTAGTTCACAATTTTGTGAAAAAGTATTTGAATGAAGTGAGATGGGTGGAGTGCTATCAATAATTTAAAATAACCCAGAGTCATATATTAATACTTGCAAATAATAAAGTGATACAATATATCAAATTTTAGTTTATGACATTTTTTTCTGTGAGATAGTTTTGCACAAAATTATAATTTATAACTTTCATATTTATTATACATTGCAGTACATCTTGCATTGAAAACTTGCATACACGTACACAGAAAGTTAGATTACCTCCCAGTTAGTGAAGTACATTGAATCACAGTAAAAGTAAGGTGTTCACAGAGAGCAGCTCACATATCTCAGTGTAACTTGCCTTCGTCCCCAGAGTTGCTAATGGGACATTCAACTACTAGTGACACTGATCATGCGAGGTAGGGTCTCGTTGGATCAGGAAAGCACAGTCTTTGCCATCTATGTAAATGGAATTTACATCACCATTATGGAAGAGCCTACAAACAGTTCACTTGTGTCCATTTAATGCGATCTTTACAATCAGTTAAATTCCGTCTAGGTATTTTGTCTCTAGTCAATAAATGATATTTTGAAGAGACGATTTCCAACTATAATATGATTTCTCAACTTTAATGTAGAGATCTGCTAAAACAAACACTATGATTTAAAAATGGAATTCAAGTCAAATGCTATTTGCAGCGAAACCAAACTTGCTTAATGTCTTTACCTCTTAACCAAGAAATTTGGATCTGGAGCTGCATAAAACCTTATAATCAAAGACTAAGGTTTTCTGTTTTTCTTCCCCATTCATTTTACTATGGAAATACTGGATTATTTCATCCATTATTTGGATGTGGGAAATCTATGAAAATTGTCACCTTCTTACACTCATCAAAGGGAAAGAGTCATGTTATGATGATTGATTTTCCTTTTTGTAAGCTAAAAGTATTGCCTATGATTACGCTGGCTAATGAATCATGAGAAAAACTTATTTTTAGTTTAGACTGTTTCCTAATTAATGTTTAGACCCATACTCCATTTAAGTCAGGAGAGATTGTTTTTTACATGATGCACAGTGTTTTAATTAAAGAGCCAATCTGACCACGTCAGATTGCTTCAACAGACACACTTGAAGGATGGAACTCTAGGTCCAATAGTATCGATTGGACTAATGTTACAAAAATTTGTGACAATAAGGGACATCTCAAACAGGTGCAGAAAGTAATGTTAGAATCTACTCTGTGCCCCCTGCCCCCTGTGCTTTATGGCATATTTCATAGTAATAGTAGAGGCGTTTGAGCCTTGATCTTTAAATCTATACATTTGACTTTAAAATGCAAAACAAACCACACCCCAACATTGTGCACGTGTTCAGATATGCTTTTCACACTGCTTAAATGTGAAACCTCCAGATGTTTAGCTCTTTTCCTCATTGCTTTTGATCATATGTGTGTTCTGTTTGCTCTATGGCATCATTCTAAGCTACTCCTCTTTCTTTAAATCAGCTTCGTCCCAGAAGTTTCGCACTCAAGTTGGTGGTCCACACAAAACCAATATCTGTGCTTCTCCCTTGTCAAAATAATCAGATGTACCAAAGTTTCTAGGAAGTTCTGGACTGAGTTCTACTTAGTATCGAAATACACTTAGAGAAGAATGTCTTCTGATTTACTTAAAGCTTCTCACCTATGACTTTGTGAATTTAAAAGTTTAACTTCAGATTGTTTCCTGACACAAACTGGCTAATTCTTCCATGACAAAGAATTGTCTGATCCCTCTCACAGTGTCTAATCATTTCTTTTTCCACCTATTTCCTCAATTTCTAATTCCCTGACCAGGAAATCAGCTGCAGACAGCTAAAACACACCACATGGACCACAGGGAATCAAATGGTCAGGTGTCCAGGCAAGCTGAGTCTTAGAGGGCATAGTAAAAGGGATTAGAAAATGAAGAGGAAACACATTTTGACACTAAAGTCATAGAATAGTTAAAAAGGGAAGATAAACCCCTCTGATTATATACTTCTATTTCAGAGATTAGCCAACTATGTTCTGGGGTCCAAATCTGACCCCTGGCATGATTTTGTTTGGCCTGCGAGTTAAGATTTTTTTTTTTTTTTCATTTTTAAAGTATTGTTAAAAACGATAAAGAGAAAAAAAAAAAAAGACTATATGACAAAGATAGTGTGTGGTCTGCAAAGCCTAAAATATTTGCTTATGGTCAAGTTTACCAACCCTTGCATGTAGCATATGATTATTTCCATTTAGACCTAGGGAGCAGCTATTTTTGCATGCAAACACAAATATACGTGATTGTTGGGATTCATACTAGGGTCATACATAAATTCATGGAATCCCAATAATAGTCAAAGCTTATTATTGACCGTCACACAGGCATACATCGGTACAGACAGTCAGTACCAAATTGTAGCCAGGCTGTTGGTAGCTACGTGTTTATTTCTCTTGGCAATGGAAATAAAGTCCCTGGCAATGCTAAAGGCTCACGATCCACCTTCCAGTAACTAACCAACCTCTAATAAATATAAAATTGTGCCTTTGATATTGTTTTAGTTTAGTTTTTCCTTCCAAATTTATCCACACCTTCTCCTCCAATAAAGAAACAATTGTCTTCTGTGTCTTAAAGATGAGACCTCTGCATTTTCTTTGCTTGTTTAGGGCAAAAAATGAAGTGCTACCTGTTTAACTGGCAGAAGCATGCAGGAGGAGCATACCTTTAATTTAGGGTTGGGATACCTCACTTGCACTCTGCCTGAGATCCTTTAGCACTGAAATATCATCATCCAGCACGCATATCTCATGCTGAGAGCTCGCCCTGTCATTTGAGAAAAAATGTAGTTACAGACTTTGCAGCTCACTTCATTTCCCGCAAGGCTCAGCGAGTGTGCAGGATCCCCTCAGCCTGGAGCAAAATATTGTCCCCGGGTGGGGAGAGGAGGATCACCCTGCCATACCTCCCGGGGATGTGTAAGTCCGAATAGAGCTGGCTTTTGGACTGGTCCAGGGGGAAAAGGCTGCTGGCCAGGCTGCGCTCGATCTTAGCCAGGCTGTGGCTGGGAGCGACCAGGCGCTCCAGGTCGCCCTCGGGCTGGAAGCGGTTGAGCGCGCTGAGGCCTAAGGTGATGGTCAGGGCTGCGGGCACGGTGAGGAAAAAGACCGGGTGCCGGCTCACGCACAAGCCCAGCCTGTGGCGGAACGACTGGAGCCCTCTGCGAAGCACCTGCCGCAGCATCCTCCACCAGGTCTAGAACAGTGACAGGTGCAGCACCAGACCCTCTCCACTCGTCACGGTCACCTGGCTTCACGATCGCCCACCTCGCGGTCCCATCGCCGCCACGCCAGCAGTCCACACCAAGCCCTCCGCCTTCGCCGTCCCTTCATCTCGCGCCAGCGCTTTGCCAGGTGCTTCTCAGGCGCACTCTCTTTGCACTTTTTCACACACAGCAGCAGGTGCTACCAGACAGCAAATTCTTGTCTTTTTTTTTTTTTTTGGCCGGCGGCGGGGCATTTGGGATCTTAGTTCCCTGACCAAGGATGGACCCCGCGCCCCCTGCAGTTGAAGCGCGGAGTCTTAACCACGGGACCGCCAGGGAAGTCCCAAAGGGTTAGCAAATTCTTAAACTGCCGGTTTCCTACGGCCCCAGACCCCGGTTTCCGCTGCTCCCCGCCCGAGCCCGCGGATCTTTTCTCTAAGTCTCCATCTCGATGCAACTCTCCTGCCCCCACCCATTCCGGCAGGTTCGCCCACCCTCCTCGGGGGAGGTGGCTAGTGTGGACCGGTCCACCTGTGTGGATTTCCTCTCCGCCCGGATGAACTGCGTTTCCTAACTAGAAATCTGTAAAAATGGGGACTCCGTAAACACGTTAATACCTGTCCCACTAGAGGGGGTCAGAGAGGAGTGGGTGGTGAAAAAAGCGAAATACTCTTTAAAGAATAGTCATTTTTTGGTAAGAATTTTTGTTGTTGTTGTTCCCACCTCCTCCCTTGGCAAGGAAATGGAGGAATCAATGAAATGAGGATGATGGCCCAATAAATTAGGGGCTTTTTAGAGCCGGTGGCAGGCGGACTTGAGAAGGCAACTTTGAACACGTTCCAATATCCTCTACGCACTAATTTTGTTTTGATTGGATGACAAGAAGCAGAGAGGGCTATGCTGCATTTTTAATAAATCAGTGTGCGCGGGTTCTTTGCAATACACCGCTCAAAACCCGCAGCTGCGGACTGCACAGAAGTGGAATCTCTGCCTGGGCGCATGGGCTCTCCCCAGAGGAGAGGGGACTGGCGCAGCGGCCTTGGCAGTTGGTGCCAGCACCGAGCGATCAAATGCATGCCCTGCAGGTACGCAATTCTTTACGCTCTTCAGGACTAAAAAGAAAGAGTTCTTAAAGCTGAACCATCATCCCCTGGGCGCCCCCCGCCACCTCAGTTGGTTCTCCCCTGAGCCGATCCTTAACTCCGCCCCTGCACTCTGTTTGGCTCCCTGAAGGTGGGTAGTTGGGATGCTGAGCTACTTTCCTGCTCTGAGCTGAAATCCAGCAGCAAACTGGCTACATTCTAGTTACATACATTAAGACAAGAGGAAAAAGGGAAGTGGCAAGTGAAAGGAAAAATCAGACTTCTGGAGGGTTCAATCACTTCAACCTTGGGAGAACTACCTCTAAAGCATTAGAAGAATGTGCTCTGGGTGTTTGCAGATTCCGATTTTAACAGTTTTAACTGTCTTGAGGTACATAGTAGTTCACTTTAATATTCTGTTTATATATGTGAAACTTTTATAGTAAAAGTTAAAAGCAAGAAGAAATATGTGTCTTTCTACATATATACAAGAAGGTACATATAGAGAGAGATAGATTCAAAAGATATATAGATACAAGCAAATATATAAAATATATATACATATACAAGCACATACACATATATTTACACACATAAACATAAAGAATTATGATGAAGTCCTAGGAAACTCACAAGTTTATGCTCTGACAAAATAGGAAGATAGATTGAGAGCAAAATCGAAGATTAGAAGTGAACTGAACTCTTTAATTAGCTGTTTTTGGAGTTTCATAGTAATATCTTCCCTTACTCACAAGGTATAACTGATTATCTGATAGCAGCACATTATTCAATTTAAATATTATATCAAGTTCCTGAAAAGCATCACATATGAAACTTCTCAAACATAGTTTTAGATTCTCTCTCTAATTTACTTCAATTTATGCCCACAAATCTAAGCCCACACTGTTCTTATTCTTAAAGTTTTACAATATCCATGATCAGACTTTTAAAAAGAGAAAAAAAGAGTATAAATGTACATATATAGTTTACAGTGAGTTTTGCTGTTCTTTTTTTTTTTTTTTTAATACATTTATTAGTTTATTTTTGGCTGCGTTGGTCTTCATTGCTGTGCGCAGGCGTTCTCTAGTTGCGGCGAGCGGGGCCTACTCTTCGTTGTGGTGCGCGGGCTTCTCATCGTGGTGGCTTGTCTTGTTGCAGAGCACGGGCTCTAGGCACACGGGCTTCAGTAGTTGTGGCACGAGGGCTCAGTAGTTGTGGCTCAAGGGCTCTAAAGCGCAGGCTCAGTAGTTGTGGCACACGGGCTTAGTTGCTCCGCGGCATGTGGGATCTTCCCAGATCAGGGATCGAACCTGTGTCCCCTGCACTGGCAGGCGGATTCTTAACCACTGCGCCACCAGGGAAGTCCCAGTTTTGCTGTTCTTGAACTTTTTCAGGAAGAGAAGAAAAATCTAGGTGTCCTTCCTCTTGCCTCAACAAACAACCAATGTTTGTAAATTTTTTCCTATATTGCCAAATACAAATATAGTGCTATAGTATGTATTATCTTTAAATTCATCTCCTTTAATAAAAATCTAAATTTTCAAACATTAAATATAATTTTTCTTAATACTTGTATGGTTCTCATTAGTTCTTACCATCAATATCTATTAGTTTATCTACCCTGAACCCGCAAGATGAACAATATGCCCCTTCCTCACTCACTTCCCCACCACACCTGGTGCATGCCTCACCCTCTAATACTGCTATTTTTTCCTGTCTGCCTTCTGAACTGGAATGAAGGATTTGTGTCATTGGCTCTTAGTTCAATACCTAGCCAAATATCTGTGAAGTAAACTAAATTCCAGGCCAGGTTTTCTTCTGGAATGGGAGAATATGTCTATTAAGTATACCTCAGCCATTGGCTTAGATACCAAGGTTGTGCTTTGTGGCTGGTGCAATCTGTCTCCTCTCCTGTTGGCCTTGTGTCCATTCTTCCTTGGTTTCCAAATATCTCTGGGCATCTGACTCTTGCCCAGCCCTCTTTCCCAGGACTCTTCTTACCTCTTCTGCCACTTGCAGGCAGCCTGACATCTCTCATTCTGTCCTGCACTCCTATAACAGGTACTATGAATGGCCTTAAAAAAATTTTTTTTTCTCTTCTTAATTCTTTTTAGGAATTTAGGTCCATAGATTGCAAGGGCATATGTGAAAATAAAGAGATGGCTGTAAAAATGAAGGGCCTCGAAAAAATATGCTTCTTCAAAATAGTCAATAGACAATTTATTGTTCACACATTGTGTGGGAGGCCTTGGAATGGACAGAAGTAGTCCTCAGGGAGTTTACAATAATGTTAAAATTTTGGACTTCATCTAATGGCCCGTAAGGACAAAGTGAAGGAGCCTCAGTCTATGAGTGACATGATAAGATTTATATTTTAGAAAAAAAAGGTTTGCTGCAATTAAAGAATAATCTGGAAGATGCAAAGCTGGAGATGGGACTGCCAGCATAGAGGCTTCCTGAATTAGTTTTGGGAAAAGATTATGGCTCAGGGAATAAGAAGGGATGTGAGAATTATTGAAAGGATGTGAGAGTTAAATAGTCAGCCCTGTGTATCCATAGCCATGGATTCAACCAACTGTGAATTGAAAGTACTCAAAAAAAAAAAAAAAATTTCCACAATGTTCGAAATAGCAAAACTTGAATTTTCTGCACACAGGCAACTATTTACATAGCATTTACATTGCATTAGCTATTATAAGTAATCTAGAGATGATTGAAAGTATACAGGAGGACTGCATAGTTTATATGCAAATACTGTGCCATTTTATATAAAGGATTGAGCATCCACAGATTTTGGTATCAATGGGAGTCCTGGAACCAATTCCTTGCAGATACAAGGGACGACTGTATAAGAACAAAACAGATAGGACCTGGTGATGATTAAATCTGAGTGTGTACACTAAAAGCGAAGCATGGTAATTCTTGAATGCACAACTTGCATATGTGAGAATAAAAGCAGCATCCAGCTCTGATTTCAGTCATAGTAATAAAGGGATATATAAGAGTAGTGAACTCCACGAGCAAACACATCTAGGTTAAAAAATACTAACTCTTGGGAAAGTTGGACAGCCGCATGTAAATCAATGAAGTTAGAACATACCTTCACACCATGCACAAAAATAAACTCAAAATGACTTAAAGACTTAAATATAAGACACGACACCATAAAACTCCTAGAAGAGAACATAGGCAAAATATTCTGTGACATAAATCTTACCAATGTTTTCTTAGATCAGTCTACAAAGGCAATAGACAATAAAAAAGCAAAAATAAATAAATGGGACCTAATCAAACTTACAAGCTTTTGCACAGCAAAGGAACCATAAACAAAATGAAAAGAAAACCTGTGGACTAGGAGAAAATATTTGCAAATGACGTGACCAACAAGGGCTTCATTTCCAAAATATACAAATAGCTCATACAACTCAATAACAAAAAAAAAAACCCAATCAAAAAATGGTCAGAAGACTTAAATAGACAGTTCTCCAATGAAGATACACAGATTGCCAACAAACACATGAAAGGATGCTTAACATCACTAATTATTAGAGAATGCAAATCAAAACTACAATGAGGTATCACCTCACGCCAATCAGAATGGCCATTATCAAAAATCTGCCAACGATAAATGCTGGAGAGGGTGTGGAGAAAAGGGAACCCTCTTGCACTGTTGGTGGGAATGTAAATTGATACAGCCACTATGGAGAACAGTATGGAGGTTCCTTAAAAAACTAAAAATAGACCTACCATATGACCCAGCAATCCCACTACTGGGCATGTACCCTGAGAAAACCATAATTCAAAAAGAGTCATGTACCACAATGTTCATTGCAGCACTATTTACAATAGCCAGGACATGGAAGCAACCTAAGTGTCCATCGACAGATGAATGGATAAAGAAGATGTGGCACATATATACAATGGAATATTACTCAGCCATAAAAAGAAATGAAATTGAGTTACTTGTAGTGAGGTGGATGGACCTAGAGACTGTCATACAGCACGAAGTAAGTCAGAAAGAGAAAAACAAATACCATATGCTAACACATATATATGGAATCCAAAAAAAAATAATCTTCTGAAGAACCTAGGGGCAGGACAGGAATAAAGATGTAGACGTACAGAATGGACTTGAGGACACGGGGAGGGGGAAGGGTAAGGCGAGACGAAGTGAGAGAGTGGCATGGACATATATACACTACCAAATGTAAAATAGATAGCTAGTGGGAAGCAGCCGCATAGCACAGGGAGATCAGCTTGGTGCTTTGTGACCACCTAGAGGGGTGGGATAGGGAGGGTGGGAGGGAGACGCAAGAGGGAGGAGATATGGGGATATATGTACACGTATAGCTGATTCACTTTGTTTTACAGCAGCAACTAATACAACATTGTAAAGCAATTATACTCCAATAAAGATGATAAAAAAAAAAAAAAGGGCACGGGATTTCAGGTCAGATGACGGGTTTGGTGGACATTTGGTCAAGGATCTCTCAACAAAGTTGTAAAAAACATTACTAATTTGGCTGAAATTCCTCCAAATTTTGCTGTTCAACCATGGTTTTCCGAAAATTGTCTGCAAATCAGCCTTTTTTTCTTCCTTTCCAAGTCGTGGATACAGGGCACCAATTTCTGGCGCCTTTTACCTGTGGCAACAGAAAAGTGCCATTTATATGAGATACAAGTTAGAGGAGTGGGAAGAGAATAGGACTGGAGATGTGCAAAATGAAACGCTAGCCCCATCGACACCATTTGCTCAGAATCTTGGTGCAGAGAAGTTCCCTTCATTGTGACGGAGAATTATGCCGTTGGACACAGAGCTTACAGAATAAAGTGAAATAGAAACAACATCGATTTTAAGTCTCCACTGAGGATTGGGAGTCAGGACTGATTTAAGGTGTCATCACAAAAGAGATCTGTAGCTGTGTGCAAATCCCTTTGCCTCTGTAGAATTCATTCTCCTTAATGTAAAATGAAGACAAAAAGAATTTCAAGGTACTGTCCACTTATAAAATGATAGCTGTCTATTCTTGAGGATATTTAAGGATCTGAGGGTCAATGCATCAAAATTATATACATTTTGTAATTTAAAATTCTTAATGGATTGTGTACATTTGTTGTAACAGAAAAAAACCACATATGATTAATTAATTTTGCTAATATTTCACCCTTACGATTATTACAGTTAAAGTATTTTTTTGAATCTATGATTATGGTAATCCATGACTTCCACAAATTCTGATACGGCAAGAATATTTCCTAGATATAACCACGTTGAGGGAAGTCATCAAAAAGGCATGACCACCAGTTGAACCCTGGAGCTTGACCTGGGCAATTGGAGGCTCCTCCCTCCCTCCCCTGTCCTCAGAATGTGCATTCCCTTTGCCTTCTCCACTCCCAGAAGCTGCCCCAAGGATACAGCCCTGAGTTAATAACGTGATGACGGGACTATCTCAACTGTGTACGTGACTGCACACATTTAAAGCCTCTATATAAATTTTCAGATTCTGGCAAGCTAATGCAGAGATCTACTCGTCTTTTGGTGCTCAAGACAAGCCTCGTAAGTAAGTTCCCTTGTTTATTAAAGCTGCCACATGCCAATCTAGAGACTTCTGCCTCTTTCTTTGGTCTCTCCCTGCCCTTCACCTACAGGGGCTGGTTTCAGATTACGCCTGGGAAGCGCCTGAGGAGATTTGGAACCAACATTCCAAAAATGGGCTTCCTAAGGCAAAAGAGAAACCAAAACGGAGGCCGCAATTTGAATAGTCCCCTAGACCGATAACTCATAGTCACAAGACTGTCCTGATTCCCTTGAAATGATAACTCTGACCTTAAACAAAACTTAAGTTTTCTTCATAGCGGCACAACCTTATAGCTTCCTAGCCAACTGGCTACAAACAAGTAAGCATACACAGTGCTATTATCTTATAAAGGAATAAAGTTTCTAGTAACCAATCACAATAGAAAAAAATGTTCAAAAAGAGAGCACAGAAAGAAGCCCACACACTTATGGTCAATTAATCTATGACAAAGGAGGCAAGAATATACAATGGAGAAAAGGCAGTCTCTTCAATAAGAGGTGCTGGGAAAATTAGACAGCCACAAGTAAAGGAATGACATTAGAACATTCTCTAACACCATATACAAAAATAAACTCAGACCTAAATGTAAAGCCAGAAACCATAAAACTCCTAGAGGAAAACATAGAACACTCTTCGACATAAATCATAGCAATATTTTTCTATATGTCTCCTAAAGCAAAGGAAATAAAAGCAAAAATAAACAAATGGGACCTAATTAAACTTAAAAGCTTTTGCACAGTGAAGGAAACCATTGACAAAATGAAAAGACAATCTACTGAATGGGAGAAAATATTTGCAAATGATAACCAATAAGGGGTAAATAGCCAAAATATATAAATAGCTCATACAACTCAACATCAAAAAAACAAACAACCCGATTAAAAAATGGGCAGAAAACCTGAATAGACATTTTTTCCAAAGAGGAAATGCAGATGACCAACAGGAACATGAAAAGATGCTCAACACTGCTAACCATCAGGGAAATGCAAATCATAACCGCAATGAGATATCACCTCACACCTAAAAGTTTTGATTCTGTATTTTATATAATAAACCTGCTTCTCATTTTAACAGTTCTCTGATAAAATTTTAAAAGGTTAATAATGGCATCTAGTTCCAGCTACAGCGTGGTCATTACTCTCAAACTGTAAACCTTATGGACTTTCAGCTGATGCCAGAGGTACTCAGCACAGTGTCTCTACTGGAGTTTGGTTGACACTACAAAGTTTCCCTGCATTGCATATCTTCTTACATCATAGGCATGCAGCAAATAATCTCTGCTAGAGTTTCCAAAGTCTTGCCCTGCACATCTAAAACTCAGCCCTTGCCAAAGCATGTATGGGGAATCCACATGCAGATTTCTAAGCCCTCACTTGGTTTCCTTCACTCTTTACTTTTGCCCTGCAAAGTCTAGCTTTTCAGCATCCCTAAACCATTAAATACTCTCTTACTGTCCATTATAGATATATGGGAAAATGAAAAAAATAAGAAAACTAGTATTTATTCAGTACATTGTTATTTAAAACACTATTGTACTTTTAAATCCTAACAATTAAATTTTCTTTTTTAAAAACCTTAGAGTAAGTAGTGAGCATCTTCTCCATGCCTTGGTGAATTGTCATTGTCATACTTCTTTCTAAGTTGGTACAATGGACTGAATGTTTGTGTCCCCCCAAAATTCATGTGAAACGCTAATCCCAATATTATTGAGTTTGGAGGTGGGGCCTCTGGGAGGTAATTAGGTCATGAAGGTGGAGGCCTCATGAATAGGATTAATACCCTCATAAGAAGAGGCCAGAGGGCTAGCTATCTCTCTTCCTGCTATGTGAGGATACAAGAAGTCAGCCATCTGCAACCCAGAAGAGGGTTCTCACCAGAATCCGACCATGCTGTCACCCTGATCTTGAACTTCAGCCTCCAGATCTATGAGAAATAAATTTCTGTTGTTCATAAGCCGCTTAGTCTATGGTACTTCGCTATGAAAGCCCAAGCTGACTGAGACAGCTGGGATCAGCTTCCAATATTTCATCCTTTGCACTTTTAATGTTGTGAAATATCTCTCAGACTTCCTTTAATTATGAAGATTTCTGCCAGTGCCATTTCCTTTAGGAAAACTTCAGCCTTTGATCACAACCACTTTCCTCATTCATCTCCATAAGTTCACCTTTACTAAATTCCTCTGACTGCATATCTCATGTCTACAGAAGGGAAACAGCATCAACACTCCCACATCCGTTATCTCTTCTATAAATCCATTTACGTACCATTTGAGTTTCACTTCCAGCATCATCACTTTTATTTCTTAGTGGCACTTTTTCTTTGTTGGTCAACTCTCTTTTCCAATTACGCATTTTTGTAAAATGTCATGTGGGTTTGTCACTGGGAGGCAAGGAGGCAATGTAATTACATGCTGTGCTGTCTGTACCTGAACTG
Source organism: Eubalaena glacialis (assembly GCF_028564815.1). Lineage (NCBI taxonomy): Eukaryota > Metazoa > Chordata > Mammalia > Artiodactyla > Balaenidae > Eubalaena > Eubalaena glacialis. The sequence continues at coordinate 28,223,397 of NC_083722.1, read as the reverse complement.
AATAAGAGATACGCACTCAATGACCACTCAAAGACAGACGCTGGAAAAACCAGGCACATCCGTTATTCACAGAGTGATTCGTGGATTAAAGAGTTAGCAATGATGTTTGCACTTTATGTCATTCTTCCCAGTTAATACATGGTAGTAACGAAAATTGGAACCATGTTGTCTGCGGACTGGTGTTATCTACTGATTTCAGTGGTAACTAAAATATTTGCATATCAGAGCTGTGAGAAGTAAGGACGGCCTGGACTAGATTCTGTGGGTGCAAAACACATACAGTCCCTGCCTTCACAAGAGAAAAAGCAGATATTAAGTAAGACAAAAGCAAAAGCAAACAAACAAAAACAACTAACTACAAAGTGTAGTAAGTTCTCTGAAGGAAAAAAGTAAGGGAGTATGAGAGCCTGTTAACAGTGGGAAATGATGTATCCAAAGAAGGGGTCATGAAAGGATATTTGATACGTTCTCAGAAAGATTAATTTTAATTAACATGTCAAAGAGGGTGTGGGGAAAGCACATTTCAAGTAAATGGAACACAAGACACACACAAAAGTCATCATGGGTAAGGGATCAACTCATCCCAGTCAGTGAAAGAAGCCCTTCTGACTGAGCACGGTGTGTATATATGAGTGTGTTGGGAAGATGTAAAATACAGGAAGTAAAGGAAGTAGGCAGGGGTCAGACAATACTGGATGTATCAGGTGCGCTGTGAAGAAAAATGGAAGGCAACATAGGAGTTTTGAGCTGATAAATGATACATTTGCATTTGAAAAGGAAAATAGTATTTCTGTTCTTGCCTTGACAAATTAGCTTATCTTCTGACTATAAACAACTATAAAAGCTGGACAAAATATACAAAATACCTTTCACTTGCAGGCTTTGGAGAGCAACCAACCCAAGGTGATGAGCCTCAATGGAAAGCTCAGAAAATAAGCCCTGCATACCAGCAGGCTATCTCTCTGAGGGTGTTTTAAAGGCTCTATTTAGGGAAATAAGATCCATAAAAATATCAAACATTCAGTTTAGAACTAAAGACAGCTCTGATTTTTGTGGGTGGGCAAGGGGCAGTAAACTGAAGAAAAACAAGCTTTAATGTACTTGGCTGTTTCCTAAGCTGGCCTTGTACAAGGAGGTACTCTGGGAAGCTGAGTAGCAATATCAGAAGCCACAAAGTCCTGAAGAGATGCTAGAATTTAGCAGTGGCAAAAGTGAAAAAACCTTCATCTTTTAGTAGAGACACCAAAGACCACGCCTAGGAGGAAGAACCATACTTTAGGAGTAAGGGCAGAGTTGAAATAGACTTCCCTTTATGAAGCTAAAACTGCAAGTGTTGACAAGATCAAAGTGACCTACTAGGAATTTAAGTATCTTCCAGAACAAACCATATTTTAGAGGAAAATAACACAACCCAGATCCTTAAAATCTATAATATCTTGTAAAATCTATGGCAAACAGTAAACCTAACCAATACTAAAGAAATAAAAAAATAATAATTAAGGAAATTTTTGCTCCCAGCCTAAATGACATAATAGGAAACAGATAGCCTCAATAAACTAAAATACTAAGAGATTATTTCTTTAAACATAAAATTGCAAAATATTCCTGAGAGAAATTAAAGAAGACCTAAGTAAATGGAGTAACACATCATGCTCATGAATCATAATATGCAATATCAGTAAATATTAACTCTCCCCAAATCAATCTGTCAGTTCAGTAATGCTCAGTAGGCTTTTTTCAGCAAATTGATGCTAAAATTCATATGGATATACAAGGAACATAGAATAGCAAGAACAACTTTGAAAAAGAACAAAGGAAGAACCTACTATACCCGACTTCAAGACTTATAATGTTATAGTAATCAAGGCAGTGTGGTATTGAAGCAAAGGTAGATATATATATCAAAGGTATAGCATAAAGAGTAGAAGTACACACTTATATGATCAATTGATTTTTGGCAAAGGTACCAAGGCAATACAATGGGATAGATTACAATCTTTTTAAAAAGTGATGCTGGTTTAAAAGAAATGAGCCTCAACCTTTACCTGACACTACATATACTAATTAACTAAAATAGATCATACAACTAATTTAAAACCTAAACCTATGACATTTCTAGAAGAAATCATAGGTGAAACTTTAAGTAACCATTGGCTTCCAAAGATTCTTAAATACAAACTACAAGAAAATAAATCAATAAATTGCACTTCATCAAAATGAAAATTTTGCTCTTTAAAAGACATTGTTAATATATTTTTAACAATATAATTATATTTTGTATAATATAATGAAAAGGCAGGTCAAAGACTGGTAGCAAGTATTTATAAAACATATATCTGACAAAGGAAATCTATCTAGAGTATATGAAAAACTCTTACAATTCAATATTAAGAAGCATAGAACCAATTTTTAAGAAGTAGGCAAAACACTTGAATGGATACTTTGCTAAAGAAGACATATGGATGGAAAACAATCACATGAAAAGAGTTCTTTATCATTCATCATTAGAGAAATGCACTGTAAAACTACAATGGGATACCAAAACACACACAGAAGAATATTTAAGATTAAAAAGATTGAGCATAAGTGTTGCTGATGATTTGTCAAATGAAACTCTCACACTTTGCTGTTTTGAGTCATACAACTAGCTTGGAAAACACATTTGCAGTTTCTTAAAAAGTGAAATATAAAGCTACCGTATGACCCTTCCATCCTACTCCTAGGTATTATTTGCCCAAATAAATATATATCCACACACAATACTCTGCAGCTATACCCCTAATAGCACCAAACTGGAAATAACTCAAATATCCATCAACAGGTAAACAGATAAACAATTAGGGGTATATCCATAAAATGGAATGTTACTCATCAACACAAAGGAATAAACTACCGTTACACACAATGTAGATAAATCTCAAAGTAACTATGCTAACTAAGTAAGCAAAGCCAGACAGAAAAGAGAATACACTGCATGTTTCCATTTATATACGATTCTAGAAAATCCAGAGAAATTTATAGTGAAAGAAAGCAGCTCAGCAGTTGCCTGGAGCAAGGGGAATAGATAGAGAATAAGACAACGTGTACAAGGGGCAGAAGAAAATTTTGTGCGGTATGTCCATTTCTATGATTGTTTCGATCATTTCAGACATTATACATATGTCAAAACATATCAGATTGTAAAATTTAAATATGTGCAGTTTATTATGTCAAACCTGTCTAAAAATAAGGAAAGAGAAAAAACATTTCCTGTTTGCAGTTTTTGGTTTCACTGTGGGGAATGTACTGAAAAGGGAAAGAGTATAAGAAAGGGGAGAAGTTAGCCAGCCTCTGAATTTTTCTAGGGACTGTGGCAGAGGTTATTTGATTGCAGAGGCATATAAAGAATTGAGAGATATTTGCAGGTAAAATGTGCAGCTCTTAATGCTAGATTGGATATGGGGGGTGAGGGGGAGAGAGAGAGAGAGAGGGAGAGAGAGTATTAAAGCAGGACTCAGGTTTTGTCTTGTTCAACTGGAGATTCTTTTGCATGCTATAGGGAAAGCTGGACTTATAGGAGGAGGAAAACAAAACTGTTCAATTCAGTTTTGAGAATGTAGAGTTTGTTGCTCATGTAAAGCTTTACAACTGGACAAGTTGAATAGGAATTTGGATATATGGGTGTGGTTTGGAGATTTAAAAATGGGGATTCATTAGACATATGATGGTAAATGAAGCTTTAAAAATATTAAGGAGGGAGACACAAATGGAGAAAATATTACTTGGAAAGAGAAGAGGCCAAGAAAGAGATGTGGCAACTTCTTATCTATGAAGGTGAACCAATGAAAAGACTAAGAGGGAGTCTCTAGAACAGGGGTCCCCATCTCCCGGGCCACTGACCGGTAGCAGTCTGCAGCCTGTTAGGAACCAGGCCGCACAGCAGGAGGTGAGTGGCAGGCCCCGTCACTCCCCATCACTTGCATTACCTCCTGAACCATCTCCCCGCACCCCACCGGCCCCATCCGTGGAAAAATCATCTTCCACGAAACCAGTCCCTGGTGCCAAAAAGGTTGGGGACCGCTGCTCTAGAACATTACAGTGACTATATACCACGTTTGTGCTGAGTGAATGAATGAATAATTACTTTTCCCAGATCCTTTCTTTGTAGTCTATCACCCCTTCCTAAGAGGTGTAGAGGCCCAATGGCATTATCTTTCTTCAAAATTAGATGAATTAGTGACTTTTGCTTAATAATTTAAGTCTTCTTGCAAACAGTTGCCATTAATAAAAATTTCAAATTAGATATTCAGTCCTTTAGATAGTTTGGGAACATCTGTTATATTAAAAATAACTATAAATACATCTCCTGGGAAAATTACTTTTCAAAGTAACAATTATTTACATCTTAGTTGAATGAATTAAAAAACTTTATTAACTTGAGGAGAGAAGGGTTTTGAGAAGGACAAAAAAGGAGCAACCACACAAAAAAAGTAATGAGGAGTGAAATCAGAATGATTCACATTGCCTGATACCTAATTGTGCACCTAATAACCTCATTCTTCAAAATTCTGTAAAAAGTGTCACATAGATGTAAATACCTAATAATGAATGACTCACGATTAACAAGGACTTTAAATATCACAAATATCAGTGAGAAACCGGGGCAAAGAGTCTACAATTTGTTTACAGGAAGCAAAAGCCTTTATACTTGAATTATCAGAGTGAGCATTTCTCACAATCACTTTTATTGTTGGGGAGATTTAAAATCTAGAGTGGCCGCTAATATTTTTTAAATTTATTTTACTGACGTATAGTTGATTTACAACGCTGTGTTCATTTCTGCTGTACAGCAAAGTGATTTAGTTACACATGTATATATATACATTCTTTTTCATTTTCTTTTACATTATGGTTTATCACAGGGTATTGACTATAGTTCCCTGTGCTATACAGTAGGACCTTGTTGTTCTATATATAATAGCTTGCTTCTGCTAATCCCAAAATCACAATCCATCCCTCTCCCACCCCTCCTCCCCCTTGGCAACCACAAGTCCATTCTCTACATAGAGTAGAAGCTAATATTTACTGAGCCTTCGTTAATATTCCAAACGCTCAATGTTCCAAGTGCTTTCCTTGCACTGATTTATAGTATTCACAAGGGCTCTTTACGCTGTTCTTTTTCTTGGTTAGGAGCATAAGATACACAGAGAAGCTGAAAAAAACAATCCTGATATTGCACATCTAGTAGCGAAGGAGACTGGATTTAAACCCAGGGAGTCTGGCTCCAGCATTTAGCTGCTTTGCCATGCAGTCTCTCTTTACACAAAACCCTCTAACTACCACCAAACCAGCCCTCTGGAGGAGGATTACACAAAGTGTGTTCTCCCTCAGGGCTCTTCAGATGTCTGAATCTGGCTCACAGTTATCCTCTTGATTTTCTTTTGTCCAGATTGGATAGTACCGGCTCATCAATGCTGATTTATACATCCTGGATTCCAGATCATCATTCTGATTACACATTTGAGATGCTAATTGTTCTATTAAAACAATGTGCCTTGAATTTAAATCCATGCTCCATATTTGGCTAACCTCTGCAAAATAGTGAAGAACAATTAGTTTTACTGATCTAATGATTGTACTTTTATTAAAGAGGTCTGGAAGTCACACGTGGGTTTTGATCAATTCGGTCTCAATGTTTGCTCCAATAGAATCTGTGGTCGGTCAGTGAAATCTCTTGGTTACATTAATGTGGAAACTGAAGAGAGACCCCCTGAATCGTCTAGACAACTGCTTTTATTTTAATCTAAATGCAAGATATAATTTTTATACATGCTAAATTCCATCATCTTAGCATTCACCCAATATTTAAAACACTATTTCTTAAAAGCATACTAGTTTTCCTTCTCAGTTTATATCAACCATATATTTGAATATTATTCCTTCTACATCTCCATTCATGTAACTGACAATATTGTTAGAAAAGACAAGTAAAGTCTAACAAATGGCATTTTAGTAGACTCATAGCAATAGTCAATATTCTTTTCTTAATATCTTCATTGTAGTATGCATTTAAATATGAATAATCTTCAATTTTACATCAAAAATAAAGTTTAAATGTAAACTTTTGTGGATAAAGGAGCTCTGTGGCTTCAGTTTGTGAGGAAAGCAGAATCTACTTAAAACATCTGAAATCTCACAGTGATCATATGGATATGCTATTAAAAAAACACTATCTCTTACAGAAATTTTCTTTGTGAAAATCTGAAATACATTAGTTTGTATTATCGCCTAACAACTCTGAATATATTGATGTTTTGGTTTTCCATTTTATGACATGAAACTCAACAATACTGCATTAAACAAACTCCTTGGCTCCAGGGCATTTTCTTGCAGTTGCATTAAAGCTTTTCTTATAAAATTACATATATGGTTTCTTTTTTTTTTAATTTTTATTGGAGTATAGTTGCTTTACAATGTTATGTTAGTTTCTACTGTACAGCAAAGTGAATCAGCTATACATATACATATATCCCCTCTTTTTTGGATTTCCTTCCTATTTAGGTCACCACAGAGCACTGAGTAGAGTTCCCTGTGTTATACAGTAGCTTCTCATTCATTACCTATTTTATACATAGTATCAACAGTGTATATATGTCATTCCCAATCTCCCAATTCATCCCACCTTGGTATCCATACATTTGTTCTCTATGTCTGTGTCTCTATTTCTGCTTTGTAAATAAGATCGTCTATACCAGTTTTTTTAGATACCACATATATGCGTTAATATACGATATTTGTTTTTGTCTTTCTGACTTCACTCTGTACGACGAATCAATCATGAGAGTTAAGAGAGTACATGCTTCTAGGTTTCTCTTGGATTCTGGTTCCCATCACTAAATCTCACCTTGTTCCTCCCTTCTCTTAAACTCCTTTATTTATAACCAGCCAATTGGTTATATAATTGTCCTCTCTAAGACCTTTTTTTTTTAACATTGTCCTGATGTCTTCTCCAGTTTGAATAAATGTTCTTTGTTCTGCACAGCCTTTTCTCATCAGTATGCAACCTCACTAACCAACCATGACAGAGAAGAAATGAAAAGACATAAAATGTGGGAAGAATTAAATGAGAGAGTTGGATTTTCCTGCGCTGGCAGGGGATGGATCAAGGGACCGACCAGGTATCTAAGGGTGTTTTTTTAACTTTTCTTCCAGGAAATTTTCTAGCAGTTAAGACAAGCAACTGATTTTATACAAAGATACATCTAGGAGACACACACACAGAGGTCAGCTGACTATCTTTCACACAGTATGTATTGAATTTATCCTTATTTATGAAAAATAAAATGCATGGAGTTTGGGGGGAAAGTAAGTGCTACAAGTAATACTTAATACTCCAGCATTAATCTGTGAACAATCTTGAGGGTTGTATATCAATAGATACACAAGGAAACCCAAGATGAGAAATGAAAAGTTGCATTAAGTTGGTAACTTAGGGGTCTTGAGCTTTACTTTTCTTTTTCTTTTGTATTTTATTGGGTGTTTGATTTTCTAGTATGTAGCTAATACAGAGCCATGATTTTTATTCTAACATACATTTCTTTTTTGTTTGTCTTTTTGTTTAAGGTTATTATTGATAAGGGTATTAAGTCTGATAGGAAGATAAAACTAGCAGATTTGACAGGATCAGTCTGATAAAGAGAAGTAGAAAACAAGACCAGAAATAAGTTTGTAAAGCTTAGAAAAGGAGATTAATTTTAGGTCTATTTAAGATGTGCACGAGTATTTTTGTCTAGAACACAGAATGTAGATTCTCCCTTAAAGGAATTTAAAAGTATATATATAAGACTGTTGCACAACACAAGATTATATTAGGTGTTTTCAATCCCACCTATCCAATAGATCACTTACATTCTAATAATTTCCAAACTAATAACAGAAATTGTCTCCTTTACTATATTGAAACAAAATTCATTGAAAATATAACCTTAACTACATACATATAGTTTTAAAATCAATAAAGGCCTACCTAACTGTTGTATAAAAGAAAATTAAAAGCATCATGGTAAATGAAAAAAGCAGAGAAAGACAATCTTATAAGCAAAAAGAGTCCACAAAATTAACAGAATATTTTCAAGTCTGAGAATCCTTTGAGAACAAAATTACAGGGTCCGTATGTGAATTTCCATCTAGCGTGTGAATGAGCTTTAATTTTGTTTGTAAGCAGGTGAAACATACTTCAAAGCTCATCTTACCCAGAGTTCCGATATGAGAAAGAGTTACAAGGCAGAGTCCCTCTCTGTTGGGTATAAAGGTCCAGAAGTCCACCTTTTGGCTTTCTCTTTGTGCACTGCTCTCCCTACCCTTTAAAGCAATGCCACTTAACAGTGATACACCAACTAGTGATGGTCTGCAAACTGTTTGTCACCAGTCTGCAATGATGTGCAGAATTTGATGGTAGGGGCTTCCCTGGTGGCGCAATGGTTGAGAATCTGCCTGCCAATGCAGGGGATACGGGTTCGAGCCCTGGTCTGGGAAGATCCCACATGCCACGGAGCAACTAGGCCCGTGAGCCACAACTACTGAGCCTGCGCGTCTGGAGCCTGTGCTCCGCAACGAGAGGCCGCAATAGTGAGAGGCCCGCGCACCGCGATGAAGAGTGGTCCCCGCTCGCCGCAACTGGAGAAAGTCCTCGCACAGCAACGAAGACCCAACACAGACAAAAATAAATAAATAAATAAATAAATAAATAAATAAATAAATAAAGAATTTGATGGTAAACGTTTAGAAATTGCATAGCAATTGAACAGAGTAATTTTTTTAACATCTTTATTGGATATAATTGCTTTACAATGGTGTGTTAGTTTCTGCTTTATAACAAAGTGAATCAGCCATACGTATACATATATCCCCATATCTCCTCCCTCTTGCATCTCCCTCCCACCCTCCCTATCCCACCCCTCTAGGTGGTCACAAAGCACTGAGCTGATCTCCCTGTGCTATGTGGCTGCTTCCCACTAGCTATCTATTTTACATTTGGTAGTGTATATATGTCCATGCCACTCTCTCACTTCGTCCCAGCTTACCCTTCCCCCTCCCTGTGTCCTCAAGTCCATTCTCTACGTCTGCTGAACAGAGTAATTTTATGCCTGTTGAATCTATTGATAACAAAGTGGAAATTGAATTTTATGTCTTTTTGCTTAATTTTTTTTCCTGATTCATTTTTATTGTATTTTACAAAAGTATTGGTCCATGAAAGATTGAAAAAAAAAAGTTCATCCTTCAATCCAGATAATTGAGAAGCATTTCCCTAGATAGAACATGTGGCTGCATTTCAGAAAGAATTCCTGTATAGCCAGGGAAGATGCAAAACTACTGCCTTAGTGATTTATGCAATTTAAATTCTCTTTCTGTTGATGGGGAAAAGGTACAGATGCAATAGGTCTCTATGGATGTAGCCTTATTATGGTTAAAAACGAGTCAGAAAAATTGTGTAGGAGAAAGACACCCTCTCTTCTCTTCCTTCTTTTTTTTTTTCTTGAGAGCTGAGACTTCTCTTTCTCACCACATGTCTAGAACTGTCCCTCTCCCATCCTCAATTTATGTCTTACTCAGATCTGGGCTAAGAAGTTGCCATATTCAACAGTTACTCTTCAATATTCACCACCTATTTAATCGTTTGTATGCTCAGGGCTAGTCTTTCCTTGTAAATAGTTCATCAGGTGATCATGGGAAATCAATAAATGTAAAGTTACAAATGACAATGTGTTTACATTCCTATGGATACATTCCTTTATGAAAAGAGAAATCTCAGCATTCTACAGTATTGTATCTTTACTGGGGCAACTCAGTGGGGGCTAGAGTCTACTAGGAACACTATATTGTGAAAGCACCCCTAAATTCCACACAGACATTTGTCCTCTTTCCCTATCCTTATGTCAAAACCTGCTTCTACTTCTCTTTCTGCAAGAAGTGTAGCACTAGAAGTATTAGCAGATGTATCACAAGAGATGTTCTCATTTGTTTTTCAAATGTAAGTGAGGGCATTAGGAAAGATGTACTATGGTACCTTACAAAGGGAAACTCAAAAATGGTGCTTACGGATGAATTGCTATTGGTAGACTGTGACACCAGTTCCTACATTATACTGGAATTTCCCTGGGAAGCCAGAAGCATTTTAGAGTCTATGGACTCTGAAGAAACCTGTGAAAGAAAAAAAGAGAGAGAGAAAAGAAAACCAAGTGCCAATTCCCAACATTTCACAGTTTTAAGGGATTTTTGAAACTTTGACACTCACAGACTATACTACACTCATTAAATCCAGGATAAGAATTCGTTTTCTACAATAAGGGGAAAGGGAGAAGTTGTCCTTGAGGAGAGAATGCAGTGGAAACGTAAATTGTCATCTATTCAGAATAGTTTTAAATTAAATGTAGATGTGTCATCATTAATAGCATACGCAAAAGACCCACAGACCTCCACAGTGCTCTGGTGATGAAGAAATTGGCTATGATAAAAACAATTTTATAAACTGGTACCATTTAGTAGTAGTGATGATGAGATGAATATAGGTCAATCTGTGTAGGAAAAGATGTGGTTTGTGAACATAGATTTTATGCTTCTCAATTATCTTGAGTTTTTAAATAAAATACAGAAACACTATGAAGAAAATCTTGTGCATTTGTTAGCATAACAATGAATCCGATATAGCACTCCACTTTGATAATCTTTATTGAGAGTGACACAAAAAGGGCTCTGGGGAAAGTGACAAGATGCATCATGAAAGCTAAAGATTGAAAAGGAAGAACAAAGGATAGTATAATATAGAATCCTCACATCCTTACTTTTTTTCTCTCTTTAAAAGGTGTATTGTGTTATGGCTCCTGTGAGTCCAGTAGTGCAACTGTGACCCATTTTTTATTCTATAAAATGGTCCCATCACTTCTGTAAGATCCAGTAAATCATGGCAGAATTAAACTGCTTAAGGTTCCATAGTCCTAGGAATCTTATATTGAAAAAATTGCAAACAGCTGCTGAAAGATTAAGTCCCACCTAAAGGGTTACATGTGTAGTCAGGTATTTCAGAAATAGATATAAGATCTCTGTGACACTGATTATCAAGTATGTGTGTGTGTGAATGTGTGTGTGTGTGTGTGTGTGTGTGTGTGTGTGTGTGTAGTATTGGATATTGATATACCAAACTCTAACAGGCTTAGCAGAGGCCAAAGATGATTCCTAAAGTAAAGGGAACTTACTGAAGCAGTGTCAAAGTGAGCAAATAAGGTCACTGCATCTCTTCTCTATACCCACTTCCACAGGAAATTTTAATATTATTTCCTGGTATACACCGGCTTTGAAATCGCTAAATGTGTCTCTGGCTGGGGGGCTCCGAGGAGCTTCGGTACCTTATGTCTCAGCACAGAAAGAATTCAGTGAGAGGTAAAGTGATAGATAAGTGATTTATTAGAATAGGACTCTTGTGAGGCTTACAAGCAGGTGGGCAAGAGGGTACCACACCCTGAGAACTTAGGGGGCTACAGTTTTATAATCAAAGGAAAAGTGGGGAGAGGGAGAAGACCACCTTCTTCCTCATTCTTGAGTAAGTGTCAAGCTTCCATCATCAGCTCCTCCTCCACGTCAGGTGGGGCAGGGTCGGGGGGGGGCAGGTTTCTTGTCCCTACGTGGTCAAGCAGGGACTGTCATGGCACAATGGAAATGAGCAAAAAGGCAGTAACATATATTAAAATATGGTAGATCATCTTAGGTTTCAGTATAATGTCACCCTTTCCTTACATTTTTTGTTTTTAGTTTGCCCAGAGGAGCAAGTCCTAGGAATCATTAACTTATTGAGCTCACTGGACAGGATGTGGGTCTTATTTCACCATTGTTTTATTGTTTTATTGTTTTTGGGGTATGTCTCATGCTTGCGTTGCATGGTTTTGTTGCTAAGCAAGTCTGCTTGGTTTTGTGGTTAAGCAAACCTGCTTTCTTGACTGATCGTTAATTTATAGGGGTCACCCATACTCTTTTCTTTAGTGACAATCCCCTAGTGGGATTAACTAATTACCTACTGTGTCCCTTTACTCTGTCCCTATCAGCTTGATCAAGCATATTCCCACCACACAGTCTTGTCCTAGCTATTGCACTTGTCTGGGAAATTATTCCTTAGAAATCCACATGGCTAACTGCTTCACCTCCTGCCTATTTGATTTAATGTCATGTTTTTGTTGATACCTAACCTGACTACCCTGTTTAAAATTTCAGCTTGCACCTCTGGATACATACTATGCATGCCAAATCACCTTTACCTTGTTCTCTTTCATTATTCTTTAGTACTTCCCATTTCACTATAAAATACACTTATTGTTGTGTTTATTGCTTGTCTCTCTACTTACACAAACTGATATGTAAACTGTACAAAGACAGGGATCTTCTGCTATCTGTATCATAAACATTTAAAATAGTTTCTGTACATAAGGAACACTAAAGTGTTTTTTACTATAACTTCCATATACAGCTAATCACTTTTTTAGGAAGGAATTACTTTTTTCCTTAAATACATTAGGAAAAAAAATCAGGAGTTGTGGGAAGGGTAACAGAAATAGTGTTAATGAGACCTGAAGGGGAAAAAAATGATGTCACAGTCAGACTTTTTAATAAGTCAGTTAAGTGGTTCTGTATTTGCCTTAGTCATTTTAGTGATACATCCCGAAATATTAAGAACAAACACTTCAAGTCCATGTTCTGGAACTGGGGTATCTGTAATCCCCAAGCACTATGACACAATTTGCAAAAGATACGCAGCCTACTACGTAAAGGGGGCTCATCTCCCGAACAAAATTCATGTGAAAACTTTGTATAAAAATATTTTTTATAGCAAAGCAAACATGAACTTGTTAAAAGTAGAATAGAAAAAAAATTTACTTTTCTGAAATAAATCCAAAGAATTCAAAAAACAAAGACATTTTACTCTTCCACTTTGGTCTAAACAACCAGCACCTAGTGATACGTCGTTAAATCTTTTCAGTTATTAGGCATTAGAGATGAGAATACCTCTTCATGTACGAAAATTCCTTAACTTTGATATTTTATGCTTATTAAAGTGTAAGCGGCTGACAATTGGTGTTTTTGATTATAACCTAAGTGTCTGACATTAAGCTTTTGATTCCGAGGCATCCACCTAAAAGACACCCATCTGGAACAAATACATTGCCAGCTACACAACCAGATAAAGAGCCAGCTGCCTCATCCCTGAAGATCCCTTTCTTTTAGAAAGCTCTGGCTGACCTAGATAATTGACCAGATGACTGACAACTAGCTGTTCTCCTTCTAGACATTATTTATTTTTTTTAACATCTTTATTTGAGTATAATTGCTTTACAATGGTGTGTTAGTTTCTGCTGTATAACAAAGTGAATCAGCTATACATATACATATATCCCCATATCCCCTCCCTCTTGCATCTTCCTCCCACCCTCCCTATCCCACCCCTCTAGGTGGACACAAAGCACCGAGCTGATCTCCCTGTGCTATGTGGCTGCTTCCCACTAGCTATCTATTTTACAATTGGTAGTGTATATGTGTCCATGCCACTCTCTCACTTTGGCACAGCATACTCTTCCCCCTCCCCATGTCCCCAAGTCCATTCTCTACATCTGCGTCTCATTTCTGTCCTGCCCCTAGGTTCTTCAGAACCATTTTTTTTTTAGATTCCATATATATGTGTTAGCATATGGTATTTGTTTTTCTCTTTCTGACTTACTTCACTCTGTATGACAGTCTCTAGGTCCATCCACCTCACTAGAAATAACTCAATTTCATTTCTTTTTATGGCTGAGTAATATTCCATTGTATATATGTGTGCCACATCTTCTTTATCCATTCATCTGTTGATGGACACTTAGGTTGCTTCCATGTCCTGGCTATTGTAAATAGAGCTGCAATGAACAGTGTGGTACATGACTCTTCTTGAATTATGGTTTTCTCAGGGTACATGCCCAGTAGTGGGATTGCTGGGTTGTATAGTAGTTCTATTTTTAGTTTTTAAGGAACCTCCATACTGTTCTCCATAGTGGCTGTATCAATTTACATTCCCACCAACAGTGCAAGAGGGTTCCCTTTTCTCCACACCCTCTCCAGCATTTATTGTTGGCAGATTTTTTCATGATGGTCATTCTGACCGGTGTGAGGTGATACCTCATTGTAGTTTTGATTTGCATTTCTCTAATGATTAGTGATGTTGAGCATCCTTTCATGTGTTTGTTGGCAATCTGTATATCTTCTTTGAAGAAATGTGTGTTTACGTCTTCTGCCCATTTTTGGATTGGGTTGTTTGTTTTTTTTGATATTGACCTGCATGAGCTGCTTGTGTATTTTGGATATTAATCCTTTGTCAGTTGCTTCATTTGCAAATATTTTCTCCCATTCTGAGGGCTGTCTTTTCGTCTTGCTTGTGGATTCCTTTGCTGTGCAAAAGCTTATAAGTTTCATTAGGTCCCATTTGTTTATTTTTGTTTTTATTTCCATTTCTCTAGGAGGTGGGTCAAAAAGGATCTTGCTATGATTTATGTCATACAGTGTTCTGCCTATGTTTTCCTCTGAGAGTTTTATAGTGTCTGGCCTTACATTTACATCTTTAATCCATTCTGAGTTTATTTTTGTGTATGGCGTTAGGGAGTGTTCTAATTTCATTCTTTTACATGTAGCTGTCCAGTTTTCCCAGCACCACTTATTGAAGAGGGTGTCTTTTCTCCATTGTATATTCTTGCCTACTTTATCAAAGATAAGGTGACCGTATGTCCGTGGGTTTCTCTCTTGGCTTTGTATCCTGTTCCATTGATCTATATTTGTTTTTGTGCCAGTACCACACTGTCTTGATTACTGTAGCTTTGTAGTATAGTCTGAAGTCAGGAAGCCTGATACCTCCAGCTCCGTTTTTCTTCCTCAATATTGTTTTGGCTATTCGGGGTCTTTTGTGTTGCCATACAAATTGTGAAATTTTTTTGTTCTAGTTCTGTGAAAAATGCCAGTGGTAGTTTGATAGGGATTGCACTGTATCTTCAGATTGCATTGGGTAGTATAGTCATTTTCACAATGTTGATTCTTCCAACCCAAGAACATGGTATATCTCTCCATCTATTTGTATCATCTTTAATTTCTTTCATCAGTGTCTTATAGGTTTCTGCATACAGGTCTTTTGTCTCCTTAGGTAGGTTTATTCCTACGTATTTTATTCTTTTTGTTGCAATGGTAAATGGGAGCATTTCCTTAATTTCTCTTTCATATTTTTCATCATTAGTGTATAGGAATGCAAGAGACTTCTGTGCATTAATTTTGTACCCTGCTACTTTACCAAATTCATTGATTAGCTCTAGTAGTTTTCTGGTAGCATCTTTAGGATTCTCTATGTATAGTATCATGTATCTGCAAACAGTGACAGTTCTACTTCTTTTCCAACTTGGACTCCTTTTATTTCTTTTTCTTCTCTGATTGCTGTGGCTAAAACTTCCAAAACTACGTTGAATAATAGTGGTAAGAGTGGGCAACCTTGTCTTGTTCCTGATCTTAGTGCAAATGGTTTCAGTTTTTCACCATTGAGAACGATGTTGGCTGTGGGTTTGTCATATATGGCCTTTATTATGTTGAGGTAAGTTCCCTCTATGCCTATTCCGAAGAGTTTTTATCATAAATGGGTGTTGAATTTTATTGAAAGCTTTTTCTGCATCTATTGAGATGATCGTATGGTTTTTCTCCTTCTATTTGTTAATATGGTTTATCACATTGATTTGCGTATATTGAAGAATCCTCGCATTCCTGGGATAAACCCCACTTGATCATGGGGTATGATCCTTTTAATGTACTATTGGATTCTGTTTGCTAGTATTTTGTTGAGGATATTTGCATCTATGTTCATCAGTGATAGTGGCCTGTAGTTTTCTTTTTTTGTGACATCTTTGTCTGGTTTTGGTATCAGGGTGATGGTGGCCTCGTAGAATGAGTTTGGGAGTGTTCCTCCCTCTGCTACATTCTGGAAGAGTATGAGAAGGATAGGTGTTAGCTCTTCTCTAAATGTTTGATAGAATTCACCTGTGAAGCATCTGGTCCTGGGCTTTTGTTTGTTGGAAGATTTTTAATCACAGTTTCAATTTCAGTGCTTGTGATTGGTCTGTTCATATTTTCTATTTCTTCCTGGTTCCATCTCGGAAGGTTATGCTTTTCTAAGAATTTGTCCATTTCTTCCAGGTTGTCCATTTTACTGGCATATAGTTACTTGTAATAATCTCTCATTGATCCTTTGTATTTCTGCAGTGTCAATTGTTACTTCTTTTTCATTTCTAATTCTATTGATTTGAGTCTTCTCCCATTTTTTCTTGATGAGTCTGGCTAATGGTTTACTTTGTTTATCTTCTCAAAGAACCAGCTTTTAGTTTTGTTGATCTTTGCTATCGTTTCCTTCATTTCTTTTTCATTTATTTCTGATCTGGTCTTTATGATTTCTTTCCTTCTGCTAACTTTGGGGGTTTTTTGTTCTTCTTTCTCGAATTGCTTTAGGTGTAAGATTAGGTTGTTTATTTGAGATGTTTCTTGTTTTTTTTTTTTTTTTTTTTTTTTTTTTTAATTTATGTATTTATTTATTTATTTTGGGGTGTGTTGGGTCTTCGTTTCTGCGCGAGGGCTTTCTCTAGTTGTGGCAAGCGGGGGCCACTCTTCATCGCGGTGCGCGGGCCTCTCACTATCGCGGCCTCTCTTGTTGCGGAGCACAGGCTCCAGACGCGCAGGCTCAGTAATTGTGGCTCACGGGCCCAGTTGCTCCGCGGCATGTGGGATCTTCCCAGACCAGGGCTCGAACCCGTGTCCCCTGCATTAGCAGGCAGATTCTCAACTACTGCGCCACCAGGGAAGCCCGTTTCTTGTTTTTTGAAGTAGGATTGTATTGCATTAAACTTTCCTTTTAGAACTGCTTTTGCTGCATCCCATAGGTTTTGGGTCGTTGTGTTCTCATTGGCATTTGCCTCTAGGTATTTTCTGTCTTCCTCTTTCATTTCTTCAGTGATCTCTTGGTTATTTAGTAGAGTATTGTTTAGCCTCCATGTGTTTGTATTTTTTACAGTTTTTTTTCCTGTAACTGATATCTAGTCTCATAGCGTTGTGGTCTGAAAAGATACTTGATACGATTTCAATTTTCTTAAATTTACCAAGGCTTGATTTGTGACCCAAGATATGATCTATCCTGGAGAATGTTCCCTTAGCACTTGAGAAGAAAATGTATTCTGTTGTTTTTAGATGGAATGTCCTATAAATATCAATTAAGTCCATCTTGTTTAATGTGTCATTTAAAGCTTGTGATTCCTTATTTATTTACATTTTGGATGATCTCTCCATTGGTGAAAGTGTGGTGTTAAAGTCCCCTACTATGATTGTGTTACTGTCAATTTCCCTGTTTATGGCTGTTAGCATTTGCCTTATGTATGGAGGTGCTCCTATGCTGGGTGAATAAATATTTACAATTGTTATATACTCTTCTTGGATTGATCCCTTGATCATTATGTAGTGTCCTTCTTGTCTCTTGTAACAGTCTTTATTTTAAAGTCTATTTTGTCTTATATGAGAATTGCTACTCCAGCTTTCTTTTGACTTCCATTTGCATGGAATATCTTTTTCCATCCCCTCACTTTCAGTCTGTATGTGTCCCTAGGTTGAAGTGGGTCTCGTGTAGACAGCATATATATGGGTCTTGTTTTTGTATCCATTCTGCCAGTCTATGTCTTTTGGTTGGAACATTTAATCCATTGACATTTAAGGTAATTATCGATACGTATGTTCCTATTACCATTTTCTTAATTGTTTTGGGTTTGTTATTGTAGGTCTTTTCCTTCTCTTGTGCTTCCTGCCTAGAGAAGTTCCTTTAGCATTTGTTGCAAAGCTGGTTTGGTGGTGCTGAATTCTCTTAGCTTTTGCTTGTCTGTAAAGGTTTTTATTTCTCCATTTAATCTGAATGAGATCCTTGCTGGGTAGAGTAATCTTGGTTGTAGGTTTTTCCCTTTCCTCACTTTAAGTATGTCCTGCCACACCCTTCTGGCTTGCAGAGTTTCTGCTGAAAGATCAGTTGTTAACCTTATGGGGATTCCCTTGTATGTTATTTGTTGCTTTTCCCTTGCTGCTTTTAATATTTTTTCTTTGTATTTACTTTTTGATAGTTTGATTAATATGTGTCTTGGCATGTTTCTCCTTGGATTTATCCTGTATGGGACTCTCTGCGCTTCCTGGACTTGACTGACTGTTTCCTTTCCCATATTAGGGAACTTATCAACTATGATCTCTTCAAATATTTTCTCAGTCCCTTTCTTTTTCTTTTCTTCCTCTGCGACCCATATAATTCAAATGTTGGTGCATTTAATGTTGTCCAGGAGGTCTCTGAGTCTGTCCTCAATTCTTTTCATTCTTTTTCTTTATTCTGGTCTGAGGTAGTTATTTCCAATATTTTATCTTCCAGGTCACTTATCCATTCTTCTGCCTCAGTTATTCTGCTACTGATTCTTTCTAGAGAATTTTAAATTTCATTTATTGTGTTGTTCATCATTGTTTGTTTGCTCTTTAGTTCTTCCAGGTCCTTGTTAAACATGTCTTGTATTTTCACCATTCTATTTCCAAGATTTTGGATCATCTTTACTATCATTACTCTAAATTCTTTTTCAGGTAGACTGCCTATTTCCTTTTCATTTATTTGGGCTGGTGGGTTTTTACATTGCTCCTTCATCTGCTGTGTATTTCTCTGTCTTCTCATTTTGCTTAACTTACTCTATTTGGGGCCTCCTTTTCACAGACTGCAGGTTTGTAGTTTCTGTTGTCTTTGGTGTTTGCCCCCAGTGGGTATGGTTGGTTCAGTGGGTTGTGTAGGCTTCCTGGTGGAGGGGACTGGTGCCTGTGTTCTGGTGGATGAGGCTGGATCTTGTGTTTCTGGTGGGCAGGACCACGTCTGGTGGTGTGTTTTGGGGTGTCTGGGACCTTATTAGGATTTTAGGCAGCCTCTCTGCTAATGCATGGGGTTTTGTTCCTGTCTTGCTAGTTGTTTGGCATGGGGTGTCCAGCACTGGAGCTTGCTGGTCGTTGAATGGACCTGGGTCTTAGCATTGAGACAGAGATCTCTGGGAGAGCTTTTGCCATTTGATATTACATGGGGCCGGGAGGTCTCTGGTGGACCAATGTCCTGAACTCGTCTCTCCCACCTCAGAGGTTCAGGCCTGACACCCAGCTGGAGCACCAAGATCCTGTCAGCCACACGGCCAGGTACGCGGGGAGTTTCTTGCCTTTTGGGAAGTCTGAGGTCTTCTGCCAGCATTCAGTAGGTGTTCTGTAGGAGTTTTTCCACGTGTAGATGTATTTTTGATGTATTGTGGGGAGGAAGGTGATGTCCACGTCTTATTTCTCTGCCACCTTGAAGGTCCCCCTCCTTCCATACTTTAATTCCTGCTCTTTATTTTAATTTCACCAATAAAGAGTGAACCCGCGAAACCCTAGGCACCCCACCCTGAACCCCAGTAAAGGCAGAACCCCCGATCCACTTGCTCTCTCTCTGTCTACATGGACCTTGTTCTGTGGCCCCAGATTTGGCGTGAATCCTGTAGAACTTGTGAGTAATAAAACTTGTCTTTTCAAAGTTCCCTAATGGTTATTGATGAGTTACATCTTGCAGCCACAAGACAAACCACAAGGGCCAGTCCAGCCACAATTTAGCTCTGAAAGGGGAAGTGTCTATGGGGGCTCCTACAATTAATATGGACCCAGGTGGGTGCCCTGGGCATCTTTAGCTGATAGCATCACTCTCTATACTGAGACTGACACAAAACACCGATCTTATTTTACCTAAAGGTGAACTACATTTTGTACTTTATTTAATTATTATTTTTTTCCATCCGGATTTTTCTGGTATCTGTTAGTGTTTGACAGATATATTGAAGGAATGTTTGCCATTGTTAACATACTCATTATTTGGGAGCAACAATGAAGCTTGGACAAAATTAATGAACCTTGATATTTTATACCTTATTGACCATAAAGAATGGTTTACTGTTCAGGTGAAATGCTTCGTATTTTCTTTAACTATAAATAGTGTGGGGACTTCCCTGGTGGCACAGTGGTTAAGAGTCTGCCTGCCAATGCAGGGGACACAGGTTCGATCCCTTGTCCGGAAAGATCCCACATGCCGCAGAACAACTAAGCCCATGCGCCACAACTACTGAGCCTGCGCACCTAGAGAGCCCGTGCTCCACAACAAGAGAAGCCACCACAATGAGAAGCCCATGCACCGCAACGAAGAGTAGCCCCCGCTCGCCGCAACTAGAGAAAGCCCGCACGCAGCAACGAAGACCCAATGAAGCCAAAAAATAAATTTTAAAAAAAAGTGTGAACCAAATCAAGATTTTTTCTTATACGCATTGTAATAATTGGGTATATAAAAATTAACATAACTTCAGGTCTTAAGAGCCATCCTTTTTACTAAACAAGCATCAATATTTAATCTTAGAAGAGTGAAACTAGCTCCCTGCTTATGAGTAGATTTAATTGTAAATGTAACATTCAAGCCATGAAATTACCAAAAACTAATTAAAGTTACAGTATTGGTCCTCAAATCATTTTGCCTTTAATTCATCCCAATCGTGTTGTATATATTCAACCCAAAAAACTGCCCCTTGCCTCTTAGAAACAAGATCTTGTTTGAAGGATTCCTAAGGATCAAGGGTTTAATTCTGTTAGTTTCACATGTGCCAAGAGAGTGTCATAATACATTTTCACTTCATAGCTTGATGAGCCAAACTGTTTTGACAATCCTTTGCATTTTTAGTCACAGAGGGATTAGACATAGGCTGCTATCCAAATCTCATTTAGAAAATACATATCTCTTTTAAAATAACTCATCCAAACTGTTGCACACTTTCCTGCATCCTGATAAGTAAGAAATAGAAGCATGTATGGTCTCTATTTGCCAATAACTTATTTTCCAAAATAGGAAAACATAGGGTGATTAAGCAGTGGCATTTCAGGGAACTTGAAAAACCACTTTGTATGAATTCCTTATTGGCATTTTGGATCTGCTTTATATTCTTTCAGGAAAAATAAGTTTTAAAAAAAGCAGGGAGAAGGAATATTCATTTCTTATATATAAACAGCTCATACAACTTAACATCAAAAAAACAAACAACCGATTTAAAAATGGGCAGAAGAACTGAATAGATATTTTTTTCCAAAGAGGAAATGCAGATGGCCAACAGGCACATGACAAGATGCTCAACATCATTAATCATCAGGGAAATGCAAATCAAAATGAAATACCACCTCATACCTGTCAGAATAGCTATCATCAAAAAGAACACAAATAACAAATGTTGTTGAGGATGTGGAGAAAAGGCAACCCTCGTACACAGTTGATGGGAATGTAAATTGGTGCAGCCATGTGGAAAACAGTACGGAAGTTTCCCGAAAAACTAAAAATAGAACTATCATATGACCCAGCAATTCCACTCCTAGGTATATATCAAAAAAAAAAAACCCTAATTCTAAAAGATACATGCACCGCAATGTTCATAGCAGCATTATTTGAATAGCCAAGATATGGAAGCAACCTAAATGTCCATCAACAGATGCGTGGATAAAGAAGATGTACATATATACAATGGAATACTACTCAGCCATAAAATAGAATGAAATTTTGCCATTTGCAGCAACATGGATGGACCTAGAGATTATCATACTAAGTGAAGTAAGCCAGACAAAGAGAAATATCATAATATCAGTTATGTGTGGAATCTAAAACAAAAATGATACAAATCAACTTATATATAAAACAGAAATAGACTCACAGACATAGAAAACAAACTTACAGTTGCCAAAGGGAAAGGGGGGGGATAAATTAGGAGTTTGGGATTAACATATACACACTACTATATATAAAATAGATAACCAACAAGGACCTACTGTATAGCACAGGGAACTGTATTCAATATTTTGTAATAACCTATAAGGGAAAATAATCTGAAAAAGAATATACATATATATGTACATATATTTGTAAAACTGAATCACTTTGCTGTACACCTGAAACTAATACAACATTGCAAATCAACTATACTTCAATTAAAACAAAAATAACACTTGGAAAAAAAGGTTTTCACATTAAAAAAAAAAAAAAAAAAGAGCATGTACAACATGAAACAAATTAACCAGTGCACTGATTTTGACACTAAGACACATGGAATTTCTTACTTTGTTCTCATTGATCAGGGAGTTTGTAGATTTTCAAATACCACTTACTTTGGGAAACTTTCTCTTATTTTCCAGTAAAAGATTCCCTCCTCTGTACGCTGGGAGCACAGTTTTTATCCTATGATTGCTCCTTTTACCATGGATTCTATTTTTTCCTGATTGGTGTCTACCTTACATTTATTTTAATTCATAGTGAACAACTGTTGAGACCTTCCCACAGGCCAGAAATGACAATCCCTCTAAGCATGAACTTTTTGTTGTCATCTCAACATAGCCATTAAAAATGCTCAAAATTACTTGAAAGAATAGATAAAAGGATAATGCAAAGATACAATGATAAGACTTCCAATTGCAGAGATTTATTTATGTCAGTAGTGGGCCATGCAAAGTGGACTCATTGCATCAGTTGCTCTGAGTTACAGCTCTCCTTTTACCTTCAAGTGTTTCTGGTTCCCAAGTGTGTCTGATTATGGGGCAGAATCCTCGTGTGCTGTGCAAATAGTATCCTTGATCATACATACCTTAATGTGAGTGAGATTGGGATGCACCAATGAATTTGGAAACTCCAAGCACATGATGACATCATTGAACTCGAAGAATTCTATGTGTAAGCTTACTAAAGGTCTGAGTTTGAAGAGCTATTATCAAATATTGTCTTCCAGTGGGTGCTGACAGTGTGTGTTTGACCTTATACATGAACCTCAAAAGACAGGGTCTCTAATCAGCCTGTTTCTGGAGGTCACACACTCTGCCTTCATCCGAAGTGTCTCTATTTGAAAATACCGTATCTAATGGCACCTGCTGCCACGGAGGGTGAAATTGTGTTTGTGCTACTAGAAGTAAGTGTTGCTTTGGCTGTATGCAAGTTTCCAATATTAATTCTATTTTGTGGAATTTGATGGTTTTTCCAACTGGGTGAAACTGTGTGGTTATTACTGCATGGAGCTATTGGCTTGGGAAGTGGCAAAGTAGGGAGAAATACAGCAGATGCTTTATATTTTGCCCACAACTGGGAAGCTGGCAATAATGTGGACATAAAGTTAAGAACCAAGTGTTCTAGTCATTTTTTTTAGAAGTGTGGTTTGGGTTAGTTATCTAACGTAACTGAAACTCAGACTCTTATCTCTAAGATGAAAGTTGGTCTAAATATTGTTTCCTTGCATTTCAAGAATGCTGTTTTTATGTATAGATAGAAATAGCAGTCTTTGTCCAGAACTCCCTTGAACTCTAATGAACAGCATTTCTATCATCTAAGAGAAAGCTGGAACTTATGAGAATAAATGTTGAAGCAGCCAATTCATATAAATAATATCTATTCTCTTATGAAAAACAGAAGACACTGGTTTGTTTTGAAAGAACTTGAGAGGCACAACAAACTATCTTGATTAGGAAGTTATCTCTACTAAAATGGGTCCCTTTTGAAAGGATTCTCTTTTTTTTTCTGAATCTTATTCATTCAGATTTTCTGTAGCTGGTAATAAGTATATGCCCACAGCTGGCCATGGCTATTTGTTCCAGTATCAGTGCTATAGATTGCAGAAAAAAATAAAACAAAACAAAACAGAACAATGGCGAGACCAGAGTCCAGAGTCTTCTAACCTCACTTCATGGGCTTTAAACACGCATTCATTAGATTGCAGCTACATACATTTTACTTAGCATATTGATTTAAAGTGTTTTACTATGAATAATGTCAGGCAGACAGGAAGTCCCCATTTCTCCATTTCCCCACTATTCCTTTCATGACACTAATGTGCCTCACTCATCTTTATTATCTGTCTGGTTTCTGATGGATAATAAATATATTTAGCATCAGGACCTCTGACTTGGTGATTGAATATAGTTATTTATTTACTTGTTTGAACTAGCCTTGCTCTGTTTTGCTTTAGTTTAATTTGGTTTTAATTATCTTGCCAGCCACCTTATAGGGTAATAAAATTTCAGGCCTGAAACTTAAGCAACTAAACACAGGGAACCCCAACACTCCCCACTCATGGGGTCACCTTCCAAAGTGAGGGATGGAAGATGGCAATGGCAGATGCAGGATTCTATATTTTAAAATAGCCTGCAGAGTAGAGAAAAAAGGAAACCATTTCTACCTTCTCAGTATACAAATTTTCAAATATAAAATCTAAAATCACTTAACCCCGACATAGCCTGGCTGAGGTGTCCAGCTATGCGCCGGAATCACCATGCAAAGTGTTGATCTAATAAGGAAAAATATCCACCTGGTTTGGTAAAACTTCAAATGTGAACAGTGTGATGTGTTATTCACTCACTTCCATCTTTCTTATCACCATCAAGCATATGAAGGCAGAGAAACTTAAAACAGATGAGCATTTCCTTTGCTTAAGTGGCTGTCACATATTATTATTGGTAAATAAATAACTATAATGTCAAATAAAATGAAATGAGAAGCACAAAAAGTGCTTATTATTGAATTGCTCAATCTTTTCTAGCTATTTATCCTTTCAAGAATTATAAATTCACCCCATAATAGACTTTGAATTAGGGAAACTGGAGAAAAAACATGTGCAAGTTGTTTTCCTTAATAGAGCAGAGACTCTGTCTATTGCTATATTTCCGGCATATAGTAAGAAACTAAACATTTAGAGCACTTTGAAAGCAATATGATTTTCTGGATTTTCTTGAGTTACCTGGCCTTTCCTCCCATGGAACTTAGAGGGGATTGGCATCCACCAAGTGGTAGGTGTATCCCAGGCAGTCAGAAGTCTGAGTCACAGAAAGGATAGTGCAAGGGAGCCACCTGCTGCTGAAGGGATATTCAGGGCAGAGCAAACTGTGTGGTATAAAATTAGCATCAATTTAATATTCTGTCAAGTCACACAAAAATACTGCTGTGGCTGTGTAAAGAAACAACAGTTGACAAAATATGAATAACAAATGAGGTTTTAAACTCTTTGAGCTACTCTAGCGTTTTAGCATTTTCTGAGGGGCTTACCCAAAGCACCGATTACTGACTAAGAAATGTGCAGGATGGTCCTAAATTCTATGCATAGGTTCTAGACTCTGTTTTCTTTCCATACTATCATAGAAAACTTCCTGTCGCTGGCATTCCAAGAAGAAAACTGAAAAACAGAGGAGGAAATGTAAACCCTAAAACAAAGGTTTTGAAAGTTTGGCCAGTATAATAGCATTGGCAGGCTAAACTGGGAATGAGGACCAGTCCTACGATGACAGATTTTATCCCTTCTGCCAATGGCTCCTATTCATAGAGTGCTTTAGATCTCAAATCCACGATCTCATGTAATTTTCACAACAAGCAATTGGTCCTCTTTTTATATTTTAAGAGTCTGAAGCACACAACAGTGAACTACCTGATTCAAGTTCAGATTGTTGCTTGGGGCCAGAGCATGACCAGAACCCAGGATTCCTGATGTTGTCTCCAGCTGTGTTTACAACATCACTATGCCCATCAGATTGTCCTAAATTAAACATCCATTATCAATCTTTGTCCTATAGGACTGTGGGAGAAGGAACGTCGAGAAATAAATTCAGATAAATAACATGCAGCCCTGCCAAGGGGGAGCCCCAAGCACCGTGGAATGGTCAGAACCTAGATGTGAGTTATGCAAAGATGAATTCAAATTCCAGATTTACTGTTTTACTTACTGATTTACTAAGAGACTTTCATCAAGGGACTTACATTTTGTGAACACGGGTTTTCTAAAATGTAAAATAAAGACATAATACTTATTCTACAGGATTATTTTAAGGATTTCAAGGATTATAGAAATGCAGGTTAAAATCCTTTGCTTAAGTGGCTGTCACATATTATTATTGGTAAATAAATAACTATAATGTCAAATAAAATGAAATGAGAAGCACAAAAAGTGCTCTCGATACTGTGGACATTTGATAGACAAATGTCTTCCTTCCCAACATTTGTTATTGCTTGTCTTTTTAAATTATTGTGTTCATTCTAGTGGATATGGAATTGTATCTCGTAGTTTTAATTTTCATTTCCCTAATGATTAATAATGATACTGAAAACCTTTTCAAGTGATTAATGTTCATTTGCATATCTTCTTGGTGAAAGTTATTAGAACTTTTTGCCCATTTGTTACTTGGGTCATTTCTTATTTTTGAGATGTACAAGTTCTTTATATACTTTGGATATAGGTTCCTCACAGATATGTATTTTACAAATATTTTCTCCCAGTCTGTGGCATGTCTTTTCATTTTCTTAATGGTTTTTTTGATGCTCAATAGTTTTAAATTTTGATGAAGTCCAACTTATCAACCTTTTCTTTTATGAACAGTACTTTTGGTATCATATCTAAGAAATATTTACCTAACCTATGTTCTCAAAGATTTTCTTCTATGTTTTTCCAGAAAAGTTTTACTGTTTTAACTAGGTGACCATTTTTATTAGTTTCTTTTTCACTCTTCTAATGAGTATATACACATGCACACACATATGCACACACATGTACACACACACAGGGTCTATAAACTTGTATAAATATATTTTTACCAATTTTTCACTGAAATTTAGCATTAACTTATGTTATAAATGAAGGTTACAAACTACAGTAGTATTAGCAGTTCCTATGAATTTGCCATCAGTAGAGGTCAGATAATTTTATATCACATTATAATCATTGCCTGTATCTCATAACATTATTTATACACATTAATACACATTATAGTTACTTCTGGATCTTATTTAATGTGCTAATAAAGAAGCACATGTAATATCTTAACAAAAATTTTTTAATATTTTAAAATTATATTTTACATATATTTTGTTTCCTTCATAATCTTATGTATTTTACATTATGGATAAATATTTTGCTGAAATGGAGTCCATGGCATCATCTAATTGTGAAAGTGGCCTATGACAAGTACAGAAGTTTAAGATCGTCTGTAAATATGCCTTTTAATGATATTTTCTGCCATTTTCTGTTGTTGAAATGTCTCACTTTCCTGGATGATCAGTTATATGTAAAAGAGAATGAAGGATTTTAGCAGAAAATTAGATATTTTGCATTTGATTGTTTCCAAGGCTTTGAAATAAGGAACAGAGTTGCAGTTTATTCATAGTAGTTCTGGAAAGCTAATTAATTTAGAATATTTATTTATTTATTTTTTATTGGAGTATAATTGCTTTATAATGTTGTTTGTTTCTGCTGTACAATGAAGTGAATCACCTATATGTATACCTATATCCCCTTCCTCTTGGACCTCTCTCCCCACCCCCATCCCACCCATCTAGGTCATCACAGAGCACTGGGATGAGCTTCCGGTGCTTTATAGCAGGTTCCCACTAGCTACCTATTTTACACGTGGTAGTGTATTTATGTCAAACCTAATCTCTCAATTCATCCCACACTACCCTTACCCCTGTGTCCACATGTCTGTTCTCTATGTCTGCGTCTCTATCCCTCCCCTGGAAATAGGTTCATCTGTACCATTTTTCTAGATTCCACATATATGCATTAATACATGCTATTTGTTTTTCTCTTTCTGCCTTACTTCATTCTGTATGACAGACTCTAGGTCCATCCACATTTCTACAAATGACCCAGTTTCATTCATTTTTATGGCTGAGTAATATTCCATTGTATATATGTGTCACATCTTCTTTATCCATTCATATGTTGTTGGACATTTAGGTTGTTTCCATGTCCTGGCTATTGTAAATAGTGCTGCAATGAACATTGGGGTACATGTGTCCTTTTGAATTATGGTTTTCTCAGGGTATATGCCCAGTAGTGGGATTGCTGGGTCATATGGTAGCTCTATTTTTAGTTTTTTAAGGAACCTCCATACTGTTCTCCACAGTGGCTGTATCAATTTACATTCCACCAACAGTGCAAGAGGGTTCCTTTTTCTCCACACCGTCTCCAGCATTTATTGTTTGTAGGTTTTTTGATGATGGCCATTCTGACTGCTGTGAGGAGATACCTCACTCTTAGAGGAAAGCATAGGAAAAACACTCTTTGACATAAACCACAGCAAGATCTTTTTTGACCCACCTCCTAAAGTAATGAAAATAAAAACAAAAATAAACTAATGAGACCAAATTAAACTTAAAAGCTTTTGCACAGCAGAGGAAACCATAAACAAGACGAAAAGACAACCCTCAGAATGGGAGAAAATATTTGCAAACGAATCAACGGACAAAGGATTAATCTCCAAAATACACAAACAGCTCATGGAGCTCAATATCAAAAGAACAAACAACCCAATCAAAAACTGGGCAGAAGACCTAAATAGACATCTCTCCAAGGAGGACATACAGATGGCCAAGGGGCATATGAAAGGATGCTCAACATCACTAATTATTAGAGAAATGCAAATCAAAACTACAACGAGGTATCACCTCACACTGGTCAGAATATTTATTTTTAATAATAGTAAATCATTTAGAATGATACACAGGTTCTCACAGGTTAAAGCTGGAGTGCCATTATAGATAAAGCATTTAACTTAGGTATCTCTTGGAAGTTTCACTCAAACTATTGGATACTAAAGAACAGAAGTTAATACTTATTAAATTTTGAAAGACATAAAGATTAAAAGTGTTCAGTGCAATCATAAATGCTGAAAAGATTTGATGAGGAAAATTTTAAACTTCTGACTTTATAATTTTACTAAGGAATGTTCTTATAGTTCTTACTCAAAGGAATGAATAATGTTTACAGCTACACTTGTCCATAAGGAGGTGATGATGGTGATGATGATCATGATGATAAAATATGCTAATTGCATTGAGTGTTGTTTACTATGTGGCAAATACTTTTTCTACATGGTTCATTCTACTTAATGCTCATATACATACACACCACACAACACCAACAAAATCCTAGGAGCTAAATTCTATGAATTTCTGTGTTAAATAAACAAGGAAATTAAAGATTACAGAATTAAATAAGTTGTTGGTAAGTATACCAGTGGCAGGAGTTGGAGCCAGTGTTTGACACCGGTACTTCATAGCCTACATTGTTAACCAACATGCTATATTATCTACTTAATTTCAATATGGCCTCCAAAACTCAATTCAACATTATGCAAAAAACATCCAAGCAATAAGGAAGAATAGAGGTTGATAAGTGGCACACCCATGGGTAATTATAAACAAATATAGCATTCTGATCATCAGTGTGAAAATTGTTTTGTTACCATACATGCTATAGAGATGACATGACACTAATTATTTATTCTCTTACAGCATCCCTCTGTCTATAATTCATTTCCTTCTGTCAACCACTTGAATATCTTCAACACAATTTAAAAAATAGATTTTCAGGCATTACATGTTAATAAAAATTGATATAATAAAACATTGAATTTGAACATAATCAACATATCTTCTCTGAAAGTATTCCATTTTGTTATTATTATAAATGAATCTTATTTTGACCTTTATAAACCAACAGAACAATAAAAAATGGTTGGTTTTATGAAAGAAGCCAAGTAAAGTAAAAAATTGTTACAGGTGAGGATGCCATATGTGAACTGATATTCCAGCACCATGGGACAGCATTTTAATTGCTCTCTTAATGCACTTGGTTCAGCCTGTGTTTCAGAGGACATATGGTGCATTTCCCTGGAAATGAGAATTGTTCTAGGATTTGTATTATTTTTCAATGGAATTTAGAATTTTAATGTGAGCCTACCTCAATTTAATCCATTGTATAGTTGACTTTCTATCCCACTGTGACTTTTTGAACAAAAAGAGTCTCCATCTAAGATGCTGGCATTCAGAGTCATCAAATATTAATGTCATTTTGCAAAGTCACAAAACAAACATTTTGTAAATTTCATCCTTCCAGAGATTTCTGACTAAATCTGAAGATGAAAATGCCTTCTTTAAGAGTATTTGCCTTCCTGCAAATACTAAGTGTTGTCATTTAAAACATTATTTCATCAACATTGAAAGTCAATTTTTCTAAAACCCTTAGACTAAGTAAAATTACCAAGTGCTTTCACTCTAATTCTGTGAGGGAAATTAAATAAATTCCAGGCAGTCATTTTGAGTTCTTTAATTTCATGTTTTGTTTTGGAATTTATGGATCAGTTGGCAATCAACTCATAGGCAACAAAATAATTTTCTTTGAAAATGCAAATTCCTGTATGCTGTAAGGTTGTGAGAGGTTAGTCCTATTAAAAAACACATGAAAAATTTCCAGCACATCATTATTATTTCTTACAAGACCTTCCTGGAATTTAATATTAGTTTGCTAATTCTGTGCACAGAGGAATGCCTATGGATTTGGAGTCAGGAGACATAATTTCAAATCACTGTTCATTACAACCTAATTTCATTCTATTCAGCAAGGTAATTAATCCATCTGAGCATCAAATCTTTTATCACAGAACGAGGATAATAATATAATGCTTACCTGACAGAGTCGTGGTAGAGATGATTAAAGGGGATAATGTATATGAAGATGTTTTTTGAATGTGAAAATAAATCTGTACAAATGTTAACCACAAATAATCATTTCTCATACTTGATAGTATGCAATATCCTGTGAACCATGTGTCCTGGGAAATCAACCCAAATAATTCAATAGTCAAAGCGATTTCCCCCAAATTTATCTATAGATTCAAAGCAATCCCAATTAAAATCCCAGGAGATTATTTTTTATAGAACTTGATTAGCCTATTATAAAATTTATGTGAAAATTCAAATGACATAGCATATCCAAAACAATGAAGTTTGGGAACTTAATCTGATTTTAAGACTTATGGTAATCAGAATTGTTTAGTATTGGTGGAAGGATAAATTTATGGTCAGCGGAACAAATTATAATATCCTTAAATACAGCCACTCACATAGTTGATTGATTTTTGACAAAGATGCTAAGGTAAGTCAATAAAGAAAAAGGCATTTCAACAAATAGTGCTGGATTAATTAGATATGTATGTGGAAAGAATGAATGCCATTCCTTATATAACATTATACACAAAAAATTATTTTAAATGGACACAGTCCTAAGCATAAACTCGAAAGCTATAAAACTTCCAAAAGGATGCACTGGGAAAAATAATGAATGAGAAAATGAATAAACAAACTGATATATTCAGAAATATAGTATTATTCAGTAATAAAAAATTAATTTTGCAGCATGAAGAAACTCAAAAATATTATACTGACAAAAAGAAGTCAGACACAAAAGAGTACAACTACTGAGCCCATTTGTGTGAAAGTTTAGAACAAATTATAGTGGCAGAAAGCAGAACAGTTGTTCCCCAGGGCCAGGAGTAAGTGTTGCCGTTGACTTCAAATGGGCTTAAAGAAGCTTTCTGTTGAGAAAAAAATGGTTTATCTTTTAATAGGGGTTGTCAAAACTCTTGAAAGTGTACATTTTAAATGGATGCATTTATTATATGTAAATTATGTCTTAATGTTGATTTAATAAAAAGGAAGAAACATATTAGGTAATATTTGAGGTGTTTCTTCATAGTCTATCTTGAAGTGAAAGAAATTGGAAAACAGGGAGTGAAACTATGCATACAAAACTAAATAAATATCTAGAGCTGGTTTATTCCCTATCTTTGGAGCATTTGTAACATGCTTCAGTTGAAATATATACTTTTTCAGCTGCCTCTACTCATTCATGCAATTCTCATTTTTGGATCATACCATTCTAATAATTTCTTATGGAGTCTTTCTAAGTCAGATGAAACTATTTGTTTTTATGTCATCTTTTATCAACAGACTTTTTTTTTTAGTTTTTAGTGAAATATATCAACTGACTTTTTAGTCCATCAGATACATTTGTAATATTTCCAGTTTGCTCTTTCTGTGAACATCAAAACTCCATACGTGACCCAGAAATCCCACTACTGGGCATATACCCAGAGAAAACCATAATTCAAAAAGACACGTGCACCCCAATGTTCATTGCAGCACTCTTTACAATAGCCAGGTCATGAAAGCAACCTAAATGCCCATCAACAGACGAATGGATAAAGAAGATGTGGTACATGTATACAATGGAATATTACTCAGCCATAAAAAGGAATGAAATTGGGTCATTTGTAGAGACGTGGATGGACCTAGAGACTGTCATACAGAGAAAAGTAAGTCAGAAAGAGAAGAACAAATATCATATATTAACGCATATATGTGGAATCTAGGAAAATGGTACAGATGAACTGGTTTGCAAGGCAGAAATAGTGACACAGATGTAGAGAATGAAAGTATGGACACAAAGTGGGGAAAGCGGGGTAGGGGTGGTGGTAGTGGGATGAATTGGGAGATTGGGATTGACATATATACACCAATATGTATAAAATAGATAACTAAAAAGAACCTGCTGTATAAAAAAATAAATAAATTAAATAAACTCCATATGCCTTTATGATCAATAATAATAACTATTATCTGTATTAATATTATTTTATAGTTTATTAAATAGTTTAGTTTATTCCAAAAACATTTAATTTAAAAGAATGTATATTCTACTAATACAGAAGAAAAAATATATTCCTTATTTTTATGGGAGAAAATTTTTTTTATACATTTAAAATTTCAAGGAAAACAGTGTTTCTGACCTGACACTGTTTAGGCCTTGGAAACAATCAAATATAAACTAATATCCTTTTAAGAGTATTAGGATCAGAGACAATGTTTGCAAATAGTATCAAGTTCAAGCTCAATGTAATATTGATGAAAGAGCTAATAAATGATGGTGAAAGAAGTATATATTTATGTTTTTTGGTCCCTGGGCATTTCTGAATGCTGATTGGTCTCTTCCTGTTCTCTGAAGTCCTGCGGTTTCATACTATGGTAAAATGTGTAAAGACATAGTATATGGTAATTGGTAATTGCATTCATAGTGGAGAAAAAATCCTGAGATTGACTTTTGATGGTTGCTTTTAAGAATGTATTATTTGGGGGTTCCCTGGTGGCGCAGTGGTTGAGAGTCCGCCTGCCAATGCAGGGGACACGGGCTCGAGCCCTGGTCTGGGAAGATGCCACATGCCGCGGAGCAAATGGGCCCGTGAGCCACAACTACTGAGCCTGCGCGTCTGGAGCCTGTGCTCCGCAACAAGAGAGGCCGCGATAGTGAGAGGCCCACACACCGCGATGAAGAGTGGCCCCCGCTTGCCGCAACTAGAGAAAGCCCTCGCATAGAACCGAAGACCCAACACAGCCATAAATAAATAAATAAATAAATGATAAATGAAAATTAAAAAAAAAAAAAGAATGTATTATTTGATGAAAAGAAGATCCAATCTTTGAAACTTGTAGCAATATCCATCCAGTTTTTCTTCAAATAATGTGTGTAGCCTTGTGAAAACAAAGCATTTGGATGTTTTAGTCTTACGTAAAACATTTTAACTTAAATAGAATACCAAGATGTATTAGGTGGATTATGAATGGATTCTCTGGGAGATTTTCTCAGCCTCTGAGAATAGAACCATAAAATATTTATGAATCATAAGTTTCTTTATAGAAGTGAGAACAATAACAACATTGCTATGAAGATGGAGGACAAAGATTCTTAAACATATGAAGTAAACAGTATTGAAAGCATCTCTAATATATTTGGTCCTAAGTCATGAAAAGACATTTGACAAATGAAAATATATTCTCAGCAGCTTGGTAGAATTCCACCTGAGTTATCAAAGCTTTTTGCTTTATGTTTTTGTACCAATTTTGGGACATTGTTGTCTTCCTGAATGAAATATTAATGATGCATATGGAGCCTGGGAAAATAAGCTTTTTTTTTTTTTTGGCTATAGCTGAGATGCTTTAAAAATTTTATAGCAGCAAAATGTCTGGAATGTAAAATTAAATGAGATTTTTGTTAACATAAAATTTACCATGTAGCTGTAAACTCTGATAATGCTCGTGCCTGGCAATAATTCAGTGAGATGTAACCAATAGCTTCTGTAGCACGTTTTGTCTCCACACAAATATTAAAATATTAAAATGTGTTGCTTACAGCCCTACGGTAGGGCAGAGGCACCTTAG
This sequence comes from Eubalaena glacialis, assembly GCF_028564815.1. Taxonomy (NCBI): domain Eukaryota; kingdom Metazoa; phylum Chordata; class Mammalia; order Artiodactyla; family Balaenidae; genus Eubalaena; species Eubalaena glacialis. The sequence continues at coordinate 28,189,202 of NC_083722.1, read as the reverse complement.
TGGCAAAGAAGATGCTGAGTGGGTGGGATTCTTAAAATTCTTTTTTCTTCCCTTTCCTAATCCCGTCAGACCGGATGTATTTTACATTTCTCTTTTTACATAGGGGTGTAAATTTGAATTGATTGCAACCTCCCTTCCTCCCTATTGGTCCCATCTTTCCTCCTCTCTTCTCCAAGAGCTTCTCCTCAACCTGCAAGACTCACACAAAGATACCTATCCTGTATCATTCTTTAAATAGTGATTGCTAGATTTAAGTAAGTGATGCATTTGTTTTAAAATTACAAGTGACTTTTTAATAAACTTCAGTGCGTTTCAGAATCACCTGAGGGTGTGGGAAGAGTAATAATAAAAAAAAAATTCCTGGGCTCAATTCCTTAAGATTTTTATTTAGTAGCTCTGCTTTTAAAAAGCAGAAACCTGCATTTAAAAAGCCGAACACTGAAGCAGGTTGATTCCAGACTAGATTTTGAGAAATATGACCAGAAAGTTCTGAAGCCCTTTGAAGTCAATCTGTTTTCAGTATTTGAAGGAAATAGTTTCCTGAATGTTCCCTTCCTCTTCATCCTAATGGTGGGAGGGTAATTTCCTTAGCTACTAATCATTAATGTGTTTTGATGTTTTTAAATGGACTTTCTCATTCCTTGAAGTGGGTACTTTGTAAGCCATTTCAATCTGGAGACACATTCTACTCAATTCTGGGAATCATAACAAAATTGTTTCTATGAAAATTTCCTTCACCATGTTTTTCTCTTGTCTATTTCTGCACTTTTCGTGAATCACATCTGATACCCTGAATTGAACTTGTGATCTTTTCACTCCTATTATGCATCCATTTATTTAGTTTTATCTCTGGGGGTTTCAATCGGTTTGGTGTTACCACCCTTTTTACTGACTTTTTAAAGTTTCAAGTATGTTTTAATTTCTATTTTTCCTCCTTTTGTTCCCTTTAAAGCATTTTTTCACATTTCATAGAAAAATAATGCCTTTTTTTTGGAAATATGTTATCTTCCTCATTGTTTCTGCTTCCTCTATTTTTTATTTCCTTTTTATATTTTTTCTCACTTTCTTTCTTTCAGAGAATTTCTGTGTCTGGTAACTCCTGGCTGGCATTTATTTTGGAGATGCATCAAAGGGAAATTAGAAGGTCTATTGGATTGTCCCAATGTGTCCCTCATAGTAAGATGATAAGATGACCAGCTCGATTTTATGTGGCAGGGAAAGCATCCCCTAGTATTCCTATTTGTAAATGTTTTCTCTAAATAGCTTAGTTTCTTCTGAAAATGTTCCTGACTGTGGAGTATACAGCTGGCAAGCACTGCTCTGAAGATAGGGGCTAGGGTGGAGGAGGAGTTTGATCCTACCAAGATAGTATTCCCACATTCTTAAAGTTCTTGATTTCATTCCTATGCCTCAGCTCTCTCTCCTCTGTACCTAAGTTCCCACACGTAGAGCCTTCTCTATGTTTAAACTTCTGAGAGACTGTTACAGAGAATGGAAGGGAGGATGTTACTTGTCTATTCTGAAGAGTGGGTGGGAATTTGAGACTCTCATAGCTTTCTAACCACTTGATCAGATAATCCTGTTTATGTCTCCATTCAGGACATCTGGTGTCCCCGCATCTTGTCTCTCTGGGGTCCTTTGGGAATGGGGGTTACAGAATCATGACTACTTTTAGTCTATTCCTCTGTGCTGCTTGAGAATTTTTTTTTTCTTTATGTATTCTGCCTAGTTGTTTATCATTCCTACATCCACTTTTAGGAGTTAAGAATACATTCTACCTTCACTGAAGACCACAGCTTCTGTTAGGAAACTTTATTCTTACTGGTATTCTTTCCAGATTCCATTAATTTCTCCTCTTTTTTCCCTCTTAGCCCAGAGGTGGTAGCTCCCTGCTGTTACTAACCCAAGGGTCTTACATCATTCTTTGCTGGTTTTTCCTAAACCTATATATCAACAGTCCTTCTATTAAACTCGCCTCAATTTCGCCTTTGAGTTTGTCATGCCTTTGATGAGACCCCAAATAAAAACAAGCACTTAATCTGTGATATATTAGGTGCAATATATGTAATTTCACAAGATTGAATTAAAAACTAACCTGTTAAGATCTATGATTGCCTGAATGAATCTACAAGAAGCTACATTTAAATAGCACTGATAGGGTTTTCAGAGAATTACAGTGAATTCACTCTGGTGCTTGTTCAAAAGTTCCTAAGTTATCAGGAGCTAGGAAGGCTACAGACGTAGTTTATTTTTCTCCAAGATCCTTTTGATGAATTACCTCCCTATTTGTACCCAGTTCTGCTTTGTGGGCTGTCCAAGGTGCTGTCCAAGGTGCTGAGTGCTCACAAAGACCAGGAGCTCGACTGGACCACATTCCACCCAGGGTCTAACAATTCCTAATTACCTACTGATAATATGCAAATTTATAAAAGTTATTGCATACCAGCAAAAAAAGACAAAGACATTCAGTGTTTTTGAAATAAAAAGATATGTATCCTTCCTACCATGAAAAATCTGAAAATATTTCTAGCACATTTCATATAGTAGGGTATCATTATAGATCTGGTAAATTTTGACAATGCTCAGCAATTAATTTAAGAACTATGTTGTGAGGTCTGACAATACATGTCAGCCTGTAACAAGTATTAAAAGTTGTGCTTCATAACACATGTCACCATCATAAAATTTCAGTTCTTTTAATAGCCATAACTATGATCAGTCCACTTCCAACCAATGAACAAAATCAGATTAATAACTTACTTGGAATATGTTTTTCTAGAAAATCCTACAACTTCTGTATATATTTACTAAGAAACTATCCCCAAAAGTATATTATTATTATTATGCATGTTTTAATTTTATTCTTTCAATCAGACCTTTATTCTTTCAATCAGAGTTTTAATCCACTGTCTCAGAATTATCTCCAGAACTTATACAATGAATCGAATGTATGTAGGGCAACTTCTTTCCAAAGGACAGCAAGTGCTGTCAGATCAACACAATAAAGTTGCTGACTCCTCATAAATTTGGACAACATATCTATTGATGGAAATACTGCATATCCATCCAGCTTCCCTAAATTGCTGTCTAATCTGTTCCCTTTATATTCAAAAACAAATCAAATAGTAATGATAATAATAAGACTATAGTAACTTCTATGATTTTCTTTGATACCAAGTCTTAAAAAACAAAGACAACTATTGGAAAGATGTGAATTTTTTGCTTGTGACTTTCAGTTCTTCTTATGAAATATCTGATAGATATTCTGCATAAGAAATATGCTAACTGATCATTAGGAAATTGATATTTTAATAGGCTGCATAACATTTATTTTTAACTACTTTATTGTTTTTAGATCAATATAGAATTGACCATTTTTTTCCAGATCATTATATGAAATGATCCCTATTCATTTTCCCCCATCTACATAATAAAGAAAAATATTGTGCTATATGCTTTGAGAAATTTTTCCAAATGTCTTTTATATTTTCTTTGTGGCTGGGTACAAATTGCAGTTGAGAACAAAGAAAACATTTACTTGGCATTCAGGAAAGATAAGGGATAATTCCAGACATAAGCATCTTCTTGTCAATATTCTATAAATGCACTCTGGCTTGTTCATTACCCAGTAATTGTTATTCCTGTTTCTATCAGCATGTATTCCATCAGAATGCACCTACCTTCCAAAATATAGTTCTTTCTCTATGCAATCACATGGTGATTTTTCAGTGTTTTAGTATGATCATGGTAGGCCAGGTATTAGACAATTAGATAAATGTCATTTTATTTACAAAGGAAATGAAATATGTTTTGGAACTAAGCAGAGGCTGGGATGGGCCCCACCTCTTTCTCATCCACTCCAAAGAACCAAGGGGGCAGAGCCAGCTCTGGGCTGCAGGAACTTTTAGAGTTTTTACAATGAACACTTTCAGATAGTGAAAGAACTAGACTCATATCTAGACATTTTTGGACTTTTCCTTTAATATAAAATACAAACTAGATGAAACTTTCTGACCAGTTTCAATCTAATTAACTTTTTCATGCCAATTAAGAAATCTACATAAAGGAGACATTTTGTTTCTTAATAGTTTCTAAAGTACTTGTTCAGAAAGATCGTATTTGGCTTATTCCACTGTCTGGATTGGTAAAGAGAGATTCCAGACATAGGCAGGCATATAGAGTTGTGTTGTCTAAAGGAAGAGATTTAGATAAATTTTTATTAATTAAATTGGAGTATAAAAGCATTCTTAGCAATTGCAGGTGTGTAAAATGCTATTATAGTTAGTGGGAACTATGTATTGTAATCTAAAATGAGACTTATATGTGAAAAGGGACAATGAAATATAGATATATCACTTTATTCCCTGACACATTGGTCTATTATATTGGTGGTCTTATAAAAATATTTCCATGTAAAAATAATTTAAAGAATAAAATTATTTCTTAAAAATTAAAGTATATCCATGTACACCAAAGCAAAAAACTTCTTCATATTTATTATTTGAACGTTACATAATGAGCAGGATATTTTTTGCTTCAGGGTTATGTACATTAATCAGATTCTTAACCATATCTATTTTAAAACACTTTTGAATGTAGCTTTAAAAGGTATGATCTTGATTTGATAATATCTTATAAAACATTGACTAAAATTATTTTCAAAGTTGTTATTCTATGTTTAATAAATTCGAAATTATTGAAAACTTTATTAGCTCTTCTCTATATATACCATATTTTTAATTGAGTAAATACTTTCTCTACGAGTGCTGAGGTTCTTGATAAGTTCAAAATATTCTTCAAAGTGGAAGATATTCTTAATTATATTTTTGTGCATTGAAGTGTGCAAATATTTCAGCCTAGATACTTTTGTAGATGTTTTCTCATATCTACTTGGCGTACCTACTTATGGAAATACTTTTATAACCAAAACTTGTTAAATAAGTTGCTTCTACTAATGATTTTTTGCAATGGTTTGCCTTATTTAGAGGCTGCAAAAATTATAGACCTCTGATTTTATTCTACTCAACTAAAAATTATAAATTTATCTAAATAAAAATATGAGCTCAATCAAAAGATTATTTCTAAGCTCAAGATATCCCCAAGTACAATTAACAAATTATAATATTAAATTTTGTACACATCTTAATCTCTCACCACTCATTATTTTTCTGTTTCTAACTTTCATTTGAAGTTCAAAATCTTCCTCTTTGCAATTTTTGTTTCCCAAAAATTGTGAAGGCACTCTTAAAAAAGTTTTTGAATAACAATTTCCAACACCTTTAAAGTAAATGAAACCAAAATTTAACAAATGTTGATGAGAATGTGGAGAAGATGGAACCCTAGTACGCTGCTGGTGGGAATGCAAATTGGTGCAGCCACTATGGAAAACAGCATGGAGGCTCATCAAAAAACTAAAACTAGAACTACCATATTATCCAGCAATTCCACTCCTGAGTATGTATATCAAAAGAAAATGAAAACACTAATTATAAAAGATACATGCACCTCCAATGTTCATAGCAGCATTATTTACAATAGCCAAGATATGAATGCCACCTAAGTGTCCATCAACAGATGAATGGATAAAGATGTGGTGGAGAGAGACCTTCAAGATGGCGGAACAGTAAGACGTGGAGATCAACTTCCTCCCCACAAATACATCAGAAATACATCTACATGGGGAACAACCCCTACAGAACACCTACTGAACGCTGGCAGAAGACCTAAGACCTCCCAAAAGGCAAGAAACTCCCCACGTACCTGGGTAGGGCAAAAGAAAAAAGAAAACACAGAGACAAAAGAATAGGGACGGGACCTGCACCTCTGGGAGGGAGCTGTGAAGGAGGAAAGGTTTCCACACGCTAGGAAGCCCCTTTGCGGGCGGAGACTGAGGGCGGCGGAGCGGGGAAGCTTGGAGCCACGGAGGAGAGTGCAGCAACAAGGGTGCGGAGGGCAAAGCAGAGAGATTCCCGCACAGAGGATCGGTGCCGACCAGCACTCACCAGCCCGAGAGGCTTGTCTGATCACCCGCCGGGGCGGACGGGGGCTGGGAGCTGAGGCTCGGGCTTCGGAGGTCAGACCCCAGGGAAAGAACTGGGGTTGGCGGCGTGAACACAGCCTGAAGGGGGCTAGTGCACCACAGCTAGCCGGGAGGGAGTCCGGGAAAAAGTGTGGAACTGCCTAAGAGGCAAGAGACCATTGCTTTGGGGTGCGCGAGGAGAGGGGATTCAGAGCACCGCCTAAACGAGCTCCAGAGACGGGAGTGAGCCACAGCTATCAGCACGGACACCAGAGACGGGCATGAGACGCTAAAGCTGCTGCTGCAGACACCAAGAAGCCTGTGTGCAAGCACAGGTCACTATCCACACCGCCCCTCCTGGGAGCCTGTGCAGCCCGCCACTGCCAGGGTCCCGTGATCCAGGGACAACTTCCCCGGGAGAACGCACGGCGCGCCTCAGGCTGGTGCAACGAAATGCTGGCCTCTGCCGCCGCAGGCTCCCCCCGCATTTCGTACCCCTCCCTCCCCCCAGCCTGAGTGAGCCAGAGCCCCCTAATCAGCTGCTCCTTTAACCCCGTCCTGTCTGAGCTAAGAACAGATGCCCTCAGGCGACCTATACGCAGAGGCAGGGCCAAATCCAAAGCTGAACCCCAGAAGCTGTGTGAACAAAGGAGAGAAAGGGAAAGTTCTCCCAGCAGCCTCAGGAGCAGCGGATTAAATCTCCACAATCAACTTGATGTACCCTGCATCTGTGGAATACCTGAATAGACAATGAATCATCCCAAAATTGAGGTGGTGGACCTAGGGAGCAACGATATATATATATATATATTTTCTTTTTCTCTTTTTGTGAGGGTGTATCTGTATGCTTCTGTGTGTGATTTTGTCTGTATAGCTTTGCTTTTACCATTTGTCCTAGAGTTCTGTCTGTCCGATTTTCTTAATTTTGTTTTTTTGTTTTTTTTAAGTATAGTTTTTAGCACTTGTTATCATTGGTGGATTTGTTTTTTTGGTTTGATTGCTCTCTTCTTTCTTTCTTTAATTACTTTTGAATTTTTTCTATTTTTAATAATTATTTTTATTTTAATAACTTTTTAAAATTTAATTTAATTTATTTATTTTTTCTCCCTTTTCTTATGAGCCATGTGCCTGACAGGGTCTTGGTGCTCCGGCTGGGTGTCACGCCTGTGCCTCTGAGGTGGGGAGCCGAATTCAGGACATTTGTCCACCAGAGACCTCCTGGCTCCATGTAATATCAACCGGCAAAGCTCTCCCAGAGATCTCCATCTCAACGCTAAGACCCAGCTCCACTCAAGGACCAGCAAGCTACAGTGCTGGAAACCCTATGCAAAACAACTAGCAAGACAGGAACACAACCCCACCCATTAGCAGAGAGGCTGCCTAAAATCATAACAAGGTCACAGACACCCCAAAACACACCACTGGACGCAGTCCTGCCCACCAGAAAGACAAGATCTAGCCTCATCCACCAGAACACAGGTACTAGTTCCCTCCACCAGGAAGCCTACACAACCCACTGAACCACCCTTAGCTACTGGGGGCAGGCACCAAAAACAACAGGAAATATGAACCTGCAGCCTGTGAAAAGGAGACCCCAAACACAGTAAGTTAAGCAAAATGAGAAGACAGAGAAACACACAGCAGATGAAGGAGCAACGTAAAAACCCACCAGACCAAACAAATGAAGAGGAAATAGGCAGTCTACCTGAAAAAGAATTCAGAGTAATGATACTAAAGATGATCCAAAATCTAGGAAATAGAATGGAGAAAATAAAAGACATGTTTAACAAGGACCCAGAAGAACTAAAGAGCAAACAAACAGTGATGAACAACAAAATAAATGAAATTAAAAATTCTCTAGAAGGAATCAATAGCAGAATAACTGAGGCAGAAGAACAGATAAGTGACCTGGAGAATAAAATAGTGGAAATAACTACCACAAAGCAGAATAAAGAAAAAAGAATGAACAGAATTGAGGACAGTCTCAGAGACCTCTGGGACAACATTAAATGCACCAACATTCGAATTATAGGGGTCAGAGAAGATGAAGAGAAAAAGAAAGAGACTGAGAAAATATCTGAAGAGATTATACTTGAAAACTTCCCTAATATGGGAAAGGAAATAGTCACTAAAGTCCAGGAAGCGCAGAGAGTCCCATACAGGATAAATCCAAGGAGAAGTATGCCAAGACACATATTAATCAAACTATCAAAAATTAAATACAAAGAAAAAATATTAAAAGCAGCAAGGGAAAAGCAACAAATAATATACAAGGGAATCCCCATAAGGTTAACAGCTGATCTTTCAGCAGAAACTCTGCAAGCCAGAAGGGAGTGGCAGGACATATTTAAAGTGAGGAAAGGGAAAAACCTACAACAAAGATTACACAGCAAGGATCTCATTCAGATTCAACTGAGAAATTAAAACCTTTACAGACAAGCAAAAGCTAAGAGAATTCAGCACCACCAAACCAGCTTTACGACAAATGCTAAAGGAACTTCTCTAGGCAGGAAACACAAGAGAAGGAAAAGACCTACAATAACGAACCCAAAACAATTAAGAAAATGGTAATAGGAACATACATACTGATAACTACTTTAAATGTAAATGGATTAAATGTTCCAACCAAAAGGCATAAACTGGCTGAATGGATACAAAAACAAGATCCATATATATGGTGTCTACAAGAGACCCACTTCAGACCTAGGGACACATACAGACTGAAAGTGAGGGGATGGAAAAAGATATTCCATGCAAATGGAAGTCAAAAGAAAGCTGGAGTAGCAATTCTCATATCAGACAAAAGAGACTTTAAAATAAAGACTATTATAAGAGACAAAGAAGGACACTACATAATGATCAATGGATCAATCCAAGAAGAATATATAACAATTGTAAATATTTATGCATCCAACATAGGAACACCTCAATACATAAGGCAAATGCTAACAGCCATAAAGGGGGAAATAGACAGTAACACAATCATAGTAGGGGATTTTAACACCCCACTTTCACCAATGGACAGATGATCCAAAATGAAAATAAACAAGGAAACACAAGCTTTAAATGATGCAATAAACAAGATGGACTTAATTGATATTTATAGGGCATTCCATCCAAAAAAAAACAGAATACACTTTCTTCTCAAGTGTTCATGGAACATTCTCCAGGATAGATAGTATCTCGCGTGACAAATCAAGCTTTGGCCAATTTAAGAAAATTGAAATCGTATCAAGTATCTTTTCAGAGCACAACACTATGAGACTAGATATCAATTACAGGAAAAAATCTGTAAAAAATCAAACACACAGAGGCTAAACAATACACTACTTAATAACCAAGAGATCATTGAAGAAATCAAAGAGGAAATCAAAAAATACCTAGAAACAAATGACAATGAAAACAAGACAACCCAAAACCTATGGGATGCAGAAAAAGCAGTTTTAATAGCGAAGTTTATAGCAATCCAATCCTGCCTCAAAAAACAAGAAACATCTCAAATAAACAACCTAAACTTACACCTAAAGCAATTAGAGAAAGAAGAACAAAAAACCCCAAAGTTAGCAGAAGGAAAGAAATCATAAAGATCAGATCAGAAATAAATGAAAAAGAAATGAAGTATCAATAGCAAAGATCAATAAAACTAAAAGCTGGTTCTTTGAGAAGATAAACAAAATTGATAAACCACTAGCCAGACTCATCAAGAAACAAAGGGAAAGGACTCAAATCAATAGAATTAGAAATGAAAAAGGAGAAGTAACAACTGACACTACAGAAATACAAAGGATCAATGAGAGATTATTACAAGTAACTATATGCCAGTAAAATGGACAACCTGGAAGAAATGGACAAATTCTTAGAAAAGCAAAACCTTCTGAGACTGAACCAGGAAGAAATAGAAAATATAAACAGACCAATCACAAGCACTGAAATTGAGACTGTGATTAAAAATCTTCCAACAAACAAAAGCCCAGGACCAGATGGTTTCACAGGCGAATTCTATCAAACATTTAGAGATGAGCTAACACCTATCCTTCTCAAACTCTTCCAAATATAGCAGAGGGAGGAACACTCCCAAACTCATTCTACGAGGCCACCATCACCCTGATACCGAAACCAGACAAAGATGTCACAAAAAAAGAAAACTACAGGCCAAAATCACTGATGAACATAGATGCAAAAATCCTCAACAAAATACTAGCAAACAGAATCGAACAGCACATTAAAAGGATCATACCCCATGATCAAGTGGGGTTTATCCCAGAAATGCAAGGATTCTTCAATATACGTAAATCAATCAATGTAATAAACCATATTAAAAAACTGAAGGAGAAAAACCATATGATCATCTCAATAGATAACAGAAAAAGCTTTCAACAAAATTCAACACCCATGTATGATAAAACCCCTCCAGAAAGTAGGCATAGAGGGAACTTACCTCAACATAATAAAGGCCATATATGACAAACCCACAGCCAACATCGTTCTCAGTGGTGAAAAACTGAAACCATTTCCACTAAGATCAGGAACAAGACAAGGTTGCCCACTCTCACCACTATTGTTCAACATAGTTTTGGAAGTTTTAGCCACAGCAATCAGAGAAGAGAAAGAAACAAAACGAATCCAAATCAGAATAGAGTAAGTAACACTGTCACTGTTTGCAGATGACATGATACTATACATAGAGAATCCTAAAGTTGCTACCAGAAAACTACCAGAGCTAATCAATGAATTTGGTAAAGTAGCAGGATACAAAATTAATGCACAGAAATGTCTTGCATTCCTATACACTAATGATGAAAAATATGAAAGAGAAATTAAAGAAACAATCCCATTTGCCATTGCAACAAAAAGAATAAAATACCTAGGTATAAACATACCTAAGGAGACAAAAGACCTGTATGCAGAAAACTATAAGACACTGATGAAAGAAATTAAAAATGATACAAACAGATGGAGAGATATACCATGACCTTGGATTGGAAGAATCAACATTGTGAAAAGGACTATACTACCCAAAGCAATCTACAGATTCAATGTAATCCCTATCAAACTACCAACGGCATTTTTCACAGAACTAGAACAAAAAATTTCACTATCTGTACGGAAATAGAAAAGACCCCGAGTAGCCAAAGCAATCTTGAGAAAGAAAAACGGAGCTGGAGGGATCAGATTCTCTGACTTCAGACTATACTACAAAGCTACAGTAATCAAGACAGTATGGTACTGGCACATAAACAGAAATATAGATCAATGGAACAGGATAGAAAGCCCAGAGATAAACCCACACATATATGGTCACCTTATTTTTGAGAAAGGAGGCAAGAATATACAATGGAGAAAAGACAGCCTCTTCAATAAGTGGTGCTGGGAAAACTGGACAGCTACATGTAAAAGAATGAAATTAGCACACTCCCTAACACCATACACAAAAATAAACTCAAAATGGATTAAAGACCTAAATGTAAGGCCAGACACTATCAAACTCTTAGTGGAAAACATAGGCAGAACACTCTGTGACATAAATCACAGCAAGATCCTCTTTGACCCACCTCCTAGAAGAATGGAAATAAAAACAAAAACAAATGGGACCTAAAGAAACTTAAAAGCTTTTGCATAGCAAAGGAAACCATTAAAAAGACGAAAAGACAACCCTTAGAATGGGAGAAAATATTTGCAAATGAAGCAACTGACAAAGGATTAATATCCAAAATACACAAGCAGCTCATGCAGCTCAATATCAAAAAAACAAACCACCCAATCCAAAAATGGGCAGAAGACCTAAATAGACATTTCTCCAAAGAAGATATACAGGTTGCCAACAAACACATGGAAGAATGCTCAACACCACTAATCATTAGAGAAATGCAAATCAATACTACAATGAGGTATCACCTCACACCAGTCAAAATGGCCATCATCAAAAAATCTACAAACAATAAATGCTGGAGAGGGTGTAGAGAAAAGGGAACCATCTTGCACTGTTGGTGGGAATGTAAATTGATACAGCCACTATGGAGAACAGTATGGAGGTTCCTTTAAAAACTAAAAATAGAACTACCATATGACCCAGCAATCCCACTACTGGGCATATATCCTGAGAAAACCATAATTCAAAAAGAGTCATGTACCAAAATGTTCATTGTATTGTTCATTTCAATAGCCAGGACATGGAAGCAACCTAAGTGTCCATCGACAGATAATGGATAAAGAAGATTTGGCACATATATACAATGGAATATTACTCAGCCATAAAAAGAAATGAAATTGAGTTATTTGTAGTGAGGTGGATGGACCTAGAGTCTGTCATAGTGAAGTAAGTCAGAAAGAGAAAAATACCGTATGCTAACACATATATATGGAATAAAAGAAAAAAAATGGTTCTGAAGGACCTAGGGGCAGGACAGGAATAAAGATGCAGACGTAGAGAATGGACTTCAGGACCCGGGGAGGGGGAAGGGTAAGCTGGGACGAAGTGAGAGAGTGGCATGGACTTATATATACTACCATATGTAAAATAGATAGCTAGTGGGAAGCAGCTGCATAGCACAGGGAGATCAGCTTGGTGCTTTGTGACCACCTAGGGGGTGGGATAGGGACGGTGGGAGGGAGACGCAAGAGGGAGGAGATATGGGGATATATGTATATGTATAGCTGATTCACTTTGTTATAAAGCAGAAACTAACACACCATTGTAAAGCAATTATACTCCAATAAAGATGTTAAATTAGAAAAAAAGATATGGTGTGTGTGTGTGTGTGTGTGTATATAAATAAATATATATATATATATATATATAAAATGTAATATTACTCAGCCATAAAAAAAATTAAATTCTGCCATTTGTAACAATGTGGGTGCACTTAGAGGATATTATGCTTAGTGAAATAAGACAGAGAAAGAGAAATACTCTATGTTATCATTTATATATGGAACCTAAAAAATAAAATGAATGAGTATAACAAAACAGAAACAGACTCACAGATACAGAAAACAAACTAGTGTTTACCAATGGGGAGAGTGAAGGGGGGACGGGCACAATAGGGGTAGGGGATTAAAAGTTACAAACAGCTATGTATAAAATAAATAAGCAACAAGGATGGGCTTCCCTGGTGGCGCAGTGGTTGAGAATCTGCCTGCTAATGCAGGGGACACGGGTTTGAGCCCTGGTCTGGGAAGATCCCACATGCCACGGAGCAACTAGGCCCGTGAGCCACAACTACTGAGCCTGCACGTCTGGAGCCTGTGCTCCGCAACAAGAGAGGCCACGATAGCGAGAGGCCCGCGCACCGCGATTAAGAGTGGCCCCCGCTTGCCGCAACTGGAGAAAGCCCTCGCACAGAAACGAAGACCCAACACAGCCATAAATAAATAAATAAATAAATAAATAAAATTTTAAAAAAATAAATAAATAAGCAACAAGGATAAATTGTACAACACATGGGAATATAGCCATTATTTTGTAATATCTTTAAATGGAGTATAATCTATAAAAATATTGAATCTATAAAAATATTAAATACATTGCACACCTGAAACAAATATATTGTAAATAAACTATGCTTCACTAAAATAAGGTAACACCTTTATAATAGCTTCAAAGCAAGGGCCTAATGCTTATATTGATTTACAAAGTAATTATTTAAAGCCTCAAACATTTCTAAAATCTGATTAATAATGGACAGCAAAGAATGTGCTTTTTTGCTTAATATATTTTTCACATTCAATATCAGTTCCATCACAAAATGTTGTAATTTAATTTATCTATGTGTGTGTATAATATTTGCTAACTACTCTGTCAAATCACAGATTTTATTTTGAAATAGGGCAGCTTGTTTGGATACATTATTTATTTATATGTGAATGCAACCATTTCCAATTACATTTTAGTTCCATACTTTCTTGATTTAGTGAGAATATTATTTTTACCATGACTATGTTCTAAATTTAGAAAATTAGAACAAATTTTATATTATTATGATCACTGCAAAAAAAATTTTTTTCCAACGGTGCATTTCTAAACTTAACCTGCACTACTATCCACAGTAGCATGAGATCTTTCACCTTCAATGAAATAAGCTTCCAAAGTATTTCTTTTGATTTCAAAAAGTGATTGAAAAAATTGAACTCTTCTTAGAATCAGTTCTTCTTAGAACTGAACTGATTTTCAAAAGAGGCGTATGATGACACTAACATAAAACTTGTATTGCTTAACTTCACAAAATTCAACTACTGCTAACAGAATTACCACACTAAGAGTTATAACTTCATGATACATATTTGTACAAAAAAACTTAGAATAAAAATTGAGTCACATCAAACTAGAAAGCAATCATTTGCTATAAATAAAAAGTCAGGCTTCACAAAACGATGTGTAAGCATACTTTCTGAAGCTACAGGAAGTAAATTGTCATCTTTGGGCAAAGTTTTTTCAAATAACCTCTAACTTTTGAAGACTGTTAGGTTACACAATCTTTTCTTCTAGTGTTTATGTGATCCATGATATCATGATGTGCTCCTTGGTGAGTGGTATTTGTCCACATTCTCTACAAGTTACATATCAATTAATATTTTTGATTAACAGAAATTCAGTATTTATTTTTTTATTCATATTTTTAGTTTTATGATGCAAGACTGGTTTGTTACAGAATAAAACGCATTACCAAACAATAAACTGAATGAATTACTTTAGTTTTACACATCATGCTTGCAAAACCCCAGTAAGTCATTCAGCCTATTCCATGTTCTAAGGTAGGGTTGCTCATCCTGCCCTTTGCATGCGTTTCACATATATCTAACCTATAAGTCCCTACCATGTTACACTGCTCCAGAAGAATGGCACCTGGAGACCAGGCATCTTGCAGATTGCTGCCCTAGGGAGAGCACAGCTGCCTGTTACAGCCAGTGGCCACCTGGCACAGACTAGGTTACTTCTTTCACCACTAAAAGAAACTAGAATGAGCTAGTTATCCCACCCTAATCGTGTCTAAGGATATTTTGTTTTATCTGCACATCCCCCTGCCTGCTGTCCTTTAAAGCAAGATGCTAATTTAAATCTGTCTAGACAGGTCAGAAAAAGAGATAGCTTAGCCCTTGTTGTTTTTCAGTTCCTGCCACATGTTAAAGTATGACAGTTGTTCGTTGCCCGTGCACCTGACACCCTACTAGACAAGAACCTTGCACAAGCTAGTAGGAAAAAATATAGGGAGTTACCCCAAGCTTATCTAGGCCTATTTTAATGCAACTATTAACAAAAGAATACTAAAATTTAAAATTCTGGGACAAATGTTAAATTGGATGGGGTGCTGGGACAACAGATAAAACTGGGACTGTCCCTGCCAAACCCAGACATGTGTCACCTTAGCTATAAGACAAAATAAGAGTGGACATCTTCATTTTAAAAGGAAATAAAATGTATAAATGCTGTCTATCCATTGTGGGTTCTTATGAGTGGATTTATGTAAATAACCAGCTTGAAAGGAGTAGTCAATTTTTTTTCAAACAAGACTATCTCTGTTCCTCTTGGAACAGAAGCTCCAACAGAAGCATTGTTTCACCAGAAGCTCTTCCGTATCTCAGTGGCTGCTCAAGCCACATACATTATCCAGAAGTCAAGGAGGCAGAACTATTTGACCAAGACATTTTCTGAGTTTGCATAGGCCGGCTCATAGACTGACTCATACCTCAATAACTTTTATTTTTTCAGCCATAGAGTCTGGCATCACTGATTTTTTTAAAGCAACACGAGAATATAATCACGTGCAGACATAGATTTTGTCTCCGAGTCTTTATCTGAAAATACAGAAAGAAGTTAATGAGGTCTCATGAAACAAAAACAAGTTATAGGATGAAATAAAATCGGGATTGAGGACAGCTGTAGAAATGTGAAGTGGCTAGAAGTCAGACATTCTGAAAAGAGGCATGAGTCTGGAAAAAGAGCATCTGGAATGAGAAGGTAAATCACTACTCAGTATCATGTGGTAAATGCAATCAGATAAGAAATTTTATTTTTATTTGACTTGACAAGGATATCTGTGCTGCACTCATTGGGGGCAATGACATGAGGAGAATACAGAATATTCGGCCAGCAGTAACAATTTCAGCTCTGCAGAGACAGATGTGTCCCTGTCTGTTTATCACTCTGTCTTTCCGCAGCTATTTTAGAGAATAATTTACACTGGTCTGTGGAAAGATTAGCTTGCCAAAGATAACTTATATAAAAGGAAGATTTTCCCCCTGATTTAACAGGGACAAAATGTAAGTGGTGTGCAGAGGTGCAGCCAGATTCTATTGTCTGAGGGGAGTGGGGGGGCGGCAGGGTGGCGAGCCCGGGAGTGGAGCTTCCCCATTTGTCTGTGGGTTACCAGGAAATGAGCACCCCACGTCCTCCTCTGCCGGCTCACGCTCTTGCTCTCATACTGTGACCGCTAAGTCTTCCAATCGCAGTGCTAATAACAGTAATGCCAACATATCTTTAAAGGTGATGAAACGGCTGTGAGTGCCAAAAAGGTTTCAGTGAGAGCACGTGTTCCAGCTGTTCCCTGCTTACCTCCGCTTCCGGCTGTGTGCAGCACATTCAGAGAGAGACAGAGACAGAGACAGAGATAGAGATAGAGATGGAGATAGAAGAGTACGTGCTGTTTCTAGTAAATACCCTTCCCTGCAATTGCCTATTACTCCTGTCTTATCTCTGAAGGTATAAATGGATGATTCTTTTTTTTTTTAACATCTTTATTGGAGTATAATTGCTTTACAATGGTGTGTTAGTTTCTGCAGTATAACAAAGTGAATCAGCCATACGTATACATATATCCCCATATCTCCTCCCTCTTGCGTCTCCCTCCCACCCTCCCTATCCCACCCTTCTAGGTGGTCATCTTGAGCTGACAATTATTGCTCAGGTCTTTTGCTCCCGAAGGAAAAATACTGCTGGCTGCCTTTATCTTGCAGATGAGCCTTCTAAGAGTTTCATTAGCATTGGAAGCAAGAAGTCCAGAGAGAGATCTATACATAGACAGATGGATAGATGATAGATAGGTAGATAGATAGATGCTAGATGGTTGATAGATAAATGACATGTATGTGCAGATGTAAGGATGGTAGTATATTTTTTTAATGTACCATGACAGCTCCAATCTGTGTTCTTGTGTACTAGATGGGCAAAGATCCTAGAAATTGTTTTAGACAAAAATTACTCAGCTGGCTCTATAGAGTGCAGAAAACTGTGAGGTAGGGTGAGTTTTCTATATTCATTAAGCCAGCCATGTGGCCATTTCCTGGGTTTAGCTCTCTGAGGCTTAGAACCTACCTAGGAGCAGGGGTGGCGAAAGGGTCACTTTGCAGCTCTGTGCAGACAGGACTGTTTTGTGTGAGTGTTGAGGGGAAGGGGGGGAACTAGGACAGAGAAGAGAAGGCAGATGACTGTAGACGAGGTTTCTTCAGGAGGCCTCTTTGCTCCCACAGCCCCCGTGCATGGCCTGAAAGAGGAGAAGAGGTGATGGAAACCTATTCCTCTCTCCATTGGCTTTTTCTACTCATCACTCCACCAATCCAGCGTTTACGCCATTTTGGCAGGGTTCTTTCGAAACTCCCCCTATTACGCAAATTTTCGAAGCCTGACATCAGTCTTTAGACAAACAGGCAGCCTAGGGAATGGTAGCTGTAACTGCCTAATCTGTTTTAGGTCTCTGCCCTCTCCTCCCTTCCTTCACACAGAATCTCAGCAGATAAACAAGACTACCTGGAATGAAGATAGGAGAACAGTCACATGTTTGTGCTCTCTCCCTCCTATGTGCCATTTAATACGTAAGATTAGGTCCCCGGAGGAAGGAGTTAACTTGTAGGCAGAGTGACTCTTTTTATATGAAAAATCCACTGTCGGTTACCAAGAAGATATCTTCTTCTCGAAGATTGTCATTTCTTCTCTAGGTCATATCTGTTTAATGAAGTACTATAACTTTATTGATCTATGTGTGACTATTTCATATTTATTATGATGTCTATGTCCAAAAATGTTGTCCTGAAACGTACCTACCCCAGTACCCCCGTACTGAGTTGCTCAGTGAGAATCCATCAATGATACCGCTGGCTTTCAGCCTAAATCCTTCCATTGAGGAATCCTCCTGCAGTGTGGGATCGTATCCATCTATGTATCTCTCACAGCATGGCTGCTACTCCAAGTCCAAATTCATATCCTGTTTACGTTCTGTTTAGCGTGCAGGTGTTTAACATTCTGAAGAATTTCCAAAGTAACTTTGATTCAGTCAAATAAAAACCTTTCCCTGTTACTCCTCCCCATCTCCTTAAATTATGCCATGAGAAAATGCATTCAAAGAAAAGTTAGTTGCAATATTAAATCAAAGTATGTGGTTTAGAGAGAGTCCACAGTCACCACAGGCAACAATGGAGAAAAGGGCATCCTTGAAGGGTACGCTCTGTTGTCGGCAAGTGAAATTTGTCCAACAGGGACATTAAGAACATCTCTGAAGGACCTGCAAGGTGGCCTGCTCTTTTGTGGAAGGAAGTGCTTAACTGAACTGCAGTCTACAACTGCAAGCTTCTTGTAGTCTTCAGGAGAACCAGGCATCCTCTCCCGCCCAGCGTCTGGTTTCCAAAGCAGCCAATTCAATCAGTGCTTTAAGAATAAATTTTATTCTTATTAGTGAGTTAAGTATTTACCCCATCTTCCTTTAGATACTCACCCTTTGCCAAATTATTAAATGTGGGATTCCTCAAGAATTAATCCTAGATCCTCTTCTATTTTATTCCAATCCATAATTCCCACTGAGCATGCATTGAGGTGTTCCATATGGAAACGTAGTCAGCACAGACTTCTCTTAGCTCCAGGATTTAACATGTGATTTTTGTCCTAAAGTTAATTCTCTTTTCATATTTCTATTTCCATGGAAATATAAAATGGTGTCACTTTTCATCCCATTGTGCAAATGAGAGCCCAAGAGGCCTTCGTCATCCCAAAGTCAAGTTGATCTTACTTCTAAAACTATCTCTTGAGTCTGCCTATGCTCCCTCCCCCTGCCTTTGGAAACTCAGGATCACTCTCACTTCAGTGTAGGAGCAGTTTCGTTCTCTAATCTCTATTCAGTTCTGAGCCTACTCTGCATGTTCAAAAACCCACTAAGAGCCTCTGATTAAAAAAAAAAAAAAATTACCTACTCTAGATCATATCCATTAGAAATCAGAAAACTTTCAGAGGTATATGGTTTTTTACCTGTTCAAATGTATTTGTCTCTGTCAATAGAAGGGAATAGTATCAAGATTTAATTTTCTTCTATTTTAAATTATGTCACCATGCCCTATTAGATTTTAAGTGGATTTTTTCTTTATATACATTCTTGTAAAATTTCATACATATATACATGTTTTTTTTCCCAACCGAACAAGATCTTATTTTTCTTTGTCAGCATTGTTAGTGAATGCTCTTTTCTCTATTTATACCTCAGTTATATATATTTTAAAGTATTTAATGGAAGATGAATTGATGACGTTAACATTTACAATTTATGATGTCTATAGTTTCAAACATGTGATTTGGTAACCTTATGGAAAATGGAACAGGATTACTTTTCATGGTACAGACTGAGGTTCTATATGTATTGCATAAAATATATGAAGTGCAAGTAAAGCGGTGATGAGTTTAGTGTGGTAAGAAATAAGGATAAGCAGCTAGGTAAGTTACTAGCTGTTCTTTTAGTTATTTAAGAAAAAACTCCTGAAAAATATGAATTTGAAGGCTTATTAGAGGGATGAAAAAGAGAAATGAATAGAGGAAGGTCATTCCAAGATGAAATCTAGTTTGCAAAAAGCCTTAGAGATGCCAGTGAGATGAACAGTTGAAAGGGGAATAGAGCATCATTGTTTTGGAAGAAAAAAGCAAACTTAGCTCTAGCATGACATATGTGGTGTATTTTGATGATACCACAAAAAGAACATTTTCCCTCCTGCTTTAGTGAGCCTCAGATATGTCCACATTTTATGTGGTTTATCAGTACTGCCTGTCTTTCCATCTTTGTTCAAAAATTATGGTCCATACTATAAATTTATGAGGTGGTAGGCTATCACTACCATTTGGGAGATTTTTTTTCTTTTTTCATAAAGAGCATCAAATCCTCTCCAAAGCCCCACATTTATCTTAACTATAAAGATACCCATGGAAGGTCGATCTTCACTTTGTGAGTAGAAACACAGTCTCTTCTGAACTTCAAACACTAAAATGCCCCCAAGGGACACCAATTATTTGTACAGCACAGGAATTCACATAGCATTTCAATTTGATCTCTCAAACTCAGACAATTTGGTTAAATTTGATCTCAATTTGATTTCTCAAACTCAGACAATTTAGACAATTTGGTTAAAAATAACTACATACCAAAGCTTTGACTGATGCTGTATAAATTCAAAGAAAATAAAGGAACAAGATGGGTCTAAGTAAATGAATGCTTAGACAAATGATAGCATGGAAAATGCTTGCTATATTGGATATTTAACAATTTTCTTTTTCAGCTTAAATGTGTAAACAGTGGCCTAATACATATTGAATCTGTTAAATAAAGCACACTAGGGAAAGGGCCACATAATACTTGGCAAACATCAGACTCCTGATTATAGTTAATCAGCCTCATGACAGTAGAAATTAAATGTTACAAAGTTAGACTACATTAGCAGCAACCACTCAAAGACCAGTCATGTTAAATACCTTACTTTCTCTTCTCTGAAAGACATTTGTTACCACCAACCCAGTTCCTTCTGGCAATGTAAGATTTTTTTTTCTTTTCTAATTATTTTTAAGAACTTTACAAGACTGCCAATTTTCCTCTACCTTTCGGTTTTCACGAAAAATAAATCTTATTCATTCTGATTCTTAGTCTTAAGAATAATTTAACTCTAGTTTTTAGTCTAAGAGACTATGCCTGAGCAAAGTATTTGGGGTTCTGGTAAATAACTCACATTGTACGGAGAATATTCAGATGAATTAAAGGTAAAGAATGAAGAATAAATGGACCATTCAACAGTCCTTTTTCATCAGCAGGATTTTTCCCCAGGAACTGCTACTAAATCAGATGAAAATTCCAAAATTACTCTGTGACTCTCTAGGGGTGAGTCTTTGAGGGAGTGATAACTAAGGTTGGTGGTTCAAATGATTCCAGACAGTTTCATGGAATGGATTAGGCTTAGGGCTATTTGGTTTTAAGTTTGAAAATCCTAGCTCCCCTAGAATCAGAGAATGCCGTGACTGAAATGAATTGCTAAATGCATGCCCTTATTTAAGAGATAGATGAATGGTACAGTCATTCAGTCTTCTTCCCCAGAGTCCTCCAATGGCTAGAACCCAGGAATTCTGACTCAGAGGTCACTAGCCATTCCATTGCACAGCACCAAGGATAGCAATGCTCTACCTTGTAGAGTATGAAATAAATTTCACGTTCCTTCTATTCGTTTACCCTAGTAGGAAACTTCCACAGCAGATTGGGAACCAAAGAGATGAGGAAAAGGAATCTTGGCTATGTTGACAATACATGTTCTCAGACGTTATTCCTTAGACCTGTGTTTTCTGACTTCTGGGAAGATATCTTTTATTGGGGTTGTTTCCTAAAACAAAGGCTCAGGAAAATCAGAGGTAAGGTGATAAAGTACACACATCCCAAAGCACTGGGTTTTGGTTTAAAGTGAATTTAACCTGATTTTTTTTTTCTTTTAATGTTTTTTCTTTATTTATTGGTGTGGTTGGTTTACTTTTGCATCTGAGATAGAGAAATAGCGATGACTTCTCTTTTCATATAGGATAGGTTGAACATTCATTTAAGAACAACAGATATAGACACCAACTTCTCCATGAAAATTGAACTCAAGTTGGATTTGGACCATTTGGATTTTGGTTCCATTGCTTCTCTCAAGAAAGGTCACATGACAACATTTACTTATAAATATTTATTTGCTGTGCTCAGTCCTGGATGTTTAATCGGGTGACTGAGTTATGGTCCTCGTAAGGGAATTTTGATTGTGCTTGCATTAACAGAAATACTGAATAAGACAGAACACACGCAACACAGTATTTTCTTGCGGGTGATGCTTAATGGTGCTCAAACACTCTTGAATCTGTAATGAGTTCAGTAATCCATTGCCTCTGGCAAGAAAAAAGATGCAACTGACAACAAACCACATTTTGGCTGGTTCCTGCTAGCTATAGGTTAAAGACTAGCTTGATCATCACCAAGTTAGTGCCTCAGAGGAGAACACAGCTTTGGAGTGCTGTGCTAAGTGAGAATGAATGTAAACTGATTTTAACTGGGGTAATGGCTAATTTCCTCCCCGCTGGAGAAGCCTCTGATTAACAGTTGACTTGTAATTGTTTTCCTTATTTACAAATCAAAGGGTGAGTATAAAGACAACTCCTTGTGATTAATAAATGTAGTGACTTGCATTGTTCAGTGCCAGAGGGAAAGTGCAGTCTGGCCTCAGTTCAAAAGAGGTAGAAGCTATCTTTCTGTCACAGACACTGCCTCCTGAAGACCTGGCAGTGGAGTGAGAAATAGCATAGGTGTTAGGCAATAAAAAATAAATTTAAAAACCATGTTTTCATCTGAAAAAAAGCCTGAGTCCTTAATTTTAACTTTAAAGAGCAACTTATTTTTACAAAGTTTTCTTCTTCATTCACTAGAAGTTTACTGTGGCCCTACTGTGTGTCAGATGCTGATTCAGATGCCGATAATATGGCACAGCCCTTACCCTCCAGGGATAATGGGAAAAGCACGGGGGCCAGAGGGCATGTCAGTTAGGTGTTGTGTGATGATGTAGTCTCTTTCTCTGATTCTAAATGCCTCTCTCTTCAAATTGTGGATAGGAAAATGTAATTCCAGCTCTGGAGAATTGTTTCATTAAATCCACATATGTCAGTGACTGTAAATACATAATTGACCACAGAATTACACACACACATACATATCAAGACTAAGTTGCTTGGTCTTATTCCTCCCTACTCTGGTCTATAAAAGGAATAAGTATTTTATATATTACACTATTACTTAAACATAAATTTGGTAAAATTGAAAGATATTTAGTGCTTATTTCATGTCACTGTGTGATCTCTGTAAGACTATAGGACAAAAAAAATATTCCTGGGCTGTTAGAGTGAAATACATCACGGAGAGTAAATCCAAGTCCTCTCTTATTAGTTGTGTAACCATGGAAAGATCACTAAATCCTAGCTCTAAAATGAGATGAATGCTTATTTTAGAGGAGAGAGTAGTAATATAGTTTAAATGAGATTATGGCGATAAATTCCCTGATATAAATCTGTTTGATGGTATATATTTGGGGCATATATTAAATGGTATATTAAAATATTTAAAGACTACAAAATAGCATCATTAACGAGGATAAAACCAGGTCAGAGCATCCACGCATCTTATTTTGGCAATATGTTTTTGCTGCTGCTCTGAAATGAACAAAAAGAATTAATGCATTTCTGAGCTAACCTTGTCTTCTTCCAAGAGAGGGTAAGATTAAATTTCTCCTAACCTAGGTCTGACAACTTGGTGGACTCTGGCATTTTTTTCTTCTTCAAAGGAAGCATGTTTTAGTACACTAAAGCATGTTGAAATCAATAGTTTTTTCCTTGGGATATAGAAAAAGAATAAAAGAAAGAAAACCAAAAAAAAAAAAAAAAAGAAGAAAGAAAACTAAAATGGCAAGAATTAACATAACTAAGAGTCTATAAAGTATGTCTTGACTAGATGGTCATTTATCATACGTGAGTGATTGTCTATGATGGTTTCAGTTACATAATCTTTTGAGTTTGGAATCGGCTCTCATTTAAACAAAAACTAATTTTAAACATTATCCAGTGATACAGGAGAAAGAAATTAGTCCAGAAAAAGCAAAAGGCATGATTCATCCACAACCGCAAGTGATTCTCTGATGTGCTCCCCATAGCTGAGCATATTAACATTGATCCAAATGCATGTAAATCAGAGTTCGGCAATGCCAGCAATCCAATTAAGCTCAGGATTCTATAAAAGCTAAATTTTATTAATTAAATGACATTTAAAGTTGCTTTATTTTGTTCTTGACGTCCTTTTTAAGGAAGAACAGATTGCAAACTTGGAGGTTTTCCAGTAATTCAAAATATTCAGTGTCAAATAGCAACCTAAGTGTCCATCATCGGATGAATGGATAAAGAAGATGTGGCACATGTATACAATGGAATATTACTCAGCCATAAAAAGAAACGAAATTGAGTTATTTGTAGTGAGGTGGATGGAGTTAGAGTCTGTCATACAGAGTGAAGTAAGTCAGAAAGAGAAAAACAAATACAGTATGCTAACACATATATATGGACTCTAAGGAAAAAAAAAAAAAAAGGTCATGAAGAACCTAGTGGCAAGACGGGAATAAAGACACAGACCTACTAGAGAATGGACTTGAGGATATGGGGAGGGGGAAGGGTAAGATGTGACAAAGTGAGAGAGTGGCATGGACATATATACACTACCAAACGTAAAACAGATAGCTAGTGGGAAGCAACCGCATAGCACAGGGAGATCAGCTCTGTGCTTTGTGACCACCTAGAGGGGTGGGATAGGGAGGGTGGGAGGGAGGGAGATGCAAGAGGGAAGAGATATGGGAACATATGTATATGTATAACTGATTCACTTTGTTATAAAGCAGAAACTAACACAACATTGTAAAGCAATTATACTCCAATAAACATGTTAAAAAAAAGACTTAAAATTGAGTACAGTATAACATTTTAGAACAT
Source organism: Eubalaena glacialis (assembly GCF_028564815.1). NCBI lineage: Eukaryota > Metazoa > Chordata > Mammalia > Artiodactyla > Balaenidae > Eubalaena > Eubalaena glacialis. Next base: position 28,164,408 of record NC_083722.1, on the reverse strand, counting down.
ACTTCGAAATAAATGCTACATATATTTTGCTCTAAAGAATCAATTAAAATTAGATGCTTTTTAAATTATTACACCATAAGCCTGTTTAATGTAAAAAAAAATACATTCTAAGGTTTAGAAATTTTTAATAGTTAATCTTTTTTATTTAAGAATATTTAATCTTTTACCTTCTATTTTAAATGAGTTACAGCTTATAATACAATAATGTAGGATAATTTGTATTATAAGCAAGTGATACATACATATATTATTTCATATTCTATTTTATATTTTAAGATACACATAACAAAATCAAATTTCCTACCTTTGCAAGTAGTTTCAAAACTTAAAGGAAATGGATACAGGAGAGCCCTATTGTGAAAATTTTCTAATGAGTAATCCTGATCCTTTGGGGATTCTAATAAATGAACAGTCCCAATAAGATGGGGATCTAAAATTATTTATGTTGCTGAGGTCATCAAAACAAATAGTGCTACTGAACTCAGAAAATGTTTTAATTATAGTGTAATATTTTGGCAGATTTTTGACACCTGACTCCCAGCTCCATGGCTACTTGAATATTTTCAGAACCAGGAGAGCAACGTGCAGAGGAAGCATCTACCTCAGCCCTCATGGGGGTGGCGGAGTGTTTTTGCTGATTTGCAAGTGATGTGCACAAGCATAAATTCATTCCCCACCTCTTTCCAAAAAGTACCATTTCAAATAATCTCATTTTCTTTCTTAGAATACACGTTTGTCACTGTAAATTTACAACCTGTCTTATTAAATAAGTGGTACTCTGGGTAAAGGGTATGGTTTACAAAATTATTAAACATTCAGAAGTCTACAAAAGTTTGTTTTTTTTTTTTTGGAAGACACACAGCTTTCTCATACCAGTATGTCAGCACACATGTCCCTAGAGGCCACCGAGCATAGATTTCATTGTGCTAAAGTGGCACAGTTTTCACTGCCCTAGGTAATTTCAAGAACTATATTCAGTTATCATTCATATTTATTATTTCTCCTATTATTCCTGGTAGAAAAATGAATATAATCAACTAACTTTACATTGAATGTTAAGAACTTGGCCTCAATAAATGTTTATTATTATTATTATTATTATTAGCTGGTATCCATGTTTTAGTCATGGTATAATACATTTACTCTATTTTCTCATCATATTCCCTTGCCAGAGAAATGTAGGTGAGAGAAAGGAAATACCGTATGTGCAGAAGACTATTAAATGTCCCCTACAGTGTAGGCCCCCTGTTTTTATTCTTGCTATTATTATTGTATTATAGTTAGATATTTATAAGCATGTTTCTCTTTACTGTAATATAAAGTCCATTTGAGCAGAGACCATGTTTTACCATCTGTATATGTTCCCTAGGACAGAGCTTCTAGCACTGAAGTTCAGGGATGAGATGAAGGGGAGGAGGAAGGGAAGGAGGGAGGGAGGGAGGGTGGGAGAGAAAGGGAAGAAAACAAAAGAAAGAAAAGGAAAGAAATGGCAGAAAGAATAATGGTCTTCAGATGAAAATCTGGAAAGAGTTTTGTTTCAATTATTTATTGCTGCATAACAAACTTCCTTAAAATGTAGTGATTAAAAACAAGAACTCGTTATTTATTTGCTCATCATTTTCAGTTTGCACAGAACTTAGCAGGACTGCGCCATGTTTCATCTTTGCGCCATGTTGTATGGGCTGCGGGCTTGTTTGGAGCTAAGGAATCCAGGATGGCTTCCCACACATCTGACGCCTCAGCTTGGATGGCTGGAAAGGCTGACTGGGTTATTCTCTTTCTCTTCATATTCTTTCATTCCCCCCCGCCCCCAAGGTTATTTTCTCTTCATGGGAACTCTCCCCAGAAAGCTAGTTGTTCTTCTTGACTAGGTGTCTGTTTTACCCCCAAAAATGAAAGCTGTAAGACCTCTTAAGACCCAGAACTGGAAATCTCACAATGTCACTTTTACCATATTCTATGAGTCAGAGAAAGTCACAAGACCAGTTTAGATTTAAAAGGAAGAGTGAAAAATGAATTCTCTTGATGGAAAGAGCAGTACATGCATATAAGTATGGGAGGGATGGTTGGCAGCCATATTTGCAGACAACCTGCTACAAGAGGTAAAAGTCTATCATTGGAACATGATAGAAAGCTATTTCTCAAATTGAACTGAGGAAGCATATTTCTGCAGGGTTTTTCCCCTCTATTTCATTACTTTTAAAAGAACACATTAAAATATTTGCTTCAATACCTCAGGTTGACCAAAAGCTGTTAATCAAACGTGTCCTGAAATGGTTTAGGATCATTTTCATCATGTCCAAAGGCATCTTTAAACATCTATAAGATTAACTATAGAGTGTTTTAGATAAACCGTGAATTGCCGTTTCTATATAACGCTAGTCACAAAGCTAAGTGCCTGACGATTGTAACTGTGAACTAATTTATAGAAGGTTCATGCATAGTCCTTGTAGCCTTAGAACCTTAGCCTATTTTTCTGGAGCACAGAGCTAGCTGAAGAGTGGGGTGAAAGACCATTTTAAATATAATACTATTTGTTTTCTTTTGACATGTAAGATTTCATTAGATTCACTAAAATGGGTTTGTGCCTGTATTTACATGATGAAATTTGTAATCGAAAACCTAAGATACAATGGAAGCTTTATTTTTTCTCTCCTTTCTTTTTTTTAAGTTCATTGTAACTGAATGAAATTTGCTATATCATTGAAAGAAACTACACACATCTAGGCTTCATAAAGACTTGAAAATATATGTTGTGATATTACCTTTTCTATCATCCAATCAGCACTTCAGTCAGAATGCAATTTGATTGTAATAGCATTGATTCTCTTTCACGAACACCACTCCATGGGGTTGGGGAACTACATCTAGTTTGGGGATTGTTACAAGGGCGATGTCAGCCCACAAATTAATATTCAGTACTGGTTATCTGTGTAGTGATAATGAATATTCACTGTGGTTTTATTTTATATTTTTCAGAGAATATTAAAAAAAATACCTAGTAAACGACTAAAGACTCTTTTAGTCTCAGAAGCTTTTTTTATAAAATTTCTGGTGCTCATTTTTAAAACATTGAAAATATGCTCATGCAGAGCCTGTTTTTAATGAAGTTAAAACCATTAAGTAATTAGAAAAGCCTGAACATGCTGCATGGTCTCTGGTGATGCAAATGATTATTAACATGTTTATTCCTAATAGAAAAGGATTCTGCAGCTAATTTTGTTAGCTTCACTATTTTTAGAATTCGGGTGTCATACATTTATTAGGAAGCTAAGACTTCAAGGTAAAACTTTGTTCAATAGCCTCATATAATTATTTCCCACTTTTGGCATCTAAGCAGCTGAACAAACAAAAAAATACCATGTTGACAGTATAAGCTATTTCTGCTTGGCTGCAATTACCCAGAGCTTCTATTTCAACTTCTTTCCTCTCAGGGAGTTGCCACCAACGTGACAATCAATCCATCTGTGCTTCTGGTTCTTAAAGGAGAACCTGACAGCCCCTTTATCCATCACCTTGCTGTCCAAGGAAGCAGTGGAGATGTTGAGGGGAGAGGAGGAGAATTATCTCAGACCTGAGGTCAGTAACACTCTTTGCAGAGGGGACGCACCAGAAGAATCTGTAGCCTAGGGTGAGTTTTTATTGGTCTCCTTCAATTTTTTCCTTTATTCTAAAATGACCTTGAGAACATACCAGATAATTCAGGCTGGCCTGGAAACAACAGCCCATTTCCTCAGAGCTCTTAATGTGAGAGACACTTTCCTTCAAGGTAATGCATTTTATTTGCACTGCTTTCCACAGTTTAACCTTAGATAGATTCTAGATGACTTCTTAACCTGTAATTTTTCTAAGAAATTGAGGGGTGCGTGTGCGTGTTTATGTGTGTGTGTGTGTGTGTGTGATTTAAAGCTACTTTTCTGTTCAGGAAAGAAGGAAACAACATATGTTTTCAAGTTTTTTTGACTCCTCCATATGCTTAGGATTCTAAGCAAGGACTCATGTTTGGAAACCTAAATGCTTTTGTCTGGCTATCATTGTTACCACCCTTGATTCTTCCTAGAAAGTTTTATCCACTCCAGGCTTCAACACATAATTCTCACTGTAGTCATCCTAGTTTTATTCACATCACACATACAACCCATTTCTATTCCCACTTCTATGCCTTTGTTTTTGCCTTTTCCCTACCTTTGCAATTGCCTGGACCCTTTGATTCATTACCTGTGTAGAAGGTACCCTTTCTCCGAAGTTCACCTCAGTCCTTCTGACATCACAGTTTCCTCTGATAACATCACAGCCCCCTTTCCCCTCACAATAATTGTTTTTTTCTGAGCTAACTGAACTCAGGTTAACAAATGATTATATAATGGCTTATCTAAGTTTTTTATGACGTGTTGTCTGTTTGTTTTGCAAAGTTATAAATGTGAAATTGAGGACTATATCCCTGTAACATATATCATAGAGTTAGGGGTCCCTGGGTGCTCTATAACTCTTTCCTGATTGACTGATTTCTGCCAGTCACTGAGCAATTAACATGGGATAAATCTCTTCTCACTGTATAAGATTCCACGACTCATACTGAAGTGGACAATGCTTTTCCTCCTACATGGCAGACAAGAAGAGGTTTTTTAAAAAAAGTATTTTAGGCATATTCCATGTAAGATCATTTTGGCATGTATATTTGCTTATATTATTTTTTTTTTGCTACTGCTGTGATTCCCTGATATTCCCTTTGTAAGCAGCTCTTTGCAGGAAACCGCCCTCAGCAGGAAGCCCCTTTTCTTGTCACTTTAGCAAAGCTGTATTGTAACTAACTTTGAAACTAGGCACCCCCATGCTCTACCTATCTCCAGCCCAAGCACACTTTTCAAATCTTTTAATCACACAATACCTTGCCTAACTTGTCGGTTCTTTCAGTAGATCAAAGAAGTAGAAATGAAGAATAAGTAATTAACAGATGACCAGATCTCTTCTCTAGCTTCCACTTCAGTAATCTCCGAATAAACTGTGTGAACAAGGTAACATCTAGAAGAAGATCACAAGGAGTTGACAAGCCTGCACACAAGCCTGCACGCAGATGACTCTGACCCCCCATCTCAATGATTAATCAAGATTACTTCCCTGTTTCCCTTTAAAAGCTTTCATGACCGAGCAGAATCTTTGGAGGTGGTTTTTGGGGGACATTATGTTCACCATCTCCCCAGATTGTCAGCATTCTGATTAAAGGCACCTTTACTTTCTACCAACATCTGTGAGTACCGATTTTGTAAGCAGCGAACAGCGGGACTTGATTCATTCAATGACACCTAGACTGTCTTGTTTTGATTAATTGAAATTTCTATCCCATTGTTGGTATGCTAGCATTTCAGTGACTGGACCATCATAACTTGATCTTTGTTGCTTCTACTCGAAAAGAAAAAAAGAAAAATTTTTGTGTTGCTTATGGATATCAAGTTGGGATCAGGAGAACTTCTTTGCTCTAATTGTAATATTCATGATTTAAGACTCTCTAGTTGTTGGTCTTTTTTTCTGTCCTTATCAGGTCTCTAATTATATGAAGTACAGTAGCAAAATGAGCAAAAACAATCCTTTCATATAAAACTGCTCTCTAGCAGGAACACTTCATTCTAGGACATTATAATATGGTAAAGAAGAAGTGTATGAAAAATGCAAATGCCATTCCTCTCTAAACAACACTCTTTAAGAACACAGTCTGAATTACTTTTTAATAAAAATCAGAATGGCAATAGGCAAATTACAGCACCAAACACAAAGTTGTCCCAAATGCTGTCATTTTTGTGCCAGACTAAAAATATTTTATATTGCTTGCTTTTAGGAAATAAATAGCTGTTAAAATAATTGTTTTATAAGTGTAACTCAGAATATTACTGAGAGTGAATAATAAAATACATAGCGGATCAGCAGCCTTGTTTTTTTTGTGGGGTACGAGACTCAGTTAACAACATGCCGGGATGTCTACAAATGGAAATAGATAGGCAGCAAATTAGTATGTGAAGGTACAAACAAAGCTCATTTGATCAGAAAAATAATGTCACTTATACATTCAAATGGAACAGCATTTGAGCAGAAAAAGTTCTTGGGATTGATCAGGAATGAATGCAAATAAATAGGAAACTTTTGGATACTTGGGATTGAGCCAGGCTTTTCATCACCCCACTGCACTAATGTGCTCCTCCTTATTAACTCTGTCCCCTTCTGACCCCTCGCAGTCCCTGACATCTAAGTATGCTCCCCTTCCCAGCTTCAGACGCAGTGCCACAGTGGTTCTCGAAAGCCTGACAGGCAGGCTCTGGTTATGTCAATATCCTCAGTTTAGAATTAAGCTAAGAGCCCATGATTGAGACCATCACTCAGTCCTGGTTGCAGCGGTCCCTGCAGTTCTCTAGTTTCTAGCTTGTTTTAAGGGCTGCTTCTTTCTAGGATGGCTTTTGGGTACCTGGCATTCCTTTCTTTCTCAAACGTCTTGCTTACTTCTCTATCAGATTTTGTTCTACTTTTTTTTTTGTGTGTGCTATAATTTCAACAGATAACTAAGGTTCTCTAGTACTGGAGCACTGCTCTGAAGGCATTTTTTAAAACCTTACTCCCAGAAGTTGGGATTTTGTCAGTTGGTGCAGATATTTACTATAGTTTTAGGCACAGATGGTTGCCTGGATGGTTTGCTTCTATGTTCTGCCTTCCTGATTTAACCTCCATTTCTGGAATGATGGCAGAGACTCTTGAGCTACGTTGTTCTCTGTGATGTTCTCGCTCCCTGTGGATTATAAAATGATCTCACCTTATGGTATTTCCTACTGGTCAGTGGAAAAATGTGAGAACAATTCTTTTTCTTTACATAGAGGAATAAATACACATAAGGATGGAGGAGTAGGAGCTTCAGAGAAGAATGCCTTAGACGTTATCAGGCATCTTCCTATGTGAAGTAAATATTTTTTTTAAGGATTGAGGCAACTACCTCTCCATCCTATTATCTTCGGGATGTCTCTTTGAAAACGTAACCATTTCAGTAAGAGTCCCAACCTGTTCACTTAACAGTGCAAACACATATCTCTGAAATTAACTTTCTCACAAGATGTACAGGAGACAATCACAAGATATATCTATTTGTTGCTCATGGAAGTAAGAGAAATTTAATCGTTCTTTCTTCTATACTTTGCCTGTAGAAATTTGTGTGAACCTCTGTCCAGATTCTGTAGTCACTTTCATGCTATCTCACATGCATGTAGATCAAATAATGCTTACTCAATATTAAATCATTTTCTCTCTCTTCTGTATTGGTACAGAGGGGGCTTCTGTTGATAGGAGTGCTTTTTTTCACCAACACCTATATCTTAGAAATTTTTTAAAGATTTTCTGATTAATGAAGCATAAAAAAATTATGTGAATTTTTGCTTACTTGTATTTTTTAATAAATGCATACATAGTGCTTAATAAATATTAGTCCCTTCCCATTCTTCCTATTGTATTTACTTACTCTTATCATAAGAAATGTTGTCTCTCCAAACAGATTACCAAATTCTTTAGAGAAAAATTGAATATATTAGGTTGACAATAAAATTATTTTAGGTTCAGGACATAAAGCTTTAAGATGAACACTGGCAAACTAGAGTTTTTTCCTAATTAATATTGAAAGCCTATGTGATTAGAGTGCTTTCACAGATGGCTCCCAGCACCTAAAATAGTGCATTGCACAGAATAGGTACCCAATTGTATGGACTGAAATAAACAAATGCATGAACAAAAAATAAATAAAAAGGCCACTTTCCCACGTAAAAAAAAAAAAAGTTGAAAGCCTAGAAAGCCTTGCCTTCCAGTCCTTAATATTTGTAAACTTTGATCCTTGTTACATATTCAATTCAAGCTCTACCTCCTCTGAGAAGTCTTTCCAGTCCACCCTAAACCACTTAATTATTCCTATTCCTTAGCTTTTAAAACACAGTTTGCCTCAATCTCCAATTTGGCTTTAAGACCTTGCATTAATTTTCAAATACATATTATATTCCAAGTAAGAATAGAACTGGCTTAAAGCAGGGCTATTCCCTAGCGCTTCTCTGTATCTCACAAGGCCTTACTCAGAGCAGGTAATTTTAACAAATGAGAAAACATCTTCTGAAAATGCAACCTTTAAATCCATTTACTTCCATCATATTTCTTTCTTGTCCTACATTCTACCTCTGGATTTAAGATATGTTCACAGAAATTTTCTCAAGAGATATAATCACTTGTCGTTTTCACTGGCTCATCTCTTTGCTGGCCCAGCATATAAGAGAAGACTAACATTCAGAGATATGAATGAAATTATTTCTAACTGAAGCCTCATATGTAAGGGGAAGTGTAAGACTTTGAAATAAGCAAAGAGGATTACTGGGTATCCTTTCAATGGAATATGAGAGCCTCTGAAGATTATCTGACCCTATAGCATATTCAGGACTGTCTTCTTTAGGCTATTTTACAACTCTGTAGAGATTAAATCTAAATTGTAGCAAACTAATAATTAGTAATGTTGAGCATCTTTTCATGTGTTTGTTGGCCATCTGTATGTCTTCTTTGGAGAAATGCCTATTTAGGTCTTCCACCCATTTTTTTGATTGGATCATTTGGTTTTTTTGATATTGAGCTGCATGAGCTGTTTGTATATTTTGGAGCAACTCCAATAAAAATTAATTTAAAAAAATTGTAGCAATGCAAATAGATTTCCTTTTTCTTTCTTTTTTTTTTTTTGGCCACGCTGTGAGGCATGTGGGATCTTACTTCCCCGACCACGGATGGAACTGTGCCCCCTGCATTGGGAGCACAGAGTCTTAACCACTGGACCACCAGGGAAGTCCTGAAAATAGATTTTATCAGTGGTAGAACAGCACTCTCCCGTGTTAAAGCCAGTTTTGTACCATTTGCAAGTTCATTTCAATATTCCAGTTCTATAAAGGTATCTATTTGGATTCTCCATTGAACCAGTTGTAACATCTGTCTCATTTCCTCATTTAATTAATGAGTTAAATAATATCTTTGAAACATATTTACTTGTTTGTATGAGTCATGATTTTACCTTGTTCAAAATCATGCCGACCCTAAACAAGCTTTGAGGAGAGGCAGACAAATACAGTAAGTGCCCTACATATGAACGAGTTGCGTTCCGAGAGTGCATTCATAAGTCCAGTTTGTTCGTAAGGCCAATGAAGTTAGTCTAGGCACCCAACTAACACAATCAGCTATATAGTACTGTACTGTAATAGGTCTATAATACTTTTCACACAAATAATACATAAAAAACAAACACAAAAATAAAGATAACATTTTTAATCTTACAGTACAGTACCTTGAAAAGTACAGTAGTACCAGCTACATCACCGCTGCTTTTACGCTTGCTTCCGGACATCCTGGGCTTGAAATAAAGACACTGTACTACTGTATTCTACACAGTACTGTACAGTAGAGGACACAAAAGCACAACCGCTTGTAGAGGATGCACGCATGTGACAATATACGTCAGACACGTGAACTAACTTATGTGATTGGACATGCGAACGCACGTCCACACCTTTGAAAGTTTGCAACTTGAAGGGTTTGTACGTAGGGGACTTACTATACTGGCCAACTCAAAGCCCTCTAGGCTTTGTTTCCATGGCTTTCCCATGGAAACAATGTGAGCCATGTCCATGATTTAAAATTTTCTAGTAGCTGCATTGGAAAAGTAAGAATAAACAGGTGAAATTACTTATGATATGTTTACTTAACTCAGTAGCCAAAATACTGTCATTTCAACATGTAAAATTTTGGACATATTTTACATTCTTTATTTCATTCTAGGTGTTTGAAATCTGGTGTCTGTTTTATCCTTACAGCACAACTCAATCCTGACCACATCTCAAGCCACATTTCAAGTGCTCAAGAGGGACCTGTGGCTTGTGGTCACTGTATTGGACGTTGCAGCCCTGGTTGTGCAGACAGTGAAAGAGAGAGTAAAGAGACATGTACAACATTTCATCTGTTTAAACAATCTGCTCCACTGAATGTCACCTTCTCACCCAAAGTGAGCATGCCTGCCTGCCCTGCGTTTTAAAATATTGTTGAAAAATTAGTTTCATGTACATCTGATTAATTTCTCAGATTCACTGAACACGTTTCATTGTCTTCGAACTACATTAATTCATCATAACAAGCTTAGAATCAGTTTGTCTTGAAAAGCTCAAACGTTTGAAATACACAATTTAAGCTTCAGAGATATCTAGTACTGTAGCCCCCAGCCACATAGGGCTATTTAAATGTAAATTAATAAAAATTAAATAAAATTAAAAGTCTAGTTCATCAATCACACTAGCCACTCTTCAAGGCTCAATAACTAGTGACAATCAATCAGGCAGTGCATATAAGGAACATTTTTGTTATCTCAGAAAGTTCCATGGGACAAAACTGCTTTAGACAGTCCTAGCATAAATTAGCTAATGGTACAGTAAATGTAGAGACTGGTAATAATATTATTAACGTAGATTTGCTATTTTTTAAATTTTGGAAAGAAAAATATACCTTTAAAATGTGTTTTCAATAGTCTCTCTAAAAGAAATAAATTGGCTTCTATAACATCCAATTTTCCGGCTTCCCCCCAATATTCTGTTAGTGTTGCCAACAGTTTATTTAATTAATTTGTAAGTCACATTGAGAACTTTGCTCCCAAATTGCAATGAGTCTGCCAACTCTTTTAGCATTACAATTTTAAAAAAATAATTTTTTATGAATCCAGAACAAAGCAGTAGGTGAGACTTTGCGATGCGTCATCATCTTGAAGTTAATTTGATTTACTCCTTGCTTTTTATTTTTCTCCTGCATTTAGCTTGATTTTAATTGTTTTGAAACCTGCTTTCGTTACCTTTTTAATAATTCTGTAACACCGTTAGTGAGACTCTACCCAAAATTCGCTAGAAGGTATTTATTGCTTTTATTACCGAATCGTCTCATGATAGCACTTCTTTATGGTCTAATTGTTAGACTCTATTATTTTCCACCAAATTTACATTTATCAATGTCACTGTGATTGAGAAATGAGACCACTTGAAATTGATGCTAGACTGTTTTGAATGAGGAGCACATTGTAGCCATGAAGTATCCTGCCAGGTTCATAAGGATTGTTTTTTCTGCATGTGGAAATATTGTAACATGAGGTATTTGTTTCAATAAAATTTTGCTCCTACACAGAGATTGTTTCCAACATGTCTCCTATTAACCATTTTCCATGTTAAAAATTGCTCCTTTACTTCTGACCAATTTTTATCTCTATCCCAAGAGACAATGAATATCTCCACTGCCAGTAAAGTGAAAAACCTAAAACAGTGACAGACCAATGAACAACCAGTTATTATAAACTATTTCAAGTGGTAATGACAAAAAAGGAAGATTGAAATAATAGTCTGTGATTAATTTCTATCAATTTAATTAGTGGAATATTGACATGTATGGATGTTCTATTTTAGTCATTTTATCATGGATAGATAGAGGCACATTTTCCTCTCTCTGTGATTGTATGTATACAGATAATCATGAATAAGTAGAAAAACAAGCAAATGAAATTTTTTTAAACTTGAAAAATGGAAAACAGAAATTGTGACCAAAATAGTGATGCTGATCAGAAGCAGTGGCAGGCAAAATATCCAGAGAGAAAACAGGCCCAATAGCCTCTTGTAAAATGATGGCTTCACAGATGTCCTGTGGGAACCACTGACTGTGTGGACTCAACTATTTGACTCCTGGGATATAGACATCAGGTTGTCCCTACTATAATGAGATGCAACCAAAGCACAGCTGAATTAATGTAACGGTATGGAAAGCACACTGGGAAGAGACAAAATGGATACGGGAGCAGAGATGAAGACTTGGGTTAAAACAGTCCCACTGAATGTAAATTGATACAGCTGCTATGGAGAACAGTATGGAGGTTCCTTAAAAAACTAAATATAGAACTACCATATGACCCAGCAATCCCACTACTGGGCATATACCCTGAGAAAACCATAATTCAGAAAGAGTCATGTACCACAATGTTCATTGCAGCACTATTTACAATAGCCAGGACATGGAAGCAACCTAAGTGTCCACTGACAGACGAATGGATGAAGAAGATGTGGCACATATATACAATGGAATATTACTCAGCCATAAAAAGAAATGAAACTGAGTTATTTGGAGTGAGGTGGATGGACCTAGAGTCTGTCATACAGAGTGAAGTAAGTCAGAAAGAGAAAAACAAATACCGTATGCTAACACATATATATGGAATCTAAAAAAAAAAAGGTTCTGATGAACCTAGGGGCAGGACAGGAATAAAGAGGCAGATGTAGCGAATGGACTTGAGGATATGGGGAGGGGGAAGGGTAAGCCGGGACGAAGTGAGAGAGTAGCATTGACATATATACAATACCAAATGTAAAAGAGATAGCTAGTGGAAAGCAGCTGCATAGCACAGGGAGATCAGCTTGGTGTTTTGCGACCACCTAGAGGGGTGGGATAGGGAGGGTGGGAGGGAGATGCAAGAGGGAGGGGATATGGGGGTAAATGCGTATGCATATAGCTGATTCACTTTGTTATACAGCAGAAACTAACACAACATTGTAAAGCAATTATACTCCAATAAAGATGTTAAAAAAAAAAAGTGACCAGAATCAAAGACAATTGTAAAGTGTACTGGACAAGAGTTCAGGAGACATGAACAATGTAATTGTGTAGAAGAGCAAGTCAAATGAGAATAAAACTAAAACTTTCGCAGGAAAGTATCCAGTTTCTACAGGGATCTAAGAATTGTGTGTGTGTGTGTGTCAGTGAGAGAGAGGTCAACAAGAGGCAGAGACAGAAATAAGATGTTCCAACAACCACAAAAAAAGAAATCGAGCAAAAGAAAAAAAATAAAGATGCCTTAAGAATCTTTATTTTTTAAACTATGCCAAGTTAAGTAAGGAGAAATTGTATGATATACACAATGTGCAGCTGAAAAATGAACACTTTGTACCTGAATCTTATTCTGGAATAAAAATAACTGTGTACTGAAGAAGATGCCAAATATTTTGTGCTCTAGAAGGTATTTTACCTTATAGAAGTGTGTTGGAAGAACTGAAAGGGAAGAATATTTTAAATTTATGCAGTGAGTTGTTAAACCAAAATTAAGTACTTACTATTAAACTCTTTGATTTTTTGCTCTGTTTTTATTAAGGGTAAAATGTTTTGGAGACTTTGAATATATTTTTATATTCTGGATATGGAAGGAAAATAAATTATTCGAAGTGGATATTGGTGAGAACCTCTGGCTGCTTGAGGGTATCCTGTTTTCCACAAAGTAATTTCTACTCTATTTGCCTTGTCTTTATGAAATATTTAACAGATGCATCAGAGCTATTCTCAGTTGCTCAGTAATGAGTTTAGTAAATTTCCAAGCCACTGGAGTAACATCTCACTATTTGAAAAGAGAGGGGTTGTGACAATGGCATGAATGCCTTAATAACAAATTCATCACTTGTCATATTTCACCAAACCTGAGAACATTTATGAAAGACAAGAATCTTAATTCCTTAGATTTTTGACATGAAGCTCAAGATATTTAGAAGTGTTGAAGAATAACAGTTCCAGAGTGCATCAGATTATCATCCTATCTCTCAAACCAGAGAGAGGTTAATACTATTTGGATTGTTTGGAAAAGGTAAGTGATTATAGAAAACTCAAAGTTGTATACACACACACACACACACACACACACATACACAATGAAGTAGTAGAAAAGAAATATTTTTTTAACTAATCAAGATTAACTTTTTAAAGTATTTACTTTTTTAAGTAAATAAGCCTTTCAAATACATTTATTATTAACATGGTCCTGTAATAACGTGACAATGGTTCATTTATTACATCTTGGGAGATATTTTTGATGTTATTTTGCATCAGGATTAGTAAGTGGCAGAGAAAGTGTTTACACATGTTTTGATGAGAGTTTAGCAGAGATTTCTTTAACCTTGGCTAATCCAGTGCTCCAGAACCGGAAGATCTTTGCTGTATGAAGCTGAGGGAAGGTACAATTACTTTGTTGCAACTCACAACCCCCAATCTGTACCTCCAAATCTGTTCACTTGGCTCTCAAAGTCTTAAAATGAAACATGGAAAAATTCCCCGTGTGTTCCCTTCTCCTTTCCCATCCCTCCATGACATCCTCAGACATTGGTGATTACTATCAAAATAGCCAAAAAGAATGACTTCTTAAACATCGGTTGTTCAAATATGACAGAGCTTTGTATTCCTAAGAGACTTTACTCTCCAAATATGTTATTTCTATTTAAGTAATTATGTGTGATGCATAGATCAGTAGAAACTCAAGCTGGGCGAAGTTGTAAAAGCATATTTTAGGATATCAATTAACACTAGCAGTATTCTTAATTAAGCTGAGTGGAGATTTGAACAAGGATAACCACAAGTGCCTTAATTATAGACATTTTTTCTGTAGCTCAGCAAAATTTGAAAGCAAGAGAATTGCTGCTGAAAGTCCAAATGTTATAGTAACTTATGGTTATGTAAAGTCATTTTATTTTCTCCCGGTGTTGACAAAGTCAGTGAACATTTAACAGTAATAAAATATATTAATAACAGAGTCCGTGATATGAATGTTAATAAAAGAAATAAAAGGAATCCAAATCGGAAAAGAAGTAGTAAAACTGTTACTGTTTGCAGATGACATGATACTATACATAGAGAATCCTAAAGATGCCACCAGAAAACTACTAGAGCTAATCAATGAACTTGGTAAAGTGGCAGGATACAAAATTAATGCATAGAAATCATTTGCATTCCTATACACTAATGACGAAAAATCTGAAAGAGAAATTAAGGAAACAATCCCATTCACCATTGCAACAAAAAGAATAAAATACCTAGGAATAAACCTACCTAAGGAGATAAAATACCTGTATGCAGAAAATTATAAGACACTGATGAAAGAAATTAAAGATGATACAAACAGATGGAGAGAGATACCATGTTCTTGGATTGGAAGAATCAATATTGTGAAAATGACTATACTACCCAAACCAATGTACAGATTCAATGCAATCCCTATCAAACTACCAATGGCATTTTTCACAGAACTAGAACAAAAAATTTCACAATTTGTATGGAAACACAAAAGACCCCGAATAGCCAAAGCAATCTTGAGAATGAAAAACGGAGCTGGAGGAATCAGGCTCCCTGACTTCAGACAGTACTACAAAGCTAGAGTAACCAAGACAGTATGGTACTGGCACAAAAACAGAAATATAGATCAATGGAACAGGATAGAAAGCCCAGAGATAAACCCATGCACATATGGTCACCTAATTTTTGATAAAGGAGGCAAGAATATGCAACAGAGAAAAGACAGCCTCTTCAATAAGTGGTGCTGGGAAAACTGCACAGCTACATGTAAAAGAATGAAATTAGAACACTCCCTAACACCATACACAAAAATAAACTCAAAATGGATTAAAGACCTAAATGTAAGGCCAGACACTATTAAACTGTTAGAGGAAAACATAGGCAGAACACTCCGTGACATAAATCACAGCAAGATCCCTTTGACCCACCTCCTAGAGAAATGGAAATAAAAACAAAAATAAACAAATGGGACCTAATGAAACTTAAAATCTTTTGCACAGCAAAGGAAACCATAAACAAGACGAGAAGACAACCCTCAGAATGGGAGAAAATATTTGCAAACGAAGCAACTGACAAAGGATTAATCTCCAAAATTTACAAGCAGCTCATGCAGCTCAATATCTAAAAATATACACTCTTGAAGTAATTTCTGTACTTTTTGTGAGCTACTCTATTAGGAATAGACTGGAGTTCAAATCTTATAGGTAGCATATATCATTAATCATTGCCTCCATTTATTTTATAAGGTTTTCCTGGTTTTCTTTGAATGGCCAAATAGTATACCCACTGTATCTGGTTAGGAGGAGTAGAAAATTTTAAAAACTCAATCTATTTATTATGATAATAACAAGCACATACTATATGCCAGGCTATATTCTATTTACTTCATATAAATTAACTTTAATTTTTAAAACAACCCCGTGTGGTAGGTACTATTAATATGTCTATTTTACAGAGAAAGAAACTGAGGTACAGGATGTTGATTTGCTCAAAACACAGAACTCATCAGCATCTGAGCCAGGATATGAACCCAGGCACACTGATTCCATATCCCATGGTCTTTCTGGCTGTGCTCTGTTGCGTTTCATTAACAGATGAGAGTCATGTGCAACAGTAAATACACACAGGGCCAAATAAAGCAGGAGGTAAACTGAGGTTTAAGGAGTTCAGCAGAAACGTAAATGAAGAAGTGATTAATTTTGACTGAGGTATCAGAAGTTGATTTTGAGAAGGGAGGGCCACTTGGAAAGCACTCATTTGCAAGGAGGGCTCTGACACTCCACCACTTCAAAGGCAGGTCATGGCTCTGTGGATCACCTTGCTTTTCACTGTATGCTTCTCCCCACCCCTCACAATCAGCAATTTCCATTTCCTTCTACTTTTGCCATCTTCTCACAGTATCACAGACCCTTCCATACTCTTCCCCACTCCTACAGAGTATAATTACATCAGTAAGTAGTAAGCACTATTTGGCAGTTTGTGTCAGAATGTGTATTCCTTTAGCTTTATAAACAAATGCTATTCACCTAGCATTTCTGAGGTCAGTGCATTGTCAACAGGTTGGAGGGCAAGCCTAATACACAGACCCTTTCATAGAGTCATATGGCAACCCTGACTCTCCCTCCCAAAGAAACACTTCAAGCCTTATACTCATGGTTTTGCGAACAAATGTCAGCATCGCTTGAACATTGCTTAAATCCTAAAAATTCTGAGGTGAGATCTTTTATTGTAGCTTTGTTGAGTAATAAGTAATGATATTCGACACATACACGCACATACACACGCACATGCGGGCCCACGTGCATTTGCTAATTCATTTCTTTTAGCTAGAATCTAAATAGGCTTACTTTTCTTTTAATAAATCTTCCAAAGATTACTACCCTTTTGCCCTTCTCTGCCTGCAATTACATGAAAAAGAAAAAGCACAAAATCCTCTAAAGCCAATCTTTTAAGCTGAACAAACAGTAAATTTGATTCATATTTTATTTAATCAGTATAAATCAGGAGAATATTTTTAGAGGAGGGATAAAGAGACTATGTTTTGAGCTGATTAAATCTCTTCCTCCTTCCTCCCCTTCACTTCCCAAACCTCTTACCTGTAATCAGTGCACAGGTGGAATCTCGGGTCCAGCATTAAGTGATTCACTAAATTAAAACAAAAACAAAAACAAAACTCTGACCTGCAAAACTCTTGAATCATTAAGAGAAAAGAAAACACAGAAAATATGTTGGGATTTCTACGTAACTCTTCATCAATGATGTGATAACTGATTTGCAGTATCTTTTGAAGTGTTGAAGACATTTTCTATACTGCTAATGTATTAAATACCAGCGTGGTTGAAACTCTTGCAAGAGGAGAATCTGAGGGCCCTTCACTCTTCTCCCTCCACTGACTCTCAGAACAGGAAGATTTTCTTAAAAATTAAAAATGTAATCATCTCTCTTATTAGAGGCAATGAAATATTTAGTAAAAATGCTCTAAGGATTTCCATCAAACGAGCACCTTCACTCCCACTTGCTGTTAGTCTGTGGTTAAGCAGATAAGCTCTTGAGCCTGAGTTTTTCTCATCCATAACATGGAGTGATGACTGATGTCCTATGGAAAGCATTTAGCATCAGAGTGCGTGCCTGCTGAGTTCCTGATATCTAGACTAGCAGTCTAGCAACAGGAGTATAAAGAGGTCGATGAAAATAATCATCAAATAAGTTTATTATGAGAATTAGATGAGTTGACATATAAAATTAATAGACTAATGCCTGGCTAATAATAATTGCTCAATGTAAATTACATTGCTAACTATCCTGTCATTGTTCCCCAATTAGAACATAAGGTGTTATTCACTCAAAGATGAACAAGTGGAATTTTCTTTCTAATTCCCCTCATAGCCCCAAACCTTCCTCACTTCCTTGCCAGAAGTTACAGCAAAGGCCTTATTAGGCAGTGAGTTTCCTACAGGAAAGGCTATTTCCTGATCACCCTTGTATTCCTTCTGCTTGCAAGAGCATTTGGGAGGTCTTTAACCTCTTGCTGTTGTTATGTTTGGCGAATGTTTATTTGAGATGAGGGCTGGGTTCCCGGAGATAGGAGAGAAAGGAGGAAATAGGAACTGTCAAAATTGACATAGCTTTGAGGGACTGGCATTAAAAATCAAACTTTATCTATTTTGCATTTTTCCAATATGCAAGTGACTGAGGAGAGAGCGTGGGAGAGTGTTTGTGTGTGCATGTGGATAGAGGGGTGTGCATGGCATTAAAAAAAATTTTTAGCCCAATGCAGATTTGTGGACCAGTATACATTGTTTTCTCTGCATCTGGGAATACAATTAGTCTATAAACTGCAAGCCAAGCTACAAGTGCTCCTTGAAATTTCTTCTGTCTTTTTTATGTGTTTAGTTAGCTTTTTTTGAAGATGCGTAGTATTCAGACTTCCCCCAGGCTCAGTAACAACAGGAGCCAATATCTGGCCTGTGCCCCTGCTCCTCGGAGGTTTCCAGAGAGCAAGCAGGATCCAGGGCTGATGGAATCAATTTTAATAACCTGACCAAATCAAGTAAAGAAAAAAATTCAGGCTCCCCTGGCTTGCATGGTTGCACTTCAGGCCAAGACAAGACCAGTCAGAGATGACTTGAATCCCAAGATCGGAGGAAGAATTAGAATCAAATAACAAATAGAATCATGGCATTTAGTGCAGTGATAAGTGGTTCTATTGGAGCGCGTTGATCTACCCTGAGGTACCTTTTCTCAAAAGGTAGCCAGTTATAAATCTGTCTGACAAAGCTCCTTATCAACTTCAAATTCCAATCGCTGGATAGTAGTTTTGTGCAAGCGGGCAGTGAGTGACAGTTCAGAGCATAGGTGCTACATTAATATTGGTACCAAGGCTGTTGTCCCAGAATCATACCCGTGCCCCTCCCTCGAATAGAAACCAATTACACTTACCTAAGTTTTAGGAGGAATCTGCAAAGAGAAAAAAAAACAAGAACTGGTTAGAACCAAGTAGACCCAAGATGGGGAAGATAGGACTTCCAGTAGACCTTGAACCTCATTATACGCTCACTGTAATACACTAGCTAAATGACACACCCAACAGCATCAGACAGTTGACAGCTGCCATGACAACAACCGGAAAAGCCCACACAAGGACGGAAAAGGAGAATTGCATCAGTTCTGGGTCCAAACCACACCTCTGTTCTCTGTTCTCATGACAAATCATGAATGTTCCTCCCACTCTTTCCAATTCCCTCCCTTTTATCTCAACCCTCCTATATATTTGGTGTCTCCACCCCAAACTGGGTTGAGAAGTTAATTTGCAAACTAGGTTCCCGCTTCTCCATTCTTTGGCCATTGAATAAAGCTTGTGCTGCTCCAGTCTCAGCATCGGTTTTGTTATTGGCTGCATGAATCTGATCAGAAAAAGAACTTCCCTAGCCCAGATATGGGGCCTTGGCCCAGGCTAGGACCCTGGCATGGGTCCAGTAGACCAATTCAGTAACAGTATCAGTGTATAATATTAATGTGCAGTAATATTTATATATTTTACAAGCACTCATAAGAGATGTTCATCTAGCTTCTCTTCTGGCTTTATTAGAAAACAGGATAGGAAAAAGAAAGAGGTAAGATAAATAAAGAGGAAGCTAAGCAGCAAGTCTCAAAAAAATAATTGGAATAATTTTTCTTCTTGCTATCATCTATTTCTAAACCCTGCCCCTAGAGTCTGTTCACAAGAGGAAACATTCCTATTAGCTGCTTCTTTCGAGAGCATCAAAAATGAGAAAGGCATTACAATGTTTATGTTGTTGTTTGTGTTCATACAGAACCGATTTGGTAATAATTGACTCTGGGCAATAATAATTTTTAAATTTTCTCATTATTCACCTTGTGTGTCTGAGTGTGTAAAAAAAAAGTTTAGCAACCAGAGTCAATCCTGAAAATACTGTTGACAGTAATCCATTTTCTGATGTGTGCAAAGGGAAACCAATGAATATAAATTCTGCTGGTTTCCTTGCTTCACATGACCTTTTTTTTTTTTTTTTTTTTTTAAGGAAACGCTATTTATTTATTTATTTATTTTGGCTGTGTTGGGTCTTCGTTTCTGTGCGAGGGCTTCCTCCAGTTGTGGCGAGCGGGGGCCACTCTTCATCGCGGTGCGCGGGCCTCTCACTATCGCGGCCTCTTTTGTTGCGGAGCACAGGCTCCAGATGCGCAGGCTCAGCGGCATGTGGGATCATCCCAGACCACGGCTCGAACCCGTGTGCCCTGCATTGGCAGGCAGACTCTCAACCACTGCGCCACCAGGGAAGCCCCTTCACGTGACCTTTATTTCAAGTAGAAACTGGAATTTATGTGAGTACATGCCCAGAAATGGACTTGTAAACAGAAGCTATATTTATTTTTATATTTTCACAACTAAGCAGCTTAATTCCTAGATGACTGATTTTTTTGCAGTTTTACTCCATATAAATAAAATATTTTAAGATGGGCCAAAATACAATAAATCCAGTAGGATTCTTTTTTCTTTTGTCTCATGATTTAATCTTGAATGCTCATCCATTATTGTTGTCCTTAGCCAAAGGCAACAAAGGAGATTTATTGCAGCAATCCCATGAATATGCCAATATTTCTATCCTCTCTGCAGAAATGGTCTCTTAATATCTGGAAATGTATTTTCTCTTCTTTATTTTTTCTTTCATATTTGTTAGTGAGCATTCATAGATCACATGAGCTTATAAATTATATATATATATAAACTTAAACATAATAACTTTCGTTCTATACAGTATGAAAATAGAGAATGAAGTTTCTGAGTTACGAATCTGTTGTATAACATTGTAAGTATAGCAACCATTAAAAGAATGAGTTTTATGTTGACTGTGGACATTTTGGTGCAAAGTTCATTGTCCAAAATTATGTGTGGCCATTTTTAATATTTAGATTTTATAAATATATTCTTTACGATCACTACCTAACTTACTAATGTTGTATACCCTTAGCTTAATGCTTCCTGAAAAAAAAACTCACACCTGTATGTGGACAACCCATTTACTTCTTCAAATAGATACTTTTTGTGGTTTTAATAATATGAAATTCTAGCTAAATGCTAATGGCATAATCCAATGTCTGGAATAGTTACGTTGTTTTAAAATGCAAGTAATAAATAATCAAAATAAATTTTATACTTACGATAACAGAAATCATATGCAAGGTAGCAAAGAATAAAGAATAAAATAAATTTTGACATGCAGAGGTAGTTACTATTAGCAAATAGGTGCATTTCTTCTTTCTCCCTCTGTGTAAATATGTATGCACACATGCATAAACCTGTTTACATATCTAGAGGGTGGCAGGTCCTTAAGAGGAAGAAAGAGGAGATAGATCTGTGATAATCTACCTTCAAAGCCAAAGAGATCATCTGGCATCATGTCTCTAAAGGACTCAGTGGACTCTTCTGTATTGCCTATGAAAAGCTGTTTAAGGTCTGTTTTTCTTCATTTGTTCACCTTGCCTGCGCACATTTTGCTTAATTCCTTGAAATACAGAACTTAAAACTTTAATTCATTAAAACATGCATATTGATCTACTATTTTCTATGCATTATACTAGGTTCTGGGGGTTACACTGTTGAATAAAATGGTCAAAGCTCCAGTCTCCTAAGGATTACATCTAGCAGGAAAGAGAGATGATGAACAAACCACTAATACAAGTACAATATTACAAAAGAGAAATGCAGAGTGCTGTAGTAGTGGGACCAAATCTAGTCTGGGATGTTACAGAAGACTTTCTTGAGAATATAAAATTTAGCCTAAAAACTGAAGAATTGAGTAGGCGTTAATTACAATCACTATATCTTTTATTATCCACACTGGACACTTTTGAAAATTAAAGATGACATCTTTAATAATTATGCCAAGAAGTAATAAATGTTAATTGCAACAGTACAGAGTCAAAATAGGAAATAATTTCTATTTTTGGAAAATAGAAACGCATTTGGAAAACTTTTTTTCAACTTAAGGTTATGAGTTCTAAAAGACAGTGAAAATGAGACTTTAGTAAAACATATACACATGCACACAAACTTCTATACATAAATACTCACTAGTGTTTTGTACCAATCATACTTTGAATTTTAGAATTCATTTTATTAGTATGGATTAATGTGGATAAGTAGACTTTACTGAAATTCTTGAACTGTGCTTTTTTCCCCCCTTTTCAGATGACCTTTACATACTTTTCATATCGTCACATTTAACCAGTCAGCCTGACTCCAGACTCTAAATGTTTAACCTCTATTCTGAAAGAGTGAAAAATCAATGAATTGCAATATACCACTATCCTAAAAATTTGCGAGAAAAGAAAATCAAAATAAACACCAAAAAACATAGAAAGAAGAAAAACTAATGTTAAGATCCAAAAATAACAAATAAAAAATGCATTAGGCCAACCAAGTAGCAAAAAATCAAGTAGGCCAACAAAGTGAAAGAAATAATAAAATAAACAGTTTTGGATAATTATCAAAAAAAAATAGAAATATCCCTACAGATATCATAGATATTAAAACAACACTAAGTGGGTATTTTGAACACTTTCTGCCAATAAATTTGAAAATTACATGAAATGGACAAATTAAATGAATAGGTAACTTACCAACTCTGGCTCAGTAATAAGTAGGAAACATGGGATTTTTTAAAACTACTAAAAGAATCAAATCAATTGTGAAAAAAATTTCCATAAACAAAACTCCAATCTCAGTCAACTGCACCAATAAGTTCTATCACACATTTAAGAAAAAAAAAAAATCCAAACAAGTGAATTATACCAGAAAATAAGCAAATTCATTCCAACAATGAATAAATGTACACAAGATATAATACATTGGCACATTTGATTTTATCTCAGCAGTAAAAAGTTATTTTAACAATAAAGATCAATTATCATAATCTACTATATTTACCAAAAGGAGAAAAAGGAGAAAAATCATATGGCCACATCAAAAGATGCAGAAAAACCTTTGGTAAGATCAAGCGCATATCCAGAATATTGATTTTTAACACACCAGAAACTTTCTCAACCAATAATTGATATCTCCAAGTAAAAACAATAGCAAAGATCCAAGTTAATGGTGAAATATATAAGACAGCCCTTTTGAGAATTAAAATAGCTCTGTTGGAGCTAGTTAATATAGTTAAGAAAGAAATAGAAGGTATTAGAAAGGAAGACACAAACTGCCATTACTTGCAGATGCATAGATGATATGATTATACACAGGGAAAAATCCAAAGTAATAAACAGATGAATTATGAGAAACTGCAAGAGAATTTATAAAGTTTCTTACTATAAAGTCAAAAAAATCTGTTTTTCTATATATCAGCAACAGTAAGAAAATAAAACGTAAAACGAAAAGGAAACAAAATAGAATTTTAGACATTCCAGAAACATCCAAGGTGTCTTAAGAACCACCCTGGTTTGGATGATGTTTTCTTAGACTGCAGGAGGGAGGAGGGGCGGCATTTTTGCAATTATCCAGAACTTTTGTTTCACCACTTTCCTTTACACATCACGTGTGTCTTCTGTCATCCTGGACAGTGCGCAGCCTTTCTGAGATGCTGAAAATCATTATTAAAGGAATGGCTAAGTTATTGCTTTTTATTTTATTTATTAAACTGATGATGAATAAACAAGAGAAAGCAGACCTGAAGCATTTCCCAGGTATGTGAGTGCCGACTGTTTCCTAACCACATCAGAAAATGTGTCACAGTGAATGATCGTACAGTGACAATGGGATAAGATTATGTGCTAACGGGCCTTTTGGACTCATTTTCTCTGAGTCAGTACAAGTCCATAGCTAAAGCAGAACACAGAAGGGCTTGTTTTCTTGTTTGTTTGTCTTTAATTATGAAACCAATGAGCAGAGGCTGTACCTTTACTCCAGAATGTACTCTATTATAATATTATATTTTAAGAATGTTTGACATAGTTGAAGCAAAAAGAGGGTATAAAAATAAAATAGAAAGAATATAATAGTTTCACTAAAATGAGTTCTAGTGCCTTAGAAAAAAAAAGAAATTAAATATAAATTAACCCGATTTGGTGACTCTCATTATTTCATTTCATTAACATATATAAAAATAACTTTTTATACTAGCTTTCTTATTGCATAAAAATATGCATAAATTAGTTATAGTAGATCTGTATGAAAGCTCAAGGGTATTTCTTTAATCATTATATATTAATATGTTGTGATTGGACACATTCAATTTAATTCAAAAAGTATCTAATAAAGAACATCTATTTTCCACACTGCTTGGGGACTCTAAGGAAGGCAACTATGAGTAAATATCCTGTCAAAGAGATGGAACATAAATTAATCAATGAACAAATAGTCCTTTGGTGCCCTTGTTAGACAAAGCACTGAGCCAGACAAATTGGTACTAAAAAATAAAATGTGTGTGTGTGTGTGCATGTATGTGTGTGTATACTATATAAGTGTGTCATAATATAAATATTATGACCTTGAGGTAAAATTAATACCTAATATGGAAAAAAAGTAAAATGGGAAAACCGACTTATGAAACTAGTAAAGAACATTAATGAACAATCTAGCACTAAATTTTACAGACTGTATATACCTTTGGTTTTAGAAAAAGATGAGTGTAAGCTGAGAAGTTGGTAAAGGCAAAAATTATGAGTGTTGAAAGATATATAGAATTTACACAAGTGAAGGAAAGATGGCAGAAATATCCCAGCAACTGAAAAAACAGGATCAAAGGCACAGAAATGAGAAGCATGGCATTTGGAGGAAGCAGTAAGGAGAAACCTGGAATTCAAAAGAAATAACTTCTGAAGAGAAACCACAGCAGGTTGTGGAAAGCATCAAAGACCTGGCAACAGAGACTGAAGGGTTGGGTTCCTCCTGGCTCTGCCCCCTGCTGGTTTTCTGGTTTGGGTCCAGGCATTTAATTTAATTGAGCTTGAGTTCACCCACTATCCCCTGAGGACAAGATAAACCCTGCCTATGCCCTGTGTCTGTAGGAATTAAATGAGACAACCTGTATGGAAGTGTGTTTTAACCCGTAAAGTTCTAAATCGAAGGGTTATTATTCAAGGTAAAAATTAATATCGCTTCTCCCATTTGGTACGAGCCACTACATGTGGAACATGTTACGGCAGACACAGGGAGGTTTGTTGTTGCTGTTGTGGTTTCTTTCTGTTTGTTTGTTTTGTCTTATTTTTTGTTTTTTGGGGGGTTTATTTGGCCGCCCCATGCAGACTGTGGGATCTTAGTTCCCCGACGAGGGATCATCCCACGACCTCGGCAGTGAAAGCACAGAGTCCTAACCACTAGACTGCCAGAGAATTTCCTGTTGTTGCTGTTTTAATCGGCTCCATCGGATAGGTTGTTACAAAGGTGGGGTTGGTTACATCAACTGAAGGCAGGTTTTCTCCCTACGCAGAAGAACACACTCAGATGCCTTCACACAGAATAGACACGCGAACCTCGCGGCAGGGGCTACATGATTAGTTCTTTGCTTCACCTGCTGGTTTCTTATTTTATTTTCTTCTGTATCATTTGTTTGTCTGGACACAATGGAGATGTCCAGGAAACTGTATGATTGATTTGGTGGAAAGAATCCTGTAATCCTGTCTGTATGGATGGAATTGCACCCCTCCCCACAAATGCATATGTTGAAGTCCTAATCCCCAGTACCTCAGAAGGTGACCGTATTTGGAAATAGGGTCTTGCAGTTCTGGTTAGTAAAGATGAGGTCATACTGTAATAGAGTAGGGCCAAATCCAATGTAGCTGGGAGAATGCCAGGGACCATAAAGGCAGACAGCAGGATGATGCATCTACTAGGCAAGGAAGGCTGGTAATCCACCAGAAGCTGGGAGAGAGACCTGGGACAGATTCTCCCTCGAAGTCCTCAAAAGGAACTAATCCTATGACATCATGAACTTGCTCATACTTCTAGCCTCCACTATTAGGAAACAATAAATTTCTGTTGTTTAAATCACCCAGTTTGTTATACTTTGTTATGGCTGCCCTAGGAAACTACTACAATGAAATCGGATCCAGATGCAAATATTGGCCTTATACTATACCTACTATGTTACTTTAACCAAGGCACGTAATATCTCTTAGTCTGTTTCCTTAAACCAATGCCTACCCATCCTATCTCACAGCTTTTCATGGACCAAGTATAAAATATGCAAATAGAGTCTGTAAATGATTAAGTGTTATAAAAAGTGTATACGGGTATTCATATGAGTAAGTGAGAATTGAAATTGCTTATCAATTAATTTCCATTCATTTACAATGGTCTGTCACAACTACAGAAGGTGTATATTATATATAAGTGTGGCTTAGCACAATTCATCTTTTAAGTATGTTAGACACATTTAGGCACAGATTCATAGGGAATCTGTCAATAGGGATTCTCATGATATAGCTATGGATAACTTAACCCTAATTGATCCTTTTTTCCCAGATGGTGATGTGGAACACATTGAGACAGGCTGGGACCTGGGACCTGGGACCCTCTGCTGCAGTGCTTGCACCTGGACAAATGTCTCCTCAAGCAACAAAATACAAAGAAACTATAAGGGACTAAAAATAACTGTGTACGTGTGCAGTTGGGGCAAATTACGGACAATAAGATACGAAAAGACCAAAACCCAACTGCCACTTCTGAAGAGCTGAGAGCAAAAGCAGGGTGTCAGGAACAAAAGCAGGGTACTGTGCATGCCCCCCGCACTCAACATCACCAAAGGGGTGGGCAAACCACCTAAGGCACCCCTCCGGCCCAGTTCCTGGACCTGCCTCTACCCTCACCCCATATAAGCAACCAGCTCGCCTCACCCCCGTTGGGGATTGACCAAGGGAAACTCTTACTTGTTTTTGCTCCCCTCTGCTGCAGCAGGGGCCCCGATAAAGCCTTGCCTGAATTTCTTGTCTGACCTCTTATCAATTTCTGTTGATTAAGGAAGACCAAGAACCCTGGTCGGTAACAACGCTACTAGAGCCACTGCAATTGGTTGCTGGAACTGAAGATATTTTTGCAGCTCTATTATATAATGGACAATTTTATGTACATTTAAAATTTACACAGGTGAAGGGAAGAGGACAGAAATATCCAGGAAACTGAAAAAAACAGGATCAAAAGCATTTGTAGGGGAATGTATACATATATTCCCCTCCAAATATATACATGTATGTATAAAATCATAAAATCATGGTCAGTGAATTTTTTTAATATATACAGTTTCATCACAGTATTTACCCAATCAGAGAAATCTTAGATTCTTGCTACAATCAATAGATTTCAGACCTTTAATGAGTCTTCCCTTTTAACATTCCTACTGCAACAAGATTCTTCCTGTGTTTTCATGTAATCAATTAGTTTGTTCTTTTTGTCATTAGTTCCATACTGTAGCTGTTCTAACTGCAACTCCAGTTATGCAAAAATATCTCATTTCAGAATGTCTAAAGCTATCATTATCCTGATAACAAACATTCTCCAAATAACCTCCACCAGCACTCCTCAGTTACAAGGCTTCTTATCCTTGTTGTCACTCACAGCTATTCCAGCAGGATGTTAGCTAAGTTCATTAACTTGCATATCAGACAAAGGGAAGGCAGCACCCTGTAACTCTTCTTTTTATTCCTGACATTTTTTTTCTTTTTATGCCAGCACAAGGATCACGCTACATCACTACATTTTTTTCAGCCAATATTCAGTTTTTTTCTGTAGAACATCACAGTGTTATGACACTATTTCTTCTTGTGTGGATCAGGACAGGATGTAACACAAACGTCTTTTGTACTCAGCGTTTTCTATTCCTTAGAACCACTGAAATGCTTGTCACATGTGAAGGTCCAGCAGAGACCTGACACCACAGAGTACACATAACGTACTATTAAAGAGTTACATATTAACTAAAAACTAAATAATAAGGCATTAAAAGTATAGCATCAAAATTACAACAAATAAACCAATGATAGATGCTCATGAGTTGAATCATTGTCCCCTAAAGGTCCAAACAAGTTTGGTTTGTGTATGTTTTTGTAGCAGAGCTGGTAGCTGGGAATTGCTGTGCCTCTTTAAAATGGATAAAAATTCTGGAAACATTGGTTAGCTAATAATTCTCCTAATAAATACAAGTCCCTCTATTATATGTTTCAGGATATGCCAACTCATTGCCATGTTTATTGTGTGTTCATCTAGATAATCTCCTTTCCCCCCACCCTTTAAATATCACAGTATAAGGATCCGCAAGGTGTGGTCTGGAGTTCCTGACCACAGAGGACCCAGAGAGGCAAAACTATGTTCATAACAATATTAAATCATGATTTATCTTTTTCAATCTCATTTTCCCATGAATGTATAGTGGATCTTCTAGAGGTGACCTAGTAGGTAACATTGTAACTGAATACTGAAGCAGATATGAGGATCCAGCCATCTTTTTTAGGCACAATAATAAGATTTGCAATAGTATAAAATAATGATATTCTTCTTACTGTTTGTTTGTTTTGGAAAATAAGGTCATTAAAAAAAATTAAAACAGATTAATTATATTAACAAATAATGGGTTTTAAGTTAAATAAATATATTTTAAGTTCTCTGTTTTAATTTCTAATATGGTAATTATCAGTAAACATAACTCAAACAAACTAACATTAATTGGGTTTCGTAGTAATATTTAATAGAGTAAAGGATACTGAGATGGAAATGTTTGAGAGCAGCTGTCAAGGAATATACCAGAGATTTTAATTTATTTTTTTTTACTGTGTTCCCAGAGACTCATAAGCTGAGGAACAGTTAGCCTAGAAGAATAAAATCTGCCCCCCAACGATTCCCATCCCAGCATTGGGAGAAGAGAGTTGGACATTGAATGTATCTCTGAGAGGGTACCAAGAGACCTGCACCTTCACACCTGTTCTGCTCAAGTGAGATTCAATGGGAGTCAAGGTAAATTTGGGAGGCGGCGAATTCCACCAAGAGGGTTTTGTTTTCTTGGCTTTACTTGATAATATACTCCTCATAGCCATCCCTTTATTTTTACTGTCAATGCCACCACAGTATTTTTGTGTTGGACTAATGCAATATTCTACTATATGATCATCTGGGTTAAAATCTCTTTCCTCTAATTCACACCACCAGAACACTTACCCAAAATTGAACTTTGTCCAGAATGTCCTCAGTCAGAAATGTTAGCAACTTCCCCCACTGCCTGCAGCTTAAAGTCTAAACATTTCAGAATCTTAGAATCACAGTCTTTTCAAACCATAGGGAACATAGATATCATTAGATCAAAGCTCCACATGTTCTAAAATAAGAAATTGATGTCCATAAGTGATGTGACTTTACCATGGTCATATGAACAACAGCAACATAATCAAAATGGGAACTGTAGTTGAGTCTGTATCTGACATTTGTGGTACCACAAAATATCATGATTTACATTTCCAAACATGTATATCTACTTCCCATCATAATATCTCTACTTCAGATGCACTCCTCTCATTATCTTAAAAACATACTGTGTAAATTACCATCACTGTGAGAAAGAAAAACAGAGCTGGAGGAATCAGGCTCCCGGACTTCAGACTATACTACAAAGCTACAGTAATCAAGACAGTATGGTACTGCCACAAAAACAGAAATATAGATCAAAAGAACAGGATAGAAAGCCCAGAGATAAAGCTACGCACATATGGTCACCTTATTTTTGATAAAGGAGGCAAGAATATACAATGGAGAAAAGACAGCTTCTTCAATAAGTGGTGCTGGGAAAACTGGATAGCTACATGTAAAAGAATGAAATTAGAACACTCCCTAACACCATACACAAAAATAAACTCAAAATGGATTAAAGACCTAAATGTAAGGCCAGACACTATCAAACTCTTAGAGGAAAACATAGGCAGAACACTGTATGACATAAATCATAGCAAGATCTTTTATGACTCACCTCCTAGAGAAATGGAAATAAAAACAAAAATAAACAAATGGGACTTAATGAAACTTAAAAGCTTTTGCACAGCAAAGGAAACCATAAAAAAGACAAAAAGACAACCCTCAGAATGGGAGAAAATATTTGCAAATGAAGCAACTGACAAAGGATTAATATCCAAAATACACAAGCAGCTCATGCAGGTCAATATCAAAAAAACAAACAACCCAATCCAAAAATGGGCAGAAGACCTAAATAGACATTTCTCCAAAGGAGATACACAGATTGCCAACAAACACATGAAAGGATGCTCAACATCACTAATCACTAGAGAAATACAAATCAAAACTACAATGAGGTATCACCTCACACCAGTCAAAATGGCCATCATCAAAAAATCTACAAACAATAAATGATGGAGAGGGTGTGGAGAAAAGGGAACCCTCTTGCACTGTTGGTGGGAATGTAAATTGATACAGCCACTATGGAGAACAGTATGGAGGTTCCTTAAAAAAACTAAAAATAGAACTACCATACAACCCAGCAATCCCACTACTGGGCATATACCCTGAGAAAACCATAATTCAAAAAAGAGTCATGTACCACAATGTTCATTGAAACTCTATTTACAATAGCCAGGACATGGAAGCAACCTAAGTGTCCATCAACAGATGAATGGATAAAGAAGATGTAGCAAATATACACAATGGAATATTAGTCCGCCATAAAAAGAAATGAAATTGAGTTATTTGTAGTGAGGTGGATGGACCTAGAGTCTGTCATACAGAGTGAAGTAAGTCAGAAAGAGAAAAACAAATACCGTATACTAACACATATATATGGAATCTTAAAAAAAAATGGTTCTGAAGAACCTAGGGGCAGGACAGGAATAAAGACGTAGACGTAGAGAATGGACTTGAGGACATGGGGAGGGGGAAGGGTAAGCTGGGACGAAGTGAGAGAGTGGTATGGACATATATACACTACCAAATGTAAAATAGATAGCTAGTGGGAAGCAGCTGCATAGCACAGTGAGATCAGCTCGGTGCTTTGTGACCACCTAGAGGGGTGCGATAGGGAGGGTGGGAGGGAGACACAAGAGGGAGGAGATATGGGGATATATGTATATGTATAGCTGATTCACTTTGTTACACAGCAGAAACTACCACACCATTGTAAAACAATTATACTCCAATAAAGATGTTAAAAATAAATAAATAAAATAAATTACCATCACTGTACTCTTACCCACTTAATTCTCCCAAATATAATATATATTCTCTTCTCCCCTATATATGTATATGTATTTTTCAGGATTTGTCAAAGTTACATCTTCCCTTTAAGATTCTCTTGGCCAATTCAGCTCACATAATCTCTCTCTTCTTGGTATTCTGGTTTAGTTTTCCCAACGGATTAAAGACCTAAATTTAAGACTGGATATTATAAAACCCTTAGAGGAAAACATAGGCAGAAGACTCTTTGACATAAATCGCAGCAATATCTTTTTCAAGCCATCTCCTAGAGTAATGGAAATAAAAACAAAAATAAACAAATGGGACCTAGTGAAACTTAAAACCTTTTGCACAGCAAAGGAAACTATAAACAAGACGAAAAGACAACCCTCAGAATGGGAGAAAATATTTGCAAACAAATCAACGGACAAAGGATTAATCTCCAAAATATATAAACAGCTCATGCAGCTCAATATTAAAAAAGCAAACAACCCAATCAAAAAATGGGCAGAAGACCTAAACAGACATTTCTCCAAAGAAGACACACAGATGGCCAAGGGCACATGAAAAGATTCTCAACATCACTAATTATTAGAGAAAAGCAAATCAAAACTACAATGAGATATCACCTCACACCAGTCAGAATGGCCATCATCAAAATATCTACAAACGACAGGGACTCCCCTGGTGGTCCAATAGTTAAGAATCCACCTGCCAATGCAGGGGCCACGGGTTCGAGCCCTGGTCCAGGAAGATCCCACATGCTGTGGAGCAACTAAGCCCGTGTGCCACAACTACTGAGCCTGCGCTCTAGAGCCCGCAAGCCACAACTACTGAAGCCCGTGCACCTAGAGCCCGTGCTCCGCAACAAGAGAAGCCACCACAATGAGAAGCCCGCGCACCGCAATGAAGAGTAGTCCCTGCTCGCCACAGCTAGAGAAAGCCCGCGCACAGCAACAAAGACCCAATGCAGCCAAAAATAAAATAATAAATAAATAATAAAAACAAATTAGTTATTAAAAAAAATTTTTTTAAATCTACAAACAATAAATGCTGGAGAGGGTGTGGAGAAAAGGGAACCCTACTACACTGTTGGTGGAAATGTAAATTGGTACAGCCACTACGGAGAACAGTATGCAGGTTTCTTAAAAAAATAAAAATAGAGCTACCATATGATCCAGCAATCCCACTCCTGGGCATATATCCGGAGAAAAACATGGCTGGAAAGGACACATGCACCCCAATGTTCATTGCAGCACTGTTTACAATAGCCAAGACATGGAAACAACCTAAATGTCCATTGACAGATGAATAAAGGAGATGAGGTACACATATACAATGGAATAATACTCAGCCATTAAAAAGAATGAAATAATGCCATTTGCAGCAACATGGATGGACCTGGAGATTATCGTACTAAGTGAAGTAAGTCAGACAGAGAAAGACAAATATATGATATCGCTTATATGTGGAATCTAAAAAAAAAATGACACAAATGAACTTACTTACAAAACAGAAACAGACTCACAGTCTTAGAGAACGAACTTTTGGTTACCGGGGGGAAGCCGGGGGAGGGATAGATTGGGAGTTTGGGATTGACATGTACACACTACTATATTTAAAACAGATAACCAACAAGGACCTACTATATTGCAGAGGGAACCCTGCTCAATATTCTGTAATAACCTAAATGGGAAAAGTATTTGGAAAAGAATAGATACATGTATATGTATAACTGAAGCACTTTGCTGTACACCTGAAACTAACACAACATTGTTAATCAATGCTCCAGTATAAAATAAAAATGAAAAAAAACAAACTTATTGTGTTCCTATAACATATTGCCATGAATATTTTGTGTATCACTTTTTCATGTATCATTTATGTTTGCATCTTAAAATTTTTGTTTCATGCTGACCACATGCAGGGTATTTAAATATATCAGTTGATTATTATACAGGCTCTTCTTTGCAACATAGAGACCAAATAATATATTGATTACATCTTTTCATTTGTAAGAATATATTAACTGACCTATTAAAAGAGGCTAGATAAATAGCATTTAGTAAGTCTACAATTAACTTTCTCAAAGATCTTTAAAGCATTTTTCAGTTTCATTGATCCTCATGTTATTTCCCTGCTTACCTCGACAAACAAAATCAATTCAACTGCAATGATAATCAGGTCAGATATAAAACCATCTACTTAAGCAAATATGAAAGAATTTTTAGTTTGCCTGATCTGATTTTTGGAAGATTGTGCCAATATGAAGTCAGATGGAGGACTTGAGAGTCCAGAGGGAATGGCACATATGTTTATTTTCAAAAGAGAGCAATTGAGAGATCCAGAAAAAAGGATGAGTAGCTAATTCAAGTTTAATGTATTACCTAACCGTGAGCTATTAGAGAAGAATCTTAATCCCTCTGCCTGTTGGTCCCCACTCTTTCCATTTGTATACTCCACAGATGATGGCAATGGTCCACGCTAGTGCTACAGAGCACCTTGACTGGTCCTGCCTGGTACCCTTTATACAATTCTGTACAAAGATGAGAAATAAGCTCTGGAAAGTATAAAAGTCCAATCAAGGAAAAAGACAAGACAGGGATGATTCATCACAATCCCTGCCTTATTCTTACCAGCTTTGTCATATATTTCTTGCTTATTTCAACATACATGAAATTCTTCCTAATTACAAAGATGATAAAATCGTTTGCCTCAATGAGACTATAAAAAAGAAGTACACTTTTTTACTCTCCTCAAAAGTTAAATTTTCTAAATATTTTATTGCAATAAATAACGATGTTTGCCTCATAGAGAAAAAGTTTACTATGAAAATAAAATTGTCATTTCTCTGCAGAGCCGGCATGTTGTAGAACAATTATTGACTTAGGGGCTAGGAAATTCTAAATTTAGATCCTACATCTCCAGCTTGCAAGATGCATTACCTGTGGCATTTTATTTTTTTATTCCCATCAAGTTACCCATCTCTTTATCTAAAATAATGCCTATTTCGTAAAAAACTGCTGGAGAAAATATGTTAGATGATAAAGTGAAGCAGTTCTCACAAAGGAATAGTTTTATAAATATTTATTACCATCCTTTTACTCATCACTGCCCATTACCCAGATCTCATACTACACATAACCTTTATTAATATTTTTCAATCAAATGTTATATCTGAAAACATCATAGGAGAGTACATTCAATGTCTGGGCAGGGTACTAATATCTTGCAGGGAAACTTTCAATCACAATTCATTAAAAGAGTCCAACCTATTTCTGTCAACTTTGAGGGATGAGCCCTCTGCCACTCTTTTGCTTATATAAGATCAATGGAACCTTTAATGTGTGTTTATCATCTTCAGGCTCCTCCAAAAGTTATCTCTGAGAAAATCAGTAGAAGCCATTCATCAAGGCACATAGATGTGTGCTTCCAGAATAAAAAGGAGAGTTCAGAAGGCTGATTCTGACACTAATCAATTCTTTCCTCAGATAATGTGGAAATCTCTGACACATTTTTAATATTGTCATAGGTCAGTGTTATCCTTTATGGTTGAGAAGATTATCCTACTAATAATGAGGATTCTCCATAATTTTCAGGAACAATTGGGGTCTAAACATTCATGTTTTTTACACAGAGTCCATTTTCTGTTATCTGAGTCTTTAATTAAGATACTTCCTTTACTCTTCGAACAAAGGTATTTGTCATTTCTCTCCCTGACCGTTTTAACTTTAATTATCGGATGCTACAAAATTTAGCACGTGTGTTCATTATTGGGTGGATTTAGAATATTCACTGTAACTTCTGCTGACATTAACTGAATAAAATAACTTTATACAGGGACTTCCCTCGTGGCGCAGTGGTTAAGAATCCACCTGCCAATGCAGGGGACACGGGTTCGATCCCTGGTCAGGAAAGATCCCACATGCTGCAGAGCAACTAAACCCGTGCACCACAGCTACTGAGCCTGCGCGCTAGAGCCCGTGAGCCACAACTACTGAAGCCCGCGTGCTTTAGGGCCTGTGCTCCGCAACAAGAGAAGCCACCGCAATGAGAATCCCTCTCATCACAACTAGAGAAAGCCCAGGAGCAGCCCACAACTAGAGAAAGCCCAGGAGCAGCAATGAAGACCCAACTCGCCCAAAAATAACTAAATAAATAAAATAAATTTATACAGAGATCTGGCTTCAATTTAGTCACAATCTGATGATTCAGTTTGATTTCATGTCATTTATTCTTCTGTTTAAAGGAGGCTTCAGAATTGTGTGATTTAGAATCCAGTGGTGTAGTTTTCTGTTATGGTCATCCATTCTCCAATTTTGTTTATTTTCTTCAATTCTTTTTAAAATATCATATTTCATTAACATTTACCTAACACTGCACTTGACATTTTCCGTTTCACACCTCTCTAATATAGGTGCAGTAAGGCTGGGGAAAAGTGCTTCCTCATAATGATACCTAAAATTTATCTTATAGGAGGCTGAGGCATTCATCCCAAATTTAAAGATAAAATTAAATGGCAGAATTCTCCTGGGAGAACAAGCACAGTGACCAAGTCATCTCACACCTCCACTGATTTAAAACATCTGGCCAGGGCTTCCCTGGTGGCGCAGTGGTTGAGAATCTGCCTGCCAATGCAGGGGACACGGGTTCGAGCTCTGGTCTGGGAAGATCCCACATGCCGTGGAGCAGCTGGGCCCGTGAGCCATAACTACTGAGCCTGCGCGTCTGGAGCCTGTGCTCCGCAACAAGAGAGGCCGCGACAGTGAGAGGCCCGCGCACCGCGATGAAGAGTGGCCCCCGCTCGCCGCAACTAGAGAAAGCCCTCGCACGAAACGAAGACCCAACACAGCCAAAAATAAATAAATAAATTAATTTAAAAAAAAAAAAAAAAAAAAAACATCTGGCCAAACAGAGACAGAGTCACTGAGCCAAGCCAGCAGATGGACATGGTCCAAACTGGAGGTGGGAGAAGATTTAATATAAGTGATGTTCAGTGTTGGGATTAATACTCATGAAAGGACATTCAGTCAATGGGGTAACAGAACTGTTTGGCATGATAAACTACATTTTAAGACATACATACTTATGACCTATCAACTGTACTCCTAGGTATATATCCATTGAAAATATCTCCGCATGTTCACTAAAAGACATGTACAAGAATGTATCACAGCAACATCACCCCATCATAATAACAAAAACCTCAAAACACCTAAAATGCCCATCAAACTTAGAAAGGCATCGTCATAAAATGGGACATTCTATAACAGTGAAAATGATCTACAGATACACCTAAGAATTTAGAAAAACTCTCATACACATAATGTTGACCAAAGCAAAAACCACATATAATATACTTGTACAAAATTCAAAATATTTAAAATTATACTGCATTATTTAGGATTGAAAACTTGGGAGATAAAATTATGAAGAATTGCTGATGAGTATTTTCTGGAATTTAATTATATAAAAATATAGAAGTCAGATTTGTGATCACTTCTGTGGAAGGGAGGAGGAGTGACTGATGGGACTGTAATGAAAGATTCTGAGATTTTTGTGATGTATTTTTGTTGTTGTTTTACTTTCATTGTGTCCATGTGTTACTCACTTTGTGATATGTCATTGCGCTGGATTTTTTTTCAGAGCTGGACTTTTCTAAATGTGTGATGTATTTCACATATCTAACACTTAAAACATTTTCATATAATTGTTTTCAAAAATCCCTTCAGAGTTGAGGGCTGGCCTATGAATGGTTTGCATTTGTAGAGAAAAATATGAAAATGAACAAGCCTACTCTACAGAATAAAAGGGTAATAAAATAAAATCTCTTTCCTATTCTGTTATTTAATTGCCATCCAAAATTTCAAATAAACCCTGTGTGTGAGCACGCACTTGTATGTGTACATAGGAAAGGCACTACTTGGTGCCCCAATAACTGAAGAATTTGTCTTGTTTCACAAAACCTGACCTTTAGAACTACATACCAACTACCGTAACCCCACCATGTTACAGTGGCATAATTTGAAGTGGTCAGAAAACGATCCCACAAAACACTGCCATGAGGTAATTTTCACATATAAAGAAAGCATATCACAGTGACCCCACATTTTACTTAAGTTGAGGTGGAACTTGATATTATCTGGCTTTTGTCACCCATATGCACTAAACCTTGCCAGTGTTCCTTGTCTGACATGACAGATGACTTTTCATACACTTTTATTATGTGCTTATTTTTATTCTTTGAAGAATGAAGTTGTCATGGCTCAGAATTAAAAAAAAAAAAAACCTTAGAAACTTAGAATCAATTTCATGTCATGTGTTTCCTGGAGTAAGAGGTAGAGGAGCAATGAGTATCACATGGACCTTTTATCCACTTTGACCTTCCTCTGCCTATTAGTCACATCTATATTTATGTCTGCTTGCATTGCTTCCTCAGGGGCATCTAACATCCAAATACGGGCTCCCTATCTCAGCATCTCTTATTGACTTTTCCTAATCTTATTATTTCCGCTGATATTTACTCTGCATGTCACTTTTGCTTTCCCAGCACTATATACTGATGTGATTCACCCCGGAGGAATCTTTACATTACCAGCCTAACAAATGAAATTAGGAAAGGAAGGTGGTCACACCTAGATCCTGGTTGAACAAAAGAACCAGCATCTACATGGAGGGCACCATGAAAATTTAAACTGAGGTCAGCATCTAAAGACAGTATTCACCGCAATGACTCAAGACCTGTTTTGTTTTGTTTGGTCATATTTTGTTTTTAATAAGGTGCCTGCTTCAACCTTAAGGGGAATCAACAAATAAAAATCTTAAGGGGAATCAACAAATAATCTTAGGAAACAACCAGAAATCTGACTTCTTTTTTAACAATTTGGTGGAGAGGAAAGGCTATGATCGTTTGTTTTAAACAGGGGTTTGAGAGGAGTATCATCTTAACATCCACAAGCCTAGTGTATCTGTCTGTAAAACAGAGCTACTAATCCTTAAGAACTTATCTTTAGAGTCAAATAAGATTTGGCGTGTACAGTGCCCTGCAGTTATTTGACATTAATGAATGTTAACTATCATTACTGCTGCCTTGGCCTAATTCCTTTGACACCCTTACCCTCTGTGTCTGATCTTGCATTAACCCCTTCCCCACAATGAGGGAAGTCATGGGAGTTATCATGTTCTTTGCAGTGGGTATAGAAGAGGCATTGGCCTCCTAAGGCTTTCATATTACATCGTAAGTTAACGAAATGAATGGAGGAGTGAAGAGCAGGTAAAGAAGACCAGGTGAGGCTGGAAGAATAGAGGATGGTAAAGAGAAAGAGACAGACAGACAGATAAAAATAAAAGCTATGTGCATATCTCCTGCTAAGGTTGGCTTGTGCTGAAGGGTGGTTTTGCTCCTGTATTTGAAGGGCTACAAATCCCCTAATCCATACTCACATTCAAATTCAGAAAATGATTACAAGTAAACTTTATTTTTTGGGGATTATTTATTCCATGTCTTTATATATCTGAGTGAGGATTTAGAGGACATGACTTTGTAAGGATATTTTTAAAATAGGAAATTCATACATAAAAATAGTAAAATGATACAAATAACTTGTAATGAAAACAATACTTGTTCACATACTCTTCCCTATCTGCAGTTTTATTCCCCTAAGCTAAATACTTTTTATTTTAAATATTTCTTCTGATGTCGTCTTCAGTATTTTGTAGTAGTATTTGTATCATCTTTTCTAGATTTTTCAATTTTAGTCATGTATTGCCTTCTTCCTACGACTATTTAGAGTTCAGGTTGCTCATGATCCCATCACCACCTTCTCTCCATTTTTCTTGCAATTGGTCATATTACTACTTTTAGGTCCATTATTGGTTACTTATGTTACATTTATACTTTTATGCATTATTTTGTAGCTCCCAACTACTTATTAGGTTTCTAAATTTTCTCTCAACTCTACCGTCCAGACAACTTCCTAAAGAAAAGGCTTGTGGAGAATCCATTATTTGAGTAATTACATATGCAAAATATCTCATCAGCCCTCATTCATGTGTAAAAGCATGACTAGTGTAGAATTATATGCTGAGATCATTTGCCTCTAGAAATCCAAAAGATTCATTTCATTGTCTCTTAATTTTGATTCTTGCTATTGAGTCTTACAACAATGTGTTTCTTCTTCTTCTGTGTGTTTTTTTTTTTCATTCTTTCCTCTTTGGAAACTCAACTAAACTATTTTAATGTCAGCATGCACACTAATTAAGATAAATATTGCTAAATATAAAACCAACTGAGGCTTTAAGTTATTGCTTATTTACTGTGCATTTTATATGCAATTTATTTTAGAGTTTATTATTCACAAATTTCAGGAAAGAAAATGAGGCTCTTGGAGATTACATAAATTCATCAGATTCACAGAGGTACAAAATGACAGACCTGGAGTTCAAACTCAGTTGTGTTTCAGTATAAAGCCCAGCTCTTTTCACCATCTCAAATAGTTGTGTATCTACCACCCTTAGGAAACATCACTTTCATTTCTGAATGGGGGTGATTTTACCTCCAGTTAACAATTTCTGGAATACTTTTTATTGTCACAACTGTGGGATGCTTCTAGCATATGGTATGTGAAGGCTGGGGATGTAACATTACAGAGGCCATGAAAGTAAAGATCTGAGGAAAGACTTTGTGCTATTTTACTACAGTTATATCTAAAGAAAGCCAATCAAGAGTAGCTACACTTTTGTTGGTTTAAAAATGTCCCCCCAAACGACAAGATATATGCTCCATTTCCCTCTTTCACCTCTGATGCCAGAGGAGAATCTAAATCTCTCCAAAAAAGGTCAACTTTACCATTGTTCTTTCCATTCATTCTATAGCTAATGTTCTACTTCCCTCAATTGGTTGTGCAGTTTACGATTTAACACAGAGCTAATATCTGCCTGCCTGGTATTTTCTCATCCTAGCTGGAAAGCCAGCTTCCCAAAGAGCAAGTCCTGCCCTGATGATGGGCAGCTGTATCTACCACGCTGTTCATCTGGCGGAGCTGCTGGGCTGTTCTTAGCCTGTCTGCAAAAGTGAATTCCACACAACTCCAATTATGAGGAGGAGAAATTACAGAGTGTTTAGCAGAGGATTTTTTTTTTAAAAATAGCATACCTTTGAGCAGGTCGAAATAAATTTCCATTAAATTCTACGAAGAGGCCGTTTTAGTTTCCCTGAGATTCAGACTCCCTGGAAATGTCTGTGCCATGAGCCAGATGTCTGCTCATTAAATGAGCCTATGTCCCCCCAGGAGAGATAAACAACCCCGGCGAAATGAGTATTCACTAGGGTAGCTGGGGCAGTGGCTGGGGAAGTATTGCTGTCTGCACATAGCAAAAATAAGAGACCAACACATTAGCAATAGTCTCCTAAAGTTCACGGAGAAAGGCAGAAGAAAGTTGGTAGAAAGATGAAGACTTGGCTTTCCGTAAGGAGAGCCAAACCAAACCAAAACTAGGTATAAGTTTTTCCCCAAAAGAACTGCTAAATTAATTAGGGCTTTTTTTTTCTCCCAGAAATGAAGGACTTTTCTAATTCCTAAATATCATTTTTTATTGCTCCCCAAAGAAACTGCACAAATCTTTTAACGTAATTTAAGGACAGGTTAAACTGGAACTAAGCCAAAATATGTGTTTCCTCAAGGGGATAAGTGTAACAGCATTGCTATATGCACAGAATACCAGATCTCCATTTATGAATTTTAACAAGTATACTCAGATTCGAAAATATGAACTGCTCTTCCTCAGCAATATTTTGGGGATAGGGAAAAAATAGACATTTTCACTAAGTTCAAGTTTTGTGAAAAACAAGCTATAACTACCTACAGTCAGGTTAGTGACAGCTCTTTTCAATTGTTGCTGTTAAAAAAATATATATATATATCTGGAATATATTTTTATATACTGGAAGTGAAAAGGTAGAAATTGTGGGAGAGTCACATGCATATGTGCCGAGCAGATGCAAGAGGAGTGAAAAATGAAAATATGTATAGAGATATGTAGATCGCAATAGAAAGGCAGGTACATAGTATAAGGTGGCATCAGAGAAAGCAAGATTCAGCAGCAAAAGGAAAAATATGCTAGGGATGATCAAACGTCTAGGGAAACAGATCATGTTCCAGGAAAAACTGAAGGAAGTAGGTGAAAATTTTCTTCTAATTTTATTGGTTATCAATACCAAGTCATACATCTTAACAAGACATCGTTTGTAAACAAATGATGTAATTTATAAGTATATATATATTTATAAATGTATTTATATATAAAAATTACATTTATAAATACGTTTTAAGAATTTAATTTATATATAATATATAATTTAAAATAATGTATATATAATAAACAAATTTTGTATAAATATGTAATACATTGCATTAATAAATATAAATATAGATACATATATTTATTATAATATATCCGCATATATTTATAACTTATATCTTTTTAAGAATTTAATTTACAGCCTCATAGAACAATACTTTTTCTGCTTAAACATATTGTCTTCAATAGTTTGTATTTAGGGGCGGGGCAGGCGCCAGCCCGCAGCGCCTCCCCAGCGCCTGCGCTCGCGCGTCGTGCTCCAAGACCATGGGGAAGCTGGTGGCGCTTACCCTGCTGGGCGCCGGCCTGGCCCTAATCGGGGAGAGGTTAATGACGCTTAGAGAAAGAACTAATGCATATCGAGAAGTGGAGCCAGTAGAACCCCAGAACTGCCACCTTATTGAGGGACTTGAAAATGGCTCTGAAGATATTGATATACTTCCTAGTGGGCTGGCTTTTATCTCCAGTGGATTAAAATATCCAGGCATGCCAAACTTTGCACCAGATGAGCCAGGACAAATCTTCTTGATGGATTTAAATGAGCAAAACCCAAGGGTCCAGGCACTAAACATCAGTGATGGTTTTGACAAAGCATCATTTAATCCACATGGGATCAGTACTTTCATCGACAAAGATCATGTAGAAGATAAGAAGAATGAAACCTCACTAGTAGTAACTATTAATACGTGAAGGGAAGGCCAAATGGAAGTGTTGCAAATCAAAATTTTTAAATAAATGGTGTTTTAATTCTTCCAAATACATACTGAAGCTCCAATGCATTGTTAATTGTGAAGTTAAATTTGCTAGAGTGATTTAAATGAATAAAAAATGACTAATAATTATCTCAATCCACTTAAAAAAAAAAAATAGTTTGTATTTCCCAAAGTGACATCATAAACATTAATGAACTTCATCATCTTATATGGATAAATGCTTTCCTTCTTTTCTACTCTCCAACTCAGTGGAGTAAGAGTTAGTATAACTGAATCACACAAAACTATTTCAGTTGCAAAAATACTTTGAAAGGCTAGAAGAATTGGGAGGGAAAAATTTGTTTAAAAGGACTTTTACCTTTGGTGACACAAGTCACCTGTT
This sequence comes from Eubalaena glacialis, assembly GCF_028564815.1. NCBI lineage: Eukaryota > Metazoa > Chordata > Mammalia > Artiodactyla > Balaenidae > Eubalaena > Eubalaena glacialis. Next base: position 28,121,600 of record NC_083722.1, on the reverse strand, counting down.
TAGATCTAGTGAAACAATTTTTCTAAACAGATATTCTTCACTTACATGGAGCCAAGGATAATTTGGGGGCTGCTGATAATACGTATGAGCCTAAATATGAAATTGTGTTACTATGTATTAATGAAAAATTCTGAGGAGAATGTCCCTGGCTTTTATCAGATTCCTAAATATCCATGATCAAAAAAAAGATTAAAATATATACCATATGGAGCTTGACCTGCATGCCCCCAGAGACTCAGCCCTCCTTAAATCTATTTTCTGCTGAAGTTAACAGGTCATAGGGAAGCAACATCAGGAGAGTTTGATTCCAATCTCATGCTGCCCCTTGGCAAGCAAAGTGCTTTGGGCTAAGAAAACGTTTCGAAGAGTCCAAGAGTTCTAAGGACTCTCCCCTCTGGCCTTTTCTCCTCTTAATACACTAGGAACCCTTAACTCATTCAAACAGGTCTTTATATGCTTATAAAGCATAAAATCTGAAAGTCAAATGAAGCAGAAAGAAAAAATTTAATATATATGTTGCTGGTTGGCATATTGAATTGTTTAGTAATTTATCGTTCCAAGTATCTAAATTTTTAAGGATAATGCCAAAGTGCGGCAAGCCTATGAGGGCTAAGAAAATTGCTGGCATTTCAACTGTCATTTAAGAAAGTTTTTTTTTATGCCCAGAGAGTACTTGTTTGGTGGCACTAATCCTCGATCCTTAGTGTGCATAATTTAACTAGAAATTTAATATGAGCTTCTGATTTCCTTTTCAAGATGGTATATTAAACATTCTCTGCAACTTGCCTTTCTGGCATCAAATTCTGGGAAATGGTTTTAAAAGTAAATGAATAAAGCTGAGCTTGAAAACAAAGAAGATAACATTTATAGAGTAGACATTCTAAAGAGTATATGGAAGAAGAAAAATATAGAGTATTAATTAAATAATATTTGTCATTTTAAGCTTAAGTTCCTAGTTAATGCTCCAACACAAAAAAACCTATAAAATAGGTATAAAAATTAGAAAAGGAGATGCAAAATTATAATTATTTTAAAATGTACAAATGTCTATGTATAATTGTACAAATGTGCAATTATCTGTGTAGATAATCCAAAATATTTACTTGATAAATTACTATATCAAATAATTAAGTTGATATTGCAGTTGAATATTAGAGAAAAAACAAAACTCATTAATGTTTCAATTAGGAAATACAGCAACAAAAAATTAAGTATCTAGAAATTAATTTAACAACAAATGTCCAAGGGGAAAAAATCAACCAAAACTTACCCAAGTAAAATGTAATCTTTTTGTTGATAAAATATACGTAGAAATCTAAAGACGTATATATTAATTGAATGAATAGACCAGATCATTGAGAAAGAAGACACATTGTGAAAGAAGTCAGTTCTCCTCAACTTAGTAAATGAATTCAACAAATTTTCATACATTCAATGAATTCAATGCATTTCCATATATTTCTAACAATATTCTTATGGAATTTTTAACACACTGATTTTGAAATGCATGGGAAAGTGAAATGGGAGAGGAGAGCAAATAATTTTGAATAAAGAGAACATAAAAGAGGGATGTCAGAAGACATTATAAAGATACAGTGATACCATCTAGAAGAGACAAACACATCAATGGAACAGATATGTGACTCTTATTATATATGTGTATTTATAATGTGATGAAGATTGCATTTAAAATCCACGGATAAAGCTGAACCATTTAATGAAGGAAATTGGGAAACTGATTAGTGTTTTAGAAAGTAAGTTACATCTTCATCTCTTATCTTAATATAAATTCCAGATTGACTAATAATTTAAACATAATAAGCTGCACAACAAAAGCTTTATAATAAATATAATATACATTTTTAGGAAACTTGGGATGGTAAATCCTTATGCATAAGACATGGAACACACAAGCCATGACAGAAAACATGAATAAATTTGAGTACATCAGAATCAAACAACTTTAAGATAAAGTGCATGAAAAGCAAAACTAAAAGAAGACAAACATGAGAAGACAGAAAGAAAACACCAAAAAACTATACAAATTTTAACTCACTAAAAACCTGGATAATGTAATTTTAAAAAAATACCAATTCTTACTCATTATATTCCTTAAAAAAATTTTTTGATTTGATAAGATTGAGTGTAGATGAGGGTGTGGGGAAAAGGTGATTCTCATATATTGCTCTAAGGCTGGATTAAAATTTGAAATTCATGTACTATATGTCTAAGTACTTTCAATTCTTATTTGCCTTCCATATGAGCTCCTGGACATGTTAATAAGAAAGTCTGAATATTAATATTCACTGAATCATTTAAATAAACATGTAACCTGCTTTCCATGACTTTGGTCAGTGTTAGACATCATTTTCTTCCTTGAAACCTTCCTTGTTACCACTGCTAAAGACAATGTGTTTAGGTGAAATACTGATTTCAGTTATCTGATCATCCCATCTCATAACATACTCTCCTTGATCCACTCACTGTCTCAATTTTATCCAGTACACTAGTTTGTTTTTTTGTTTGTTTATTTATTTTTTTTTAATTCTCATAAGTTTTTTATTTTTTTATTTTATTTTTGTTTTTTGGGGTTTTTTTGAATTTTATTTATTTACTTTTTTTATACAGCAGGTTCTTATTTAGTTATCTGTTTTATACATATTAGTGTATATATGTCAATCCCAATCTCCCAATTTGTTTGTTTTTCATCTCACTGAGATCCATGGCCCATTGACTCCTTGATTTCTACCTTGTGTTCAGCCTCCTCCTATGTTCCCTATTCAGCTTAGAAGAAATGAACCATTTTCATATTACCAGCCTAATCCTACCTAACACCACTGTCCTCGATAGAAAGTCAAATGTTGAATGAATCATAGATCATAGCTGAAGAGAAATCTACAACTTGGTAGATGAAGGTCACTATAAATTTAGGATCTATAACCTCAGATAAGTTCTCAGCATTCACCAAATGCCACAAACTTTCCCAAGTTTGCCCTCTGACTTTCAATATTATACTTTCCAGTTCCTGAAAACTTTGAGCCCTTTTCCTAACCCTACACTCTCCACTGATTCTGTTTCAGCAAGACACTGTAACTTCAGAGAAATAAATAGAAGCCAACAGATTGCAATGCTTTTCCTTTCCTACCTGCCCAGTTCACAAACTTTCCTGCACCCACTTTTCTTCTTCTCTCTGTCACTGATGCTCTGAATCCACCTGCGTCAGGGGTTCCCAAGCCCACCTCCAGGACTGACAACTCATGAGAATGACTCAAGGAATTCAGAAAAAATCTGTGATAATCACCGTATGGTTTATTATAGTAAAAGCATACCAGTTAGACTCAGCAAAGGGAAAAGCTGAAATCACATGCAAGCTTTCAGGTGTCCTATCCCAGTGAACTAGCACAGCAGGCACTTAATTCTCCCAGCAACAATGTGTGACAATATGTGTTGCCAACCAGGGAAGCTCATCTGAGATTTGGTGTCCAGGGTTTTTACAGGGAGTCAGCACACAGGTGTGTAGCACCCGCAGGACTGACCTCAGCTACTCAGACCCCAGCCTCCCAGATGTCAGCCTGATACAGTGTGACCCAAAGTCTCCGGCATACAGTACAGATGTTCACCACAAGTCACATTGTTAGCATAAAGTACCTGGTTTGGTCCAAATCCTCAGGTATACAAAGACACTCTTATCAGGCAGGATACTCCAAGGGTTCAGACGTCATTTCCCAGGAATTGAGTCAAGGGCACATTCCAAGGACCCCAGAATATGCAGGGTGTGAGCAGCCCAGGCCCACTGGGCAGTTAGCCCTTTTCTGCACAGCCCCTTGCCACTGTTTTGGACACTTGATTCAGTTAAATTTTCCCTATTATCTCTCCTCTATTTTCAATCTCTCCTGACCTAGCATTCAACTTTCAGGTCTGCGCTTATACCTGAGAACTTTTCCTTCCTTCCCCACAGCTATAATCATCCTGTCCCCTTTGCTATGTCAGCCCATATCCTTCGTTCCTTCCCTAACTCACTCTATTCTAATTGTTTCTCTGTCTATACTCCCTGATAGAGTACAAGATCCTCAAGGGCAGAAATCTTACCCTATTTTATTTTCTACTTAGTCATGCTTGGCTCATAGTACAGAGTTAAAAATATTTATTACAAAAAGTGATTGAATGAAAATATGCATAATGATGAATTGGGCTGGATGGATAACTGCTTTGACTCAAATATATTCCTTTTATGATCTTTTCCTGTGCTCTAGTTTCCATTCAAAAATCATTATTCCTTGTGCCTAACAATTGTGCCTTCACCATGTGTGGAGCTGAAGAAACCACTAGTTATTGCATTTGAAAGGGTTTCCTAGGATCCATGCAATTAGACCATTAAGATTAAGTGTATTTCTACCCCACAGGAATCCACCCAGGCAATGTAAATTTCCCCCCTCAGGAAGACTTTCCCAGCTACCTGATATTTCCATTAAGGATGATAAAAATCTAGAGTGAAAATCATGGAAATAATTGTCTTTCTTATTAGTAAATAAATGTTCGTATTTCTGATTTCCACTTTGCCTCTTTTCTAAATAATTACCTATTAACTGACTCTTGCCCTTTTTCTTCTCTTTTCCTTTCTATGTTTTTCTGTTCTTTTTTCTCACCCACACTCTCATGACAGCATTTATCAAACTTGCTCTCCATTTTTAGGATTCCAACCTGAAAACAAGTGACACTGCGTGAGAGAAGACGCAAAATAAATAACTTGCCTAGAGTTAAAATTTTATTAAAATAGTCTTTTTTTCTTAAAAGTGCTAGTTATGCCTCAATTGTTTCTTTATTGGATTTTAGCACAGTCATTGCAAATGGTACACTTTAGAAAGTATTCTTAGAATCAAAAACTTTTTCTGTAAAGATGAGTTCTATATGAATATACGATATCCTTAAAAGTCCATGAGGACTTTACCATTAAAAGATGATAACTTACATGCCATCATATGGGTGAATCTCAAATATAGTATGCTAAGTAAAAGTGGAAAAAAAAACCAAACTCCATTCTGTATGTTTCCATTTATATAACATTCTTGCAAAGGTAAAACGATAGGGAAAAAAAGAAAAAAACAGTGGTTGTCAAGTGCTGGAACTAGAAGTGGGCTACTAGGAAAATTTTGGAAACGTTGGAACTATTCTATATTTTAATTGAGTGGTGAATTTATAACTGTGTGTCAAAACTCACAAAACTGTGCACTAAAAAGAGTGAACGTTCTACATATAAATTATTCTTGATATTTTAAAAGTTGAAAAAATATCAGGGATTAAAAAGGTGGCAGATCGTGCATTCTTTTCACAAACATTTCTTGAGTGCCTTCCATGTGCCAAATATTATCCTAGGTGCCAGTAATACAGCATTGAGAAAGCAGACAAGTAACACTGCTCTTTCTAGTAGATTGATGGAGAGATCATGTCACAGCAACCAACCACATTCATCAGGTCTTTAGTGAGAGTCTACACTGTGCAAAATGTCCCAGGAGGCCAGAGAAAAAGCAAAGTCAAGCTCTACTGGTCATAGAGATTCACATCATTCATCAGTCCAACTCTGTGCCCAGAAAACACTGCTACTTACTAAAGAAACAAACGTTTAAGGAAGAGCCACCACAAGCAAAACTGGGGTAAAATTTTACTAGTCACTTGACATATAGTTATTATATAGAAAAATGTTAACTGTAAAGAATGCCTTTCTATCCAAATATTAACACCAATAAAAATGACAATGTATCAATTTATTTTCCAAAGATGATAACTACCATTTGGATAAACAGCCACTGTTTCAAATCCTATGCTCTAGAAATCAAGGTTATAATGTCAGCAGTTTTACAAAGAAAATTATAATATCCACTACGAAGATAGAGATTACTTTTTATGTGAACAAGATAAAAACATGGTAATAGATCCTTATATTTACAAGCATCGGACTTCACAACATAAACTGAAACCTATATGGGAAAATAAAAACTGAAACATGAGAGATATAAATATGGTGAAAAGAACATTATCCTGTTAGAAGAATTGAGTCCCTCTGCTTCCTATAATGTTTCTGAGTGATTTATTTTTTCCTTCATGGACACACACTTTATACATCTGAAAAGCTCTTGCCTTTCAATATGCCCCAGTAATTTTCTGTTGTAGCTAGCTATCATGGAAAGATTTTTGTTGTTAAAAGAAAGTCACCAATTTGTCTTACTGGTGGAGCAGATTTACATTAGAGTTATCTTTCCTGCTCCAGTTTTTGATATTCATGTGTTTGATTTGTCTTAAACTTAATAAAAATTCTTCTCACATTGCATTTCAAAGCCCTATCCAAAGAGATCACAGGGAGTCACATACAAGCATAAGATCTTGGGTGGACAAAATTGGCATTTCCAACACAGAGAACAAAGCATTTATATATCGAAAAGGGGAACATATAGTAATCATTGCATATCTTTAAGACTGACATTAATAAAAATTTCTGTTTTGCATTAGTCTTTGATAATTTCTATTGAAGTAATGTGTCAATTGGGCATAGGTAATATATATTTATTGAGAAATTATCAGGATTGATATTACATATACGGCAAGGACGAATCTCCTATCTCGTGAACATTAGTTCAGAGACACGTGATAATAACTCATAAAATTGAAGCTATAGATACTTGCTCTAGTACAAGTTTTATCACTACTTTACGTCTTTAACCAAGTAACTTAAATTCTCTCGTTCTTTGTTTCCTCCACTAGAAAGGGGAAAAATTGCATTAGATGATTCCTAAGGTTTCTCTCTTTCTTAATGTGGATTCCCTTAAAAGTAGAGCTTGAAGCAGGCTTAGGTTGCCCATAGTTTGCGGGGTGGGGGATGTAATTCAAAGAAGCAGCAGTAGGGAGCAACACGAGTGAGACCAGAAGAAGAAAGTCTAACAAAAGTGCTCCTGTACCAACCTCACTGGATCTTGGAATAGTTTAAAAATACCTCCAAGACAGGATTGTGCAAAGGACAATCATTCTGGCTATGGTTCCCTGTTGGGTGAGGATTATCCCTGAAGGAGAAAACCCTCCCACACTTCTGGGCTGCTCTTTGGCTTAGATCCGAGCAGAAGAGGAACCCACTGTTTCAGAGAAAGCCTGAGACAAGAGAGCAGAACTATGCACAGTTGGTGATTTCTATGCAACCTCAGTCAGTAAAGAACGGAACTGTCGGCAACAGCAGTGGCCAAAATCATAGGTACAGTCGTCCCTTGGCATCCGCGGGGGGCTGGTTCCAGGACCTGCCGTGGATACCAAAATCCACAGATGCTAAAGTTCCATAGTGGACCATCTGTATTTGCTGTTCTGTCTCCATGGATTCAACCAACCGCCTATCGTGTAGTACTGCTGTACTTATTTTAAAAATCTGCATATAAGTGGACCTGCCAGTTCAAACTGGTGTTATTCAAGGGTCAACTGTTTTCTGAGAGACTGGGATGATGGCACTATGAGTATTCAATACTCTTTTGGATCTAAAGGCCATGGTTCTAAATCTGTATTTTCTGAATTCAATTGAATATTATGGTCATTGAGAAACAATTAAGAATGGGTAACCAGGACTTCCCTGGTGGCTCAGTGGTTAAGAATCCACCTGCTAATGCAGGGAACACGGGTTCGAGCCCTGGTCCAGGAAGATCCCACATGCCGTGGAGCAACTAAGCCCGTGCACCACAACTACTGAAGCCTGTGCAACTAGAGCTCATGCTCCACAACAAAGGCCACCACAGTGAGAAGCCCAGTGAGAAGCCCGTGCACCGCAACGAAGAGTAGCCCCCGCTCGCTGCAGCTAGAGAAAGCCTGTGTGCAGCAATGAAGACCCAACGTAGCCATAAATAAATAAATAAAAATTAAAAATAAAAGAAGATGGTGTATTAAAAAAAAAACAAACAGAATGGGTAACAAGACCCAATAAAAATGATGGTGATGGGGAGGGGGAAGGGTAAGCTGTGACAAAGTGAGGGAGTGGCATGGACATATATACACTACCAAACGTAAAATAGATAGCTAGTGGGAAGCAGCCGCATAGCACAAGGAGATCAGCTCGGTGCTTTGTGACCACCTAGGGGGGTGGGAGGGAGGGAGACGCAAGAGGGATGAGATATGGGAACATATGTATATGTATAACTGATTCACTTTGTTATAAAGCAGAAACTAACACACCATTGTAAAGCAATTATACTCCAATAAAGATGTTAAAAAAAAAAAAATGATGGTGATCCTCGCGGTACCTGTAAATAGAGAATGGTGCGGTGTCAAGTAATTTTCCCACATATCTTGATGATTTCTGACAAGAAACATCCTAGCATATATATTTTCAACAGCATGAAAGGTTGAATTCTGTGGTAGGAGGAGGTGACTCACCGAACTCTCAGTTTGATGAAAGATTCTTTAAGGACATCGAGCTACTAATCAAAAAGTCCTTGCTCAGCTAGCAACTTTCCACTTAGTGATAAAGCTTTCCAAGTCCCAAGATACTGGAAAACCAATACCTTTGCAAGGATTTCGATTTATCTCCCATTGTGAATAATAAGTAGATTTGCTGATAAATAAATCACTCTTTTTAGTTTAGTCGTAAATCAACAAGTGGTAGGAGATAACACCTGAATGCAGAAGTTTTAAACATGCATCCTCATAATTAGACCCTGCATCATCATGCCATAAGATCCAGAGCACCTGTAGAGTTTAGTGTTTAGTATAAGGAGCGGCTGGGATGGGAAGAGACATAATATACACAAAGGTACACGTTAGACCAAGCTTCATACTTTTAACTTTCACAGTATGTTTATCTGAGCCTACAGTACATGTGGAAATGCTTTGTATCTGAGACAGGAGACACAGGTGGGGTGGCTCCCAATAGATTTCAAAGTGTTCTAGACATTTCTAGAGAGCTAAGCTCTCTAGAAATGTCTAGAACACTTGAAATCTATTGGAGCCACCCAGCCTGTGTCTCCTGTGCTCAGATACAAAGCATTCCGACAATGTACTGTAGGCTCAGATAAACTATACTGTGGCAAAGGTATTGATAATGAGATAGTTGGGAAAAGAGTGTTCATAGTAGGGAGACTTTCCTATCACTTTGATTTACAACCAAACCTTTATAAACACACAGTATACTAGTTTTTTGCTATTCTTTTTCCTACTTTTCTCCATTTCTTTGGATAACATACCACTATGTCAGTTCTCCTGATTCTTTCACTTAAATAAAACTGTCCATATATACACTACCAAATGCAAAATAGATAGCTAGTGGGAAGCAGCTGCATAGCGCAGGGAGATCAGCTCGGTGCTTTGTGACCGCCTAGAGGGGTGGGATAGGGAGGGTGGGAGGGAGATGCAAGAGGGAGGGGATATGGGGATATATGTATATGTATAGCTGGTTCACTTTGTGATACAGCAGAAACTAACACACCATTGTAAAGCAATTATACTCCAATAAAGATGTTAAAAAAATAAAAAAATTTTTTAAAAAAACTGTCCACATTTCTGAAAAACGTTCAGCCTCGGGCAAGCCAAACTCAATCTTTATTCCCTGTACCTAATTGTGCCCTTTTCAGCTTCAGATGTTTTCTAACAGTTGTTAGCAGTGGGAACTTCTGGGAGGAAGAAGGGTATAAAAATAAGAATGTGGTAAGGGAAAAAAAACAGAGACATAGATAAAGAAGCTGTTCAGTGAATTCATACTATGCAATAAATTTTAGAGGTTTATTCCATGGTAGGCTGGGAATGTAATGTAAGTAAGTATGATAATATGAAACACATTTTATAAGGAGAAACCTAGAAGGCTCAAATGAGGTAATGCATTGGGAAAAACTAGGAACTCATTTTCATAAAAATTATTCTGAATTATTATTAAATGTGTGGTATCTATATTAAAACAATTTCTAGTTATCTATACAAGAAAATTCAAGGTAAATACTATGCATGACATGTATGTGCATCAAGTCATAACATGTAGCTACAAAATTATGAGACGTTATAATAAGCACATCACAAAGTACATGTTTAATCAAGTACTATATTTCATGGTAGGGTCATTACTAGCAGCTACTTTATGCTATTTTGATCAAGTGTGCCCTGGAACTATTCCATCTGGATTGACTCCTGAAATTAAGGTGTCAAACAAAATCTTTAATCTCCTATAGATTTGTTTTGTTTTGTTGTTGTTTATTTCATAATTTATTCAGCATGCATATATAATTTATTTGCCAGTCTTGGGTCCAATAAATGTTGACTATTCCTAAACATCAATCCAACTCCCTCCAGTATGGATACCAAGGGGGAAAAATGGGGGTGGATGAATTGGGAGATTGGGATTGACATATTACACTATTGATACTATGTATAAAAGAGATAACTAATGAGAACCTACTATATAGCTCAAGGAACTCTACTCAATGTTCTGTGGTGACCTAAATGGGAAGGAAATCCAAAAAAGAGGGGATATATGTATACATATAGCTGATTCACTTTGCTGTACAGTGGAAACTAACACAACATTGTAAAGCAACTATATCCACTAAAAATTAATTTTAAAAAATCCAACTCCCCACAAAAGGATAATAACATGACTATAGATGTTTAAATTTATGCTGACAGTTCTCTGAAGTTTTCTGAAATAAAGTTAAAAAATATGTGGGGCATTGTTGTAATAAGTTTATAGACCAATGCGGTGAATATGAAAAATTAAGTCTTGTCCATATTCCCATTACATTTATAAGTTAGGGGGGAAAAGACTTAATGTACTGTGCTGGGCACTGGAAGATTCCTGGAGAGAATTCTGAAAGCCATATTTCAACAATGCCAGCCTAGAAGTGCTAGAGTGACTTGGCAAGTAGAACTCTCTCAACGCTAAGTATGACACAAATTACTACAGCTAAAACCAATTTATCGGAGGTTGCTACATCTGAAAATGACAGAAACATTGGTAGTAGCAGTAATTCAGGAGGTACCCACAACGTTCTACCCTTATGGTTTTCTTTACCCAAGAAAATGAAAACGATTGGCTTTTGCACTTCAAATCTTGTACAAAATATTTTTAAGTATCTAATGTCAGTTTGTGATGGCCTTTTTTTCCCTTCCAGTTTTAATGGGATATAACTGACATACAGCACTGTATAACCTTCAAGTGTTCAGCATAATGATTTGACTTATATACATCATTACCAATGATTACCGCAAGTTTACTGAACATCCACCCTCTCATAGGGATTCAAAGTAAAACGAAGAAAATATTTTTCCTTGTGATGAGAACTCTTGGGATCTACTCTCTTAACCACCTTCGTATACAACGTACAGCAGTGTTCATTACATTACTCATGTCGTACATGACATCCCTAGTACTTATTTACCTTATAACCGGAAGTTTGTACCCTTTGACCACCTTCCTCCAATTCCCCCTCCTTCTACCCACTACTTCCAGTGACCGTAAATCTGATCTCTTTTTCTAAGAGTTTGTTTCTTTGCTTGTTTTTGAAGTATAACTGACCGACAACACTATGTTAGTTTCTGGTGCACAACGTAGTGATTCCATATTTCTATACATTACAAAATGCTCACCATGATAAGTTTAGTTATCATCTGTAACCATACAATGATATTACATTATTATTGACTATACTCCCACCCTGTACATTTAATACCCGTGGCTCACTTATTTTGTAAATAAAGTGTGTACCTCTTAATCTCCATCCCCTATTTCTCTCATGCTCCCCACCACCTTCCTCTCTGGTAATCACCCATGTGTTCTCTTATTTTCCACGTAACCAGAAGTCTCTTTAAATGAGGAAACTTTAAAAGTAAGGCTTTTGGTGGGACTTCCCTGGTGGCGCAGTGGTTAAGAATCCGCCTGCCAATGCAGGGGACACGGGTTCAAGCCCTGGTCCGGGAAGATCCCACATGCCGCGGAGCAACTAAGCCCATGTGCTGCAACTACTGAGCCTGCCCTCTAGAGCCCGTGAGCCACAACTACTGAGCCCACCTGCCACAACTACTGAAGCACGGTCCTAGAGCCCGTGCTCCGCAACAAGAGAAGCCACCGCAGTGAGAAGCCCACGCACCACAACAAAGAGTAGCCCCCACTTGCCGCAATTAGAGAAAGCCCACGCGCAGCAACAAAGACCCAACGCGGCCAAAATAAATAAATAGATAAATATATTAAAAAAAAAAAAAAAAGGAAGGATCTTGGTCTTTTCCTTTGGGTATACAAAAAAAAGGGATTGCTGAATTATATGGTAGTTCTACTTTTACTTTTTGAGGAACTTCCATACTATTTTCCATAGTGTCTGCACCATTTAAATTGCCACTCCCACTAACAGTGTACAAGGATTTCCTTTTCTCCACATCCGCATCACCATTTACTTATTTTTTTTATGATAGCCATCCTAATAGGGGTGAATGATATTGCACTGTTGTTTAGATCTGCATTTCCCTGATAATTGGTGATATGATGCATCTTTTCATATACCTATTGACCATTTACATATCCACTTTGGAAAAAAATGTCTATTCAGGTCCTTCACCCATTTTTAAATCAGGTTGTTCTTATGCTCTTGAGTTATATGAGTCTCATATATTTTGGATATTAATTCCTTACTAGATATGTGGTTTGCAGACATTTTCTCCCGTTCCATAGTTGCCTTTTCATTTTGTTGATTATTTCCTTTGCTGTGCAGAAGCTTTTTAGTTTGATGTAGCCCCACTTGTTTATCTTTGCTTTCATTGCCTGAGCTTTTGATGTCATAGCGAAATATTAATGTATTGCCAAGGCCAAATCAGTATTTCAAGGAGATATCTGCACTCCCATGTTCACTGCAGCATTATTCATGATACCCAAGTTATGGAAACAACATAAGTGTCCACTGAAAGATGAACAGATAAAGAAGATGTATAATATACACATGCACACGAATATTACATTATTCATACAAAAAAGGGCATCTTGCCATTATAGAGGAACCTAGAAAATATTATGGTAAGTGACATAAGCCAGACCCAGAAAGAAAAAAATGCATGACCTCACCTATATGTGGAATCTAAAAAATTCAGATACATAGAAGCTGAAAGTAGAACAATGGTTACCAGGGGCAGGGAGGTGGGAGAAATGAGGAGATACTGATCAACACGTACAAAGTTACAGTTATGCAGGATAAATAAGTCTAGAGATCTAATGTACAGCATGATGACTATAGTTTGTGATACTGTGTGGAAGACGGGAAATCTGCTGAGAGAGTAGATTTCGGGTGCCCTTATCAAACACACACAAAACGTAACTATGTGAAGAGAAGATACATTAATTAGCTTGATTGTAGTAATCATTTTACTATGTACATGCATGTCAAGTCATGCTGTACACCTTAAATATATACAATTTTTATCAAAAAATGAAATTAAAGTAGGGAATCAACATGATAAAAAAAGCAGAGCTCTCAGGCTTTATGTCTGAGACATAAATGAATAACATCAGTGTCAAATATGTAACGAACTAAATTCAAGGGTAGAAGAGTGTGTGATCATTTTTATCTTAGTCTCAAATCTGTGTGTTCCTGAGAGTAGATATGAAATGGTTACATTTTAAAATAATACATGACTATAACCAATGGAGGTGTTCCCTTAATACTGCCTACTGGACACACCGAGGTCTTTGTAATATTGTAGAAAAAGTGGGGCTACAGATGAAAAGTAGAAGTTAAAAGAGGTTAAATAACTGTCTGCGGTTGCACTTCAAAGGTAACACTGATAGTTTTAAAGCCCTAATTTTCTTTTTCATGCCTGCTTTGTTGTCGACGTTGTTGTGTAACAATGCTTTCTCGTATCAGGCTCCTCTTCTCCAGGGGTCCGCCACATCCACCTCCCCACCCCGTACCCCTGATACCATGCATTCAGGTATCATATATCTTCCACTGGCCGGCCTCCCCCCTTTTTTGACCTCATCTATCATCCGTAGTTCAAGGTCTAATTAAAGTTCTACTTTGTTCATGCAACTGTAGCCACTCCAATCTGTAGTAATCATTACATTTCTTGTACCACCAATGAACTTTTAAGCTATACAGAATGAATTAACGCATAATTACCATGTCATTAAACCATTTGATAGTTTGGTAACCCTAAATAGATGGAAAACTCCACCAGCAAGGCTGGGACACATATATGCTATATTAGCACACAGCAAAGAACAGAGTACATATTGGAAATACAGTACACAATACTTTCTTATTGACTCAGTGATTCACTTATACTTTCATTCATTCATTCATTCATTCATGTCAGTGATGATTGCAAATGCATATTCTCTGTATATTAAAAGTTGCAGAGGACTTCTGATTCTGGTACTGAAGACAGAAATGGGACCAGACTTACCCTCCCACATTAAACAACTAGAAAACCAGATAAAACACGTATAAAACAACATTTTTGTCAGATATCGGACCAGAAGCAGTGTAAGACTATGCCCTTTGAGAAAACAGGACTGAGGTGAGTCCTATAATTACTTTGCTTTCTTGAGGCACTTTCCAGACCACAATGAAGAGAAGGGAAACAAAGTGAGTCAGGCAGTCTTGCTGAATTAAGAAGAGATTAGGTTTCAGGGAAGTTAAGTTGCCTAAAACTTACGGGGCAGAATCTCTCAGGGAAAGAAACTACAGGGAGAGAGAGCTACCCAGACATGTTAAGAGGGTTGCCTTCGAGTCTCAGACCAAGTACCCATTTATCCATGAATGCCACTGGTGAGCAGTAAGCCAGACAAATTCTCTGAGTTTCTACAGGGATGGGAACAGTTTGTGTTTGCACCAGGCAAAAGGCCTCTAGACATATGGAGCTTTGGGCACAGTCCCAAAAGTGGTATCGCTTTTTAGTGGGACCCAGCCACATACTAAAAGTTTCTCTGAACTTGTCCTAGCAAATCTTAAATGCAAGCCTTAAAGAACCAAACTGATTCAAAGGGACTTAACTGTGTGTCCCAGAAGAAACCCTAACAGTGTTTAAAGGAACAACACAACACCCAGGACCCAACAAATTGAAATTCACAGTGCACAGCAACCAATTAAAAAAAAAGTACCAAGCATGCAAAGCAGAGAAAGATGACCTCTATGCAATCTGAAGAAAAGTCAACTAATAGAAAAGACACTGAAATATCAGACAATGCATTTCATAGATGATGATATAAAAATCTGTGTTAATATGATCTATATTTTAAGAATATAGAGGAAAACTTAGGAATGATTAGGAGAGAAATAAAAATATAAATAAAGCCAAATGGAACTATTAGAGATAAAGTATATTATCTGAAATACGAAGTACACTGTATTTTTGTATATAGTGTGAGGTATGGGTTGAGGTTCCTTTTCTTTTTTTTTTTTTGCATATGGATGTCTAATTGTCTCAGAACCATTTGCTGGAAAGACTATTCTTCACTGAATTGACTTTGCACCTTTACTGAAAATCAGTTAATCACGTATATGTGTGAACGTTTTATCTCTGGACATTATTGTCCCATTGATTTATGTATCTAGTCTTTCTCCAATACCTCACTTCCTTGATTGACTGTAGTTTTAAGATTTGAAATCAGCTACTGTGAGTACCCAACTTTGGATGGCATTTTAATCATTAGAGCATTGCTAACTTTCAATGCACAAATGCAAAAAAAATGAAGTATTGTCAGACATATATTTAGTCAGAAAATACGGTCTTGCTCAGCTTATTGACACTCAAAAATTTAAGATGAAAAGGACAAGTTAATTCTGTTAAAAACATAACAAACAGTTAGCTTTGATCTGAGTAAGAATCTTTCAAATATCTATTTGATGGGTTTTTTTTAGTTGTTTTCTTTCAAGTGAGAGAAACATATTAATTCTTTGCAGGTTTCTTTTATTTTGGACATTTATGCCTATTAATTCTCCTTCAATTTTCATTCCAATTATAAATCCCAAGATGATTTCAGACCTAGGTTTTTCTATTATATTTATTATTGACTGTTTCATTTTCAAAATTATGCAATTTCATCCTAATTCATTTCATCAAGGTATCATTTACATATCTGCTCATTCTTACATACTGAAGGGCTGAGAAATGAGTAAATATCTTTGGAGAAAAGAAATATGATGAAATTAAATATGTAGTAAGACAAAATGACAAAATTTATGTGAATTTAAAATATAAAATGAAAACATAACTAAGGCACGTAGTTAAATTCATGCGAGAAGCATACAATGACTATGGCTGTCACTGTAAAACACAGAAAGAAATGTGAAGTCAATACCTTTTGTTTTATTCATTTACTGAGTTGCTCTTTGCAGCAAATATATTAAAACCAAGATCAATTTTGAATAAAATTCATATTTGGTCAGTTGCGCTGTCTACAGCAATAATACTATACAACATTGAAAAGAATGATTCCTAATTATTAAATTGAGTACAAAAAAATGCTGTTCCCAGCTCCATGTTTTAAAATAGGGATCCCTTACAACAGAAAAAAAAAATATATTTCCACACTGGTTTTCTGAAGAGGAATTCTCACTTAACTATTTGTCTTACAAATTAAATTTGTTAAGCAGAAAGTAGAGCCAAAGCAGAATTCTCCTGCTCAAAGTTTTTGTTTATGTTTGTTTTTTGTCATTTCACTCAGCCTCCAGTTTCTAAACCGAAACCCTAGGCCATCAATCAACAGCACACACTCAAAGGCTAGACTCACTAGAAAAGAAAAGTAGTAGGAGTGATGAGGGAAACATTTCTCTTCCTTAATATTGAGATTGTGTAATAATAAGCTTTTCTTCTATATTGTTCCGGCAGTTAACATATTAGACTTCTAGTTTTGGGAGACTTTTCCTATGCCATAGCTATTCAGTAGCCTTTACATTTCTCTGGCCATTTTTCTTTTCTCTCAGTGTATCATTTTATATTTACCTCTCTGTTTAACATCAAACTTCTTGGAAAATTTCTGGCTTGATTTTAGCTTTTTGTACAAATTTTATATTCCCATACAGATCTAGAATTCAATAACACGTATTTGATAGAGCACTAGCAATGAGCAAGGGACTTTTTGGAATGTGCTGTAACAGGCAAAATATTTGAATAGACACCTCAAGATAAAGATATATAACTGGTAAATAAACACACAAAAAAAGATGTTCAACATCAGTAGTCCTGAGGAAAATGTAAATAAAAACCATAGTGAGATTCCACTATGCACATTTTGTTATAACTAAAATAAAAAAATACCAAATATCTAGTAGAAATGTAGAGTTACTGCGAACAGCATACGCTGCTGTTGGGAGTGTAAAATGGCACAACCATTTTAAAATTGTTTGACAGTTACCTATTAAATTTCACATACACTTACCCTATGGCCCAAGAATTTTACTCCTAGATTTTAGTCAAGAGAAATAAAACTTTGTCCACGCAAGGATGTGTACCTGAAGCTTTATTCATCATAACCAAAAACTAGAAGCTGTGGTATATCCATAAAGTCAATACTGTACTACTTAGAAATAAAGGGAACAAACTACGAATATATGCGACGAGATGGGTGAATTTGAAAAGCTTGTTGAACAAATGAAGCCAAATGCAAAATAAAATTTAGTGTATGATTCCACTTGTAAAAAATTATAATGAAAATGGAACTGAAAAAAATCTGAAAAAGAATAGATATGTCTACGTATAACTGAATTACTTAGCTGTACACCTGAAACACTGTAAATCAACTACACTTCAATAAAATAATAAAAATATTTAAAAAAAAAGAAATTATAGGACAGACCAAACCAATCTATAATCTCAGAGAGATTAGATGTTACCTGGGGTTGTTATAGGATTGGACTGACTGCAGAGGAACAGAGGAGATATTTTAGTGGAGATAAAATTTAATTCACAAGTTGACAACAAAGGCATATATGTTTGTCCAAGTTTATCAAATTCTACATTTAAAATTGATATATCTAATTTTATGAAAAGGATACTCTTAAAATTGGATTTAAAAGTAAAAAATAACTGTGACAGAGCTCCTAGCAAGCAGCCACCATTGGAATTTACTTATGACATGTTTGCTTCAAAGTTTAGACTTAAAGATGTTACAGGCATGCTTCCAGCACCTGAACCCATAAAAAGTCACTTATGTACAGATGGTAATTGAAGGTGTTGTTTGGATACAAACAGATGGAAAGAGTATATAGGATAATGTGACAATTTCCTTACCCATTTGGTTTGGTTCTTATCTTAAATTACCCTGAAATACAGTTTGCACTTAAGACTTTCCTATACAGATGAATGCAGAAAAGTTGGAACATTTGGGGGATAATTTGAATTAAAAAGAGAGAGAACTTCAATAAAAAGGGAGAAAACCTCAATAGAATTAGAATAAATGAAAAGTTTGAAATCCAAATAGATTTGCAGTATTTAGAAGTTATTGGATTTGGAAGTGAAAGCTTAAAAACTGGCTACGAGAATGCACAGAGGAACCTGCCCTCCTTTCTGAAGGCTAAATTGGAAATAACAGCAGGGATTATACCGCAGAATTTAAGAGTAGGACCTCAATGACAAATAACATTTTTTTTTCTTTCTGTTATGCACGTCATCAGAAATATTCTTGGGATTGGGTTTTTCCAAGGACCATAAAAAGAAATCTAAAACACCAGAAAACCCATGACAGCTTTCAGTTCACAAATGAGAAAATACACTCCAAATACAAGTATCTCATCTTGTCACACTGTTGCTTTAGACATTCCTGATTAGAGCTAAGGAAATTGAAGGCTAGCCACCAATGAGGGTGTTCTCACGGCAAACCCACAACGTCCATGGCTCTATTTCTGCACAGCACACTATTTTGTCAAACCTAATACAAAACAGAAAGAAGACAGTGTTTTTATACAAAATGGAAACTAACCAAGGTCTCCAAATAAAGGACTGTACTTGCAACCTCCCGGTCAGAGTCTCCCAGGTTGCACACATTTATTACTTTAAAGAAAAGAACATTCATGTGTGATACAATAAAAATTAAAATTCATCGGATTTTTAAAAAAATATGTTTTAATCACTTCAGAGAAAAGAAATAATCAATATGGAGAGACTAGTTACTTTTTGAAACGCAGTTTTTTGGAAGTGTTTTGATATTTCAGATACTCCTGGGCAAAATAAGATGCATGATAAATAAAGAAGTTGATGACATTTGCCTTTGTCATCCTTTTTCTTAACTTTTAGCATTATTTTCCAGTTTCATTTGCTCCAACTCTAGTTTCCTATGCTTTCCTGTACCCGCCTACAAACAGTGTAAAGTCTTGTTTCTCTGCCCTTGAGTCAATTCAATTGGGTTAAGCGACTGTCATTCTTTTCCTTCCAATTAGAATAAAACTAAGAAAATCTAGCCTGGGTTTAATCTTCTCTTAAATGTAGACTTCCATTCATAAACTGGAACAGAACACTTTCAAAGCGTTTCTCAGTTTCCTTCCTGCCTTTCTCTCTCTCTCCTTCCTTTTCTCCTCCCTTCCCTCCTTCATTTTTATCTACAAAACAAAACAGGCATATATTCTTGCCCCACATTTCAAAGAAGGAGCCTGAGGCTCAGGAAATACTTATGATTTCCTCTCCCTGCCCAAGGTCACATAGGTTAGACTGTGAGATTATTATCAAGGCCATTCACACTCTATTTATTCATTTAGGATGTAAATACTGAATTCCCATAGGTACCTGGAACTCTCCAAGGCAGTGGAGAAGGGGGTGGTGAATGAGAAAGACCCAGGCTTCCCCCGCCAGCGGTCCAGCAAGGCAGATGGGCAATGAGCAAGCACCTGTGCAAGGTGAGAAGATGTATGAAGGAAATTTACAACGTGCATTGTAAGTGAATAACAATGGGACACAACAGACCTTTGGGATCAAGGAAGTTATCCTCTGAGAAAATGGTGTTTCAGTTGAGACCTGAAGAAAAAGTCAAAGTGAGATAAAAAGTGAGTATGGAGAAGGGGGTATTAAATTTAAGGGAGCAGAATGTAATCTGAGTGCATGGAAAACCTGGAAAGCGAAAGATGTTCTGTAGAAACAGAACTTACTCGGGTGAGAGGTCCCCGAGCTTTACACCTGCTTTTCCTCTGTCTGAATGCTCTGTCCCCAGAGGGACTTGTGGCTCATTGCTTCTCCTCATTCAGGTCTTGCCTCAAGTGCTCAAGTCTTCTTTGATTATGTAATTTAAAAGGAAACACTCCCAGCCCTCCTTATTTTCCTCTATTCTGCATTATCTTTTGACATGATGTATGCCTCTGTCTCTGCTCCTCATCTAGAATGAAAGTCCTGTGAGAGCAGGAGATCTGAACTGCCTTGTTCTCCACAGTAGTCTCTACACCGTCAAGAGGAACTAGTGCCTGGTACGCAGTAAGCCAACATGTGTCAACAAGTAGAAAGAAATGAAGACCAGCACACAGGTAGGGGCAGACCTTTCACGACATCATATGCTACGAAAATAATTTTCTTCTTTAACAACAATGAAAAAGATTGTAGATAGATTTAAATATTTTATTTATTTATTTGGTTGCATGGGCTCTTAGTTGTGGCAGGTGGACTCCTTAGTTGCAGCAGGCGGGCTCCTTAGTTGCCATTCCAGGGCTACTTAGTTGTGGCTTGCCAGCTCCTTAGTTGTGGCACATGGGCTCCTTAGTTGTGGCATGCAAACTCTTAGTTGCAGCAGGCATGTGGGATATAGTTCCCTGACCAGGGATCAACCTGGGCCCCCTGCATTGGGAGTGTGGAGTCTTAGCCACGGTGCCACCAGGGAAGTGCCCCAATTGTACATAGATTTAAATAAGGAAGTAATAATTTGTTTTCAAAAAAAGAATACTTTGTTTCTAATGTGGAGATTGGCCCCAAATGGGCAGAAACGTATGTCGGGGAGGGTAGCAAGGAATTCATTGTAGTGACTGAAGGCCACAGATGCTAAGAAAATGTTAAAATGTTACAGACAGCAACCAGGGATTGGAAAAATGAAATGCAAGGTCCACACTGGAAAGGGCCTTGTGTGCCCAACTACAGAGCTTGAACTTAGCTTTGCAGACAGGGTAGTGCTATTCTAGGCAACTCTATGAGGGAGAGTGATATTTCTTAATTTGGAAAGATGAATCTGATAGCAGTATCTAAAGAGTTGAACCAGGGCTTGATATGAATGAATGTGCCAAATGGAGATAAGTGACTTGTTTAAGGTTATACAACCAATAGATAGCAGAGTTGAAATCCTGGCTTTAAACGTAATGTTACTGCCACTATGCTACCTGTTTGTTATGATAATATTGTATAATAGTAATAGTGATGACATCACATCTAGTTGGATGGTAAATTACATCTGTACATAATCTCATGTATTCCTCACAGTAATCTTGTAAGGTAAGTACTATCATTTCATAGATGTGTGTGTACACATCCCCACCCATCCGCACAAGCTGAGTGATGCAGGAGGCATGGGTCCCCAGCCACCAAGTCCAGAAGACCCACACCACTTTCAAACGGCCTTCTCCTACTCGTCCCAATCTTTGCCTGAAGGTGGCACTGAAGCTGGTGCTTTTGTTTCTTTTCCCTGTAATTAATGCCTTCTCATTCCCCTTGTTCAAGCAGACAATTCCTTTGGGGTTTCCCTTGATCCAAGAGTCTTCAGTAAGGTACCCATTCCCTGGCAATTTGAGTCCTGGAGAATGTATGGAGCTGATTAAATACACACAGTTTGGTGATATTACTACTTTTATTACACAGAAGCAGAGATAACAAAAAATAGCGTGTGAGTCACATGAAGCCATTTCATGGAGGGGGAAACGGAAGCTCAGAGAAAGAAAATAATTTAAGGCAAACAAAACCACCACCACACCACCAAAAACAAAACAAAACAAAACAAAAACAAGTTCTTTTTGAGGTCACGACCTATAATCTTTCTATTACATCACCTTACTTTCATAATATCGTCTTACAAAATAGGTTAAAGTATAACATACTTTAGAAAGATTTTAAGTTTCAGTTTTATACTGGAAAGTTTCAGTTATAAGGAAAATTCACTTATGTTAAATGCTTTATTCCCATTCGGGCTGGATTATTACAGAAACGGAAATGCTTACACAAACTACACTTTTGTGAAATTAAATCTGTATCCACTTATGTCAAAAAAGAGAAATCGAAGATCCCACATGCCGCGGAGCAACTGGGCCCGTGAGCCACAACTGCTGAGCCTGCGCGTCTGGAGCCTGTGCCCCGCAACGGAAGGGGCCGCGATAGTGAGAGGCTCGCACACCGCGAAGAAGAGTGACCCCCGCACCACAATGAAGAGTGGCCCCCGCTTGCCGCAACTAGAGAAAGCCCTCGCACGAAACAAAGACCCAACACAGCTAAAAATAAATAAATAAATAAATAAATAGAGTAGCTATTAATTTAAAAAAAAAAAAAAAGAGAAATCGTCCAAAATAACTCAATCTCTCCGTTTTCATGATAGTTCAGATGATAAGGAAATAGAGTATTAACCCTTGCTTATATAACTTGGCTCCTACTGGGAGGCAAGATTTTGATTCTTAGGCAAATCACATTTGCCTGGAAGCTATTTCAGAAAATATTTCTCTAACGGGTGATGTAATTCTCCACTTCACACACATTTGTGTTTCATCGTGAGTGATTCTCACGTTTTATTGAGATGCTGGATGCTTACTATGAAATTAGTTTTGGCTCCACAGAGTTATCATCATCGTTATTTAAGGAACATTGGCTCAACATCGTCCTCAATGGTGAAAAACTGAAACCATTTCCACTAAGATCAGGAACAAGACAAGGTTGCCCACTCTCACCACTATTATTCAACATAGTTTTGGAAGTGTTAGCCACAGCAATCAGAGAAGAAAAAGAAATAAAAGGAATCCCAATCAGAAAAGAAGAAGTAAAGCTGTCACTGTTTGCAGATGACATGATACTATACATAGAGAATCCTAAAGATGCTACCAGAAAACTACTAGAGCTAATCAATGAATTTGGTAAAGTAGCAGGATACAAAATTAATGCACAGAAATCTCCAGCATTCCTATACACTAATGATGAAAAATCTGAAAGTGAAGTTAAGAAAACACTCCCATTTACCACTGCAACAAAAAGAATAAAATATCTAGGAATAAACCTACCTAAGGAGACAAAAGACCTGTATGCAGAAAATTATAAGACACTGATGAAAAAAATTAAAGATGATACAAATAGATGGAGAGATATACCATGTTCTTGGATTGGAAGAATCAACATTGTGAAAATGACTCTACTACCCAAAGCAATCTACAGATTCAATGCAATCCCTATCAAACTACCACTGGCATTTTTCACAGAACTAGAACAAAAAATTTCACAATTTGTATGGAAACACAAAAGACCCCAAACACCCAAAGCAATCTTGAGAAAGAAAAACGGAGCTGGAGGAATCAGGCTCCCTGACTTCAGACTATACTACAAAGCTACAGTAATCAAGACAGTATGGTACTGGCACAAAAACAGAAATACAGATCGATGGAACAGGATAGAAAGCCCAGAGATAAACCCACGCACATATGGTCACCTTATCTTTGATAAAGGAGGCAAGAATATACAATGGAGAAAAGAAGTGGTGCTGGGAAAACTGGACAGCTACATGTAAAAGAATGAAATTAGAACACTCCCTAACACCATACACAAAAATAAACTCAAAATGGATTAAAGACCTAACTGTAAGGCCAGACACTATCAAACTCTTAGAGGAAAACACAGGCAGAACACTCTATGACATAAATCACAGCAAGATCCTTCTTGACCCACCTCCTAGAGAAATGGAAATAAAAACAAAAATAAACAAATGGGGCCTAATGAAACTTAAAAGCTTTTGCACAGCAAAGGAAACCATAAACAAGACAAGAAGACAACCCTCAGAATGAGAGAAAATATTTGCAAATGAAGCAACTGACAAAGGATTAATCTCCAAAATTTACAAGCAGCTCTTGCAGCTCAATATCAAAAATACAAACAACCCAATCCAAAAATGGGCAGAAGACCTAAACAGACATTTCTCCAAAGAAGATATACAGGTTGCCAACAAACACATGAAAGAATGCTCAACATCATTAATCATTAGAGAAATGCAAATCAAAACTACAATGAGATATCATCTCACACCGGTCAGAATGGCCATCATCAAAAAATCTACAAACAAGAAATGCTGGAGAGGCTGTGGAGAAAAGGGAACCCTCTTGCACTGTTGGTGGGAATGTAAATTGATACAGCCACTATGGAGAACAGTATGGAGGTTCCTTAAAAAACTAAAAATAGAACTACCATACGACCCAGCAATCCCACTACTGGGCATATACCCTGAGAAAACCATAATTCAAGAAGAGTCATATACCAAAATGTTCATTGCAGCTCTATTTACAATAGCTAGGACATGGAAGCAACCTAAGTGCCCATCAACAGATGAATGGATAAAGAAGATGTGGCACATATATACAACGGAATATTACTCAGCCATAAAAAGAAACGAAATTGAGTTATTTGTAGTGAGGTGGATGGACCTAGAGTCTGTCATACAGAGTGAAGTCAGAAAGAGAAAAACAAATACCGTATGCTAACACATATATATGGAATCTAAGAAGAAAAAATAAAATGGTCATGAAGAACCTAGGGGCAAGATGGGAATAAAGACACAGACCTACTAGAGAATGGACTTGACGATATGGGGAGGGGGAAGGGTAAGCTGTGACAAAGTGAGAGAGTGGCATGGACAAATATACACTACCAAACGTAAAATAGCTAGTTAGTGGGAAGCAGCCGCATAGCACAGGGAGATCAGTTCAGTGCTTTGTGACCACCTAGAGGGGTGGGATAGGGAGGGTGGGAGGGAGGGAGATGCAAGAGGGAAGAGATATGGAACATATGTATATGTATAACTGATTCACTTTGTTATAAAGCAGAAACTAACAGACCATTGTAAAGCAATTATACTCCAATAAGATGTTAAAAAAAAAAAAAGAATATAAAAAAAAAGAAACATTGGCTCCTGTTTAGAGGTCAAAGCACAAAAACGATTTGGCTTCTGTGCTTGTGCCCAAAATAATTAGTTATAAATAGATTCCACCTCCTCTTTGGTGAAGAGCAAACATAGCAGGTGGTCTCAAAAGCCCATGGCAGCCAAGAAAAGTTGAACAAGTTGAACAATGTTTGTCATGTGCAAAGATGCCAGGTCTGGAAGGGGTGAGGGGGCTGAAACCCAGCCAACATTCAACCTGCAGGCATCAAGAAGGAGTAACTTTTTTCCAATTTGTCCAGAGTCTTGTAGAGTTTGGCAGAGGCTGATGAGCTATGCGACCTTGGGTGAACACTCTCAAACTCAATTTCTCAACTGTAAAATAATACTGACAATACTTAAGACCATAAAATGCACATTATGTAATCACATTGTAAATGCTATACTCAGGCACACGTGTGTCTTCATTCACAATTTTAATTTAATTGGCCCTTTTCCTAGATAATAACCTGTCTCTCTTCCCTTGAGAAAATACTATTTCCTGATAGTTATTTTTGGTAAAATATCATTACCTGATAATTATTTTTTAGTAAAACAAGTTCTGCTCCCAATTTGTTAAAATTGGTTCCATCTTAAAAAATTTATTTTGGTAAATGGTGATGTTATGAATAATTTATGGACAAGAGCTAGCGTACTCAGAAGTGAATCTTAAGTGGCTTCTAGCATATATAGTTGATTTAGTTAGAAGCAAAAAATGTGGTCAAAAAATCTGTTCAAATGCACATTGTAATAAAAGATGCAATGTAAATTTCTATCAATTCATTTCCCACATAAAAATATATCTCTAAGCGGGCATTGCTTTTCCCATTTTGCTCTAGTTTAACAGAGAACCCAGTACACATTCAAATTATCCAGAAATAATCCACTCAAATGAAAAGCTCAGGGAGCTATGCAAATTTCATTGAAAAGATTGCAGTAACTTTGTAAGATGTTTACATTAGCCACCCTACAGCAAATTTCTCAAAACAGGCAGGTCTAACTCCCAAATCCTCTAGTCTCCAGAAGACTGTCAATAGGATTAATTTCCTTCACTATTACCCCATGCAGCCCCCTACCCTGCACCATTTTTCAGGCTTCTTATTTCTCCTGCTTCCCCAGACTGCAATTGGCTCCTTACTTTATTACGCAGAGTAATTCAGCAAACTTGCACACCCACACCTATTCCACAACTATCCAAGCAGGGACCCCCCATTTATCCGGGACCCATGTCTCCTTAAAATAGCACAGTGGATGAGGAGGAGGAGGAGGATAAAATCTTGACGCTTAGATACATGCATTTTCTTACTTTATTCATTGGACACGATTTTATCGAGTTTTCCTTTCATTTTTCTGAAGTCCATCTGGCAACCCATAGAGGACGTATTCACTGCATTTTAAATGTATTTCTGCTGCTGAGGCTAAGTTCATTCTTTGGCATCCAGTGGCTTTTGTCAAATACTTCAAAGAGTCAGGCAATGTGAACTCTTTAGTTTGCTTGCAGTGACCTACAACTGTGGAAGGTGGGATTTGGGGAGATTCTTCCCAAAGGCTCTTTGACGGTTTTGGATTCATCCAGGAGACTCTTCGGAGAAGACGGTTCCTAGCTGCCAGTCCCAACGATTCTCCCATAGCTGGGGGGTCAGGAGATGTGCGTGGACATAGAGGTGCTATGGGGCATAAAAGACCTCGGAATTTTTATACTATTCATTCACTACATGCTCTTCCCCAAGACAGTTAAAAAATGATTACTTACGACACTTTGCAGACATGTACATTGAGCAATAAATTTTTAGGCTGGTTGAACTAGGACACAAATGGCGCTGGTGTAAGAATCTTTCTGCATGTTATATATACACAAAAGATGTGTTTGTATCCCTATCTATGCACAGATACATTTGTTTTATGGAAGGAGGAGAAAAGGCAAGTTTTTTTCTTATCCCAATGATTCAGGAGAAAATTAAGGGATGGGATATATATGTGCATGTGGTTGGTGTTTTGCTGAAAGCCTTCCTTTCGGTTTCAAGGTTCGTAGGATTCGCTGGCAAAATAACCACTCTACACTCAGTTAAACAAGAATTTAGAGAGAGTTTATTGAATTAACAAAGATTACAGTGTACTAATCAAGAAAAGAATAGTGCAACTAACTAAGAAAGAATAGTAAAGACAGAGCTTTGTATGTCACTGAATTGGGGAAGCACCTACATCCAGGTCCAAGCAGCGCTGGGAAGTCCCTTGAACAGCAATCTGGAGTCCAAGTTGGGAAGGTCCCAGGCGGTGCGTCCACCCCACAGGTGAGACTTCAGTCTGCCACTCCAAGGAGCCCAGCTTTTAGCACCAGGTCGCAGGCTGATAACAATGTATGTACAAGTTTGCAGCTCTGGCTGTTGTCATAAATGCTTTGGCCTTACCTCATAAGTCTTGGAATGTTCTTGATCCCCGGGGGGCTGGCCAGACTCTCAAGGTGCAAGAAGTCCCGTGACTTACTCCCTGTCTTATCTAATGGTTTACAGTGTGTGCTGGCGCCACCCCTGCTGGCCTGGGTGTAGCTCAGCAGTTTGGCATGCAGCCAGCTTTAGCGTCATTGTCGGGCCAGAGAGAGGCCTAGTGCCGCCTCTGAAGCTGGAACAGGACTACTGGACTACCTTCCCCAACAGTTAGGTGGGGACAAGTTATGCAAAATTATGAAACTTTGGGTACAAACAGAACTGCTTTCTGGCCTGGGAAAGAGTGCGGCAAAGAGCTGGGGAAGAGGAAGTCTTCACCTTAGCGTGGAACCCAGAACCCCCTTCGCCTGGCGAAGGTGTGACAGTCGAGAAAAGCAAACGAAAGCACGGGTCACGTAAAGAGAAGTGGCTGTGATGTGGATTCTTCAAGGAGCTTTTTATTTAATGCAAAAAGACAGTAATAGTTGATAACATTTCTTGAGCTAAAGCCACAAAGTGACAAGCATCCAGAACCTCTGTGAAGAATGTTGACGTCCGCCCAGGATTAAAAGTTGAGGACACTGCAGAGTGGGAGGAGGAGACTTGGGTTACGTCAATTTCCCTGGTAAGGACTCAAGAGCCCCAAACTGCTCTCATTTACACCTAAAAGTTGTATTTCCCATGGATGCACTGGCCTGGAAAAATGTGTGCAACTTGGGTTTTAGATAAGAAAGGAAACTAGATTTATGAACCAAAAATTGGAAAACAATGATAGTCCATTAGGTAAATGTAACAAATATACCTCCTTTTCCTTGGAACCTCTGTTTCACCCACAGCTGATAATATACGAAATCACTTTAGAAGTAGAAATAATTTTGACTAAGATTGATGACTAAAGTTTTGGTTGCTCCAGCTGACAAATATTGAATCTGTACAAAAAGCTAGGGAAGCAGTTTCTCCAAAAAAGAGGAGATCCAGTCAGGGTGTTTTCTTTAGTTTGTGCTTCCTCCCTGTATCTTTATAGTAACCATTTTAAAGGTAAAATATCACTGTTCATTTTTTGCCCTTATACTTTGTCTACTTTTGAAATCCTAGGCGATAAAAGTAACTCTCTACTTCCAGAATATTTGTGCCAGAAAAGCTATAAATAATGGTTATTAGAAAAAAAATTGTCCCAAACTTGATCTGGGACAAAAACTTTTTGCTTAATGTAATTGACAACCTCTTTCTTGGCAGGTAAAATTCTTAAGAAATTATCTGCTATACTTTACTACGATTAAAATGTGTTCAAGGAAACGAATCATCCCATCCCTCCTGGCTATCAGTCAACACTCTAGAAACGTTTAATCAACCTCTTTTCTTTCAGTAAATACTCTGACAATGTTTATCTTGCCAACCTCTTGTCCCAGAAAATGTCCCTACCAAGAAGGAAAATGTTGAATTAATCTATTGCACAGTAAGTTTGTATTAAAACTTTGATATGTTCATCAAACTAAATTGTCTGAAATTATTTTCAGTGATGTCGTTCAAGTGTCCAGTATCACTCATGCACACGTGCACATATAGCCCTCACATTAGGAATGCATATTAATATAAAGAATAACTGGAAAATTAAACGGAGGTTACTTCTCAGAGCCCCAGGATTTCTCCAGGTTTCTCCTCTTTTTTCAGAATAGAAGTTACTTTTCTTTGACACTTTTAGTTTCATGTGAACCTATTTATAGTTTGGGTTCATCTATCTGTCTCTCAAAGCAAAGGGAAGGGAGTCTTAGACATTTTACATTTTAGAGAATACAGGCTAAAAGAGGAACCTATGAACTTAAATTTGTTAATGCACTAAAATGCATTCTTCAATCGTCAATTTTAATTTCTCTCTCCAGTCACTGCTAAATAGAAAAGCATTTTCTCTGCGATATTCTGTAGATGCAGTCACACACACACATATCTAACCCTCTCCCAACTTTCCAAGCTTAACAAAAAACAAAAACTCAAAGCATTAAAGTGTTCAAGGTATCCTAGCCTGGGAAGTCTTATAGGCATGGTTAAAATTAATTTATAACCTGAAAATTCGATCTTATACAAGAGTGTGTCTTCAGGCCATCTTAGAGCACCTAATAGTCTGCCCAATGGTATTGGCTCAAATTGGCCTTATCAAGTTCAAAAGCCTCCAAATTATTGCCCTGGGGGATCACACAACTGAGACTGGTTATTTTGAAAAACATGCTAGCTTTACTAACTTTGCTATTTTTAATGTACATTTCTAGCACATCATCCAAACCACTGCTGGCATTTTGTAGGGAGCTGAAACATTCCTGGGGACTAGTAGAGTACAATGAAAGCAACAGGTAACTATAAAAAGAAAATCATTAAATAACTCCAAAATCTTTGTAACTTGGAACCGTGTTCTTCATAGTATAAGGTGATTGCCAGGCACTGAAAAGATTATCTTTTTTTTTTTTTCCTACCTTTATTTTTGTTGATGCCCAAATTTCCACTATCAAAAATTTATAAATTTAGCTAGAGCCTTTGACCTCTATTCAAATGAAAATTCCCCATGGTTAGTTTTAATTCCTGTGGTTCATTTACTCTTTATTCAAGTGGCAGAAAGAAGACTTTGACAAGAGGCAGAGAAGTTGAGGCTACCAACTCTGGAGCTGTCACTTCATGATTAAACAGGTGCATGGCCCCAAGAGTCCCAGAGGGTTCATCTTAAGTTCATCCTTAACGACATATATGGGGCATCTTCTGTTCGAATGACATTATCTAAGCACTGGCAAGACAGTTTATTATACTAGCCTTCAAGGAAATTGTATTCTAGTTAGGAAGAACCCAGTTTAAAATATGAGAATAAATTCATGTACCAAATGAGTTTTCATTTTGAATTTACTTCTCTTTCACTTAAATGTTTAAAAATAGTCTGAACCAAAGTGTAATCTTAGAATTGTTGGTGAAATCTCTGAAAGTCTCTAGAATTTATACATAACTATTATAACTAATTATTAACATTAGAAACTATATTCTAAATGAGTCAAGGTCCATATAATGTCGAAGTAATCAGTCCATCTTATTTTTCTAACTATCCCTCTTCTTTTTAAAATAGCCATCAAAATTTCATTTATCATTTTATAAAAGCACAAGTTATATCATTGAAAAACAGAGGAAAATGTACTGCATTACGTATGTTTAGTTTCCAGCTCTTTGTGTCTGTGTAACCTTTGTTAGGCCATTTAGCATCCCTGATCTCCTTTACTTCTTATAAATTAACAGAAGTAGATGATTTTAAAGTATCATCTGAGTCTAACTTTATTCGATAATATTATACTCTGCAAGGTTTAGTCTATTTGTTTTAATGTCTAGGCTGATTCACTTGTTAATTATGTTGAATGGATCAAGAATTACAGACTTCTGTAGGCGGATACAAGAAAAATCAGGGATCTTTATGGTTAGTGTTCATTAGAAATGTATGTAATGAGATACTGAGTTTTGAGAGAGGGAAGTGCAAGTGTTTCTGATGAAGTGAGTGAGTTTTAACTTAAGAGTTAGGTGCTAGGGGACAGGAGACCTTGTTTAACATAGTAATGCTCTTCTTCCTTCAAGGATGTGCCCATTGTTGTGGATTCTTCTAATTACTGCAAATCTGACTTCCATGCTATCTTGTCTTGCAATAGAACTACAATTTTAGAACTTTTAGCTTATTGTTACATTACAGTAAGACCATATTCATTAAGTGGCTTTTACAATTTTCAGAGTAAGTTTTTTCATTATATGCAAAAGTAAAAATTGATAGACTATAAGGCAAAAATACTATTAACAAGTCCCTTCTCCTTTAGAGAGAAAGATTCGACCTAAAATGTGAGCAATTTTAAAATCTGTTCCTTTATGTAGGATTAATTGATCACTTTATTGTGGGTTTTTCTTATTAAACAATCTTCAGCTGATCTGGACCAAAGTTTAACTATAATATCTATTTTTTATTAAATTCATTTTTAGTCTTTGAACTATAAATTTAGGTTACGTGAACTTGGCAAAATATATTAGTGTTTGAATTTTTTAATGTATTGGAGGAATTATTTCTATCCTTCAAATAGCATGAATATTTTCATTTCCATTCCTCAGAAAAGCTCATATAAAAGTTATATGAAAGAAAGAGAAAACTGTACAATTAAGGGACATTCTAAATGGTATAAAAGAATGAAATAAAACAATAAAACACATAAGCGTGTGTCTTATCGGAGGTTTTACCTTAGCTAATGTAGGTTTACCATGTTCTTTTCTTTATCTTTAGGTTAGATTACAGGTTGTGTTAGAGAAAGGATGTACTCAGGCTACAAAGAACACTTTCCCTAAGATATGTCTTTTTATACTGGGTTGGCCAAAAAGTTCGTTTGGGTTTTTCCCTAAGATGTTAAGGAATATGTTATTAAATCCTCTTCCTTGAACCGTAGGATGTGGACAACATATTGTACCCATCAAGGAGCAAAGTCCTTTGCTAGAAAACTGTTTTATGAGCTTCTCCCTGTACTCAGTTCTGGTACCTAAAGAAACATAAAGTCTGTAACCACCTGGTAAGCTGAGCAATATGCTTGGAGTACTGATTCTTCTCGGTCAACACAAACTGCATTAAGAGCAAACAGAAAATCTGGTCACATCTGTAATTTGAAAGTTAAATATCACCTACATGAGAGCTGTTTTAAAATAAAACGTTTGCGCCCACAAAAACGCTCTTTTTGGTGAAATGCCTCCTTGTGACTAAGGTTATACAAAGGTCTTCTAAAGTGCCAATATAAGCTGAAGATGTTATTCCATAATCCTGAAACTAAATGTTCCACATCACCAGGGGACTTTGTCATTTGTAATGCATTGTTTCTTATATTTTATAATTTAATGTCTTTGAATTTTCATTGCCTTGAGCCACTTCTGCCCATTCATTTAAATCTGTTCTCCCATAAGATTTTTACCCCGTGAGTCATTTTATTTTTCTATGAATGGCCAAAAAAAAAAAATAATTATAAAAAGTTAATTTTACTGCATGATGGATATGGGTAGATTTTTGGGAAAATATCCTTCTGTTCTTATATGCTAACATTTCTAATTATGCAGGTTTTCAGACTAAAGATTGTGGTGTATCTTTCTTGTTGGATATATTCTCTGGAGCAAAACTGGATTCCAGTAAAGACTGTTCAATACAACTTCCTCACCCCCTCCTCTTTTATACATTTGGAATATTCCTACTCCTTCTCCCCTCAGGAT
The DNA here is from genome assembly GCF_028564815.1 of Eubalaena glacialis. Classification (NCBI taxonomy): domain Eukaryota; kingdom Metazoa; phylum Chordata; class Mammalia; order Artiodactyla; family Balaenidae; genus Eubalaena; species Eubalaena glacialis. Next base: position 28,088,876 of record NC_083722.1, on the reverse strand, counting down.
TACTGGTTTTCCACCTTATTTTCTCTGTCTAAATTTCTGGCACTTCCCCAATAGCAAATTTCATTTTCATTGTGGGCCCCTCTTCCCAGCACAGTGCAACAATTGCCTACAAAATGTCTCTTCTGCCAAGATCTGATAGAGTATAAAAAGGAGCTACAAAGAACAGACTAAGTTTGGAATATGTACTGTGCATCCTGTTTGCAAAGACTGCGATTCCTGAGAGAGTTTTTGAATTGCTTGATGCACTGGGTAATCGTCTAGGTGGGCATAGTGATAAAAAATACGGGGCAGGTAAAAGTGTTTCTACACGTATTGCTATCTGTGCCTAGTTCTGCAGCACAACTCATCTTGGAAGCTCATCATATCACACAACCAATTTCTGGAAAAGTTGCATTGTTTACATTTATGTATTAGACTTCAAAACAAAGCAGAAGGGATGTTTACAAAGGGAAGGTAAATATTAAGTTCACAGAATATGTAGATTTACCTTACATGGGAAGGAGGGAACACTTTTAAAACACATGATTTGTTTCTAAGTGTCAAATTATTTTTTATAGGAAATGAGTCATATTTTGTATATGAAATATATTCTATACGACATCTTCAGTGCAGGGATTCTTCAAATCCTTCTAATTGAAGATCTAACATTCTTGGCCAATCTGTATTTGCTAAGCAGTGACAGTGTCCTGCATGCCTTCTACAGCACTGAAGATTGTCCTTCAAAAAGGCAGCATATTTGATTCTGGCTGTTGTGCTCCAGAAGAGACAAAGCCAATCTGAGAAATAGTCAAAAATGTTAACAGTATAATAAGTTAAACCTTCATTTTTCTGAGCATCTGTTTGGGGAGTAGACATGTTTAACTCACAGAAGAAAAGGGGAGCAAAACACTGTTATTAAATATAGGTACTAGAAAAAAGATAGCTAACTTTAATATTTTAAGTATGCTCTTATGGGGGGAAATGTAGAACTCATCTGGCTGGCCTGTGGGCTAGAATTAGGATGGAAGGTGGATCTTATAGCTAGCAACATTTTAACTCCACATTAAGGAATTTATTAAAGAACTATGCAATGCCAGTATGAGCTACCTCAATAAGAACTGAATTGCCTTTGAGCATAAACAGTCTAAATAAGAAGTTGTCAGTTATTCTATGGAGGATGTTTAAGGACAGGATGACTTTTAAGATGCAGATAATCTAGGACTGAACAAATATTGAATCCAAATAGTAGAACCCTTGTCTTCCAGTAGCTTACATGTGTTAGAGGTTAGTTAGAGGTTAACAGACTAATAAAAATGATGCACCAAACTTAAGTTTACATTCACTGTGAGATTCTCATTCAATGGACTGCAAAAATTGTAACCATGCTAAAGCATAAACTTGACATAAAAAGAAACTTGCTTTAGTTTTCTAGGATCACAGGTAGGGTGGTACTGACAAAATACCCTGAGAGGGGAGGTGCCGTAGAGCTCCTCCCTCTCTCCTGGCGTATTCATTTCCTAGGGCTGCTACGTGGCTTAAACAAACTTAAGCAAATTTGATGGCTTAAAGTAACAAAAATTTGTCCTCTCAATTTTGGAGGCAAGAAGTCTGAACTCAAGGTGTCGGCAGAGCCACGCTCCCTCTGAAGACTCTCGGGAGGAATAGTTTCTTGCCTCTTCCTACCTTCAGGAGGCTCTGGGCAAGCCTTGATGTTCCTTGACTTGTAGCCATATCACCCCAATCTCTGCCTCTATCTTCACCTGGTTCTCCTGTCTGTGTCTCTGTTTCCAAATATTCCTCTCCTTCCTCTTATAAAGTCATTAGTCATAGGATTCAAGATCTTCTCTAATTCTAGGGAGATTTCCTCACCTAATTACGTCTGCAAAGACTCTATTTCTAAATAAGATCACATTCTGCGTTTCTAGATAAACATGGATTCTGAGGGAGGACACTACACCTAGGGACCTCAAAAACCACTGAGAGGGAGATGAGGTGGTGATTTTATTATATTTCTACAACCATGGTTCTACTCTTAAGGTTTTGGTTGTATTGTAAACAGTGGAACCACTTCAGGGCAATCAAAAAAGACTGAGGTGCTAAATTGTTTAGCCTCCACGTGTTTGTATTTTTTAGTTTTTTTTCTGTAACTGATATCTAGCCTCATAGCATTGTGGTTGGACAAGATACTTGATAAAATTTCAATTTTCTTAAATTTCCTGAGGCTTGATTTGTGACCCAAGATGTGATCTATCCTGGATAATGTTCCATGTGCACTTGAAAAGAAAGTGTATTTGTTGTTTTTGGATGGAATGTCCTATATATATCAATTAAGTTGAACTGAGTCAAAATTTCAATCTCACAGTAGTCTGTTATTGCCCTGGATGCTGTGTTAGGAAATCCCTTGATCAGAAGGGGTGGTAAAATTTTTTACAGAAGGTTCATGATTTGATTTAAATCCCACATATGCAGAGCTCGAGGAGGGCCATGGCTCATCATCTAATGCTGTGCTGTACAGTTATTTCTCCTTCGCTGCTTTGAGATCATAAGGGACAGAAACTAATTTAAAAGACCAGCATGGGGTAGATACACATTTATCACAAACATCCTAAAGCATACATGACATGTAACAGTGGACCTCAAACATGGGTAAAACTCTAAATATTAATGGATTGAAGGATAAGTACCTTAGATCTAAATCTAAGGTAGTAGATTGAAAGGTAAGTACCTGAAAAGAAACTGGCCTAAGTCACCTACAGCTACCTGATGGCCATCCTGTGGAGGGCAAAAAGGATGCTCAGAAAGCAAAAAGCAGCAATAAAATCATCATCATCATCACTGTGATAACAATAGAACAGCGATTACAACATCCTCTCAACAATCCACACACGTCTGTCAGATAGCTACCTTTCCTTTTTGAAAGAAGCCTTTCTTCTAATTCTTTTTATTTGTATTTTTCAATGTACCATCTCATCTTTCAAAGACAAACCCTATAGATGAGCTAAGTTTGCCCTCCTGGTCTCAATGCTTACTTTCGTCCTAAGAGAGAAGCTGTTTTTGGTTACTCATTGGCTACAACAGAATAATTTCTATAGGAGACCCACACTTTTGAAGATGTGGTATATATATATATATATATATATATATATATATATATATATATATATACACAATGGGATATTACTCAGAATGAAATGTCATTTGCAGCAACATGGATGGACCTAGAGATTATCATACTAAGTGAAGTAAGTCAGTCAGAGAAAGACAAATATTATATGCTACCACTTATATGTGGAATCTAAAAATAGTACAAATGAACTTATTTACAAAACAGAAACAGACTCACAGACAGAGAAAACAAACTTATGGTTACCAAAGGGGAAGGACAGGTAAGGATAAATTGGTAATTTTGGGTTAACAAATGCACACTACCACATATAAAAATAGATAAATGACAAGGACCTACTGTATAGCACAGGGAACTATACTCAATATTTTGTAATAACCTATAAAGGAAAAGAATCTGAAAAAGAATATATATATGTGTGTATATATATACATATATACACACATATATATGTATATGTATAACTGAATCTCTGTTGTACACTGAACAATATTGTAAATCAACTATACTTCAACAAAAAAATAAAATAATGAATATAGACACAGATTTTACACCTTTCAGAAAAATTAACTCAAAATGCATTACAAGCCTAAATGTAAAACACAAAAGACAATATCAAGAGAACAAGAAGACAAGTCACAGACTGGGAGAAAATAACTTGCACAAGGTTCATCTGATAAGGGTATGTTATCTTAAATATACAAAGAACACTTAAAACTCAACAATAAGAAAACAACTCAATTAAAAAATGGGCCAAAGACCTGAACAGACACTTCCCCGAAGAAGATATACAGATGGTAAATAAACACATGAAAAAAATGTTCCACATCACATGTCATCAGGGAAATAAAAATTAAAATGACAATGATATTCCACAATACACCTGTTAGAGCAGCCAAAACCCAGAACAATGACACCACCAAATGCTGGTGAGGATGTGGAGCGGCAATGAATTCCCATTGCTGGTGGAAATGCAAAATGGTACGGCCACTTGGGAAGACAATTTGGAAGTTTCTTATAAAACTAAACATACTCTTACTATTTGATTCAGCAGTCATGATCCTTGGTGTTTACTCACAGGAGCTGAACACTTCTGTTTACACAAAAGCCTGCACACAGATATTTATGGCAGCTTTATTCATAATTGCCAAAACCTGGAGCTAACCAAGACGTCCCTCAGCAGGTGAATGTATAAATAAGCTGTGGTATATCTAGAGAAGATACTGTTACTGGGTGCTAAAAAGAAATGAGATATCAAGCCAAAAAAAGACATGGAAAAATCTTAAATGGATATTACTAAGTGAAAGAGGCCAATCTGAAAGGACTACGTCCAGTATGATTCCAACTATATGACATTCTGGAGAGGGCAAAACTTTGGAGACAGTGAAAAATGTGTCACTCTGGAAGGGAATGACAACAGAGCAAGCTAAGCATGTGTGAGGGGGCAAGGGTCTATGGGAAATCTCTGTACCTTGCCCTCAATTTTGCTGTGAACTAAAGCTGCTCTAAAAAAATATAGCCTTAATTAAAAAGAAAAAAAAAAAGTACAAATGGCTGCATAGAAAAAAATATGTGAGGATTTCATTGCTATAACATTCTACAGATTCCATTTTCTCCAGAGGGTTCAGCCTGTAAAAGAAAGCTCCAAAGATCCAATATACCTGGGAGCGTTAAGAGTAGCTGGAAAGTTGGTTTATAGTACACAGGTACTATCGCGGAACACACCATACCTAAAATATCGCAGATAATCTTCATATGGACTTGCGAGCTAAGCGATTCATTGGCCTATTTTAGAGACGAGAGAACTGTAGCTCAGATAAAAGAAGTCACCAGCCTGCAGTTTTTAAACTGGCAGGTGATGAAGACAGGATGTAAGCCCAGACTTCATGATTCCAGAGGCTTTTTCTTTAACGAGTGTACTCAGACCTTCCTGGGATAAAAACTGGAGATGAAGGGGTGGAAAATAATAATGATCACATTATCATAAGAACAATATAATAATTATTATGGCTAAAAATTGTTTTTTTTCCATTTGTTTTTCACTGTTCTAGACCAGTTATATGTATGTGAAGTAGGTAATATAATTATCCCATTTTACTGAAGAAAATGAGGCCCAGAGGGATTAAAAACTTATCCAAAGTCAAACAGCTAACAGGTGGCAGAAACTGGTTCAAACTAGAACAGCTTGACTCTGAAAGTTGTGGAATCAAGCTTCATTCATTAAAACTACTAATACGTGTCTGAAAAGATGTCTCAGAATTTAAGACAAGTCTGAAGGAAACATACATGAAATTGTTGAATGTCCCATTTCATGACTCTGTGTTTGCGTGTGTGTGGCCTGTAAAGTAGTCAAAATTCTAACCATCTTGTCTGTAAATCATTTCAGAAAAAATTAGGCAATATCAAATGACACCAAGAGAGATCCTGGTAGCTTTGACACATCTATCAGTATCTCTTCTTCCTCTTCCTCCTTATTCATTAAGGCTAAATTCATATTTTATTCTCGGAAATTGATTCTTAAGGTTGTGATCTTGCAGATATAAATTGCTTTAGGCCTATTTAAAAATGCCACGTAGCTCTCAGTCTGGAGCTGAAACCCTCGGGAGCATGTTGCAAAGCTCTTCGGCAGCATTTTTCCTAAAATAGGATTCCCTTCACGTCCTGCCCGCCTGCTCTTCTTTCTTTGTGCCAGTCACTTCCTCCTCTTCTGATACATATTCAAATGACACGGAATTTTATTCTCTGGCAGGCTCTGCCAGGCTGGCCCTCCCCTGGATCACCCTGACATCAGGGCTTCCCTCTCTCCACTCCTCTTTACTGTTTTGTTCAATTTTGCTGCAATTTTTCAAGAGGAACAGCATTCTGGTAATGCTGCCGTTCAATGAGCAATTTGTGTACGTGTCCTGAATAAGAAGAATCTATTTGCTAGAAAACTTCAGTCCAAGTTTAAAGCAAAACTTTCTCTTCAAACTGGAGCTTGCATACTTAGGAACAAAAGAAAGAGATTTACCCAAACCGGGGCTGGTCCCAGGATTCTCACATGCAAGGTGTTCATCAAGCCTGCGTTAACCTGGAATGGCTTGAAACAATAATCAAATGCTTTGATGTGAGAGCCATTTATTTCCCCACATACATTGATCACTGTGAAATGTAACATTTTAAATGACTTCTTTGCAGAAAGAAGTATATTTTAATTAGTCTTTGCCGAATGCAACAACATAAAATATTTTAATGCTGCTAAATGAGAATGGAACTTTTATTATGTAAAATACTCAATACTCGATGCACAAGAACTCAAAGACAGGATTCTGGCAAAGCTATTCCTCTGAGTCAATATAGTCATCTTTATCTCCTTCACTTGCCAGAGACATAATTGCTTCCTAATGAACCAGGAAGAGAAACAACAATTCTAAGTGAACTGCTAACCAGTTAAGCGGATCTATTTAATTGGCATTTGGGGAGATATTTTCTGCCTGTTCACTAAAGGGTATGTTCAAATATGGAGTGAAAACTTCCTCATATTTGAGTAGGACTAAGTAGTTACTATTTTCAGAGAGTGGAAAACGCAGGACTTTGGCCTAAGACAGACATGTAGCAAGTTATTTAATCAACCTTAGCTGCAGTTCTGTCATTTATAAAACAGGAATAATTAAATTTATCTTGAAGTACTGCTGTTAGTATCAGTTAGAAGATATATAAATTTTCTACAACATTGGTTGACACATAGCAGATGGTCAATAAATAGTAATATTAAAATGAAAACTTCTTTGAAAAATGAGGCATAAGTAATACCTTTCCCCAAAACCTACTTGGGGCCTTTAAACACCCATGTAAACAGAGATTAAAAGAGGCCAAGAGAGATTTTGTTCTCAATTCTTATTGTGCCTCTATTGCAATCTGCTCCCACTCTACACAAAGTTTCTGGACCCCTTGTTAGTTTGTGAGTCAGGCTGCTTCCAAAAGGCCCCTGGAATTTTACACAAATTCAATCATTGCATTTTCACTCACAGGCCATTAGGGAAAAATGATACTTAATGTAATAGCATTAAATAAGAATATCAAAGACCCCTAAGAAACCACAGATATTACTAAGAAGTGTGTATTAAGGCTCAACAAATGGGAAATTGAAAGGAAGGCCTGCACATTGGATGAGTTGTCATTTTCTGTTCTTCATGAGTGAGGCTTAAAGCTCAAATTAATTTGAAAAAACCAAATGAAGGATTTAGGTAATCAACTAAGACTGGACTTTTTTTTTTTAATTACATGCAGACATAATGTTTTATTCAGCTTCATTTAAATTCAGTTCAGAAAACATTCTTAAACGTCACTTCTGGAGATGGAAAAACCACCTTGATTTACACTAATTTATATGAAGAGTCCATAGGCAAACACCTAGAAAAGCAAAGTAACATTTGTGGATTTTGAACTGCAAGAAGCAGGGAAGCTTCTAGCAACAAAGTCCTAGCTCTACATGTCAGATCAGTCTCCAGTTATCAAGGACTGCTTGTTCTTTCTCACACTAAATAAAATTTAGATATAGAAAGTAATCCATCACTGAGATTACATAATTATAACATTGTGATATATACACACACACACACACACACACATATACATATACATATATGTAATTTTTCTGTACCTAGATTGAAGGCTTTGAAAATTGAGCACTAAAGCAAATAAAAAAGAATTTAATAGAAATCCAACTTTAAATCACTTTAAACGTTGTTTGAAGTTTTCATTTTTCTTGGCATATTGCCCAATTAATTTTTAAAATAAGTACTGTGGCTTTATATAGTGGAAGTCTATCTTGGCTGCTTCTCTTTTTTCCAAGTCTAGACTTTCTTGTCTTCTAGTTCTGATTTTTATTGACAAAAGAACTTCTAGTTTCTTCAGTGGCTTCTAGTTTCTTTCTTATCAAGAATAGAATTAGCTATTATTTCCAGACTCCTGCTGACATTCTCTCTGAATCCAGGGGCACGTCTTCCTGCTACAGCGTCATTATCCAGGTGATTTGTTTGTAGAATATTTTTATTTTACAGCTGCTGTTTTACCCCCTTGGGCTTGAATCCATTCATAGAAATTCTGCTTTTACAAAGATTTTCTGATAAGGAAAAAGCATTCTACATGGCTTCTGTGTACACAATATTTGCAGAAAGAAATAATGAGAAGTATGAGAAATTGATAGCTTACCCAGGCCATCAGGAGCGATTCAGAAGATGGAAGAATCAGGCCTGAGAAGCTGCTGCCGCAACCCCTCCCCCAGAGGAAGCCAGATCTCATGGGACCTTGGGAGTTCTATAGAGGCCAGTGGGAGAGTCTTGGGATGAGGACACCTGGGTGCCCCAGGTGCCGGAGGCCCCTCGTCCCAGACTCATCAGGAAGGAGTCTGGCTCACGCCCCAGTCCTCATCCATGCCTCCCCCACCCCCTAGTCAGGTCACAGTGCGGTGGTGGCTGCCCCAGGGACTAGGCCAGCTGTCGGGGACCAAGCTGTGGCCCAATGGCTGTGCTGGGGCCTGACTGTGAGGCAAGAAGGGGGAGTGAACTGCACGTGCTCAGGCTGCAAGTCTGACCTCCAGGAGGCCCAAGGCCCAGGGCAGCAACTCGGTTTTCTGGTGTGGGCCTCTGGGGTCCCAATCCCAGGACTGCCAAGGTTCAAGGCTGCAGCAACCCAAACAGACCTTCCGTGGCACATCCTTGGGGCCAAGTGTTCCTCTGGGCAGTGACCAGCAGCAGCAAGCAGCTTAGAAGTCATCCCAGGAGACCACAGCTCCCTGTTCCTCCAGCCTTTCCCCTGAAGAATAGCCTCAGGCAATTGCTCTCTCTTTCTGGAAACGTAAATTGGTTCAGTCACTATGGAAAACAGTACGAAGTTTCCTCAAAAAATTAAAAACAGAACTACCATACGATCCAACAATTCCACTGCTGGGATATCCAAAGGAAACAAAAAGAGGATATCAAAGAGATATTTGCACTCCCATGTTTACTGCAGCGTTATTCACAGAAGCCAAACAACCTAAGTATTCATCACGGATGAATGGATAAAGAGGATGTGAGATACATATAAACACATGCGCATACACACACGTTATTCAGACACCAGGAAACCCTGCCATTTGCAACAACATGGATGGACCCTGAGGGCATTATGCTAAGCGAGGTAAGTCAGAGAAAGACAAATACTGTATAATATCACTAATATGTGGAATCTAAAAAAGCCAAACTGGTAGATACAGAGGGTAGCAACCAGACGCTGAGGGGTAGGGGACTTGGGAATGTGTTGCTTAAGGGTACAAACTTGGAACTAGTATGTATGTAAATAAGCCCTGAAGATCTAATGCACTGCATAGCAGTTATAGACAATAATACTGTATTATACACTTCCAAGTTGCTAAGAGGCTAGATCTTAACTGTTCCCCATAATTATGTGAAGTGATAGAGATGTTAGCTAACGCTGCCGTGGTAATCATATTCCAATGTATAACTGTATCAAATCAACATGTTTTACATCTTAAACATATACAACGTTCTATGTCAATTATATCTCAATAAAAATAAATTTTAAAAATAGAACTTATTGCACATTGCTGTGTGTCTGACTCTGCAACACTTTCTGTGCTTCCATGTCAGTTGGCCCCATTGTTCACCATAAAGGAACATGATGACATCTATAATCACAATCTTAGACCCAGTTGAGTCCTTCTGAAATGTACTGATTAGACATAACTGATGCATAGATGACGCACCTGGCATCTCACACAGTTATGACCACCCTGCAAGAGCAGGCAGGACCTCCACCTCACATTTGGTTCAGATGTCAAGACATCATGCCACACACACACCAAAAGGCTATGAAAAAGGTTTATCACTTACATAATTGAGCTCTCTAAGGAGAGCAGGACAAACCTCTCAAGCCTGTCCAAAATGGCTTGAGAGAGCAAGGCAAGGAGACTGGCCTGAGTTTTTACTGTGGTGAGGAGATGGGGCTAGATTGAGAGTTCCTGCATGCAGTCCGGGGTTTGTGTGTTTTGAATCCCCCTTTGGCATCAAAGGAGGGAGCTTTTTTATCAGCTAGCCCGCTTGTGGGGCAAAGGAGAAGAGGGCCGGGTAAGCTTAAAAGCTGGCAACGGTTAAACATCAAAATATGGAGTCAGAATGGTCATTAAACAGACCAAGCAATATATACCATGTGACCACATGAAATGAAACTTTAATAATTATTTTCAAAAATATAGAAGTTATTGTAATATTTCTTGATACCATCTATATAATACCTCCATTTTCATACCTCACCTGCGATGACAATTTTGCTGTCCTTTTGCTTGCTCTTTTACTAGTAAGTCAGTAAAATATGACACATGCTTAAGAAAAAATTATTGGCATGCCGTACTCAGTTCATTCATTCACTTAACTATTTATTTAACTATTATTTTTTCTACTTCTCAAACTAAGCTTGACATGTTGTGGAGTGAGAGAGGAACCAAGGTTAAAAGTGTAGAGTTAGACGTGATTTTGCAGACGACATTGAGAGGCTGAGATTTAGTCTCTTAAATATTTTTTAAGTCATACTTTATAACACAGGAATGATATGATCACATTTATAAACTAGAAAGTATATTTTGATGACAGCATGAAGAATTTGAAGAAGCTAAGCAGGCAGATCAGTCTTAAAATAAGTAGAGTGAATGAAAGATTATGAAAAAAAATGAAATTTAGGAATTTCAGGAATAATAGAATCACGAAAAGGAAAAAGTTGTATTTGACTATGGCTTGGATTACTTGGCCATTGTAATATACACATATATAAATATTTATATATAAAAATGTATATTTTTATATCTACATTTTAAATATAAATATATGTATGTATTTTATATATAATTTTATATATGCATATATATTTACGTATATAAATATATATATATATGTATAAAATGCTGTCTTGACCCAGTATGGGGCCCTCACACTCTGGGGCCATTTTGCACCTGCCCTAGTGAAAGGAACCAGATAACTAGGGACAGCCCCTATGCCCTGGAGCCTACAACATTGATTCAGATTAGCCAATCCATGGGATCCGTGCAAAAACCTACTCTCTTGCCCTATATAAACTGCCCCTTACAGGTCATGCATGCTGTTACTCTGTCCCACCCCCCCACCAATCCCTGTGCCACCCCTGTGGCCCTGTCTGGCAATTTTCATTTGGAGCTATAAGTAAGGAAAAGTTCTGCCTTTCATCTGAGTGTCAGTGTATTGTGTCTGGCCATCAAAAAAATCTTAATATAGTATAAAACTATCACTTACCCAAAAGGGACCCTTGGATAAGAGCTCTAATAGAGCACACTTTTCTCTGTTTGAGAGAGTTGAATTAAGGACACTGAGGGTCATTTCACTGCATCATTCTTTGTTTTGTTTTTTTTTTTACAAGCTGCAGCTTTCAAGTTGCATCTTGTCAGTTCCCAGAGTTTATTTGAGTCACTAATACTCACTAATTAAATGCAAAATCTTAAGTCATTATTATGCAAATTAGCTGTCATGTGAGTCTCTATTGGTTGGCATTTTCCATGAATCAAATAGGACTAATTTAGTAGCATTATCTATCAGCATACTCAACCACACAGACCAACACATATACAAATTATCACTATCAATTGTAATTGGTGCTAAGTTATAGAAGTCACAATTCATTTATCAGAGCCTGTTTCCCATAGGGCCACTGCAGTTCCTTTAATAGTAGAATTCCATGTCCTAACGTGAAAAATAACCATAGGGAATTTCATTTTCCACAATCACCACATCTCTAAGCTTTATTTTAGACTGTAAAAGAACAGGGATTCTTAACATAGAGTTTATAGATCTACTGGGTTGGATTACAAGGCATCATGAAGCCCCTAAAATGTCCACACACTGCCCACGTTGTTGCTTGCATATTTTATATAAAGAAGGTCTATAACTTTTACAAGGTTTTTCAGAAGATCCCATTATTCTGTAAGATTCACAAATATGACCCATTGCTAGACCAGTGCCATTGTACCATGCAAGTGAAGTATAGTGTTCTAAATAAGATCCAGACCTCAACCCCCTTTCCCTCTTAGTGAACCCTATTTTACCCATTCTCACTGAACCTCTCACCTGCAGATGCTAAAAGAGCCCTTGTTTTGTAACAAACAAGGTCCTGACACTCATGGCTCTCTTATTAGACATAAATACGTTTACTGATAAAATTCAACAAGTATGTGTAAAATCCACGCAGTGCACCAACACTATACTAGGTCCTACGCGCGTACACGGCAAAGCAGAAGCAGAGCTGCATGTCTTAGTAAGGTGAGTTGGCAATCACCTATGTAGTAGGATTTTCAATACATCTAAAACACTGTTGTGCTCTAAAATACAACTTGTAATCTCACCTAAATTTTACAAGGCCAGATTCAAGACTTGCAGCTTTTTTAAGAGGAAACAAAGTAAGCCAGGAATCATTTTGTTTTTATTCATTTTATACAGGACTTTTTTCCTCTATACAGTGTAATGAGATCAGTTAACTCTGGGTAAATTCAGCCAGTAGTCATTCATATGAAGAAGAATGAATAAGAATGGGCAAACTTAAGCAGGATAATAATTAGGAGTTGAAGAGGGCAGATCTCATCAACTACAAGCTGTAGGGAATTTCCAGGCATTCAAAAAAGAGAGAAGTTGCCAGAAAGGGAGAGATGTAGCCAGAAAGGAAAGAAAGAGAATTATCTTGTCTTCCTTCATAATTTTGCAAAGACCTCCATAGAGAGTAAGTCAGTAATGGGTTTTCCTAATACAGAAATCACTCTGAGTGGTAGTTTTCAAGCTGAGCACGATGCTCCTCTCTATGGTCTTTCTGAAGAGCAAGGATGCCAGAGAAGCAAGGTATAAAGGTAAAGGCTCTGTCCTGACAGAAGAGCAGTTCTGCTTGGATCTATTTTACATTTTGTTCCTTACCTTCTTTTGAATAACAGATTCATTATCTAGATGATAGAGAGATTATTGATAGGTGGATGGATGGATGGATGGATGGATGGATAAATAGATGGATAGATGGATGATGTGTAAGTACAGTGAATATGCCTGGTTCCTGTAGGTGAAGAGGGTACATACTGACCTTCTAATTATTGGGTTTGAATCAGCCTTGTCTTGTTTTTCTCTTTCCTCAGATATGGATCTACAGTCACTTCTTTGAGCAACAAAGTATTATTTAAGAGTGATCTCTGAGCATGTTCTGTATAATCACAGTAGATACAGTCTCTATTTCTAACCCTTACCATCTCGTTTCTAATACTGTTTTCCTCTTTATTTACCCTGGAAAATCCAGGCATAACTCTGTTCTAATTTTCTTCCCAAATTCAACAACCCCTATTTAATAAGAACCAAAATTCTTTAAAATGTGTAAGTTATAGTAAAAAACAATAGTTTCACATTATATTCATTTATGGAAGGAACTAATGGTTAAAAATCAAGAATGAGAGCAAATACACAGGATAAAAGCCAAAGTTTCCAATCAATAAAAAACTTTTTATTCCTCTTCTTAGGTCACCTAGATATCCATTTAGATACAGACTTCAATGTTGAACAAAACGTAATGGTTAATTACTTAAGCTCTCGTGCTTTTCTTCTCTAAAATGAACCCTTATTCAGAAGTCAAGGGTGAATTTCAGACCCACTCTGTGAAAGACTGTCAACTGACCTCAATATGAATGAATTTTCTAGATTTTCTGGTGGTTTGCCTCACCTGCTCGGGAAATTCCTGGAATGAAGAATAAAAATAGATATTCAGAGACCTGTGTGGTTATTGGATTCATCACGTTGTCACCAGAGGAAAATTCACATAATTTAATTCCCCACCCTTCTGTCTCTGTATTTTCTCTGCTGTCTGTCACAAGAAGGCAATGCAGATGCATAATAATGAGACCAGGCTAGGCAGCTACCCAAGGCACTTTCCTCAGTCTGGAAAGAGAGTCTTAATGATATTTACAAAAGTCTCTGGGAGGACAGTTGCATAAGCATTTGTCAACTTTCTTAAGAAAGTTTAGGAGACAAAAAATAGAGACAGGTGAGATCGAGAAAGAAGGTGGTACTAAAAACCATGGCAAACAGTATTTATATTTTTTCTCAGTCTAAAATCATATGATATGATGTAAGTTTTGCAATACTGATGTATTTGTAAGGAAATGTCCTTGATCCAGACAGAATTTTATTCCAACTACATCTGAATATCAATAACAGAAAAATTAAATAAAGATATTTATTCAGAATTGGAAGAACAGTCTATTTGTGAACGACTTTCCATCAAAGACTTTATGTTGTTGATAGAGACATACTTAGAGACACGCCCACTCTCACCACTCTTATTCAACAAAATATTGGATGTCATAGCAAGAGTAATTAGGCAAGAAAAGGAAATAAAAGGCATTGAAGTTGGAAAGGAGGAAGTAAAACTGTCACTATTTGCAGATGACATGATATTTATATAGAAAAACCTACGGACTTGACCAAAAAACTAAATGAAATAATAAACAAATACGGTAAGGTGGTAGGATACAAAATCAACAGACAAAAATATGTTGCATTTCTAAACAATGAGCTAGCAGAAAAAGAAATTAAGAAAGCAATCCCCTTTATAATTGCAACAATAAAATAAAATAAAATACCTAAGAATAAGTTTAATCAAGGAGGTGAAAGACCTATACAATGAAAACTATAAGACATTGTTGAAAAAAATTGAAGACACAAAAAAATGTAAATATATTTCATCCTCATGGATTGGAAGAATTAACTCTGCTAAAATGTCCACATTCCCTAAAGCAATCTACAAATTCAATGAAAACCCTATCAAAATTCCAAGGACATTTTTCATGAAAATAGAATTTATACATATATATATACACACATATATATGATGATATATGTGATATATTTGATAAATTCAGCTGGTTAAATCTACTAGGAAGAAAACTAACCAGATTAACATGATAGTAATTGAAGGCTAGGGATATTGAAGCATCCCACTTCTATCACTGAGCAGGTGACACATCCTAGCACCTGAACAAACAGGATGGGCCAAGCCTAGGAACCCAATGGGCTTCCTAAATTGGGTATATCCTCCATGTGGTTGGTATCTTGTTACTCATGCCTTACTCATGCCTTATCTATCTTTGCTCTATAAATGGTTCCCAAAGGAAGGTCCCTGATTTCACTTCTGAACATCACTTTGCTGGGTTTTTCTGTGTGGAACTTGAATCATTACCTTAAACATACTACATCCCAACCACTGATATACCCTTCAAATAAATTTTTTGTTTTGCCATCTCAATTTCTATCAGTGATATTGTCATTTTTTCCATGTCCCAGGCGAATTCTAGAATTACCTTTGATTTTTCCTATTGTGAATGGAAATTCACAATAGGAATTTGGTTGCTCTTTCATTCCTTTGGAAATCTCTCAGATACATCTCTTCCTATAACTTCAGCTTCAGTCACTCACTTTCACACCCTCATACTTATTAAAGGATTAAGTAAATTGACACCTCAGTCTAATGCATTCTGCACATCCCTGCCAGCCTGATGTTCCTTAGTGAACATGTGAACCTATATTAGTTTCGTAGGGCTTCTGTAATAAACTTGCCACATTCTGGGTAGTTGAAAAATGACAGAAATGTATTCTTTCACAGTTCTAGAGGCCGGAAGTTCAAAATCAAGGTGTTGGCAGGGCCAGGCTCCCTCTGAAGGCTATTGGAGAGAATCATGTACCCTTCTGTTCCTCTTCCAGCTTCTGGTGGCTCAAGTGTTCCTTGACTTGACAGTATAATTCCAATCACTGCCTTCATCTTCATATGGCCTACTCCCCTGTGTCTTTCGGTGTCAAATTTCCCTCTGCCTCTCTTTCATAAGGAATTAGGTCATTGGACTTAGGGCTCCCTCTAACATCTGCAAAGATTCATTTTTTGTCCAAAGGTTTTTTCCAAACATTCACAGGTTCCAAGGGGTTAGGACATTGGCGTATCTTTCTGGGAGCCACTATTCAACTCACTACATACAGTAATAGCATATACTACAGAATATAGCATTTCCTTGATTTCCAAGTGGTCCTTGTCTGCTACTTTGTTTGTTTATCTACAATAGCAGCTGTTTTACAGTAGGGTTGATATCATAGATCAACTGATTCCCTTCATTCTGATTTAAGATGCTTTATCTCCAAACTCATTACAGGCATACCTCGTTTTATTGCACTTCACCTTATTGCACTTGCAGATGTTGTGGTTTTTACAAATTGAAAATTTGTGGCAACGCTGTGTGGAGCAAGTCTATTAGCAACATTTTTTCCAACAGCATTTGCTCACTTTATGTCTCTGTTTCCTATTTTGGCAATTCTCACAATATTCCAAAAATTTTCATTATTATTATATTTGTTGTGATGATCTGTGATCACTGATCTTTATTTATTTATTTATTTATTTTATTTATTTATTTTTGGCTGCGTTGGGTCTTCGTTGCCGTGCATGGGCTTTCTCTAATTGCAGCGAGTGGGGGTTACTCTTCGTTGCTTCTCGTTGTGGTGGCTTCTCTTGTGGAGCACGGGCTCTAGGTGCGCGGGCTTCATTAGTTGTGGCTCGCAGGCCCTAGAGCGCAGGCTCAGTAGTTGTGGCGCATGGGCTTAGGTGCTCCGTAGCATGTGGGATCTTCCCGGACCAGGGCTCGAACCTGTGTCCCCTGCATTGGCAGGCGGATTCTTAACCACTGCGCCACCAGGGAAGCCCAATCAGTGATCTTTGATGTTACTATTGTAATTGTTTTGGGGTACCACGAACCATGCCCGTATAAGATGGTGAACTTAGTTCATAAATGTTGTGTGTGTTCTGACTGCTCCACCAACCAGCCTTTCCTTCATCTCTCCTTGGGGCTCCCTATTCCCTGATACACCACAGTATTGAAATTAGACCAACTGATAACACTTTAATGGCCTCTAAGTGTTCAAATGAAAAGAAAAGTCCAGCAAACTTCACTGCTGTATTATTTTAAGAAACTGACACAACCAACCTTCAGCAACCACCACCTTGATCAGTCAACAGTCATCAGGACAGAGGCAAGACCCTCCACCAGCAAACAGATCACAACTCGCTGAAAGCTCAGATGATGGTTAGCATTTTTTAGCAATAAAGTATTTTTTAATTAAAGTGTATACATTGGTTTTTAGACATAATGCTATTCCACACTTAATAGTCTACAGAATAGTGTAAACATAACATATGCACCAGGAAACCAAAAAATTTCTGTGACTCACTTTACTGAGATATGCACTTTACTGAAGTACTCTGGAACTGAACCCGCAATAGGTCCAGGGCATGTGTGTATTATTATCTCTTGTCATTGAGCTCTAAGACTTTTTATACTATAATATATGAGAAAGCTTAAATTGTAATATTTTTTTTTTTCATTCTGTGACTTAATTTTCTTATTTGCAGAAGGAGATAGCAATAATACATACTTTACACGGTTAGTGTCACAGCTAAGTAAAATAATATGCTTGAGGTAATTTGCAAATTGAAATCAGTGTACAAAAGACATAATTAAAAGTCCAATGACTATAATCAACTTGTAAGCCTTTGAAGTTAAGAAAACATCTTCTGCTTTGTGGCAGTTATATAACAGTTGTCTACTCAACAGTTATCTGAACTCCACCTCCGTGCCACAGTTATTTCTGACTGGTAGGGCCTGTCCCCATCCAGGGTGACATAGTCATTCTGGATAATGGAACCCGAGAGAAAGGCCCGTGAGAGATTTGAGGGAAAGATTTTCATCCTTGAGAGAGAGAGATAAACAAGGAAAAACTACTGTGTGTGAGTGCGCGTGTGTGTGTGTGTATGTGTGTTATTATAATTGTGTGAATACAAGATACCCTGAGTTGTATCAGCCACTTTGTAAACACAAAGTGTTTCTGAGAAGAAAAGTCAGCAGGCTGAGCTTTCCCCAGTTGAAAGAAGAATAGACTCTGGATTTTTGATGATTTAAGTCACTATATTAATTCTAAAGCTGCACGCTTTCAAATCTCAAGTGAGAAAACACATTCTTACCGTTTAAGCCAGTATTTCGCTATTTGCTGGCAAAAGCATCCTAACTAACATTCCCCCCCTCCAACTATTTCCTTCTCTAGGCACAGATTAGATGCTTAGCATTTTCACAGATTGATTATAATTATATTACTCTTTGTTATATTTGTGTTAGCTGTTAGAGCAGTTAATATTCTTATTCATTTTGTGAGACAAAGAAATAAAATCTTAAGACACTAAAGAAACATCATCCAGGTTATATGACAATATGCCTAACTGAATTTCACAGACCCAAGACTGGAAGTAAACAAGATTAAAATTAAAAGAAGACATGCTTTAAGTAAGAAAAAATAAAAGCTGATATAAAAATTTAAAGTATGCTCCAGAGCAGAGTTTTGCAATACACGCTTTGAAGATTAGAAAACAAGGTTTCACAGCTTCATACCTAACCGTCCACTATTCCCTGATTGTGGTTACTACTCAGATTTTCTCTAATCTATATTTTTCCCATCCTGACATCTTTTACTTGTAAGCTCAACACTATCAAATGTAAGGAAATTCTGGCCTGTAGTGAACTTAAATTCAGAATCACTGACCTAACATGCTCAGGAAGACTCAGATTTATGGGTAATGGTTTCTTGGGGATATGGCCTTAAACAATCTCAATTTTATTATTAGAATCTAAGTTACCTAAATCACTTGATCAGGAGGGTTTCAAAAACTGTTTTTCAGGCTGTGATCAAGATATAAATTGCATCAAATAAATTTTACCAGGTGAGCAATCAGACGTGCTGAACTATTGTTTTCCAATTCTCTCCTAGCCAGCAATTCAGCTCTCAGCAAGAAGACACAATGTTTCTTGAATGACTGATGAATTCCCTTCTCAAATGATTGCAGGATGCTGGATGCATTGCTTGCAGGAAAGCTGTTGATTGTTTAGCGGCTAAACTGGTTTTATGACTCACAGAATTGATTAGGGACCTAGTGGATGTCCACAGCAGCTGGCCAAGCTGAAGTCAGCCCATTTGTGGTCACAGCTGGAGATGCTGAAAGCCATCTTCCAGATGTCAGGGCGGAGAAACCTGCTTTGAGAGCTCCAGCTGAAGTGGCTAGTGGAACTGCCTAGGCAGCTGCTGTACTAGCCTTGTCTCTTTACGCTGCCAAATTCAGCAGGATCTTCCCTTAGACTTAGTTTGTGTTTTCTGTTTGTTTGTTCACTTGCTTTGTTTTTTAGATTCCACATATAAGTGAAATCATATGGTATCTGTCTTTCTCTGTCTGACTTATTTCACTTAGCATAATACCTTGCAGATCCATCCATGTTGCTACCATTAGCAAGGTACACAGTGGAATATTACTCAGCCATAACTCTTATTTCTTTGATCCCATTTTCAGTCCTACGCTCTTTCTTTTCTCTAGGACTCTGATTACATAAATGTCAGATCAGGGTGCATGTCCTACTCTATATAACACAATTCATCAGTAACTTAATGATGTAAAACATCTCAGATGTAGTAAATGCTAATTGTAAAGAAATTCAGAAACAACTGATAAGCAAAAAGAAGGAATTAGAAACCATACCTACCATATCTCCACCCCACTCCACAGACAATATGATTAACCTTTTCATCTTTACCCTTCTCTCTGGAAATACATTGCTTTCTCTCTGGGAATAAATATGCCCAGGAGTATACATATATAATCAAATAAAATGAGTTTATAGAATGAACATCCATGTATTGTGATCTGCTTTTCCCACTTGACAACAGACCTTAAACTGCTTTCATGGTAAATGTCACAAATATGTTAAACTCTTTGTAAGTCATGAGACAGCATTTGGATGGATTCACCAACTTTTTTGCCCTGTAACAAGCATCATCTCTTCTGATTCAAATCTGTCTGGGAAAAGTCACTGCAGAATTCTAAGCCCTGCTTTTGCCAAATTTCAAGCCCTGCCATTGTTCCTCATGGTTAGCAGCTGCCTAACAAATCTTCTTCCTAAAATGCTAAACATGACTCTTGCCATCTGCTCCGCTGCTGTGTCTCCTCCAGAAGAGTAAAATGAAGGGCAAAGTTTTCTTTTAATTTTTATTTTCTCGCAGTACTTAAATATAGGGGGAAAAAAGGAGCATGTTATCTCTCTCTGGAGAGGAAAAATTCCATTAGATTTTTGCCACTAATTCATAAATAATGTAGACAGTGCCCTGATTTTTTTTTTCAGCTCTTAAAGTCTGTGAAAAAAGGGGTTTATAGAGCAAGTTATCAGTGCAAACATAGCCATAAAAGGCCAGTTTAATTCCCTTATAAAGAAAATAGTTTCATGTTGTTTACATAGGTCATTTATATAAAAATTGATATTCTAATTAAGATCACTCATGTATTTTTATGAAATCAGGTTCCTCAATACTTTCTACTGGATGCCACTTCTTAACATGGATCCAATGCTTTAAACATATGGTTGAAATCCCAGCTCTTTCATCACTTCTACACATACACACAGAAACCCACACACACCCTGAAACAAGTCATTTAATTTCTTTGAGCCTTAACTTTTTTTAAATTGAAGTATAGTTGATTTGCAATATTATATTAGTATCAGGTAAACAGCATAGTGATTCAGTATTTTTATAGATTATACTCCATTTAAGTTTATTACAAAATAATGGCTATTATTACCTGTGCTGTACAATATATCCTTATTGCTTATCTATTTTATACATAGTAGTGTGTATCTCTTAATCCCATACACCTATCTTGCCCTTCCCTCCTTCTTTCTCCTCACTGGCATCCACTAGTTTGTTTTCTGCGTCTGTGAGTCTGTTTCTGCTTTGCTATGTACATTCATTTGTGTTATTTTTTTAGATTCCAGATATGTGATGCAGTATTTGTCTTTCTCTGTAGGATTTATTCCACTAAGCATAATCCTCTCTAGGCCCATCCACATGTTGCAAATGGCAGAATTTCATTCTTTCGTGGCAGAGTAATATTCCATTGTGTATATATACCACATCTTCTTTATCCATTTGTCTATTCTACAAAGCTACAGTAATCAAAACAGCATGGTACTGGCACAAAAACAGACACATAACTCAAGGTAACAGAATAGAGAGCCCAGAAATAAATTCACACACTTATGTTCAATTAATCTATGACAAAGGAGGCAAGAATATACAATGGAGAAAAAGCAGTCTCCTCAATAAGTGATGCTGGGAAGACAGCACAGCTACATGTAAAAGAATGAGGACATTTCCTCACACCATGTACAAAAAAAAAACTCAAAATGGATTAAAGATCTAAATGTAAGACAGTATGGAGTTTCCTCAAAAAACTAAAAATAGAACTACCATATGATCCAGCAATTCCACTCCACTCCTGGGTATACATCCAAAACAAAAAACAAAACAAAAAAACCACCAAAAACGGTAATTCGAAAATATATGTGCAATCCAATGTTTGTAGCAGCACTGTATACAATAGCCAAGATATGGAAGCAACCCAAGTGTCTATCAACAGAGCCTGAACTTCTTTATCTAGAAATAAAGGACAAAATAATTTCAACTTACCAGGATTTGAAAATCACAAATTATAGTGCATTTAGTAAGTTTTTTAAATGTGTGAAACTTTATAAAAGTGGACGTTTTAGTGATATTTTAAACTAGTTCCAGTTATTCTACACACAAACAAAATAAACTGTAGTTGATTTACAGCTTTATACAGTTCAGATGTTCCCTCCATTTTGAGAGGAAGTTTGACATTGCAAAGAATTAGTAAAATTATACTTATTTTTAGCAGTATAGTTATATGTGTTTCTTCAGCATTTCTTCTTAATAAATGTCTTCTACAACATGAAACATCTCTATTTTCCTGAGTATATCACAGACAAACTAAGGCAGGAATAAGTCCAGGATAGCTGAATAACTGAGGAAGAGACAGAATGAAAGCCAAACTTTATAATGACTCTCTCTCTATATATATTTGCTTCAATGGTTTCTTACATAAAATGGGCTGCAGAAATGAGTTGTTTAAATCTGTAGCGTCCTCAGGGGAGTACCATTTTCCTGGTGCTTCTGGTCCCAGATATCTTTACTATTGCTTCTCATAGAGATCCTGTATATGGTTTAGTACAAGTGGTTCTCAAACGGGGACTATTTTGCCTCCCAGGGTATGTCTGTAAATATCTGGAGACATTTTGGGTTGTCACAATTTGGGAGATTTCTCCTGGCATCTAATAGGCAGAGGCGACATGCTGCTAAACATTCTGCAATGCCCTAGACAGCTCCCATAATAAAGAATAATCCAGCCCAAAATGTCTACAGTGCTGAGGTGGAGAAACTCTGGGCTGGTGGAATCTCATACATTTGTGGTTGGTTCTGAATTAGAATTAAAGGAATCCTCCTCTCCAGGGTGGTGCAGTGCTAGCCCATCAACTCAAAACTGAGGGAGGCAGTAGCAACAGAGGCAGGGAATCCTTCCTCACCTTTGCAGTTCAGTGGAAGTTCCAATACAAGTGAGCCAATGGGGACTTTACCTATATTTATGAGCTATCTCCTCTCTATCCATCTCCCTGGCCGTTGTTTGCTTAATAAATCAAGAACGCAGCAACTTATCATCATCTTGCCTTCTGAGTTTGATGCAGCCAGTGCTTATTCTTCCTGGCTTGATTCAGTTGAGGCTCATTTTGTATATTTGATTATTATTTAGAGAGAAACTAGATAGACTTGTATAACTTTAGAGTCAGGGAAGAGGCTTGCTCATAGTAAATGATGAGTACTCACCAGCCAAAATTATATTTCAGACACTATTTTCCGGTCCTCTTCAAGATTCTTCTATGTCCCAGTGATTTTATAAAGCTGCCTACAAAATAGTCTTCTTCATTACAGTGTTTATGATAACATTCGATGATGTGTATTGCAAACACAACCTTTTTTTTTTTGGCTGCGCCTGGCAGCATGCGGGATCTTAGTTCTCAGACCAGGGATGGAACCCGTGCCCCCTGCAGTGGAAAAGCAGAGTTCTTAACCACTGAGGAATTCCCCAAACACAACTTTTTTTTTTTTTTTTTAATCTTTCTCCCTACCCACTTCCCATGCTACTGGTCCATGAGGGCAGGTTTCATATATGCTTTTTTTTTTTTTTAACATCTTTATTGGAATATAATTGCTCTACAATGGTGTGTTAGTTTCTGCTTTATAACAAAGTGAATCAGTTATACATATACATATGTTCCCATATCTCGTCCCTCTTCGTCTCCCTCCCTCCCACCTTCCTATCCCACCCCTCTAGGTGGTCACAAAGCACCGAGCTGATCTCCCTGTGCTATGCAGCTGCTTCCCACTAGCTATCTATTTTACGTTTGGTAGTGTATATATGTCCATGCCACTCTCTCACTTTGTCACAGCTTACCCTTCCCCCTCCCCATATCCTCAAGTCCATTCTCTAGTATGTCTGTGTCTTTATTCCCATCTTGCCCCTAGGTTCTTCATGACCATTTTTTTCCCCCTTAGATTCCATATATATGTGCTGGCGTATGGTATTTGTTTTTCTCTTTCTGACTTATTTCACTTTGTATGACAGACTCTAGGTCCATCCACCTCACTACAAATAACTCAATTTCATTTCGTCTTATGGCTGAGTAATATTCCATTGTATATATGTGTCACATCTTCTTTATCCATTCATCTGTTGATGGACACTTAGGTTGCTTCCATGTCCTGGCTATTGTAAATAGAGCTGCAATGAACATTTTGGTACATGACTCTTTTTGAATTATGGTTTTCTCAGGGTATATGCCCAGTAGTGGGATTGCTGGGTCGTATGGTAGTTCTACTCTTAGTTTTTTAAGGAACCTCCATACTGTTCTCCATAGTGGCTGTATCAATTTACATTCCCACCAACAGTGCAAGAGGGTTCCCTTTTCTCCACACCCTCTCCAGCATTTCTTGTTTGTAGATTTTTTGATGATGGCCATTCTGACCAGTGTGAGATGATATCTCATTGTAGTTTCAATTTGCATTTCTCTAATGATTAATGATGTTGAGCATTCTTTCATGTGTTTGTTGGCAATCTGTATGTCTTCTTTGGAGAAATGTCTATTTAGGTCTTCTGCCCATTTTTGGATTGGGTTGTTTGTTTTTTGATATTGAGCTGCATGAGCTGCTTGTAAATTTTGTGGATTATCCTTTGTCAGTTGCTTCATTTGCAAATATTTTCTCCCATTCTGAGGGTTGTCTTTTTGTCTTGTTTATGGTTTCCTTTGCTGTGCAAAAGCTTTTAAGTTTCATTAGGTCCCATTTGTTTATTTTTGTTTTTATTTCCATTTCTCTAGGAGCTGGGTCAAAAAGGATCTTGCTGTGATTTATGTCATAGAGTGTTCTGCCTATGTTTTCCTCTAAGAGATTTATAGTGTCTGGCCTTACATTTAGGTCTTTAATCCATTTTGATTTTATTTTTGTGTATGGTGTTAGGGAGTGTTCTAATTTCATACTTTTACATGTACCTGTCCAGTTTTCCCAGCACCACTTATTGAAGAGGCTGTCTTTTCTCCACTGTATATTCTTGCCTCCTTTATCAAAGATAAGGTGACCATATGTGCGTGGGTTTATCTCTGGGCTTTCTATCCTGTTCCATCGATCTGTATTTCTGTTTTTGTGCCAGTACCATACTGTCTTGATTATTGTAGCTTTGTAGTATAGTCTGAAGTCAGGGAGCCTGATTCCTCCAGCTCCGTTTTTCTTTCTCAAGATTGCTTTGGCTATTCGGGGTCTTTTGTGTTTCCATATAAATTGTGAAATTTTTTGTTCTAGTTCTGTGAAAAATGCCAGTGGTAGTTTGATAGGGATTGCATTGAATCTGTAGATTACTTTGGGTAGTATAGTCATTTTCACAATGTTGATTCTTCCAATCCAAGAACATGGTATATCTCTCCATCTCTTTGTATCATCTTTAATTTCTTTCTTCAGTGTCTTATAATTTTCTGCATACAGGACTTTTGTCTCCTTAGGTAGGTTTATTCCTAGATATTTTATTCTTTTTGTTGCAATGGTAAATGGGAGTGTTTTCTTAATTTCACTTTCAGATTTTTCACCATTAGTGTATAGGAATGCTAGAGATTTCTGTACATTAATTTTGTATCCTGCTACTTTACCAAATTCATTGATTAGCTCTAGTAGTTTTCTGGTAGCAGCTTTAGGATTCTCTATGTATAGTATCATGTCATCTGCAAACAGTGACAGCCTTACTTCTTCTTTTCCGATTTGGATTCCTTTTATTTCTTCTTCTTCTCTGATTGCTGTAACACAACTTATTTTTAATGATGCTGTTGGTGACACATCGTGAAGGATCCTCCTTTCTCCATTTGTAACAACTCTGCTTTGGGATTCTGTTTTTATTTGCTATCATCTTGCAAAGATGATAAAGATGAAAGACCATTCCAGGCTAGCAATTGTTGGATTGCAATGTTTGAGTCTTGATCTGGTTACTTGACTCCTTTGTTATTTCCCTCAATTATGAAAAAAATGGTTATTAAAAATTATATCAAAAAATTTAATATTATATTTTGGGTGTTGGCTGACTCACCGACCAAAACTGACAATCTAAGGGAATATTCCATAGTAGTATAATTCAGGGAAGATTTGAGAGTCAGAAATGTCTAAAAAAAATTTTCAGGAGACTTTTGGACTTTTTTCAGAAGACTGAGCCTGTAGGTTACCTCAACTTTTACAACACCCAAGATGTTGCCAGGTTCTTCTCCCTTACAACTGACTATAGAAGGAATCTAGTCCATATTCAACCATTTATGCCTGTTAAAATTTTGCCTCCACTTTAGATTTTTCAGTTTGGAAATCAACATTCAACACTCAAAACAGAACCTTCTTTTAGCATATACTGTCCACATACGGCAAACAGTGACTTGAGCCTAAAGTTTAATGAAAGGCATTAGGGGAAGAAATGCTCTTATTGGTTTACTTAAAAAAAAAAAAAGAAAATACAGCAGACATTGAACAGTAAATTATAAAATATTATTGAAATAACTTTTAAAATAAATTTTTAGCTAAAATTTAATAATTTTGATATATTAGATGTTAGTTTTATCATAATCTTATCACCAGAACTTAAGAAGAAACCTTTTTATTATACGTGAAATATTAACTCAAAGCCAGATTCCTTTCAGGGTAAACAGGGTATTTTAAGAGTTTATACCAGCTCTGTGTCAAGAGGTCTTCCCAGCCCTTTACTTTTAGTTCCTAGTTTGCATGACAATTATATAATTTTTAAAGAATCTTTGTCAGTCCTTATCCCCAATCATTTCTCAGCAGCATTCGACACTGGTAATCACTTATTTTTTGAAAGGCTTTTTTTTTCCCCCTTAGGTTTTATGAAGTGATATTCTCATGATTTTCCTTCTACTTCTCTGTTTCTTTCTTTTCGTTCTTTTTCTTTTTGGTTCATCTTCCTTTTCTCAGCCATTAACTAAAAAGTTGCTCAAAGTGGAGTTCCAGCTCCTCTTCTCTTCCTGGAGTATTTGCCCTGGAAATTCTCATACACATCCATGACTTTTTCTATATGTATGACTTCTAAATATGTAGTTCCACCTTAGAACTCCCATTTGAGCTCCAAACCTAGATTGGTGTTTTTTCCTGTGTACTTCAAAGGCACTCCAACTCCACACGTTCCAAAGAGGACCCACAATTGTTTTTTCACAACCTTACCATCTCCTCTCTTTTGCTATCTCAGTAAATGGCCAATCCATTAATCTAGTTCCAAAAGCCTCAAAAATAGAATAATCAAGTGATTTTATTCTATCTTTGCCTCCATGTCAGATTCATCCAATCTTCCTTCTCAGTTTTACCTCTTGTCTCTTGAATCTGTTTACGTTTCCCATCTCCATCCACTTCCAAATGCCAAGCTACCATCATCTTTCACCTGAACCACTGCAATAGCACAAGGAAGACAAGGAGTGAGCTGCAGTCTGACACTAACCTTTTCCCTCCCAGTGGCTTACATGACAATCTTTCTGTTATGGCTTCCTCTCACTCTCTACCTCCTCCAACGCCATCTTTCCCTAGTCACTGGTCCACTTCAATAGCTTTCCATCTCTTGGCTTCGCATAACTGCCTAGAATGGTGCTTTTGCACACGCCATTCTGTTTGCCTGCAATGCTCTTTCCTCCCCATCTTCACCTGGTAAACTCCTATTCTTCCAAAAGATCTCAGTTAATATCACACTTCTTCTTGACCTCTGCAGCTGGGTTAAACCCCACTATTAGCATTTCTCACAAAATCAAGCACCTCTACTTCCAACTTTATCAGAATAATTAATTCGTGTAGTTGTTTGATTGAAACCGTCTCTCTCACCTTATTGGTGTTATGAGGGCAAGGACTAGGTCCAGAATTTACCTGGCACACAATATGTGCTCAATAAATATCTGCTGAATGAATGAATGAAGCCATGAGCCACTATTAGCATTTAAGCTTTTTTGACGTACTATCTTTTATTTCACAAAATTTTAATATTGAGGTATTTTCAAAATATTTAGAATAATTAAAATTATGATGGAGAGCTACAGATTACATGCTTACTTTATTAAAGCTGAGATCCACAAAAATAATTACCCCATGATCCATACCATCTATCATATTCAATTATTGTTAATATTTGTTTAATTTTATATATTATTTAAAGGTGGTGATTTTACATAATATACTGATTTTATACATAGCAAAGGAAAATCCATATTAACTCAATGTCATATATATTTCTACTATATACAATGTAGATTGTCATGTCAGCCATTGGTAAGGAAATAACATATATTAATATTATATATAGTAATATATATTAATAATAATATGTAATATAATTATATATTATTTACATATTTCTCACTTGTGCTAGGTTATACCTTTAGATTATTTCAAGAAACCTGGAAATCACTGTTAGATATGATAATTTTTCCTTTCTTTCTTCATAACTTTGCTCTTAAAAAAGACACTAATAAAATTAAGTAATATATTATAGATCAGCCAATATACAACAATAAAGCTATGTATGTACATTATCTACTTAGTAGGTAGTAATAACTTATTTCAATATTCACACTTAATTCAAAGTAGCAAAACATTATTTTTTTCACATGAATAGTGCTGTAACTTCAAGTTTCTGTTTGCTAAGATCTACTCTATGAAGACGTGTATACAAACTTGTCAATGTGACATTTGGTAAATCAACTTACGTCCCCTTCCCTTCATTTCTTTGTCTTCCAAATAGGAAGTGTGGTGATTTAGGAGATCAGTCTAGATCTCATACTTAACTTCACAATGAATTGCTATTTAGGATGGACCTGATACAGAGGGAAAAGATAGTTTTCTTTATTAATCTGAATCAGTGTTTTCCAATAATTACTTGTGGAAGATCAGTTAAGGGATCAAAAGTGTTCTGAGCTCACTAATTGTTGAGAAAGACTGTTGACATGCTTCTTCCTATGAGGCACAGAGCAATTGTGACAGCTAATGTTCCAAGAAGTCCCTGCAAGTAAACGGTCTGTTTAATTTTGTTTAAACCAGTGTTTTATACAAGTATTCTTCTAACCCCATGTAATATACCATGACACATATTATATTACCTGACACATTACTTAACATAACACATTTTATATAACACGTATCACTAGTTGGACAACTTTGTTTTGAAACTGAAGCTCTTTGGTCTTCAAACAGTTGAATTATATATAACTTTCCTCACACCTTCATAAGCCTGGTTGTTTCAACAAGTCTAACCTGTGTTGGTGGGGCTGAGTGTAAGCAGTTTCACAGCATGGCCATCTGTTCCTAATTCTTGATATAAAAATTTCCATTAATCTAACTCAGACGCATTTTCCTCACAACAAATTAACAGACTGGAAATTCATGGTGAATGAATTCACTATGCTCCACAGAATAGCCTTCTCTCCAGGGACACAGTGAGGGCTCTACTCTTGTCCCCTGGTCATCTCTACCTTAACTCCCATACTGAGATGCCTGGAGGTCAAAGACTAATATCATCACCACTGTTGCTTCCAGTTACAAACAGTCCTAAGCGTGATTTTGATCCCCAGAAGCTACTTCTGCACAGCTCAGGGACCAGCACTGAAATAAAAGCCTCCAGAAAAATAAAACCTCTCCTTCTACGTCTCACAGAGCTAGTAATAATACCTCAACTTTTATTGGGTATTTTATGCTTTTATAACTTGGATTTTAATGTGCTTGGAAAAGCTAAAAATGTTCCATAGCATTTTTATTCAAAATAAATTTGAATTTTTCTGTACCTGCAAGTACTGAATTAAAATATTTTAGTCACACAGAGTGTGACTGTAAAAGTACAACATTTAAAATCAGTGCTACTAGGGACTTTCCCTGGTGGTCCAGTGGTAAAGAATCTGCCTTACAATGCAGGGAACACGGGTTTGATCCCTGGTCAGGAACTAAGATCCCACATGCCGGGGCAACTAAGCCTGTACAACACAACTACAGAGCCCACATACCACAACTAGAGAAGAGAAAACCCGCACACCACAACTAGAGAGAAGCCCCTGCGCTGCAATGAAGAGCCCACGCACCACCACGGAAGATTCCACATGCCTCAAAGAAGATCCCGCGTGCTGCAACTAAGACCCGACACAGCCAAAAGTAAATAAGATAAATAAAATCAGCGCTACCAAGCCTTCTAATGAACTTTATCATTCAAAGCTATAATTGTACATTTTGTTTCTCAAAGGACAGCATCAACCTTCTGAATTTTGTGGTGCCAGTTGTTAATTTTCCTCCCAGTGTTCTGCTGGCCCACCCTGTGTGGTGCCATCAACCATCACAAATGTGTCCACCTTTCCATGGCCTCCAGATATTGGCTTTCCCTTACTCTCCACATTAGATGATTTTATTTGGGGTTTTATTCAATAGATATACACTGAGCTGCCTAACAGTTGCTGAAAATCTCTTGATAAGCCTTTTGGCAGCAAATTTTGCTAAGGTGATCTAACAGAAGGGAGGCTGGGAGCTTCTTTCGTGTAGGAGAAAATGTCAGACAAAAATGGTGAGAAAATTCCATTTTTTAATAATTAAGGAAGCCAGAATCTAAAAAGTTGAGTGTATTATATTGTAAATTTCCCTAGTAGACTATGAGCTACTCAAAAGCTTCGTTTTATTTCCATTTTCTATGACAATGTCTAACAGTTTCTATGTGTTCAATTAATGTGTGTGGAAGGAAGGAAGGAAGGAAGGAAGGAAGGGGGGAATGGCTGCATATGATATGGGAAGATCTTTTACCATATGGAATCGTATGAAATAATTTCAAGGTAAATAAGCACTTTAATAGTAATAAATAGGCACTTGAAACCCAGGACTAAGAATTAGGAATGAGTATCATGGTCCAAGACTAAAATTAAAAACCTAAAACCCAAATCTTTGAGTTAAAAACTCGAAACCAGTATGAAACATTACAAAAGTACAGTTAGGGTCAGAATCAGTATATATGTGGATGCCAGCATCCACTTTTTACATCATGCTTCTTTCATTAATGCCAGCCAAGAAAGAAAATCAAACTCCTTCCTACTGACCAATGCAATTTAATGTCAGGATCATTCATATTATTTCTTAAATACATTCATTTTGTAGTCTTAGTTATAATCATGTGTTATTCGCGCATTAATTTATATGTGCTAACCTCTTCCAGTGAATCTAGAAGCCAAGCTCATGGTTTTTAGGTTCCTTGCCCCATAAACATTTCAAGCAATCCTTAGAACACATATCCTCTCAGTACATGATTTTTGTATTTAATTGAATTACTTATATAGTATAAGACTGTAAGCTGAGAAGAGTCAGAGGTGAAAATATTTACGAAACCTAAAGAAAGTCTCAAGTGGTTGATCATTATCAACAATAAGTAACCATTTTCCAAGAAAATATTATTAGCAGGTAATTATTTTTCCTATAAAATATAAAACAAGAAAGAAAAGAGGATCCCAAATGGACATAATGCAAATTAAAAGGAACAGTGTAAGGCAAAACATAGGAACTCTGACCAATGTTGAACAGCAGGGTCCTCGGGCTGTTTGCCCTCTGGTCAGAGAGTTATCTTGTGGGAATTGGCCATGTTCACTTGGGGGCTGTGGAGGATTAGCAGGGTATTCTACCCTCAGAGACTCAGGTGTGCACACTTGTCAGTTTTCTACTGGTGTACCCTAATTGGTTTGCAATATAAAATTATAACAAATTATTTTCCTGAAGTGGTAAATTACACAGCAATGAAGGATAAGAGTTTAGCAGTGCTATAAGAGCTAAAGCTCATAAAACATGTACAAAACCATATTCAAATCTAGAAAAACATAATTCAAAATAAGGGTTAAAAATAAAGGAAGTAAAGGACAAGAAAATCTTGGAAAAAACAGCAGTTACAGAGATGAGACAAAGAACAAGTCAGAAGAATTTGTGCTGAGAAAAACAAAAAAAAAATTTGGAATTGAATTGAGCTAGAGTTAAATAAGTAAGTTATTAGGCTAGGTTCTTAACTATATCATGTCTCTGCCCCTCATACCTGTCTCACTGTGCTTCTTTCTGTATCTCTTTAGCTGTGGAAAAACTTTTCTGCTGGTCCTCAGGTCATGCTCATTGGTAGTTTCTCTGAAGATGGTTGTGATTTTGGTGTGCCCATGGGAGGAGGTGAGCTCAGGGTCTTTCTACTTTGCCATCGTGGCCACACCTTCTTACTATGCTTTCCTATAAATGTTTAGTTTTTAGCTTATTCACTGGAACACAGACTTTTATTGGCGAACTTTCCACCTGTTAACAAAGGTGGTTATTTAGTGTTTAAATAACACTAAAGAAAATTTTTGCACATACAAGTAGAACCTGTTCATAGCTACCTGTCTGATACTTGGAAACTACAAAAAAAAAAAAAAAATCATTTGATTATCTGGTCTGTCTGGTTTCCTGCCCTTAGCTGCCATAGCCTCCAACCAATATTCCTCGAACACAACTACTCAAGCATTTACATCATTAATGACAGAACAGATTCCCAGAGCAGTTGAGATCCAGATGGTTGGCTAGGTGTGCATTTAGCTAGACCGAAGAATTAGCTGAAGATGCTGTTTTGAAAAAAAGGATGGAAAAGAAGTCAGCCATGAATCATTTAAAAAGCCTCATCAAAATGCTCCTTCATCTTTGATTTTGTTGTAAATATGCCTTAGGCATCTACCAGGAGGTACTGACATTTTATGTAACATTACACAACAATTTATTCACTGGAAAATTTATTCTATACCACTGCATGCCTCCAAACATGAAAAGCACTAAGAAACTCCATTTTAGAGTCTGGGGTTTTATAGATAGGAAGGGTTTTGCTGACTATCTTATACTAAATCTGACTTCCTGAAACATCGGTTGGATCTATGCTATTTGTAAAACAAAGACACTTAGGCATATATGGTCATATTTGAAACAGATCTTTTCAAAGACTAATATTTATAGTTAAATATATTTGTTATAATGTCTTCTCATTCATTTGAATACACACATGCACATACATTTCTAGAACTTTTAGCATTGTGTTGTAGGAAGTATTCTGTAAAATAATGCACAAATTTTCTGTTTATGTACAAATAAAATATTCACAGTTGCTTATAACCAATCACTCTGCAAGAAGGTATTCAAGACCTATACTATCTAAGATATGAGTCACTGTCTACATTTTAAAATTTATGATATAAAACTTTTGCATTTGATGGTTTTATCAGATAGGACTGGTGATCTACTGCATGAATTAAAATCTGTTTAGAATATCTTGGCCAAATATTAATTTCTTTTTGTGTGATAACATAAGATTCATAAGATACGCAGACCAGGGCTGGATTGGCAGCTCCATAATATCCTCAATGTCCTGCACTCCTTTTGTCTTTCTGCTCCACCATCCTTAGTTTCATCCCCATGATAGTCTCATGGCCACAAGATGATTGTCTTACCACCAGCTCCTGTCTGCATTGCTGGAGGAAGGAGATGGTCTTTATGGCCTCGTTATCAGGAAAGGAACCCCAGCACCTGAATCTTCTCCTTGTTTGGATGGGATAACTAGGAAATATAGTTTTGTTTTGTTTTAACAATTTTGTCACAAACCCTGAAGAAAATTGGTTCTTTTCATAAGCAAGATAGAAACAATGAATATTTTGAAGTCTACTAGCAGAGTTGGCCACAACAATTTTCTATTTCTATTACCTTAATGTTTTCCTACATTCTTTCCCCAAAATAAATACACCATTTTGATTGATTTTGTTGGCTTTCAAAACTCTCCTATTAACAACACAAAAGTTAGTGATAACATAACACAACTTTCCTGCAGAAAGTTCCAGGAACAAAATGAGTAATCCAATGCAAAAAAAAAAAAAACAGAGGAAATAATTTTACACTTAACAATGGGATTACTAAATAAACATATTTTCTTTAGAAACCCATTTTCAGGACAGTACTAATTTTTCAGCCAAAGTTTTGTCAAATACTTTGCTTAATAATTATTCCAAAAAAGTAAAATGTAATCACATAACCAGTCTAAGTATAATAACAAGTATGACCAAACACCCTTGTATACTTATTTTTGCTCATTGCCCACATCAGAGAAATCTTTTTTCTTGGATGAGAGAAATTATCTTCTGCATGAGTGGGGTATTCTAAAAATTAGAAGAAACATAAATTGCTTTGCATTCCACAAAATTGTAGTGGGAAAATCCCAATTTTAATCCCCCCAGAAGTTTAATTACAAAATTGATATATCTGTGGCTACACTGATTACTTTTTCTGATTAATTACTTTCTGAATTATGCTGGACAGTTCTCCCAAAAGCAGAAAGCTAAGGAGGCAAACTGCTCAGCTTGTTAAAGTTTACTTAACTTATTTTTGTGAGTCAGATCCACTAATTTTTGCGTTAGTTTATCCCCATCACTAACATCTCCTTTACTAGAAGATATATGAGAAAGTTGATTTTTAAAAAGATGGAAATATATAGCAGTCTCAGTCTCAAGGATCAGTTATTGACTTTTTTTCCATAAAAAGAAAGTGGGGGTTTACTAGGCTTAACAGAAAAGTTATAATACGACACATAATCAACACAATATTTTTCTGCTTGTCATACTATTAAGGCAAATGTTTTTGATACCTCATTTTACATTATTATTAAAATGGATCCATATACCACATTTATTCTAATTTACATATGTATATTCACATATGTATAATGTACCCACTTTTGTCCAGCTTTATGAGGTATTATTGACAAATAAGAATTGTATATATTTTCGGTGTAAACCTTGATGATTTGAGAAGCTTAAATGTCTGTCAATAGATGAACGGCTAAAGAAAATGTGGCAAAGATATGTAAAACATAACTATGTAATATTCCACTCTTAAAAAAGAAGAAAATCTGGCCGTTTGCAAAAATATGGATGAACCTGAAGGACATTGTGCTAAGTGAGATAAGCAAGACACAGAAAATCAAATACTTCATGATCTCTCTTAAGATAACGGACTCTGAAATAGTCAACTTCATGGAAGTAGAGAGTAGAATGGTAGTTGTCAGAGGCTGGGATGAGGGGGAAATGGATGAGCTTATATGCATGGCACTTCTAATTGAACCAGATGGTATGACAGCATGCTGGTCCTACACATGCGCTCAAGAGTAAGATGTAGTAATCCGTCCACAGATAATTTCTATACCATGGAGACAAAATAGTACCTTCCTGCATCTGAAATGTATTCTTGTTAAGACCATTCATCTCGTATGTTGTCATTTATGTAAGAAATTGTTCTCTTCCTTCAGTCTTCATCAAAACAGAGATGGGATAATGAGTCTTGAGCTCTATAGTCTGGACATCCAATTTGCTATTCTCTAGTTATATATTCACAAAACATTTACACAATAATCATGGATTTCTATTGAATAACTCCTGAAAAAAGAAAAAAATAAAGGGAGATAGATGTGTCTAGTCTAAAGATAAGAATGAACTGCCATAATTTTTGTAATGAGGAAAGAGGAAAACATCTGCAATGCCTATAATAGCCACACTCAGGGAAGTATCCCAACATCACGTGCTTTAAAGCAGTATGAGCTAAGTACATTATTGAGACACTTTATGGATCTACCATATATTTTATAAGTCTACAGTTAATATGGAAAGCAAATTCCTGCTAAAATGCAATACAACTCTAATAAAGCTCCTATTTCTAATCATTGCTAAAACAGCACTTTATGTTTAATTTTAAAAAATCATATATGTTAACTGTTTAATGCCAAAACTCTGGGAAAATGTCCTCCTTTCTCAAATGCAAACAAACACACATAAAAATAATTGTATTAGAACTTTCTCATTAAGACTCATACCCCAAGTCTATCTTGAAATTTCTGGTAAAATCAACACGGGCTGGATAGGCAACTGATGTAATAATTACCACCCATTATGAATTTTTAAAATGTAGTAACAGGAAATATGAAATGTCCCACCTGAGAAAAAAATTTTACTAGTAGAATTAATAGCCCCAAAAATATTCCTGGCAAGTGAGAAAAAGTCAATCATTTACATTCCTGTTCAATTAAGGTTTTCCAGATCCGTAATAGGAATGTATGGCTATTCTTATTATTATGGAATAGATTAACTGGACTATTTTTTATAGGTCTTGTCATGTTTAATCTTTTCAAAAGTAATAATTTTGAAAAGTAATAATCTTTTCAAAAGTATAATTTTCAAAAATAATCATCCCCCATTAGCTTGTAAGAAAAATTATTGTCAGAGTATTTCCCCCATTTCCCAAAAGGAATGCTTTAAGGGAAACTGCCAGGTATTTAAATTATTAGGCAATGGGGGTTAAATTATGGTTAGAAGGGGCCAGGTAGGCAAGGAGGAATAAAAGAGCAGCTATGAGTCACCACTTCACTCCTGATAAACTAAGCAATCTTCTGAGGAAATTGTCACGAGAGATTTGCAATGTGGTTAGAATATTTTTCTTGATGATTTCAGGTACCTGGGCTGAACTGAAACAGTTATCCTTTCTTGAGTATCTGGCACAGGTACAGAGGCACCAAAGAATTTTGAAGGGACTTTTAGAAATCGCTCTTTCTTGGAAAATAAGCATCCCTTCTTGGTCTAGAAAGTATTAACCTTACGCACATAACTCTAGGCAGAAAACTGTTGGGAAGTCACCTCTCTTCCAGGGTAGCCAGAGCTTTTAGTCTTTAGTTTCAGCCTGAGCTTGTTGTATGTTTAAGATGGATGCATTCAAACAGGTGAAGGCACCATGTAAAGGACCCAGCACATGATAGTACTTAAATAATCTCATAAATTTAAAAACAGTGGCTTTCCTTTACTTTTAAAATTGTATTTTATATTAAACCATATGTGTTTTATACAACTTATGGATTTGCATTCTCCGTATTTCAAGATAGGCCCTTTGGTGTTGTAAACTTACAAAATTCAGTTTGGTCGTTAATATTATTAAGTTCCTTTCAGTCCGTGTATAACCTCTAGTAATAAGAAGAGTGTAGATGTTCCAATATAACATTCCCTATGACAATGAAAGCAAGTCACAAATTCAGGTGTGTATACAGGGTTTTTGTGTAAACTGGTAAAAAAACAGCCTCACAACCTGTTTTGCAAACTCAGTGCAATCTCAGTAATCTATCCTTCTAGGTACTAAGACAATTGTCTTGCATGAAAGATGTAGTAAAGCCAATGCAGAATGCTCTAGTGTCAGGATTCAGTATCAGAATATACCAGAATCCTGGTATCAGAATCCTCTGTAGGCTGCTGAATATAGGACCAGTCAGGGTTCTGAGACTTTTTAAACTACATAGGCTACTACGAGTACTAGATTCTGACACTTTATTTATGCAAGATTGAAAATATGTGTACTATATTTTTAGCCAAAAAAAAAAAAAATTCTGTATCCACAATGTTAATTAATAAACCCACTGGCATTGACTGGAGATAAGCAAAATTGAAAGTTTTGGTTAAGAGCCCCTTCTGAATTGTTGAAATTTGAATAGCATCTAACACTCTTCCCCAGATTTTATACTCTAAATTAGAGAGTATCGAGGGTTATATTCCTAGAGTATAAATTAAAATTAACAGATTGAAATATTTAAAATAATTACAGGCAAGTTAGCAAGAACTTAGAATACAAATATATTCACATTATTATGAAAATTAACGTTTTGAGTCAAGAATACTGCTTCAAACATCGTAATGTTGGATAAATGGTTTTATTAAATAAATGCCTAAGGCACATTCATTAATAGTTGCAGTTTATGTTCCATATATATGAATAATGACTTGTTTCCTTCTATTCTCAGAATTCCTATAATTTTAGTTCATTAAAAAAAGAAAAAAAAAACAGAGGTGATATTATATGGTTACTGTAAACAAGGCAAGAAGAAAAGATAAGCCTGCTTTAAAAGACAACTTGAAAAAGCTATACTATCTAGCTGAAAAAAGAAGCTTCATCTGAAATGCACAGACAGTTACTCAGCACTCAAGCTATTTCAGTCTGAGTCACTATCTTCGTGGAGTTGGCATTATGAAAATTAAGTGCCCAAACTTTTCAGAGTCCTGAAGACAGGTGACTACACTGAAATGCGTCAATAGAGTTAGGTAGAATACAACTGAATAGAAAGAATATTTTCTCAGCCTCTGTAACTGAATTTAAAATCTTAAAGTATTTATGGTTTTAAAGTTTGTATTTTGTTTTTAATGGAAGCCATAAATATAATAACATTGGTGGCACAGGAGAGGAAAAATATTTCCAACTGATATAGTATATCAGTACTGAATATCATTCAGATCTAACAGGTCATATATGATAAGGGAAAATTGACAAATTAAAATATGTACCTCAAAGCCTGATGTGACTAGATCTAGATTTTATTAATGGCTTGTTATCCTATGGTTATATATTATTGTTCAATTATTAGATCATATCTGCACAGATGAAATATTAATGTATTAATGTAGATTATTCATTCTTTCAACATTCAATTAACATCTAATAATGCACACCGCTTCTCTAAAACAGCTCATTGACCTTTGGCCATTGCCTAATGACTCCAGATGATTATTGATCAGTTTCTCTTGGATCCCAAATGTTAAACAGAGGTGCTTCAGGCTAAAAGAAAGGCAAAGGAGGTGATATTCTTGTCTCTCATTCTATGCTTCTATTTATGCCTACATTAAGCATAAAACTTTCTACTTTTTATCTGTTTTATGTAATAAAGGAATTCCCCATAAAGTTCATTCGTTTATCAAAAATTTTTGAGTCACTACTATGGTGTCAGATCCTGTCTTGTCCCTTGATTTTGTTCAAAAACCACTGACTATATCAACATATCCCTGCATGCCATTTAAAAGTTCTCTCACCATTCATTCATCCATGTATTCATTTGTTTAATATTTACTGAACTCCTATCATGACAAAGGTGTTCACTGGAGCCTAATCACTCTCTCTCTTCCTTAATAAAGGCTTTAGAATTTTTCCCTATTCTACATTAGCACGTTGAATGCTCACGATTAGAATCTTTCACCACCTCCTCAATGCATATGCAGTCTTTCATATTTTGCTTTTTATTTTTAAATAGTTTTAGGCATTGAAATAATATTGCAAAAATACAGACACTTTCCACACATCCTTAGCCCACCCTCATGTTAGCATCTTACATAATGGTATTGCAATTATCAGAGGCAGGAAATTAACATGGACACAATGTTATTAATGGAACAACCATGGTAGCAATATAGCCAATATTTTATAATAACTATAAATGAAGTGTAATCTTTAAAAATTGTGAATCACTGTACACCTGAAACATATATTATAAATCAACTATACCACAATAAAAAATAATAAATAAAATAAAAATAAATAAAACGACTGGGAATCAAACTTCATGTCTTACCTTCCTTCCTCTGTCAACCAAAGTGACATGAAGAAGTGATGTTAAAGCTGAATTAGCTGCAACCAACAGCAAAATTAGAGGGTTGAAAGAAAGTCTACAGTAACCACAGGGAATCATGGGAGGTTGAGCATCCCTAGGAGGGAGAGTTGTGGGACTCTTCAGGCACAGATTTTCTGTTAACAGGAATGTCAAGGGCAGTTGTGAAAGAGAAATCACAATAGTGAGACAGGTACCATCTGGTTGAATAAATAAGAGGGCTTGATCCTATCTGCTCACTGATGAAGTTCCTTTCTTACAGAATGAGATAGTGTATGTCATCTTCTCTCCCAACATTTCTTTCGTTCATGAATTTCTGATTGAGCTCCTTAATTCTAGCATGAAGGTAGGATCCCCCTCCCATCACCTAGGGTTCAGAGAAAACATCTCAATTACAGGTTCTAAGTAGATAAGAGTATCCCATGGAGACAATGTACATTTAAAAGAAAAAAAACTTTATTCTATAAATTTATTTATTTATGGCTGCGTTGGGTCTTCGTTGTTGTGCACAGACTTTCTCTAGTTGCGGCGAGTGGGAGCTTCTTGTTTCAGAGGAAGGACTCTAAGCACTAAGGCTTCAGTAGTTATGGCACACAGGGTCAGTAGTTGTGGCTCAAGGGCTCTAGAGCGCAGGCTCAGTAGTTGTGGTGCACGGGCTTAGTTGCTCTGCGGCATGTGGAATCTTCCCAGACCAGGGCTCAAACCTGTGTCCCTGCAATGGCAGGTGGATTCTTAACCACTGCACCACCAGGGAAGCCCCAAGAGACAGTGTACATTAGACCTCAGCAATCACTCTAGGCTTTTCTGGGTCTCCTAATCTCCTGATTAAGGAGAGGGGGCATCCTCAAGTCTCTGCCTGTGACAAAATAAGAAACATATATTTGATCTCTGTCCCTGAATTCTGACACAGAGCTTCTAAAACACTTATAATTTCCTTAGTGATTTGGGCTGATCAGAGCATCTTACACAGATATTTTAATGAGATGACTCTCGGCGGGCTCCTGGATGAGGGATGGTCACCAGAAAGACTAAGCATGATTAGAAGCTCAGAACTATCCATCCCACACTCCATATTCCAGGGAGGAGAGAGGGGCTGATGATTGAGTTAATAATTGATCATGCCTACATAAGGAAGCCTCCATAAAAAATCCCTGAACTGTGGGAGTCAGAGCTTTCCAGGCAGTGAACACATCGGCGTGCCAGAAGGGTGGTACCCCCAACTCCATGAGGACAGAAGCTCCTGCACCCCAGACCCTTCCAGACTTCATCCTATGTACCTCTTCAGCTGGCTGTTCATCTGTATCCTTTATTACATCCTTTATAACAAACTAGCAAAAGTAAATAAGTGTTTCCCTGAGTTCTGTGAGGCATTAGAGCAAATTATCAAACCTGAGGAGGGAGATATGGGAACCGCTGATTTATAGCCAGTTGGTCAGAAGCAAAGACTTGTAACTGGGGCTTGCAGCTGGTGTCTGAAGAGGAAGGCAGTCTTGTGGGACTGAGCCCTTAACCTGTGGGGTCTGCACCAATGCTAGGTAATTTGCATCGTAGTTGAATTGTAGGACATGCAGTGGGTTTTCAGATAGTTGGAGAATTGGTTGGTGTGGTGTCCAAAGTGTTGAGAGTAGAGTAGGGAAGGAGGATTGTTTTTCTTTTACTGCCTTAGGCTCTATTCTATTCTATCTCATTTGCCAAATACACACTGATAAATCTAAAGCTGATTTTATTTCATTCCAAACCCTGATATCTACCTTACATCATCAATTCTAAGATTTTTTTTTTCATATCTTAACACCTCTAAAATCTGGGTAAAAATGCAAGTTAGTTATTTTTCCTTTTAAGAGCTATATAAAATGATGATGCATGTCAAAACCAAAGTCATTTTACTTCCAAAGACGTACAGCAACAACCTATATATCTGCTTGGATGTATCAAAGGAAATTCAGACTTAGTTGGTCCAAGATTAACCTTATGTTCCTCCCTTCAAATCAGATCCCTTTTTTTTTTTTTTTTTTTGTACTGAAAGGCTTTTATTTTTAAGCAAATTTTATAGACCTCATTCAAACCTCATGCCAAGTTTCTACAATGAATAGAAATACTATTATCCTACATGGAGACTCGAGGAACAGATATGGAAAGGTTAAGGAATATAACCTTAAAGATACAACTCAGTAGAGGCAGAGTTACAAATAGAATTTGAGCCTTTTAACTTTGAAGCTCATCCTATTAAATAACATTGCATTTTTCAAACTTCTATTTCTAAATGTATTATCATTGTCCTCTCTCACATTACTTCTTAAATCTTACTGTCTTAAAATTCTTTCAACAGAAATTTTAAATAATATTAAAGAAAGAGTTGAAAAAAATGACTGAAGTTCTCAAAGGAAATAGATTAAACAGAGCCATGAAAATCAGAGTTTAATTAACCTTATGGTTTTGTGATTTCTTCTTTTAGAGAAAGCCAAAAAACTGGCACATTCAGCAAAGTCATTGGCTTGTTTCTTGACCAGCACTCATCAATGAGGCTAATCCACCCACGGGCAAGTTGGAGTTAGATAATTCTATTTCCAGAAGCTGAAAGTTGCCTATTTGTGCTTGCAGAAAAGAGGAATGTAGTACTTTAATCATATATTTCACTTCCTCTGAGTAGCAGAGATTTTATACACCATCTCTTTGAGAATCAAATACTAGCTGATATCTTTGGGCATGCAGATGCCCTTTCTAAGTCCCCTCTCAGAGAATGGCACCACCATCCCTCAGTTACACAGGCCCTAAATCTGGAATCCCTTCTCTCTCATTCCCCACGCCCACCTACCTTCTGTTTCTGGCAACTTTACCTTTTCAATATTTACTATTGCCATCATTTTCCTAAGGGGTTCTCTTTTTTTTTATTATTAATTTTTATTGGAGTATAGTTGCTTTACAATGTTGTGTTAGTTTCTGCTGTACAGCAAAGTGAATCAGCTATACGTGTACATATATCCCCTTTTTCTTGGATTTCCTTCCCATTTATCCTACGGAGTTCTCTTTAATCCTTTCATTTTTAAAGCACTGTCTCTTTGTTTTAATCAACTTTATTCAGGTATAATTTACATACATGTATCTGTTTTAAGTATGCAGTTCATTGAGTCTTGAGAAATACATATGCTGATGTAACCACCACCACAATCAAGATACGGCACATT
This sequence comes from Eubalaena glacialis, assembly GCF_028564815.1. Lineage (NCBI taxonomy): Eukaryota > Metazoa > Chordata > Mammalia > Artiodactyla > Balaenidae > Eubalaena > Eubalaena glacialis. The sequence continues at coordinate 28,046,531 of NC_083722.1, read as the reverse complement.
TCCATTACCACCAAAAAAATCCCCTCTGCTCATCTGCATTCATTTCCCTACTCCACTCTCCTGTCACAGCAACTAGTGATCTTCTTTAGCTCTGTAGGTCATTTTTATCTGTTCTAGGATTTCATATACATGGAATTATATGGTATGGACTCTTTTGTCTGGTTTATTTTACAGGGCATAATATTTTTGAAGTTCACCCACACTGTGGCATAAATCATCAGTTTCTTCCTTTTTATTGATGAGCAATATTCTATTATATGCCTAGACTACAGTTTCTGTTTACTCATTTACCTGGTAATGGACATTTAGTAGGTTTTCAGTTTTTTGCCACTATGAATAAATTTAATAATAAATTTAACAATAAGTGTGATATTAACATTTATGAACAACTCATGTGGTCACATGTTCTCTTGCATAAATACCTAGGAATGGGATTTCCTAGGACATGATTTCCTAGGAATGGATCATATTGTAGGTATATGTTTAATTTTATTAAAAACTGCCAAATTCTTTTCTAAAGCACTTATACAAAATCATTCTGTTTTGAAATACATTTCATATCATTATTTTTGTTATTTGTCTTTTTTTGTGTCAACTTAAATCATTTAAGTCTGTCAGGTCCTTATGTATCCATGCCTTTTTCTGTGGTTAAAGTACTCCGACATCACTGTACGGACGTCATCAGGTTATGTTTTTTTTAAAAGATGGAAATTTTTACCCTGAAATTAATGAATTTATGTTGTATTAACAAATGTTTAGAACATTTATGAAAAATTAGAGGCTGACTGGCAAGGACTTTGACCCAACAGCTCCATGTAATAAAGAGTCCAACTTCACCTTTATTTTTGACCACTGACAGCTCTCCAGCTCCATCCTTCCCCCTTTGCTTTTTGCCCCACATCTGGGCAGGTCAGTAAGACCTCTCTCACTCAGTCTCTGTCTCTGTCTCAGTCTCGTTCTCTGGGAATTCACATCACACAAACCCAATGCCATAGGTAGAAACCCTCACACAGACAACACCTTTTAGCCACAATTCAAATCAAAGCCAATGCACCACTCCTTTCCTTCAAGCCATTCTGGACCAGCTTGTGCGTGTCCCTCACTCCCCAGAAGCCACTTGTGTGAATGATCCACTTCTTTTCAAACATTTTTGGTGTATGAAGTGTCATTAGTATCAACACAAACCACTGATGAAGGAGTCTGATCCCTTCACAAGGCAGCCACAAGAGTCTAGGAGCTGGTGTTAAACTCAGAGGCGGTGTTTGGGTAGAGGCTAAATGTATATCCAGCTCACACCTCTGTGCCATGGCAGCATTTGCTTTCTTAGCATCCGTACAAGTACATAACTTCAGTTATAACAAAGAGCCATATGTACTTAATCTTCCATTTCACAAAAAGTTTTTCCGTGTAAATAAGGCATGATATGAATTTCACACAAACTGAAAGGAGAAGAAATGCTGGGGGATGTATATAAGACAACAAATGGCAAGAAATTTAGAGAAACAAGTAGCTAAGCATATGGGAATATCGAGATAACTAAATCAAAAGTCTTTTGAACAAGGAAATGTTACATAAGCCAGTGCAATTTAAAGTGTGGTCCCCAGGCCAACATCAACTGGGAATTTGTTAGAAATGCAAATCCATAGGCCCCACCAGCTCCACTGAATCAGGATTCTGGGAGCAGAGCCCAGCTATCTGTGTTTTAACAATTCCTCCTGATGATTCTAAGGAAAGCTAAAGATTAAGAATTATTGCTTCAGGTGACATAAAAAGCAATTGACTGACCCAGAGTTGCAAGGGATAAAGCTTTTGCAGACAAGAGGTTTATGAGCAGTCCCATAGGTAACCTTTCAAAAGAAGATAGATCTAACAAATGCTGTCAAAGAAAATAAATTATGAAAATAAGACATTAAGAAGAAAGACTGTCTTCAGTAAAAGAAATTTAATGCTTGCATATTAAAGGTCAGAGGAAGTAAAGAAGGGATGTGCTAAGGATATTTATGTGCAGTGCCTCTGGAAGTGGAAGTTTCTAAATGGGGATTTGTGAAAGTGAATTAAGTGATTATCAAAAGGAGGAAAGGGGTTTAATAGATTAATCAGCATGGAAGTAGAATTCTTAAAATTAAAGCACCTTAAGTATTTTAAAACAAATCTATTTCTCACTATAAATATTGAATCCTAAATTATATATATATTTTTTTCTATTTCTACTGTCACTATCCTAGTCCAAGTCAACATGTCTCCCACTTGGTTTCTGGCAACAGTATCCTAACCGGTCTTATTGATTACACTTCCTCTCCTCCAATCCAAACACAGCAGTCAGCGTGAATTGTACCATGTCAATTCCTAGCTTATCACTATCCTGATTTTACCATTATATACAATATAAAGTAAAAATTTCTTACCATAAGATGACCCAAACTCTGCCTACTTTTCTGATCTTATCTCAAGTATGTCTCTGACTTACCTCTCTCCTTTGTTTACTTTACGCCAACAGCAGTGGCCCTCAGTATGTTCCTCCAACAGGGCAAACTAGTTAGCAGCCTCTCTCCTTGATTTACACACTGTGGGCCCTGCTCAGCATTCAACTCTCAGTTTTGTTAGGGAACCGTTGGCTGAAACCACTAGCCCTGGCCAGTCATGAGAATAACCGCTTGCATAAGTTGTCTCACAACAGGAGGTCCTGATAAGAAGCCCAATACTGACAAGCTACTGCCAAAACCAACCAGAAGAATTCGGGAGCGGCCAAAATGAGGGAGGAGATGCCAGCCCATAATATGTCCTGCCAACTTCCCAGAAATCCTCACACTTGAGTCAGCCTTGACTGAGATACACGCGCCACCAGGAAGGGCCCTGAGTCCGCAGACCAAGTATGGGCACGAGCTAGATTGGCCAGAGACAACTTGGAAGGCTAACCCCACCTCCACAAAACCTGAGACTTCGAGCCACGAAGCTCAACAGTTCTGGGCTCCCTTACCCTGCTGCTCTCTGCTCGAGCACCCCTTTTCAATAAAGTCTTTTGCTTTGTCAGTATTTGTGTCTCCTCGGACAATTCATTTCCAAGTGTTAGAAAAGAGTCCACTCTCGGGCCCTGGAAGGGGTCCCCCCCAACCCCCGTAATAGTTTTAATACCATATTTGTAGAGAGAACTTTCCTAACTACTCAACCCAATATAATGTCAGTCATTCTGTATTATATCACTTTATTTTTTTCATAACACTATAATTAGCAGGAATTATTTTATTTATTCCTTTGTTTATTTATTGATTGTGTCTTACACCAACAGAACGTAAAATGCAACAGCCAGGACCTGTGTGTCTGTGGAACCACTTTCTCAGCACTTAAACAATAGAACCCTGGGCACATAAAAGTTGTTCAAAAAATGCTTGTTGAAATATATAAAGTTTTATCTTAACACTATCCTTTTATTATTCATACGTCAACATTCCCCACTGGATTGATAGTTCTTTTGAGGATAGAGTTCATGACATTTTTCTTTTGTGTGCCTCAAACCTAGAAAAATACATGGAATAAGGTAAAATTCTTGATAAATTGATAATCATGGACAAATTTTTTTGCATTACCCAACGAGTGCACTTACTGGTCAATAAAGTAATTTGAAAACTATATATCACTGCTTTGGGGACTTTGAATAAGCCCATTTATTCAGCTGTAAAAGGAGCCTAACAAAACTATATTATTTCCCTTCCAGAATATTTGTGTTAATGAAATAAAATGCAGTAAAAGTTATGTGAATAAATCTTTTTTTTTTTTTAATATTTATTTATTTATTGGGTTGCACCAGGTCTTAGTTGCAGCATATGGGATCTAGTTCCCTGACCAGGGATCGAACCTGCGCCCCCTGCATTGGGAGCGCGGAGTCTTAACCACTGTGCCACCAGGGAAATCCCGTGAATAAATCTTATCATCAATTTTCTCTTCTTTATTTAAAAGTTATTCTTTTCTTTTATTCCTGTTTCTTGGGCCAGGATTGGCAAAATATAGCCTGCGGGCCAAATCTTGCCCATCACTTGTTTGTGTACAGCCTGAGGGCTAAGAATAGGTTTGACATTTTGAAGTGATTGAAAAGAATCAAAATAAGAATGACCCATGAAAATTATGTGAAACTCAAAATTCAGTGTTCATAAATAAAGTTTATCAGCACACAGCCAAAATACTCTATGTATTTCCTATAGCTGCTTTTGTGCTCCAAGGGCAAGGGTGAGTAACTGAGACAGAGACCATATGACTTACAAAGCCTGAAAGGTTTACCATCTGGTCCTTTAGAGAAAAACTGCGCAAACCCTTGGTTTAGACCACACCTCATATACATATCAGTCTACCCCTTGCATTTATGCCAATCATGTGCTCCATGGTTGCCGATTGGCCCATATTTACTCTCATAATACCCTCTACTTCCCTAACATAACACACACTCTGCTGTATTAAAAGACTGTGTTTTATTTCATTTTCTGTCTTCTCATTTAGACTATAAACTCCACAAAGGAGAGGATGGGTGGTGAAAATCTAGCACATAATTGTTGCTAATTAATTACTATCTGTGGAAAGACTGAATAAAAAATGAATATGTGTTTGTATTTAAGATATACAAATATATATAAAGAATTTTTTCTTTGCCATTTTACCTAAGGGTAACTTGAAAAGGGCTTTACATTCTTACCAACAGGCAAAACTATCACATTATTTAAGAAGTTAAACATGCTCCTTCAATTTGTCAGACGTGACTATTTCATTATGAAAAGAAATTCCAAGTTTCCTTATCACGATATAACTATTGCATAAGAAACAGAGTTAAGTGCTGAGAGCCATCAGCTTAATTTCTCCCTTATTAATCCCATTCACACATGTAGGGCATTTAATATCTCCCTGTATTGAGCCACTTCTAACTACAAGACACTTGAATACAAGAACTCAGAATGGACAGATTGATGTATCATTGATTATTCTGAAGTATGGTCAAAGACTGAGAGTTAAATCTTTGCAATAGAAAAAGAATCCAGGGAGCCCTGCATCCTGCTTTTCTTTTACAAAAATTATTATTTCTCATTATTAGAACTGGAAATATAATGATTTCAGCTAAAAACAGAGTTAAAGTTTAGTCTTTCTTTCCCTATCCAGAGTGACAATGATTAGTGGAGCATCTTTCAGACAATACTAGGGCTCGATTGTAAAGAAAGAGGTGAAGTTGGGGCTTCCCTGGTGGCGCAGTGGTTGAGAATCTGCCTGCTAATGCAGGGGACGCGGGTTCGAGCCCTGGTCTGGGAATATCCCACATGCCACGGAGCAACTAGGCCCGTGAGCCACAACTACTGAGCCTGCGCGTCTGGAACCTGTGCTCCGCAACAAGAGAGGCCGCGATAGTGAGAGGCCCGCGCACCGCAATGAAGAGTGACCCCCACTTGCCACAACTGGAGAAAGCCCTCGCACAGAAACGAAGACCCAACACAGCCAAAAATAAATAAATAAATTAATTAATTAATTTAAAAAAAAAAAAAAGAAAGAGATGAAGTAAATGAGAAGATTAAATAATTCAAAGAAATGTCAAAAACTTACATAAATTTACTAAAGAAAGCACAGGCATCTTGAGTTTTTTTCTGATACTGAGATAATGTATAGTACTATTATTCAGATATACGTACAAGTCACCTCTGAAGCTATCTTTTTTACCTTCTGTAGTACACTGGGTCTTGGATTTGACCTTGGGGTTTCCAGGGAACACTAAGTGAAAGTCTTGATTTTTCTGGATAAGATGGATACAGTCTATATGGTCTAATCTGTGGATTGCTAGATATCACCTAACTTGGTTAGTATGAGTATGCTCACATTCTATCCTGTTGACCAAAAATACCTACATTCTCATTGTTGATGCGAATTCTGATCCCAGATGTACATACAAGGGTAAATTATATGAAGGCTATCACATCAGTAACTATTACTTTCATAGGATTTTTAAAAATATTTCCTACTCCTCCTAGTGAGATGAGCACTCTTGAGCTCCATGCCTTGCTTCTCTAAATAAGTAAGCGGAGCACCACTGTTATTCTGTCTTCAAACAATGCATTATTCCAAGTGACACCAACTTATGTACAGTAAGTCCCCTACATACAAATGAGTTCCTTTCTGAGAGCGTGTTCGTTAAGTCCAATTTGTTTGTAAGTTCAACAAAGTTAGCCTAGGTACCCAACTAACACGATCGGCTATATAGTATCGTACTGTAATAGGTTTATAATACTTTTCACACAAATAACACATAAAAAACAAACAAACAAAAAATAAAGAAAACATTTTTAATCTTACAGTACAGTACCTTGAAAAGTACAGTAGTACGGTACAACAGCTGGCATACAGGGGCTGGCATCGAGTGAACAGGCAAGAAGAGTTACTGACTGGAGGAGGGAGAGGAAGTGGGAGATGGTAGAGATGAATGATCGTCAGCAATAGGAGACGGAGGGCAAGCTGCAATTTCACTCACACCTGACGTTGATGGCACAGGTTCTGGTTCCTTTCTGGATTCAATTCTATCTACCCTCTTGAAAAAAACGATCCAGTGATGTCTGGGTAGCAGCTCTTTTTTTCTCGTCATAAATGATACAGCAGCACTGGACTGCATTCTGAATGGCTGCTGCAACCTTCATGTACTGTTCTATGTTCGGGTCCTGTGCCTAAAGACTAACAGTGCCTCCTCAAATAAAGAAAATCCTCTTGCTATTTCCTGTGTCGTCAATCTCATCGGTTCTTCAGTTACTTCTTCTTCCTCTTGTCTCTCTTCATCCTTTCTCTGGGCCTCCAATACCATCAGGTCTTCATTAGTAAGCTCCTCATGTTGCACAGCAAGAGTACTGTACAGTAAAGTACACAAAAGCACAACCACTTGTAGAGGATGCACGCACGTGACAATGTACGCCAGACACGTGAACTAACAAGTGACGGGACACTTGAACGCACATTCGCATCTTTGAAAGCTCTCAACTTGAAGGTTCATATGTAGGGGATTTACTGTATTGTACTGTGATGAAATAGATGAATCCAAAAGCGCAAGAAATTTGAGCGACCTGACCCCTCCCCCGCAAGAAGTGAAAACTAGGATGAAAGAAACCTACCTTGCCACCCAGAGGTTAGCTGTAGGCACACAGATTTGTTTAGAGGTCTGTGGGGTGTGAAGAACTCAGTTTATCTGAGGACATACCTTACCTCAAAAAGTCAGATTATTTCTAAAAACAGGCAGCGTGTAAGCCAGAATTCACATGGATTTACTACTCCAAATGCACTTCAGATCCAAGAGCTGTGAAACTAAATTGAAGAAGGATTTCCTGATTTGTTCAGTATCACACATCTAATAATTACATGGCTCTGGACCTTGTCTCTGGTGTTAGGAGAACAAAGGATCAATCTGGAATCTGTCCCTTTGGTATTTATGGTTTTTTGAAATAGTTGAGACAAAGGACTATGCACTTAACCCCAGGGTGGGTGCTGGCCAGGCTGAAGGTCCAGAAAGACTTTCAAAATCTCCCATTCTAACTTCACACCGTGAAAGAAAAATGTTGCCTGCCATATCAGTAGACAAAGGATGTTACAGCCATCAAGCCACTACAGCCAACCCAACGGTGAGCCCTGAGGGGACTCAGGATGGAGAAAAGCAGGATCCTGGCCCTAGATAGCTAAGGTGCGTATCAAAGGAATGATTTCAGTGAACCCAGACTCTTGCATCTTCCCATACCTAGAGAAGAGCTAAATTCATTAACTTGAGATATCTTGTTTTCATACATTAACAGTAATCTTTTGATGTTCTGACTACTTGGTCTTTGCTACAGAACTCCTATATCCTGGTTCCTCCCTCACCTCTTCAGAGCAGTCCCTTAGTGCTGAGAGGCTGTCTCCCAGGCTTAAGTCCTCAGAAAGCCCATTGAATAAAATATAATTCTCAGCTTTTAGGTTGTGAATTTTTTTTCAGTTGACAAAAACACCAATTTCAAAGCATCCTGTATTTATGTCTTTGGCCCATATCCTTTTTTCTTGATACCCAGTCTCTGAATGCTAAACTTATGAAAAGGCTTGGGAATGCTGATGTAGACACAGATATTAAAAGAAATATATGGGATGTAACATGAATGCACAGCTTTTTGCCCTATTTTACTGGGAAAAAATATGCAATTCAGATAAAAGCAACTACCCAGCAAACTTAGTTTTTTAATAATGAGCCCTACATGAATCCATAGAAAAGGGAAAAGAAAAGACCTAAATAATGGTTATTGAGCTGAAAGAACTGGTAGTACTGAACACATTTCTTTTGATAGTTATTTGAAAACTTTTTTTTTTTTATTTTACTGCATAGAGAATGGTCTAATTATTCTTTCTTCGAAAAGGTATCTATAATCTCAGAAACCATCAGATCCCTGACTATATTTAATCAACACTAGAACTTCCTGTTGGAAATAAATGTTGAAAGTCCCATCATATTAGCAGCAATCTCACAGAAGCCTGATTGTTTTAACTCTTTCACTTTAAAGCCTATGGGGGGAAAAAATGTTGTTCTCAATAAGTTTCCTTCCTTTAGTTATAAAACTCCTGAACATTCCTAATTAACTCTACCTTTGCACATTTAAGGGTTATGGAACTCCGCTCTTTTTTCTTTTTTTTTTAACCAAATTCTCTCTAGGGAATGGCATAAGAACTACAGGCTTTGGGGAAAGATTTACCAAGAGTAAAGTTAAAAGGATATTGGGAACTTTAGAAAAATGTACCACACTAAGGACTTTATTTTTAAGTCAATTTCCTAGGCCTACCTAGACTCAAATTGTTATAGCTTATTCAACAGAAAAAGAAAACTAGAGTAGAAAATTTAGTCGATTGTACAAAGCACAAATTAGCTACTGATGAAACTTAGGTTTCCTGATACCAAAATTGCTAATTATTCCATGTATCAGTACAATATCATGTTTCAGTATTAGGCAATACTAAGTAATGCCTAATATCTCTACAGTGCTTTATACTTTATAAAGGTAATTTAATGTATTTTATCTTTTTCAAATTTGCATAAAAACTGCAGAAGCTAGTTCAACTATATCAATCATGTAAGCAGTTTTTGGGAGGAAAGAGCTCTTCGCGGGAGGCCCTTTTGTCTTGACACTAACCTTAAACCAGGCACCCCCATACTCTACTCATCTCTGGCCCTAGCACACCTTTCAGATCTTTTGATAACACAATACCTTGCCTAACTGCTGGTTCTTTCCGTAGATCAAAGAAGTAGAAACGAAGAATAAGTAATTAACAGATGACCAGATCTCTTCTCTAGCTTCCCTTTCAGTAGTCTTGCGAACAAACTGTGAACAAGAGAGCATCTAAAGAAAAATTATGAGAAGTCGACAAGGCTGCACACAAGCCGGCACACAGTGGGGGATGGCAACGACTCTGACCCCCCATCTCAATGATTAACTGAGATTACTTCCATTTTGTCCCTTTAAAAAACTTTCATGGCTGAGCAGAATCTTCGGAGGTGGCTTTTGGGGGACACTGAGTGTACCATCTCCCCAGACTGCCAGCATTCTGATTAAAAGCAACTTTCTTTTCTACCAACATTTGTCTCTCTCTCTCTGATTTTTTTGAGCAGCGCACAGCTGGACCTGAGTTCGGTAAAAATCATTGGATCTAATTTTACAAGTGAGGGGGAAAAAAAGGACCCAAGCAGGTTTGGTGACAAATGCCACGCACGTAGTAAGTACACAAACTAGAATTATTTCTTCCTATTTCATTTCAGTGCTGTCAGTTCAATGTCTAAAATATCTACTGGATATGCACCTGGTAGGCACCTGTCCTATTGGAAGTGAGTCTGCTTGTCCTAAAATTATGCAAAAACCACTACATTCATCTTATTGTAGATTTTTTTTTTTAACCTGTGAAGCTGGGTTACAAACAAAAGGCCCCACAGAGTCAAAGGGAAAAAGAACTCACCTCTCTGTGAAGTCCAGCACTTTCCCCCGACTGAATTTTTGATTTGAGGTAAGAAATTGAGATTGATAGCTTTCTTTTTTAATGTTTTAATTGTGCTTTTTGTTTGTTTATTTTTTAGTTGTCCCTTAGAACGATCTCTTTGTTTTTCTAATATAAGTTAGGAAACAAAGAGTTACCATTGGATAGAAAGCCTGCTCTGCCTCTTGCTAAATTTAGGATCTTGGACAAGTTACCTTCCTTCTTTGAGGTTCATTTGCCTCGTCTACAAAATACTCAAGTGGGTATCTCAAAGATTTCAAATGAGAAGAAATAGGAGGGGATCAATAGAAGACATATGTCAATAAATAAGTATATTAATCATGAGGATGATAATGAGGAGGCGAAGAAGAAGAATGCACAGCAGATAAATAGATACTGAGAAAGTATAGGGTGCCTTCTGTTCTGTTCTTGTTTTTCATGACATCTCTAGAGTTGCCTGCTTCAAAGTGACCTCCAGCTAAAACTGGAATGCTCACTTCTCTCATTTAGATTGGGAAATCAGGATCTAATTTGGAAGTCAATAGAAGTCATGTGTGGCATAAAAATTATAGAAAGAAGATGCAAATACAAATATACCAGCTAGAAAACATATTAACTGTTCCTCAAACAATTCACAAGATGGCTCTGTCAATGCAAACTTACTTAGGAGTGACTAATTTCTCAAAAGTTAACAGGATTGTTACTGTCCATTAATTTTGGCCAATGGTTTTTAAATGTCCTTGCATAAAATAAAATGAATTTAAAGAGCAGTTAAATTACTAAAGAAACCTGTTAACTGGGAATTTTTTAACAGTTAATTATAGCCAGTGGAGTATTTAAAAAAGTCATTTGTTCTGCTCAATTGGAATAAGAAGATTTTGCTCCACTCCATAATTTAAGTATCCCATAAATTTGTTTCTAAATGTTCAGAACAATAAAAAGGTACATTACACATTATTATAAAGGCTCCAAATTATGGGGTGAATAAATTTAAAAAAAAAAAGATTACATGTGGTAAGGAGACATCTAAGATGGTTCTTAATGATTCCACCTTCTCACTAGTAATCTTTATTTATTAAATAGTGACTAATTGTCTCTTTCACAATGTTTGCATAAGAGTAAATCCAGAATGTTTTTCAAAGTATTTGTTATGTATACAGGAAGTGAAGCTAATTTTGCAATTTTATTTTGGGGAATGACATGTCATATTTGAATATGAAAAGAAATGAAGGGTCAAGTTAAAGGTCGTATCCTATTTAAAATGTTAATATGTGACAGACTGAATTAAGAAAAATGCAAATTTATTTCAACTGAATGGAATGCAAACAATGGGATCTCAATTCTAGTTTGGTAAATCCCATTATGTTTTCTCTCAAGGGCTATTTAAATTTTCCTGAAATTTCTCCATAGCAAGTGAATTGTAATTTATTTTAAGTTAGCACCTGTTCATAAAACAAAAAACATATTTAGTGGAACTAAGATCATGGTCACAAAATCGAAATGACAGAAATAGGAATTGCTTCTGTAAATGACTTTACAGAATGAACACCCTGTGATAGGTAACATACCTACACTCTTCTTATGCATATGCCATATTTTTAAAACTCTCCAGAATTTCAATTATACAAAGAACTCTTTTGTTATACTTTTCGTAGGTTGTCATTAATGAATGAGTGGGTTGTCTGAATGATGAGATGCTTTCTGGTTGCATTCTCAGTTGAGATTATGATAGGACTGTCATCTGAAAGAGATATGATTTCAAAATTGTTGGATAACAGAGGAGGAAGAACCTGGTCCAGGAAAGCACAAGATACAATCCACCTTGGCTCTTAGTGACTTTATGATGTGCACTTCAGATTGAAGCCATTGCAGATTGATCTAAGGGCACTTCATCTATTCTTAGCAATGCCAGAAGATCAACTAAGCTTGAGTCCATAAAAGAAAAAAGGCTTTATTAATCAAGTGTATTTAAGACTGTTTTATTTCATTCTCTGTGTTTTTAAAGATATGACAGATGGCAATCTTGAAGGTTTTCCAATAATGAAAAATATTCATTTACAACTGAGCCAGTACCCATTGATAAAAGGCAAGGCCTTGAGAGTTAGAAAAGCTGTCTTCTCTTAGGCTCCAGACAGTAATCAGTAAGACTGAGCAATGTTATGAGTGATAAAAATCCATTAAGACTCAGGTCTGTGGCAAAACTATAATTGAGGATATATATAACCTTTCCACCTATTAGTTATCATGGCTTATAGTAGCATGTGAAAAAGAAAAGCACGGCAGAGAGGAAATAAAGAAATAAATGAGATTTGAGAAATCTACACAAGGATGAACTTTAATACATATTGGCTCATGGAACTGTGTGGAAATAGATCAAAAGCCAAATAAGTATTTGAGGCAGTTTTATTGACAGTGAAACCAGACACATGAACTAAAAAAAGCTTATGATTGTTGGAGCCTTAAAAAATCTTTACACCCACTACTGTGCTCCAAATTAGCATGGGCCGGACACATGTTGTGAAAGCTGTGTGGCCTTCAAGAAAGGCTTCTTCCCCTTCAGATGTTAACATGATCTCTCAGATATTGATCAACTTCAAATATTGACATGAGAGGTGGAGAGTCATTTTCCTCGTAATTTATAGAGTATAAGACCACAAAGAGGTACCTCCAGGTCTTGAGAGAGAGAGAACCTCACATTTATTATGAGATGTGGGCCCTCAATTGGGATGCACCAACTAAATGGGAATTTGGAAGATAATCCTTCCGGAGAAGGTAAGTGTGTTTTATGTCTGGGAAGAAGATAAATTAGATAACAAAAAGGTGGGCTAAGGAAGAGATTAGCCAGTTGATCACAAAATAATTTCCATTCTCTCCTGGGCACAGTATTAGACCACATTTCTCAGTCTGCCTTTCAGTAGGTTGTACCTGGAATGAGTTTTGTCCACCGAAACGTGGGCTGAAGTGATGTACACCATTTCCACGTCTGGCCTCCATGCTCTCTCCTCTCCCCACCTACTGGTGGATGTTGATGACCTGGGTGACCTCGAAAGCCAAGTGTGGGAGATGCCAGAGACTCTGCATCAGTTTGTGTCCCTAAATGATTGCAGAGAACACAGCTTCCCCTACCCCTACCTTGACCACAAATTGGATTTTACGTGAATGAGAAATTTAGTTGTGTTACACTATGGAGATGTTGTGGGGTTGTTTTTTTTTCTTAGTGGCAGCTATCTTCACCAGAATTAATATAAAAACAAGTCACTTGTGGGTATATATGTCCCAAATATTATATCTCCATGACTTTTATTTCTTCTGTATATATATGATGCTTTTTGATTAGCGACGGTTCTTAATTTTGACATAGTTGAATTCGTAAATTTTTCCCTGTGGAGTTAATTCTGTCTGGCCTGCAGAGAAGAATCATCGCTGACCATTTTGGTGATGTCGGTGCTCCTCTCACCAGTGCATCCCCAATATCTTTGGAAAATGGTTTGGCCTCTGGGCCCTCCTGTGGAACATAATCTTCTGATGGGTCTCTTGGCCTCACATAATGTATCTGATTCAGAATACCCACTTCCAGGGGCTCTTGAATCCTTCCCCACCACCTACAATGGCAATTCAGGCAGTTGCCTTTCACTCACCATGGGTTACCATTTTCTCCAGGCTCCCAAGGGCCACCCGAGGAGTAAACAACATATCCCGAGATATATATTCAAAACTAAACATCATATTATAATTTATCGTTAGTTTAAAGGACTTGGATAGCATGTCCGGGCTTAAAGCATTGGAATCCTTTCTGTACTACATATTTGGTTGGGGTGAGGGGGTAAGGGATGGAGACTAGAGATTAGAATAGTTTCATACTAGTGAGTCATGTATATTTAATGGAATTTGATGTAAAGTTGAGTTCATAAGGAATTGGTAAGGTTATAATAGAAAAACTTCACTATTGATACCATGGAGGCTTATGTGCTTGGTGTTTGTTTTAACTAAGTGAACACTGATTCACTTAGTTCACTGAAATTAACTATACTCGCTTGGACCTCACTAAAATTTTGAGTTATGATTTGTGATAGTTATGACTGTTATATTAAATCAGTAAGACCAATTAATTTTCTCATTGCATGTAAATACAAGTTTACTTTTGATAACATTAATTTTTATTCTAAGAGTTTGTCTGACTAAAGAAGTTATCTTACAATATGAGAATCAGAAAGGAGATACAGTCCAGGACTCAAGATCTATTCCTGGTAATTCATATGATGTTAATAGTCTTCATACTTTTCAAAATAATTTTTTTTTAAGATTTAAAAAAATCTCATGCTGCCAATTAAATTGCCCCGTCCCTGCAGATGCTGTTTTTAATTTATGAGATGTCTAATAGTGTTTTTAAAAATATTAAACGTGTGCTTCATCAGAACCTATTTGTAATGAGATTAAAGCAATTAAGTAATTGGAAAAGCATGTCTGAACATGATGAATAAACTCTTCTGAAATAATAACTTGTTTAATATTAATATATTAAAATATGAATATGTAGCTAATTTTTGTCAACCTCACAGTTTTCACTTATTTGGCAACATAAACTTATCCAAATACTAATATCCAAGGTAAAGGTTGGTTCACAACCCTCATCTATTTATCTCACTTCAAGTATTCACCTTTTTTAGCCACTAAGGAAACAATATATAAACAGACATAAGCTATTGGTACAAATACTCAGTATTTCCAGCCCTTTCTTTCAGGCTTACGACTGCCAATGCAATCAGCAATTCATCATTCTGGATGTTAGAAATAAAACATCCAGCTTTTAACCATTTGCCTGTGGTGAGGGGAAAAGGTGAAGTATCACCATATTGGAAATAGCAACATTGTTTACAAAGAGAAGTATAGTGAGAAACTACAAAGTACAAAAGTGGTTTGTTACTCTCTTTTGCCTTTTCTGGTATCCTGAAATGGCCCTTGAACCCACATCAGAGACTACCACGTCCTAGTAGCAACAGTCTAGCTCTTTAATGCTTTAACCTGAACCCACTCAAGTGTGTGAAACATTTTTTTAAATGATTCGTGTTTAAGACATTAAGTTTGTACTTCCGGGAACGACTAAGAGCCATACTGAGAAGGGATATATTACGGTAATGAAATGTGAGGTAAGAGCATTTTAATGTAAGCATCTAAATGTAAGACTCCTCAATAAAATTTTCTGGGAACTTCTGCAAGTAGAAACATGGGGAGTTCATTTTTATAGATCACTGAGATTCTCTATACATCGTAATGAAGAAATGTCTAAGCTGGCTGAGCTCTAGGGAGTGATTATGTGTCCTTGAAGAATAATGTGAATGTGGTTTCTTCAGTCTCGGGTAGTGGTCCCATCCGATGCCCATTCACAATCCACAACCTTTACAACGGGTCCCAGAGTAGGTCCTGAGCCAATCCTGACAGAGGCAAGAGCCATCAGTGTGTCAGCCCTAGCTTCTGATGGGGCTTCATTAACTTATCCACTTGGATTTGGTGCCTGCTGACTGATATATTTATTTTGGTCTTTGCTTGTTTGCTCATAAAGGTAATATTACTTTCAAAAATATTAAGAAATTCCTGAAAGAGAAACTGTGACCATATTACAAGCAGAATAGTATTACTTTTACTATACTCTATCATGGTCAGATCCCATCCCAAACATCGTGTTGAGAGTATTATGAAATAAGGAGTATTCTACAGTTGGAGTTTGTCTCTAGTTAGATTAGAAAGGCTTCCTAAGTCTGGAATGTTCTGCCTATTTTTCACTGCTATTTGAAATTTCTCCCATTTTACTAGAGGTCCAGATCCAACTGTATCCTCTGTGAAGCCTTATTACTTCTAGCCCACAGTTAATGTTCCTATTTTTCAATTGCTAAAGCACATTCTGTTTCAACTTTTAATTGGATAATTATTAAAGAGTTTTCATTAAATTTTTATATGTGTGTGTCATCTCACAAGTGAGACTTATGTGTTAGTCTCTATTATTTCTTTTCTTATTATTTTTTCTTTGCTGTTGCAAATAAGCAAAGCCCAAGAGAATAAAGAACATATTAATTAGCGGGGACCAGATCTGAGTGGGGAAGTGAATATGAAGCCCCATCAGAAGTTAGGCCTGACTCATAGAAGGCTCCAACCTCTATCAGGATTGGCTCAGGACTCACTATTAGGGTCGTGGGTTGTGAATGCACGTAAGATGGTACAACTACCACAGGCTGAAAACCTAATTCATATTTACCTTTAGGGATTCACAATCACTCCCCAGAACTTAACCAGCTTAGATTTTTCTTCATTAGGATTTATAAAGAACCCCATGATCTTTAAAATGAGCTACCTGTGTTTCTATTTGTAGAAGTTCCAAGAAATTTTCATTTATTGGGGGGTCTTACATAAAAAAGCTCTTACCTCACATGTCATTGCCATATCACGTCCCTTCTTAGCATGGCTCAACAGACTTTCATCTAAACTGTATTTAACACAGGTCTCATATATGAGTAAACGTCCTCCTATGCATTTAAATCTATGATATTTCATTCCTGGTTCTACTTACTAATTCTATAATTAAGAATGTATATGGAAATTACCTAAGGGAAGTCTATTCAAATTTCTGGAATTAACTTATCTTATTATTGGTACCAAGATGGAAAAAAAGAGGAGACGATCGGCCATCAAAGTGGGAATAAAATCATTTGAAAGATGTTGAAAACATAGCTCATGGTGGCAGATTAAAAAAGGACCATGAATCCAGGATTAAATTCAACTTCACAGCAAGGGACAATCACTTTTAGGTTTGTATACATTGTTTCTTGTTGCTTCTAGCTTTTTGGATATTCCACCAATTCCCAGCAGGAAGAGAAAGAAAGATAAAGGATATCTGTAATTTCACTGTGATTCTGAGAGACTCATTCTCTTTTTACCATGAATAGCAGTGTTTCTCAGACTTTAAAGTACATAAAAATGCCCTGAAGAGTTTAAGAATCAAACTCTAAGGTCCTACCCACAGAGATTCTGATTTGGCCAGTCTCAGATGGGGCCTGGGAGTCTGCATTTTAACAAGAACCTGAGAATTTGAATGCAGGTGGTCACCATTAGCTCAAAGGTTTTTGCTTCCAAAATACTTCCCAAAATAATATTATTTCACGTATGACTGAACTGGCTGCACCACTACCTGGGTGTGTCAAAATATATATATATCAAGGATTAATTTTTTCTTTGGTTATCTGTACTTCCCATGTGCTCCGCGTCGCAATTCTTTCTGAGGCTCAGATGGCTACCATGGCGTCAGCATGGAAAAAAACAATGAACCTAGAGGAGAAGGTATGCTTGGTAGGCATTACAGTGTCATTTTGTACAAGCCATAGATATTGCTTTTCCTTATGTAAAATAGCTAATAACTTCCCTGCCTGGGTTGCTGAGACTAAAATAAGAAAATGTGTGTGAATCGTTTTAGTAAATTTAGTACGTCAAGTAGTAAATTTACAAAACATAGTAAAAGGAAAAATATTCTTATCCATAGCACTGTTCCTTTTGAAAGAATATAGCCCCTCTGATTACCAATGGCAAGTTTAAAGACTAAAACTTGTTGGAAAATTTAACAAAGCAACAGGTGCCGAAAATGTTCCAGACTATATTATCTGATCAACGATTAAGTATTTTACATCCAGGAAAAAGTTCCTATTACATTTTTTTAAGAGAAGCATTCACCTTAGGAAAAAAATCTCTATTTTTCCCCCCTTTGGGAATTTGCATTAATCTACAATTTATCCATTGCTACATTTTTCTATGTGAAAAAAATAATAGAGTACATAAATTTCATCAACCTGAGAGCAATACCACAATATGTTGAAACAGAGCTGAATATAGAACACACAGATATTGTTTTAACCTAATGCTTTAATCCAGATCTTTGCTCTTAAGAGTACTTTGGTTTTCACTTTTGAACAACTCCAAATAATTTTTGCAAGCACATTACCAGACCAGTCAATGCACAGCTCAGGGCACAGAGAGGCCTGTGTTATAGAAAATGCCAGACCAATCTGTGGCATCCACAGAGAAGCCTGAACAGTCTTTATAGTCACAGTGAAGTACTTCTAAGAAGGGGATGAGTCTCAAAGTGACTCAATAAGGCAAATGCCAACTACCTGGCCTCAACACAGCAGGATCATTTCATATTTTGAATATTTCCTAGAGTTGTGGCTTTTAGAACAGCCCTCACAGACACATCACTTGCATTTTCATTTTCATTCCCCAGACCTTTACTATATGTCCTAGGTAAGGTATTTGGGGCATAGTATTCAAAAGCAAAAAAAAAAAAATGAAGACAATAAGACAATATTCTAACAAATGTTCAGAATAAGAGCTATCTTCAGAGTAATGCTGTCTGTGACTTCAGCTGCAAAAACAAAAGCCTTAGCAAGATTTTACAAGGTGATAAGTTGATTATAAGACACCCTTTCTGCTTACAGAAGAAAAAAACAATATCCAAAGAGATTTTTAAAATTTATCCAAAAATTAAAATCTGATTAGTGATTAGCCTCTCTTGAATCTTTCTGTTTTTTTTTCTTCTATAAAGATGACTAGAAATTATTCAGGAAGTATATAGTTTAATTTTAACATTCCAAATTCTTTAGGTGAAAATTCTTTTGAATTCCACTTCCAGTGTAACTTTTACACAATTTGAACTCAACGGAACATGTTGAACTAGAAGATCAAGGCTGAGCTATTGAGTCAGAAGTTCCTGTTTTCAAACTTCAAATCCCTGAAACTGAGCTTCAATTCCTCATATGTAAAAAAGACATACTAATCCATATGTTCTGGCATAATTTTAAGGTCCAACTGAGATAATGTATCTGAAAACATTTTGAGGACTACTTGACACATTGCAGGTAATAAGTGGTATTTTTCTATTTTTTACACTAATGATTGATGAAAAATTGAAAGTATAATGGAGGAATCATAGTTCAGGCATAAAAAATTCAGCCATTGAGGATCTGGTCTCAGACACATCCCTGCACCACTGAGAACTTGCATTTTCTCTGAACTGTATCAAAACCAAGGACATCACAAAGAGCGTTTAGAACAACATCCGCCAGCTGCAACCTTATGATCTCAAGGTCCTGCCTTGTAACTTCGCAACCATTTCAGACCCCAACCAATCCTTGCTTAATAAGCACCCTTACTTCTTGCCAGCTCCAATTATAATTCTTGACAAACAACTTCTGTAACTAACTGTGGCCTTGCCGTTTTTGCCTTTATAAGCTTCCTCCATTGTGTAGTTCAGTGGAACACAATTCAAGTGCTTCTTGAATCTGTGTCCCCTGGGCTGCAGTCTTAACAAACCTCAAATAAAAGCCTCTTTATTTCAATCAGGTCTCTTTCTGAGATTTTGGTTGATATGATCACATTATCAGATATAGATTTCTGTCAACATATTCTGTTTTAAAGTATAACACAACTACAGAATATCAGAAAATATAAATGGCCAATATATGCCCAGTAAACTGAGAGGAGGAAAATTTAGTATATGAAATTCAACATAGAGAATGCTTTTCTGAAACTGAGATATGAGTGGCAGGGAAATGAACCAAGTGTGCAGGTTCCACCATGTAAGAGCTCACACAGCATCTCTGAGCCTCAGTTTCAGTATCCATAAAACAGTAATGATAATATTTACCTCTGTCATCAATCAAAAAGAAGAAAGTCTTTGTTAATTGGATACTGCTATATGAATATGTTAATTTTACCCATAATTTAAAAAATTGCAGAGTAATTTAAATGTAGGTGAAGTAAACGTCTGCATTTCATACATTTGGACTCCATAAAAGTTTTCTTTACCTCACCCCCTTTTGGGGGATTTTGCAGAACTGTAAGGGGAGTGAAATATTAATACATTTTAGAAAACCATATTTTATTATAAATTACTATAGCACTTTATGTACAAATACAAGTTGAAATAAAGAAGTATGTAAGTTTGGACACTTGTGTATCTCATTCATTCTATTTCATAGTCTTAAGGTATGTGGTAGGTTGTATTTTCCAAAAAGCTCACAGCAATAATTTCCATCTCATATGTTCCTTTACAATGTGACCTTGACTTGGCTCCATCAAGATGGGGAGTTTAGCCCTATCTTCTTGAATGTGGGCAGGCTTGCAACTACTTTGGGTAAGGTGGAAATGACACAGTGTTTCTGAGACTAGGTCATAAAAGGAACCAGCAGCAAGTTCCCCTTGCCTGCTGGAACACTTATCTTGGAACCTTGGCCCCCATGGCCTATCCTCAGGCCAACATCCTGTGGGGAAGTCACAAGGAGATCTTGTCTAGGTGCCCTAGTCAGCATTACTAGCCTTCGAGTCATCCTAACACGGGTGCCAGACATGTGGATGAACGAGCCTTCAGAGGATCCCATGCTCTAGCTGCCAATTAACCCCCACCTTCAAGTCTTGGAAATGGAGCTCCCAGGCATTTTGGAAGCAAGCCTTGGTGCTGTGTTTGATTCTTGTTGCCTCAGAATCTGCCAGCCTGATAAAAATGGCTGTCTTCAGTTGCGAATTTTTGGTTACTTGATTATGCGGCAAGAGTTGCTGGAGCAGGATATTTAAGCACCCTAATGTTCTTCTAATGAATGTTAATACAAATGCAATACTGAAGTTATTAATAGAACAAGAATGTCTTTTACATTGGCCAAAGCTAGGTAAGAAATAAATGATAAACTTACTTATGGGTTGTGAGTTATTAAAACAAATTAGGAAAAGTGATTCTGAAATAATCAAACAAGACACATTTGAAGAATCAGATTTAAGTGGTCTCTCTGGAGGGATTCAAGGAATATCTTATTAGTTAGAGGATAAATTAGGTTAACTCTAAAAATTCCTCCCAAGCCTGTGCTCTGACTGTTAGAGGGAGTGTGTCAAGGATCTATGGTATTCACCCGTAATGGAATGTAACACCAAGCTTTGTTTGGTGGATTAAGAAGTATAAGAGATATCCTAAAGTGTCATTTATGCTGTATGCTCAGGTGTCTCAGCATTGGGCCTGCTGGATAATATATAGAGGGGATTTCCTTAGGTAAATATTTTCTCCTCTAGAGAGGAACTGAGCTACAATTCAGACATTTCAATTAGTCAGGACTATACATACAACATCCCACAAAGTTCACATGAGAATTGCTAGCTCAATTTGATTTTGAAAACTAATAAAATTGCAACCTCAATTTGATTTTGGATCTACAACATAGAAGAAAATTGCTTTAGGTGATGTGTATTTATTCTTTTATTCAATATTTACCCTTATTGCTACTTTCTCCTGATAATATTTCTAAAACTGTTTCTTTATTAAGCCCTTACATTATTTCTATTTTTGTATTATAAAGCATGTTGTGAAAAATAATACTATCTGAATTGTTCACTTAGTATAATCATTGGGAGGGGAATACAGGGTCAAAGTTTAAAGTCTATTTTTTAGTCTATCAATTTAAATATTGTTCTATGATGCTTGCAAATGAATTCTGATTTCTTTTTAGGGTCCAAAAGCTAAACACAAATTGGAAATAGACAGATTTCCCTCCACTCTGTAGAAGTTAATGACTATTTCTTATGCTAGGTCCCAGTAAATTTGGTGTTCATGAGTATTCTATGAAATACAAACCCGAAGTTCCTATAGTCCAGTCCAAAATACTGTGATTCTTCTTCCTTTGCTCTGATGAATGATTATACAGTCCAGACAAACCTGGAATACTCATTTTTATAAATTGAATCACAGGCTAAAGTAAAAATCTTCATGATATTTCAATTCTATCTAACTGGGTGCTTGAAACTTAACTGGGACTTTAGTGATTTTTAAATTATATGAAAGTGAAGAATTCGTATACATTATGTATTAGTGAGCACTAAACCTAAAAGACTGAGTTTGTTTCTTTATTAAAAGCAGTATTTAATATAAAGATAAATGGTTTTAATTAACCAAAATTATCTGTTAAGAAATAAAATAGGATATATTTAATAAGTCTGCTAAAAACATCAATAGCAGCAACTTCCTTTCTTACCATGGACCAAGAACTCTTCTAATCACATACTCATTTCATCCTCACAACAACCCTATGGGATAAGTTACTACCCATATTTCACATATTGAGGAAACTCAGCCAGAGAGAAGTTAACTTGTACGAGGTCACCCAGTTAGTAAGTTGCGTGGCCTGATTTGATGTCAAGCAATCAAGCTGCTGAGATTACGCATCATGTGGGGCTGACTCATATAAAAAAATATAAACTGATAGATTTGGACAGTTAAAAAAAATCAACTACTAAGGGACAGCGCAGCATTTCTCAACTGAAATTGACATTTGTTGAGAGAATTAAACCTTAAAGCCCTAGGCATTCATTGATGCAATGAATTAACTTCTCTCCTATTCATTTAGAATGATACTAATTAGGTATCATCTTTGGAATAAATTGAGAGTATAGTCACTGCAATCACTTCCTGTGTTCTGCAACTCAGACAAAGAATCCTTATTGAGAAAGGTGGCAGGATCTTTTGAATTAGTTTATAATTCCAGTTAATCTTCTTCTTGATTGATGTATGTCAGGGATCTTTTAGTTACAAGTGACAAAAACCCATAGGAGATTATGCAAAACCAGTAACTATTTGGCTCATATAGCAGGCATGAATACAGTAATTGCTCACAGAATTAAATGAAGAAATACAGCATCGAAGACTTCAGAGTCTGAAATGAGGGATTCAGTTCAAAAGGAAGGTAACTCTCCCCCACCATTTCTCATTCTCAGTTGCCTCTGATCTTCTATAAATCTGCTTGTGCAATTTATTGTGTTAAATGTCCATGATAATCTGTGACCAGGGCAGACATTTACACCTTACTACAGAGTTTCAGCAGGCTAACATTTTTTGCAGAGTGTATTCATATTCAGTTTAATCTTTACTTATACAATAAAAAAAAATTTTTCCTTGTGGATAAACAAATCTAGGAATCAAAAAGCAGATGGAAGAAGCTGTTTGAATACATTCTATTTGTCATGAAATCAGGTCAGCTTCATGAGGCCAGCACTGTTCCAAGAAATGATAATGCTTCAGTATAATTTCAGTACTTCCTTGCTAGAAGGTTCCAAAGACTATTACTCACACTGATAATTGCTTGTTAAAATTCACTGTAAAAGTATATATTTTCCTATAGACTTATAAAAAGTCCTTCACCTTAACAAGTTTAATATGCCGAAGTTTATATTTGGGACTGTGAGAAATAGTAATTGGCTAAATGTTTTAGAACCTGAGGATCATTTTACACTAAATGATTCCAAAAGACCTAATTTGATTAGTACCTAAATGCATGTAATTGAATGGATTTAAGGTTGAATAGAAAGAAGAAAATCGAAGTTTGTCAAACCATCTATTTATGATTATAGGGAGGGTGTGAGTAAACCACAACAAGAAAAACAAAAACAAATCAGAATAAAGCAGAACAGATATAAGGGTAGGCTGCTAGAATAGCATTGTGCCATTAGAGATTAGGAAGAATTCTGAACCTGAAAAAATAAGTTGTTTTGTCCCATCCAGACCACAGCTTAATAACATTTACACACAGCTCCAAAAATTGTCTATAATTGACTTCGCTTAGTCCTCTGTGTTTGTTCATTTTAATTCATATTAATGGAATCTAGGGGAAACAATTTAGCACCTTAGATTTTTGTAAATACAAAAGTAGTGAATAGAACATAAAATAGGACCTAAAAGTAGAGAAAGTAGAGTTCTTCCAAAATGTCCCAATATAACTAATAAAGAGAAATAGAAAAGAAACTAATGAGAAGGAAACTTTTACCACAAATTTCTTTTAACAGTGGTAGAGCGGCATCATATACCTAGAACAATGTAATTTTTAAAGGACCCGAGCCAGGTTGTTTGGGAGGATACTGCAAGTTTGTTACACAAAATTATCTGTTTGCTATTGGAGCAGATTTTAAAAGGGAACTATTCTTCTGAAACTAGCATTAGCTATAAGATAAGCACAAATTATTCAGTTTAGGGTACAAAGATCTGAAGACAACCCGCTTTGTCATGTACTCCTTCCCCCCATTTATTCTCATTAGATATTATATGTACAGTCCTCTAACATCCTACCATCCCCTATTTCAAATCTATGGCAGATGATGCTAATCAGTCATGGTAGCCCTTCCAGAGAGAACCTAAAAATAATTTTCACCAAAATTATTAGCAAGGACTCAGCAAGTTAACTATGGAAGCATCAAAATAGAAAAGGCAACTAGAATAACAAAAGGAATAACACACATCATCTTCAACAAACTTAATGACAAAGTGTCCACATAAAACCCACAATAGGAAGAAGAAAAGTCCACCCACTCTCACATGGAACAGACTTTGTACAGAAGCAAGCAGAATTAAGACAATAGAACTTATGATGCTCCTTACAGCTGAGATAGCCAGGCATTTTTCCAAATTCTCATGCTGCAAATGAGGGTATTCCCCCCACAGAGAGTGAAGAACTTAGCAGAACAATCTGAGAACAACGGTTAAAACTGGTAGTAAACTTCACAAACAAGAATATCTGGGATTATAGGGTACTCTGGGCATTGGTAGTCTCCAAACTAGTCAGCAAAAAAAAAAAAAAAAAGTTTCACATTGAGGAGAAACTTCCTGGAATAAAACTCAAGTTCTTCAAGGTAGTCACTATGGGTGGGTGGGTGGGGGGCAAAGAGGGGAATCATTCAGATAGAAGTGGGGATGTGGAAGAACCATAAGAAGTCGATTTCAGAAAATACAAGAAAGGAAGAAGTAGTGAGACACACACTAGAAACATTTTGATGTGCTAAACAGAAGGGAGGACAGGAGCTCTAAAGCTTCCTCTTCGGACTGAGTGATTGTGTCTGCCTGAAATATGTAAGTTAAAGCCTTAACCTTTAATGTGATGGTATTTAGAGGTGGGGCCTTTGGGAAATAATTAGGTTTAGATGAGGTAATGAGGGTGGAGCCCTCATAATGGGATTAGCGCCCTTATAAGAAGAGGATGAGACACTGAATTTCCTCTCTGTATCCTCTGAAGATACAGTGAGAAGGCAGCCCTCCACAAGGCAGGAAGAGGACCCTTACCAAGAACCCAACCTTACTGACCTTGGCCTTCCAGCCTCCGGAACTGTGAGACAGAAATTTCTATTGTCTAAGCCACCTCGTTTGTGGTATTTTGTTATGGCTGCCTGAGCTGACTAAGACATCTGATGCATCCCTTATCCTCTTAAAAGTAAAAGAAAACTCATTTGAACAATGTCAAAGTAATAAAAATCCCACACAACTATATTGTAGGAAAAACAAAAAGAGGATAACAATAATCTGAATAACACACCCACAAAATGTACAAACAGGTAAGAGAAAGATGGAGATAAATTAGAGGAAAACTGCTACCTAATACCATGTAATTAATAAGTTAAGGAAATTAAGAAAATAATAAAAATAATAGCATAAATCTAAAACTATTAACATCAGAAATGGGATATCTAGACAACAAGAGGACATAAAATGAGCTCAAAGAGCTAAGGAAAAAATTAGAAGTAGAAGAAAAACCTTTCAGAAATGAAGATTAAAATAGTATTAAGACAAATATAAAGGGATAAAAGTACCCTCATAAAAAGAATGCGAAAATAAGAAAAAAATTAAACAGAAATGAAAGAGAACACATAAAGGATTCATAGAAAGTGACAGTCAAAAAATATCAAACGTTTGCATAATAAGAATTACTGAAGAAGAGAAGTAAAGCAATGAAACAAAAGAAATACTAAAATGTATAATCCAGTGAAGCTTCCTGAAATAAAACATGACTTAAGCCTACACATTGAAAAGATATATATGAAACCTTCTAAAGTTGATTCAGAATGTTCAACATGAAGATATATTTTAGTGAAACTACTGAAATTTAAAGCAAAAATTCAAACAGAAAATAATGTCTCTAATATGTAAACAAGATGAAGGAAAGTGAACAAACCAACTGAATATCCCAATGGGAAAAGACAAAATTCCAAAAGAGCTATGAACAGACAAATTCATAGTAGTTCTATCCCTTATGGTATTCCTCAATTGGCTTTCAACTTTCTAAATCAATAATGTCTCCCTTAACTTTGAAATATATTATTTTCACGTTTCTAATTTTTCTTATATGGTTTTGATGGAAATTAATAGCAGTTGGCCCAGATTTGCTCTATTTTCACACATCATTCAATGGATGTATCTAAAACCATGCTTTAGAATGGGGGCTATTTATCACATAATGTCCTCAACTTTGGGCTTTAGCTCAAACTCCCAAATAGAAAAAGTGGCAAGTCCATATCATATTATATACATATACACATATATATATATTCATATATATATACTTCTAAATATACATATATATATATATATATATATATATATATATACACACACACACACACACACACACACACACTTATATCCAAGGATATGCAGTGGGTTTGGATGCCAGTCTCCTAATTTTTCCCTTAATAAACTCCTGAAAATCTTTAACCAGGGTGATGAAGAGGATAGAATTTCTGTTGTTCTACTTTCTCCCTTGAATTCCTAACAATAATTAGGGCCATTATTATTTAATCACTTCAGACCAAATATTATTTGGATTATATCTACCTACTGTAGACTAAAAAACCCAAGTATTAAAAAACCAAACACAATGTCAAAGGTGCACCTCTGGTCTGATTATGCATAGGTATAAACAAGGCGAAAGTAGCATAACAAAACAAGGAGAGTATAAAAACATGGCCTCCTTTTGCGTCCAAGCTCCAACACAAATTTGTTCTGTTTGGATTGGTCAGTTCATTGTGTCCACCCCTCTTCCCTTCTGTAATGGAATTCCCCTCTGCCACTCAGGACTGAGATGGGAAGTTTTGGAAATTTCTTTTATTATTCTGTAGTTGTATGTCTCTTTCCAGAGTTACAGTCAAGATCAAAATCAAGAAAAAAATGTGAAGGTAATTTTAAAAGGGATTGAAGCCCTGAATAATTTTAAGGTATTAACAGTGTTACTTTGACAGAAGGAAAAAATAATAAATTGGTCAAGTCCTAAGGATATGGCTTGGGTCTTTCTTTTTTCCACTTGGTGTTTCAGGCCAAGAAGAACACAAAAGTGCTTCTGATTAAGACTTTATAATGTAAAACTAATGAATAAAATACCACTTTTAAAGGCCTTAGAGGATGCTTTTTTAACAATCTCATTAGAAGGTCATTTATACAGATGTCCTAGGTCTCATCTAAGTGATCAATAAATGCTGATTTCACTAGAGCAGGACTGGATTACACTGATAGGCAATAAACTCCTTAGTAACTTAGGTTCCAATACTTCACTTTTCCAGAAGCTCCTAAGAACATGAAGAATATAGATCCAATAAAAGTGAGCTTGGGGCTTCTCTGGTGGCGCAGTGGTTGGGAGTCTGCCTGCCAATGCAGGGGACACGGGTTCAAGCCCTGGTCTGGGAGGATCCCACACGCCGCGGAGCAACTAGGCCCGTGAGCCACAACTACTGAGCCTGCGCGTCTGGAGCCTGTGCTCCGCAACGGGAGAGGCCGCGGCGGTGAGAGGCCCGCGCACGGCAATGAAGAGTGGACCCCACTCACCGCAACTGGAGAGAGCCCTCGCACAGATGCGAGGACCCAACACAGCCAAAAATAATATAAATAAATAAATTAATTTTAAAAAAAAAGAAAAGTGAGCTTGTATTTTTAGTCTTGTTTTTGTACTCTTACTCTTCAGGAAAAACACGGGGGTGGGGGTCAAATGTCATGGCTTAATGTCTGGATATGAGTTGGAAATGGATTTTGGCTGTGTGATGAGAGAACTTTTCCAGATGGAGCAATATACTGTTACAGATGACTTTTATGCACGTTCCTGTTTCAGTATTATTCTAATATTGAAGTGGTTTTTTTTTTGAAAAAGGAACAGAAATGTTTGCATGAAAACTAAAACAGTCTAGATGTCATGAGCAAATTTTCCATGAGTATTATTTTCATTTCAACATCATTGCACATAAGATCTTTTTTAATGGTTAAATCACAAAAAGAGCAAATTTTACTAGACATATATTCACAGAGGAACAGTTTAGGAAAATAATTAGGAATTACTTTTGCTCATAAAAATAAAACACATGGATTTTCCCAGAAAACTAAGATTAAGAACCTGAAAAAAAAAACTGAAGCATTCTTCTGGATTTTGTGATGTTTATGACAATGCAGTCTATTTAAAAACAATACTTTCTGTTCTGTCTGCATTCTAATGTTATCTGTTCAAATCTGTATGTAAACAAGAGAAACTTTTTTTAAAAAGTCTGAGCTAATTATTAACACTCAGATTGGAAGAATTTTTTTCACATGTCTGTATTTGCCTGGCAATACTTCCAGGGATATTTAAACATTTCTTGCATAGAGGAATGGAAGAGGGTGTAGTATTTGTATAATAACCTCTGAAATGGAAGAACTCTATGGATTTATTACAGTGCTGCTACTTAAAAAAATACAGAAAAGGTTAATACATAAGAAAATCCCAGAATGACTGAAGAGTGAGCTTTTTGTGGACATTCGACAAAAGGATACTTTTTTCTATTCTGATTTAGAGTGGTGGAAAGAATACAAGTTTTTCTTAAGATGAAAGTAAACCTGCTTAGAATTGGAATACGACTACTTGTTGAAGCAAATGTTCACATGAATTATAATCACCCAAATTCTGAGGTCATTCATTTTTCAAATAATTTCAGAGTAATCATACTCAGCTACAATTAATTCTAGGGTGCTTATGTGTCCATTTTATACTCAGGGGTAAAACATTGACTCATGGAAATGATGTCAATGCTATTTCTGCCTGAAGATTTGAGTGTACTTGAGTTTAACCTAGAGAAATCTCATTAAAATTCTGACCTGCCTTGATCTTGATTAGTTTAAAACATTTTAAAAGATCATTATATATGATGGGGTATCTGATTAGAAAATCAAGAAGATAGGCATTTGTCAAATTGTCACAAACTGATTTTCTTTCTAGATTTTCAGCTTCTTTACTGCTGTGAGGGCTTGGTGCAAGCACAGCAGCTATAAAATGCAGTGCATTCTCACCCTCCTAAATCTTGGCTAGTCTCTAAAAACTAACTTGAAACTATCACAATAAGCTTTGAGATTCACACAGTCAAGTATTTATCTACTGTTAAGGGTTGAATTGTGTCCTGCCAAAATAAGTTGAAATTCTAACCTCCAGTACCTGTAAATGTTACCTTATTTTGAAACAGAATCATTGCAGATGACTGAGTTAATATGAGTTCATTATGGTGGACCTCATCCAACAAGACTGTGTCCTTATATAAAAACAGGAAATCTGGCCACAGAGGGAGAACGCCATGGGAAGAAGAAAGCAGAAATTGGGGTGATACATCCAAAAGCCAATTCCAAAGACTGACAGCAAACCACCACTGACAATTTGTAGAAAATAAGGTAAATGGAGGAACGGGGTAAAGTACATCACAAGACTGTGCTCAAAAATATCTAGACTATGGGAAACTCCAAAGGCCCAGTTTTTCAACAGATACATAACAAGGAAAAGAAAAGGAATGGAGAGGAAAACTGCACATTGACTTAAAAGACTTAAAATACATATCAAATCTAAAAATAGGCAAAATTAAACTACAGTATCCAGGAATAGACATTTGTGTGATAAAACTTTAAAGAAACAAATGGTAGTAATTAGTACATGGATCAGTATAGTAATTATTTTGGGAGAATATAAAGAATGGTATGATTAAGATGGGGCATGAATTCCTATTGAGGTGGCTGGTAGAACTATATTTCTTAACCTGGGTGGTGGATATGAGTTTATTTTTTTCTGTTTTTTTAAAATTTAACTGAATTTATTTATATTTATACAGCAGGTTCTTATTAGTTATCTACTTTATACATATTAGGGTATATACATGAATCCTAAACTCCCAATTCATCCCACCAACCTCCCCTCCCCCGCTTTTCCCCCTTGGTGTCCATACCTTTGTTCTCTACATCTGCGCCTCTATTTCTGCCTTGCAAACAGTTCATCTGTACCATTTTTCTAGATTCCGCATATATGTGCTAACATATATTTGTTTTCCTCTTTCTGACTTACTTCACTCTGTATGACAGTCTCTAGGTCCATCCACATCTCTACAAATGACTCAGTTTTGTTCCTTTTTATGGCTGAGTAATATTCCATTGTATATATGTACCACTTCTTCTTTATCCATTCATCTGTCGATGGGCATTTAGGTTGCTTCCATGACCTGGCTATTGTAAAGAGTGCTGCAATGAACATTGGGGTGCATGTGTCTTTTTGAATTACGGTTTTCCCTGGGTATATGCCCAGTAGTGGGATTGCTGGGTCATATGGTAATTCTATTTTTAGTTTTTTCAGGAACCTCCATACTGTTCTCCATAGAGGCTGTATCACTATACATTCCCACCAACAGTCCAAGAGGGTTCCTTTTTCTCCACACCCTCTCCAGCATTTGTTGTTTGTAGACTTTTTTTTTTTAACATCTTTATTGGATTTTTTTTAACATCTTTATAACTGCTTTACATTGTTGTGTTAGTTGCTGCTGTATAACAAAGTGAATCAGCTATACATACATATATATCCCCATATCTCCTTGCTCTTGCATCTCCCTCACACCCTCCCTATCCCACCCCTCTAGGTGGACACAAAGCACAAAGGTGATTGCTATGCGGCTGCTTCCGACTGGCTATCTATTTTATATTTGGTAGTGTATATATGTCCATGCCACTCTCTTACTTCATCCCAGCTTACGCTTCCCCCTCCCCATGTCCTCAAGTCCATTCTCTATGTCTGCATCTTTATTCCTGTCCTGCCCCTAGGTTCATCAGAACCTTTTTTTTTTCTTTTTTTTCATTCTATATATATGTGTTAGCATATGGCATTTGTTTTTCTCTTTCTGACTTACTTCACTCTGTATGACAGATTCGAGGTCCATCGACCTGACTATAAATAACTCAATTTCATTTCTTTTTATGGCTAATATTCCATTGTATATATGTGCCACATCTTCTTTATCCATTCATCTGTTGATGGACACTTAGGTTGCTTCGATGTCCTGGCTGTTGTAAATAGACCTGCAATGAACATTGTGGTACATGACTCTTTTTGAATTATGGTTTTCTCAGGGTATATGCCCAGTAGTGGGATTGCTGGGTCATATGGTAGTTCTATTTTTAGTTTTTTAAGGAACCTCCATACAGTTCTCCATAGTGGATGTATAAATTATATTCCCACCAACAGTGCAAGAGGGTTCCCTTTCCTTCACACCCTCTCCAGCATTTATTGTTTGTAGATTTTTTTGATGATGGCCATTCTGACCGTTGTGAGGTGATACCTCATTGCAGTTTTGATTTGTATTTCTCTAATGATTAATGATGTTGAGCATCCTTTCATGTGTTTGTTGGCAATCTGTATATCTTCTTTGGAGAAATATCTATTTAGGACTTCTGCCCATTTTTGGATTAGGCTGTTTGTGTTTTTGATATTGAGCTGCATGAGCTGCTTGTATATTTTGGAGATTAATCTTTGTCAGTTGTTTCCTTTGCAAACATTTTCTCCCATTCCGAGGATTGTCTTTTCAGCTTGTTTATGGTTTCCTTTGCTGTGCAAAAGCTTTTAAGTTTCATTAGGTCCCATTTGTTTATTTTTGTTTTTATTTCCATTTCTCTAGGAGGTGGGTCAAAAAGGATCTAGCTGTGATTTATGTCATAGGGTGTTCTGCCTATGTTTTCCTCTAAAAGTTTGATAGTGTATGGCCTTACATTTAGGTCTCTAATCCATTTTGAGTTTATTTTTGTGTATGGTGTTAAGGAGTGTTCTAATTTCATTCTTTTACATGTAGCTGTCCAGGTTTCCTAGCACCACTTATTGAACAGGCTGTCTTTTCCCCATGGTATATTCTTGCCTCCTTAATCAAAGAAAAGATGACCATATGTGCGTGGATTTCTCTCTGGGCATTCTATCCTGTCCCATTGACCTATACTTTTGTTTTTGTGCCAGTACCATACTGTCTTCATTACTGTAGCTTTGTAGTATAGTCTGAAGTCAGGAAGCCTGATTCCTCCAGGTCTGTTTTTCTTTCTCAAGATTGCTTTGGCTATTCGGGGTCTTTTTTGTTTGCATAAACATTGTGTAATTTTTTGTTCTAGTTCTGTGAAAAATGCAACTTGTAGCTTGATAGGGATTTCATTGAATCTGTAGATAGCTTTGGGTGGCACAGTCATTTTCACAATGTTGATTCTTCCAGTCAAAGAACGTGGTATATCTCTCCATCTGTTTGTATCACCTTTAATTTCTTTGATCAGTGTCTTACAGTTTTCTGCATACAGGTCTTTTGTCTCCTTAGATAGCTTTATTCGTAGGTATTTTATTCATTTTGTTCCCATGGTAAACGGGACTGTTTCCTTAATTTCTCTTTCACATTTTTCATCATTAGTGTATAGGAATGCAAGAGATTTCTGTGCATTAATTTTGTATCCTGCTACTTTACAAAATTCATTGATTAGCCCTAGTAGTTTTCTGGTGGCACTTTTAGGATTCTCTATGTATAGTATCATGTCATCTGCAAACAATGACAGTTTTACTTCTTCTTTTCCGATTGGGATTCCTTTTATTTCTTTTTCTTCTCTGACTGTTGTGGCTAAAAATTCCAAAACTATGTTGAATAATAGTGGTGAGAGTGGGCAACCTTGTTTTGTTCCTGATCTTAGTGGAAATGGTTTCAGTTTTCCACCATTGAGAACAATGTTGGCTGTGGGTTTGTCATATGTGGCCTTTATTGTGTTGAGGTAAGTTCCCTCTATGCCTTCTTTCTGAAGGGTTTTTATCATAAATGGGTGTTGATTTTGTCAAAACCTTTTTCTGAATCTATTGAGATGATCATATAGTTTTTCTCCTTCAATTTGTTAATATGGTTTATCACAATGATTGATTTGCATATATTGATGAATCTTTGCATTCCTGGAATAAATCCCACTTGATCATGGTGTATGATCCTTTTAGTGTCCTGTTGGATTCTGTTTGCTAGTATTTTGTAGAGGATTTTTGCATCTATGTTCATCAGTGATATTGGCCTGTGGTTTTCTTTTTTTGTGACATTCACAGAAAGATAGACAAAATGAAAAGGCAGAGCACTATGTACCAGGGGAAGGAACAAAATAAAACTCCAGAAAAACAACTAAGTGAAGTGGAGATAAGCAACCTTCCAATAAAAGAATTCAGAATAATGATAGTGAAGATAATCCAAGACTTCAGAAAAAGAATGGAGGCAAAGATCGAGAAGATGAAATAAATGCTTAACAAAGACCCAGAAGAATTAAAGCACAAACACCTAGAAGAATTAAAGAGCAAACAAACAGTGATGAACAATACAATAACTGAAATGAAAAATACACTAGAAGGAGTCATAGCAGAATAACTGAGACAGAAGAATGGATAAATGACCTGGAAGACAGAATGTTTGAATTCACTGCCACGGAACAGAATAAAGGAAAAAGAATGAAAAGAAATGAAGACAGCCTAAGAGACCTCTGGGACAACATTAAATGCACCAACATTCGCATTTATAAGGGTCCCAGGAGGAGAAGAGAGAGAGAAAGGACCCGAGAAAATATTTGAAGAGATTATAGCCAAAAAACTCCCTAACATGGGAAAGGAAATAGCTACCCAAGTCCAGGAAGCGCAGAGAGTCCCAGGCAGGATAAACCAAAGGTGAACCATGCCACGACACGCAGTAAACAAATTGACAAAAATTAAAGACAAAGAAAAACTATTAAAAGCAATGAGAAAAAAGACAAATAACACACAAGGGAACTCCCATAAGGTTAACAGCTGATTTCTCAGCAGAAACTCTAAAAGCCAGAAGGGAGTGGCACGATATATTTAAAGCAATGAAAGGGAAGAAACTACAACCAAGATTACCCTACCTGGCAAGGATCTCATTCAGATTCGACGGAGAAATCAAAACCTTTACAGACAAGCAAAAGCTAAGAGAATTCAGCACCACCAAACCAGCTCTACAACAAATGCTAAAGGAACTTCTCTGAGTGGGAAACGCAGAGAAGAAAAGGACCTACAAAAACAAACCTAAAACAATTAAGAAAATGGTAATAGGAACATATATATTGATAATTACCTTAAATGTGAATGGATTAAATGCTCTAACACAAAAGACACAGGCTCGCTGAATGGATACAAAAACAAGACCCAGATAGGTTTGTTCAAGATGGCAGAGTAGAAGGACATGCTCTCACTCCCTCTTACAAGAACACCAGAATCAAAACTAACTGCTGAACAATCATCGACAGGAAGACACTGGAACGCACCAAAAAAGATACCCCACATCCAAAGACAAAGGAGAAGCCAAAATGAGACAGTAGGAGGGGCACAATCACAATAAAATCAAATCCCATAACTGCTGGGTGGGTGACTCACAAACTGGAGAACACTTATACCACAGAAGTCCACCCACTGGAGTGAAGGTTCTGAGCCCCACGTCCAGCTTCCGAACCTAAGGGTCTGGCAACGGGAGGAGGAATTCCTAGAGAATCAGACTTTGAAGGCTAGCGGGATTTGACTGCAGGACTTCAACAAGACTGGGGGAAACACAGATGCCACTCTTGGAGGGCACACACAAAGTAGTGTGAGCATCGGGACCCAGGGGAAGGAGCAGTGACCCCATAGTAGACTGAACCAGACCTACCTGCTAGTGTTGGAGGGTCTCCAGCAGAGGCAGGGGGTGGCTCTGTCTCACCGTGAGGACAAGGACACTGGCAGCAGAAGTTCTGGGAAGTACTCCCTGGCGTGAGCCCTCCCAGAGTCCGCCATTAGCCCCACCAAAGAGCTCGGTAGGCTCCAGTGTTGGGTCGCCTCAGCCCAACCAACCAACAGGGAGGGAACCCAGCCCCACCCATCAGCAGACAAGCAGATTAAAGTTTTACTGAGCTCTGCCCACCAGAGCAACAGCCAGCTCTACCCACCACCAGTCCCTCCCATCAGGAAGCTTGCACAAGCCTATTAGATAGCCTCATCCACCAGAGGGCAGACAGCAGAAGCAAGAAGAACTACAATCCTGCAGCCTGTGGAACAAAAACCACATTCACAGAAAGATAGACAAGATGAAAAGGCAGAGGGCGATGTACCAGATGAAGGAACAAGATAAAACCCCAGAAAAACAACTAAATGAAATGGAGATAGGCAACCTTCCAGAAAAAGAATTCAGAATAATGATTGTGAAGATGATCCAGGACCTCAGAAAAAGAATGGAGGCAAAGATAGAGAAGATGCAAGAAATGTTTAACAAAGATCTAGAAGAATTAAAGAACAAACAAACAGAGAGGAACAATACAATAACTGAAATGAAAAATACACTAGAAGGGATCAATAGCAGAATAACTGAGGAAGAAGAATGGATAAGTGACCTGGAAGACAGAATGGTGGAATTCACCACTGCAGAACAGAATAAAGAAAAAAGAATGAAAAGAAATGAAGAAAGCCTGAGAGACCTCTGGGACAACATTAAACACAACAATATTCGCATTATAGGGGTCCCAGGAGAAGAAAGGACCCAAGAAAATATTTGAAGAGATTATAGTCAAAAACTTCCCTAACATGGGAAAGGAAATAGCCACCCAAGTCCAGGAAGCGCAGAGAGTCCCAGGCAGGATAAACTCAAGGAGAAACACGCCAAGACACATAGTAATCAAATTGGCAAAAATTAAAGACAAAGAAAAATTATTGAAAGCAGCAAGGGAAAAACAACAAATAACATACAAGGGAACTCACATAAGGTTAACAGCTGATTTCTCAGCAGAAACTCTACAAGCCAGAAAAGAATGACACGATATACTTAAAGTGATGAAAGGGAACAACCTACAACCAAGATTACTCTACCCAGCAAGGATCTCATTCAGATTCAATGGAGAAATCAGAAGCTTTACAGACAAGCAAAAAAGCTAAGAGAATTCAGCACCACCAAACCAGCTCTACAACAAATGCTAAAGGAACTTCTCTAAGTGGGAAACACAAGAGAAGAAAAGGACCTACAAGACCAAACCCAAAACAGTTAAGAAAATGGTAGTAGGAACAAACATATTAATAATTACCTTAAACGTGACTGGATTAAATGCTCCAACCAAAAGGCACACGTTTGCTGAATGGACACAAAAACAAGACCCATATATACGCTGTCTACAAGAGACCCACTTCAGACTTAGGGACACATACAGGCTGAAAGTGAGGGGATGGAGAAAGATATTCCATGCAAATGGAAATCAAAATAAAGCCCAATCAAAAAATGGGTAGAAGACCTAAATAGACATTTCTCCAAAGAAGACATACAGATGGCCAAGAGGCACATGAAAAGCTGCTCAACATCACTAATTATTAGAGAAATGCAAATCAAAACTACAATGAGGTATCACCTCACACCAGTTAGAATGGGCATCATCAGAAAATCTGATTCTCACTGCCACCTGAGTGCCTTTATTTCTAAATGAAACCTCCAAAAGGCTTCATTTCTGTCCAATGAATAAGCATTTTCTTTTCATTTCTTTGGTGGTATCCTTGATTTTCCTCTTTCCTTCCAAACTTTGCCTCATTTTTTAAAAAAATATATTTATTATTTATTTGTTTTTGGCTTTGTTGGGTCTTCGTTGCTGAGTGCTGGCTTTCTCTAGTTACGGCGAGCAGGGGCTACTCCTCATTGCAGTGCAGGGGCTTCTCATTGCAGGGGCTTCTCTTGTTGCAGAATGGGCTCTAGGTGCGCGGGCTTCAGTAGTTGTGGCACATGGGCTCAGTAGTTGTGGCTCGCGGGCTCTAGAGCGCAGGCTCAGTAGTTGAGGTGCACAGGCTTAGTTGCTCCGCGGCATGTGGGATCTTCATGGACCAGGGCTCGAACCCGTGTCCCCGGCATTGCCAGGTAGATTCTTAACCACTGTGCCACCAGGGAAGCCCCAAACTTTGCCTCCTTAAATATGTTTTATGTGGCCTGTTGAAGAACTTTCATGTTCTTTAAACATCTCCGCCTTTACTGTCCAAGTCCAAACTTTCAGTAAGTCACACTTACTTTGTAAGAGTCTTCTGATGCAGGCCTGCCTCCAGTCACCCACTACCCCAGGTGTTTCCAAACCATTCTTTACAGAGCTGCCAGATGCATGGTCTTAAATGTTACAACAGCAGAATTCGCAGCAGATGGCAGAGTAGGAACACCAGGAAGTAGCCTCTCCACCTAAACAGTTGCACTGGAAGAATGTCGGATGTATCCAGTTTGCAAGTTCTAGAGGAAGACTTGGACAGTAAATTGCTAGTTGATTTTGATCAATTTCAGCTCTTAGCACAGTAGCAGCTACCTATCCCCAAGCTGCATGCAGCTTCCGGGAGCCAGGGTGGGCTGAAAGGACCCAGTCCTCCAAATGTGGAGGATCTGTGCTCTCCTAGCTGACTGCTACTTCTGATCAAAGAGGTGTAGACAAAGAGGTAGGCCGCCATTGTTGTTGTACCTCCCCCAGTTGTTGCAAGCCCCTCCCCCTCTGGCTGCAGTGACTGCCAAGGGATTTAAAGGGCCAGCACCCTCTTTTTCCTCTCTTCATTTTTCTCTTTTGAGAATCAGACCTTAAAGACTAGGAGATTCAAAAACAACTGCATATGCAGGGAAAATTAGAAAGTGACCATGCATGCCCAGGGAAAGGCTCAGAAAAGACCTGAGAAGACCTTAAGTTTACACCTCAGACTGACACTAGGCAAAGAGACAGCCTACAATTAAAACAAACAAACAAAAAAATCAAAAAACAATAAACACAAAGACTAGCAAAAACAGCAAACCCTGGGAAAGAAGCAGAGTCTGATTTCTAGTGCCTCCCTACAAATGGACACCAATGGAATGTGTGCATGGGATGCAGTAGTCTTTTCCTACTGGGGTCATTTCATCCTGCGGAGCCAGTAAACTCTACACAGGAGCTGCACCCCCGCCCGCAGGGTTCCTCTAGCTGCACAGGTTAGAGGCTCTAAGGACAAGTGGTCATATATTTGTAGATCACATACAGTCATCCCTTGGTATCTTCAGTGGACTGATTCCAGAACCCCCAGCAGATACCAAAATCCAAGGGTGCTCAATTCCCTTTTCATAAATGATGCATATAACCTACCCACATCCTCCCATATACTTTAAATCATCTCCAGATTACTTATAATACCTAATACAATGTAAATGCTGTGTAAATAGTTGTAAATACAATGTAAATACTATGTACGTAGTTGCCTACAGCAGCGAATTTAACTTTTTTTTTTCCACACACACTGTATTTTATTTTTACAAGAGATAAATAGACTGACACCAAGCATTGTAAATGGATGACCACAACAAAAGCAACAATGATTGCAATTACCAAACACGAAACACACTCATACTATGTCATAATATTGACATTCAGTCCAGTAATCCTCCACTGTAACAGCTCCTTTACTTTGCAGTGAAAATTGATTTGTATATAGCGAATTTAACTTTTGCTTTCTGGAATTTTTTTTGAATATTTTCCATCCATACTTGGTTGAATCTGCAGATTTGGAACCCATGGATACAAAGCCCTGACTGAATTTAAGAGAACTACAAGACGTATAAACAGCAACTTTCTCCTTCTTAGAGGAAATATTTTGAGGAAATTAGAACATGAAACAGATGCAGAAGTGTGAACATCTAATTCAGTAACTACAATTAATGTGTTGTTTTCTTATTTAAAAAAAAAATAGTAGGTCAAACTAGAAGAGTTGCTCTTTATTTTGAGGGGATCAAGGATACCTTGAAGAATCTACTGGAACTAGGGGTCCCCCTGCTCAGGAAATGCTACATCTTCACATACGCACCATTTACATACAATATACGTGTAATTTCAGGGGATTACTGGAATTAGCTTAAAGTTGTCTTCCTTCTCTGACAATTTTTTATTCTGCCATCCCATGATCAGTGATATTTCCAGGTAATTCATGATGACCTGAGATATATTCCCTAACAATATAGATTAAATAGGATTGAGAGCCACTCAAATTATAATATTTAGCTAGAAAAAGCAATTAGGCCCTAGAAGATTGACCTGTATGCTCTACTCTTCTCTTTCACCATATTCAGTGATTCAACATTTCAATGGTAACCAGAAAAAGCAATACAGAGTAGGTGGGAAACTTTGAAT
This sequence comes from Eubalaena glacialis, assembly GCF_028564815.1. Taxonomy (NCBI): domain Eukaryota; kingdom Metazoa; phylum Chordata; class Mammalia; order Artiodactyla; family Balaenidae; genus Eubalaena; species Eubalaena glacialis. The sequence goes on along the minus strand of NC_083722.1, from coordinate 28,007,266 downwards.
ACAATGGAAAATGAAAAAAAAAAAAACCAGAATGTAATCTGAATACAATTACTGAGTATATTAAGGCCATGTTTTCCTTGCAAAGTAATGAGATTTGATGTATACTCATTTAGATAATCCAACAGCACACAGACACAAACCTACCAGGCAGTATGAAAGCAAATGTCACTACTGAAGGTCAGGAAGAAAAACATATTATATTACACAAAGTATCTATTTTTTTAAATAAATAACAACTGTTCTTGATGTTCTGGAAGATAAATATACAGGGAGATAGATCCCTCACTAACTCTGACCATAAAAGAATATAAAAAGACATAAAAATGCAAATGCAAATCATCTATCCAATGAAAGATAGCTTATTGTACAGACAAAATCCTAGTGTCAATGGGTCATATTTTATAGAAGACATATATGGCAACAAACTAAATTAAAGATTCTTACAAAAATAGCTTTAAAGGAGGATTGAGAAAGAAGATATGCTAGTGGTAAAATCGGAAATGAGTCAGTATGTAATACAAGAATCTCTGAAGAAAGGCAATGACTGAAAATGATGTTAAGCCCTTCACCAATCATTATAAAAATTTTCTTGGTAATGAGTAAAGATCAGGAAACCTATTTATAAACAGCCCAAATTCTGCAACCCAGGCAGAACTACCTTTAAATATGTCTTTAAAATGTACAGATTAGATATGCAACTACTGATAATTTAACATCATCAATGAATGAATGAATATTTGCAGAACAAAGGGAGGGAGGGAAAATGAAGGGGAGTTCAGTTTACTAAAAGGTTTTTAAAGCTACCTTGTTTTTGACACTGCACTAAGCAGGGTATCACGTTAACTTGTTCACCATGATTTCCATGCTTAGCATAGCATTGGGCTTTAGTGTGTCCTCAACAATTCAGTGGATGAATGCATAACTCAAAGAACTACAGAAGTGAAGACCTATGTCCTGTGCTCTAAGGAGCTCACAGCCTTGGCATTGGAGCATTTCAGCCAAAACGTAGATGCCTTCATTTACACAGCGCTGTTCCCATCACTGGCATCTTCCAATGCTGTGCACTTATTTTTGGGAATCACAACTCTGAGTAGTTCAATTTTAGCGTTTTTGGTTTTTATCGATTTCAATTTTTCTACTCAAGTCCTCATATCCATACATATTATATAATCATTGGTGAACAAAATATTTATTGTTAAACTGGCTTGCTTCACAGACACTGTTAATGCTTGTGATCTTAAGCAGCTGTCTACTCTGGCATCTGGAAACGTGCCCATATTCCAGGCAGAAGCAGCACCCATCTCAGAGAGACAGTTATCTGAAATATTTTGATCGATGCCTAGTATTCAAAAAACCATTTCTGCTAAATTCAATAAATTTACAGGAATAGGGATGCCCTGCTAGTCCCCTGTCCCCTGTCCAGAAATAGGACCATCTATGTGATTCTGATACCCACTTTCCCACACTGAAAATCTCTGGCTTAGATAATGTCCAAAGTCCCCTTCCTTGACATCTGGGTTAAGACGGTAGATATCTTAAAACTTAATTTAACATGCTTTCAATAATAACAAAGTTGTAAAGTTTCCTAACATACTGGACTTCCTAGGTTAGTAAAATTTCAAAAAGGGAAAAAAAAATTCTTTATGTTACATCCAAAACACCTGCAGGAACATTTAGGAAATGCTCTCTTCCATAAAAGGCCTTGTCTTATTCACAGCTGATCATGAATAGCTTTAGAAACCACAGGATGCTGCAAACATCTCTAAAGGAATCACTAGAACAGGTTGGAATGAGAATAGGAATCAAACCTCTCAGCTATAATGCCTTTCTGGTTTTTGAATATAATTATTACTTTTGTTATTATTATTATTTCTTTTTGCTGATACGAGTCTTCTGGAACTTGGTAATTGTAAAATAGCAACAACAAAAAAAGTGGTAGAAACACTGTATTCGACAAAATTTTTACTTATGTTCTTGAGTGTTATCTTCAATATTTACAAGTTCTAAATTCTATTTTATTCTTTCAGGTAAAAGAAAAAGAAACACATATGTAACATGTTTTTCATATGAAATAGGTTTGCAGTGCCATAATAACAATGATAAAATGGGATTCTTCTGTTTCAGGGGCAGTTTGGGGAGCTTTTGCAGAGCTGGCATTCTTCTGAACTGGTTGGGAGGCCTCCAGGGGCTGTCTCCCAGGTGGTCATGGCCTCCTGATTGCACCCATGGGATCTATCATCTTCCTTTTTCTGATCCTGATGTTGGCTTCGCAGCAACCTGACCAAGAAGTTGCCACCCCTCCACCATTCTTACAACTCCTTTCTCTGTGATTCAAAAGTGTCTTGCTACCCCTCCTCCATCCTACAGCTATTTACTTCTCAGAGGCAAAGCAAGTATCACCAATCTCTATACAAAGGTGGCTGCGAGATCAATGCTGTCTAGGTCACTTAGCTCTTACAAAAATACTAAAGATGTGGCTCTTTTAGCCTTTCTTGAAGAATCCTCTCCTGAAGACCCTGGAATGAATCACAGAGAGCTTGGCTGGCAAGTAAACGGAGTCACACACGATACTCTATAGTAAACATCGGTCCTTCTCTTGGTTAATGACCAAGCTTGTCTTAGGACAAGCTTATGGACTAAACCATATGCAAATGGCATAAACCAAGCTTATGGTTTCCATTCTGGTATAGAAGAATTTCTTTCCAGAATTTCAAAAAATAAATGATTAGGGGATCTACCCTAAAAGTTATCCAGACATCCCTGGGCATGCCCACATTTACAGTGAATGTAGAATGACCCTTTACTTCGACAGACTTCAATATATTTGTTTTAATCTATTTACCCCTTTTATGTACAGTCAAAATGGAAATAACACTTAAATGAGCAAATAATGTAGCACTCCTCTATGTCTTTAGATTTACACTCACAATCCTAGCTACATCAACCGGCTGAACCTAGAAAGAGGAAAAATGGAGTTCTGGTCCCATGCCCAATACGAATCATCCACACATAAAAACCAGAAAGAACTGTAAAACATAATACAAAGAAAAATATGGTTTCTAAGAAACTCTCTCTTCATTTCTGACAAAAATCAATGTGAATAGAATTTGGATGCTTGCAAACCTCTGGAGAACTGATTCATCAATTTACCAAATAGTCCCAGGCCTGTATAAAATGGAGTGAGATTGAAGCACAGGACAGATATTGTTCTGGAAGGGCCAGGAAACATCCTTGACTGCCAGACAACTTAAGCATCTGAAAAAACTGATATTCCACAACGTGTGACGGCAACCTGTAATTGTTTTATTTCTGTAGCAAACTGACACTTGACATGTGAGATCTATTACTGGACACCCCTAAATAAAAACAAATTACAAAGTCCTGTAAATACAGTTTGACAAGAAGGGAAGACATAGCACAGTTTTAAGCTTATGGTGGAATTCCCCTCTGCATTTAAATGTCCATTATTGTATAAAAAATTGGCTTCGTCTGCTATATAGATGGAATAAAATTTCTAGAAAGCAAAATGTTTAAATGTTTTCAGACGATCTATAGTATAGAAGATCTTCCTCGCCTTCCTTCTGTTTTTTTTTTTTTTTCCTTTTTTTGGCCCCACTGTGCAGCTTGTGGGAACTTAGTTCCCCCACCTGGGATTGAACCCGTGCCCTCGGCAGTGAAAGTGTGGAGTCCTAACCCCTGGACCACCAGGGAATTCCCCCTTCCTCCTTTTTAATTTTCCTGGTTCTTACCTTTTACCCTCCCTCCATACCTTCTTTCCTTTCTTCTTTTCCATTTTTTCTGTTTGTTCCAGAACGGTCGCAAAAAAAAAAATACGCACAAGATGACCAGATTGTGTAAGTGAAATTGCCCAGAAAGAGAAAGAAGGAAAAATAGATTGGGACCTGGTTCTGGGTAAGAAGAAGTAAACACACATGCCCTGTCTGTCCCATTGAATGCAACTATAAAACCTGGAGAGAATGTCTGGAGCAGCAATGTGAGGGCTCTGAAAAGTAAATATGGCAGGTGGGTTGGGGAAGGAGAGCAGAATTCCAAGTAGCACTGGACCAGTGGTGTGTTACCATTTTTGTATTTGTTTTCTTTCCCCCAGTTTCCTAAGGCTTCCACTCAACACATGCTAAAACCTAAAAGTGGGCAGCAGTGCCCACAGAGACCTCAAAGAGCAGCACTTTAGTTCTGACTTAAGGAGCAGAAAGGGGTCCTTTAACACTCAGAGAGAGTGGGGAGATCTCTCCTGTGTTTCTCTTTTCTCCATTCTCTAGTGCCCCAGCCCCCAAGTTATCTTTTGGTAGCAGCAGAGTGACAGCAGCAGCAGCAAGAACTCATAGGAACCTAAAACACTGAAAGAGGGAAACTGTCTTCTCTGATGAGAGGCACTATGGTCCCACGAGGATGAGGTGAAACCACGGTGCTTTTCTCTCTTTTTTTTTTTTTTGACAAATGCTTACCCCCATCACCACCCTCCTTCCCCCCAGGAAAAGGTATTCCACATGCATAAGTTCTGAGTTGGTCAAGCACAACAGCCTTGCAAATGGTCTTCCAAGGAACCACGAGAGAGGTCAAATAATAATTCTCTGGGAACAAGGCTTTGAACAAGCTGGAGTTGAGTTCTGCCCCCATCCAGCGCTTCTAGGCTTCCAGTTTTCACCACAGTTGTTGGCTCTTAGTTTTTGAGCCTCCTGATAAAACTGAAAGCAAGAGATGGAACTAGGGCTGCTGAAAACACCACACTGCTCACTGGTTTTATCCGGCTTCAATCATTTTGCTTGATTAAATGCTCTCTAGATTGCTGCAAGCCTTGAGTGAACTTCTAAAGTTCTAATAATTTCAACTCTGATCATTTCTTTTGCAAGATTTATTTTGTTGCTTTTATGGAGGAGGGAATTTTTACATGTCCATACTCTTCCATTTTCACTAACATCACATATATAAAGACTTATATCTGCCATAAAATTTACTGTTTTTACTATAATTTAGGTCTTTTTTCTGCCGCTCCTCATCCTCATCCTCTTTCCTAACTTCCATTTCTTAGATTGAAATCTCTTCTACCAGCCTGAAGTTACATATGATTTTGATTTTCTCCTAGAGTTTACCCCTAACTTACCAAGACCACACAATAGGACTTTTTTTCTGCCCTTTTCCTAAAGTTTACTTTTTTATTTATTTTTTAACGTTTTTTGGCCTTGCGGCTTGCAGGATCTTAGTTCCCCGACCAGGGATTGAACCCTCGCCCTGGGCAGTAAATGTGTGAAGTCCTAACCACTGGACCGCCAGGGAAGTCCCTTTCTGAAGTTTTCAATGTTCATTTCTTCCTCACAAAAATGGCAGATGTAACACAACTGTATTAAACTACTTTTGTTAGCTGACTCTAGAGCATGACCAGCATGAGCTGTTTCCATGTTCCGCTTCTCACCTGGTGAAACCCCATCACTGACACCTAATCAGGACCATGCCTGTATAGCCACCTGGGTATCCCAAGCTCTAGCCTCTGCCAACCTCTTTGATGTTATTTCCCAAGGCTCTCTCTTTTTTTTCCTTATGGCACTGGACCTCATTCACTTTCCAATTTGATGGCCAAATAATCTAGTTCTTTGCTTCCTCCATGGTCTTTGCACTGTTGTTCCCTCTGCTTGAATACTTTTCCTCTTCCCACTGCTACCCTATTAACTGATTCTGCTACCCAGTTCAATGCTGAGATATGACAGTAGTCTTCAGATGGAAGAAATTTCCCTACTCATTACACTTATAAAATAGCACCATTGAAACCATACTATGTTCCTGCAGATGAGATCCAGTCCTCTGGTTTGTTCAGTTATATCCTATATGAAATAGCCTATTTCATGGTTACTTGACTCTGGAGATTACTGTCATCAACTCCCGATTTTCAATAAACTTTTGTTTAAAATTAAAATCATCTCTTTCATCTGTTCTGCATTACCAAGATGCAGATCAATGTCCAGTCATAGACTACATCTGATATTAGCGTCCTGCAATCGAAATAAGCATTTTAAGACTTTTCTCCTTAGAATTCTGTGGAAAATTGAGGTATGTATCCAGTTAGGACACTACTTGGTTTTGAATCCTGTAGCTTCTTTTCCTCTATTTCTTTTCTAAAACTGGATTCTGGAACCAGAAAAAGCAAAATGCAGCTACCTGATATATTTCTTCTCTTGGTGAGTTCACACGAACAATAATTAACCTGGACAGGAGATATGTAGCCACAACCAGAGAATATAACTCTATCTATCGTGAAATATAAGTCCTTCATTATTTAAAGTTGTCTCTCTATTTTCTTAGCAGCCTGAAAACATTAATTTTAAATGCTAATGGGAATTACTAGAATGCTCCTAGATACAGAAGAGAGTCCAAATTTAGTCTTAGCAGCTGTAGGCAATCATCAAACTGAATTACCTGGAGGGATCTGGGAAGATGGCAGATGCTGGTCAATTACCATAACCTAATTGTAGCAGGGCGCCTGGTTTAGATAGGATAGTAAAACTTTTATTAGGCTGGAAAAGAACTATCATTTGGGGGATCTCAAGCAGTTTCTGCTTACCAGGGAGGAAACTAAAATTTGCATTTGGGGAAGACTCTTCTGAGAGAGCTCTTTCGGTAATGCAAGTAAGTACCTACTTATTATTGGGGGCGGGGGGGGAACTTCATATACAGGTGAAAAACCCAAATATATTATAGATGCTTCAGAATGAGCTTAATAAAATGAATTGAAGAGGTTTGACAGAACTATAATGCATGATAGTTACAGATTTGCTTTTCCAAATCTGAATTATAGCTTCCAATTGCCTTAAAATTTTTTCTTGTTCTCAGTAAGTTCTGTGATTCCTATTCAAGATAATTATTCTCTAGACATCAGGAATACGGATATTGAAAGACGAATGTAAAAAGGAATTTACTTGGCTTGACCCTGAAGACTCTAATCACAATGCTGTCATTGAAGGCTGAATAACCTAGATTTGTAAAATGTACCACAGTGATTATTCTGTCTGGGTCATTGGGAACTCACAGGAATGGATGGGGTTTGGGTTTCTCTGAGAAAGGATAGATATTTTAGTTGCCAATCACGCTCAGAAAAGTTTAATTATGAGACAGAAAGTGAACACTGGACTAAGGAAGAGAATAATTTCCTTTTTCTGTTGCTGGTTGTGAACAGTTCAGCCTGTACTCTTACGTACACAGATGTTAGAAGCATTCTTGATTGTGGGGTGTTGACCTTCAGCTGAAAGTAAATCAAGAGCAGGAAAAGAGGTGAATTCTCAAAGGACTCCACGGTCAGCATTCCTCTCAGCTTGACTAAACTTTAGACAGGCTTCTCCCAGATTCTAGGTCCTTCCTCTCCCTATTTTAGAGCACTTACTTTAGAAAATGTGTAATTGTATATTCTTTCTCTGCCTCTTTGAAGTGTAAATATTTTAAAAGCCTCTTACTTGTTTTGCATCCCAGGACTGTCTTTCTCAAGGACCTGGGAGCCATCCATTTGAAAGGTAACCATCAAGGGAAATGTGGCCTCTTTCTTCCAGTTTGTGGGAGAATAAGAGCCCAACTTCCACAGGAGTCTTTCTCCAAGTTTTAACCCTTCCTTCTGTCAATAAGATAGGGGACAGTTTACTTTTCCTTTGAATAAGGCCACTTAGGGAACACAGATGGCCTATGATGGCCCCTCCCACCAACCCCAGCTCTAAAAACCTCTCCTGCTGTGCCCTTTGTTTCTGTGGAGTTGAGCTCAGATTGAGTTCTGATCTCTCTCCCCTACAGCGATTGCTTTGATAAAGCCTTCCTTACCTGTTGAACTTTGTCCAGTGTAATTTTGCTTTGACCAGATTGGTCCTTTCTAATGTTAGGATGATACTATCTAGCAGTATGTGCAATTGACTAGTAATGTTTAGTACTTGCTTTGATAGGGACTGGATCTTATTTTACAGCCATGGAATGGTGATGCTGGCCACATGCATTTAATCTGTGTTTGTCTCCAGGGTACTGCTGACACTAGCAGACTCAGAGTTACCATGCACTTGGTTTTGTTAAACTATTTAGGAATTTTGTATAAAAGGAACTTTGGGCACTGGCAAGCACATTCTTTCAACTTCACTTTTCAAATAATTGTTTACTTAGCAAATATGAAATCACCATCCTGTCTCAAAACGTGCAGCCCTTGCATGAAAATTTTTAGGTTGACGGAATTATTGGGTATCTTGATGACATTGTTACATGGATGTTTACGTTCCTCAAACTCACTGAACTATACAATTAAAATAGGTGAATTTTATTGTACGTAAATTGTACTTTACTAAAGTATAAAAATTTTAATAAAGTAGAAAATAGATTTTTTAAACTAACAAAAAGCTATGAACAAAACAACAACAAAAAGTTTTAGCCTTTGTTGTGTTTCTTTGGCTTCTCTTTCCTCAGGTATCAATATTTTATAGAAGCAATCGGAATAAAACCAGTTGTCATGTCTCTCCAAAAATACTTTAGCAAGTAATAAACAACTAATTTATAGGAACTAATTTCCAATTTTTTAATCTATTGCAATTCTGTCTGTGAAATATAAAATAAATAGCCATCAGAGAAGATACTATTTAATTAATTTGAAAATATGCAGTTCTCATTTGGTTCTCTATGATAAGGGACCATAATGATAAGATTATGTTATTTCTAATATTCAGCAGCTTCTCTAGAATAACCATGGTAAGTCTGCATCAATTTTTCAGTATCTTCTGATTTCATATTTGGTAAATAACACAAATATCTGAAAAAGCAGGGATAAAAAAGGTGCTTACTAGTGCCCAAAGCACCTTTCTTTCAAAACTAACAGATATTATTCCCATTTTTCAGGGTTATTCTTCCTATGTCCCAGCTTTAGCAAACAACTTCGTCTGTCATTATTTTTCATTTTCTTTCTTGTAACCTTTCATTTGTAACTGAGGGAAGTATGTTATGAAAGAACTCCCTGTTTAAGAGCCTTAGTGAGATTTATGCATTTTGCTAACTTATGTGGCATATGTCTAGATGAATCGTGCCTAAAATTTTCTTAGTTATGACCTTTCGTTTTGATTATGTAAGTAGTTAAAAGCATGATCTATTCAATTTTTAATTTCACAGACTACTGTTGTATGTTTTTGATTATTCTAGAGACACAGCATCCTCTGTAGTTTCAAAAAACTAAAATACAAAAATTTTAACTATTTGTAGATTGAATTAAATTGCATCATTAAAAATATTCGTATTTTTAAAAAGAACAAAGGAAAGCTGTATTTGTTATTTTGTTTGCAAATATAGTAGAAAATGACCACATAATAATTTGTTTTGGAGGAAATATCTCACAATAGGGTTTCAGGTATGGAGACTGAGGATTTAAGTCCCCTGTACTGATATATGCATAACAAAACATATGAATTTGAAACCATAGCATACGGTGCTAAATAAGATATTACAGGGTTTACAAAAAGTGACCAGAATATTGTGGGGAACATATTGTATGAAAAACATTTGGCAAAAGTTGAGAGAAGAAAAGACACAGGAAGAATAGACATGGCAAAAAGACAAATGTGTTCTGTGTGGGCACAAATGGTAGATGAAAAGAAATGAGAGTGAGTTATAGGGAAGCAGATGGCAGCTCAGTATAAGAGGAAAATTTTAACAGAACTTTCCAAAGATGGAAATGGCCACCTCAGATGTTGATAAATTTTCATAAACTTCCTAATGCTAACGTATTCAAGCAAAGTTTGTATTGCTACTTATTAATGTTATAGAGAAGATTCAAACATTGGATTCTGTATAAAATAATGTCAAACGGACCCTCATTATTCTAACAACCTCTCAGGCAGGGTTGCCCAAGCTCATTTGTTCAAGTGCTCTGAGACTATTTCCTACTGTCTTGGAGACCATGATGAGAAGGCCTTTAAGCTCCATGCTTCATCCAGGAAAGAAGAAATGGGTTCAGGCACCTTAGATGGCAGCAGATTCACTATCTCCAGTCTCTGCTCTGAACTGCATAATTCTATGTCTCTTGTGAAATCCCCTATCCTTTTTCTAATCAAGGAGTACCCTGAAAATGGACTAGTGCAATACCCATAGCTTACCAATGCTTAGATTCTATTTATTTTTAATACAGCATAAGTAGATGTCAATTCCCATATGAGCTGTTAATTGAACTTAGTTCCTCTAGAGATGACAACTGGTCGTATACAAGCCAAATAGATTTGAGTGTCAGGTTCACCCAAACCAGATACATAAACAAGACCTGGACTTCTGCTCTTTTCCTCAATCATCTCTCTCTACTCCTCTTTCTTCCTTTCCTTCTGCCATCCCATTATTCCTTTTTCTCCCAAACAAGTTCACTTTTCAAACCAAAAAGAGAAAAATAAAAACATTATCTCTTCTTCAACAGCATTCCATCTCCAGTTCATTTCTGTCTTCTTTCCTATGGATGATGTCTTCACATTTCCTTATATCTTTTCCTATAGTGGATCTAATCTCCTTCCTTTCTGCCTTCCTTCCCTGAACGCTTAATACTGTTCAGGTACACAAAAGGGGTCACAGTACACCTTCCTTTCTCTGTGCCCTTATGTGAGGGAACACTTTCAAAAGATTAGAGTGGGAAGAAACAAGCCAATGGGCAGCAAGGTGTGGGCTGACTTTTTAGTGCAAAAAGCAGTGAGCCCCGGGCTTGCCCCATAAGATAATCATTCTTTTTCAGGATGTTCAACATTGTGTATTGCCTCAGAGAAGTAAGTTCCATGTTGAAAATATAATGCATTCTGTGCTTGGTTAAGTAAATCAGCGTGGGTTATGACAGATAACTTACTTCCTGCCCTGTTCTTAACTTTTAGAATAGTATCACAGAGCTCTTGAAGATGACTTGTTTTCATTAAAATCACTAAGCAAGGAAACTGAACTATCTCTACCCGGCACTAAAGATATAATTAAGTTGCTAGATGTAGCCTTGAGCAAAAGGACAAGTGTTAAACTGCCCTGGCTCTCTGGCTATTTTCAGCACACAGAGGATGACAGGGTAAATGAAAAACCAGTAGGTGGTTAAAGCTCATCAAGGAGAAACCTCCACTCTCACTAACTTTAGTCTCTTTATTTTTTTTAAGTAACAAAACATTTTGTTTGCCTCTCACATTCAGTACCCACTAAGCTCTGATGCACTTCCTCTCCAATTTTTCCTGTCTTCATTGCCTTTTCTGCACTCCTATTAATATCCTACCTAAATTCTTTATCTTCATCATCTCATTCTTCTATATAATCTTTTGCATTATCAACTAAGCTCTAGTCCAAAAAGTCTTGAAATATTTCATTCTAAACATCAAACCTTTCATGACCAGTTGGTGTATGAAGTTACAAGTCAAAATCCTTTACAGTATTTGCACTCTACAACCTCAACCAGCAAATGTTTACTGATTATTTTAATAACTATCGCTCATGGTGCTAGGCCAAGGCCAAGGCAATGCAGTAGTGAGCAAAAATAGACACAGTAGACTTGCAGGTTAATGTAAGAAAGATACATTCATCAAATAATTGCAAAAATAAAATTTAACTCAGAGAAAGTGCTTCCTACTTTGTCCTAGGTAGGAAGGTATTCCTGAGGGAGTGATGCTTGATCTAAGAGCTCAAGGGAGTAGGATTACTCAGGGGCAGAAGGGAAGGAAGGAATTTCCTGGCAGGAGAAGCCATCAGACTGCAGTGCACACCAGACAGTGCCCCCAGCCCACCGAAAGCTCTGGAGCAAAGATTGCTTGTTAGAGAAGTTTTTCATGGGAGAAATGATGAAGCTCTGTTACCACCTCCTTGCTCATCATTAGCCAGGAGCTGCCCCCTCCCCCCCAAAAATAACGTGTGACCACAGTCCAAAAGCTGAAGCAGACCCTAAAACTGTGAACAGCTGGAGGCTCTCAGATAGCTATGTTCCTGGTAGGTGGATAGGGAGTCCTTTCCTCAAGAGGGGTCTGAGCAGTGCTTCTCTGTGTTGTAAAAAAACAAAAAAATCAACGGAGTAAATTTTAAAGGTCTTATTGGCTTTAATCAATGATTCGCAAATTGAGCAGCATCCAATCTAGCAGACAGTGTTACAAACCAGGTCCATTTGCCCAACGCATAGCAAGGCAAATGCTGAGACGCAGAGGTTTACAGCCAAGAAAGAGTTTATTCACAAAGCAGCCAAGTGAGGATACAGGAGGAGTCTCAGATCTGCCTCCCAGAAGGCGAGGGGGTTGGGCTATTTATGGGATAAACAGGGTGGTCTTAGGCATGGGGAGAAGTGATTGGAGGCAGGGAAAATGTGGGGTAACTGGTGTTCTGAGCAGGTGCATCTGCATTACTTGCTTCTGCATATTCAAGACGGAGGGGTTAGCATGATCTGAGAGTGGTGTTTTCCAGTGCTCTAATGTAAAAAGCTATTCCTCAGATGTCTACACAGGCCCAGTTTTAGGGTCAGTGGTCCCAACCAGCCCCAGCCGGTTCGCACAGGCCAGGAGCTGACACCCAAGTTCCTGTAAAACAACTGGGCTGCGTGAAGCTGGGAAGGTCATTCACAAGCCAAGTAGTTTTTTTAACAACCTGTTCCCTTATCTGTTGTTCAAGAATCTCTATTAGTTATTGGCTTCTGTTAACTCTATGGGGCATGGTGTCAGTAGAAAGGAGTTCCAAGGAGCTGTAAAAAATGGAACACTTTTACCAGGAAGCAGGAACAAGAAGTTGTACTGGGCAAAAAAAGTGGATCGTTATGGCAAGGTTACTTTCCTTTATGGGATGACAGGGGTCAATCAGGTAGATGACCTAACCAGTGCCGATAAGGTGATTCCTGAATGACTGGTTTAAGATTCCATTTCTGGGAGAGCTGAAAATGTAATTAAGTCTCGGTTTGGTGATGTGGGGCTTAGCATAAGCAACTCCATTTTGGGAGTCTTTTTGTCTTGTTTTTAACAGTGCCTCCCACAATCCCCAATAATATACAATACCAGAGAGCAGGAACATTTTAATAGCATAATAGGTGCATTTATAAAAAGAAAAAAATAAAGGCTTAAACCACTGTTTAAAAAATCCACTCTGGTGGTTAAGTGGCAAAAACTCAGGACTGAATCCAGATCTACATAACCCCAAAGTCCATCATCTTTTCATTGTTCAAATTCAACATGTATATTGTCTGAGCACCTACTTGGTGCCAAGCTCTGTCCTAGACTCTGGGGAATACCACAATGAACAAAGAGGCAAAAAGCCTGAGTTGTGGAGCTAAATATCTAGTCCTTCAAGATACTAACATAGGGGCTTCCCTGGTGGCGCAGTGGCTGAGAATCTGCCTGCCAATGCAGGGGACACGGGTTCAAGCCCTGGTCTGGGAAGATCCCACATGCTGCGGAGCAACTAGGCCCGTGAGCCACAACTACTGAGCCTGCGCGTCTGGAGCCTGTGCTCTGCAACAAGAGAGGCCGCGATAGTGAGAGGCCCGCGCACCGCGATGAAGAGTGGCCCCCGCTTGCCGCAACTAGAGAAAGCCCTCACACAGAAACGAAGACCCAACACAGCCAAAAATAAAATAAATAAATAAATAAATAAAAGATACTAACATAACTTGCAGATATGTGCAGAGCCACCACTGCAATCATTTACAGCCCATGAAGAATAACAGTGTAAGTAAAAGTTAGGGGTGTTAAATATTCCAGTTCTCATGGAGAGGAAAAATAAATGTAGTTAGACAAGTAAGCTTGATATCAATTTATGAAAATATTCTAGAATGCATTTTAAAACAGATGGTTAAGAGCACAAAAGATAATAACCATTAAGTAATGATAGGATTTCATTAAGAAGAAATTATTCCTAGCCTGTCCACTTCCTATTGGAGCAGGGAAATATAGGCAGAAAGGGTCTTCATTTCAGTGCAAAAGGACATGTTTCCTATCTTTTGCAGAAGATTAAATATCAACTGAAAAATAATACGGTCAACCAGATTTACAGCTGGTGGTACCACTATTCTGAAAAATATATCTATAAAGAGAAAGTTCTTCCACCTGACAGACGGCTATACATCACAGGCTGAAAAAGCTTCTTAGTAATCTTGCTCAGTATCTTTATCCAAATGTAAATGAGTATAAGTTATGCTCACTACATACGTAGAGTGGCACAAATCTAGGAGGAAAGATTAACCTACTGAGGGATAAAATAAAGCTTAAAAATTAGCTCAATGCACTGGAATAATGAGCCTATTTGCAGAGGATGGGATAGGTTCTCACAGGGCTGCAAAAAAAAAAAAAAAAGAAAGAAAATCAACTTTCTTAATTTAGAATGGAAGATATCTGGATTGGCAAAATTCATGTGAAAAAAAAATTGCTCAAAAAGTTTTAGTTGACCACCAATAAAGACTAAGGTGACTATTTACTATGGGTACTACAGCAGCATGTCCTAAGCTGCATTCTTAGAAGTGTGGTTGAGTCTGTGCCAGTCAGAGAAGAGTAGTGAGTTCAAAGTAGAGAGCAAGATGCCTACCCTGTAAGGCTCCTATCCTCCCAAAGAAACTTGGAGACAGGGTGCTGTCTCCCTTGATGTGATGACTCTCAGGTCCTTGAGAAAGCCATTCCTGACTTGTAAAACTTGCAATGGAAACAGAGCAGGACCCTGTAGGGCCTTCCTGGAGAAAGACCCCCGTGTCTCTCGCCTCTTGTTTATAGAAAAGCTTTTGCCTCCTAGGTCTTCCCCTAGTTCCAAAGAACAAATTTAATCAGAGAAGTGAGAAAATGCAGAAACAAAGGAAAGCAGTCATGCAAGACAAAATAATAATAGTTTAGCCATAAAACAAAGTCAAGGACCTTTAGTTCCTCCTCAAGGGCTATAGATTATATCCAGAGCCATATCCTTGAGTTGTTTTGCAGATACTAAAACCCCTACCAGGTGGAAGAAGTTACCTGCATGCTCACCACCAGCACATAACCCCAGACTGGTTGGAACCAGAAGGTTGACGACTGAAATTCCCAAAACATCACCCTGTTACCTTACCATCAATCAATCAGAGAATTGGGCACAAGCTGATCATGCACCCTGAGACCCTCTCCCTCACTCTGTCATTAAAAGCCCTTCTGTGAAAGCCATTGGGGAATTCAAGTCTTTTGAGCATAAGCTGCGTGATCTCCTTGCTTGGCCTTGCAATAAATGTCATACTTTCCTTTACCACAACCCCGACTGGCACTGCTGAACATCCAGCAAATGGACCCAAATTTGGTTCAGTAACATAACAGGCATTTTTAAAAAGATGTACACACATCTCAAAGGTGCAGAGAAAGAGTTTATAAGTTTACAAAAGAAAATGTTCTGAGAAAAAGGAAGAAGGAACATCTTTTCCCTTATACTTACCGGGAAGAATTATGTCTCTTATGTTTAATTTTTATATGTCCTTAGAGTTGATTGGGAATGTATATATACACTTTAACGTAATCCCTCCCTTTTTATACTTTCCTCCTCTTTTTTTAAATTTCAGTAGAAAAAACAATTCATCACTTCCTCTCCCCTTATATTCCTTCAAATTTTTCCAATTAAAAAAAAAATGAGGCTAAACAAAACAAAAAGACAACCTACAGAAAGACAATCTGAGGGGAAAAAAATGAAATAATGCCATTTGCAGCAACATGGATGGAACTAGAGATTATCATACTAAGTGAAGTAAGTCAGACAGCGAAAGACAAATACCATATGATATCACTTATATGTGGAATCTAAAATATGACACAAATGAACCTATTTACAAAACAGAAATAGACTCACAGACACAGAAAACAAACTTATGGTTACAAAAGGGAAAAGGGGGTGGGGGAGGGATAAAGTAGGAGTTTGGGATCAGGAGATACAAACTACTATATATAAAATAGATAAACAACAAGGTCCTACTGTATAGCACAGGGAACTATATTCAATATTCAGTAATAGACCATAATGGAAAAGAATATGAAAAAGAACATATATATATGTACAACTGAATCACTTTGCTATACAGAAGAAATTAACATTGTAAATCAACTATACTTGAATAAAATAAATTTAAAAAAAAAAGAAAGAGGCTACCCAAAGGCAAGGGCTTTTTGGGCATAATACCCTGCTTTGAGGCAAGCAAGAAATGACCTTACTTCTCACTTTGCTAATCAGTTCCTCTGGCCCCTGAGGTTTTTCCTCCACGGGGAGCAGTTCCTCTTTGCTGGTTGGCTACATTCACTAGGCAGTTATAAAGGTATGATATTACAGAACTACCTGATGGTGTAGGGGGCCAACGATAAGCTGCTGCAGAACAGGCTCCACTGCAGACATGCTGGCCTGATGTCATCGTTTTCTTCCCGGTGAGATTTTAGTGGGACGGAAGAGGCAACTGAGAGGTGGCGGTGAGGAAGCAAACACTGCTGAGAGCTCAAGAAGCTTTCTTAGGATAGGTTTGCAGCCATAGTAAACTGAGACACAATACACTGACTCAGAGTAGTTAGATGGTTGGAGGGAATGAAAGAGGCAAGGGTTCCAAGTGAAAGCACAGACCAGAGAATCACACTGACATAACCAGGGAACTGTTAATATGGGGAGGAGGCCAGTGCAGCAGTCACTGACCCAGTCCAGATACTGCAACCTTGACTAATGCAAAATAATAATCTTTTTCTTTTGAATCAATTTCTTTTGAAATCACAAAAATAAAGGATTCTGTTACCCCGAGACACAAAATAAATTTATACGAGAAATCAATCAAATTTAGTATTAGTGTTTTGTAAAAGTTCAGCATATGTACAAAAACAAATTTTGTAACTATTGTTATGACTTTTGTCTTATCTGAGTTTATGTTGCTGAAAGCACTTAGGAGAAGTTGGTATGTGAGACTCCATGTTATTGATATGTTTAGAAGAATTTGACTAGTTCAGTTTGCAATGTTTAAATTCTTAAGAGATTTAGCTTTACAAAATATTAGTTTTTATTTATTAATTGTATAAGCAGTATTAAATATTGAGAGGAATAATTTAATATATTTTAAGTGAAATACATTGAGTTTCCAACAAACACAAAAATTCAAAAGCCCTTTGGATGTTTAAGGTTTCACCAACATAGTTAAGCCAAGACTGGCACTCCCACCTGCTGAGGGGTCAATTCTAAGACCCCAGGTACCTTCTTTGAGGACTGAAGTTCTCACACAAAATCAGTCATTTGTATTTCTCCAAGTATTAGCAGTATCAGAGCCAGCCAGCACAGCACCTGGCACAAAGCAACTGCTCAATTAAAGTTGGAAGAATGGCTTATTTTACTTTAGACATATTATGTACCTGAGCTCCTTATTCTGAGCTAGAACTTATGAATACAGTAGCTGGGAAAGGTCTCATCACCAAGAATGGACATGCCAGGAGTAGAACACATTTGTGGTTTCAAGTGTTGGTGAGAGCAAAAGTTGCTTCTGTGAAAAAAATGTAAAAGAAGAAACACTCAGTTTGGCTCTTTCTCTTCCGGTCCCAGGGGTTTCAGGATCTAGGGCCCAGCCCAGTGAGCCCCCAACTCTGATCTCCACTATCGTCCTGCAGGTGCAGACATGGCCAAGTCCAAGAACCACACCATGCACAACCAGCCCCCAAAACGGCACAGAAACGTCATCAAGAAACCCTGATCACAACAATATGAATCTCTTAAGGGGGTGGACCACAAGTTCCTGAGGAACACGCGCTTGGCCAAGAAGCACAAGAAGGGCCTGAAGAAGATGCAGGCCAACAATGCCAAGGCCATGAGTACACTGCTGAGGCTATCAAGGCTCTCTTAAAGCCCAAGGAGGTCAAGCCCAAGATCCCAACAGGCGGCAGCCGCAAGCTCAGTTGACTTGTCTACACTGCTCACCCCAAGCTCGGGAAACGTGCTTGTGCCTGCATTGCCAAGGGTCTCAGGCTCTGCCGGCCAAAGTCCCAGGCCAAGGCTCAAACCAAGGCCAAGGCCGCAGCTGCTGGTGCAGCTGCAGCTCCAACTCCAGCTCAGGTTCAGGCTCCCAAAGGTGCCCAGGCCTGCTCAAAGGCTCCAGAGTAGAGGCCTTATCTGCCAATGTGAGGACAGAAGGACTGGTGTGACCCCTGGGCTGCTGTCTGCATGGGGCTGGTGTCCTCCTGGGCTATTTGTACAAATAAACCTGAGGCAGGATCTGTCAGTAAAAAAAAAAAAATACAGAAAGAAACACTCAGTTTGATTCTGACATTGTCCAGTTGAACTGCAGTCCTGTGTATTGTCAATCTGATTCGATCATTTACCTTGGGCAGGAGCCTCCCATGTTGGTAACTGGGAGTGAGTAAGCTCGTTGTACAGTTGTGCATAAACTTGAGCAACTCCTAGAACTGTACACTGCACAAACTGCAGACACAGAGGGCGTGAACCCTTCGCTAAAGGCTGGAGATAAGAATAAAAGAATCCAGAGAAAAGGCATAGAAAAGGGAGTTTAATCTAAGTAAAGTAAATGACACGAGACTGTATCCTTATAACTCTGATTATCAACAGTTTGATTCTTGAGGCCCTCACACTGGTCTAAAAATTAGATGTGCACTGGAAAAGATTCTGAATGCCGCATGGAAGGAGACAAAGATGAAATTACTTTGAACCTGTGCACATCTTAAATCTTACATTGAAAGCATTACCTGTTTTACACTTGGAGTTGTTCTGGGGGCAGAATCCCAAAAGTAAAGTGTTCTGAAGCCCTCAATCTCCTTGCCCTCTAAATCTGTATTCCCTGGCAAGGGCCAGCAAAATTTACATGAAACAAGTCTGGTGGAACCAGAAGGAGAAGCTTGCTGTCTCCTGGCAGCCTGAGTGCCAGGAGATAATTTCCAGCTTATTTACCCTGCATTATGAGACAGCTACAGATGTATTACAGTTCTCCTCAATCACTTAGTTATGAGCTTATTAACTTTCCTAGCAGCTGGAGTAATATCTCACTATTTGAGAAAGAGAGATGTGTTAGTGATTAAATGACTTAATAAACAATCTGTCACTTTTCAAGTTTCATAAACCTGAGCACATTTTTGAAGGACAAGGAGGGAGGTTCCTTCATGTATTCAATATAAAGCTTATGAGAGGTGAAGGAAGGATAATTTCAGGGTCTCTCAGATTCCCTTTCTCATTTAAATGTACTCTGACAAAGCAGGTAGAAGTGAGACCTATTTAGAAAATAGGTTCCATATTTGCTATTGAGCAAATAAGGGAAATAACAAGTCCTATACACTCTTATATTCATATTACACACACACACACACACACACACATATCATTGAAATGTGTGTGTTAGGAGTGGGGAAACAATCATTTTTAGCTAAGGAGAAATTGCTGGCCCCAGACTGCTCAATTCCAGCTCTGCCATTTTACTGGCTGCCTGTGTGACTCTGGGCAGGTTACATACATCAGCGCTGCAATTCTCAGTTTCCTTCTCCATACAATGAGAGTAATAGTAGTACTTTCCTCGTAGGGTTGTTGGGAACATTAAAATGATTTTTTAAAACATTTGGAACAGTGTCTGGCACATAAAAAAGCATGCAATAAGTGGTAACAATTTTTATTAATCAAAGGTAGCCCCCAAATTAACTTTACGACGCAAGTCAGACTTAAGTAAATTTACCATTAATTTGTGTCTACTGGAGAGCAGAGGATATTTATTTGCAATATCCTCAGTGCTACTTTGCTATTTCTCTTCAGTGGGATGAACTGGGGCCGGATCTGCTCTCTCTATAACAAATTAGCAGGGAATCTCCTCTGCTTCCTTGCCTCATAAGATCCTAATTGTGTGAAGTCAGGAGAAAACATCATTTTCCACTTTCTCATACTCTTCGTGAACCAGAGGTTCTTGCAGATCTGTTAACTTTCTTGCAACATCTTTAACAGTAAAACAGGGGGAAAATCTTACTTCATGAGTAGGACTTTACTGTTTCTTTCTTCCACAATTGAACTCTGCTGGTTAATACAGAATAGCTGAAAGAATGAGTCCTTGAATTACGACACCACTCTGTGCTTGAAGGACATTTTCCAACCAACAGCAACAGCCCTGATAGTAATTTTAAATCTGGTTTCAGTGAACACATCACAGAATCTCAAGGGTCTAAATTAAGCTGATTGTTAATTTGAATAAGAAAAAACAAAAGCATTGATCATATATGCTACTTCCTGTGAAACGTGCGACTGAGTTCCAGAAGTTCTGCTGGATCTCCTTATGCGGCTGTGATTTTTCTCCCAACGTGTGGTCAGTGCATCACTGGAAGCACAAAATTCCTCACTATGTTCATTGCAGAGCCTGTGACATGAATGCCAATGAAGGAAAAAGGATCCATATAACATTGCAAAGTGTCACGTTGCACAGAATCTTGAGAGTGTGATTATAAGAGAAACTGCTTGACTTCAAATCATCATGTTTTTTGTGTTCACCTACACTTGACAGAATTCCTGATAAATCTCTTACTCATCTCTATGCATTGCTTAGTTGTTATTTTTAAAGATCCAGGTTATTTTATGAGACACAAATCTCAGGCACTTCCTCAGATGCCCTCAGTGCCGGCAGCCTCCTGGACCCTGGCTCACTTGTACAGCTGCTGTGCTAAATGGAGTTATGGGGTCTTCTCAATCCCCTGTCTGGGGCCAACCAGTCACCTGCCCTCGGGATGCCAAGCCCTGTACCCTTGACTGCGCACGGCCAGAGTTTCTGCCTCCTCCTTCTACATCTAAATTTGGATGAAACACCATATCACAGCAGAGAATTTAAATTCTGAATTTCTACAGTAAGACCCAAATGATGCATCCCAGAATATGAGGGAGTTAACTCCCACAAACAGTAAACTTTGACTTATGGGAAGCAAAAAACTAGAGAGCTAAGAAATAAGTTCTTGCTCCTTCCTCCCGCCCATAGATGCCCAAAGTCACAGTCAGTTTCTCCTTGTCATCCTCCAGAGCAGCCCGTGTGTCCAGCAATGTCTTGCCTCTGGGCAGCCTGCCATGAAGTGGTACTCAGCCTGGCCGTGTATTCCTGCTGCTTCGCCCCTGCCATTGCCTCACTTCGTTTCCCTCATCCATGTCATGCTGGGCTGGGTTTCACCTTCAAAACTGCTGCGTTATCACTTTTATCTTTGCTCCAGGCTCTCTTTTCTAGGGAAACTGGGCAATCACAGTTCTATTTTTCTTGTATTTTGAGATGATGAGACACCTTATCATTTTACACTTTTTGTCTTCCTGAATAGAACTGTGACTTTTGGGGATTAAGAACACTAGTATTGTAAATTAAAGTGAGCTAAAATATTGCTATAAGCAATAAAAACAAATAACTTGATAGGGTCTGGAAAAAAACCCATAATTAAATGTTTACTTTCATCTTATTGGGAGACCAAGACAATTCACAGCAGAGCAATGCATCTGTTTATAAATGCTCTTAGGAGGAAAGAAAAATAAAATTTGTTTAACAAGGCTCATGCCTTTTACTTTTCCAAGAAACACAGCAAGAGGCTAGCACCTGGTGGTCAGAGGAAGGATGGTTACGGCAGCAAGGATGATCATTCATAGCGCATAGCATACACTCGGCGAAGGCAGAAATAAAATGTGATTCTAGACAACGGTAAATAATTACTTACAAAAAACAATAAACACAATTTACTGACTCTACAACAAGACCCCAGTCTCACAGGCCTGCAGACGTTTGTTAGCTTGTTTGTTTTTTTGTTTCTGTCTGCCCCTGGTTTGTTTCTCGGGAAAGAAATGCAATGCGATTTGCAATCCCCCATCTCTTCCAAGTCCACTCCTTAAAGGAATCAGGAGATTCTCTGCACGGTCCTTCAGTTCCCACCCCCATCCCAACAGAGAGAACCTATAAGATGGCAGCCCAACAACTACCTTTTAAAATGTCTCAAATACATAATTTAAAATGACATAACTAAATATAGCTTGACGATCAACTCTCTTCTTTTAACTGAACACAAACTATCATGAACGTCAGAGAAGAGTAAGAGGAAAACGCTCTTAGATTTTCAGGTTCACTGTTGTTCCTTATTTATTTAATAGGCAGTGACTCTACTGAATGGGCTTGCAGGAGGGCAGAATACACTACCCCCAAACATGTCACTTTGGCGTAAAGATTATTTTGAGCTAAAGGCACTTAAAAAACAGCAGATGAGAGAAGGCCATTCTAATCTCCCCTCTTCTTCCTGAAAACTGAAGGAAAACTCCCATGTGAAAGATGCCCTCCCTGTACCAAGAGAACATTCTTCCATGGGGAGTCAAAGCCAAGAGACTTGTGTAAAAACAGACCTTCTTAAAATAATTCTCATCTTCCTTTAACCTCCCCATATATTTTAATTACTTTTCCACAATTACCTCTCTTTGTTCAACCTAGTAAAAAAATCTTTAGGTTTCACCATTGCTTTGGGTCCTCTTTGCCTTAGGAAGGCTCCCGCATCACGTAAAATGTATAAATGTGTGAGCTTTTCTCCTGTTAATCTGTTTTATCTCAGTTTCATTCTCAGGTCCAGACAAAAAAACCTAAGATGGTAGAGGTAAAATGTTGTCTCCCCTACAAGTTCCACCTCCTTTCTCCTTCACCTTCTCTGCTGCACAATCCAACTCCTGCTAACCTACTGCTTGGGGCCGAATCAGTGACAACAGCTGCTCCTGTGAACAACTGGCGTCCCCAGCAGCTGACCCACATAGAAGAGAAGCCAATCCATGGACATGGGATGCAGCAATCAACTAAATGTTCTTTTACAATTCTGTGTGGGCTGTTTAGCACTAAAGATTATTTCACGGTTCCAGACTGACTAGCGGAACAACGGCGATATAAAAGGGAATCTGCGGCTTATGTATTCACATAAAAATGAAAAGTGTTTATGGCTACCTTAAATGATAAATACTTGGTCTTCATCCTACTGCAGCACTGACACTCCTGCCTTCGAAATGTTTTATCCCCACTCCATTAGAAAAGTTCTCTCTCCTGTGCTCCCTGTAGCATATAAATGATCATAATGTATTTGCCACTAAAGCTAGAAAGGTTAATATCCTCCCAGAATCTCCCATTTCCTCCTTCCTCTTTTTTTACTGCTACTGGTCGATTCCATTCCCCGTAATTTCTCACCAGGACAATGGCTTCTAACATTTGTCCCCGCTTCCTGATTCTCTCAACCCCAATGTATGCATCCCAGTACATCAGAATGATATTTTTATAATCCGTTCCCTATCATCCTACACATCTGCTCAGAAGTCACCTAGAGCTCCTCGTTGCCAGTCCCACGAGCTCTCTAGTTAACTGTTCATGACACACCCATGTCACAGCACCACTGCTGATGCTATTTCTCCTGCCTGAAATACTGCCTCTCTGACTTGATAAAATCTGTGTCACCATTTAAGCCCTGATTCAAATTTCTTCTTTTCGTTGAAACTTTCCGAGACTTTCTGGCTCAGGCATGATTCACCACTGCTTTCTCTACATTCCTGTAGCAATTCATCAAACCTTTTACAGATTTTAAGAAATGTATGTGATTAATGACTACATTTCAGTCTTTCTTCAATTCCTCATCAGCTTAAGTTATTGCAATTACAACCCTTCCTGAGCTCTGTAATTGGCCTATGTATATATACCAGTCTCTCTTCCTTTCTCCGTGAGAAAAAGGGCAAAATCCTCGCCATGTTCTTAATATTTATTTATTTATTTATTTTATTTTTGGCTGCGTTGGGTCTTAGTTGCAGCACGCGGGATGTTTGTTTTGCAGCATGCGGGGTCTTTCGTTGCAGTGCACGGGCTTCTCTCTAGCTGTGGCTCGTGTGCTCAGTAGTTGCAGCACGTGGGCTTAGTTGCCCCGAGGCATGTGGGATCTTAGTTCCCCGCCCAGGGATCAAACCCGTGTTCCCTGCATTGGGCGGTGGATTCTTAACCACTGGACCACCAGGGAAGTCCCTTGCCATGTTCTTATACTCAGTGTCTGCCACCAATGTCTTGCTCATAGAGGGTCCTGATAATATTATTTCTCAATAAGCTTTATTACACAAGAATTCAAATTAGGTAATTTGGCCTATTGTGTAGCATCCCACTTATTTTTTGATAATTCCACTTGATTGCTTAATTGTATATCTCTTACTACTCACACTTGGAAACAGGCCCCAGCCTTTCTAGCCCACATGAGAAGCAACTGAATTCGATGAATATTGAGGAAGAATACTAATTTAACTAATCATATAATTCTTTGTCTCTTAATTAGAAAATGAGCTAAAAAATGCTTCCTTGAGGTGATTTTTTTTGTATTATTTGACGCACTAGAAAAAAATTAAAAATGCACAGTTAAAATATTACCTATCTGTTTACTTACATAATTTTATTAATTTCCTTCAATATGCCAGATATGACACCGTGTTTCTTGTGGTGAGGGTTAAAGTATGCAAAGTCAAATAAGACACCACCTCTTCCCCCGAGATATTTACAGGCTGGCACAGTCCCAGACACATCAACAACTCACATCCAAAACCAATGAATCAAATGATAAACAGGGGTACAAGCAGTGCTGTGAAAGGGCAAAATAGGAAAAAGTAGTTCAAACTGAAAGACCAGAACATAAATATTTCATGGAGGAGGTGACCATTTATAGGATATTTACCAAATCAGGCCCTGATTGTCGGCCTATTTGTAATGATGATAGGCTGACTTTGGATTCTGTCAAGATTGGTTCTTTTTTCCCCCCTGAAACAGCAACTTGGTTTCCTTCTGTTTCATCCATTCCATCATTTCATAGAATAATGGAAATGTGCGTATCATTTTTACTTGTTATTTATTGTTTAATTATTGCACAATACAGTTATCTGCGGAGTTAGGCACTATTAAGCACAACTTAGCAGGAAGTGTAAATCTTTCATCAAGTTAATTCCCTATACAATGCTGTTACCTAGCATCTCTGAACTCAGGATCATTTGCAACAGCGGTTTGGAGAATAATCTCAAAGAAACACTGCAGACTTCACTGACCATGTTTGTGAAAAAATGTCCGTTTTCCTTATGAATTGCTCAAATGCTAAAAAAAATTTTTAATTTTTTTGAAATAGTTAAATTCACTACAAGTAAATAGTATATAATATCAATCTGGATGTAAAAGTTAGTTATACATAAACAGCCATTCATTTACTGATTATAACTGGAATATTAACGGATTCACTGCTTTTGTAGACTACCTAAAATTGCTGTCCTTTAAAAAACAGGTATTTAAAAAGGGATTTCTCTAATACTGATTTCTAAAACAATTAAAGTAGTCACATTACTACTCAGTATTTTATGTCATCAGTATAAGTATACTAAAATGTTTTTAAAATGTCCCAAATTACTTACAACTTCTTCTCTGCATCCCTAATACCCTCCCAATTCCCACAATATAATTTACAACCCTTTCTCCTATAATCAATAGACATAGGGAATCTTGTTCTTAGAATAAATTTATTCTTAGAATAAATCAAAATCTAGAAATTTATCAATGCTTATGAAATTGCTGAATTAAAAAACCAGCCTACTACAAACTTGAAAGAGTAATTATTGTGGTGGAGGAGGTGGAGAATAGAAAAAATATGCTGTGCTCTCTAAATGTATTCAATTATAAATTCTTTTGCTAAGCCTCTAAAATTAAAAAAAAATATTCTATGTATCATTAATGTATTTATGCCAAGGAAAGGTAAACAATTACAGAAACTTCCTAGACAACACTCCCCAAGCAATATAAAATACAATCACTATTATTAAATAAAGCATTTGCTTCTCATTATAGGCAGTGTTGATTAACAAAAGTGTTATTTGAATCTCACTTAATAACTCTGTGTTGGGCAAAATCTGTTAAGTCTCTGCCTCGGTTTTCTTAAACATAAATCATGTAATACAGTGTTGCCAAAAAGCTTCAAAGAATATAGCACTTTGTGCAGGTTTTCTAGGAGAGAGCTGTAATTCATTACAGTAGGGATCATGCAATTTTACAATAACACTCTATACAACATTTTACAATAACACTCTGTGATATCACTGCTAAGGAGAAAACTTCTTAGTAGCTTCTAATGGGACTCAGAAAAGGAAAACCAGAAAATCAGTCTGTGATAGCTTTAACATCAAAACAGAAGGGAAAAAAAAAAACAGAAGGAAAATATAACCAAGTTTGTATCCTGATCCTGACATCTTCATGCCGCCCATCCTGTATCACATTTTTCGAGAATAGTGATAACATTAAGGACATCGCAACAAAGTCACAGCTAAAGTGACAGACACACAGAGAGAAAGACAGGAATAGAACCCAGCAGCTCTGACCTTTCCTACTCCTCCAGCCATAAGAAGATTCCAGAGAGAGATAAAGGGCCCATTATCTATAAATAATTATTCTTATTATAATCCATATTTATAAGGCTGTGAGGTTTTGCAAATGATTTGAAGTCATTAGTTATCATTTTTTTAAATTAAATTTGAAGATGAATTAGGATAGCCAGAATTTCTGAGCTAACCTAAAGTTAAACAAAGGAAAATAAATTTTAAATAACAACCTCCTGGTCAAACCATTTGTCTTAACCCTTGGGAAAAACCATGACCTAGAAAAGCAGAATCAACTTGTGACATTAGTTGAAAAGAGAGAGAAAGAGTACCCCTCTTAATTCTTAATGATTTTTTCATATTAATTTTAAGTCAACATCTTGAGATATTCTAGAATAGGAACTAATGCACAAAATTATTATCTGAATATAACTTTTCTCTTACTGCAGATGAAAAGAACTGTTGGGAGGCTACGTGATTTGACCTTCTGCATCCCTATATGCTCAAAAAATAATCTGACTGTGTGAGAAACCGCTGAAATGTTACTAGGACAACATGAAATAATATAAATAATAAATAATATACAAAAAATAATAGCAATGGCCAAGTGGTACAGACTATCTATGAAGCAGTGCAGATTCTAATCCTGAGTGAAGTTTACTCTCACCCCAGTATGAAGCCAAAATTTTATCTAATATAATACTTATCAGAATTACAGCTTTTTGTAGCTGTCTGCCTATTCTTTCCTTCCAAAGTTAAGGCCTGTATGGAGTTATCCACAGGGGAACCAAGTCAAATTCAATTTATCCCTTTTCCAGAAGGTCACCAAAAGCCCTCCCACGCAATGAGAGGAAAATAAAAGTTAATGTGGGCATTTTTATTTTGGGGGGATTGCACAGAAGTATACAGTTAACTCATTTTATTTGAAGAGGATGGATTCCAACTATAGAAATTTTAATTACTGTAAGGAGAAAGAATGTAATAGTTACAGAGAAATGTCCTAGTTTAGCGATTCATGGAATCATAGATTGTTAGAGCTGTATGGGACACCAGGAACCATCTACTGTCAACCCTGAGTTTACGAATGAGTCAATCAGAAACAGGGAAATTGAAAGAACATGTGTAGGGTCAAAAACTTGGCAGGTGGGGACTAAAATGAAAATTTCCTGACTACAAGTAATTCTGCTTTCATTACATTCTGACCTTTAATTCACTTCTTCAGAGCACCATCCCTGCAATACCTTGGTCTGAGCTCTTGAAAACTACTTTGTTGAAATCTTCGAAAGTTCCTTGTAAGAATGAATAGATTTGAAGTCCTATTGCCATGTCCAAGGCAATGGAACCGTCACAATATTCTCTGTGTATGTATGTGTGTGTGTGTGAATAAAATCACTGTAATCAAATCAATGTGCTAATGACATAGGACGAGAAAGGCAACTCAGTGCAACAGAACAGAGAATCCAAAAATAGATCTCAATATATATGGTAATTTAATAAATGACACTGATGGCATTTTAATTGAGGGGAAAAGATAGATTATAGCACAATTAGCCAAACACCTATGGAAGAAAGTATATTTTGGCCCCCGTACCAGAGAGGATTGTTTTCAGTTTGAAGTAACAAAAACCTCGTGATACAGTAGCTTAAACATATGAAGGGTTGTTTTTACAAGTAGGTCTAGGGGAGTGTAATTCAGTCTATGTCAGCTGCTCAAGAACACAATCTACTTTCTATGTTTCTGCTCCATCATCCTCAGTGTTTTGGCTTTCATTTTCATCATTGCAAGATGACAGCAGAAACCGAGGGCATAATATCCAAATTACAGTCAAGAAAGTAGGGGAAAATGGTTTTAAAAAGGGGGCTTAATGGGTTTATTTGTTTTTAACAGGCTTTTGTTTTTACTCAGAAAAGAATGCCTTCCCCATGGACTTGTGCCTATAGCACAACCAGGGTCATATGACCCCCAAACTGCAAAGGAGCCTGAGATATAAACTCTTAGCTTCTAGCTTTGATAACAGAGGAATGTCAGAGGGCAGGATTTGGGACATTGTTGTGGAATAAGCCAACCCACTGAGTCTACCACATATTAAAAAAAAAAAACAAAAACCAACAACAACAAAAACTAAGTACATTAAAGAATTAAATGTAAATTAAAATAAAATTTGTTTTAAAAAAAAGAGACTATACACAAATAACAAATGCTTGAGAGGGTGTAGAGAAAAGGGAACCCTCCTATATTGTTGGAGGGAATGTAAATTGGTGCAGCCACTATGGAAAACAGTATGGAGGTTCCTTAAAAAACTAAAAATAGAGTTGCCATATGACCCAGCAATCCCACTCCTGGGCATATATCCTGAGAACACCATAATTCGAAAAGATACATGCACCCCAATGTTCATAGCAGCACTACTTACAATAGCCAAGACATGAAAGCAACCTAAATGTCCATCAACAGATGAATGGATAAAGAAGATGTGGTACATATATACAATGGAATATTACTCAGCCATACAAAAGAATGAAATAATGCCATTTGCAGCAAACATGGATGGGCCTAGAGATTATCATACTGAGTGAAGTAAGCCAGACAAAGACAAATACCATATGATATCACTATATGTGGAATCTAAAATATGACACAAATGAACTTATTTATGAAACAGAAACAGACTCACAGACACAGAAAAACTTATGGTTATTAAAGGAGAAAGGAGGTGAGGGAGGGATAAACTAGGATTTGGGGATTAACAGATATACACTACTATATATAAAATAGATAAACAACAAGGTTCTACTGTACAGCACAAGGAACTAGATTCAATATCTTGTAATAAACCATAATAGAAAAGAATATGAAAAAAGTATATGTCTATATGTATAACTGAATCACTTTGCTGTACACCAGAAACTAACACGACATTGTAAATCAACTATACACTTCAATATAAATAAATAAATAAGACTATACATCCATGTAGGAGCAAGGGAGACATTCTTAAACAATACTGGAAAACTATACATAATAAAATAAAAATACTTATATATTTTTTAATTTACAAAAAAACAGAGTTAATAAACAAAACATTCAGAAAATGTCATTACGTAGTTGCAAACACATACATAGAAACACACACACACACAGACACACACATATAGACACGCACACGCACACAAACCCACCACAAAGAATCCTTACAAATTTACAAGATAAAAAGCTCAAATGAATAAATGGGCAAAGGGTATTGGTTGGGTAATTCTTAGATGAGTAAACTGAAAGAGCAAAATAACATAAAAAGATGCTCAACTTCCCTAGTTATCAGCAAAATTCAAATTAGATTAACAATAAAATATCACTTTATATTTATGAGACCCACAAACATTTTCTAAAGAGAGACAGAGATACCTTCTGTAGCGAGAACCCTAGCAAAAGGATATTCTTTTCCCTGATGGTGGAAATAAGTTTTATACCCTCTTCAGAAAGCAATCTGGCAGCATCTTTTAAAATCTGAAATGAATACATCCTTGACCTCAGAAATAACATTCCTGGGAACCTAGCTCATAAAATTAAAAACATTAAGACATAATGATACAGCTATAAGAATATTAATTGCAATATTGTTCACAGCGGCAAAATACTGAGGGGAAATTTAACATCAATCAACAGGAAAATGGTTGGCTAAATTATGTTATATTCACATACTGGAATAATATGTAGCCTACTATTAAAAAACAATAAAATTTTACCAAATTTTACCAGATTTCTTGCACATCCTTAATATCTTTCTTTTTTATAGAATAGATAAATGATATCCTGGGTTCCTGACTGAGGAAAGGATTTCTATGTCACAACCCTTTTTTTCTCAGCAGTCTTCTGATTTATTCCACTATTTTAAATTTTGATATTGCAAATAAGATGTCCAACACAATCAGATATTTTCCTTTATGCAAAAACTTGTCATTTTTTTCTTGAAATGCATAATTTTTTTCTTCATCCTTTGAATTCATGTCTGGATGTCCAGTTCATGCATCAGGCTATATCCAGATTCATGTAATTTTTAAAAAAATCTCCCAGATTGGAATTTGCTGAAGCTTTTAAATTTTACACTCAGATCTTTTCTCAGCTTAGGGAAGTTTCCCTCTAATTATTTAAATATTGCCTTTCCTTTACCCTTTTTTCTCTTTTTTCCTCAATCTGTATCACCCTTTTTACTCATATTGGGTCTCCTGAATTTCTTTTCCAAGTATTTTGTCTTTTTATTTGTGATTTCTTTTTCTTTATCTTTTAACACGCTGCTAGGAGCTTTTTTTTTTTTTTGGCACATGAACTTCTCACAGTGATTATCTCTTCTAATTCATCTACTGAATTTTATATTTAAAAAGTTCATGATTTTTGAACCCCCAAACTGTCTTATTTTGCATTACATTTGGTTCTTCTTATATGATCTTTTCTTTGTATTTTCATGTTCATCTCCTTCCTCTGGCAGACTTATTTGTTATTATAATCCAATTGTTTAATCTGAAACTCTCTTTGAAAGATGCATCAGTTTAAACCGATGATTTTTTTCCCTCTGTGTGTCAACTGAATTTTTATATTAAAAAACTGATAGCTGGATATCCTTATACCCTTTTTATATCTGATAGCTGGATAAGTAGAATAATGCAGGTGGAAAAAGGCAGTGTGCTCTCTAGTTTTGTGTACAATTAGCTCTACCTGAGGCCTGTCTGCTTTTGAGAGTCCCACACTCCCCAAGCCTTTAAGGCAGGGAAGACTCACCCCACTTGTTCAGTTTCCCTCTAGGCATTTGAGCATCAGGAACCACTGGCACTCACATCCAGGTCAGCATCACACACACACAGATCCAAACAACAAGAACTTCCTATAATTAAACTTGCTGGTCCATGCCTTTACCTCTGCATCCATCTCCAATCAATTTCTCAGCACATAAAAGGATGATCCCTGAACCAGTTCAATAGCGAAAAAGAAACTCTTCCAAACATAGCAGCCAGTAGGTCCCTACAGGTCCTAGGCTCAGGAGAGGCAAGTTGCTTGGCATCGAAGATAAAAGGAAAGGAAATCCTGTTCAAATTGCTCTTCCTGTTACTGTGGAAATTAAAACAAACAAACAAAAAACAAAAACAAACCCCAAAGCCCAAGATAATATTATTCTTTTAAAAACATTATAGGCTTCCTATGTGTTGAATTATAATTCACACCATTAGACAAAAATGACACCCACTTTTCTTTCTAAGACATCTCCTTCTATATCTCAGGTTGTGTGTGTAGCTGTTATGACAAAATGCACCTACGATTCTCAAAAGCAAAATGAGGCATGCCTAAGTATTATTAGTACCCCTATTGCTTACCTGGAGGCACAACCTTAAATCTTTCTGAGGTCCTAACCAAGGGTATTACAGCCATACCTCATATTTTGATCTCTGCCCTGAGGTCACTTCTCTTTGAGAGCATTTTGCTGCCTGGCAAACCCGTTCTGGGTCCTCTATATTTCCTCTAAGTTCTGAAAACTAAACATTTCATTTTTAGTCCATCTGGCTCTCCTCATGTTTATCATAGCCAGTTGGCAATTTTAACATTCTACCTGAGATCAGCAAAAACCTGAGATTAAATAATATTTTCTCTTTCTCATGTTATTGCAAGCAGGAGTTTCTGTTTTGCCAGTACATAATTTTTCTCCAGCCTAAAATAACAGTTCTTTCACTGTCCCTCAGATTTTCACCAACTTTCTCCACAAGGCCCTTCCACTTTCTCTATTTAATAATCACCTTGAGGCTCTTCCAGATTTTTCTGTCACTGGTCCTCAAGCCAATGCCACAGGCTTTAGTTTTGTGTTACAGCAACACTTCACTTTTATGGCAGCACCCCAAATTCTGTTCCAGTTATCTACTGCTATATAACAAACTACTTCAAACACAGAGAATTAAATCAGAAGCAACCCTTTATTTTCTTCTTGCAAATCTGCAATTTGGATAGAGCTCATTGAGGAGGACTTGTCTAGGTGGCATGTGGCACAGGAGGGCTGACTTCAAATGGCTAGAGGCTAGGACAAGTTGGGGCTTTGCAGGAATCTCTCTCTCTTCATGTGGTCTCAAGTCCTCTCCATGGGGTCTCTCCACATGATCTTTCCAGCCCACCACTTAGAGTGATCTAACTCCTTCCGTGGCTGGTCAGGGCGCCAAGAACAAGTATTACAAGAGACCAGGCAGGATGCTGCAAGTTGTTTTACAGAGTGTTCTTTGTTATACAGGGTCATCTCTAATTCAGTGAGAAAAGGGGACTCCACAAGGCATGTACAAGGCGACAAGGACTATCAGGAATGAGGGTCAACCTGGAGCCTAATTACCACAACCAGCTCTCCTCC
Organism: Eubalaena glacialis; assembly: GCF_028564815.1. NCBI lineage: Eukaryota > Metazoa > Chordata > Mammalia > Artiodactyla > Balaenidae > Eubalaena > Eubalaena glacialis. The sequence continues at coordinate 27,974,588 of NC_083722.1, read as the reverse complement.
TCCTGCACCCCAGCCACATGTCTTTAATTTAGTTATCACATATTATTGTAAACATTCATTTTTTTATTTCCTCTTTTATGTCAACAACCTTTAAAGAGACTGTGCCTTTTTATTTAAATGACCATAGTTGCAGTTTGCATGTGTTATTCAGGCATAAACTATTTATGGCACCACTTTCAAAGGGATGTCATTTTGGTGATGAAATATTTGGTCACTCTTCTCATTACTATTATAGCTCTAGCAATGCAAAGAGTGTCTGGAACATACTTGGTAATAATGTAATAAATATTACATTACATTTATTACGTAAAGTAATAAACGTCTGTTGAAATAGTTATTTTATCAATCATTATTTCTATAATAAAGAATGACACTAGAAATAATGAGTAGTGTGTTACAACTGCAGCATGAAAGCAAGAGAGTTCATGCTTTTGTGTGAAGGAATCACTCTGATGTCCTTCTGGAGGTTACTAATTTCTCAAACTTAGAAGTCAAATCAATCTGCATATCAGATGAGTAGGGTCACTGATTTCTAAAATAGTCAGCTCTTCCCTTAGAGCATTCAAAAAGCATTGACCTTAAAGTCTCCCAAAATAAACACATATGAATATGTTCTATTTTCCAAGCCACTTCCACAAGGCACTTAATTTTTTTTTCCCACTGATCATTGTCAGAGCTTCCTTGTATTTTCCCCTTAGAGAACAAGGGAACAAATGCAAGGGTCAAGAATTTCTAATGACATATTTCCAATTCCCTTTTAACACACCCATAAAAATGATCTTTTAAAAAATAAAGACTTCATAAGTGGAACAAAAATGTTCTGATCTATTTTTGATGACATTTACTTTTCTTAAATGTTCCTTAAAATAAAAAAAGATAAACTTCAAAGAGCAAAAGAAAGACACAAGGTCACTCTTGAGATTCCATCCTATCTATCTATATTTCCAGGACCAGGAGTTTTCAGTTTATATTTACCTTCTAAGAATAAAAGGACATATAAATTTTAATGTATTTACCAGCTATAATTCTTGCCATGGTGTCTTGTAAGTAGTTACCAATCAATGAATATTTGTTAAGCAATTGTCTGATTTCACCTGCTGTCATTGTACCAAAGCTCCAAATGAATTTTGTTTATCAATTCCTCATATTCTCACTGTGTCCATCAATACCAGCAATGATATTTATTTGCAATAGGTTTGACATTCCTGACAGTGCTATTAAGCACAGAAATCTAAACATCAAGGGCTTATAATTTATTTATTATAATGTTTATAATAGGGTTTATTATAATTTATTATAATGTTTATAATGCAAGCCAACAATATCTACTTGATTTACTGATGTTTAACATAATTAGATTTAAGGACTCTCCTGCCTAAAATAATACCTTTATAGCAGTATTTTGCCAAATGTATCACAGTACACTGTCTTTGCCACAGCTCAATGTTAGTAAGACCTCACCACTGATATCACTTTCCTAACTATAGAAGCAATGCATAGAGTAAGCAACGAAAGCACCAATTTAAGCTTCAGATTAGAAGACTCAGTGTTTCAATTCCAGTTAGGATATAGAGAATTGCCAAATATCACTGCTCTTGCCATAACAACCAAAAATCATCAGATAATTTTTTAAAAAACATAATTTTTATTAAAGTCATTGAAGAGAATGATGATCAGAAAACAGGGGCACTTTTATTCCTGGAGTTAATTTTCTAGTCTGGGTATTAGCACTTGGAGGAGGTTAAGAGACTTAACTCTAATGAGGAAAAATAAGCTAAATTTTAAAAACAGAAAATATAAAAATTCTTAACATGTAGAGCCTAACAACACAGCATCAAATTACATGAGGCAAAAGGTGATAGAACTGAATTCTATCACATCAACAGGCTAAAAAACAAAAATCACATGATCATATCAACAGATGCAGAAAAAGCATTTGACAAAATCCAACAGTCATTTATAATAAAAACTCTTGGTAAACTAGAAATAGAGGGTAACTTTCTCAACTTGATAAAGACTACCTATCAAAAACCTACAGTTAACAGAATACTTAATGCTGAGAAACTCGAAGCTTTCCTGCTAAGATCAGGTACAAGGCAGGGATGTCCCTCTCCTTTTCAACACGGTACTAGAAGTCCTTGCTAATGTGGTAAATTAAGAAAGGAAATAAAAAATGTATACAGATTGGGAAGGAAGATATAAAACTGTATTTGTTTGCAGAACACATGATCTTCTATGTAAAAAATCTGAAAAAATGACAAAAAACTCTGGAAACTAAAAAGCAATACACTAAGTTTATAGGATGCAAAACTAATACACAAAGGTCAACTGTTTTCCCATATACCAACAATAAAAATGTGGAATTTGAAATTAGAAGCACACCATCATTTACATTTGTACCCCAAAAACAAAAAAACTGAAGCATAAATCTAACAAAATATGTATAAATTCTATATAAGGAAAAGTACAAAAAGTAAAAAAACTCTAATGAACAGAATAAAAAACTAAATAAATAGAGAGACAATAAAACAAAAATGAGGGGGACTTCCCTGGTGGTCCAGTGGCTAAGATTCCACGCTCCCAACGCAGGGGGCCCAGGTTCGATCTCTGGTCACGGAACTAGATCCCACATGCCACAACTAAGAGTTTGCATGCCGCAACTAAAGATCCCACAAGCCACAACGAAGATCCCGCATCAGCAATAAAGGTCCCACGTGCCACAACTAAGACCCGGCACAGCCAAATAAATAAATAAATAAAATTTTTTTTTTAAAAAAATGGAGAAGAAGAAAAGGGCGAAATTCATATAGACCTATGAAGATAACATGCTGTCAGCAGAAAATGAGTATTTTACATATGAAACACTTTATACAAACCTCATGGTAACCACAAAACATAAATCTAGAGCAAAGACATGAAATACAAAAAAAACAGACACACACAAAAAAACAAAACAAACAACAAAAAAATAGGAAACTGAGAAAAACATCATAGAAAACCACCCAACTAAAATGGCACGCAGAAACACAAGTAAAATAAACAATGGAGATATAGAGCAACCAGAAAACAAAAGATAAAATGGCATTACTAAGTCTTCATTTATCAATAATTACTGTAAATGTAAACAGATTAAATTCACCAATCAAAAGACACAGAGTGTCTAGAAGAGTTAAAAAACAAGACCCAACAATATGCTGCCTTCAAGAGACTCATCTCAGCTCTACAAATAAACACAGGTTCAAAGTGAAGGGATGAAAGATGATATTCCAAGCAAATGGCAGCCAAAAGAAAGTGGGTGTAGCCATAATGATATCAGACAAAATAGACTTCAAGTCTAAAACAGGTAACAAGAGACAAAGATGGGCATTAAATAAAAATAAAAAGGACAATTCATCAAGAATATATAATAGTTATTAATATATATATGCTCCTAACATAGCACCAAAATTTGTAAAGCAATTATTAACCAACCTAAAAGGAGAAATTCACAGCAACACAATAATAGTAGGGGACTTTAACATCCCACTTACATCCATGGACAGATCATCCAGACAGAAAGTCAACAAGGAAACAGCAGCCTTAAATGAAATATTAGACCAGATGAACTTAATAGATTTATAAAACAATTCCATTTACAATCTCAACAAAAAGAGTAAAATACGTAGTGATAAATTTAACCAATGAGGTGAAAGTTGGATATGTCTCCTCAGGCAAGGGAAACAAAAGCAGAAATAAACACATGTAATTATATCAAACTAAAAAGCTTCTGCACAGCAAAGAAAACCATCAACAAAAGAAAAAGACAACCTACCAATACCATATGAACACCTACGTTCATTGCAGCATTATTTACAATAGCCAAGATATGGAAACAACCTAAGTGCCCACTGACAGATTAATGTATAAAGTAGATACATATGCACACACACGATAGAATACTACTCAGCTCAGCTATTAAAAAAAAGATGAAATCTTGCCATTTGTGACAACATGGATGAGGGTGTTACGCTCAGTAAAACAAATAAGATGGAGAAAGACAAATATTGTATGATTTCACTCATATGTGGAATAGAAAAAAATTTAAAATAAATGAACAAACCAAACAAACATGTAGCTACAGAGAACAGACTAGTGGTTACCAGAGGGAAGTGGGTGGAAGAAAGGGTAAAATGAGTAAAGGGAGTCAACTCTGTGGTGATGGATGGAAACTAAACTTTTGGTGGTGAACACACTGTAGTGTATATAGAAGTCTAAATATGATGTACATATGAAACATATAATGTTATACACCAATGTCACCTCAATTTAAACAAAATCGAACATCAGACAAATTAAAATTGGGAGGCATTATACAAAATAATTGGTCATTTCTTGACAAACATGTAAAGGTCATAAAAGACAAACTGAGTAATTGTCTCGGATTGGAGGACAGTTAAGAGACATGACAACTAAATGCAATATGGTATCCTGTATTGGACAATTTGCACAATTGGCAATTAAATAAAGTCTGTAGGTTAATTAGTAGTATTGTATCAGTGTTAATTTCCTACTTTGGATACTTGTACTTTGCTAAACTATTAAGCTTTGTGCAAGAACTTCCAGTTCTCTTTTTGCAACTTTGTATATGTCAAAAACTATTTCAAAATGAAAAGTTAAAAATAAACAAAACATAAACCATTTTTACAATGATCTAAAGCTCTTTTTAGTTAATATGCGGCTACAAAATAGTGAGCCAAATCTTTTAATAAGCATACCATAAATTACATATTAAATAGTTCTTTATACTTCACAAAAGTACCTTCCTTCAGGACTATTTTAGCGATGACCTTTTCTTCAAAGTATCTTTCAAACACTTTTTCTGGCATTGCCACAAAAGTAGATTGTGTGCCACTGAGAATATTAATCACTTTATCTAAAAAGTTGGGGATTTTTTTCACTATTATACAGATAGGATAAACAGACAGATAGAAATACATATATATATAATATATACATATCCATACATTAATGAATATATTCATATATTCATTCTACCATCTCTGCTACAAAACAATTATACCTGTTTTTAAATATTATGATTATCCACAAAGAACAGACTTTCCAGCATTGAGGATATTTAAAACATAATCCATTGTAATACTTTTTAAAGAAAAGTCACAAAATAATTGGGGCAACGATAGATGTGTTGGAATTGATGCACAGACTTCTAAAGTGACAGCTTTAAAGTGTGACAGCACCCACAAACACTGTAAGGACCCATGGGTGCATTCTATTTATTTATTTATTTATTTTTGGGTGTGTTGGGTCTTTGTTTCTGTGCGAGGGCTTTCTCTAGTTGTGGCAAGCGGGGGCCACTCTTCATCACGATACGCGGGCCTCTCACTGTCGCGGCCTCTCTTGTTGCGGAGCACAGGCTCCAGTCGTGCAGGCTCAGTAGTTGTGGCTCACGGGCCTAGTTGCTCCGCGGCATGTGGGATCTTCCCAGACCAGGGCTCGAACCCGTGTCTCCTGCACTGGCAGACAGGTTCTCAACCACTGCGCCACCAGGGAAGCCCTGCCATGGGTGCATTCTAAAAGCTGTAATTTGACAGTGCCAGGCTAAAAGTGCTTCACTGACTTGTCAAATAGGATTTGCCTTATTATAATTGCTATGATTATAACATAAATCACTACAACTGAAAACAATTTACATTGGTTGTTTACATTTGAAATGGTCAAAAGAGTTATGGATAATAGCAGTAACTCTGAATGTCCCTATAAAAATCTACATTATGGCTTCCTCTATCCAATAAAATGGGAATGACTGGCTTTTGCATTTCAATTATTGCACAAAAGCATTTCTAAGGTATTAACATCCAGCTGGTAAAGGCCCTTTCATTTCATAGCATAACATTGTTTAATTTTAGAATAATAATCATGTTTTATGCCACTTTTTGCCATCAGTTTTTCCCCTCTACCCTCATCAAGCTGGTAATTGTTATGTAAAAATCTACTTATAAATTCTTTATGGGTTAGTTGCATGATGCATCAATTTAGCATTATTTATATACTGTAGAACATAAACTCATTATCAGTTAACTCAATTTTATTAATCTGTCATAACTGCGTATTAGGAAAATATTGCCATCTGTTTTTTTCTTTTTTGTATTGAGTTTGTTCTATATAAAATTTACAATAATTATATTATTCTAAACCCCACAAAAAGCTTGAGATGTCATTCATTTTTGTTCAAAATGCATTTATTCAGCATATTTTATGGTATTAAAAAATCTGGAATATTCTCTCAAAAAGATGTGTTTTTAAACACGTCAAAAATGGTAAAATTCTATAGTGGTTTGAAATAATATTATGTTAAAAATACATTTTGTCTTCTCTCATTTAATATTTGGCTTCAAATTTCAGGTCAGTTCTAGGTCTTAGGACCTGGAAGTAGAATCCACTGTTTTTGGCTCTACATATAACTGGAAATATTTGAGTCATTTAGATAATGAAAAGAATAGCTTACATTTTTAAAGTGCTTTATGGTTTAGAAATAATGTATTATCGTGTCATTACATAGATAAGAAAGCTAAGTCTCAGAAAAGTAAATGTTTTAGCCAAGATAAAGCGAACGAGCAAAGCCTAAACCTGTCTCCCGTCTTCAGTGTGTTCTTTTCCCCAACATGACATAGTTAGCTGCCTTTATAAGGCAATTTGACAAGTCTTCCACCTTATCCTGGCTGTGGAAGAAAAACATCCAAAGGATAATTGGGCCGAAGACACTATTTTCCTGAAGAAAAAAATATTCTATAGCTAACAGAGCCAAATTATAGGTTTTATACTCCAGGTATAAATATATGTTAAGAATCAAGATGAACTAGAGATCAACCCTCACTCATCTTCTGCCTGGACTTGATGGTTTATACCCTTCTAAGACTACATTAACTTGTTTAGCCCAGGATATCACTGGATATGGCAGCATTGTACAATAGGTATACGCTCTGAGCTCAGAAGTTGGGCAATCAGTACAATCATCTCTTTGCAAGTGGGACTGCCCCTGTTATACCACCCATAATCAATCAACTGGTATGATTTTGAATCTGGTATGATGTTAAATCTTTAACTTACTAATGATATTGTGTTATCTATCAAGTTAGCAAAGATATTAAAATAAAAATACAAAATGCTAGGGAAGATGTGATTACAGGTATTTGCATAGACTGCTAATGGAGAGAAAATTAAAACAAATTTTTTATTGTTGTAAACAGTCAATAGACTTTTGTATGTTTAATTTTTTTTCCCGATGCTGTTCATTACTTTTCAGTCTTCTGCAACACCATCATTTTCCTTCAGGCAGATGAAGTTTCTTTAGAATTTCGCATAGTGCTGGTTGTTGGTGACAATGGCTCTCAGCTCTTGTTTATCAGGTAATGCTTTATTTCAGCTTTGCTGGGAATAGAATTCTGGACTGGCAATTATTTTTTCCTTTAGCACTTTAAAATATCATTCCATTGTCTTCTGGCTTTATATTTTCTCTTCAGAAATCAGCTATTATTTTTATTACTGTTCCCCTAAATGTAACGTGTCTTATTTTCTTAACTATATTTAAGATATTATCTTTGTTTTGGAAGTTTGAACATGGTGCCCCTAGGTGTGGTTTATTTGAGCTAAGGGTTTGAATCTGTGGATTGATATCTTTCATTCAATTTGAAAAATGCCTGTTTATTGTTACTTCAAATATTACTTTTCTCCTATTTTCTCTCTCTTCTCTCCTTTCCTGTCATCAGTTGTACCTATATAAGATATTTTGACAATAACCTAAATAAAACTTGAGTCTCAATATTTCCCCTGCAAGCAGTCAATGTAGGCTATTTTCTGCATCCCTGATTTCAAGTTCACTTATACTGGCTTCTGTTGTATCCAACCTATTTTTAAACATCTCTAACAAATTCCTTATTTCAGGTATTGTATTTTTCACTTCTAGAATATCCATTCTTTATTTATAATGATATTTAATTCTCTGTTAAATATGACAGATTTTTATGTCTTTCGGTCATCTTTTTCTGTTTTCCTCTTAAGCCCTTCTCTGCTAGCTCCAACATCTAGATCATCTTTGGTCTGGTTCTTTTAACTTCTTTATCTCGATTATTGGTTACCTTTTTCTGATTCTTGAAATTTCTATAGACGTTGCAGATGAAATGGTATTGAGGCTCTAAATTATGTTATTGTCTCCAAAAGATTATGGAATTATAATAGCAGGCAAATTTCCAGCAAATCATCCTGATCCTCACAATGCTTGGTATTGGAATTTGGTAGGATAGGTTCATTTCAGTTTTGTCCTCAGTCTGTTGGTGTAATCTTCACTCCTAAAGTGTGAGGCTTACTCCTTGAGTATGGCATTTCTGAGGTCTCAATTGAAAGGCTTGGTATTCACCAAGTTCTCTCCTCACTAGTTGAGCTGGAGCTCCAATATCTCCCAAACACCTGTAGCCTCTGAAATCTTTGTTTAGCTGTCAGCCTCCCAGCAGCTCTTCTCCACCAGAAGTTTCATAGCCTCACTCTGTGAATACACAGCACAAAAGTTTCCCAAGGGTTTGAGCAGAATTTCTGCACAGAATTTTGAGGGGGTTTTTTCTGCCTGACTTCCTCCCCTCTGGTAACCAACCTCCCAAAGGCAAGCTGGTTTAACTGTCCTGAATTCTGATCTCCATTTTTCTCTCCCAAACACAAACTCTATTTTTTGCTTGAGTTGTCTTTCTCTGGAGAAATCAAGTGTGAATGAGGAACTCATGTCTTGTGCTTCCTTTCACTACAGGATTGTAGCTCAGTAGAGGTCACTGTTTAACGCCTAGAAGCCATTGTTTTACATATTTATTCCAGGTTTTATATTTGTTTGCAGCAGTACAGCAAGCTGATAATATCTACTCAGCTACTCCCTCATGATTAGAAACAGAAGACCATAACTTTCCAAGGAAGATATTTTTATCCTTTTTGAAGAGGAGGTCCCTGAAATTCAGAGAGGTTCTTAACCTGCCTGTTGTTATATCTATGGCAGGACTGGGATTTATCCTTAAAGTTCTCTATTTTTTTCACTGTTAGCAATGTCTTCTCTCTAGTCAGGTTACTTTTCTCAACGTGTCTGACATTTGTCCACCTACATGCACTTGCTCATGATTTTCTATCTTTCTATACCCTCAAATTACTCATATTCCTAGGCTTATCACCATTCATAATTTTTCTATGAAATAACCTAACTCTATTCACATTAATTCCTCTTTCTTTGAATCTTTAATGTAGTTTTGGACAATAATATTCTATTTTATTGTTATCTAATTTTACCATGATTGTTAACATAAAGAAGACTATTGTATAGTCTCTAGATAGTGATTTTTGTTCTAGTATAGTTAACTTGAATAAACTCAAACTCTAAGTCTTGTCTTCCATATAATGGACAGCAGTTGACATTTCTGTTTAGTTTTTCAGCTTACAGTTGCTGATTTTTTTCACTGGGTCCTTGATGTTTTTTCTTTATCTGTGTAATATAGCTGTCAGCCAATTATTTGGGCATATTAGTGGACTCAGCTTTCCCTTCAAAGATTTTCTCCCCTAAACTTTTGACTGTTCCTCCAGACCTTAACTCTATCCTTTGATACCTCAAGCTTACACACCTATGATTTTCTGAATCCCTAGTTATGTATGAATGAGGGAGTGCTCTCATGCAAAAGGCCACAAAGTTAGAAACTGTTCCAATTCCTCTTTCAAGGGTAAGCTCCTGTACAGTTCCTGTTTGCTTGTTATTGCTCTCTAGTGCCTAGAAATAGTGGCATTTTATAAATGGAGGATTGCGCCATCCAACCAAGCTACTCTGCCATTAGCAGCAACTGAAACACCAGTATTTTTAAATCGAGAGAAATTTTCTTATAAAAAATCAAGATCATAAAATGTTTCATCTTTTTCTTTCAGAAATTTTGTTAGCCAAGATGCTGCATTTTCCTAACTTAAATCTCCCAAGTTGTTCTTACAGTTCTCACAGCTAGTTTTGTTTCATGGTCCACCAGTTTCAGTCTTTTCAGCATATAGAATGTTCAAACAATTAAAATCATATTTGCTGACAGAGGAAAATCACATTTATTAAATTTCTAATCTGTGACAGGTGCTGTACTAAGCATTTTGCATGTTATTTCTTTTAACATATGTCTTGCACCAAAGTCCATGCTTGACTTGAAACAGGTGGCACTCCAATTTACTGCCAGATTGGATGTGAATGATAATAATAATGGTCACGGGACTTCCCCGGTGGCGCAGTGGTTAAGAATCTGTCTGCCAATGCAGGGGACACGGGTTTGAGCCCTGGTCCGGGAAGATCCCACATGCCACGGAGCAACTAAGCCCGTGCACCACAACTCCTGAAGCCCGCGCATCTAGAGCCCATGCTCTGAAACAACAGAAGCCACAGCAATGAGAAGCCCGCGCACCGCAACGAAGAGTAGCCCCCGCTCGCCGCAACTAGGGAAAGCCCACACGCAGCAATGAAGACCCAACACAGCCATAAATAAATTTATTAAAAAAATAATAATAATAACGGTCACAGTGACTGCTCTTGGATCGGACATCTTATCTTCTGGGACTCTCATCCCTACCAGTCACAGGGTTGTTCATAAATTCTCCTTTGTATATTAAAGATTTTTTTCCCTGATGCAACCAGTATCCTACACCATGTCACTTACTAATACCTTTACATGCTACTCTCCTATTTTTTCATTTATATGACCTAACCTTAGAATGACTTTGGAGTTTGCTACATTGATATCACTCTTTCTGCCTTTACAGTTTACAAATGTATGTGCTGCTTGCTTTTTGAGAGCACTGACTCTGCCCAGTTTACAAATGTATGTGCTGCTTGCTTTTTGAGAGCACTGACTCTGCCCAGAAACTATTTTAAATTTCAAAACCAAATGACCTGTTCTCTTATATTTTGATAACACCTCTAGTATTATTAGCATTTTACTTGATAAACGCTTTTAGTTTCTCGAAGAAATTTTGGACAAATTTCAGAACTGACATTAAAAATTATCGTCTAACTACAAAGTAGCCTCCCTGAGGAAAATTAATTAACATTATTAACAGACAATGATTAACTTAAGAGTCATCTGCTTCATGACTCTCTGCATTGCAAGGTCATTTCTTGGGCTTACAGGGAACAGATTTTACCCCTCTTAATTTAGTGTCAATGTCTAGTCTCTTGGGAGCTGATTGTTAATTGCAAAACTTGTTCAAATTTTTTCCCAGGGAGGCTATCAGGTCCTTATGCAAATGCAACCTCTGGAGACTAAAGTGCAGTCTCTGCTAGGGTGCTTGCCATTGATAGTTCAGGGTTCACCATGGATATTTGCTATAGACTTAAATTTTGAGTCAGTAGCTCCAAGGAATGATGGCATCAAACTTTTAGGGTAATATGGGTACTCTAGGGCAATGAAAGGATCAGGCAAGGAGCTATGCAGCCAGGAACTTCCTGTGAGTTACTCCATAACTGGTCCAGTGCTGCTAAGGTTCAGCACCGGTGCCACAACTTAACACCACTGATGTTGGGCACTACATGTCAACATTATATTTCAGGCTGCTTCTACAAGCTGAATGGTTTGAGGCCAATCCAAAATAAATGGATTCCAAGGCATCTGCTTCTTCACACTCACTGCTGAATCAAAGTCACAAATGGCAGTGTCTGGTGGATACAGCCTGGGTCACACATACTTGTACCCCAGCTGCTAAGGAAGCAGGGGAAGTGTTTTTGTTTTCCATCTCGGGAAAACACAAACGAGTGACTTGTGAAATTCCCCAGACAAAGGACAGATTGTCAAAGGTTCTGTTTTGCCAAAAGCCTGGCACATTTCTACTAGATGGTCATCAGCATCTGAGTGGAAAGTCAGCCATGGATTTAGAGGCTACTGGCCAGGAAAAGTGGATGGTCTAGCTATTCACCTTGCTTATTCATTGTAATTTGTGTCTTATGTTATTCCTAAAAGAGAACTTGTGTATTATTCTACTTTTGAAGGCAAAACAGATTCTATTGAAATATGTGAAGACTTAGATATAAAAAGGATTATCTACAGAGTTGTGGTCCATGCAGAAACCAGTGCAGACATATATTTTACATAGAATAGTTTGTAGGTCTCTATATTCCTAACAGCATCCTTATAAAATGTAATAATTTATTAGAGGCAATAGAGTGGGATCTCATTTCTGGAAACACTGGGAGCTAGAAGAGAAATTCAAATGGAGATTATACTGCAGAGTTCAGGGGCAGTTGTTCTCCTTCTAATTGTTATTCCCTTCCTCAGACAAGTTTCACATTTTAACAAATGGAGTGTGGGTTTTTACAAGCACCGTGGAAGAAAGTCTAAGCACCAACAGTGACAACGCACAGGGCGAGAAGAAAGGAGCATCAATAACATTAGCTTATCACCTTGTCACTGGCTGAAGTATTGATGCCTCAGATACGCCTGAGTAGAGTTCGGGGAATACGTAAGCTTTTTGCAGAGTTGTTTATTTTATAAATCTTGAAGACAAAGGCTGCAGTAAAAAGTTGACACATTTACCTCTGCTATGGAAAATATTAAAAATCCAAGATCTCCAAATAAAGCAGCAGTTCGCAACCCCCTTAAGAACTTCTAGAGAGTCCTGCAGACACATTTCTTCTTTAAGAAAAAAGAGCATTCATATATAATGTGAGATAAAATTTAAACTTCCTAGAAATTTTTTTATGATTCTCTTTTAAATCTTTCATAGAAACCTCTGTAAAGAAAAAAATTACAAGGAAAAGTCAAAATCTGACATGCAGAGTTATTTATTTGCTTAATGTTGGTGATTTTTTTTAAATTTCGTTTTGTTTGTGTTGGTTAGGTCATTTCAAAGAACCCTTAGTTTTGTTCTGACACAGATCTTCTTTCGATAAATTGCTACAGTAGTTCTTCCCATGGGCTTGTTGTATTACTTCTACGGGTCTTTGCATCTATCTATCCATACCATCAAATATATCTTTGATCCTTAATTCCATACAATAATATAACAGATTTCTTATATATTAATTCCTACATGTAGGAAATGCATGGTAGATTCAGATCCAAAACTAGGCAAACACAGGAAGTAGAAACTCAGAGTTAGTGAAAATGGGGAGCAGACGGAAAAGTGAGGAAAGAAGCATAGCCGCAGGAACTTATTTACATCTATCCATCTCTCTTAGGAAACACAGACTGGGGTTCCTGATTCCTTGACGTCGTCACCACCAATGGGCTGTTCTTCCATTCAGCAATGTCCACAGATCACTAAGGATCACACAACACTGCCTAGCACCCTTGTCCATTTTCCTAGCATGCTTGATTTTCCACTGTCCAAAATGACTCCTTTACACTTTCTTTTCTGTTGACAAGTCTACCTCCCATTTCCCCGTCCCCCACCATCAAAGAGCTTTGTCTTGTACTTAGGAGAACAGAAGCAGACAACTAGTAAGCACACACCGAGCAACCCATATGCATCTCACTGCATCTGGCTCCACGGCTCTGCCTCCATATCAGAGGTGAATGCTGTGTCTTTGCTCCTCTCAAAGGCTCACACATCCTCTCTGATTAGAATCCCATTCCTCTCACAGGGAATCTCTCTTTCAGTGCTCTCTCTTATAGCCTGCAATACCAATTTCTCTGTCTCTAGTGGATCATTCTCAATAGCTGCATACATACTTATTAACTCCCCCCTTAAAAAAATTAACAAAACAAAATTCTTCTCGTATCACATTTAGCTGCCATTTCAATAACTCACAGCAGTCAATGAATAAATATAACTGAAAAATCGTCTTCCCATGGCATGTTTAACACCATATCTGCTGATTTTTTATGCTGCCTATTTTGGTTCCTTTGCCTCCGCTTCCTCGGCTTCATATATTAGTGCTGGGATGTTGTCCAAAGCTGTCTGCGCCTCTTTCTCTTCTCTCCTCATTACCCATCCAAGGAAGCCTATCCACTTCTCTTATTTTAAATGCTACTCACATATCAATGAACCCCAAATTATTCTAGCAATGACTTTTCACACACGTCATAATCTTTATAAAACTTCCTACTTCTAACTTAATATGGCCAAAAGGGAATGCCCATCCTCCATCACCAAGAACCAACCTTTCCTTCTCAAAAATACTATGGCCTTACGTGCAGTATTTTAAGCCAAATATGCAGAGATTATTCTTGATTCTTTTTCTTTCACCTCAGCTGCGCTGTAGGCACCAGGCTACCTGAGCTAGACTGCATAAGAGGTTCATGGAGTTTTTAAACAAATTAGAAACAGGTATTAGCTTAGATAAAAGTCAGGCTGGCTAACTTCCTTGGCCTCTTTCCCAGGCCAGGTCTTTTGTATAAACCTGCTCAATACTGCCGCCATGAGTAGGATCCAATAAATGAAGACTGCAAGGAGGAGAGTCCATTTGACCCATCAGAGGCTTATTCCCTATAACGTCTTTTACTGATACTTCAATATATTATTGTTGCTTCAGATAAAGCTTCGCCTGGTACATGCAAACCAGATGGCCCTGACCATGCCATTTGTTCTGGGAAGTGGAATGAGGAAGGGGCCTGAAATCACCCCAAAGAATAGAGCTTGCTACGCACACAACAACTCTTCAAATGTACCGACACACACACGCTCTTAGTTTTATTCTATTTACTTTTTTTTTTAATTGGAGTAAAATTGTTTTACAATGTTGTGTTAGTTTCTGCTGTACAATGAAGTGAATCAGCTATATGTATACCTATATTCCCTCCCTCTTGGACCTCCCTCCCATCCCCCCATCCTACCCATCTAGGTCATCACAGAGCACTGAGCTGAGCTCCCTGTGCTATATGGCAGGTTCCCACTAGCTACCTATTTTACACATGGTAGTGTATTTATGTCAAACCTAATCTCCCAATTCATCCCACCCTCCCCTTCCCCCACTGTGTCTACATGTCTGCTCTTTACATCTACGTCTCTATTCCTGTCCTACAAATAGTTTCATCTATACCATTTTTCTAGATTCCACATATACACGTTAATATACGATATTTGTTTTTTCTCTTTCTGGCTTACTTCACTCTGTATGACAGACTCTAGGTCCATCCACATCTCTACAAATGACCCAATTTTGTTCCTTTTTATGGCTAATATTCCATTGTATATATGTACCACATCTTCTTTATCCATTCATCTGCTGATGGACATTTAGCTTGTTTCCATGTCCTGGCTATTGTAAATAGTGCTGCAATGAACACTGGGGTACATGTGTCCTTTTGAATTATGGTTTTCTCAGGGTATGCCCAGAAGTGGCATTGCTGGGTCATATGGTAATTCTATTTTTAGTTTTTTAAGGCCCCTCCATACTGTTCTCCACAGTGGCTGTATCAATTTACATTCCCACCAATAGCACTGGAGAGGGGATGTCATTGCCTCAACAGTGCTGCAATAAACTCAAAATTATAATTTGTTGGCTTTGACTTTTCTGAGTTCTAAATTATGCTTATTTTCTATTCTTTTTCATTCTTTTTATCATGTTCAAAATCATGGAGCTGTCAAGTTTGATTTATAAGATACAGTGCACATACAAACTATACCTATGTCAGAGTAAGGAGGTGAAAAACACACTAAAAGTCAAAATCATTTTTCTGGCCCTGTACAGTACCAACTTCTTTAAAGAATGTAGTTGTGCTTAGGTGTCTCCCTTTTCTCATCTCTGCCTGAGCTTTTACTGGGCTACTAGGAAAATGACAGGGAAATACATAAGTAAAATGTACTAACAAAAAGATTTGTACTAAGACTGCCAGGGGAAAAAGCAACATTTCCCTATCTGCCCTGACTTCAAACAGCCTAGACCTGTCCTAATTCTTCATGACTTTGGTTTTCTATTATATTTTAATGATAATATTTTATAAAGAATATATATCTTTGACATGTCATTCTAAAACACTTTTTGAAAATGAGTGCACGTTCTAATAAACTAGCACAATAATATATTCATGGCCACGAATTTTCTGTTGAGCAGAAAAGCCATACTGGTACTATCTGTTTTCCATTGATCTTTCTAACACAGGGATTCTCAACCTAGATAATATAGACATTTTGGGACAGATAAATCTTTGTTGCTGGGTGTTGTCCTGTGCCTTGTAGAAGGTTCAGCACCTCTCTGGCCTCTACCCACCAGATGCCAATAGCACACATACACCCCCAGGTGTGACAACCCAAACTGTCTTCAGACACTGCCAAATGTCCCGGGGGTACAAAATCACCCCTGGTGGAGAACCACTGCTCTAACAGCATCTAGAATGGCTTTCCTTGGAGATGACTTTCCTGAGAGTCAAGGAATAAATTACGTTTTATTGTCAATTATATGGGTAAGACTAGGTCAATTTCGAGGACCTCTTTCCAGAGCAGAATGGAGAAGAGGGTGAAAATCATGGAAAATCTTAGTGTTTTATGTTTCTTCTTCACCATCTCATTGAAAATACCTCAAATACTTTCTGTTGCATGTTTATTATGAATTTAGAAAATTCTTAAGTCCTGCACATGAGGTAAGAAGAAAAAAAGAACTACATTTATTTACTGAAAATGTACTGTGGTTCAAGCACTATGTTTGGTGTTTTTCATCTATTCTGTTATCCCACTCATACAGTAGGCAAAGCATGGGTTCTGCGGAACACAAACCTGTTTATCCCATCTTAGTCACTTTCTAGTTGTGCAACACTGTGCATGTTGTTTAACTTCTTTGAGCTACAGTTTTCTCGAGTATAAGTATGGTTAATCATAGTTTCTACCTCGTAAGATTATTGTGAGATTTAAATGTGACAATGCATGAGCAAAGTCACAAACTCACGCTGTAAACATTCCCAGATGTGAAATAGGAAACCTTAAGTCTTTCATCATAGTAAAACTGGGCAATTTACAGGTCCTCGAAACTTTGTCTTTTAAATAAAATTTCAATGATTTTCTTTCTTCTCCTTATCTAATTTCTTTTTGCATACATTGCAATTTTTCATTTTTCAGCCTCAGGAGATAAATGCTGTATGACAAGTTCTGTCAGACTAAAAGTGATAATGTCCTTTGGCTTATTTGCAGTAACGATTAACAAGCTATTCTGAGACCCAGTGTCATCTGTAAAAACAAAAGTCCGAATACTCAAGAGTGGATGTATTTTTTATGCACTCTATGAATAATAATCATGGATTATTAACGGATAATATGTCAGAGAGGGGAAAGTAGAAACCTCTTCATTCCCTTCCTCATGTTTTTTATTTTATCTTTGACAGTATCATATTTATATAATTTTTAAAAAGCTGAATTTTAAACACCATGTTTGCTTTTATTGAGTATAATACAGCCACTTGAAGTGCTCAATTTTTGTTAATTTTGATATCACAGTGACACATAAATGAGTTAAGAGTGTAACCTAGTAATTGCACACATAACTGCTTGACTTGTTTTCTGTCTCTAGAAAAGCGAAATTAGATCTGGAAAATAAGTGTAATATCATTAGGTTATCTCTTCATATAGATGATTCTTGAATAGCAAATATTGGTAGGGATTCTAACAGCTGAACATGGAAGGGATCTTGGGATATTATCATAGACCACTGAGGAGGAACTAAGCAAATTACATGCTTCTATATAGCCCACGTTATATTTCAGTGAGAAATGTCCGATTTTACATATATATATACACACTGCACTTAATTCCTACTTTGATTTAAATATGTTGTTTAGGCTCATACATTTAATCTCAAATATTTAAGGTTTATAAATATTATATACATTAAAGATCAGATCTACAAAACTACTACTTGCATTGAAATTAAGACAGTATATAATTCCTACAGAATCCTTATTTTTAAAATGTCTATATAAAAAAAGTGCTTAAAAAAATTCAATCACTGCATCAGGAGAATATGGATAACTTTTAAACACCAAATCAGTTGCAACCATGGTAGGTAACTATCTTGCATGTACAGAAATTATTTGATAATGGGGAATGGCTGACAGAACAATGTGTTACTTAACTAAAAGGTTGAGCTTAGACTACTGTATATTTCTCATGTCAGCCTGTGAGATCCTTTCAGAAACATCCCCCATCCCATTGCTGGTGCTCTTTCACCTGTAAATATCTAAAAGGGTTGGTTTACTCTCCAAGTGAACATTTATAGCACCTCCTTCAGCCCCTGATTCTCCATTTCCGCACAAACAATTTATCAGGGCCCCAATGCCCCCCAGGCAGCCCTTTTGGACCAAGCCGTTTTAAGATGGCTCCAGGGCTGCTCTAATGCTACAATGCTCTGATCTCTTCAACCACGCTCTTTTGTATTCTCCAAGTAGCTTCCAACTTAGGTTTTAAGCCCCTTCCTTTATAAAGAAGCTTAAGTAGTCTTGTACCTTGCTTTGAATGGGAGCTTCTTAACATCAATTGTGTGGTTCTTAGTATTTGGGGCCTTGGCCAAAGTTAGACAGAGTACCAAAAGAGCCTCCTGTTTCAAGGGCAACAAAGAATGCACTCATTCATACATACATACACACAGTCATTCAACTTAATTTATTGAAGGTCGTCTAGTGTTTGGGATCTAGAGCAGAGGAAGAGGAGTTAGCTGTGGTAAAAAGAAAGTCACTTCCTCTCACTTAATACAAAAAAAAAAGGAATAAAATATGGCTACAGATGGAGGTATTTATAAATTTGGTGACACTTTAGGCTTATTTTTTACTCACATCCAAATGTTTTCCCTATCAACTGCATATAAAATAGGTGATTAAAACATTGTGTACACCTGATAAGATCTTGGCAGGAAAGTTTCAGGAAATAGAAACAAAGCTATCATAATAATTTGATGAAAGCGTAAATGCTCTTACGTTAACACTGGATGGGATCAAATATATTATAAACATATAAGCACGAATATTAACCTGGCCTTTTTTATTACTGCAGTACAAAAATAAATTAAATTGGGAAAAATTAAAGACAATTTCCAATGTTTGCAGAAAAGCCAGCACACCAGGTGCTATCAACTTGTTATCTTCAACAAAGAGCTTTAAGATAGCAAACTAGGGCTTCCCTGGTGGCGCAGTGGTTGAGGATCTGCCTGCCAATGCAGGGGACACGGGTTCGAGCCGTGGTCTGGGAGGATCCCACATGCCGCGGAGCGGCTGGGCCCGTGAGCCACAATTGCTGAGCCTGCGCATCTGGAGCCTGTGCTCTGCAACAAGAGAGGCCGCGATAGTGAGAGGCCCGCGCGCCATGATGAAGAGTGGCCCCCGCTTGCCACAACTGGAGAAAGCCCTTGCACAGAAATGAAGACTCAACACAGCCATAAAAAATTAATTAATTAATTAAAAAAAAAAAAAAGATAGCAAACTGATTGTTTTAAGATATGCTCCAATTTTTACTAAAGCCCTCTGAGGAACAATTAAGAGAAAACATTTGTAATGTACAATTGATATTTTGTAAATTGTACAGTTACACAGGGAGATCAATTAATTATCCATCACCATCTAGAATATATAACTCTCTATGCTTTACTTTTGTTTGTATAAAATTGGAAAGAATAAACTTTACTGCATTTTGTATCCTGCAGAAGGGAATATTTAATATTCTCAGAGCATCATGTGGTTACACAGATGCATGAGATATCACAGTAAGAAAAAAATTACATTATGTCTCTGGCTTGTGAATGACAAAGGGAAAATTGCTTCCTACTTCAAAGAGGAAAATCACAGAATTATACAGTTTAAAATTTTAGGATTTCATTAAAACTGTCTTCCTGTCAGAAGGTGTGTAAGACTTCCGATTTTAGAAAAGCAATCATTACTCATCCCATAGTGATGTCTCAAATCCCAACTTCAACACACAGATGGGACTAAACGTTCCAGGGTCTGCTGTGACCCCTTCCTTTTTGATAAATTGTACTACCTATTTTTCATGTCATTTCGAGGCAGAAATGCAGTTAAAAACACAGACTCAGGAACAGACGTCCCTGGATTTACGTTCTGGCTCTGGAAACTCTTAGCTGTGAGACTTTGAACTCAACATTTTTGTGCCTTAGTTCCTTCATACGTTAAATGAAGATAATGCATTTACCTCAGTGGGTCCTCAGGATAAAACTGCAATAGTGACTGATACATAGAAAATACTTTTTATAAAATTTAACCATTACTATTAATCATGATTCATCAATTTCCCTGTGCCTGCTTTTGCAATTTTTTGTATTTATATTTTCATATTAAATCATTCCTTGCATCCTGAAGTCAGATATTTCCTTTCTTAACCCCTTCAAGCTCAATGCACATAGTGGGTACTCAGTAAAACTACTCCAAATGAATGCACTTACGTTTAGAAACCTTTGTATGTGTTTGTCAAAAGTGAGAAAAACATACATTTTGCACAAAGAGGCAGGCTCAATATAAATTAGAACGTAAACCATTTCAACGATATGGTTTAAATCAGTAATGAGATAAACAATGTTTCAAATGGCCAAGAGCTAAGGGAAGCAGGTCACAGGGCAAAGAAAACTGAGTGTGAGAATTTTACGGGGACTTACAGCGTTAAAACGCCTCATGAGATTTTCCTTAACTTTTTACTTGGCCCCAGGTTCAAGGAAAGGGAACTTAAAGTAGAAAGCAGGCCCTTAACACTGGCAAGCTTCTATGTCAAGAAAACTCCAATATTTTCTGGAAGAAAAATTTAAAAGAATTAGTCAACTGTTTTTAAAAAAATTTTGAAGAAAGTTGCCCTGAGTCTCTGAAAAGTATTATGGCTGTGGACAAATATGAAAATATTTTCTTTTTAAGTTAAAAGATTTACAGTCAGTTTAGAAGCAAGGCCATAGAATTACCTGTAGCTTTGTTTGCATAGCAAATGTGGTTTTTTTACTTACATAGAATCCTGGAGTCATCATTAAATCATTCTCTTTTTTACACCTACTGCATCCAGTACATCAGGAAATCCTGTTGGCTCTACTTTAAAAATACATCCCGTCTGCCATGGTTCCCCAGGGACCGACAATCACCACTCTGGTCCAGAACCCTGACATCTCCGCCTGGGCAAGCGTGACAGCTCCTTCTCTCTTTGGGTCTCAAGACTCTCTTCCGGGGACTTCCCTGGTGGCGCAGTGGTTAAGAATCCGCCTGCCAATGCAGGGGACATGGGTTCAAGCCGTGGTCCAGGAAGATACCACATGCCACGGAGCAGCTAAGCCCGTCCGTGTGCCACAACTACTGAGCCTGTGCTCTAGAGCCCGCAAGCCACAACTGCTGAAGCCCGCATGGCTAGAGCCTGTGCTCTGCAACAAGAGAAGCCACCGCAATGAGAGGCCCGCGCACCGCAACAAAGAGTAGCCCCCGCTCACCGCAACTAGAGAAAGCCCACGCGCAGCAAATAAATAAATATATAAAAATTTAAAAAATAAAATTATAAATCAGACTATTACTCTTTTCTCACAAATCTCCAAAGCCTCCTTATCTCACTCAGAAAAAAACCTTAAAATTATTAAAATGATGTAAAAGGCACTCCAGGACCTCCTGCCTAACGCTTCTCTGCCCATCTACACGCGCCCCTCGCTCACGATGCTCTGCAGTGCCGCCTCCTGGCTGCTCCTCAAACACACCAAGCAAGGTCTCTGAGCCCCTGTGTTGGTGGTCTGTCTGCCTGAAACGCTCTTTCCCTACACATCACATGTCCAGCCACCTCAGTCTTGCAGGCCTCTGCTGGGACATCTTTTCTGCAAAGCTTCCATGATCATCCTAGCCACTTCCCAACCCCATTCATGTCTTTATTTTTCCCGGTAGCACTGATGCTGTTTAATATATTTTACACACACAGGTCCCTGCTAAAAGCACTTGGCCATTTTTCATGAGGCAGAATGTTATCTATATTTGTCAATGCTATGTCCTCAGAGTCATAACAGTGCCTGGATCATACAAGGCACTCAAATACTTTTTGGATGAACTGAACGAATCAATATTGTGATTGTGTGTTTATTTATGATAATTTGAGTGGATGATATAATTCATGATTTGGGAGGGAGGTTGCCCAAGCTATCTCTCCCATCCCTGGCCCTCTTCTACCCCCTGTTGATAAATGAGAAGTAGTTCAAGATCTGAAAGGTGTATCTGGATGAAGGAGGCAGTGTGACTACAGCCAAGTTAAAGGGGAGAGGGGGAGAAAGAGAGGAAGAGAGAGCACAGCTGTAGGTGATGTCAGAGATAGGGTTACCAGATAAAACACAGGACTCCCAGTTATTTTCGAATTTCAGATAAACTATTTATTTAAATTGAATTACAGCATGCCTTAATACCCATTTCTTATATAATTATTAGTCAATCTCTAGATAACCAAGATGGTTGAACTCTTATGATAGGATCAAGGACTCACTTGGTAGCCATTTATAAAATTATGAGTATAAAATAACTGTAGAAAATGTGCTTCACAGATACAAAATTTAATCTAAAAGTAATAACCTATTCTGAATATTAGGCATGGATAAAAACAGTCATACACTTGTGGATCAAATGTAGATCTATTGTGCAAATGCTTACTTTCTTAATTACACCTATGAAATTAATCATTGGGATGATTAAGTAAAATGATTGTACTAATAATTTTACTCTTAAATTTATTCCTCTGCCTTTCCCTATATATATGAGATTTAGATTTCCATATCATAACTTTTCCATAACATAATTACCTGAGACTTCTAAAGAGCTCTTGCATTTAAAAATTAATCCTAAAGAGAAAGGAAAACTAATAATATGTCAGATCATCATTCTTCTTCCTTTAAAGTGAAGAATGTCATGGCCAGAACTCTTTCTTTGCAGCCTATCCTGGTAAACTTAAACAATGAAAACTGTACTTTGCATTTCATGAAGTCTCTAATATGGTCTTTGTTCCCTCTTTAAACTAGTGGTTTTCAACTAATTTTCATTCAGGAGACAATACTGAATATTAGAATTTAGGAAAGGGAATAAAATGCTCCAACAACATTAACAAACCATCAATAATTTCAATGTCTTATTGAAATTAATTTCAATGCCTTATCATCATTCAAAACCCTAGAATAATGTCTCACAATGTCAATATTTATGTCTTGGTTATATTTCAGCCTTGAGCAGCTATTTGAAAAAAACAAAAACACTGACTGCCCTCACCTCTCTCTACAATAAGCACTGAGGACAAAATTCTCCTGTGTTCCAATAAGCATGTGATTATTTTCCTTCAGAACTAGCTTGAATTCATGCCTTCTCTACTGCACATTTTATAACGTCCCCATGACTATGTAATGATACATTTTACTTAGAGCAAATAAAGTTTTGTAAAGAATGCTTATTGATATTCTTATTGAAAATTTCTTTTTTCAGTGCTATCACAGTAGGCTAGATATTTAATTGAAGAAAATGGAAGTCAGCTTTAAAACATTTTTCTCATTTAGAAATGCAGCTCTGTGAGTTTAGAAGGTATTCCTCATTCAAAAATCCTTATATAAAAATAGAGAGAATTGTATTCTGAGGCCAAGTTTAAATATCTTTAACACCTTCCTTGAAACCAACTAAAAGTGAATATAATGAATATGGAATTCAGAGAATTAGAAAACAAACAACTGTAGCTTCAGTTTTGACAGTCACATATGACATAGGAGATCACACGTAAAGCCAGACAGGATCTAATAGGAAATCCATAATAAAGCTGGTACCTTCAGGGAGGAACAAATAAAAGTAAACTGGAAATAAGCTGACATATAGAAGGGGACGCCAGATAATTTCTATTTAAATCTTGGCCATTTTGAGTAGTGAGAGGCAGGTTTTCCCTTGAACCTCAGAACCTATGTATATTTGTGGCCTAAAATTATTTATACTACTTGTGCATTCTTGTGAATCTCCATCAGAATTTATCCTAAAATAGTTCAGAATGGTAGTGTCTCTTTGCTCCTTGCCCACTTCCTCCAAAAAAGCCATATGTTTTGCTCATTTGAAGGGATGTTGTTATAGCTACACAACAAAAGGAAATTTAATGTCCTCTGAAGGAACTCATCTTCAAAAAAAAAGCTTCAAAAATTACCACTGATAAAATTCTAAAGACCCCCAATTAAAAAAAAAAATCATGAAACATATAAGGAAGCATGGCATCAGGAAAAAGAGCTTTCAAAAACAACAGACAACAGAATCAGATTTGCAAAATTTCAGATATTCAAATTACCACTTAAAGAATATAAAATAAATGCATAAAATATATTTAAAGAAACAAAAGAGAGAACTATAAATATGAGGAAGTAATATATAACTACAGTTGACCCTTGAACAACACACTTTTGAATTGCAAGGGCCCACTTACACACTGATTTCTTTCAATAAATATACAGTCAGCCCTCCGGATCCGTGAATTCCGAATCCATGGATTTAACCAACCACACGCAGATCACGTACTATGTTTACAATCAGCGATTGGTTGAATCTGAGGATGCAGAATTCGTGGATACAGAGGGCTGACTATGGAACTTGAGCATCCCTGGCAGGTCCTGGAGCCAATTCCCTGCGGAAATCAAGAGACAACTGTATAAAAATCAACAAAACATATTTGAAAAGCACCAAATACAATTACTGAAAATTAATACTGAATTTGAAAACACAATGGATAAATACCAGTTGGGAGGAAAATTGAAGGGTATTAAAGAATAGAAAGTTAGAGCTGAAGAGATGATCAAGAATGACTCACAGAAAAAAAGAGGTGGAGGAATATGAGAGGGTATAGTATAAAATGTTCTATCATACATCTAATGGGAGTATCAGAAGGTGATAACAGAGAAATGGGGAGATGCAGAACCTGATTAGACAATAGCTAAGAACTTCTGACAACTGATGACAGCACAGATTCAAGAAGCTATTAAATTCCAAGAGGAAGAAATTTTTAAAATCTAATACAGAATTCTATATCCAGCAAGACTATTCTTCCAGAATTAAGAATAAATAAAAAGTGTAGAAAGACAAAAACTGACTTGGCAAACAACAGACCTTAGTAAAGGACAATGACACTCTTTAGACTGGAGGAAAATGATAGGAATCAGTACTCTTAAATTCCAGAATGATGTTGAGCAAAAAAGAAAAAAAAATCTGGTGCAATATTTAAAGAGATCAGAAGTTGCCACTCTTGCCTCACAGCAAGCAAAAATCTGAACAGACTGAAAATCAACTACTCTTCTTAGATCCACCAGAGAATCGAGGTCACTGGGCAAACCACTACCTGAAGAGACACAGGCAGATAAAGAGAATCACAGCTTATCAGGAGAAGAAGGGAACAGAAGCTGCTATCAGAGCCAGCACCCGTAGGAGCACGTAAAGGGTAACTGACTAATTGCTGGAGAGAGAGGTGGGCCACCTGGAAAGTTAAAACCCTCTGGACCTCCAGCCTTAGGGGCCACCACGCTCTTCTGAGTTTTACCTCAAGATCATTCTCTGATCTTGACCCTGAAAATGTGCTTGGAGCCCCAGCACATTTTCAGGGTCAAGATCGGAGAATGATTCTTTTGCGCACCTTAACAGAGGCCTGCCCTCAAACAAAAACTATTTTGCCAGAGCCTAACTGGCTTGAATTTTACTAGAGTTCAACCAACCTGGAGGAAGGGAAATACCCAACCTCATGCCCCTCTAGTCCAAACAAAAACAAAAACAAACAAACAAAAAACCAACAAGCTCTTGTGAAAGTCACAGCCCAGTAGCCCAGGTCCACTAAAAGGCTGAGACCTAATCATAGGATTATGTAATATTTGTCCTCTCCTCACACCTTATCATCACATCAATCATGTTTCTAAAAGATAACAAGGGATTACAGCTAAAAGAACGGCAAGGTTCATACCCAATTTAAGAAAGAGTCTCTAAGGAAATCCAAGAACAGGGGACACTCTCAGAAATTTTAACCTCTGATACCTATAGCTACAGCAAACAGTAAACATAGCATAATTCCTAGCCAGATAAACATAAAACCTTCCAAAAGGCCTATTTACCTCAATTTCTTTTACCTGATATACGATGGACAGCTATCAACAGAAAACCTTAAGGCATGCTAAAGGGCAAAAATACCATATACAGAGACAAATCAAGTATCAGAACCTGACTCAGATATGGCAGAGATTTTGGAACTATCAAACTGTAATTTAAAATAACTATGATTAATATGCTAAGGACGCTAATAGACAAAGTAGACATGCAAGAACAGATAGGCAATGGAAGCAGAGAGATGGAAAGTTTAACAAGGAATCAAAAGGAAATGCCAGAAATCAAAAGCATTGTAAGAGCAATGAAGAATGTCTTTGATGGGTTCATCAGTAGACATGGGTAAATAAGAAGAAAGCAATATTAATCTCTGTATTAGTTATCTATTGCCGTGTAACAAGATACCACAAACTTCGTGTCTAAAAACAACCCACTTTTTTTATTCCAGTTTTATTGAAATATAATTGACATAGGCACTGTGTAAGTGTAAGGTGTACAGCACGATGATTCGACCTACATACATCGTGAAAGGTTTACCACAATAAATTTAGTGAGCATCCATCATCTCATATAGATACTAAATTAAAACAAATTTTTTTTCCTTGTAATGAGAACTCTTAGGATTTACTCTCTCAACTACTTTCATATATAACATACAGCAGTGTTAATTATATTAATCATACTGTACATTGCATCCCTATTTCCTTATCTTAAAACTGGAAGTTTGTACCTTTGATCACCTTCATCCAATTCCACCTCCCCCCCACCCCCTTGCTTCTGGTAACCACAAATCTGATCTCTTTTTCTATGACTTTGCTTGTTTTTTTGAAGTAGAATTGACCTACAACACTATGTTAGTTCCTGATGCACAACATCATGATTTGATATTTCTATACATTTCAAAACGATCACCACAATAAATCCAGTTACCATCTGTCACCATGTAAAGATATATTATTGTTGACTACATTCCCTATGCTGTACATTTCACCCCTGTAACTCATTTATTTTGTAACTGGAAGTTTGTACCTCTTAATTTCCCTTACCTATTCACTCAACAAACATTTATTATCTCACAGTTTCTATGAGTCAGAAGTCTGGGCATGGATAGCTGGGTTCTCACAAGGCTATAATCAAAGTTGGAGTCAAAGCTGCAGTCTCATCTGAGGCTCACCGCGGGAATGATCTGCTTCTAAGTATTTGAGTGACTGGAAATTTTCATTTCTTTGCATGGAAGGCTTTAGGCTCTTGCTGATTCTTGGAACGAGGCCACCTACAGTCCTACAGTCCTACAGTCCTCTCACAGTTCCTTGCCTCTTGGGCTTCCCCAACAAGGGGAACCTTAACTTTATCAAGCAGCAAGGAGAGCCTTTAGGGCAAATCTGCTAGCAAAGTGCATCATATATCATAAAGTAACTATGGAAGTGAAATCCCATCATCCTTGCCATATTCTGTTGACTAAAATCAAGCCACTGGTTTCGCCCACACTCAATGGGAGGGGATTATACAAAGGCATGGATACCAAATCGGGGGCCACCCCAGAGTCTGTCTGCTACCATGTCTAGCTCATAATGCTAAAGAGGTAGAATTGAAAGATAAGAGTGATGTATGAGTTGGCACTTGGGTAACTGGGGTTATATTTTTCTAAGCTTATATTGTTTGGGATATGGATAACTAAATTGATTTCTTTATTTGTGAAGTTAAGTATATATGTTAAATACATTGGAAACCATTAAAAGAATAGAAATAGAGAAGAAAATGGAAAAAAGGAAACAAGAAGGAGAAAGTGAAGAAGGGAGAGAAGGTGGAAAGAAGGCCAAATATGAGTATGATAGTTTTAAGAAATTCAAGTGTATCAGTAACCTGATTTTTTAAGAAATGGACAAAAACTCTACAGTTAATAGAATAAGATAATCAGAGTAAGCTTTTAAAATCCCCAGTCATATGTAGATTATAAGAAACACACCTAAAATATAAAGTAAGAAAAAGTTTGACAATGGAAATACAGAAATGAGATCAGACAGATCTCACTGAAAGAAGACTATAGTAGCATCAAACCAAGGGAATTTTAAGGTAAAAAGAATTGTTAGGTATAATGAAGTTTTCCACAATGAAAAAATATTTAATTCACCAGGAAAATATAAAAATCTGAATTTCTATTCCCTTGTAACATATATTCAAAACATATAAAGAAGAAATAGAAAAAAAAATCATAGAAATAAATTGGCAAATTACAATCTATTGCAGGACTTTTAAAATACCTATCAGTAACTGAGATAGTAATCAGTTAAAAAATCAACAATAATGTCAAAGAATTGAAGTATAAAAATTAGAAAAACTTGAAGTAATTGACAAGAATATATGTTACTATATATATAAACATCATGTACAAATAGAATATACATTTGTATCAAGTACAGACTTTATAAAGTGGCAACATAATAATGAGTGATAATGGAAATTTAAGCTATGGGAGTAGATAGACTCATCCCTTATGTATATGGGTAGAAAGAAAAAAGGAAAAGTTTCAGACAGAACCCTGATTATGAAGCTGAGCGTAATGACTAATTCTTGATTCCTTGTAAACCTATATCCCTCGGCTTAACTTTTTTTCCAGCCTCAACTAAGAACATCCGTCTGGATTTCTATAGGCATCAAGTGAATCATTTCCCAAATGTAATTATCTTATGTACCAAATGAATCCTCTTCCTATGTGCCCTATTTCAGAGGCTGAAACCTCTATGGACTACATCACAGAAGCTCTCTTGCCTCTGACTTCCTGTTGGGTTTAATCGATAAAAGACTCTGAAAGGAGATGGAAGGCTGGGAAGAAGAGGGGTGGGCTATTTACTGCCCCACATCTCATGCCGCTCCCAGCTTAACTCTGGCAAAGGCTGCTGCTCCTGCCTAAGGATTCTAATAGCCTCTGCAGCTGCTACTGCTGGCTGCCTGATGAATCCTCACCGGTTCCCACTGGTCTGAACTCACACTTGCACGTAGCTTTTCATTAAATTATTTCTAGGTAAACCCTTTTGAGTGTGCTCTTTCCTGCTGGGGGACTGAGCGATCCCTCCCTCACCCATAAATTCCAAACTTAATTCTTAAACAAATGCAAAAGTAGTCTTGTATCCCTAATAAACAGAAGCTGGCAGCCAATCTTCAAAAATACAAATATAATATGTGTTGAAAGGCAGGGGGTTTTCCTCACAGAGGAGCATAAATAATTCAGAAATTATCATCCATTCCTGAATAAGCAAGTGTTCAGCTGCATACTGTGATTTATATTCCCTTGATTTTTTTTCATACAAGATTCGATAGTATAGAGTCTCCTAGCCTCTTTCATGTGAAGTCTGTTTAACAGATAAAATAGTAAAATAGTCTCCTGATGTTTACAGCAGTTTCATTTTATCTCTAGAAGATTTGTATCTTTGAATAGTAATTGTAAACACCAAAGCTATTTTTTGTGGGGTTTTCTTTCTTTTAGGCAACTCCCTCAACTTTTTATTCTTTATCTTGTTCATTTTTCTTTGTTCAGTGGGAAATCCTCAATGCCATTTAAGAAATAATTTATCTCTAGTTTGCTGTCAGGACCCTTATCATCTGTGGATTAAAATCCATGCCTCCCGTAAGTCAACTTGATTTAAACTTCCTCTCTGTCTCCCTTTGCCTCACCTCTCATTCTTTCTCTAATCTTCCTCTCCCCACTGTCTTATCTCCTTTTGACTATTCATGGGACAGATATTTAGTCTGGCCATAAAGTTATGTGTTAAGGATATTTTTCCAAGTGATTTGTCTTAGCCATTTAGTGTAATATCCCTGAAGTTCTAACAAGGCAGCTCCTCAAAGACTAACTCACTAGCTAGGTAGTAGCTCTATCGACAGAAACTTGATAGGTGAATTGTACAAAATCCTCAAAACCCTAGAGTGTCTTGTTTCTGTTCCTTTGGGAGGTGAGGATAATCAGAGCAGTTTCTGGAGATGCAGGCAGGTTGACTCTGATTATAGCCTGCCAACAGGAAAATGTTGAAAGATAAGAATTGGGTTAACCCAGTGCACTGACCCCCAGTCCCAGAAAAACAGGAGAAACCTGGAGAAAAACTAGGAGCATATAGAGGTGTCATCCTTCTTCCCTCTAAGGAAACAGAATACTACTGGGCAGTATCCATAATGTAAGTACACAGAAGGTCACTTTTAAATGCACACACCTGACAACGTAACATCAAACAGATGAACGTTCTATGAAAATTCACAATTCTTCCATCAATTTATATTCCAGGAAGACAGAATGGATAACTTTTATTGCCTGGGCATTTAAAAGTAATGCAATATATGATCAAAACAAATTCTAGTGCTTTAGAGGTCCAGCCTTTGCTGAAATGATTAGTCCTTTAGATCTATAGAAAAAATATACTACAGAGAATACCATCTTATATACCAGACTCTTTGCAACAAAAGGCTTTTTGAGTACCCGCAGGCTTAATCACTGACTCTGTTAAAGATGATTTCTGCTTCTAGGTGATTTTTCATCTTGAGACTTCAAAAGACATTTTTAACAATAAAGGAGATAGAAACGCTCAACTAAAGAAAGTCATATTTGTAGCATTTAACTAATGGTCTTATACTGCTTCCTGTTTTCTGAGTATAACTGGTAATTTTCTTACTTAGCCAAACTCAACTGTCTTATAGCTTCCTGATTTCCATGGCAACCTTGGAGAATACAACCAAAACTATGGACCTTATCAATAGTAGTTTTGACACCCACTAGAGAAAACAATACAAGCAGAGTCGTCTTCCTCTCACCCCATAAAAGCCCTCCTACCCCTGGCAGAGTCTCAAAATAGTTCATCCAGCCTCCTCAGTGGATACTAAAATCTTTCACTGTTGACCTGTAGGCCAACATTCTCTTCCTGCATCCCTGTACCCTAAACTCTGATGCTCTGTGATGGCTCCAGCATATGGACTGACATCGGCATGGTTTTGGTCTATGTAATGACTTATTGAAGGCATTCATGTGATTTTTTTCAAGGTCTTTTTCTGTCCGTAAACCATTTTTTTCCCCTTACCACCTACTTTAATCTAGCTGAGAAGTCTTGATAGTTTAATGGGTTTTGTTACAAGTTCACAAAATAATCTCTCAGTTTCTGGAAGTGATAAAGGTATAGCTCTTTTTACTCACTCTTCCAGTTCTCAGGCAAATAGAAACTGCAGACAGATATACAAGGTTTGGTCAAAGACCAAAGCATAGCAGCTCAAAAGTATCCTTTCCTACTTATAATCAGCAAGTCATTCTAGGCAGAATTCTCTATTCCATAGCCTTATGGTGATGATTAACTAAAATAAAAACATGGAACTAAACACATAGTAAATGTATAATAAAAATTATTATTCTATGTTATACTCTTATTATAGTCTACTTGTTAATAAGAACAAGAACATTGGATTTCAATCATGACTTTAACTCTCCTTCCTGTGAATGAGAACAAGCCACTTAACCTCTATTTGGCCACCCTGAACCTAGTCAAGCTTCATCTACATAAACACTTCACTAGCTCTCCCCGACAGCACAGTGAAGTCCAAATTCCTATGCATAGTGCGTAAGGCCCTTGACAATATGAGTCTTGAGTTTCCATTCTTATACCACACTGACATACCATCAAAAACCCATCATGCACTCTAAATTGTAAATCTCATGCTGCTTCATATTGTGACACTTCATATGCCATTCTTCACTTAAAATGCCTTTTCACCACTCCTTTCCAAAATAATTCTGAGTCATTAAGACTCACTTAAAATACTCTGTGAAATTCTCTCAGAATCCTCCGTTCAGTTACTACGTGTAATATGCTCACATACTGTTCCAATATATATTTATATTTTAGTACCTATGCTGCTCTGGGCTTATACATTTACTGTTCAGATCCTTACTACAGTTAAGGTTTTCACTAAAAGGCAGAAATTTTATCTTGCTCTCTCTGTAACCTCGGCAAGTGGTGCTGCTTTTAGCACAAAATCAGTCCCCAAACACTGGTAGAAAAATAAGTAAGTGAACAAA
This sequence comes from Eubalaena glacialis, assembly GCF_028564815.1. Lineage (NCBI taxonomy): Eukaryota > Metazoa > Chordata > Mammalia > Artiodactyla > Balaenidae > Eubalaena > Eubalaena glacialis. The sequence continues at coordinate 27,942,530 of NC_083722.1, read as the reverse complement.
ATGCATTAATTCCAGGCCTCAAAACTCTCATTTGTAAAATTAAAAAGTTATGGTTAATGATCATTTATGTAAGCTCTATGATGTTATTACTCATAAATAATTTTATTTATAAAGATGAATGCTTCATTTTTATTAGAATTTATGCTTTACTCAACCTAAAGAAATGTATTACACAATGTATTAATTTTGTCACACATCCACAGTGCTGTTGCTACAGAACAGACAATACTGAGAACGATTTTTATAAAGGTGTTGCTTTAAATGACATGATTTGGAGACCTTCCACTTCAAAATGGGATAAAGCAGTTTACAGCGAACCAACACTCCTGCCAAGAAAAGCCAAGAAATCCAGATACAATTTAAAGAAGTCATCAGTTTCAAGTAACCATGGAGCTGCAGAAGTAATGAGGACCACAGGGACTACAATTACACCAAAAAAGGAGCTTCAGAAAAATTATTCTATGGACAACTACCTTTTCCGTGCGGGCATTTTCCAGTTCTGAAAACAGGCTAGTGCCTAAGAATTCAGACTTTGCTTGGATTCAAATAGGACTGCCTCTATAGGACTTAAAACCAATCAAACTTTGGCGGTCATTGGAGCTAGAATGATGTAACTGTAGAATTGAGAGATCCTGGGACTTCCCTGGTAGTGCAGTGGTTAAGAATCCGCCTGCCAATGCAGGGGACATGGGTTCGAGCCATGGTCCAGGAAGATCCCACATGCCGCGGAGCAACTAAGCCCGTGTGCCACAACTACTGAGCCTGTGTGCCACGGCTGCTGTAGCCTGTGTGCCTAGAGCCTGTGCTCCATAGCAAGAGAAGCCACCGCAATGAGAGGCCTACGCACTGCAGCGAAGAGTAGCCTCCATTCACCACAACTAGAGAAGGCCTGTGCACAGCAACGAAGACCCAACGCAGCCATAAATAAATAAATAAATTTATAAAAAAAAAAAAAGAATTGAGAGATCCTAACACACGGCAGGCATTTCAGGAAATTTGCTGAATTATTAAGCTATGCAAAACAAGGAATTAAAGAAATGAGCTTAAAAAACCAAACCAAAACAAAACAAAAAAACCTCTGACAAGCAGAATGGAATTCCCTACAGTCTCACAGCACTAAGATGAAAGGCACCAGGAGCCTTCCGAGGAATGGGCTCCTATGAACATACCAGATGATCAGCTGGAGCCCCTGACGGGCTGCGCCCTCGGAACAGGGAATGGAACAGATGCAGGTGGAGGCATGCTAAAAGGCAAGAAGAAACACAGCCTGAAAAAACAAAGCAAGCATCAGAACCAAACTCAGATATGACACAGATTTTGGAAATATCAGATAGGGACTTTGAAATCACTGAGATTCATATGTTAAGGTTTCTCATGGAAAAACTAAACAATAACCAAGAACAGATGGATAACAGAGAGAGAGAGACAGAAATTCTCTGAAAGAATAGAAAGAAAATGACAGAAATCAAAAATACTGTAACAGAAATGAAGACTGCTTTCATGTGCTCATCAGTAGACTGGACACAGCCAAAGAAAGAATCAGATTGCTGAAAGATACGTCAGTAGAAACTTCCCAGACTGGTTATCATAGAGATTGCATGTACTGATCCTGTGACACCAGTTCATGGGCCCAGTCAAAGAACTTACACAAAATGAGCCAGATATAAATTTAGAGTGGAAGGAAAGAAGGAAAAGCAAGTTTAGTAATTGAGAGTATAGTAAGGCTAAAACTTAGGAAAATAATCTAAGAATCAATCACATAGGTGGGAAATGGTATGGTAATATACACAATTGTAATAAAAATCATGTTCACTAGATAATTATACAGCACATGGCTCCACTTCCTCCTTGGAGAAATGAGCCTAATCTTTTTTAGATGACAACTTAGAGATAATTACATTTTAGGCCATTGAAAAATATCTTATATTATCCACTGATTGCAATGAAACATTAAAAAATTTAGTTTAATTCTGTGATTCATTCTCCCTCTCTCTCTCTCTTTCTCTCCCTGCCCGCCCCACTCCCCCCCACCATCAGCATCTATTTCCTACCACCAAAGGGATCAGGGTTTCCTCTTCACAGACCGTATCTTCAAAAGGTTCCTTTTTCTCCTCCTATCTTTAACACTTGTTGACCTTTCAAATACTATTTCTAGCAATAAAAGCCTATTCCTAGTTCTTCACAACAACCAATATAATCTCCATTATACAAATGAAGACACTAATGAGCAAAGAGGCAACAATGACCTCTTTTTTAAGGTCATACAACCAGTAAACAGAAGAACCAGGACTTGATGCTAGTTATCTTAATCCCAAATTCATGTAATTTTTGTCTTACTACATTGCATTCCACAACTCGTATGGGGTTCCTTTGTCATCCTCACCATCATATACTAAATCTAGACTTTAAAATACCTGATTTGTAGAAATAAATTCTTAGTTTTGTCTTATGAAATTCCAATCAACCTATTGTGTATCTGTGAAAGTCAATAATATCTTGGCTATTTTGGAAAACGTTATTGAAACCTTACTAAACATATTTAGTTTTACCAATCCTTCATGCACACTGTGAGTGCCTGTATGAGGTCGTCCCGACATACAGGGTTGGACATGTTTAATGTCACTAGGACAACTCTATTCAGAGCTAGAAGAAGCTAGCAGGACACTTGGACCTGCTGCCATCCACCTGTCAAACACTCAGCTACCTCCTATAGATAGAAATATGGCCACATCTTTTTCTCTCCTGAGGATGAATGGAAGATCCCTCACATCTTATCTGAAATAAAGTTTAACCACACGTTGTTAAACTCAACTCCTCACTTTGTAATATTAATACTATATATTTTAATTAAGTATTTACTATTTATAGGCTATATTTCTCAGTTTATCTCGAGCCAGAGTCATAGAGTTTCCCTGACTCATCATTATTTTATAAAGCACTTAGTATGTTCTATACACTATGTTCAGTACTGTGGATAAGAAGTAAACACAGCTCAATCCTTGCCCAGAGATTCAAAATCCACTGGAGAAAATAGACATGCATAGACAATGCTAATACTAGATTACAAATTTCTTAAGAGGAATAGACCAAGAATCCAAGGGGTTTTCTTCCCCCACACACTCTATTTCCTCTACCTTAATATTTACTATCCTTGATGATACCAAATTTAATTTTGCATGTTAAACTTCCAGGGCTATTTCAGCATCAAAAATTAGTATAAAATGGCCATAAATAAAAACCAGATGATATTTCATTATTTTACTTCTTAACCAGACTACATTAAACTTCATCCACATAAAGATATTGCAGAAAGGGAGAAAAGCTTGCCATATATACATCACTTTCAAGCTGTTCCTAAAATATGTACAAATTAATTGAGTGAGTTTAGTTCATACATGTGTTTTAGCAGTAAGACTTCATTCAGAGTGATAAATATAATTAACAAGAGAATACCAACAAGGCATGGAGTATCCTACAGTTTCTACCCATTTGTTTTTATTACTCGTTAAAAAAACCCTAAAATTAATTATCTCAAATTTTCATGAAATTAAGTGATTATAATTCAGAGGTCAATGGCTCCTCCGTTTGCATGTTAAAGAAAATCTCCTGGGCCTCACTGAAGGAGAAATGATCAGAGAACTGCTTTACAGGAAAAATAACAGGCTGAGCAGATTTTCATATCAAAAATGTTCAGTAAATGTACCAAACCATGAATAAAAGATAATAAGATAAAATTTAAATGAAAAAGATAAAGATGTTTTTCTTATTTTAACTTCATTAACTATTATCTGCCACTAATATCTCGGATGTTCTGCCCTTTGATAAATATGAGGGCTGTTTTCAAAAGAAGAGTAGACTCAGCAAAATTTGTGCACTGAATGAAATTTGAGTTAAGGGACAATGTTTATAAAACTATTCAGGAAAATTTACAAGAGAAAATTCCAAGGCTGAAATTCAGCTATAGGGCAATGATCTTATCAGAGTTTCATGACTAATACTTAGAAATGCATATGATCTGCCTTTGTAATTCACTTTAGGTTTCAAATGTCTCGTGTTTCTGAGTATTGCTCCTGACCTGTTCCCACATCCAATGGTGGCCACTGCTGCTATAATGTGATTGTTATTAGTCCAAAGACAAAACAGTCAAAGAATGAAAGATTGGTAAGCAAAATGTTTTAGCCAGAAACTATGGCTGAGAAGCAAAGAGGTAAAAATAACCTCTTTTTTTAAGGGCATATATACATACAATCATACATGTAATAGTAAATGGAAGAGCTAAAACTTAAAACTACTTATCGTAATCCTAAATCCATGTGATGGCCTTTTCCAAGTTGGTGCCCAATGACCTTTGCCTCCTTGTATTCATATCCTTGTGTAACCCCTGCTCATGTTATACCAGCGTTGTTCTGTGTGATCAACAGACTATGGCAGAAGTGATGATATGTAGCTTCTGATATTAGGTATGAAATACATCACAGCTTCCATCTTGGTTCTTATATCTCCTGGATCATTTGCTTGGGAGGAAGCCAGAAGTCCTGTCATGAAGAGTTTAATGCAGAGGCCCATGTTGTGAAGAACAGACGCCTTTTGCCAACAGCCATGTAAGTGATCTTAAAAGCAGATTCTCCATGACCAGTCAAGCCTTCAGAGGACTACAGCACTGGTCGACAGCTTGACTGCAACCTCTTGGGAGACTCTGAGCCAAAACTACCCAGCAGCCACGCCTGTATTTTGAGATTCAGAAACTGTGTTTTTTAAAATTTCTAAATTATGGGATAATTTGTTATGTAGCATTATATAATGAACAAAATGACCTCAGGCCTTTTTTTTTTTTAATTTATTTATTTTTGGCTGCATTGGGTCTTTGTTGCTGCGCGCAGGCTTTCTCTGGTTGCGGCGAGTGGGGGCCACTCTTTGTTGCGATGCACAGGCTTCTCATTGCAGTGGCTTCTCTTGTTGTGGAGCACAGGCTTCTAGGCGTGCGGGCTTCATTAGTTGTGGCGCGTGGGCTCAGTAGTTGTGGCGCACGGGCTTAGTTGCTCCGCAGCATGTGGGATCTTCCCGGACCAGGGCTCGTACCCGCGTCCCCTGCATTGGCAGGCGGATTCTTAACCACTGCACCACCAGGGAAGCCCTCTTGGCCTATTTTTAATAAAATCTCTAAAAAATAAATGGGTTGGGGGACAATGGTATTATATACTAATAACTGAAAAACAAGAGTTTTGAAGGCAAAGCTAAGATCAGTGTCCAAGGGTACTGAGCCACATAAGAAACATAGGCAAACGCCAGTATCTGCAGACTTGAGTTCAATCGGGGCAGGTGAATTCTGATTGTAAGAGAAAAGAACTAAGTGTGATATTCACGGGGGATGAGGAATCAGGCAGAAGAGGTGTACAGACTAATTCTTTTGGAATACAATGATTTAGCCCCGCCTACAAACCCAACCTCATCTCGTGCTAGTCTCCCTCCCACCAATCATCATGTTGTCCTAACGCTGGCTTTCCATCAGTTCTTAGGGAAGGCCAAGCTCGGTGCTATCTCAGGCAAAGCTAAGATCAGGCACTTTTCCTGACCACAGTATGTAAATAGATCCACATTCTGATAGTCCTCTCTTAAACCTTATCACAATCTGAAATCATTTACGTATTTGCTTGCTTCTGAAATTTCTTCTCATTAAACAGTAAAATCCATGAAAGCAGAGATTTCACTTCTCTTCACTCCTGTATTCGCTGAGCCTAGCACATTGCCTGACACGTAGTAGTTACTCAGAAAATAACTGTGGAATCTTGTTAGAAGTCAGAAGATTCCATACAACCAGACAGATAACAATTGCTAATCTCAGAAATGAGGCTGTTTGCCCTCTGCCTGCATTTAAAAAAAATGCATGGGAGCAGACAAGATTAGCAGGTGGATATGTTTCCCAAATGAATTGCATTCTCCCAGGCTGAGGATTTCAGCAAGGAGCTGTTTTATCCAAGGTAAGGCAGTGGTTCTCAAATGTTAGCATGTATCAAAATCACCTGGAGGGCTTTCTAAAATGCAACATGGCTAAACCCAATCCCAGAGTGTCTGAGTCAGCAGATCTGGGGTTGGGGCCTAAGAATTGGCATTGCTAACAACTTCTGAGGTAATGCTGATGTTGCCTGTGCAATGATCACACTCAGAGAACCACTGAGTAAGGGACCTTCACAGCGCCTGTTAATATTTCCATACGCTCTTTACCACCCCCATACTTGGTAAAATGGAGACAGGCAGATAGTACCATGTACATGGCCACAAGCTGGACTTTGTCCTTGTTGAACCTGAAAAAATTAATGGATCTCTCCAAAAGGGAAAAACAGAAAAAAATAATTTTAAGCCAGGAAAAAAAAATGTTCACAGACTATTCCATTTCTCAGCAAAAGAAACAATGCTCTGTTTTCCAAGAAAGCAACCCACATAGAATTGATGTTGTGGCTTTTGGAAATATCAACAAAGAACATCGTGTTTATTCTATGTGCAAACTATGTGTGAGATTTGGGTTTGAGTAGAGTCAAACCCTTTTATGCATTACAGAAAATTCTGCATAAAAGCATTATTTCTTTAAAACCTATGTATGTATTCCTTAAAACTCCGTAATTCTGTTCTAATTATCATGGAGATTTTACCCTTATGATAATTAAAATATTAAGGTTACAAAATTACAATTACCTAGGATAGAAGCACTGGACACATTCCAAGTGTGAGGAAGACCTCTATCTTGACATCAGTAACTAGGACTATCTGGGACACACATGACCCACTCTGTACATGTAAGCTGGTGTTCTTGCTGGGGTTTCCCAGGAGGCCCAAGAAATAGGATATTTTTTCTCTCTCCAAATTCTGAACACATTTAGAAATAAGAGAAAGGGAATCTGGTAAAGACCAAAATATAACTGTGATAATCCGTAAAGACTAAAGCGGACCGGAGAGCTTAATGTGAGAACTAAATGCCTTTCCACAAAGAGAACCTGCCCAGGTTCAGACCTCCTGAGTGAAGGAGTAGAGGGTATTCACTCCTGGTTTAATGTCTTCATAAATTTGCCAGAGATAAGCCACCCCTTTCAACTAGAGTAAAGTAACTGGTGAAGAGGTGGGGAAAAACGTAGTGTTTCACCAGTTCAGCCCCCTCAGAAACATCAGGAGGAAGAAAGAAACGTGCCCACGTTACTACTACTGCTGTTACTGTACGTTTCAAAGGAATCCATTTCTTTAGATGAAGAGATATTTCTGTGCTTAGTAGTTTTCTTTAAAAATGGCCTTAACTTCCCCACACCATGATATGTGTTTCCCCAAGCTCCTTGGCACACATTCAACTTTCTGCTCCAGCCTGGACTAGGAAACCTTCTTTATTCCTCAGGAGTCAATCTCTCCACTAGCTCCAGGCCTCCCCAACACAGAACTGTAGACAATATTGACCAGGGAGAAAGCACTGACCCTTCCCCAGGCTGGACCCTCACTCTCTAGAGTACTACATCTCTTCAAAACAGTACACTTAAACACAATCCCACATCAGCTCAGATTTTGCGGACTAAGCAACTACAGCAGAGTACAGAAACCAGCAGTAGAAAGTGTCTATGAACTGTGGTTCTGCATATTTATTATGGGATAATTGTCATAAAAATGTAACCTCAGCTAAATCCTGGGTTCCAGCTGGAACTTTCTGAAGTTAATGCTTTGGGGGATAGCACTTGAAAATCTCTTTTAAATTGAGTCAGCCAGCTAATTAAGTTTCCATTTCCCAGAACTGTTTTAGTAAGATGTATCAAAGCTATTAATAGACTGTGCAGCAAAACACATTTACTACCATCTTGCAGGCCCACAGTATAGATCTCTTGTTTTGATTAATGCCTAAAAAGTCACTTAGCCATGAAAAGTAATTTTTATCACTTGTGGTTTTTCTCAAAAATGTACAGATACCATAAAAGAGTTTTTCATTAAAGCATTTTCATTAAGAGACATTTCCCAAAGTCCTCACAGATGGTATATCAAATAGTTAACACCTATCTACTCCACCTTTAAAATTTCTGTAACAGCTGACTAAAAATTGAAAAAAGACATTCAAAATATCCCAGATCCAGGATATGGTTGATTAACTCTTAAGATCACTATAACAAGTTACCCGTTTTACCAGGAGGCCATTTGGGCTGCCTGACAAGGTAGTAAGTTATAACTCAAAAGAGAGAAAACTTGCTACTGATAAGATACTGGAATCTAAGTCTCCTTGCAGCAATGAAAATTACTGATTTTAGCTAACTTTTAAGTTAATAAAGAAAAAACCACAACAGATTGCCATGAAATGATAAATGAGCTGGTAAACTACTTTACCTAATAATAAATACACAAGGATCTATAAAGCAAAAGCATATTCAGGAAAACTTCAGACAAAAAAATTAATGACCAAGATAGAGTCCAGGAAATTTTTGTGTAATTTATCAAATTTGGAAAGTGAAGTTGGGAATTTACCTGGACCTCTTGGAAGACCAAATTTCTTCCAAAAGCCTGAATAATATAAAATATGTATTTCTCTCAATATAGAAAGACTGTCTTCTTTTCATTTGGAACTATATTGCATTAGCTTCTTTAGAATACTTTAACAATTAGAATTTATATATTTGCCATTAATATAATTGATGTTTTCAAACATATGATGTATTTGAATGATCATAACTATAACATATAGAAGTTGAGTGAGATACAGACAAGTTACTTAATTGTCCTAGTCATACATGAAATTTAATGTTTCTTTTAATGTTCCTTTGTATTTCTTTTTAGCATCCCAGGTTTGTACACATACAATTTCTTAAGCACCTAGCGCCTTCATGCTGCCCATCGCTGCCTACTTCCTCTCGTTTTGCTGCCCTACCTAGACCTATATTTCCAGAACAGTTTCTCTAGCTTCAGAGCTCTCTGATTTCCAGTTGTAAACATAGAAGCACTATGCTTTCTAGCACCATAAAGTATTACAGTTGTAAAGAACCTTATGGGTCACCTAGCCCAACATTTTTATAGATGGGGAAAACAATTTACTCACTGTCAGTGAGTGAGTAACAGTTTAATTTTCTTTTCTCTTATGTTCCGGCTTTGAATACGGGAAAATTATTCCTTCTGCTAGGTTAGGCACATGTTTCCTAAAGGAATCCAAACATAAACAATGTGTATTTCTGTTTATGTGAGTTGAGGGGAGCCAGGCAACCATTCACACGATGAGCAAGAAGCAGAAAAGGCATGTTAACAAAAGTCAACATCTACTCATAAGACTCTCAGCAAGCTAGGAGTGCAATGCTGTAAGACTGAATGTTTTCTTCCTAAGTTGGGGAGCAAGACAAGGATGTCTGTCCTCAACTCTCCTAGTCATCATCATACTAAAAGTCCTGACCAGTGCATAAAGGCAAGAAAAATAAATAAAAGACATGCATGTTGGAGAGGAAGGTAAATCTGTCTCTTCTGCCTGACTTGATTGTCTAGGTAGAAAATCCAAAGGAAATTTTTTAAAAAGTCTTCTGAAACTAATGAGTGTATTCATCAAAATCCCAGAATACAAGATCAATATACCAGCAAAACAAAATAAAACCAAAGAAAAGTTATTTTTCTATCATCTAACAATGAACAACCAGAAATCAAAAACACTTAAAGGGCCATTTATAATCCCACACAAAAATTAAATAGGTAATGATCTAACAATATATTTAAGGGTTCTCTATGCTGAAAAGTACAAATCATTAAAGAAGATCTAAATAAATAAAGACATTTATAATGTTCACAGATTGGAAATCTCAATATTGTTAAGATGTCCAGTATTCCCAAATTGATCTATAGAGTCAATGCAATCTCAATCAATAACCTAGCAGAATTCTTTGTAAATATCTACAAGCTGATTCTAAAATATCAAACTATCAATGGCATTTTTCACAGAACTAGAACAAAAAATTTCACAGTTTGTATGGAAACACAAAAGACCCAAATAGCCAAAGCAACCTTGAGAAAGAAAAACAGAGCTGGAGAAATCAGGCTCCCTGACATGAGACTATACTACAAAGCTACGGTAATCAATACAGTATGGTACTGACACAAGAACAGAAATATAGATCAATGGAACAGGATAGAAAGCCCAGAGATAAACCCACGCACATATGGTCACCTTATCTTTGATAAAGGAGGCAAGAATATACAATGGAGAAAAAGCCTCTTCAATAAGTGGTGCTGGGAAAACTGGACAGCTACATGTAAAAGAATGAAATTAGAACACTCCCTAACACCATACACAAAAATAAACTCAAAATGGATTAAAGACCTAAATGTAAAGCCAGACACTATAAAACTCTTAGAGGAAAACATAGGCAGAACACTCTATGACATACACCACAGCAAGATCCTTTTTGACCCACCTCCTAGAGAAATGGAAATAAAAACAAAAATAAACAAATGGGACCTAATGAAACTTAAAAGCTTTTGCACAGCAAAGGAAACCATAAACAAGATGAAAAGACAACCCTCAGAATGGGAGAAAATCTTTGAAAACAAAGCAACTGACAAAGGACTAATCTCCAAAATACACAAGCAGCTCATGTAGCTCAATATCAAAAAAAACAAACAACGCAATCCAAAAATGGGCAGAAGACCTAAACAGACATTTCTCCAAAAAAGATATACACATTGCCAACAAATACATGAAAGGATGCTCAACATCACTGATTATTAGAGAAATGCAAATCAAAACTACAATGAGGTATCACCTCACACCGGTCAGAATGGCCATCATCAAAAAATCTACAAATGAGAAATGCTGGAGAGGGTGTGGAGAAAAGGGAACCCTCCTGCACTGTTGGTGGGAATGTAAATTGATACACCCACTATGTAGAACAGTATGGAGGTTCCTTAAAAAACTAAAAATACAACTACCATATGACCCAGCAATCCCACTACTGGGCATATACCCTGAGAAAACCATAATTCGAAAAGAGTCATGTACCCCAATGTTCACTGCAGCACTATTTACAATAGCCAGGACATGGAAACAACCTAAGTGTCCAACGACAGATGAATGGATAAAGAAGATCTGGCACATATATACAATGGAATATTAGTCAGCCATAAAAAAAACCGAAATTGAGTTATTTGTAGTGAGGTGGATGGACCTAGAGTCTGTCATACAGAGTGAAGTAAGTCAGAAAGAGAAAAACAAATACCATATGCTAACACATATATATGGAATCTAAAAAAAAAAAAAAAAAAAAAGGTTCTGATGAACCTAGGGGCAGGACAGTAATAAAGAGGCAGACGTAGAGAATGGACTTGAGGACACGGGGAGGGGGAAGGGTAAGCTGGGACGAAGTGAGAGAGTAGCACTGACATATATACACTACCAAATGTAAAATAGAGAGCTAGTGGGAAGCAGCTGCATAGCACAGGGAGATCAACTCGGTGCTTTGTGACCACCTAGAGGGGTGGGCTAGGGAGGGTGGGAGGAAGATGCCAGATGGAGGGGATATGGGGATATATGTATACATATAGCTGATTCACTTTGTTATACAGCAGAAACTAACACAACATTGTAAAGTAATTATACTCCAATAAAGATTTTAAAAAATAAATAAATAAATACCACTTTACTTAACAAGAACAATTCTAATGCCTTTCTTTAAGAAAAACTGTCAACACTGTAATCTTCTACTGCTAAAATATCCCTCAGGACCCATCCAAATCTTTACCAGTTAATAATGACAAACCAATTTAAAAACTATATTATTTTAGTTGCAACATTTTGCCCCTAGATTTTTTCCTTTGGTAAATAAGAAATCAAAAGCACTCTCATCTTTGGATCTGAAAACGCCATGAGCTTCTGTTTGACTTTTTTTTACAATCCATCTGTGACAGGCTGAGTTGGTGATGGCAGTAAACAGATACTGAACTTCTTTTCAAGTGTCTCCTTCCCAGAGGACTCTTTTAGCAATCTGGGAAGTTCGTCGTTTGAAGCTTTTCTCCTTTGGAAAAGCATACCAGTGAAATTCAGCAAGGAATTAAGTCATTTAAAACTAAGCAAGTCATTCTATTGCCAATGAAGCTAGAGCTATCACTTTTGTGACTGAACCACAGGAAAATTAAAACTGTCCTTACCAACCTGAGGATTATCAGGTGCAAGAAAAAATACATTTCATCCATTTTTAATAACAGACATATAATCATACAGGGTAAAGATGATTTCTCTGGTCCAAGGAAAAATTTCATTTACATGGCATTGATCAAAAGGTGAATTTTCAAAGTTAGTTAATCAGGAATCAGGCTTAATACAATAATTTTCTTAGTAGTGAAATATTATTACACATTTGGCGGTACTATTTAGAGGATAATTTGGCAACCTCTTAACTGACAATGGCTCCTCTCATAAAAATGAGTACCCAGAGAGATTTTTATGCATACTCAAACTCCATTTTATGTGCAAAGAATTACTCTAGAGAAATATATCACTAACTTTTTAGTGTCAGAGTAGACAATAGTGTAAGTCAACAAAATCTAGCAATGGCAGGCAGAGTTTAGGGAAGAAAGGTAAAATACAGTCGAAATCCATTTTGTTAGAACCACTGTTTGCCTACCTAGTATCCATTCTCCCCTTCCTTCTTACTCACAGCTTTTGTACCTACAGGCTATTTGCCAACTAAAATCAACCTTTTTTAGCTTCCCTTGCAGCAATGATGGCTATGTGACACATTTCTGGACAACGAGATATAAGCCATATTCTGCCAGGGGTTTCTACAAATGCTTTGTATTACTGAGATAAGCAATTCTCCTACTCTTTCTTTTTCCTTCCTTTTTTATGCTTGGAATGTTGTCTGGAACTAAAGCGGCCATCATGAAACCAAAAGTATGAGAACCACATGCCCAAGGTGATGGGACATAAAGCTATTGGAAGATTGAGATATGGGTGGTCTCAAGGGGCTGCTACCTCAGACCTGGACCATGAGCCTCAATAATTCTTATACAAAAAATAAATTTTTTTTGGCTTAAGCCACTGTAGTCAGGTTTCTGTTACATCATGCCAAATGCAATCCCTAACTGATAATAATCTTTAGTGCAACTACCAAAAAATATAATAATCTCCTTGAATGAGGACAACTATTTATATGAGCATTTATGATAAATTCATGGGTCTTAAGTCATATTGGTGGAAGAAAACTTTACACATAAAATCATGAGCTTCTGACATGGTATTCTCCTATGATTTTTATGCAGAATGTTACAGAATCCATTACGCAATAAATAAAGTAGGATAAGTTAATGTAAAACGAAAATATCACCCAGCAGGTGCCTAAGGTACATTTGCTACAGAACTAAATGAAAGAAGAGACATCCTGATGAAGCATCTTAAATGGTCATGGTTTACATTCCTTCCATCCTTTTTCATAAAATCCTTCTTCAGTTAATTATGTTACTCTTTCTCAATGTATATGTGACAACCATCTGGATCTCAGAAGCTCTGAAAGTCTGTCCTAACATTGATAATACACATGCTTCTCGGAAGTCCTAGGACTGTTGATCATAGGCAATGACGACTATAGAGAAAGTAGCTCACCTTTCCAAATAGACGGATTTGTTATGAGCTCTATTTCTCAGCCAGATTGGAATCGACAAGTCTTACTGTATTCGCAACAACCTCTTTTAAGTCTTTTTTAAAACTTCCTTAATTTTGCCAACTGCGCAAAATTGGTGCTTACAAACTGTTACAATTCATAAACAAAAACCTAACCATTTCTAGGTAGGCACATCTCTTCTGAACCATGAAGTCGGCCTTACCCAAATTCTGAGATGAATATATTCATATAATCAATCAAATTATCAAATATCCTGTTATTTGTTAACTTGACATGAAATAGTCAATATTAAAAAATAATGAATTTAGGAACTATTAGAGTCATTTTATCTGTGGGATCTTTGCGTTGATAATTCTAAAGAAAGAAACAGTACAGTTTAAACAGAGGTCTCAACCAATTCTACAGGAAGTTCTGTATTTGGGGACCTTCAAAGTTTTCCTAAGTTGAGGTAAAGGGTGAGGCTTTACCACTACATCTACTGGTAATTGGACGTGGACTGCTCCTGAAGAGGGGAACTATTCTTGAATGAGTCCATTGCCATCAACTAGGGTAATTCTGGCAGAAAGAAACAGCCAACACTTGCCGTAGTTGGGGGAATGAGTATCTTGACTTGAAGGTGAGTCTGGACAGTGCACCTCTAAGACCCTTCTCATCAACTGAAGACGTCTGAGAAACATTTATATGAGATATACATCTCATCACACTCTGTGCTCATACTACAAACGCCTCACCCAAACACCTTTGTTATCAATTTTCCAACCTATTCTTTCCATGTCCTTGACCATTTGACCAACCTATTAGTCTCTGCCCTTGAATCACTGTAGATCTGTACCTCAAGCCCCCTTCCAACTTGAAGTAAATGACCAAAGGCACAACCCGAAGTGTTACCCATTTAAAGGACTTCTTTTACTACATTCAGAACCAACCCTGCTAACTGGCTAGGCAGATAACATATAAAAACTAGTCCTTACTTTTCCACAGCTATAGGTGGAGAGAAAAGCAACAGCACAGTAGGAAATAGTACAATGTGAGTCTGAAGCACCTGTTTTTACTTCTTTACCTTCTGGATTTGCTCAGATCAAATCACATTACATCATTTCCATTTTATACTGAATACTGCTGTGCACATTGAGCTGTATGGGGCTGTAAAACAGATAATTTCCAGTTCAATTTGGACATAATCACTTGACTATGTATCAAGCCAAGAGGTACCTTTTAACTGGTTGCAGAGGATGGGAAAGAAAGAGAGGTTGAGAGTTATACCAAACTTGTAGGAGGTAATAGTAATGATGATTGATATTGTAAAAATTAATAAACAGAAACTTCAATTAAAATAGAGTCAGGACAGCTACATGTAAAAACAATGAGATTAGAATATTTCTTCCCACCATATACAAAAATAAACTCAAAGTAGTGTAAGACCAGAAACCATAAAACTCCTAGAAGAAAACAGACACAAATTGTAGCAATATATTTTTGCAGCTGTCTCATAAGGCAATGGAAACAAGAGTAAAAACAAACAAATGGGGGCCTAATTAAAGTTAAAAGGTTTTTCACATCAAAGGTAACCACTGACAAAATGAAAAGACAACCGACTGAACAGGAGAAAATATTTGCAAATGCTATGACAAATAAGGGGCTAATATCAAAAATATATAAACAGCTCATACAACTCAATATCAAAAAAACAAACAACCCAATTAAAAAACGGGCAGAAGACCTGGGATGCTCAACATCCTTAATCATCAGAGAAATGTAAATCAAAACCACCATGAGATATCACCTCACACCTGTCAGAATGGCTATTATCAAAAAGACAACAAATAACAAATGTCGGCGAGGATGTGAAGAAAAGGTAACCCTTGTACACCGTTGGTGGGAATGTAAGTTGGTGCAGTCACTATGGAAAACAGTATGGAGGTTCCTCGGAAAACTAAAAACGGAACTACCATATGATCCAGCAATTCCACTCCTGGGTATATATTCGAAGAAAACAAAAACACTAATTTGAAAATATATATGCACCCCAATAGTCATGCCAGCACTATTTAAGACTAAGATATGGAAGCAACCTAAGTGTCCATCAACAAACGAATGGATAAAGAAGATATGGTGTATATATACAATGGAATACTACTCAGCCATAAAAAAAGAATGAAATTTTGCCATCTGCAATAACATGGATGAACCTGGAGGGTATTACGCTTAGTACAATAAGTCAGAAAAAGACAAGTACTATATGATATCACTGATATGTGGAATTTAAAAAATAAAACAAACTAGTGAAGGAAGGACAGTTTGGAGCAACAGCTTGTCAGTTACTTGAACAGCTCTGGAGAATAATTGGGAAGATAAAAGATGAGAAAGTAAACCATTCAAATTTAATGTCTGAAATATCCCTGTTAATCAAAGCCAGGAAGGGGGACCATCATCCCTTGTCAGTAAATCCCACCTTCCCTTCCTTTACTCTTTCCTTCCTTCCTTCCTTCCTTTCCTTCCTTCCTCTCTCCTTCCTTTCCCTCCCTTCTCTTCCCTTTTCTGTCTCTCTCCCTCCCTCTCTCAATTGTGGTAAGAACACTTAACATGAGATCTGCCCACTTAAGATATACAGTATTGTTAACGTTAATCACTATGTTTTACAGTGGATCTCTAGAATTTATTCATCTTGCATAACTGAAACTTTATACCCATTGAACAACAGCCTGGGTCTTATGAATAAGCTTAGCATGTCAGATCTTGCTAGCGTGTTTCCTACATATCATGTTCAGCAGAAGTTAAGCTGAACAAAAAGAATGAAAGGAAGAACCCTAATCCTTTGCCCCGACTGACTTGCTCTGCTCTGTGCTGCGAGAGAAGCATTGTCTGAGGCATCTGGGAAAGCAGCATTGGGAACATACAACTCTACCAAAGACCTAGACATCTAGTTGCACAGACCTAGACACCCTTTTCTCCAGCCCACTCTGAATGAGAATCAGAGTGAATTTCTTGAAAGTAGACACATGTGGTGGGAAGTTGAAGTGGCCAAAATATATGTATATAAATGACGTTTGTAACTAAATAATGTGCCCAGAAGCTATAAAAATAATTTTCATTTCAAGAATCTATTACTTACTTTCTGGACATGTTTATGTTATTAATTTTCTCTGTAAAAACCTTTCTTGCATAGACTATGAAAAAGAAACCTCAGCCCTGTTTCTGTCTGAATTAGTTTAGAATATAAGCTAGTGGAGTCAGTTAAGATTTTATAAAACTGTAGAGGTTACACGTGCTTTTCTCTGTGTTCTGAGTGCTGCAGTGCTAAAAAGGATAGGGTGGGAGGAAGAGCGACCTGGTCCTATATTTAATCTTTTCTGGCAAGGGTCCAGCCACACAGCAGAGCTTAAACGTGACATTTAGAGTTCTGGGAACCAAACTTGACAGTGCACTGCCACCGCAATTCGCCACAACCAAGCCCTGGCAGGAATTACCTTCGTAGAGAGAACACTGAATTCCCTCTGCGAGACCTTGAAAAAGGAAACAGAAACAGCGAACTAGAGGATGAGAGTATCCAAAATGCAGCATTTTGGCCCAAAATAAAGGGCGTTTAAAATGTGGCTCTGGAAAGTAAGTCCACTGTTGAGGGGAAAAGTAAGTTCACAAAATGCAGTATTTAATGTGTACCCCTTTATTTACAAACGTATAATATCTAGATATAGTTAAATATAGAACACAGAAGAAAAGTTTGAAAATGAATATAAGATCTCAGCAGTGCTCAGAGTGGAGTATGGTTCTTTTTTCCCTCTTTTTGATTATCTTTAATTTCTAAGATTTATGATATATAAATATAGATATAACTTTTGAAATTTTAGTTATTTAGAAATTTTAGTTATTTAGAAATTAAGTTATTTGTCAAAGTTATGGATAGGCTGATGAACCAGGACATGTACATAAAGGCTTGCACCGTGTATAGCTCTAGTAACACACGGCATTATACCAATCAATGCTTATCATCTCTTCTCTTCAGTAAACTCTGAGCAACCTGAGGTCAGGGATAGGATCTGATACTTCTGGATACTCCAACTCCAAATAAATAAAAGAGAGGAGTGTATGTCTTTAGTAACGTGTATGTAGTTGACAAACTTAATTCTTAAAACAACTCTGTAATCATCATCATCCCCAATTTTACAGATGAGAAATTGAAGCTTGGAGATATTAAGTAACACAGCTCAGGTCCTTCGGTTAAGAAGCGAGTGAGATTCACGTGCACATCTGTCTGACCCCAAACTAATGTCGGTGGTAAAATTTCAAATCTGCTAAATGGAAGAGAGAAGGGAGAGGGGCAAGCCATGTGGACCTGGAAGAAGTTTAAAGTTATTAATGTAAAGCAAATGAATAGAATATAAAATAAAATTTACAATAAGCAATTGTTTAAAATATGTATAGAAAATATGCATCTCGTGAGCAAGAATGTGCTCCCTGGCTGATATATCCAGATGGGAACTGAATTACTAGCACTCGAGAAAGTTGTAGTAGAGATTGCTGTCCTGAGGGCAGATGCTTTTAGGTAACATCCGGGCTTATGCATCTTGGTTCTCCTGTATTTTATTAGGGTCAGTCTCTCGTTTTTTTTTGTTTTGTTTTGTTTTTTTCTGGCCGTGCCGCGTGGCATGTGGGATCTTAGTTCCCTGACCAGGGATCGAATCCATGCCCCCTGCAGTGGAAGTGCTGAGTCTTAACCACTGGACTGCCAGGGAAGTCCCTCTCAAGTTTTTAATGAAGGTCCCAGGTGATTTTTAAGGACAGAAACTTGTTCCTTTCCTCTGACATCCTCTTTCATTTGGCAGCAATGCATCCCGAAAGCATTGCTGAAAGAAACAGCAATCAGAGGAGATTCATTATGATTCTAATGAATCACAAGAGACAGGCCCTTTGCTTCAATGCATTAACAAAAATCATGGATGTAAATGCAGTCCCATGGGTTTTGTGGGGTTTTTTAATAATTAAAAGTTAATCCATTAGTGCTATCTCTGGAGCATTATGCTTGACTTTATGATAGCTCTAATCAAAGAAGATATACCCATAGGTAAATGCTGGGACATACTCAGAAAGTAGGACAGGCTCAGTTTATCCAAAAGTGTAGAGGAAGTAACTGATTTCCTCTTTGGGGCTTAGAATAAATTTGATAAAACCAGTTACCATATAACTCAAGAATGTGGATATGAATTAAAAAGCCCTAACAAATATTGCAATGTAGAGCTACCTATTGTCTAAGTAGTCAGTCCCAAGTTTGCCCTGACTTTGAAGTAAGTCCTAAGGTATGAAGGTTGGGATGAAAAATGGGAGAACCCAAGTTGTTCGTTCCCTGAATGTTTTTCAGGCACATGGGTAAAGAAAAGTGTTCCATTCAAAGAATGGAACTTGATATTTTTTCCTATACCATGAACCGCACGGATACTAATATTAGAAGTACTACCTATAGTATTTAACAAATAGAAATGGCACTATGTTATGACAGTTAGTTTTGGCATTCCAAAGGAAAACAAATATCTTGGATTCTCATGATATGTATCCATAGAAAATAGTACATCTTTCGCCTATCTTATTTTTTACCTAATCTCTCATTCCCTATCTGTAGCCTCAAAGCCTTTAATCTTTACGAGTAGCGCAAAATAAATGTATCTGATAGAATTTAACAGTTTTCAAGTTCAAAAAGTTCTGCCAAAATGAGACAAAGAGAGGTGATTTCTCCTAAGAAGTCTTTTTTTGGGAGACAAAGGATGAACTAAACTGATATTCCAAGCACTCTGCTGAGCTCAGGGTATAGAAAGATGAATAAATAGCTTCTTCTCACAAGGAACCTACTGTCTATGAGGAATACAGACCATCACAGACAAATATAAAATTCTGAGGTAGGTATGCTGATGGAGATGTGGACATGCATTGTATGTTCGCTAGGATGTGACCGCTAACGCAGGCCATTGGGTACAGGAAGGGCTTCCTGAGTAGCTACTGGAGCTGAGATCAAGGTGTGTAGGTGTTAACCAGGCAGAAGGGTGGAGTGGAGAGAAGAAGAGTAGGGAAGGACATGCCAGGTAGAAGGGGTAATATGAACGAAAACACAGCGGGGAACTATGAATAGCTCTAAAATGACAGATTGTAAATTATGAAGCGGAGAAAGAAGAGATATGGGGGGATGCAGTTAGGCAGTGGACAGATCATAGATGAGGATATTTGCACACATGAAAGAGTTTATCCTTGTGGAGTTACTGAAAGATGTAAAGCAACCAAGTGGTATTACCAAACCCGAATTTCTTTTATTTATTTTTATTGAAATATAGTTAATGCATAATATTACATTAGTTTCAGGTGTAATAATTATGATTTGACATTTGCTCTCATCCTCTAATTTTTTAAGAAATAATGATTACATCCCTAGCACTGTTCCATCCCTCCAGACACCTCACACTTTCATTCAGTTACAAGATAAGGATAGCACAAGGACACTACAATGGATACACAGAATACAGATGGAGCTAAATCATATATGTTGAAATGATGAAATGCACCATTTCTATATTCAAGCATTCTTTCCACAGATGTCCCAACCTCTCACTGCTCCGCTTGGAGTCTAGTGCTGTGAAAACTGTTACCTCCTTCTTATGAAGATAACCTGATTAAGTCTTACTTCACAATGGCACTCGGTTCATCCTTAGGGATACACTGGGGAGGCTGAAGATTATTGGATTTTGGACTCTTCACTTGTAAGAAGTATCATAATAAGAAATGTTCACATATATTTTTTCCTACCCCAAAATCATAACTTCAGGGGTATGTGTAGACTCATTTGAGATCTTTTTTTTATTCTGTGTTCCAGGCACTGTTCTAAGTTACTGCATTCAACCCTCACAACATCTCTGTGATATTGTTTTTTTAACATCTTTATTGGAGTATAATTGCTTTACAATGGTGTGTTAGTTTCTGCTTTATAACAAAGTGAATCAGCTATACATATACATATGTCCCCAGATCTCCTCCCTCCTGCATCTCCCTCCCTCCCACCCTCCCTATCCCACCCCTCTAGGTGGTCACAAAGCACCAAGCTGATCTCCCTGTGCTATGCAGCTGCTTCCCACTGGTAGTGTATATATGTCCATGCCACTCCCTCACTTTGTCCCAGCTTACCCTTCCCCCTCCCCATATCCTCAAGTCCATTCTCTAGTGGGTCTGTGTCTTTATTCCCATCTTGCCCCTAGGTTCTTCATGACCATTTTTTTTTTTTAGATTCCATATATATGTGTTAGCATACGGTACTTGTTTTTCTCTTTCTGACTTACTTCACTCTGTATGACAGACTCTAGGTCCATCCACCTCACTACAAATAACTCAATTTTGTTTCTTCTTATGGCTGAGTAATATTCCATTGTATACATGTGCCACATCTTCTTTATCCATTCATCTGTTGATGGACACTTAGGTTGCTTCCATGTCCTGGCTATTGTAAATAGAGCTGCAATGAACATTTTGGTACATGACTCTTTTTGAATTATGGTTTTCTCAGGGTATATGCCCAGTAGTGGGATTGCTGGGTCATATGGTAGTTCTATTTTTAGTTTTTTAAGGAACCTCCATACTGTTCTCCATAGTGGCTGTATCAATTTACATTCCCACCAACAGTGTAGGAGGGTTCTCTTTTCTCCACACCCTCTCCAGCATTTATTGTTTGTAGATTTTTTGATGATGGCCATTCAGACCGCTGTCTCTCATTGTAGTTTTGATTTGCATTTCTCTAATGATTAATGATGTTAAGCATTCTTTCATGTGTTTGTTGGCAATCTGTATATCTTCTTTGGAGAAATGTCTGTTTAGGTCTTCTGCCCATTTTTGGATTGGGTTGTTTTTTTGATATTGAGCTGCATGAGCTGCTTATAAATTTTGGAGATTAATCCTTTGTCAGTTGCTTCATTTGCAAAGATTTTCTCCCATTCTGAGGGTTGTCTTTTCGTCTTGTTTATGGTTTCCTTTGCTGTGCAAAAGCTTTTAAGTTTCATTAGGTCCCATTTATTTTTGTTTTTATTTCCATTTCTCTAGGAGGTGGGTCAAAAAGGATCTTGCTGTTGTGATATTTTTTTATTACACTTTGCATAAAAATAAACCAAGGAGGTTTAAAAATTTATCGAAGTATCTATAGTTATTGACAAAGGAGGACCCAGGGAGCCCAGATGACCAGCTAATGACAAGCAGAACCCAACATAAAACTCAAGTTCCTGAGTTGGCAACAACAGTGGGCTCAAATAAATATCCAATCCCTTGACAGACTTACAAATTTAACATCTCCAAAGAGCATTCCTGACATTGATTGAAAGTGACATTTCAACATTGAGGATGCACTGTCTTTCTTCTCTGGAGACTGAATGCTCTGAAGCATGAAAATGATGAAACACGGAGTATATCTGGGGAACCCTCCATGATTATGCCCCAGACTGCACTATCCCAGGCTCTCTCAGGGAAAAATACCAATGCCCACCCTGGTAACAAATATATATTCTTTCCCTTTTTAGGGTTTTTATTCCCAAAATATTTTCAGCCACCTCAGGGATGCTTATATGTGTAACCTGGGGAACTCTTCTGCTCCAGTAGCTTTGTAACATACGGTAACTCGTGGGTGTATTTTTTTCTTATGGAATCCGAGCAGCAGTCCCTCTGCACCAATACCTGGTATTCGAGCTCCTTGAGCTCTTACTGAGTGGGTTTCACCAATCTTCTTTTCTTCCCCCATGGGTGAGGGGAGGTGACGTGCAAAGCACATACAGGTGTTAGGGAGTTCTAGCCTCGTCCCAGCAGTCTCCACAGCAGAATGTGTTGCACATGCCAGGCATTCATTTCAGTTATGGTGACCTTCATGGTGGTTTTTTTTTCTCCTTTTCCCCATAATTCATCCTTCTGTTATAGACAGATTTGGGGCCTGTATCATTTAGGAATCTTTCAGGTATGAATGAATGAATGTGACAGCCTTTAAACAAACAAACAAACAAACAAAAAGGGCGGTTCACTTGCCCAAGTCTGATATCTGACTTCAGGCACCAGCTTGATCTAGAATTCAAAAGACATCTCGAGAATCCACCACTTTGTTCTCTTTGTTCAGATTTGGCTCCATTCTAGGGGGTCTACTTTATACAGCCCCCCAAAAACTCCAGGCTCCCACTTTTGTTTACCTCCCTGTCTCTAGGTGACCAACAACATCTGATGCCCACTAAGCCATCTGGCTATACCTCTTTTCTCCAGAAAGAAAAATGAGAACGAGGGACTGAAGGAAACGGGAAGGGAGAAAGACAGAGAGCTGAGATTTGTTGAGCAGCTACTATGCACCAAGACACTTGGTAGGTACTTGACCCTCTTTAATTAATTAAGCCCTCATGAAAGTCTCTTAGGAACATAATCTCCATTTTTAAGCTCATGCTTTTACCTCACTGTCATTAAGGGAAGGGTTCCTCCTGTCGATCACTTTCCACGACATTCTATCCTATCTTGCTCACCCCATCAGTACTCGCCCTATCCTGTGCTTCATCTTACTCTCATCTCTCCTATACTCCACCGGCCAACTTTCCAGTTTCCAGTTTCCAATGTGCCACGGGAGTTTTGTTTGTCTCTTTTTGTTTTCTCCTCCACTCTGAGCTTTAGGAAGTCCTGCTGCCTTGGCTCTTCTCCTGGTCCTCGTCCAGCTAATTCCTCCTCAATTTCGGATCTTCACTTACATGTCACTTTGACAGACAGGCCTTTCCCAACATCCCAAATTAAATGAGACCACCTTAGTACCCACCCCTATTTGTTGCAGTCTGTTTTATTTGGCTAGAGTTAACACACGCAGTGTAACTATGTGTGCAGTGATGGGCTCATGTCTCTAAATTCTGTCCCCTAGCTGAACTTTAAGCTCCATGAAGAAAAAGACTGTCCTTATTTTTTTCACATGCGCCTAGCATAGTGCCTGGCACAGAGTATGGCTCAAGACACATCGACTGGATAAAATTTTTAAATTAGTAAATGGATAAAAGAATAAAGGAAATTTTCTCCTTTCTGAAATCTACCTTTACTTTGTTCAAGGTATATGTCACTGTGTGTGTTATATTAAAGTTATTTATTCACATGCGTTATTTTTTTAACTAGGCTGTAAGCTCTAAAGAGGAAAAATTCTACAATTTCTCTATGTATCCCCCCCACCTGCCTTCTCTCTCTCGCTCACACACACACACACATGCGTGCGCACACACACACCCCAAGAACATCCTATGTGGTAGATACCAAATAATAGTGTCTTACATAAATGAGGGGGGGAAAAAAGTAAGTGTCTCAAGATAAGTGGAGAAAAGCTAACTATGGTTTCACATGTTTCCTTCCCCAGGAATATTTGAACTGAAAAGAGCATCACTGAAGAGTTATGCCTGATAAGCTAATGGGGTTTCATGGAGTTCAGAGACCATTTTTCTCTTTTTTCAAATCCCATTCCATAAATAGTCTTCTCCTATTGGCCTGAACATGAACTTGGCTCTGTTTGTAAAAAAAAAAACACTGTAAATAACCTTAGAAGGTTTTTTTTTTCCCCCACAGTCTCCCACTTCCCTGTTCTTCATTTCAGAATGTGATGGTGCCCATAAATGCAGCATCTATCCTCAGAGGGTGTCTTGATCAGCATCACCCAGCTCTCACTAGCAGCTTCCTGGTTCAGTTCAGGATCCCCTTGTTCCATCTTAATAATGGAATCCTCATTTAATGCCCCTCCAGCAAGATTCAGAAGCATTTCCTCTCTCAAATAAACACGTATCCAACCATTTTAAATTTCCAAGAAAAAAAAAATGCAGGGTTTGATTTAAAATGTGAGAGAACGATTATCCTGCATTCCTCTGGAATCACAGAATGAGCTCATTCACTCTGAACAGCACACTGGGAGACAGCCTGGATGTTAAGGAGTATCATCCTGTCACCGAAAGATGAATGTGTCCAATTATCAGCAGCACCTTGCCCTCAGTAGAGTATAACCTGAAAAGTAACAGAGGAGAGCTCCTCAGCTCTGGGGCCAGGGTTTCGTGACCTAAACTCAAAAGCGAATTCTGATCAGCACAATATGAGATGTCCAGCTCTCTCCCTAGTGTTCTGGGAAGGCTTCACTGTGCTAAATCATGGAGCTTAAGGTAATCCATTCACAAGCATGCACTGAATACCTCCCTGTGCTAGAAGAGCTTAAATTTGTACCTCCCTCTGACTCACCTTCCAAATCCCACCCTGGGGCTGGGGAGGATCTCCACACTCGCTTTCCCAGTCCACGGTGGGTATGTGTGTTGAGAGTGGAAGGGTGCTGTAAAAAGGAAGAATTAATACAGAAGTCTGGAACTCAGTGAGGATAAAAGGGGACCTCTGACTTTTCTGAGATGGACTGTTACTATCCTCAACCAGCAGCAGGCAATGGCTTTGAAAAGTAGAAAGAGAAACTCTTTAGCACTTGAAATATATTCATGCCACCAAAAGTCACCCTCAGCACTAACACTGGCATCCTGTAATTTAGGTAGTAAACCACTCCTCTGCCTAAATTGTTACCCCAGAGGCACCAAAGAGGCTGCACATCAAAGTGAAAATGCAAAACAGGGTGTGATTCAGTTCACCTTATGAAATCAAAAAAACTTGCCCCTTTCACGGTATAATTCTGTATATGCTTATAAATATGAATATGAATACACAACACAAAATAATGACTTCCAAAATGTGGCTGTTTGTATGGAATGTTAAAATGAATATTTGTCATTTTGGGATGTCTAGTATGCAAACATTTTTTCTGTTTGAGGGAGTAGAGGTGGGGTTCCATCTCTTACTACCTAAGAAGAAAAGGAAAAAAAGTGTCTTTCCCAGCCCTCTGGCAGTTGGGGCATGGCTGTCAGACATAACATTAGCCAGCAGATGTCCCAACTGAATTTTTGAACCTTGAGAAAATAATACAAAAAATTTCAGAGAAAATTAAGACCTCAATAAAACACTAGAAAACAGAATTTATAATATATAAGAATTGTACAACATGACCAAGTAGTCTAACGTCTGAAAATCAACCAATGTAATACACCATATCAGTAGAATAAAGGACAAAAGCCACATGATCATCCCAACAGGTGCAAAATAAAAGCATTTCACAAAATCCAATACCACTTCATGATAAAAAATCAAAAACAAAAACCAAAAAACTCAACAAAGTAGGAATAGAAGGAAACTTTCTCAAGCTGATAAATGGCATCATGGAAAAACTGACCTAATATCATACGTAATAGTGAAAGACTTAATGCTTTTTCCCTAAGGATCAGGAACAAGATGAGGATATGCACTCTTGCCACTTCTATTCAACATCGTACTGAGGTTCTAGCCATGGTAATTAGGCAAGAAAATGAAATAAAAGGCAACTAGATTGGAAAGAAACAAGTAAAACTATTCCATTTTCAGATAACATGATATTGCATATAGAAAATCCTAAAGAATCCACTAAAAAGCTAACTGAATAAAATGCATTCAGCAAATTTTCAAGGTACAAGATCAATATACAGAAACCAACTGTGTTTCTATACGTTACCAGTGAGCTATCCGAAAATAAAATTTTGAAAAATTCGTTTAAAATAGCATCCTAAAGATCAAATTCTTAATAAATTTAACAGAAGAGGGATAGAACATACACTATAAAAACTATAGAAACGTTGAAAGCGATTAAAGAACAAATGTGTTAAAACCTAACATTTATGATACCACACATCCTGTTTTACTCTAGATAAAATCCTTATGAAGTTTTTCCGGTGGAAACCAGTGAACTTTTTTAACAGCTTTGGGAATTTTTTTGTATGATAATTTTTAAAATTGAAATGTGTACTCTTCAAATGAATTAAGCCTTGAGGTTTTCCAGGAGTCACCTTTTAAAAGTGTCTGTACACATTTTAACACTTTGATATTTTCTAATTTGGTTTTGTATATTTTTATGTGTACACAGTGTACAGACTTTTTTTCTTGTAAATAAAACATGTTTTCATTTGTCTAAAAAAACTTTAAAAAAGAATGTGTTTACTCAGAGCAGCTGTGGTGAAGTTAAGAGTTAAGCACTAGCAGAGCATCTAAGGATGAAGATGCTTCTGACAACAGGGACTGACTTCCTGGAGGCCAGTCCAGTGATAATATAGAAAGGGATGCTCCTATCTGCAAGATGAAATTTTGGTTGTGACATGACTTCAAATTTTGGTCCGCTTTCTTAGTCTATTTCTTCGGCCCTCCCTTAAATTCAGAGATCTGTGTATTACCCTTTCAATAAATTCCATTTAGCCAGAATTGGTTTCTATTTTTTTGTAACCAAGAACCCTGACTGGTACGGGTATTACTGCTGCTTAATTTTCCTCCTCTCCTAAAGATTTCGCTTAGAAAGGAAAAGCCCTTATAATTCCTAAAATATATACATATTTTTAGCCCTAAGTGCCATTGTTTTCCCAATGTTTAACTCATTTTCACAAAAACATTCTAACTTAATAATAATAACCTCATAAAGCACATATGATTAATCCTATTTTTATAGGTGAGAAAACTAAAGTTAAAAGAGGTTACATGATTGTCTAAGAGAGGGTAGACCTCAGATGGAAATCTAGATCTGCTGAGTCTAAATCCCGAGCAATTTCTACTATAATAAGCTGCTTCCTTAATTTTCTGTCCTCAAAGCACAAAAAGCATGTTAGCTGGCCTCTCCCTAAGGAGGATGGCATTGAGTTTAAGTAGACCCCCACACTAAACAACATTAAAAACTCAACAATAAAGAAATAGTTACATGAATTACTTATATGCAGTCAATGGAACAGGAAACAGTCATTAACAGTTATGCTTTCAAAAGTATTTAATGACATGACGATATTAGTTGCAAATTTTAGGATAAATACTGTCAGAAACAAATCCAATTATGTGATATGCAGACATATGTGTGTTTGCCTGTCTTATATATGTGTGTACATGTATTAGACAGACATAAATATTACAAAAAGTGCTAAGCATTAATAACAGAAAGATAAGGAAAGAAAAGAGTATATTGTGTATTTGAGGAGAAATAGCAGGAGACAGGCAATTATAAAGACAATAAATAGCTCTAGTCTTGGGCCTTGAAAAGATTGGGCCCATGCAATCCTATCATGCTATACTCACCAAAAACCTATTGCGTGCTCAAGTCCCTGAGAAAGCCACACCTTTCCTTTCTGTGTCGGAGATTCCCATCACTTTTGGATTGCTTGTGGCTCTCACAGCTTCCCCAAACAGCCAAGTCCTCCCATAGCTTCCTGAATGCTGACCTCTCCTGGCCATTTCTGATACTGCACTTCTTCCAATTGAGGCAGCTGTCAACCTGTTGTTCTCTTCACCTGTTGCAGATGAGCTAAAATGACCAGAGGTGCCTAAGAGGCTAATGCTGCTGGAGACCCACTGCCAATAATCCTCCTTGGTGTCAGTCTTGCCATTATCCAAATCCAAGTTCACCCTGGGTGGGCATTCTTAAGAGCTCTCTCACCACCTAGCCCTGGGCACTGGAGACTTCTCTGTTGTGGACACTTTTAGACTCAGCGAGTTTTTCCAGACAGGGTTTCCATCACTGATTTGAATTTTCTCACTCTCATTTGTGTTCCCTGGTTTTGTGCCTTTCTGCTCACATCTGTGTCCTCTTTCTGCCTAATTGAACAGTATGACTGGCTTTGATCATTAAGAGTCTCCACAGCAGCCGATAAAACCGCTGAATTTGGCAGCAATATCACTTATGAGAGAACGAAGACTGGGCCCTTGGATGACTGAAATTCCATCTGTCACTCTGGGGAAGTCTCAATGTTAGGAGCTGTGTCCTGACATCTAAAAGGAGGCTCCACAGGCTCCAGCTGTGGTGGAAAACACAGCCTCATTGTGGTCAGTCGTTATGGTCATCACTCCACTACCAAGCAAACTAATGGGTCATAAAACTGTTGTAGCCACTAATGACCAGTCGGTTCTCTTGCCGACAACATAACCAGCCCAACACAATCACTTGATGAGGGCATTTGTCAGTCTTTCAAGCAATATTTTCTCTTCATGCCGAGAGTTAATGGCTGGCTAGGATAGAATTAGAAAGCAAAGCTTTAACAATGAAGACTATCCAACTGGTAAAATGCGTCCGACACCATTTATATTATGGTCATAGCCTGTCAAACAATGTTAGATGGATTATTTTAGATGATACAGATTTTCAATGATAGCCTTGGGATTTTCTAAGGGCCGTTCCCTTAGAAAGCATACACACGATTTTGAGTGTTTCTGAGCATATCTGTGACCAGTCTTTCTGAATTTAAACTGTTATAGGGCCCATTAAATCACACAAATTTCACGCCAGGAATGAGAAAGAGGAGTAGGAAGAAGTGGAGAAGAAACAGCACTCACCACAATGAAGCAAGTGTGGGGCTGTTTAAGCAAGAGGCTGTGAAGCTTTGCATTTCCAGTCTGCAGAGTCAGCTGGAAGCACTGTCCTCAATCATGGTCTCCATTTCCAGTGAATCTTTGTATCTTGCCTACAGCCTGTGTGCTTTCAATTTAAGTCAAGTTTATTTCAGGCCTTGGGCCTGTGGACAATGTCGTATAATCTGAACAATCTGTCTTTGTTTTCCTAGGGTGCAATTTCTTTGCCTTTGCAAGGAGCCTGGGACCATGAGTACCCATTTTACACAAACATGTGATGAAGAGAAAAATAATTATAATCAAACAGGGAGTATTTAAGAACCTAAACTTACACAGATATAGACAACAAACTAGTGGTTACCAGGGGGGACCTGGAGGGGCAAGATAGGGATAGAGGATTCAGAGGTACAAACTACAGTGTATAAAATAAGCCACCAAGGATATATTATACAGCACAGGGAATACAGCCAATATTTTATAATAGCTACAAATGGAGTATAACCTTTAAAAACTGTGAA
Source organism: Eubalaena glacialis (assembly GCF_028564815.1). Lineage (NCBI taxonomy): Eukaryota > Metazoa > Chordata > Mammalia > Artiodactyla > Balaenidae > Eubalaena > Eubalaena glacialis. The sequence goes on along the minus strand of NC_083722.1, from coordinate 27,912,964 downwards.
TCACTATGTTGTACACCTGAAATTTATATAATATTCTACACCAATTACACCTCAATAAAAAAAGTGTTTTGAAAAAAGAATATAAACTTGGTCTTGACATTGTGAAGGATATATTAGAAATATATATTAGCTAGAATGCGTTCAGTGCAAGCAACTGAATACGCAGCTAAAACGGGTTTAACTGGTAAGAACAGTTATTTTCCCCCATAACAAAAATGCTGGAGGCCAGGCAGTTCCAGGGTCTGTGTAGTGTTGACTTAAAAAAAATGTATGCACAATGTGAGAGTTGCGAGTTAAGTTTTATCTGGGACTAAATGAGGACTGCAGCCCGGGAGACAGTTATTTCAGATAACTCTGAGAAACTGCTCCTTTGAGGAGGCGAGGGGAGGAGCCAGGTTACACAGGAGGTTTTTCAACAAAGAGCAGGTAATTGGGAAGTCAAAAGATTATTGTTAAATAAAGAAAACCAGACATCTCAAGTTAAGGAATTTAGCGCTTTTCTATGTATGGGAAGATGCAAGAGTCTGGGCTCACTGAAATCATTCCTGTGATATGCACCTCAGCTATCTGGGGCCAGTAGCCTGTGTTTTCACATCCTGAGTTTCCTCAGGGCTCACCAGCTCATGTTGGAGGGCTGCAATCATGGGTGACTGCGACATCCTTTGTTTATTGATATGGCAGGAAATACTCCATTTATAAATATTCCATTTATCAGTAGTCGCTCAATAGAATCAGAGACCCATGTTCCATACAGCTTTCCACTCTGCCACTCTTAAATTACTGACTCTCACTTTTGCCTCTTCTCCTTGGAGTGGCATGACCACCATCAGAGTTCCAGACAACCACAGCGAGGCAGAAAACAGGATATTTTATTTTCATGCATTTTTCAAATCAGAGAGTTAAACATTTCCCAGAAACCACAGAGCTGCTTTTCATTTAGGTCTTATTGGCTAGAATTGGGTCCCCTGCCCAAGTCCTAGCTGCCGGAGATGCAGCAAAGAGAGTATTTAGGCATCTTCAGCCTCTACGGCAGGAGGAGGATTCTGCCAGCAAGGAAACACAAAGGGGCATGTAGGATGCTTCGGCAGTCAACACAATCCGCCACGGTACAAGGTACATTTTACTCTCAAAGAGCTTACAATTAACTATTAATAATAACATCATTTTGCATGGTGATTGACAGTTCACAAAGTCCTTTTGAATAAATTATCTCACTTAATCTTCACATTACCCTGCAAAATAGATTAAATAACCCTTTCCATATTTTTAAGGAGGGAATTGAATCTCAGTATGGAAAAAGGCTAGTAATATAGTACAAATTAAGTTTCCTCAACCTTGTAAGTCTAGTAGTATACAAACTTAGAAATCACAGGGATCAACTGGAATTGGAACCAGGTAGGCAGATCGCCACCAAAAATCAGCCAATAGTCTAGGAGAAGAGGAAACGAGCAGACAAGAAAAAATGAATACCCAGTGAATAGGTAAATCTAAGACAGGGGTCATGAATGCAAGCCCTACTGAGAAGTTTAATTCTACAGTATTTATTGGGCACTTACTGTTGGTGCAAAGTTTAGACTGTGGAGAAAATCAATGTGAATTAGACTTAGGCTCTGTGCTCTAAGAGCAGAGTCTAATGTAGCACCAATTAGTAAATGCTCTGATAGAAACATGGAACTCAGTATCTCATGAATAGTTGAGGGAAGAAAAAAGAATGTAGGCAGATTTTAGAGAGTAGGACACCACAGTCTTTTATTCGGCTCTCTTCTCCCTTCACATGTGATGTTCATTGTTAATGAGAGTTTATTTTCTTCCTACGCAACTATTTTTGGTTCCCAGATCATTTGACGTGAACATCAACCAGCCAGGATGGATGTAGGCCAGGGTGCCATATTCTTAATGCCCTACATGCTGCTGGTGAGAGTGTGAGTGGAGAGAGCCACATCCCATGGTTCGTGTAGACCCCTTGGAGGACGGTAACGAGCTGGTCACAAGAGTCCTTGGCCTCCATTTCACTAGACACTTTGTTCCTGGTGACCCTTAATTTCTCCTATTCAGATCAAGGGCTTATCATGACCTGGCTCTCATATCCTTAATAACCATGTAAATCAACACACTGTCAAAACCTAGGTTCCATCCAAAATTTCGCCTAAAACACAATTATTTAGCCCTAACTTTTCTACATCTTTCTAGGTTTTTTTTTTTTTCCTTCAATCTGTACCACTAGGGAACTTTGAATGAATTTGCTCTATGCAGATCCTTATGAAAATGATGCAATTAGAAACAGGGAGAGGTGCTGGAAAGCGGCAGGAAGCTCAGAAGGTAGACAAAAATTTTCTGTACACTAATGTAAAGTGGAGTTAAACATTTTCCTTACCCTCAGTATTCTTTAAAAAACTAAGTTGACCTGGCCTTACAAAGGAACTTCTAGTCTTGAGCTGTTGGGATGTGCTCAGTTGAATAAAGTCTCAAATAATAATTTATCTTTTCCACTTTAAAATTTTTCTGAGATTATTCCATTCAATGGAACTCTCATAAGAGAGGTAGAAAGCAGAAATTATTAAAAGTACAAAAAACAAGCAGAAAGTATTCACTGGCATTGTCTGTTGGGGGAGGTCATCAAGAGGACATAACCACCAGCTGACCCAAGAGCTGAACCCAGGCAATCGGAGGTGCCTCACCACCTTCCCTGTCCTTGGAATGTACGTCCCACCCACCTTCCCCATAGCCGGAGACATTTCAAGGACAATTCTTGAGACAGCACTGTTTTGTTGAGACCATCTGGACTGAATACGTGACTGAACCCAGTCAAGGCCTCTACATAAACTTTTAAGATTCTGATGGATGGGTGTGGAGATCTACTCATCTTGCAGTCATCCAAGACAAGACTCAGATGTAAGTTCCCTTGCCTATTAAAACTGCCACCTACCAATCTGGAGTGATCTACCTCTTTCCTCGTTCTCTCTTTGCCCTCCGCGTATGGAGGCCAATTTCAGATTTCACCCACTGAGTTCCCAAGGTTGCAAACCAACACTGTCTGGCCTTCAAGTAAATAGAACAAATTCAGATTTGTGGTCATGTGAACTCTGCCATGCACATGGCCTTTCAAAAAATATTTCAGTCCTCGAAGAGTCATTTAGTATCTCATGCAACAGTGATAGCTTATTGCATATAAAGGTGAGAATTGTTGTTGTGATGTGTACAGTTGATGGAGAATAATAGCAGCCTTCTCAGCAGCTAATAAAAGGCCATCTGGAGACACCCTTCAACACTGATGTTACATTTCATTTTTTAATGCACTAGAGATTGCATGGAAAATTAAGTTTTGTGAAAGCCAGCAAAGTGGCATGCTGTTGCCTTTCCTTAGGACTTTGTCACTTGTATTCATAATATTGTTTCTAAGCTGACAAGGTGACTCAAATCAAATCCATTTTTAGAACTTACTTTGGCTTTGCTGTTGTAGATTTCTATATATCACAAATCCACACCTTGGAAACAGACTAAATAAATAACATATCCTATGTACTAGCGTCCTCTGATATCTTTAGTAGTCAAAGCAGAAAATCTGATTTTTTTTTCCCTTCCAGTCTTAACTGAGTGAAAAATTGTGTCATTTGTCTTCTTGGATAACCCACACATTTTTCTCTCTCCCTGAGGGAAGTAAAACTAACATTCTTCAGTGTTTACTCCGTCTGAGACATATATTCATATACATAACATTCAAGGAGGGTGACAGAAAACTGAGGCTCAGCAGGACAAGCAAATGAAGTTGCCCACAATCCAACATCTGGAAAAAGGCTGAACTAGAACTTGGGTCAATCTAATGCCCAAGTCCATGCTCTTTCCACAACTGGATATGATTCACAGAGGCTGAGCTGATGCACAACCAAAAAAACCTAGAGAGGAGATATATATATGTATATGCAATGGAATATTACTCAGCCATAAAAAGGAATGAAATAATGCCATTTGCAGCAACATGGATGAACCTAGAGATTATCATACTAAGTGAAGTAAGTCAGACAAATATCTAATGATATCACTTATATGTGGAATCTAAAAAAAATCATACAAATGAACTTATTTACAAAACAGAAATAGACTCAAAGACATAGAAAACGAACTTATGGTTACCAAAGGGGATGGGGGGTGGATAAATTAGGAGTTTGGGATTAACATACACACAGTACTACATATCGATATAAAGCAAATAAACAACAAGGACCTACTATATAACACAGATATTCAATATCTTGTAATAACCTATAACAGAAAAAATCTGAAAAAGAATATATATATATATACACTGTACACCAGCTGTACACATTGTACACTGTATATCAACTATACTTCAAAATAAATAAATTTTAAAAACACATGCCTAGAGAAGCCACTTGATCAACAGAATGAAAAGAAGAAAAAGGAAATGTATTTTTATATTGGAATCAGAATCTTAGAACTAGAGGCCCCCAGACAGTGACCTCAACACACTGGCACCGCTCCCTCCCCAGCCCTAGTCCCCGGGGTGGGGTTGAGGGTTTCCTTCCCAGGCTCTGCTGGAGCCCCCTGACTGCATCTGAGACAGGAAGACAAGAGCACAGCCATTTTGGAAAACGACCAGGGAACGCCTTGGGCAAAACAGGCCTTGCAAGCTAAAGAACAAAGGCCCTGGGGGCCTGAGTCCCAGAAGGGGAAAAAAACAGGCTTAAAAGATTAACTTTATCTCTGTTACACTGACGAGTATACCTAGCTGCCATAACACAAAAAACTCAACTATACATTTGCACCTTATCCGTTCCTGTGCTTTCTTGCAGAAAATTCTCCTGCATTTCTTTGCTCTCAGAGAAGCACTCCCCATTCCTGACAGCCACCCTGGAGCCCCCTGCTGCTGATCAAAGAAATTATCAGTGATTATGAGACAAACCCTACCTTTTGTTATAAAAGCAACTTGCCCCTGGGAGCTGGCCCTTTTTCCCCCTCTGCTTTCTCCGTTGTGCACATTCTATCTCTTCTAATAAAAAGCTTTGCTTGTCTAAGAGTCTTGAGGAAGCGGTATTCATTTCTACAGTATTGCTGTCCAAAAATCTGGAAAGGGCCGTGAACCAGCACATCAAGGGATGCTCCAGGTTAGAGGGAAAAGCTAAAGGGATTCGCTACCATATCCCCGGCGCCCGGCCAGGCTGGGGAGGGGTCTCCGTGCGCCCTGGGGGCGCCCTGACGAGGAGGACGGTCACCGGGCAGGAGGACGTGTCCAGGGGGAGCGCCGAGGGTTCCAAAAGGTAGCAGGAGTAGAGGATGGAGAAGAGGGGAGGCCTCGCGGGTGGAATCTTGAAGAAACAGGGCCTCGGAGCCAAAAGGGTGGAAGGCGCGGGGACGGAGGGTGCTTTGGAGCTACTGGCCTGGACCGAAACGCGGCTCACTCACCTCAGTCGGTCTTCTGAGCTGCGAGGGCCCCGGAGAGGGCGCTAGGCACGCGGGTCCGACCCTTCTTAGGCCTCCCGGGCCGCAGGTGGAGTTCCCAGAAGCCCCGGGACGCCTCGGCAATGTTGGGTCTGTTTCCGCCTGGAGGGCGTGGCACATCAATTCTCGCGTTTTTTCCGGGACCGATTGTTGAGCCCTATCGTGTGCCCTGCGCCCTCCTCGGGGCCCAGCGGGGACCCAGACAGCCCCGACCTACCCTCCCAGGGCACACAGGCCAAGGGGACTTAGATTCTCGTCTCTTATTACTTTCCGTTTCCCCGGGACCCTGGAATGGTTGCGGGCATACCCAAGCTGCCCAATAAATGTGTATTGAATAAAAAAAAAAAAAATTTTAGAAATAGAAAGCATTATACCCATCAATACCCACAATAGTTTGCTTCCACGTCACCCGCATATCTTCAGTACCAGTAAGTGGACCCTCAGCAAAAATATGAAGTAAAAATTGTTTTCCTGTGCATGCATACGCACACACATGCATGCATGCACACAAATACACACATACATACCTGTGAAAAATACTCAAATTATTTAATGAAAATAGTTTGACAGAGGAAATATGTCTGTATAGAAGAGGTGTACGTGCAGCATTCTCTAGCATACATACTATTTTCTTTCCATCCTTGGTTCTCTATGGAGCGCGTAGTTCTTGTTGACATTCTCTTTACGGAAGTGTCCTATCAGACAAATGTTGGGCTCTCCTGGTTCTTGAACCAAATTTGGCCTCAGCAAACCCATATTTTCATTGGGAATGGTGGGATAGTAGGGTGGATGAGAGCGTAAATCGTACACAGGTAATTTAAAGAACAAACAACCAAAAAAAACTTTGTTGCCAATTTCCCATTGTTCAGGAAAACCCATCGCAAGAATGTGCCTCAATTTTCCCTTCTTCTCTGCCCCTGCCCCCATTCTATTACTCACACAAATACCCTTTTTATTCTCTTAGCTCCTTTATACTCTCTCCCAGATCAAAATGTATGTGCGTAAAAAGATCTAATATGAATTGTCAACACTTCTCCCAGAGTTATTTAGAGTTTACTCTCAGTCCTAACTAGAATTAAAGATGTGGTCTACTGTTAAAGGAATTTCCAGCACAACTAAGCATGCGAGAAAGTATATTTGGGGGTGGCATCTTTGAAATCATACTAGTTGATTATTTCTTCTCTTGGTCTACAAATTTATTGTCCAACTGAGCAGTGACTTTGATGAGAGTCAGAAATTTTGTGTTCTCACAGCATCATGTGGAGACTTCCTTCACATCATGTAGTCACAATCTTCCTGTGAGTTCATCTCCTGCAAACTGGCTACCATCTCCTTGAGAGGAACCATGTCATATGTATACATTATTTTTATTTCCAAGGGCTAGAAGTGAGGCTAGCATAAAGTGTAACAATTACTATAGAAAACATTGATTGGTCTTTCACTGCAGGCTGCACAGTTCAAAGTGGGTTCCATGCACTATCTCATTTAATCCTTAAGACAAACATTTGACATGGGCTCTGCCGTTATGCCCGCTTCAAGGTGGAAAACAGCAGCACAAAGTATGCAGGGCTGTGACAGTGCAAGACTACAAAGTAAATGGCTCTCCCTGGAGGTGGGCAGTGCACAACCATGCAGAACTAGCAACAGCCCTCTCAGTCAGTGCTTTTAGAATCAAATTTAAATTTTCAATTGAATAATAGGCTTTTATCAGATATATTTGCAATTCTGAAGAATAATTTTAGAGGTCTTAATGCCTTAAACCAAAGAACATGTTAGAGGTAAAGAAAGCCATCTGCCTAGTGTCCTTCAAAACTTATTGTCCAGATAACCATTTAGTCTGACAGAAAATTGTCACTAACATTGCTCTGATGACCATATGGTCTAACGAGAATGAGAAAACTAAAGGAGAGAATAGGACAGACTGTTTGAAGTAAAGATAGTCTAGAAAATCTGAGAATATCATCAATGTTACTCTACTACAAGTTTTAGGCTATTTTGGTAATAATTTAACATGAAAATGTCTCTTTTCTATAGACATATGTAATGCGTACTGGCCATGTGGAGCTCTGCTAAAACATAATAAAATCTTGTATGTCTTTATTTTCTAAAAGTAATAGCATATTAGGGCTTCCCTGGTGGCGCAGTGGTTAAGAATCCGGCTGCCAATGCAGGGGACACGGGTTCGAGCCCTGTTCTGGGAAGATCCCACATGCCGCGGAGCAACCAAGCCTGTGCGCCACAACTACTGAGCCTGCGCTCTAGAGTCCGCGAGTCACAACTACTGAAGCCTGCGCACCTAGAGACCGTGCTCCACAACAAGAGAAGCCACCGCAATGAGAAGCCTGCACACCACAACGAAGAGTAGCCTGTTTGCCGAAACTAGAGAAAGCCTGCGCGCAGCAACGAAGACCCAACACAGCCAAAAATAAAAAATAAAAATAAAAAGTAATAGCATATTAGAATTTAACACCTGAGAGTCAACCAATAGTACACATTACATGAATTCATGGCATTTATCTGAATTGATATTTTGTCCATGGTCTCAGAATCAAAAGAATATTCAAGTAATCCTGAAAGAAGTTATTAAATTCTGCATTTCTCTTTTTTAAAGGACTTTAACGGAATCTGTATATTGCGTTGTGTATAAATATTCCTAATATCATTCTCTGATCTCATGGTAAATGGAAAGAGAAGATCAGTATAACAATAAGAGGTTCACGTGCAGAGGGAGGAAACACGCCATGAAGAATTAGTAACTTAAAATGAGTGTGAATTAGGGATGGATTTACTGAATAGAATTCAATAACAATCTCATATCCAAGGTCATATTCTAGCTTCACTGCTAATGAACTGCTCATTTTAGCACAAATGCAGTACAGTTCATGAACAATTATCAACATTTTGTTTTATCAACCATAGATCACAATCACAAAGGATGACATTAGGTGCATCTAAGTAGATTATTAAAGAAATTTTCTGAGAGTGTTTATAGCACCTATGGGTCGCCAGAATGGGCATCATTTCGAATATTTTCAGGGAAATAGAATAATCCTGAACTTAGGGAGACACCTACAGGTAGAGTAGAAAAATCAAATAAAATAAAAGGAGGATCTGAGAACCAGAAAACAACAATATTATGTTTAATCAGGAAAAGCAAAATAATTTTCTTTGAAAATAGTTTTGAATGCTGAGAGCATTTTTCATAATGATAAGCACAAATTAGATAAGAATATCTTAGTAGCAAATATATATATGTATTTTTTTTAATTTTATGTCTCAACTTTAAGGTACTTATAAAAATCAAACTTCATCAAATGGTCTAAAGCATGGTCCATAATTGTTGGAAATGGGTCAGGATTTATCTATTGGTAGAAATAACATTAGTTGCTATCACCATTACTATTATCATCATCATCATTTTTACCGAGTATCTACCAAATAGCAACAAGTATATTTAGATATTCATCGCTTCAGTAAGTTTTTTTTCCTCATTTAAAATAAAAATACTCCTGGTTGGACTTCCCTGCTGGCACAGTGGTTAAGAATCCACCTGCCAATGCAGGGGACACGGGTTCGAGCCCTGGTCTGGGAAGATCCCACATGCTGCAGAGCAACTAAGCCTGTGCGCCACAAGTACTGAGCCTGCGCTCTAGAGCCCGTGAGCCACAACTACTGAAGCCCACGCGCCTAGAGCCTGTGCTCCGCAACAAGAGAAGCCACCGCAATAAGAAGCCCAGACACCGCAACAGAGTAGCCCCCGCTCACCGCAACAGAGAAATCCCGCTCACCGCAACAGAGAAATCCCGCGCGCAGCGACGAAGACCCAACGCAGCCAAAAATAATAAAATAAATTAATTTAAAAAAATAAAAATAAAAATACTTCTGATAGAACAAACATGGTCAATGCTAGCAGACTTTTATGCCTTAACGTAGATGATTTTATTAGGTTCTTTTTTTTTTTTTTTTTAATTTATTTATTTATGGCTGTGTTGGGTCTTCGTTTCTGTGCGAGGGCTTTCTCCAGTTGCGGCAAGCGGGGGCCACTCTTCATCGCGGTGCGCAGGCCTCTCACTATCGCGGCCTCACTTGTTGCGGAGCACAGGCTCCAGACGTGTAGGCTCAGTAATTGTGGCTCACGGGCCCAGTTGCTCCGCGGCATGTGGGATCTTCCCAGACCAGGGCTCGAACCCATGTCCCCTGCATTGGCAGGCAGACTCTCAACCACTGCGCCACCAGGGAAGCCCTTATTAGGTTCTTTTTTAAAGAAAAGAATTTTGAGTAGTATGAAGTGCATAGGAATATACAGATACTAGTGGAGAGTGATGCTGACGAATAGCATAATCTTGTCTGTGAATATAGACCTAGAGCTGTTTAACAGCCCCCCATCCCCACCCCATTAAATGAATCCCCACTCCCTGAAATGGAAATCAGAAGAAGAATTCATCCGGTTTTCTTTTGTTGCTTATCCCTCCTACTTCTATGCAGGTTTTGCTCAGAAAGGCTGCGTCTTCGAAGCTCTCCTCCACTGCCTATATTACTATTATAATATTCATATTTATATAACGCTTATATTTCCATTAAAGGAAAGGATTTGACATCTTCAGATGCCTAGAGACATCATTCTAGTATACTTCCAAAGCCAGAAAAGCTTCTAAAGCTCTGGTATTGACCAAAAAATCATTAGAAAACAAATCCTGTAATTCTGCCTTTTCCTAATGTTGACGTTATGTCAGTGTATCCAGTCGTGAAATCACTGCACATCAAAAAAGGTCCACAAAAGAACAACTAAAATGGGTGAGGGGAGAGCAGATTCCACACAGCAAATACCTAAGGATCAAGAGCCTTTTTTTTTTTTTAAGACAAAAGCCAGATTCTGTCGATTCAGTCTTCCAAAAATAAGATCATAGTCTCTCCATCTTTGCCATCTCTGAGCAGCACCTAAGCAGATAAGCTTAGATACTTAGAATTTCTGTATTATATTAATAGTCTCTCAATTCTTATCTCCAGTCTCGACTCCATTAAAAGGCATCTTCCACACAGCTGTTATGCTGAAACAAATCTCATCAGATTATTTCCCTGGTTAAAACCCTTATATGAATCTCTATCTTTATCTTCAGGATAAAGTCCAAATCCCTGAACTGTACAAGCCTCTGTACAAAATAGGTCCCTGCCTACCTTCCCAGTTTCATGACTTAACATTCATTCTTTTTAAATAATAGCAACTAACATTTATAAAACATGTACCATATGCCAGGGCTGTCCTAAATACTTTTTTGTTGTGGTAAAACATACAAAACATAAAATTTACCATGTTAACCATTTTTAAGTGTACAGTTCTGTGGCTTTAAGTACAATTACATTGTTGTGCAACCATCACCACCATCCATCTCTGGAACTTTATCTTCCCCACCTGAAACTCTATATCCACTAAATATTAATTCCCTGTCCCCTGCGCTCCCCAGGCCCTGGCAAGCACCATTCTACTTTCTGACTCTATGAATTTGACTCTTCCAGGTACCTCATATAAGTGGAATCATTCAGTATTTGTCCTTTTGTAACTGGCGTATTTCACTTAGCATAATGTTTTCAAGATTCATCCATTATTACGTGTGTCAGAATTTCCTTCCTTTTTAGAAATAAGCTGAATAGCGTTCTGTTGTATGTATATACCACATTTTGTTTATCCATTCATCTGTCAGTGGACACCTGGGTTGCTTCTACCTTTTGGCTATTGTAAATGATGCTGCCATTAACATTAATATACATAGATTAATGTACAAATATCTGTGTAACTCCCTGCTTTCAATTCTTGTGCACGTATACCCAGAAGTGGAATTGCTGGGCCATATGGTAATTGTTTAATTTTTTTGAGGAATAATATCACCTTCCACAGCAGTTGTATAATTGTACATTCCCATCAGCAATGTCAAAGGGCTCTGTGATAGTTAATTTTATATGTTGACTGGCCATGGGGTACCCAGATTAAACATTATTTCTAGGTGTGTCTGTGAAGGTGTTTCTGGCTGAGATTAGCATGTGAATCAGTGGACTTGGCAAAGTAGACTGCCCTCCCCAATGTGAGTGGGCACCATCCAGTCTGTTGAGGGCCTGGAGGAGGAAGGAAATTGGAGGAAGAAGGAATTCACCACTTTTTTCCATCTCACTAATTGAGCTGGGACATCTCTTCTCTGGCCCTTGGACTGGGATTTACACCATAGGCTCCCCTGGTTCTCAAGCCTTCAGACTCAGACTGAATCACACCACTGTCTTTTCAGATACAGACACCATAGCCCTTTTACACTCCCGGTTCACATCATCATTCTGGAGGAAGCCATGGTAACAGCCTGAGCACTTCCATTTTAGGGACTATTCATAAAGATCCACTCTCCTGAGTCTTAAGCCAAGCCTAGCAATAACAGGGTCACGTGTTCATGTTCAGGAAGAAAGTAAAGTCAGACCTGAAGGAATATTCTGCCATTTCCCCCCGCCTCCCCATTCCAACTTTGAGTCTGATTTAATACACTTATAGAAGTAATTCTGGTAGAATTTGGCTGAGGACTACAATCACAATATAGTCCCTACATAAACACTCCCATTATTTTTTCCAAGATAGGTATAATTATTTTATATATATGGATTACATCTTCTGGTGTTCAAGTCAATGCAAAACTAAATTAAAGAATGGGAGTAGTCAGATTTTTTTTTAGGCATTGTTTAATTCTTAAAATAGAAAGTAAATAGGTTTATAAGAAATCTTTCAAATAAATATCACAATTTAAAAAAATAATACCTTTGTCTAGAGTTTCTGACAAAGTACTGAGCATATGTTAGAGCGAGTTTTTAAGGATAATTTTATAGAGAGTTTTTAAGGATTTTTTTTAATTTTTAAAATTAAAATTAAAGTGAAACTATACATACACACTTATAGCATAACAACATTTTTATAAGTCAGGTACTTGAATGTAAGGCTTTCAGGAAAGCACATATTAGGTGTTGAATAATTTGAATACGTGGCTTCTTTGATCATTAGTGAAAGAATAGTTTAGAAAGCTAAAACAAAAACAGGATGTTATATAGATTGTTGCTTCTTTTCCAAACACTTCTCAATATCATCAAGCACTTGAACGGCAGCCTTTGGAATTCGAGTCCCAGGACCAAATACATTGGAAACACCAACTTTAAACAGAAATTCATAATCCTGTTGAAAGAATTTAATTAGTAGAACAGACAATATTTCTAATTTCAAGAAAATGAAACAAAAGGACAATGAATGCTGTCCTTTCTTCTTTATCCCCAACGCCCCAAGCTTTCTCATCTGGTACACTCTTGGCATTTGGGGCTGAAAACTTCTTCCTTGATTGGGACTGCCACTAGCACCACCGTTAGTACTCCAAGACATTAAAAGAACAAAAGACATCCCGCCCATTTTCCAAACACCCCAGTGTGTTGTTTGTGGTGGGAAGCTGTATGGTCCACCAACTGAGAACTTCTGAGCCCTAAACCATAATTTTCTCTCACCTAAATTTTTACTACTTGTCATTATTTGTGTTAAATTTAGCAACACATTATAGCTTTAAATTTACAAGGCTATTTATTTCCTCCAAGGTAATTTTGTCTACAGCTAGTGAATGGTGTAGTACTTTGAATTTGGCTTCATGATGGAATTCGATTTTCTAGAAATGAAAATTAACTCATTTAAAAAAATTCCCTGTTGTTGCTGCTGCTGTTTGTTAGTTTTACACAAAGTTTGAGTGAAAAGATTCCCAGGGCACAAATACTGCTCCAGGCTTTAGACTGTTTTAACATCAGAATATTTGTAGCTGTATCAAGTTTAGGACGTGCTTTAAAGTCCTGATCCTCATCCACTAGGGTGATCATATTTCCAGGACATTCTGGTTTGTACTTATTGTTGCAACAGCTTTTTTTTTTTTTTCCCATGAGTCTTTTTTTTTTATTATTGAGGTATAATTGACACATAATATTAGTTTCAGGTATACAACTTAATGATTCAATATGTGTATATACTGCAAGATGATCACCAGTAGGTCTAGTTAACATCTGTCACCCTAGTTACACAATTTTTTGTGTGTGCACTTTTGAGTTTAGAACTTTTAAGATTTATACTTAAAACTCTGTAACACACTGAGTAACTGTGGTTACTAACTAACTGTGGTTAGTAACTGTGGTTACTCTTGGTAACTCTCTTAGTTACTTAGTGCTATGTCCTTAGTCTCTAAGGTACTACTTACTTACATACTTCTCTCTTAGTAACTTTCAAATATGCAGTATGGTACTATTAACTATGGTCACCATACTGTACACATATACCCAAGACTTATTTATTTTATAATTGACAGTTTGTACCTTTTGGCCCCCTTCACCCATTTCACCCACCCTCTACCACTGCCTCTGGCAAACCACCAATCTGTTCCTCTCCATATAAGTAAGATCATGTGGTATTTGTTGTTTCTCTGTCTGACTTATTTCACTTAGCATAATGCCCTCATGATCCACCCATGTTGTCGTATATGGCAAGATTTCATTTTTTTTAATGGCTGAATAATATTCCTCTGTGTGTGTGTGTGTGTGTGTGTGTGTGTATCACATTTTCTTTGTCCATTCACCCACTGATGGACACTTAGGTTATTTCCATGTCTTGGTTATTGTAAATAATGCTGCTATGAACATGGGGGTGCATATATCTTTCAAGTCACTGTTTTTGTTTTCTTCAGATAAATATCCAGTATTGGAATTGCTGGATCATATGTACTTCTATTTTTAACTTTTTGAAAAGTCTCTGTATTGTTTTCCATAGTGGCTGCACCAATTTACATTCCTACCAACAGTGCACAAGGGTTCCCTTTTCTACACATCCTTGACGATGCTTGTTATTTCTTGTCTTTTTGATGATAGCCATTCTAATAGATATGAGGTGATATCTCACGGTTTTGATTTGCACTTCCTTGATAATTAGTGATGTTGAGCATCTTTTCATGTACCTGTCGACATCTATTTAGATCTTCTGTCCATTTTTTAACTGGATTATTTTTGCAGCACCCTTTTTAGTAGTACTCATTTTCATTCTTAAAAGTGATCACATTGGATGATTAATTACATGGTCATGCTAATTATCCCCCAGCTACTTCTTTTCTATCTCTATTATTTCCTTATAATATTCTTGTAATACCATAATTCTGCAATGGCACTTAACATCTTATTGCTATAAGCTCCACAATGGCAATGGCTCAATCATTTTGATTAACCGCCATATATTAGTGCTTTCTAATCTAAAATCTAAGAGACTTTCAGTTGAATAATAGCAACATTTTATATATTTACTGAAAACAAATAATGAGAAAAATGCATGGGTGTTAACTGATATATAATTATATTATAAAGGATACCCATGTTAACACACAAGTGTGTCATTATAGAATATGATCCTTAGTCTTTAAACTCATGGGGAAAAAAGTATGGCAAACACCTACAGATGTTCTAGGTAATTTAAATATCCAGAGACTTATATGAAATATATGTCTTGAAAATGTCAGCTCACTTACATAACAGGCCTGCATTTCTTCTCAATTAATATTTCAATGCCAGTATTTTGTGCTGCCTAATTATTTTGGTTCTTAAATTTTAATATCATGCCCAAGAGCTTAGGGATTGTAGACTCTAAAACTGCAATATAGATAGAAGTATTCCACAGACAGACAGCAATAAGGACTAAAAGCCCTTTATATTCCCAAATAGTAAACTATATTTATGAAGATAAGAGCAAATGTGCTAACAAAAGCAGTTTTGTGTTGACTGTACCACATTAAGTATTGTGTTGTTAGAAAGAATAAGTAATACACAGCTTGGTCGTCAGCCCCACATTGTCACCAATCTCACAACCTCATACATATGTGTATTTTCTCATTTCCTAAGTAGTGTATAAATTCATTATTTTATATTCTGAGTTGTAATGGAGGGAAAACAATTGTAGACATGGGCACAAGGTCACATGTCACTGACAGATTCCTGCTATATAGTGGTGAGGCCTTTATAGTATGTATGAATCATTTACTTAGGAGCAGTTTCATGTAAAGTTCTTGTAACTCAATACTTTTTCCATTCTTAGTAAAAAAAAGAAAATTTGATATAATTAAAAATTAAATTGGAAATAGACTCAATTTATATCTTAACTATTTTAACTTATCAGGAAGGTGTCCCTGCCCCCTTAATAAATTAATTGACATTATTGTTACCTAGCATCCATTTCTCCTTTCCTGAGAGGATCTACCTTTTTGTTCAAGAATCCACCTCTGCCCCATTCAGCCAATAATTTTTAGGACAGGCTGACTCCATTTATGTCTGAATTAGGTATTTTTGTCTCTAAGAAAACTATACCCCAATCAAATTAGCTTCATGAAAAAGGGGCTCTTACAGGACCATGTAATTTATACAGTGCTGAGTTAAGGCAACATTTAGGGATGGGAACAGGCAGGAAATGGACAAGGCAGTGACTCTAAAACAACAGAAGTAAGTGCTACCGACTGACTGACTAAAGGACTGGCTCCACTGCTAGGACAAGGGGTGCTCACTCTATCTCTTGGGAGGGGCTGATATAGTCACTGTGTGTTCACCATTTTTCGCTACTCCAGTTGTGAGATTTTATTACTTTTATCCTGTTCCTTCTCCATCATTGCTTATTGAATATAAAGAAGATAGATCTCTAACTAGGTGACTAGTTTGTAGGGAGGCAACTCTCTCATATAGCATTATATATTATTAAATCAAATTATGCATATTGAATTATAATATAGTCTGAATAGAAAACAACATGGACCACTTTTATAGAACTTACTTAGTAAATGACCTAGGAAATGATTTGGCTCTAAATCTGCAACAAATTTTTAGAGAAAGTATATAGAAAATTAAAGAACTATGAATAAGCTACTCAGGTTTCCCATCATGGTACTAGAAAATGTAGGAGATGAACAATACCTGTGGTGGTATCACCCCCCCACACATGACGAGAATATCTGGCCGTCCAAGGGCACTGAGTTCCTTGATGAGCTCAGGAACCAGGGTCTTATGCCCAGCAGCGAGCGTGCTCACACCCACAGCATGAACATCTGCATCCACAGCCTGCTGGGCCACTTCCCGGGGAGTCTGAACAATTCAAAAGTAAAGAGACAAACCATTATTTATCCCGAAATGTGTTTCTAAAGTGTTATACTACTTCAATCAACATTCCAAGATTTTCCTCATTAAAAATCTTGAAGTGACTATCACTTCATACTTCATCATCAAATACTAACTCATCCAATTATTATAATAAACACCAGGGCTATATCTGCTTCTAGCACTACAAACTATCAATTAGATTTAAGTTACACCAAAATATAGTCCCCCCAAAATGTTCAAGATAAAGTAGGAATATAGGCAAAATATATATTATCTCTTCATTATAATTTTTAAAAAATACATCTGTTGTCTTCACTATCAACATTTACTGAGAGGCAACATGGCATAGGGTTTATAAAGAAGTAAAAGACTGAACATAAAATGCAACATGAAAAAGTGAGCCTTAGGTTTTAAAATAGAATGGGAAAGAACAAGACGGTGGACTAGGAAGTTCCAGGACCTCATTCTCCCATGGAAACACGGAATTAACAGTGATATATGGAGCAAAATAAGGTGAGAACTATAGAAACTAGGTATGGGGCTACAGCACCCAGGAAAGTGCATAAACAAGAGAAAGGACGGTGCCAAGCAGGGCATGCCTCTCATTTATTAACTAATTTAACCATTGGGATATAGAATCATAAAGGATGTTTTCAAACATTCAATTATGAATTGAATTACCAAAGATAATATCTGCTCTGTAATGAGTCCGTGACATTGCTTTGATACTATACACATGTATTTAAATCATTTCATATAAAAAGTACCTACAAGTTTCTCATTGTAAATATAATGTAAATTGAGACAACTGGGAAGGATAAGGCCACCTGAGAAACCACTGCACAATTATAAGCACTAAAAATACTATCAAAATCTGTGAATTTTCTGAGTTGGCAATATTTTAAGGCTCATAATTTTAGTGCAGAAACAAAAGATTCTATACTCAGTAATGGAGCCACATTCAAGAAGATCTCTAGGTAAGTCACACAACATATTGGTAAAACCTTGAGTCTGTGAAAAATATTAACACACGAAATTAAAACCTTTAAAAATGTGCATATTCCTGCTATTGATTTCTTAGAGGTAAGACATTTAATTTAAGCATGATTTGTTATTCATATCATCCATGCTACCAAAATTGATTAGATTAAAATTCCATTTAGGGACTTCCCTGGTGGCACAGTGGTTAAGAATCTGCCTGCCAATGCAGGGGACATGGGTTTGAGCCCTGGTCCGGGAAGATCTCACATGCCGAGGAACAGCTAAGCCCGTACGCCACAACTACTGAGCCTGTGCTCTACAGCCCAAGATCCACAACTACTGAGCCCGCGTGCTGCAACTACTGAAGCCCGCGCGCCTAGAGCCCGTGCTCTGCAACAAGAGAAGCCGCTGCAGTGAGAAGCTTGTGCACCGCAACGAAGAGTAGCCCCCGCTTGTTGCAACTAGAGAAAGCCCGCATGCAGCAACAAAGACCCAAAGTAGCCATAAATAAGTAAATAAGTAAATAAATTTATATTAAAAAATTCCATTTAAACAATTCAGTTCCATGCCTTATGTTTAAATAAGTTAAACTGTATTTTAAATGATCAAATGTTGCAATTTTAAAAACATCAAATCTAATTTTAATTAAATCAGTCATCAGAGAACTGCATGATTATACCTTCAGCCACAGATAAGTTTGTTTTTTAATGATGCAGAATTATGGTAACAAAGTTGGTGGTACTAAAAGACAAATTATATTTTTGCAGATGGTATATAATGGGGAAATGAACTTTTGGTTATTTGAAAAATTCCTTTAGATGCCAATGGCTGACAACAATTTTTTAAAATTCTTTTCTTTTAGGAAAAATTATTTCCCAAAAGCTAACCACTAAATATTGAAAATGCATTATATTTGATCTCTATTTAAAACAAACAAACAAACTAAAGCAAAAGGACAGCAAAACGTAAGTAAAAAAGTAGAATGGGAAAGTATTCAACTTAGAGGAAGATTAAAAGCAATCTAAATACAGTGTATACTATTTGTTTAATCTGAAACATATTTGAGATTCTTAACAAAACCCACCTTAAATGCCTAAGACTCTAAACACATTTACAAATTTATCTACCAACACAGTTCAGGACATATCTCCAGAAGTCTGTGCTACCTCTTTATAGTAACAATTTCTTCTAGCCTCTCTAGAGTAATATTTTAAAATCCCAAATGGGAAAACTCTTATGGGAGACTCTATAAAGGCTGGGCCTCTTCAGGAAGATTTACTTCTTTCCTGGTGAAAATGCAATGAATACTCTTTAGTCTTCATTCCAGTTGACCTATCCGCAGTATGTAGCAATAGTACTTGAAATTCCTCCCAACATTTTCAATACCTGAAAAAGAGGACCAATATCCACATCAAAACCAAGATCAGCAAATCCTGTAGCAATAACTTTTGCTCCTCTGTCATGTCCATCTTGTCCCATTTTTGCCACAAGAAGACGAGGTCTACGACCTTCACATTCCATGAATTTCTGAACCCTAAGGAACATTTTAAAATACAACAGTTATATATTAATTGTCCAAAGGTAAGATATAAGACTCTAATTTATTTGCAGTAAATCAAGTTTATTTAAAACATCTAATCTATTTACTCATATTTTGTTAATATCTCTGTTTCACATTAAGAACTCCATTAAAGCCTGAGTATGTTTACCATCTCCCCCCTTAGAAGAAAATTTGAAAGATGGCACAGACTGTAAGCCTGTAACACTGAGAACATCACAGTGAAGCAAGATAAGGAAATAACAACTTTACAACTTAAGACAGTCCCCAGAGTACAATATGCAGAAATAGTTAAATATAAACTAAAAAATGCCTTCAGAAGTATTTGTACATATACGTGACTCACTAGCTGTTTTGAACTGTCCATATCTCACTTACCCTTCACAAGTGTGAACTCCCCCAAGGTGACCTCAATGTGGTATCTTAATGTATAATCAAAATACTTGCTTGCTTAAATCAATAAATTTATGCCCCAGATGAAAAAGCACGAAGAAACAAATTTATTTTTGTTAAAAGAAAAAAAAAATGTTCCATTTCAATGACTTTCATCGAAAGACTTGGCTGTTTTGATATTTATCTCATATATGAGTAGCGACATAATATTTTTCATGGAAAATTTATTACAGTGGTTGAGAAAACCAATCATCAGGCAGCTACTACTCACACTTCAGAAGCATGATCAATTTATATTAATTCATATTTCCAAATCATGTTTGACAGTTATTTACTGTCAGTCCAGCGACGAGTGATTTTAATTTATGCATAGATGGCAACCAAATATTTACTTTCAAACAGGAAAAGTAAGATTTTATAATTATTTGAGCAATTAAACAATGTAAATAAAACTTAAGAAAATATGAAAATGTACCGTCGTAAGGAGACTGAAATCTAAGTACCTGGAGGATATGAAGCAATATCAATGTTAGTTAAACAAACATTTGCTTGAAATGAGAAACTCCTAAAGGGGACTGTGGTGAAAGTTCAAAATATTATTTTAGTAAAGCTACAGATTAAGAGGAAAGTACAAGTCAAATATTTTCCACTGGTATGTGAAAAAATTAAGCCCACCGTAGATTCATGGGGATTGTGTCAACAGAAAAGATGACATTCTGGTTTAAGAAATCTCACATATTACCTCTTGATAGCAAATGATATCTCTTTACTTTCTCCAAATTCCTGGCGATAGGCTCCACTCACCATACGATCACTAGCTTTATGCTCACCAAATACCTTTTTCATGGCATCTGTGATTTCTCCAACTGTACATCTAAAATATTAAATGGAAGTTCTGTTAACATCATTATTTGGGACAAAAATATTTATTTAACTTAACATTCAATATAATTAGACATATTTTCTTACCTAAGTCAAAAATAGGCTGTCAAAAATCTAAATCCGTATGCTTTCTACTGCATTCATGATAGGATCTTTCCTCGGAATACTTATGAAAAAAAATGATTCTCAATGCCTTTACTGAAAAATGACCGAATGACCTAAAAACTACTAATAGACAAGCATCTAAAGGTTACTGAATAATTCACTGCTTAACAATACAAATGGGCAAAGAGCAATATTCCTACTGATATTTTTTGATAAAAAGTAAATCTTTTAGCATATTCCATTTGGTTATTAATTCATTCAACATGTCTTGAGTGCCTAATATGGGCCAAGCACTGCTAAGTGCTAGAGATACAGTGATAAATAAGACCAAAAAAAAAAAAAAAGTACCCGCTCTTGCAGAATTTATCATCCAGTCAGGGGATACAGATAATGCACTAACAAACAAATAAATTAATAAGATAATTTCATATGGTAATAAGTACTATAAAGACACTAAAATAGGCAAAATGGAATGAATTGTTTGGGAAAAATGTTTTAGGGATATTGAAGATATGAAGATACAGCTTCTGAACTAAGACCTAAATGATGAGAAAGAGACACGCAAGGGAACTTAAGAGGGAAAAGTGTTTGAAAAGGAAATGCTAAAGGCAGAGGCTCTGAGAAGTAGGAAAACATGTTTTATGTTCTAAAAATAGAAAGAAGGACATTGGTACACAGCATAACAAAGGAAGTAGGATAAAACAAGGTCAGAGAGGTAGGCAAGGATCATATCCAGCAGTCTTGCAGGCCATGGTAAGATTAGGTTTTAATTTAAAAGGACTGGGAGACCACTGAAGGATTTTAAGCGGAGAAGTCACCTTATTTCTTTTAAGAAATTAAAACTAAAAAAAAAAAAAAAAAATTAAAACTGAAAAACAAACAAAAAAACAACCGATATACTATTCACTCCATCCCTTAAGCACTTGAAACAACTTAAAAGTTCATTATATTAAGCAATAAACAATAAAAGCAAAAATAATTTATTTAGTGACATTATCGTATATTGGGAGAAAAGTTTTTGTGTCACTTGCTTTTCTGCATGTTCTGTAAGGCAAAGCACTGACTGCCTTTATGCTGGACTATCTTTTCAGAGATGTCTACACAGTACACAGCCTTGGAAGACAGAGATACTGTCCAGCTTGGACAAAGGGCAGGTTTGCTTACTGTCCAACATAATAATGTCTCCCTATCCTTGAAAGTACATCAAACTTCAACCTGCAAATCAGTGACACAGGTTTATCATAATAGCTTTGAATGTCCTGAGCCACAGGGAAATACACGAATATTAATACACTCCATTCAAAATGTATGAATGTTTTAAATGCACAGATGTTTAAGAAAAACAAGAATTTTTTTTTTTTGGTTTCCAATATTTTCTTTTAGGCTCACATGGTTTATAGAATCAGCCTTTTATTTAAGTACACCCTGAAAAACTAAACTGGTCAACTTTTAGGATTTGGAAATCTCCAAACTTACATATTCTTACCTTGCACGAGTTGCATCTACTGCAAGAGCGAGAATATTCCCATCTCCACTGGCAGCACATGCAGTCAGGGCAGTGAGACACCGCTCAGCCAAAGCTTGATCCCTGCTGGATTTGACCTTACAGAAAAGGGTAAGGAAAGGGACCATTTATGTGATTAGAGAATAAAACAGAGATCAGATTATACTCTTATTTATATCATATGGAAATTGTTCCATAATCCTAACTTTAAAAACAAAAGAAGAAAATAGAAGAGAATAATATGTATCCTAGCATTGATATTCATTACATATATTCATTCCCTCAACATTTAAGGACTTCCTAAAATAATACTAAATTCTGTATAACACTGATAATTCAGAAACAAGCAGGGCAATAATAAATAATAGTGCTGACCCTCCCAAGTAGTACATGCTACTTAATAGATTACAACTTAGGGAATATTTTAGTTATATTTTAAGTTTCCCTTAGCTAATTAATAGTCTGTTGGTAATAATATGTATGTATATCGCTATTCTACTTAAAAATAATCCCGAGAGAAAAAGAGAGACAGAGACAATGAGAAATACTGCAAAAGAGAGAGAAAGACAATGAAAAGTGTAGTCAAAAACATTTTCCCTTGGGTCTTAGCTCTATTCTGCTCTGCCAACAACCTGCCTCAACAAAGTTACCTAAAATCCAATTTTTTACAAGTTTTCACCACCTGTAAAAAAGTCTAAAATATGATATTGCCTAAGATGTCACTAAAATTATATCATATCTATAAGCAGAGGTGGGTTAGAAAATTTATATTAAAGGCAAGGAGGAACCCAAATCCATTATCATTATTGAATTTCTCACTCTTACCCAAAATAAGGTAGATCATCATTTATGGTAAGTGGATGCCCTCAAGCTGTGCGTTTAAGAGAGTTTAAGTACAAGAGAGGAAAAAAGCAGTTTTCCAAATATAATAAATATTGAGACTTTTGTGACCACTGGAAATATAATGCTACATCCTAAATAGGACCCTTTAAAAAATGACAAAAATGTGGGAGAGGAGTCATTATCTTCTGATTGAGGGTGAAAAAGGAAATAATATCATTAAACATCTGCCATTAACTCTAATAGAAAAAACAAATGGAAGTTGAAAGTTACACATACAGTCTAACTGGACAAAGTCTACTGGATTCTTAAAGAACATCTGAACTGAGGGGAAAAAAGTCCTATCTTAAACAATCATAGGGAAAGTTAACAGAGAAAACCATTAAGGAATTTCAACTTCCCTGCCTTAGAAATAGCAGTAATTACTAAAGCCAGAGATTAAGAGACCAAAGTAGCTTCATACAATAGAAATATATAGGTTACAGGAGTAAGAATTAATATGTTTTATCTATTTTAGTATTTTATATACTTTGGTTCATCTCAGTGAGAAACTGGAAATTAAAAGTTAAAACAGTTCTCTAGTTTCAATCTAAATATCTTTCATTTTAAACTGTATCTTACTAAAGCACTATTCAAATATATTTGATTTTTTTTTTTTTTTTAATTGAAAGCAAATGATTCTTTCATAGTAGTATCAGGAACATGGAAATAAATTACAGTGAGAAGACCTGGGTTCAAATATGGACTCTGAACTTAATTTTGTTTCTAACTTTGAGTGAGTTATATAATCATCTAAGCCTTACTTCAAATGTGTAAATTATAGGAGGCATTATTATTATGGTGTGGTTTTTAATAAGAACGTATAAGTGTCACAGAGGCAGATATCATGATTAAAAACATGAGTGTTTGGTGTCAACAGACTTAGAGATTTGAGTCTTGGATGCTTAATTATTTATCCTGGGCAAGTTTCTCCATCTCCCTTATCTTTAGTTTCCTCACCTTTAAAATGTTGGGAAATAATACACACTTCATATGGTGGTTCTAACAATGCAGCAGGACAGCGTGAGGGCTTGGACAGTGCCCAGCACACAGAAAATGCTCAAAATATGATAGCTGTTATTACCTTCTTAAGTTTTTCAATCTGCTTGTTACGCACTGAAGTATTATCAATTGCCAGAACATCCACAGATTCTTCTTTTTCCAACTGGTACTTATTTACTCCAACAATTACTTCAGAACCTGTTAATCTCCAGAGGAAAATAATATGTAGATTCTATTCACAAATAACTGTCTAACAGTAATGTTCTGATCACCACACATATTTTCCTTATAA
The DNA here is from genome assembly GCF_028564815.1 of Eubalaena glacialis. NCBI lineage: Eukaryota > Metazoa > Chordata > Mammalia > Artiodactyla > Balaenidae > Eubalaena > Eubalaena glacialis. Next base: position 27,888,739 of record NC_083722.1, on the reverse strand, counting down.
GTTTGATATTTTTAAGTAGTATTCTTACTCTTAATGAAATTTCAATATAGATCAGTGAATACCAATATGGAATGGGGATAGGAGGGGAAAAGACAGGTATATATCAGAATCTCTGTAAGGGAGGGCTTTGATTATTCACCCAAACTATATGCTTTCCCAGAGTTTCTGATAAACTCTCTTCTAACACTACGAAATTAAAACTGTAGTAGCAGCTACCAACTAAGATTTATAAGGTAGAAGACAAACATGCAATGGCTTTTCTAATATTTTCTTGAATCCTCTTACAGCCAATCACTTTTAAACAAAAAATACCTTTAAAATCTATAAGTGATAAACCAGAATTACAAATTATACTTCTTTAACTCTATAAATATATTTTGCCTCAAACTACCAGATTATTACTCTAGCTAAAGACATCCCGCCAAGAAAAGAGGTATATCCTACCTCAGGATATACCTCTTTTCTTATTTTCTTCATAAAACTTACCATAATCCATAATTATTTTGTCTATTTATTTGTTTACTTGTTCATTTTCTCTCTCTCTCTTACCAAAATGTAAGCTCTATGGGTGTAGAGACCATGTCTGTCCCATTCACAGTTGTATGCCCAGACATAGCACAGTGTCTCAAATACTAAAGACTAAAAAAGTACTGGCTGATTGAATGAATAAATAAATGAATAGTCCAATGCAGAGCACAATGACCAATAATAATGTCATCTTCAAAATGGTGGAGATATCTACCCACATATATACACATAATAAATGGGCAAAGCTCCACACATACTTTGTACATGTGTTTGCTCATGTGCATCCAGGCATGCAAAAATACAAACACAGAGATAGATACATACAGATTCATGAGAAACATTTTATCCAAGTTTCATTTTTCTATAATTTTTGTTTTACTAACTTTATATGTTATCTTCAAACAGAAATTAATATTTCTTTTTAAATACTGGATTTCACATATAAACTTTTCTACTTTATCTTACCAGAATCTATTCTAGCTTGTCTTCGGGCAGCACATTCTTCGATTCGAAGTTTAGGTATTCCCTCTGCTACAGCTTTGGCCATTCCACCCATCTCTTCAATTTCATTAATGAGCTAACAAGGAAAAACAGATTAATAAAACTAGAAGAGAATATGAAAATATTTTAATAAACAATACAAATGTGTTATGTTATATAATTACTAATGTTAATAAAATTATAAACTATTTTAGTGGTAAATTTAATGTTTCATAAGAAAAGAATTAACAACAGAGCATTAATTAGAAATTCTGCAGAGTTAATAATGCTGTATTATATATTTGAAAGTTGCTAAGAGATAGATCTTGAAAGTTCTCATCACAAGAAAAGATATCTGTAACTATGTGTAGTAATGGATGTTAACTAAACTTATTCTGATAATCCTTTCACAATATATACATATATTAAATCCTTACGTTGTACACAAACTAATACAATGTTAATATGCCAATTATACCAATAAGAAAAAAGACATTCTGTGCTTAAAATTATTTAAAAAGACAACAGAAAAACTAACAAGTATATTTTGGAAAACACAAAATCTCTCGCTTAAGCCTTAGAAGCCAACTAATGATAACACTAATTCTGTGATTTTTATTTTTAATTACATAAATAAAGTTTTCATGGTTACATAAATACTCTAAAAAGTACATCTCAAAATGCCATTTTATTTTTCGATTTGAGCAGCAGAGTAATGATATAACTCTAGCATTACTGACATCAAGAAACACCTAAACTTTCAATCACAGCCTCATATATACATGAGACAATGGAAAATGGATGGTGGAATGGAATACGATTTCGTAGATAGGAGCAAGGTCAAACTGGCTTTCTGCTGATGGACTCAAGAAAGAAGAACCTGTACTGGATTCAACAGAAGCCAACAATCTTCTAGGAAGCTAAAAAGAAGGGGACTACTTGAGAATTTGCAACTACCTCTCTCCCATTCTGTCAGGAAAACCAAAATTTACTGACCTAGAGAAGCAATGGACTATGAAACATCAAGTACAGGGAGAGGCAAGGATAAGATGTCTTACTGAAACAAAAACCTACATTCTGAATGATAAGACTGCAAACAAAAAGGCACACAGAGGAAATAGTGACAATACAGGATATAAAAGAAAACTTCAAAAAATATAATGATCCTCAGAAAAAGAAGAAGAGATTCTGTAATAATGAAACAACTAGTATGAATGCAAGAGGAAAAATTAGAAAACAAAAATGAGCTCTCAGAAATTAAAAATACGATATATAAATTTTAAAGTATTTAAGTAGAAAGATAAAGTTGATGACTCTCCAAAAAACCAGAACAAAAACTCAAAGATGCACTCTAGAACAGATAAAAATGTCAGAAATCATTTAAGGAGGTCCTTACCTGATAACCATAAGTTCTAAAAAGAGAAACCAAAGGAAAATGAGTGGAGAGAAATTATCAAAGAAATAATACACGACAAATTTCCCAGAGCTATGAGAACATGAAAAAGGGGCCAGATGAAAATTGTCCACCAAAGGGGACAGTGCAGGAAAAAATACACACACCAAGGTACAGCAACACAAAAATAAAGAAGAGATCCTGAAACTTTCAGAAAGAAACATCCTGAGTGAAAATAGCATCAGATTTCTGAACAGAAATATTGAAAGCTAGAATAAAAAGTAGGTGAATGCTTACAAATTTGCTTACAAACTCCCAAATGAAAAATTTCAAACCCAGACTATCAATTAAATATGAAAGTAGAATAAAGACAGTTTCAAACATCCAAAGTTTCAACTAATTCATCTCCCATGCACCATTTTTAGGAGGTTCCCAAAAGATGTGCTTCAAAATAACAAGGGATAATCAAGAAAGAGACAGGATTCAGGACACAGATTCAACATAGCAGAGGTGAAAAGGATTCTGACAATAATGACAAAGGGAAGGTCAAGGACAGCAGTGGTCTAGAGAGAAACCAGTCTAAATCAAATGAGAATATAGAGGACTTCAGGAAGGATTTACATTGAAATATAATTATATTGGTAATATGGGACAAAGGAAAGAAGGGACAAGATCGAGCTAAAATACAAAGCTACCATACTAGCAAAGCAGTAGATAAGGTCTAAAATTGATTGAATTAGAACAAACAGTATATACATGTAATTTTAAAACATGGAGATAAAAACAAACAAAAAGATGTAGCTGACTCAAGGAAGCAGGAAAACAAGCAAGTGGAGGAGAAAGGACTGCTTTTTTGTTATAGTCTTTTAACATTAGTTGTCTTTTTAACTCTTTGAAATAAAATACTTTAATACAAATACAAATGTATTTTTAAATTAAGTTTCAAATACTATAAAATCAAATATAAAATTCCCTTTTCTCTGAAACACTTTATAAATCTTGATATAAATCTATAAATGATTTGATTTATAAATCAAAAATCTATAAATCTTTATAAATCTGTAAATCTTATAAACAAAGTTTCAGAGAGGAGAAACTGACCTTCAAGGCAGCGTCATAAACATCATTTGTGAGAGATTCCATCATATATGAACCTCCCCAAGGATCAGCCACTTTAGGAATCCCAGATTCTTCTTGAATAATGATTTGCGTGTTCCTGGCAATTCGAGCACTTTTCACAGTTGGCAAACCCAGGGCTTCATCAAAAGAATTTGTGTGCAAAGACTGAGTCCCTCCAAACACTGCTGCCATTGCTTCTACTGTGGTACGAATGATGTTATTGTAAGGATCCTAAAACATTTAGTAAAAGGCAAAAAACCAAAACAAAACAAGGCAACAATTGATATATATTGCAGCCGTAAAAGATGACAATGATTAAGCAGTGGCTGATGCATACTTTCTTTGCCAAAGTCTGTATTAGTCTTCAGAATATCTAATAAATTTAGACAAATTAGTAAACAAACCAGACTTAGGATTAAGAGCCAAAGGATCTAGTCTGTGCTTAGGCACTAAAACATTGCCTCTTATAATCATCTGAAATATGAAGTATTTGTTGTGCTTATTTTTCTATTGCCTAAATAGTCTTCTATAAGTGCATGATGAATGTATACTTTGTCTACTTAGATTATTAACATACTTCATTTCATAATTCACTATCTCCTAATTATTGTATACCTTGAAGTATCTACCCTAATGAAGTACACAAAACTGGCAATGATTTATTAATAAATGATTAATAAAACAGATGAACAATGGACTATAAGACAAGAACTATGACTTCTAGTTCATTCTGTTCCTAATTGTGATTTGGGCAAGTCACTGGACCTTTCTGAACTTCAGCTTCCTTAGTTGTAAAAATGAGGAGGCTAAGTCAAAAACAATTATTAAAGTTCTTTCCAACTCTGAAATCGATATTTCTCCATTTATAAGTACCTGAAATCATATTTAATATGTAGACTACTAGTTTTTATTTGTTTTAAATTTATAAAAGCAATGTAACTTTAAAGTTATATATTATTTTAATGTATCAAAATAATTTAATATGTAAAGAAAATGCATGTTAAAAAAGACCACCACATAATTTTTTAACGAAATGAAATTTAAATAGATTACCCAAGTGATAATAGTTTTTAAATGGTTTGTTTGCATGCATGCTTATTTAAACACAACTATAATAAAAAAAATTTGTATGTATAAAATCAAATTTTAATGAGGAAGTTATGTGTTAAGAATTTTAACCATTAAAATTATTTAAGACAATATTACGTAAATTATAATTTGTACTTCTTCCTCATCATCACATTTTTTTACTTTTAAAAAAGTAAAATACACAGCCCTACATGTAAGCTAAGATTTAAATGATTTTATATTGTTAACCACTAGAGGGGGCCAATTTTATTTATTTATTATAATTTGTGTAAAAACAAATATAAGTATGCATTACGCTTCAGAATAATTATGATTTTCAAATATTAGCACATAAGTTCTTAAATCTGTTTCTTGACTATGCCAAGTTGCTTAGAAGAAAATATATGACTTTACTAAAATTCTACACTTTAAATGTTATACATACTTGCTCAGTAAGTGACCATCCTGATGTCTGGCAATGTGCTCTTAGAAGAAGAGATTTAGAGTTTTTAGGCTTAAACATTTTCTCTATTAAGTGAGCCCAGAGTCTTCTCCCAGCTCTCATTTTTGCTATTTCCATATAAAAGTTCATCCCAATTCCCCAGAAGAAAGACAACCTAAAATAGTAAAGTGCAGAATTTGATTATAAAATGGAAATTAATTGTATCACACACACACACACATACACACACAGCTCAAATTTTAATTTCAAGCAACTTAGTTTGATTTAAAATCAAAGCATATGTACTTCAGTAACCTTAAACCTGTAATAATAGATGACTTCTGTATTTTAAAATGGAACTATTAAAAGAACAAAAGCAAATCTGTCTTAAAAACCATATTTACATTTTAATATTATTTGTCAAATGTGCCGGTTAATTGTGTTCTCCAAACAGCAGAGGCCAAAATTCCTCTAATTTACCAAGAAGTACAGTCAAATTTAATTCTGAATTTTAATTATAAACAGTATTGGCTTATTCCCTCTTTATCACTCAGATAAAACATAAAAAAAAATCTGGTATATTTATATATACAAATTCATTTTTATCAGTATATTTTGCTATACACACATAAAATGGTCCTGTGAACTTTCTTAATGTTGAGGCAATATTTGAGTTTAATTTACTTACCTTGGTGCAAATTCATCAATTGTCAGGCCAGCTTGGAGTCCAGTTCTACAGTACTCCAACCCATCCGCTACAGTATAGGCCAGTTCCAGAATGGCATCAGCCCCTGCTTCCTGCATATGGTATCCACTAATTGAAATTGAATTAAATTTTGGCATGTGCTATATAAAATAATAAAAAAATACAACTGTAAATAAAAGTATAAGAAAGGTTCTATTAAATCTGTCTTCTAAAAGACAATATTATTTTAAAATGATATTCGATTCAGTTATACTAATTAGTTCATAATATTAACTGAAAATATTTAATGTTTAGTTACATTCAATTCACTTTCCAATTAAAATGGCTGATCCAATGAACCACTGTAAGGATTGTACCTGTTTTATTTTTCTAGTGAAAAAGAATCACCAACCATCATTTAGCACCAAAAGTTAAACTCTGAAATTAGCTGGCTGAGGTTAGGAATGTAACCTTTGGCCCAAGAACTGAATGATGACATCTTTAATTCCAAACTCATGACTTCGACCTCATAAGAGGTCCTAAGACCTCAAACCTTTGGGAGAATCTGCTGAAGATGTATAAATTTAATTATTATTAACTAGTCATTAATTATCATATTTGAATGAACTCATTGAATATGCATAAGTACACAGTGGGTAAAAAAAGAAAATGATTCAGTGCTAGTACTATATATCAAAACAGGAAAAAATGCATGGCTTAAAAATCAAAGATTTCAGTTTGATTTACTGTGACATTTAATGCTAAGGATAATTCAGACAGGTTCCTTCTACCACAACCACTAATCCACTATCCCCCTAAAATCTCACGTTAGGTGGGGTACATATCACACAGAACCTGCAGAACCAAAAAACTATTATCCTTCCTAGAATTAACCAAAGATAAAATAATAAAAACTAAATCAGACACTCATTACAGTTGGTTCAGAACATGGACTCAAGTCAGAGTACTCAAATTCTAGTCATGTCACTTAACTAGCCAGAAGACTGCAGGCAAGTTTCTCAACCTTGTTATCCCTTGGTTTCCTAAACTATAAAATAGAGATAATAACTCTACCTTCCTCATGGAATTGTTCTGGATTAAAAGAAACGATTCATCTAAACAACTTAGTACAGTATTATGCCAGTACACAATAAGTATTCAAAAAAAGTTAGCTGTTGTTAGTGTATGGTATGGATTATCTGTATTTTTACATTTGCAAATATTTTATTTATAACTAACCAAGAGTTCTTGAAAAATGTTCATCACAAAAACAATAAGGGGATTGAATTACATGGAATTGAGAGACTACTTGAATATATTTGGAGTTACAAACGAGAAGGAAACAAACATGTGCTTCTCTACTGAGAGGAGTTTAATAGCAGAATTTTTTTTAAGAATAGTAGAAACACTGGGAACATTGGAATATTATTCAGCCTTTAAAAGGAAGTAAATTCTGGGCTTCCCTGGTGGTGCAGTGGTTAAGAATCCGCCTGCCAATGCAGGGGACACGGGTTCAAGCCCTGGTCCGGGAAGATCCCACTTGCTGCGGAGCAACTAAGCCCGTGAGCCACAACTACCGAGCCTGCACTCTAGCGCCCACGAGCCACAACTACTGAGCCCACGAGCCACAACTACTGAAGCCTGCGTGCCTAGAGCCCGTGCTCAGCAACAAGAGAAGCCACTGCAATGAGAAGCCCGCGCACCCCAACGTAGAGTAGCCCCCGCTCACCGCAACTAGAGAAAGCCCGTGTACAGCAACAAAGACCCAACGCAGCCAAAAATAAATAAATAAAATAAATAAATTAAAAAAAAAAAAAGGAAGTAAATTCTGAAACAGGCTATAATATGGATGCAACTTAAGGGCATTACGCTAAGTGAAATAAGCCAGACACAAAAAGACAAATACTGTATGATTCCACTTATATGAGGTACTTAGAGTAGTCATATTCATAGAAACACAAGGTAGAATGGTGGTTGCCAGGGGCTGAAGGAAGGGGAGAATGGAAAGTTATTATTTAATAGGTACAGAGTTTCAGTTTTGCAAGATGTAAAGAATTCTGGAGATGGATGGTGGTGATGGTTGCACAACAATGTGAATGTACTTAAAGCCACTGAACTGCATACTTGGAAATGATTAAGATGGTAATTTTTATGCTATGTGTATTTTGTCACAATTAAATATTTTTTAGAGGAACAACATAAAAGTTGTTACTTCAAATAACATACTTGATCAATATCTGAAACTGGCACTTTTATCACTTACATGAAAGATTATATAAAGCAATTTTGAACTTGCAGATGACATTAGTGTTTCACAAGGTTAAATGCCCAAGTACATAACAGCAGACTGGTACTATCCACTCCAATAGCCATTCTCCACTCTCCTCTTGTACCTGAACCATTCATTCAGTGCCAAAGTGTTCTACATTTCCAATCTTCTCTCTTTGTGTCCACTGAGATATAAGTGGAAGTTTGGTTTGTTCCTTCTGGAAGTTCACCTTTAATCAGAGGGGCTAGGTCCCTCTCCCCGCACAAACACAGCCGGCCCACCTACTTCCTTAATCATGAGCTGGCACACAAACAATAGAGAAGCCAAATGAAAGGAGGCTGGAATCCTCACGACTGCGGTGTTTCCATACAACAAAGGCCCTGAGTCTACCTTCCAACTTTTTTCAGTTGAAACAGAATTGACTCCTATTTAGTTAAAGCTACTGCTATTTGTGTACGTGTGTGTGTTTGTCATATACCGCTCAAATCAATCCTCCTGTGCATGTGTTCTTGAAATCGAAAAAGGTGAGAGGCGTGTATTCTATACAATTCACGTGAGCAGACGGAATCTATGAAAAGCAATAAAATTGAAAAGTATAAAGTTTATCAAATGAGGAGAGCAGGCAATGCTAGCAAGAGTCGTGAGATAACAGCAATTACAAGCGGTAAAGAGATTAAAAAAAAGGTTTGATGATGGAGGAGAGATTTGCCCTTTGCTATGAAATAATGGTCTAATTTTAAGGTAGCTAAGAAGAGAGCATTGCCAGCAAAAAGTAAAGTGGGAATGATGGGGGAAAATATAAATGAATTACTCAGAGGAAATGAAGAAGCTTTATGTTTCCCTGTAGAAGGATTGCTGCTAATATAGGAATACTACGAGAATCTTATTTTCCCACCAATCTTGGGAAAATGAACCTAGTTCAGGGGTGAAATATTAGGGACCTCATTGTGGTTGCAGATATAAGTGTTATCTTCTAATCCAGTTTTTTGCAGAAATAAAGCTAATATTTTCATCCCCATCTGTCTGACACCAGTGCCTATTCACAACTGAATCTGAACTTTGGAGAGAAATAAAAGAAGTGTAAATTATGAGCCCTCCCTGATTCTAACAAATATCAGAGAATAAAAATTTTAACAATAAAGAAAATACAGTAAATGTCTACTGCCCAGATTCCCGTAGGTAATGACAGACCATAAAACTAGTACATTAAAGACCAAAAAATAAGAACAATACACCCACATAAACACAAGACCCATACCCTGACTCTATACTACAACTATTACTCTGACTCAATTACCAAATTCAAATTAGGCTATGGCATTTTATAAAAATTCCTACATTCAAAGAACCACAGCAAAATCTATAAGAACCACAAAGGATACCTTTGCTGTATATTGGAAGATGTCAGCAATAATTTTCATGGATGGTTCTGGAGGAAAAATGTAAGTATTTCTGACCATAAACTCCTTTAGTATATCATTTTGGATTGTACCAGTAAGTTTCTCTTTAGGTACACCTTGTTCTTCCCCAGTTACTATAAAAGTTGCAAGAACTGGAATAACTGCTCCATTCATGGTCATGGAAACTGACATTTTTTCTAAAGGAATCCCATTGAAAAGAATTTTGGTATCTTCCACAGTGTCAATAGCAACTCCAGCCATTCCAACATCACCACGAACTCGAGGGTTGTCTGAATCATAGCCACGATGAGTTGCCAGATCAAAGGCAACTGATAATCCCTGTTGACCGGCTAAATATATAAAGAAAAATAATGTAGGATTAGAGTCTGGCATCAAAGTAAACTGATTTTCGTTAACACTACTTAGTGTTGATTCATCTCATCACATTATACTTTTATAATAAACATTTTTTATGCTCAAAACAAACTTAAATACTTTATTTCCTACTAAAAGTCTGCTGTTTCCCACGTGCTAAAATGCACAAAGTGAATTCCAGACTTCACTATAATAAAGGATAGATGGAACCAAACATGTCATATATCTCATGTCCATCTCAAGATTTTTTTATCTTAACGATTTTTTTTTAATTTTTAATTTATTTTTGGCTGCGTTGGGTCTTCGTTGCTGCCCGCGGGCTTTCTCTAGTTGCCGCGAGTGGGGGCTACTCTTCGTTGCGGTGCGCGGGCTTCTCATTGCGGTGGCTTCTCTTGTTGTGGAGCACGGGCTCTAGGCACATGGGCTTCAGTTGTGGCACGCAGGCTCAGCAGTTGTAGCTCGCGGGCTCTAGAGCGCAGGCTCAGTAGTTGTGGTGCACGGGCCTAGTTGTGCTCTGCGTGGTATGTGGGATCTTCCCAGACCAGGGCTCGAACCCGTGTCCCCTGCAATGGCAGGTGGATTCTTAACCACTGTGCTACCAGTGAAGCCCTATCTTAACAATTTTTGATAGAAATATATTTAAGATTCATGAAAAGATATGGCTGTTTGTATATAGTTAACATAATTTAGTATTTGTATGCTCGCTTATCTATTTTTGTTCTTGTCTTGACCATTCAAATATTATGGGAAATAGAATTATGAAAACCATGCAAAAAACTAAAATTTGTACATGATCATTTGTTTGTTCCTTTCTTTGGCCATCACTTAAACCATTTTCCCCTCCAATTCCTATCCTGATGGTTTTAAGTAAAAGCTTCTCAAAGGCAAAGCCAAGGTCTCTTTTCTTCATACAACTTCACTTCACCTAATTCCTTTAACACAATGTGCATGTAAGTATTGTTTACTCTCAAGAATTTAGCGCTTTATTCTGGGTCATCTATCTTTTTGACCATGGAAGTTGAAAAACATCCATTTTTTTTCAGAGTATAGCCTTAACTACAAAATTATAAAGTGACTATTACCTTTATAGAGATTAACCAGCCTCCCTTCAAAAAAACCAAGATGAGGAAGTGTATGTTTGATCATAAATATTATATCTCACTAAAATCTCACCCTTAATATTGTCTTTATAGAACTTATTGCTCTCTTCCACAGTACTAAAACCAGCATACTGGCGGATGGTCCAGGGCCTAAAGGTGTACATGGTGGGATACGGCCCACGCGTGAATGGCTTTACTCCTGGAAGTTCTTCAGGTAAGTCCTTGGTATCCCTGCTGGAATATAGAGGCTTTATGGAGATCCCCTCTGGGGTGTGCCATATTAGTTCTTCCGGGTTTTTGCCTTTCAGCTGCTTTTTAGCCAGGGCAGCCCATTCTGGGTGAAGCGGTTGTTGCTGATGCAGAAGTCGCTGCCATAGAAGCCTGGAGCCTGATGACTCTTTCAGCTGCTTCAGGTGATGAGGTGAAAGCAAAAAAAGCCGACTCTTAGCCCTCAACATGATGGAGCATGGAAAACACCCAACAGGAACAAGAACTGACCTAGAAAAAGAAACACAGTGTATATGTATTTATAAGAGAGCAGCAAAATAGGAGCTTTTGGTGAAAAGGGAAAAGAGAAAGAAAGGGTATATTAGTATGATTTCATCTCTTCTCCTCTGCTGCTCCCTCCACCTGATATTTTATAACTCTGGTCCCTCTTTTCCACAACTGCTATCATTGTTCTAGTTCTAGTCCTCTTCCTCAAGAGACTCTTAGTTGGTTTTACTGACCAGTCTTACCACATCTCATCCACTCCACACAGACACCAATGAAAACATGATCATGTATCACACTTCTCTTAAAATTTTTCAAAGGCTCTGCATCACGCAGAGGATCGAGCATAGCCTCCTAACCAGCTTTTTCATTCAAAAGGTTTTTATTTAACATCTACTTTATGACAGGCAGCGTTGGACGCTGGAGAAAAAAGTGGTGAACGAACCAGGTATTCAAGGCCCCCCACTGACACCAATGAAAACATGATCATGTATCACACTTCTCTTAAAATTTTTCAAAGGCTCTGCATCATGTAGAGGATCGAGCATAGCCTCCTAACTAACTTTTTCATTCAAAAGGTTTTTTTTTTAAAGGAATTCCTTTATTTTTATTATTTATTTATTTATTCATTTTTATTTTTGGCTGTGTTGGGTCTTCGTTTCTGTGCAAGGGCTTTCTCTAGTTGTGGCAAGCGGGGGCCATTCTTCATCGCGGTGCGCGGGCCTCTCACTATCGCGGCCTCTCTTACTGCGGAGCACAAGCTCCAGACGCGCAGGCTCAGTAGTTGTGGCTCACGGGCCTAGTTGCTCCGCGGCATGTGGGATCCTCCCAGACCAGGGCTCGAACCCGAGTCCCCTGCATTGGCAGGCAGATTCTCAACCACTGCGCCACCAGGGAAGCCCCATTCAAAAGGTTTTTATTTAACACCTACTTTATGACAGGCAGCGTTGGACGCTGGAGAAAAAAGTGGTGAACGAACCAGGTATTCAAGGCCCCCATGACCTGATCCCTGCTTATCTCTCAGAATCACCTCTGCCTTTGACCTCTACACATTTTGTGTTCTAGAAATACTGGATTACCTACAGTTCCCTGCATACGTCAAAGTTCCGTGACATGCTCTTGCTCTTCCACCGACCTAGATGCTCTTCTTTGGCTAAGGCATCACCTCCAGTATGCGGGGCTTTCTATGTGACAGGCCCTCCTTAAGGGCTTTATGTAGAGCAGCAATTTTAATCCTCGTAACAGCACCAAGAAATAGGTACTAATATTATCCCCATTTTACAGATGAGGAAACTGAGGCACGGAAGAGCTAGCATTTAAACCTAGGAAGCATTTAACTAATATACTCACAGCCTGTCCCTGAAACTACAAGCTCAGCTAAATGGCCTCTTCAGTAATCCATACCACAGAGCTCTGTTTCCCTCTTTATACATCTATCATCTCCCACACTACAATACATTAGAACGTTGTTTTAATGTTCATATTAAATATATTTCTTTATATAAGATATGTTTTATGTTTATACAAAACACACGTATATAAAATTTCATATACTGTATATATTCTCCTCTATTCTATAAACTGATCCAACATCAGAGCTGTATATTCCTGATAATTAGCAGAGTCTTTTTCATCATTTTAGGTAACTAAGTCCGATTTCATCATTTTACAGATGTAGAAATTAAAGTCCAGAGAAATACAGAAATAAAGTGGCTTGATCAAAATTCCACACAGAAAAGCAGTATCTGTTCACCTGAATTACTAAATCCTTGTCAGAGTCATATAGTCTCAATATGTAGAGCCTAGTATTTTAAAAGATTTTGAGTTGCAAATTTTATCAATATAGTCATCATGCCATGTAGTAGATAAGGCAACAGCAAAGTGAGCCTAAAATTCTATTTTCCGTACTATTTCTTACCTATCAATTTAGTGGAGCTTAAAAGAAAATAAGAATACCCAACATGTGTTAGGGAGTTGTGAAACAAAAGACAGTCCACTGGTGGGAGTATTAACTGATTTAACTATTTCCAAAAGCAAACTGGCAATACGCACAAAAAGTCTCTGAAATGATTATGCCATTCCACTGAGGGCCATCAGTCCTGGGAAAGTTACTAGATAAAATACATGTTCCCTATAGTTTTACTTGTAGTAAAGAAAACTTAGAATCATCAATGTCTAACAATGAAGAAATAAGTGAATTACAGTATATACAAATTACAGAATTTTATATAGCTATTAAAATATGTTTAGGACTTCAGCAAAACTAATCTTTGATGTCAGAAGTCAGAAGAGTGGTTACGTATGGTGACTAGGAGAGAAAGGGAGCAAGAAAGGAGCTTTGGGGTGATGGTCTTGATCTGAATTCCTATTACAAAGATGTGTTCAGTTTGTGGAAATTCCTCAAATTTTACAATTATGATATGTGCACTTATCTGTAAGTATATTATACGTAAGTTAAAATTTAAAATATGTTATGCACGGTTTCTTAAAAAAGGAGATAGGCTCAAAAAGTATTAAGTGAAAGATAAAAAACTGTACATGCAATGTGTTCAACTAGTTAAAAAGTGCATAGAACAAAGTCGAAACAGAAATACAACAAAAACAATTCCTATTTTTTTTTTAACTATAATGATTTTTATTCTATTAAATCCATGGGGTCCTTGTCATCCAAGTTCTTGTGAGCCATAAACTACAGGTACCAGCTTAAAAGGTGGGTGAGAAAAATAATTAATTTATAACTGAACCATTAGGGTAGTAATGATATAAAAAGTAATCTGAAAACTGCCTGAGACTAGATTGCAGACAGATAATATCAAACTCATTTCACACAAAATACAGGTAGGGCTTTTCCAAACCTGGATAAATGATAGGAAAGAGCCCTATATAAGTGACTTCCTAAAATCGCATGGCAAATTGGTAACGGTTGGAAATAGACATCACTTTTAGATAAGAACACAACTTCTGCTGATGGCAACAGGATTTCTGCATTCTTCTCATATCCATCAAGAGAGGCTTCAGCATCCAAAGAAGCAACATGCAAAGCAAATATAATAAGTTATTGATGGTTAGAATGTATTAAAGAGCAACGATGAAGCAAGCCTGACCCCACACCCTCAAAAAATGTGGATAAAACACCTACATACAGCTCTGAATCAAATAACTTCCATGTTTGTTTACATGTGGTTCCGCACTAATACTTCAAGAAAAGCTAGCTTGGAGAGGACAGCATACAGCATGCCAGTTAAATGTACTATTAGCATAAACAAATCATTAAACATAAGAAAATACTGGGAGAAAATCATCAAATGATTTTAAATGTGACACAAATTCACAGATTATTGAGTTTCGAGCTTATGAAGGATTGCTCTTTCAAGATAAAAATGAGAACAAGTTAGTAATTTACACTTTCATGTCAACTTAGACCTGTCTTTCCCCCTCTCAACCTTACCTTCACCTGTACACAGAAAGACACTTCCACTCCCGCCACCTCTTACAAAAAACCCTCACAATCACCGCGGCCTAGACGGGAGGCAGCTGTGAAGCCAGCACATCCCTCTGAAATCTACAATCGCCCTCGGCCTAGAGAAACTTCGGGGTGCCTGGGGGGGCCAAGGAAGATGGCGACATGGCCTCTGGGACATTAAAGGCACCTTCTATCCTGCAGTACCTCCGGACTCCCCCTCGCTGAAAGAGAGCGGTCGGTGGAGAATCTAAACCTAAGAAGCAAGTAGAGGAGAGTGGGATCCCTTCCCGGTCGTAAAGTAAAGAAGGAGAAAGTTGGGAGGTTGGGAGGAGGGAAAGGACCGAGGCTCAGAGGACAGGCAAGGGGGGAGAGAGGAGTCTGAAGAATGGAGGGATTTGAAAGGCTGACGTGCCTCAAGGTGCACGGTCTTACTCACGGGTCGGCCTATCTCGGACCGCGGATGCGGGAGAGGACGGCTGGACCTCGGCGCCCCCAGCCCTACAAGTAAAAGGTCCCCAAAGCTGGGCCTGCGACCAAGCAACGCAAAGGCCAGCGGGACGGGACGGGGGCGTAGGCCGACACCACCCTCTTTCCAGCCAATCTCATTGCGCTCTCGCGGGAGCGCTCCCGATGACGTTGGGGGCGTGGCTAGATTCCCGCCTCTCTCCACAAGTGTTTCCGGTTTCTACTGGTTCACTTCCGGGTCTCCGCGGCTTTGGAAGGTTTGGGCGCGAATTGCTCTGAGCGCGGCACCTGGAAGGATTCAAGAGGCGTCTTTGGTGAGTAGTGAAAGCGCTTTCCCTGACGCTGGCTCCAGTTTGGGGATGAGTTTTGTGTGCGGCGCGTTGGTGGCAAACTCGGCGACTCGTGTTTGAGGAGCTTGAGGTGGTTTTCAAAGAGCAGGGAGATCCGAACAGGTGTGCCCTTCGGAGCCAGTGATTGAAAAAGTGGTATTTGATTCGCAAGGAGTGAGTGAAGCCACGCATGGCTCCTCCCTCCTTTCCCCGAATCATCGTAATCCTTGTTCTCCCTCCTTAACCTCTCCCGCAGTCAGTCGTGGGGCGAAGTGCGGCCTTAGTGATGAGTGCCTTTGAGCCTTAAGGAAGCTGCGGTCGGCAGCGTCGCTACACCTAGGCCTCATTTGTCAAGAGGTAAACATTGTGTATTTGCAGTTTTGCCAGACGTCGTGCTCACCTGTTGTGCCCATACAGAGGTCTAGCTTGGTGGCTTCCACGAGTTTCAGCACGCTGGCAAAGAAAACAAGACAACCTAGAATACTTCCCTGTTTCCTACAGAGTAAAGAATACATTCTTTACTGCAGTATATAGTCTGGCTGCAAACTACAGTCCCAGTCTTTTTTTCTGTCCATTCCTCCCTTACACGTCAAAGCCTCTCTGAATTTTTTCTGCCCCTGAACAGACCAGTTTCTTTTGAAGTGTCTTGCCAACGGGCTTTTTTTCTCTCAAATGCTTTACTCCCCTTCCTTCTGGCTAAATATTTCAAAATGTAATTCAAATATTACTTTTTTCTCTGAATTCTGTATGTCCCCCCTCCATACCCACACCAGTTTGAGATATTCACTCATTTGTCTCGTAATATTTGTCGCATTGTGTATAACTGAATATACATAGGAATTGTTTTCACGTGTCTGTAGCTACTACCACTAGCCTGTGGTTTCCTGCGGATCCAAAACAGGCCAAAGTTTACTCTTCCTTTTTGTATATGCTACAACTAGCCCAACAGTAACAGTAGATTATTTTATTTATTGAGTTCTTACTATGTCCCAAGTTCTAGGCACTTTATGTATTCTGTACAAAATTTTAGCTTTACAAAAGCCTTTGATGTTGATACTTTTAGCCGTGGGGAAAGTGAGCAAATTTAGTTCCCCAAGGCTATACAGCTAGTTAAATGACAGAGCTGGGATTTGGAACCTGGGCAATTTGTCCTCACCCCTGGCTGGCTCTTGGCAGTGGTTCTCAACCTCGGGCAGTTTTGCACCAGCGGACATTTGATAACCTCTGGAGACAATTTTGGTCTGTCCCATGCAAAATGTTAATAGTGCTGAGGTGGAGGAACTTTCTGCACTATGGCTAATTGCCTCAAGTAGGTATCAATGAAAACAGAGCTTTTCAGACTGTCTGTGGTAAAGGACCAATTTTGGGTTTTTTAAAAATTTTTAATCAGTCACAACTGATACTTTTGTAAAATACAATTTTTAAAAAACTGAATACTAGCCAAACCCATGGAACATACAACACCAAGAATGAGCCCTAATGTAAACCATAGACTTTGGGTGATAGGATGTGTCAGTGTTGGTTCACGGACTGTGGCAAATGCACTGCTCTGGTATGGGATGTTGATAGTAGGGAAGGGGGGGTATGCTCGAATTTTGTACTTTCTGCTGAATTTTTCTGTAAATGTAAAACTTCTCTAAAAAAGAAAGTCTTTTTTTATGAATTATTAGAAAAATTAAACTTAAAAAGAAAAAACAAAGCCAGTTATTTTTTGGCCAGATCTAACATACATAAAATTGTTGTCAAATTGCCATAAAAGTTTCTAAATGAATACTTTTAATGTCTATACTTTAAAAGACTGTAACAAACAGTTTGTGAATCAAATTTGGAGTAGCACTGAATTACATGTTACTGAATAAAGAATATCAAGAAAAACGATGAACAAAACCAAACTATAAATAAGTGCCAAATGAAAGAGACCGTAAGAGCCCACAGACTTTTAGAGAGCGTTGAGGTGGAGTGGTTAGGAAGGCTTTCAGAAGCAGGCGGCTCATGATCTGAGAGGAGATTGGGCACAGACAGGAGAGAGCAGCTCGGGTAGAGTATTTGCACTACTCAAAGTGTGTTCCGGAAATCCAGTCTATCTGGAGAGGGAAATGCAGTTGAGGAGTAGTGGGAGAGAAGTATGGAAAGCTTGGCAGGTCTAGATTGTTAAGGACTATAAATGTCATGGTAAAGAGTTTGGATGTTATAAGGTAGGTATTACGGAAGGATTTTTCTTTTTTAATGAAAAAAAATTACCTATCTTGTTCCAAAATTTGGGATAGGAAACAACTTGGTAGGGTTGACTTATAATTTTTCCACGCAGTGTCAGCTGCAGTGTATTGGCTCAGGTACGTGCTCGAGGCTGGCAATCGTTGGTGTTAGCTATTGGTTGGGAGTTCAGCTGGGGCTTTTGCCTGGGTCTTCAGTTCCTCTCCGTGTTGGCCTTCCTCATAGAGTGCTAGCTGGGTTTCAAGAGCAAATATTCCAAGCAAGGGGAAGTTGCAGCTGCTAGTCTCTTCATATTTGGGCCAGGAAACTGGTACAGAATCATTTCCACCATATTCTACTGCTCAAACCGCTGCACAGTCTGTAAGATTTAAGACAAGGGGACATATACTTCACCTCTCAATAACAAGAGTGAGAAGGAATTTGCACCATTTTTAGTCTCCTAAATGGAATGAGGACTAAATCTCAGCCTTCAATTGTTCTCTCACCTGGATGCTCTTCTTCAGTGAACAACTGTACTGTACATGGCAGTCCTTCCAGGAGAGGTCCACAAGCAAAACTCTCATATGGATTGGTTTTTAAGTAGGAGAAATATATGGCGTGGATGTCAAGTTGAGAGAATTTGACATTTCAGGAATGCAACAGAGGAGACTGGGTGTAGAATAAGGTGCCACATTGTTCAAAAGCAGGGTAAAGTGTATTTTAGCTTCCACTGCTTTTTGTAACTGATCTGACATGTAGTCTCCAAGTATGGTTTGTGATCTTTCAGTTAATTCTTTCTTTCCCACTATTTTTGTCTTACGGGAAAAAGAAAAGCTTGAACTTTTCCTTTTAAAATTTGAGAGAATAGATTTATCCAGAGTACCCACTTTATTGTCTGTCTCTAAATCTGCGTGTATGTTTAAATTGTAGTAATGTGATAAACTCTGAATTTTTAGAAAAGGAATGGTGACTGGTTTATCTATATATCTAACTATATATGTCTAGAAAAATATGTATATATAATGTACACACCACACATACTTGTGTGTGTGTGTGTATATGTGGGTTTGTGTTCACGTGTACTGTACCAAACGTGTACGTAACTTCTTAGCTATCTGCTCTTTATGATCTAATGCAGGAATATATATTGTATCCCTCTGTTTCTTTTAGCAGAAATGAGTTTGGTGATAAAGAACTATTAAATGGGGAAAAGGAATTATTCTAAATTTTGTCATTGACATTCTCATCTCCACTCCGGTGCCTGTTTTGTAATGTGTGAGAAGACAGAGTAATCAGTATACTTCTGTGCTTTTGTTAAAATGCACATAACCCAGAAAAAGTTAAAGCTTAACTTTTTAACTTTTTAATTCTTAATTCCTTATGAGTGAATTTACCACATGAATATCTACAACGTAGATTCATGGTATAATCCTAAAAATTATCGTCTCCCATCTTTGACGTTAAGTTGAATGATAAATCCACTAAGCCTAAAATAAGAAGGCCTGAATGTTATTCTTTGAGTTGACATTATCTGTGACTAGAGTAAAACAATTTAGCACTATATATTTCCATTTTCTTGGATTTAAATATAGAGATAACGTTATTGTCTGGGGGAGTATAAAGTAAGAGGTGTAAAAGTGTTTTTATATAAGATTTTTTAATGCCATACAAATGGAAGAAATTTTTAGGAATGAAATTGAATTCGATATCTTTACTCTAATGAGAACCAATGTTATTTGTTTTAAAATATATTTAAATGTTTTAAAAACACACAATACTATCCCAAAGCTTTCTTTATGATTTTTTTTTTAAAGGCAAATTTGGAACATTTATAGGCAGTCTTTTTAACAAAATGTTTTAAATAAAATAAGTCTTTAGTGTTCTTTTCATCTTTACAGACATTTTGAAACACTGTTATAGTTGTTCTGTTTACATCAAGATGTCTAGCAAAGCAAATCCTTCTAAGAAAAGGTCTCAACATTTAAAAAGAAATCCGAAAAGAAAAATTGATAATGAAGAAGCGGAGTTATCAGAGAAAGAGGTAATGAAATATCAAGTTTATCATTCAGGACTCTGATTAGAAATATCATCTGTTCTATGTAAAGGAGTATGTGAAGACTAAAGGTCAGCTTTACTACAAATTATAGTAATTCATATTCCACATATATTGTTATATGGGAGCTGTTGCAATATGGTTTGTAAAAGTTCTCACATAAAAATTGTTTACCTCAATTTCTAAAGATATTGATCAGAGAATTCTTTAGGGAAGAAGTGCTATGGGGCATTGCTAAGGTGTTTAAATAGGAAGACTGGGAATATAGTATACAGATTCTATGGCATTCATATGTTAAAAAACAAGAGAATCTGTCAATTGGTGGAGGAGATTTTTATTAACATAGAGAAAAATTAGTTTGGGAGGAATTAGCTTCTTCCTACCATAAAAGAAATAATCAACAATTTTTCTCTATTTACCCTGTATTAGACAATGCCTATATTTGTTTTTCAGGAAAGTATATAACACTATTTCACAGGCAAGATGAGTATGATTTCTTTAAAACATTCTTTGACATCATATGAAATTCTATTATACTTTATCACCATTGTTCAGGAGTTGCTTTAGTATATCCTCTGCTTGTGATAAATACACATCCTTTTTCTGTAGAAGTAGCAATATACTTTTTTTCTGTCTTGCCAGAAGGTATATGAATTCTCTCCAACATACATGACAAATCTATTGCAATAGCAGTATCTTTTTATCTAATGTTTAATTCTTTGTGCATACACATGTGTTTTTCCCTCTAGGTTAGAAACACAGCGAAAAAAAATAAAAGTCATCCAAAACATCTGTCTTCTGAAGGTATTCCCTTTCTATGTCTTGTTTAACCTGTCTTTCCCAAGCTATCTATATTTATGAAAAAATTCTCAGCATCTTGTTTATGAGTTCTGCATAAGCAAAAGACAGTAATAAACAGTTACATTCTTATTTT
This sequence comes from Eubalaena glacialis, assembly GCF_028564815.1. Classification (NCBI taxonomy): domain Eukaryota; kingdom Metazoa; phylum Chordata; class Mammalia; order Artiodactyla; family Balaenidae; genus Eubalaena; species Eubalaena glacialis. Next base: position 27,867,951 of record NC_083722.1, on the reverse strand, counting down.
TGCAAGAATAAGTAGTACTGGTTGGTCAGTTCTTTTGGTCAACTGAAATTTTACTTACCACCTGTAGCAAAATACTGTGTAGGGTCCTAAGTTGAAAGGAGCAAGAGAAATTCAAAGTGTACCACAGTCTGAATTGTTACTGATTTGTGATATACAGACACACCTACTGATTTCTCTTTGAGACAAATATGCTTCTGTTTCGCCACCACTATTTAGATTAGATTGGAACCACTAAGTTTGTCTGGAGTAAATTAGTTTGGAGTAGTCATCTTTACTTAAACATCACTTCGGCATGGAAGAATTTTCTGCCTCTTGTCACCCAAGACCAAGTTAGGTCCTCCGGTTTTATACTTCCATAGTGCACTGTACTTTTTCTTTTGTAATGCTTTGCATACCTGAAATGTAATTATTTAATCTCCCTTCTCTACAAAACTAATCTTCATGTGAGCCAATAGTGTATCTCCTTTGTTTATTTCTTATAAGTAGAATAATATCAACAGCCTAGTAGACACTGATTATCTGTTTGTGGTTTGGTTAATCTCCTTTGTTTCAGTTGCCATCCAACATTTGGCAGAAATCATTTTCTAGTCTTCTCAATGAAGCCCTTTAATTCAGGTCATTTCTGAGAACCAGACTTTTATGTTGAATCCTAAGAGTTGTAGCTTGGTTCTTTATTTAAGATTGTCTTGAGTTTGTATCTGCAATATCACTTAATAGTGTTTTAGTTAATATAACAATAGCATATTGATATTCAACACCTGGCCTGTTATGGCTGTGCAATAAAAAGGAAGTTAAGTAGTTTATACAGCTTCATAATATTGGTTCTCATAATTCCATTAGCTCTTTTAGATAAATTTATATTTGAATCACTTTTTAAGTAAAAACATACAAACTTCTAGAAAAACCAGAGCCTCTTCTTTCACTGGTGACAGGACAAGCAAAGCATACTAATCTAAAACAGGTAAAGATCGCAACCCACAAGAGAAAAACCTGGCAACCTCTTTCGAAGAGTAGCAGAGAACATTTGCAAACTATGATGGAATCAGTAATAATGTGAGTATGAAATTTTTTTCCATTTCACTCTTTTTATTTCTGCTTATATGTTTCCTGTAGACAGTATCCTTTTAAATGTTATTATGTACTTTATGGTGATAGGGTGTTTTTCTCTTTTGCAAGATTTATTTAATGTCTTTTGATGGCCTTAGCATTCAGCAAAAATGTCTTTATTAATTTCAGAAACTTGGAATTTCATCAGTGGAATAAAATTGAAATCTTTGCTTGATCTGCTATCTACAACTTTTTCTGGTGAGGGATACTTTAGGAAGAAGTTAGCTCAAATTGACACTTTATGTGGAAGCTAACATGCTAAAAGGAATACAGAGACAGGATTCTGCCATCAAGGAGCTGAAATCTATCAGAGGAGTCAGGCCTATAAATTAATTACAACAATATAATGTGATAAAAGGAACTTAGATTATTCCTCTGCTTTAAATGTATTTAACATAAAAGAAAAAGTGATTGATTCTGCCTGACTAGTAAAAAGGGGTACTTGAAAGAAATCAGAGAGAAAAAGTAAACAGATTATACTAGTTATGTTTCAAACTAATATTTATTCAATCCCTATTTTTTCTCTTCTAGAGCAATTTTGAGTAACAGTGTTAGAGAAAATGAAAAAATTCAATATCATCTGAACTTCCTAAAGAAAAGGTAATACAGTTATGCAATTAAAAAATGGTTGAAATATAATTGAAAGGTTAAATGATGATTTGTCAGGGATTTGGGGGGGCGACTTATTGCTAAGATTAGCCACTGTTAATAAAAGAACATTACAGGGCTTCCCTGGTGGCGCAGTGGTTAAGAATCCGCCTGCCAATGCAGGGGACACGGGTTCAATCCCTGGTCCGGGAAGATCCCACATGCTGCGGAGCAACTAAGCCCGTGCACCACAACTACTGAGCCTGCGCTCTAGAGCCCACGTGCCGCAACTACTGAAGCCCGCGTGCCTAGAGCCCATGCTCCGCAACAAAAGAAGCCCCTGCTCACCACAACTAGAGAAAGCTGGCGTGCAGCAACGAAGACCCAACGCAGCCAAAAATAAATAAATAAAATAAATAAATTTATTTTAAAAAAAAAAAGAACATTACAGCCCTTGGGAGTATGAGGGAAGAAAAAAGAGGATGACAGTATTTCAAAACAAAAAACAAAAATGATACTAATGGTACTCAAAAATAAAGTTATGTTTTTATTCTATCCATAAGATTGCTGCAGCTGTGTGAAACCCTGAAAGTCCCTCCCAAAAAGCAGCAAGATTTAACTCATGTGTCAAGTCTACTGAAAATGGAAAGGGCACAGCACAGAGCTAATGAAGAGGGTCTGGCATTATTGCAGGTATGAAGTTTGAACAGGGAGTTCATCTTCAGAGGGGAAGGGGGAAAAGACCAAAAAGTTTTTAAAATTGCCATGATATTCTTCTAATAACAAATACTAGATCTTGGACCAGGTTTTTCGTTAACTTTTTTTTTTAACAAAGCAAAAACTTTGCCTGAACTTTGGGCCTCTAAAGTTAAGACTATTTCTAATATATTTGTAATTAAGTAGCAGTCTTATTTTTTTCATCGGACTTTAAATATCAGATTATAGGAATTCATCACTAAATGCTGTAGCATTTCAAAACACATTATTATTAGTTTTTCTGTCCTGTATATGCTACTTTATTGGCAAGAAGAACACATCATCATTACTGTTGTTATAATCATTATAGATAACATGTAATGAGGGCCTTCTGTGTTCTAGTCACTGTTCTAAGCACTTTACAGTTATAGCCCTTAATGATTTAAAGAGACCTGTGCTATATTTCACATTTTACAAGTGTGAAAAAGAGACATATGGGCATTTCTAGCTGAACCTTAGACAAACTGCTCACAGTTATGATGCAAACCTATTAGTCCGATTTCAGGGCAAGTGATTCTTAATCATTATTCTGTAGAAGACAGTGGGAGATAATATTAGCTGTCATGATAAACTGCAGGCTTTTAATTAGTGGATACTTGAACAATTAAGAAAAGCAACCTCAGGGGGCTTATTAAATAATTATTAAAACTAAAACAGATTGGACCATATATCCGTTTGCCATTTTGAAGTAGTTTGTAGATACGGTCTTTGTTAGCAATTCAACTTTGTAAATCAATAAGTTTGTTAACCTTTGTTAGTAAATACAAGGTGGTGGTAGTTTAAGCAAGGAATGCATCCCTAACGATTTCTAATAACTCACCATTCACAAATAGGTCATTCCAGATTTTCCATATGATTGAGAATAGCAATGGAAGGATTTATTTGTGAGCAACAGCTCTACATATATTGTAAATTTATAGAGTGGTATTTTTTAGTGGTTGCCTCACTTTCTTCATTGTATGAGATTGTATTTAACTTTCATCCCAATGTTACTACTTTGCAAGAGTATATTCTCAGTATTGACACTAGCTCCCCCACTTAATGAACAGTTGGATAACATTAATATAGGTTTTTTTTAAATTTCAGCTTTGTCTGAGATATAATTGACAAAATTGTAAGATATTTAAAGTGTACATCATGGTTATTTAATATAACTATACATTGTGAAAGGATTCCCCCCATCTAGTTAATTTCCCTTGTCATCTCACTTTTTTTTTTTTGACCATTTAAGTTCTACTCTCTTTCAATTATATAATACAGATTTCAATTATGTAATATCAGTTATAGTTACCATGTTTTACATTAGATCCACAAACCTGATTCATTTTAGCTGCAAGTTTGTATCCTTTACCAACTTCTCCCTATTTCCCCCACCCGCCCCAGCACCTGGCAACCACTTTTGTACTCTCTGATTCTATGAGTTTGACTTTTTTTTAAAGGTTATTTTAAAAGGTTTTAAAGTATAATAATGGTAAATGTTATTTTAACATTTAATATTTGCATAAAGTACTAAATCAGAGATAGTAAATAGTCTTTGATCAGAGACAGTAAATGATAGTGTGATTTTTGTAACACTGGGAGGCATTTCTCTTTTACACCTAAAACTGGATCTCCGTGTGCCAAAAGCATAAATAGAATTACATGGAAAAAACTGTTTTTCTATACTCGCAACACTTCTGACACCAAATTTGTGGGGTTTTCATACCAAGCAATTCTCCACTTCTCTGTGGAAACCAACTGGGTGTCCTACAATTTAATTCAATTCTACCACTAACTACGTGGAGTTAGCACAGACCCCACAGGTTAAGGGCTTAGTCCCACAGAACTGCCCCCCACTTCAGATGCCAATGCAAGGCCAAGCCTCCTGTACTTCTGACCAACCAAGTATCAATCGGGGCTTCCCATGACCTCCTCCTCCGGTTTGATAATTTGCTAGAACAGCTCGCAGAACTCAGGAAAGCACTTTATTTACTATTACAGGTTTATTATCAAGGATACAACTCAGGAACAGCCAGAGGGAAGAGATGCATAGGGCAAGGTATATGGGAAGGGGCACGGAACTCCCATGCCTGTTCAAGCACCTCCATGTGTTCACCAACCTAGAAGCTGTCTGAATCCAGTAATTTAGAGCTTTTATGGAAGCCTCAGCATGTAGGCATATCTATTATTAACTAAATCTCCAGGCCCTCTCCCCTTCTCAGAGATCAAGGATCCAGGCTGAAAGTTCCACCCCTCTGATCACAGGATTTTGGTTGCTCTGGCAACCAGCCTCCATCCTCTATGAGTTATTCATTAGCATAAATTCAGGTATGGTTGAAAGGGGCTGATTATGAATCACAAAAAGTGCTCCTCTCACTTCAATCATTCAGAAAATGCCAAGGATTTGGAAGCTCTGTGCCAGGAATCAGGGATGAAAATCAAATGTATATTTAATAACATCACAACAGCCTAATGTCTGCTTCACAGTCAGTTAGTTACTCAGTTGAAGCACTGTTGGCATTTTGGGCATAAGAGTTCTTCATTGGCATAAGAGTCTTTGAACTAGGAGTTTGTAGGTTTTATCTGTGTCTATTAGTTTTCTCCAATGTGCCTTACTTAGAATGGCTTTTTCCCACTGCAGCCTAGAGTTACTGCTGGTGATGACTTTCCAAAACCTGTATCAGTTACCAGTAAGAGAAGTTGTGTTCATGCAATAAGGACACATTCATTGAACTCTCGCTGCTGCTGCTAGGGAAAGGCAGTGGTGAACAAAGTCTTTCAGAGATACCGAGAAGATGGTATAGGACCTGCTGGGGCATAGTTTTTTTTGTTTTTTTTTTTTCATTCGTTTAATTAATTAATTAATTTTTTACTTTTGGCTGCGTTGGGTCTTCGTTGCTGCATGCCGTCTTTCTCTAGTTGCAGTGAGCGGGGGCTACTCTTCGTTGCAGTGAGCGGGCTTCTCATTGTGGTGGCTTCTTTTGTTGCAGAGCATGGACTCTAGGCGTGCAGGCTTCAGTAGTTGTGGCTCGCAGGCTCTAGAGCACAGGCTCAGTAGTTGTGGCGCACGGGCTTAGTTGCTCCGCGGCATGTGGGATCTTCCCGGACCAGGGCTGGAACCCGTGTCCCCTGCATTGGCAGGCGGATTCTTAACCACTGCACCACCAGGGAAGCCCTGGGGCATAGTTTTTAATCTCTCTGGACCTTACAACCAGAGTTAGCATAAGAAAATATTAGAAGAAGGACAAAAAGTAACATTTCTACAGACAACAAAAGCATGCCAAAAATATGTGTTCACAAAACAGATGAATGCTAACCTAATTTCCCAAGCGAGCGGAAAGAAATTTAGAAAAAGAATAGAAGGTATGAAAAAAGTCATAAATATTAGAAATACTAAAAAATGAAGTTATGGAATTCACGAAAGAATTAGAGCTAAAAGAAAAAAAGCTTTTAGTAATGCAGACTAAGTTAGAAGGAGCAATAAGCAAATGAACAGAACAAATAATACTTAAATAAAAGGTAAAGTAAGGAGAAAATTTTAAGACTCAAAAAGAAAGAATGACATTTTTTTAAGGTATTGAGGAAAAGTGACAAATATAAAAGTTTGGCAAAAAAGATACAGCATGGATATGGTATGAATACCCAAAGAAGATAACCAAAGCAATGGAACAAAATTAATTTTTTAAATTATACTGAAAAATTTTAGTTCTTATTACATTAACCCTTTCCTTCATTCAGTGCTATTATTCATTCCCTTTTGTAGTGTGTTGAATGGTGGCCCACCAAAAGATATGTCTAAGTCCTAATGCCTGGAACCCATGAATGTGACCTTATTTGGTCTAATAAGTGTAGCTCACAGACCCAAAGTCATGGGTACTCAGGGATTAGCACACTATTCCTGTAAGGGCCAGGTGATAAACATTTTACTCTTTGTGAGCCATGTATGGTCTTTGTTGCATAGTCTTGTTTTGTTTTTTAACCATCCTTTAGAAATGTAAAAACCATTCATAGCTCTTGGACTGATCAAAAACAGCCTATGGGCAGTTGCAGACCTCTGCAGGTACCCTTTTTAATGGTTACTAGAAGCCATAATATATTTGTTGAGGAAAATTACTGTAGTTGACGGTAAAAATTCAGCTTCCAGTATTTGGAGAATGATGTAGATGTAAGTATCAACCATATCACTCCTCAGGATTTAAGAGTTATTATTTCTGTATGACTTCTGTGTGGCTTCTTTACTTGTTCTGTGATCCCCAGGGGCAGTGCTATCCTTGGCTGTTGCTAGGACTAGATTTGAAAGCAGTACAGTACTTAATACCATTTAGAAACCTGGAAGCTGGCTAACTCTGTGTGTGGCCTGCAATCAGTACACCCCTGATATCATTCTACTCATTTCATTCATTTCTTATTTTCTCTTTGTTTTCCCCCGTAAGTTATATTTTCTTTTTAGGTGGGAAACTGCCACTCATTTTCTATTACTATCTCTGCCCTAATGTTCAGCATTTCTTTCTTTTGGCAAATGAAAATAGCACTCAGATGTTCCTAAATTAAAGTTAGAGTTTCTCTGCTGTTACATACCGCTTAAGGAATGCTCCTGTACCTGCTGCCATCAGTCCTTGGGCTCTGCTAGATTCACACAGGTCTTCCAGGATATCTGATGCCTGCAGTTTTCGTAAGTTTTTGAGGAAAGCTTCACATACATCTTTGTTCCGTTGGTAAATCAATTTCTAGGGAGTCTGTTTTCTGAAAGAAAAATGAAAATTATCAGTTTCTTCCAGAAGTGTTTCAATATATAAGGTGTTTTTAAAATATGTATGTATATATTAATAGCTGTTTGGGTTTCATTTAATAATATATTTAATTTAAAACATTAGCTTTCTCTCTCTGATGCAGGAAGAAACAGATAAAATAGTGGAGACCATAGAGTCAATGACTGGGGATATTCACAGCTTAAAGAACAAAGTTCATGTTCTGAGAAGTGAGGTAGAAGAAGAGGAAAGGAAGGTAAAACAGGTAATTTTTTTTAAAAAAAGTATCGCTAGAATCTGGATATAATTTTTCATGATTAGATTCTACCCAGACAGCTTTTGAGTGTAATAAGAGAAGTCAGCCTTTTGAAATAATCTAGCTTTATGAAATAATCTGTAGCTTTCTTTTTCTACTTTAGATGTTTCAAATAGATAGTGAGGTACTCTCTCTTCCCGAACTTTCTCAGAAGAGTCTCAAAGCACCCATACTTCAGGTAAGTACCAATTTACCATATTAACTGCATCACCAGTTACGAATTGTATATATGTAAAAACATTATATGCTATTCCTTTTTTTTTTTTAAACGAAATCCATGATATAAACTGTAAGGCAAAATTATTTTTCTCATTTGACAGTATAACTTGAACATCTCATTCTTGTCAATAGCTGTATAGCATTCCATTGTATGGATGTGCCATAATGTAATAATTTGTGAAAATGATGGAAACATATAATTTTTGCTAGTACAGGTAATGCTAGGAACACCCTTGCGCATATATCTTTACACATTTGTGCAGTCATGGCTGTAGGGCGGGTTTCTGGAAGCAAATCCTGACGGCTGCTTTTGTTTGTGCTTCTGATACTGGTGTGTGCAGCTTTTCCTAAGACAGTGCTGTGTCCACATTTGTGCAGTCATGGCTGTAGGACGGGTTTCTGGAAGCAGATCCTGACGGCTGCTTTTGTTTGTGCTTCTGAAAATGGCGTGTGCAGCTTTTCCTAAGACAGTGCTGTGTCCACATTTGTGCAGTCATGGCTGTAGGACGGGTTTCTGGAAGCAGATCCTGACAGCTGCTTTTGTTTATGCTTCTGATAATGGCGTGTGCAACTTTTCCTAAGACAGTGCTGTGTCCACATTTGTGCAGTCATGGCTGTAGGATGGGTTTCTGGAAGCAGATCCTGACAGCTGCTTTTGTTTATGCTTCTGATAATGGCGTGTGCAGCTTTTCCTAAGACAGTGCTGTGTCCACATTTGTGCAGTCATGGCTGTAGGAGGGATTTCTGGAAGCAAATCCTGACAGCTGCTTTTGTTTGTGCTTCTGATAATGGCGCGTGCAACTTTTCCTAAGACAGTACTGTGTCCCATTTGGGCGTACAGAGCACACTGCTAACTTACCTTTGCAAAGGGCCCCCATAGGTATTATAGTGTAAGTGTTCACAGTGGTAGAAAGCCTTTACGTTTCCCCAGAAAGTAACAAAATTTTCCTGTCTTAAATCTACCTAGGGTGAGAGGAATGGGAATGGGCAGAGGGAAAACAGAATACCATAGATTTAAAAGCAGAATGGCAGTGAGTTGATGATAATTGAAACTGAGTGAAGATTATATGAGGTTTATTATACCATTCTCTCTAAATAACATACATATAACATTTTTCATAATGAAAGATTAAAAACTAATTATATGGATAAAGGTGGTCAAAAGGTACACACTTCCAGTTATTTATAAATAAGTCATGGGGATGTAATGGACAGAATGGTGACTAGAGTTAATACTGTATTGTATATTTGGAAGTTGCTAAGAGAGTAGATCTAAAAGTTCTCATCACAAGGAAGAAAAAGTTTGTAACTGTGTTTGGTGATGGATGTTAACTAGACTTACTGTGGTGATCATTTTGCAGTGTATACAAATGTCAAATCATTATGCCGTGTGCCTGAAGCTAATATAATGTTAATGTCAATTATATATCAAAAAAAATAAAAATAAAATTTAAAAAATGAATTATTGTCATGCCCACAGAAAGAAATTTTGATGCTAATTCCAAACCAGAACGCTCTTCTGAAAGACTTAGATGTTCTCCATAATTCACCCCAGATGAAGAACATGTTAACTTTCATTGAAGAAGTCTATAAAAGACTGGATGCCTCTTAAAGAGTTTATTGTTTTGTTTTGTTTGTAGATTGTTCCATATGAGTTTAATGTTTATGAATTTGTAGAAATGTTATTCTACGTGATATTGCCGGGGCTGAGGCTTCTTCAGGATTCTCCTAATACGCACTTTAAAATTAACCTCTATAAATCTACCATTAACCTCTATACATCTAACGTAGGCCTTGAAAACTGTTTTTATCAATTCCCACCTCTAGGAACTCCCATTTATGTTGCTGTATTTCCAGTTATTTGCCTAAAACCGTAAAATGAGAACAGCCACAATCTGATGGTTTATAATGGCTGAATAGAGTTCATTTATTGGTTAGTGCAGAGGAAATATGATACTGTGACTTAACATACGTAAAGTGTTTATAGTGCCTAGCACATAAAAATGTAAGTGTTTGGTATCGATATTGTTTTTTGCTGATGACTTGCATTTTCTGTCCAGTCATGTGGAACTCTAGAAGTCCCCAAATGCCTTTGCTCTTTTACATAACTCCCTAGACTTTTTGTGGCATAATTAAGATTTGCTAGGTGTCTTTAACTTTAGAGGTAGCATGAACATTTTATTTCTTTGGTTAGGTTAGTGAATAGATGTTGAATATTTGTTTTCTACTCTCATCAGAGCATACCTTTATTTCATAAAATTGTTAAAAACGAACCCAAGTTCATTTATTCCCTTAAAATAAACACCAAACCAAAAAAACTCCCTTTCTAAATCTTCTCATTGCAATAATAAGCATATACACGTGAAGAAATTATCACTTAAATATATTAAAAATCATTTTTAACCAACCACAGTATATTGTCTGGGTTGCTTTTATCTGTTTATAAAATAAAATAACTGTAATTTAATTACTTTTCTGTCTAACCTAGAATGTTTTGTCAGTTAATTTAGAGGGTGCTATAATTCTGTTAATGCCCTCCAGGCTGAGACCACCAGGAAGACAGCTTCGGTTAAATAAGTTGGGTTTAGTGCTCACTGCAGTGAGGGAGACTACACGTCATGGGGAACCCTGGGCAGCTCAGCAAAAGGGTCAAAAAAAAGGTCTCAGGAAATAATGGTCAAAAAGGACATTAATGGATCTTAAGGGAAAGAAAGTCTTCGAGAAAGGAAACCTATAGTGCAACATTTAAAGAGAACATTACAGTATGTACTTTGGACTGTCTGCTACATGCCAGGCAAAGCAACTAAAGGAAAAAGATTTCACAAAATGTCTTAAAACTTAAAAACCCTTGTGTTTTTCTTTTTCTTTTTTTAAATTTTATTTATTTATTTATTTATGTATGGCTGTGTTGGGTCTTTGTTTCTGTGCGAGGGCTTTCTCTAGTTGCGGCAAGTGGGGGCCACTCTTCATCGCGGTGTGTGGACCTCTCACTATCGCGGTCTCTCTTGTTGCGGAGCACAGGCTTCAGACGCGCAGGCTCAGTAGTTGTGGCTCACGGGCCTAGTCGCTCCGCGGCATGTGGGATCTTCCCAGACCAGGGCTCGAACCCGTGTCCCCTGCATTGACGGGCAGATTCTCAACCACTGTGCCACCAGGGAAGCCCAACCCTTGTGTTTTTAGAGTGGCAAGTAGAGCCCCAAATGACTTTTGTCATTAACCATGATGTTTATAATTGCTTTTGGTGGGGATGAAGGAGTTACATTAAGTCTGCTGTTTCCCTCAGAACATCTGTTTAACAGATGATTGAAAGTCAACAGGAATTTTGACTTACCATTGTTGCTGAGGGGTAGTTCTCTACCACGCATAAACTGGTCATACTACCCTCTTGTAGCTTTGAAAAGTACATGATCTAATTTTGAGAGACGTACAGTATCTTCTGGCAGGTAGCAGGCAACATACACAATATTTTCTTCAAAGGTTGAATTGTGGTATACTCTTTGTGAAGAATTTAAGAGTTAATTACAGACCCAAATAAAATTGAAATTCAACTGCACAAGGTCCTAGTAATTCAGATGGTCATCTTATGTAGTATCCTCATCTGTCTAAATTCTCACATACACAGGCCATGCCAACTATCATACACCTTCTCTCCAGTGACTGGTAAGTGCCCATGCCAGAAACTTTAAATTCTAAAAGATAAATATTTTGGAATGGAGCCTATATGGTGTAAAAATGTAGCTTGTGATAAAGATAGAATATCAAATAAAATGTAGAGAAAATAAATTATTCAATAAATGGTCTTGAGAAAGCTAGCGAACCAACCGCACTGGGGATGTTGGTGGAGGGTGGTGGTATATATTCCTACTTTATGATAGAATATATTCAAAATAAATAAAATTAAATAGAAAAATAGAAACTGAACAGAATTTATGAATAAATAACTGATGTCAGTGTAGATAAAGCCCGACAGACATACTTGTTTTGTAGTACTTCACTTTATTGCATTTCGCAGATGCTGTGTTTTTTACATATTGAAGGTTTGTGGCCACCCTGTTTTGAGCAAGTCTATTGATGCCATTTTTCCAACACCATTATTTTTTAATTAAGGTATATACATTTTTTAAGATATAATACTGTTGTACACTTAGTAGACTACAGTGTGACTGTAGTAGTAGTCATATACTAAACTTTCATATTCACTGTGAAGCCAAAAAATTGTTGCGAGATTTGCTTTATTGTGGTGGTCTGGAACTGAACCTGCAGTATCTCTGAGGTATGCCTGTATTATTCATATAAACAGAGACACACATGGTTTTGTCTCATATAAACAGAGACAAAACCATAAAGAAAAAAAATTAATAGATCATTACATAAAACTGAACTTTTTAAAATAAAAATTAAAAAACCAGGCCAAAGACACAGCACAGACTGAAAAATATCTATAGTATATATAAAACAAAAATAATATCTTTATTCATAAAGAGCTCTAAAATACCAGTAAAAAATAGATTAAATACCAATAGGAAAATGGGCAATTCTCAGAAGAAAATACATAAATGGCCAGTAAGTACTTGAAAGATTTTCAACCTTAAAATGATCATGTAAATACAAATTAAAACAGCAAAACTTTTTCACCTATCAGATTGGAAAAGATTGAAAAAGGCTGAAAGGGAAAGTCGCTGAACATACATGAAAATGGGTCCCCAGTAATGCTGCTGAAGGAAGGAGGGAAAATGGTGTAATTTTGAGGGGGGAAGGCAGCCTGTACAGATGTTACAGAAACACAGTTTACTGTCAGTCATTTAAAATCATTATTTTATATGGGTTCTACCATTCTCCAACTTTCAGTTGGGCATATGTTTAACAAACAGGTTTTGCTTAAATATGAGACACCTGCCCAGCAACCTAAAATTAAGGGATTTACTTTCTTTCATTTGGACAGAATTTCTTGGCATTCTCTATTTACCAGAAATAAATGTAGGTGCACCTGTCAGCATTAATATTTGAATCATTTAGGTTGGCTTAGTTCCAAACATAAGTATCCTAAATCCTCTCAGGTGTCATTCATTGTCAAGAAATATTCAGCTTTAAGGAAGAGAGAGGAAAGAAGGAAAGCAAAAGCAGAGAGAAATTCAAATTTCCCATTTGTGCTTTATTCTGTCCAAAGTGACTGATACATTTTTCTGTTCTAACTAGTTTTCTCGTTAAGAGTTGCTACCCTTGAATGTATTTCTCACCACTTAACCACCACACAACCACTTTCTCTTGCCTTGGGTGTTTGTCTCCTCATTAAAGTGACAGCTGTTTATAACCATATCCAAAGACTGGTTATACTTGTTAAAATTGGACAAAGAGGAAGATGAAGGAGGGACGTTTTCCAAATACAATAAAACTACCATAGAGTACTTTTTTTACATGGACGTTTTTCCTTTTTTAACTAATAGAAACAAATGTGCCCTAGCCAGTTTTACCCATTTCCACCTCCAAGGAGGTCCTTAAAATTAAGGTAAGTTTTCAAATGGAACGACAGTGCTGTATAACAAAAATAACAATGGTTAAAATGGCTGATATTTATTGATAAGTGCTATATGCCAGGCACTAGTCTAAGCCCATTACATGTATACATGCATTTATACCAATGTTTAATCCTAGTAACAACCCTATGGGGATTAAACTTCATAGCAATCACTGTTATTCCCATCCTGCATAATCAGAGACAAAGGAAGCTAAGTAACTTTGTTTTAAGATCACTCAAATAGTAAGTGGTGATAGAGCTAGGAAGTAAAAAAGATCAGGCTATTTGTCCTTTAGAGTTTTAGAGTTTCCCACAGTCTGTTTACTGTCCTATCCCTGAGATGTTGTTTTAAATTTTCCTCAATCCCCAGTCAGGCTTTTTAAAATCAGATTTATTACTACATAGGAAGTTAGACAGTTCGTCTGTTTATTTTTTAATTAATTTATTTTATTTTTATTTATTTTTGGCTGCGTTGGGTCTTTGTTGCTGCATGCGGGCTTTCTCTAGTTGCGGCGAGCGGGGGCTACTTTTTGTTGTGGTGCGCGGGCTTCTCATTGTGGTGGCTTCTCTTGTTGTGGAGCACGGGCTCTAGGCACAGGGGCTTCAGTAGTTGCAGCACGCGGGCTGCAGTAGTTGTGGCACGTGGGCTCAGTAGTTGTGGCTCGCGGGCTCTAGAGTGCAGGCTCAGTAGCTGTGGCGCACGGGCTTAGTTGCTCCGCGGCATGTGGGATCTTCCCGGACCAGGGCTCGAACCCGCATTGGCAGGCGGATTCTTATTCACTGCGCCACCAGGGAAGTCTGACAGTTTGTCTTTAACACCTACATCATTACCCAAATTTGGACACCTTATTTTGGATATCTGCCCTTCACATACAAGGTCATAGTCTCCACTGTCACTCCTGAAACACATGTGTTAGTGTTTTTATTTGCAGTGACATTTCTGCCTGAGGCTTCTTTGACTTTGTTTTGAAGTTTATTTTCAAGAATTAAACGAGAAAGCCTATTGAGCCCGTTATTGCTTGTATTTATTTATTCTTTCCCCCTGCTTAGTTGTTAGATGAGTGACCCAGTGCCAGAGTCCACGGAATGCCTGGAATGTGAGCTAACACTGCAGAACCGCTAATAAAAAGAAAACACAAACGTGTTCTTTATAAAGAAGGACATAGTGAGAATGACATTACCAGTCTTTTAAGTGGGGATGGTCTTAGGATACTGATAATTTCAAGAATGAAAGCAAATTCGGAAGCACAACCAGCCCCAGAGACTTGCAACTAAGTAATCCATCTCAGTTCTCAGAAATTGCACCAATTTCTATCTTTTCTTTTTTTTTTTTTTTTTTAATCTTAATGTCATGGGTTTTTAAACCTTTTTCCAGACCTTTTAGGGAAAGGTCTGGAAGAGCTAGCATTTCTTGAGCATCTACGTATGCCTAGAATATTAAGAAATTTGTATTTCTTTTTCTGGTCACGGATGCATAAAGATAGAAATTCTATCCTAAAACGTTTATTTTTACCAAGGAAACGATTAGGGGCCCAAGAATCTGGACTTGTTTAAGGCCCTCAGAGAGGGTGTCAGCAGTTTCAGGAGTTAATAAGATCAAGTCTGAGATCTGTTTTACAGAAAAATGAAATACTTACCTTCATCTATTCTGAGGACAATAACAAAGAGGCATAAAATTCGAAGGAAAGACTTAAATCTAATATAATGAGTGTTGTGTCTTATCAGAAATGAAACCCTAAAAGATGTTTATAAGTGGTGAGTGACTGATTCTAATTCATTGAAAATATTCTGGTATTTGCAAGGCACTATCTCGAGGATGATTTCTCAGTTTGAGTCGGTATAGAAAGAGTAGTTGTTTGTGGTCCCGTGATACCAAGTTCATATTTCTTCTCATGTCATTTTCTTCGAGAATGAGTTTTTCCCCACGACTAACCTACCTGAGAGTTGCTGATGCTCATCTACTCAACCAGACTTGGTCTTGGGGCGGCAATGAACAGTGTCATTGGTATATTGCCAACCTCCTCTCCTGCTTCCCGAGTGTGTGTCCATGATGACAAGGGGAACCCCGTGTCTTGGTCTATCACAGACCAGTTTGCCACCATGTGCCATGGCTACACCCTGCCAGAGCTTCGCAGGAAAGGTTACAGCCGGCTGGTGGCCCTCACGCTGGATTCCCCTCTCAGGGCAATGTCCTGGATGACAACGTGTTCTCCATCAGCCTCCTAAACAGCATCAAAGCCGAGTTCTTGCCTTGTCGATTCTATAGGCTTATTCTCACCCCTGCAGCTTTCTCTGGGCAAGTTCACCCCTAGCCCATTAGAACTCCAGGAATTTTCTTCCTTTTTCTGAACATACACATGCTCCTTAGCTGTCAATGAGTGGAAAAATTAAAACTAGAATCAGGAGAACCTTAAATTTTTGAAAAGGACCAGAAGACAAGCAGGGTTAGGCTGGGAATGCCTAACTCTCCCTGTCTCAAGTTTCTACAGTAATGACTATAGGGGTCAGAGACAGCTATGGCTACAAACAAGATAATTATCCTCCTTTGCGATCCACTGTAGGAAGAAGGTTCTAAAGTCAGCGGGTCTTCGCAAAGGAGCAGAAATGACTGCATGAGAACAAGTGATTTAACACGGGAGCATGTGGCTACTGCTTCCTTATTGCTGCTTGGGCTTCTGCTTGGTTTTCCCACTACCACGCCAGTTCCCTACGACCCAAAATAATGCTCCCCTGTGCCTGCCACTGCTATTTCCCCAAACTCTCTTCCTACCACCTGTGACTCAAGTTCTCTGTAGAATATCCTGCTTTTTTCCCTTTAATTACTGTCTCTCCACTTCTGCCTAGGACTCTAGCCCATAGTTCTTCCCTGGGAATGTTTGAATGCAGTGGTTCTCACCTTTTAGTGCCCTTCAGAATCACCCGGAGGGCAGGTTGCAACACAGATGGCTGAGCCTCTCCCCACAGCCCCTGATTCAGTAAGTCCGAGGTCAGGCCTGAGAATTTGTACTGCTAACAAGTTTCCATTTCTCAGTTGCCTTGGATGGAGGAATGAAGATATGGGCATTTTAAAAGCTAGAAACAAACAAAAAACAACAAAAACAAATAAATCAATAAAAATTTTTTTAAAAAAGCTCGAAACAGATGATGTCGGCATAGGACTGGACATTGCCTATCACCTATTCCAGCCCCCTTGTTTATAATCTGCTTTCTCATGGGAAACTAAGATGCATATGTAGGTGTGAATCTGGATATGCAAATGCACGTGTAAACATACATACACATATATTTACATTTATTTCATATTTCTGTATGCATATGTACATACTCAGAGAATTTTGATAAGATAAACTTTAATTCTCTCATTACATATGAAGATTTGCGGGCCAAAGAAAATAAATGACTTCTTCGAGATCATATAGATAATCAGTGCTAGAGGCCGAGCCAGAACAGTGTTATTTTGATTTCAACCTATTTTTTTCTAAGTCACGTATCTTTTTCGTAAAGGAAATTTAAATGATTAAATTGATTAAATGATTAAAATCAATACTCTTATTAGTCTTTTATCCTTGTCAGAATTTTTGTTTTAATTTGGGTTCCAATTGATTGTGTATGCATATCTTTCAAGGACAATAAAGGAAGAGATAAACATCACAAGCTATGTTCTTCTATCTGCAATAAAAGCAGACACAAACACAATGGTTGGATTTATCTAGTCTGGATAAAGTTGACTTAGCCATATAGAAAATATTGGTTTCTTACCCCATGGAGGTCACAAAAATCCCAACTACAAAGATTAGAGGAAATCTAAATTTTAGGTGTTTATTCTTAGAAAAGTAAACAAACTGGCTGAAGGAGAGCTTTGTTTTAATAAAAAAGTATGATTCCTTGGGAGTGACAATATGTTTAGGTCACCATGAGCCAGTTGTTACCTAGAAACTTATCCTTGGTGCCAGAGGGAAGAGGTCTAAGTAACTGGAGTCCATAAATCTCTGGGAGAATGTGGTCTAGTTTCTGCCCCAGGGATTCTCATTATCTTTAGCATTGATAACTGAGGGTTACTCCCAGCTGGTACATGGCATCATTATTATAGCCCTGTGCCTTATTGTCTTACTAATAATAATGTGCCTACTGTTTACTTAACATTTAACTACATGCTGATAATTGTGCCAAATTTTTTTTTTTTAAGACTTTATTCTTAGAGCCATTTTTTTTGTTTGTTTGTTGTTTATTTTTATTTATGGCTGTGTTGGGTCTTCGTTTCTGTGCGAGGGCTTTCTCCAGTTGTGGCAAGCGGGGGCCACTCCTCATCGCGGTGCGCAGGCTGTCACCATCGCGGCCTCTCCCGCTGCGGAGTGCAGGTTCCAGACGCGCAGGCTCAGCAATTGTGGCTCACGGGCCCATTTGCTCTGCGGCATGCGGGATCTTCCCAGACCAGGGCTCGAACCCGTGTCCCCTGCATTGGCAGGCAGACTCTCAACCACTGCGCCACCAGGGAAGCCCTGTGCCAAATTTTATATATACTTTTGTGTACGTGTGTGTGTGTGTGTGTGTGTGTGTGTGATTTATCTTATTGTTGGAATTCTGGCTCGGGGGTTTTATGATGCATCAAAGGTTATGCAGATTTTAAGTCATGATCAGAGCCTGAGTTTGTCAGATTCTGAAGCCTGTACTTTGAATTACTATGCTAATTGGCATCTCAGGCAGCTAGGAACTCTCTGAGGACTCAGTACAGGCAACATGCTCAACTCTCCAGAGATGTGTACTTGTCGGCTGTGGGTGGATGCGAACTGGGTTTTGCAATTGTCTGTATTTAGTGAGGATCAATGTTCACTCTGCCTAAGACTCACTGAGGGGAAATACAGAGGAAGAATGGAGATTTCAGTCTGCTCAAACTTTGGGAGCAGGACAAGGCAGGGCAGTTTCGGAGGACATTTAGACATCCTCTAGAATAGAATCTCATTTAATAACACAAGTTTTGTTTCTACTCATTTTGCATTTTTCATCACGAATTTTTGTTGGGTGATTTGAATTTTGAGAAAAAAACATGAAGGAACTATAAATTAAATTTCTTTAAGTTGTCTGTGATAATACCTAAAGTTTTGTATCCATTTTCCCTAATCCCAGTAAACACTAGGAACAGGGAAAAAATAAAACTGAAAGTAAAACACAGCCGATGGAATAGCACAGCACCTACTACAAAGATGATTTCTCCCTTCTAACCTGGGATGTTAGCATTAAAATCATTTTAGTTGGGGAAAATAAAAATAGTAAAAAAAAAATGCAGACGGAGGGATTGTTGTGTCAGTATAGGTAACATTAACAGCCTAATTCTCTTTCCCCAAGTTTCTATTCACCCATGTTTCTCAATCTCTGATAGAAATCTTGGCTCCAGCTATAAAACCCGGTTGCCGACAGCCCTTTGCTTTTTCTGATCTTACTGTACCTGAGCAATGAGGTGAAAGAGAGAAAGAAGCCACTCCCAGCCTCTCCCCTTTTCTTTACTCCCTCCAACCTCAGCAGTGCTGGTGGCATGTGTGTTCCAGCCCTGTTCCAATTTTGTTCTCTTCTTTTTAAAATTATTTATTTATTATTTTTATTTATTTGGCTGCGTCAGGTCTTCGTTGAGGCACAAGGGATCTTCGTTAAGGAGTGTGGGTTTTCTCTCTCTATTTGTGGTGCGTGGGCTCTGTAGTTTGCAGGCACGTGGGCTCTCGTTGAGGGGCACGGGGCTTAGTTGCCCCATGGCATGTGGGATCTTAGTTCCTTGACCAGGGATCAAACCCAAGTCCCCTGTATTGTAAGGTGGATTCTTTACCACTGGACCACCAGGGAAGTCCCTGTTCACTTCTTGAGTGAACTTTATTTTCTTGAGTGAACTTTTGTTCACTCCCCGTTATTCTGGCTCTTGTGATTTTAAAAGTTACAAAATAGCGAACATCCGGGTATTCTTCTTCCTAATTGATGTGCGACTTTCTCTCCCTCTAACAGATCTGTGTTTCCAAGGCAAAATATACTCTAGGTTTTAAACACTGTTAAAAGACATTGCTTATAATCCAGTAAGACTGTCAGACTTTAGTTAGTACCATGCAGTTACTGCAGTGAACACTAGATGTCAGATTTTAGTTCTAGATTATTTCCCAAAGAGAGCACTTGATATGTTTCTAGTTGTCCCATTAGAATTTTTGCTTTTTTTTTTTTTTTTTTTTGGCTGCGCTGTGCAGCTTATGGTATCTTAGTTCCCGGACCAGGGATTGAACCCAGGCCCCAGCACTGAAAGTGCCGAGTCCTAACTAGTGGACCACGAGGGAAGTCTCTCTGCTGCATTTTTGACTATTTCCTTTTATCAGATTCCTGAGACTAAGAACATGGAAAATAAATATGCAAAAATAACAATACAAATTTCAGGAAAAGAAAATAGGTTAAAAGGGGAGATTAACCCCACAAACATTAAAACATACTACAAAACTTATATAAGGTGTAGTAATGGTACATGATTGTGCAGAACAAAGTCAGGGGAAAAAAAGGTCCAGAAATAACAAGTACACAGGAAAGTTTAAAGTAAGATCAAAGTGGCATCTCAAGTCACTGGGGTAAAGATGGAATTTTAAATAAGTGGCAGTGAGACAAATGGATAGCAATCTGAAAAAAAGTAAAATTAAATTAAACTCATATTTCATACCTATACAAGAATAAACTCCAAATTGATCCAAGATATAAATAAAATAAATAAAGCCTTTAAAAAGAAAAGAAGTCATACAAATACTAGAAGAAAACATTGGTTGGTTCCTTTATAATCTGGGTATAAGGAAAGGCTTTCCAAATTCAGAAGTAATAAAAGAAAAATATTAAGTTTGATAAAATACATATGTATGTGTGCATGTGTGTAATTTCTCAGTGGCAAAAGATCTAGCGTCAAAATATAACTTACACACTAGGAGAAACTATTTGCAATTTATATCACAAATAGAGAACTGTTTTCCGTAAAATATAAAGAGCCCTTAACACTGAGAGGAGAAAAAAAAAGTATACTCAAATCCAATAGAAAAATGGGCAAGAGACATGGTTAGTTCACAGAAAAACAAAATGACCCTTAAAACATATGAAAAGATGCTTAACTTCACTCAAAAAAAAGTGTGATTAAACTGTCATGCAATACTTTTAAAAAATATTGAGAACCCAAGTTTGAAGCTGTAGAAAATAGGCATACTCATATACTGGTAGTGGGAGTAGGAAAGTTACAACTCCAGTGAGGGGAATTCAGTACCGTCTAATACAATACATATGCATTTACGCAAGCAATTCAACTTCCAGGAATTTACCCTGAGGATTCCTCCACAAATATAAAACCAATGTTTGCACTGGGTTATTCACTCCCATATTATGTGTAATATCAAACTTTTAGAAACAACCTAAATTTCCATCCTTCAAAGTCCAGGTGAATGAATTATGGCACATCTACACAATGAAGCACTTATAGCAACAAGGAAGTTCTCTGTGATGTAATTTGAGGTAATTTCCATGATACGTTTTTAAGTGGAAAAAAAAGCTACATGTACAAGAGTATGTAAGAAAGAACGAGAAAATTAGTGTATATCAAATAGATCTCTGCTAACTTTTCTTACTTTTGCAAACAGAAACACAGGAAGATTAAACGAGAAACTATTTTTTAAGTGACCTATAAGTAGTGGAGTTAGGGATGGGAATAAGACTTCCCCGAATATGTACCTTTTATATTGTTTTGACTTTTGAACAATGTAGGAACCTGGGATTAAAGATAACATCTATTCTTTGGCTCTGTTGACTGAAAAGGGCTACAAGTAACAACACTCAATGATCATCCCTGATAGTCAGATCTTCGTAAATACCTTGCAGGGAAAATAGAACTCTTGGAGAAAAGGCTGAAGAACAGGAAAAGGAAAGAACACCTTGGGCAAGAAAGTAAGGAAATGCTCAAGACTAAATGTGGTCATGTTGGGAATTCCCTGGCAGTCCAGTGCTTAGGACTCCACGCTTTCACTGCCAAGGAGCCGGGTTCAATTAAAAAAAAAAAAAAATTGGTCATGTCAAAAGAAAACAGAACTGGTACAACGAACTTCCTACTTGGCAAATTTGATACCATATATAACAGCATCGAAAATAACAATAATGCAGTGGATTATAACACATGAATTTTTTAAAAAAATCCTTGAATCCACAATGATATGAAAACGAGGTGGTCTGGCAAACAAAAGCTCTTCTTTACAGAAGAATACCTACTAAGGAATGTAGAAGGAATGACAAATTAGAAAGTTGACATTTTGCAATCTCCAATTTAAGAATTAACTCAAGCAAGAATTATTATTAAATAATATTAAATAAAATTTATTTAATATTATTACTACTTACAAATTGTAAAGGGTAAAATGGACCTGTATAATGGAGATGACCGGTGGTCACCATCTTTACCAAGTGGTCAAACTTAGCATGAGCCACAGTGGAAGAACCCAACATTGTGTGCCTTCTGATACAATGCAGTGAGAAGTGCAATATATCACCATGTAGATTTCTGGCCAAAACTGCGTAACCTGAATCTAATCATAAGGGAAGAATCAGAATAATCCAAATTGTGGATGGAACATTCTATCAGATAATTGGCCTGAACTCTTCAAAAAAGTTAATATCAAGGGTGGGAAGAAAAGATGTGAGTGCTTCATTCTAGATTTTAGGAGACTAAGAAACTTAATCACCTGCGACTCATGAACCTTTATTGAATTCTGGATCAGAGGAACAAACTCTAAAACACACATTTTGTAGACCATTGGGAAAAATTTATTATGATACATTAAATGATACTATCGAATTAATGTTAATTTTCTTAAGCACGATATTGGTAATGTGGTGGCATTTATTTTGTTAAGATGCATGCTGAAGTATTTAGCAGTAAAGTATGATATCTGTAACTTAATTTCAAATAATTCCTAGTAAAGGAATGTCTATATAGTGTGTGTGTGTGTAAAGACAGAGAGAGATGAAATATGATAAAATATCAGTGAATCCAGGTGAACAACAGCTGTTTATTACACTCTTCTTTTAAATATTTTTACGTTTGAATCAAAATAAAACTAATGGTAGAAAGTGGCAGATTTTTACAGGCAGCTTAACCTATGTATAAATGACAAACACAGGTCACCACAAATTTCATGTAAAATATTGAATTTAAAGTATTATTTTATTCTCAGTTTTCCTTGACTCAAGAGTTCTTCTTTCTCTTTTCATTGGAAACTCCATGACTAATAATTACTGATAAATGTTGAATTTGTGATGTTTAACTCTACTCAAAAACCTTAGACCCAGAGACATAGGAGACAATTTAGGTGAGCAATAGATGATGGAAACTTGAGAGGAGGGAAGAAAGAAGAAGCAGAGCTCCAAAGAAAAACACTGAAAGATAAACACAGTAGAAATAGAAAATTAATTAATTCAACAATGGTATCAGGCACTGGTCTAGGTACTGGAGATACAACAGTGATAGTTACATTGCGGTGAACAAAATTTTTAAAAATCCCTGCCTTCATTCATTCTAGAGGAAATGGCATCTACTATGTGGCAGGTACTGTTCTAGAGGCTTTAAATATATTAAATCATTTGTTCCCAACAACAACCCTATGGGATTGGTACTATTCTTACCCCCAGTTTTCAGATGGTCAAACTAAGGTAAGAAAAAGGTTAAGTAGGCCGCCTAAAGTCGTTCAGCTAATATATGGCAAAGGTAGATATTAAATCCAAGGAGTTTGGCTCCATCACTCACGCTCTCAAATTCTACACTATATCACAATAGAAAGGAAGGAAAGAACTGCATAAAAGACCAGAAAAAAAAAGGAGGAGAAAGTGCAGAGAAGAGGTAAAAGAGACACAAAGCATGGTCAGAGGAAAGGAGGAAAGGGTACCTATCAGGAGTATTAAACTGAAGGAGGGCTAAATTCCATGCCTTTCTTAATGAATTTATGGCTTTGAAAATAACATAAGATTGTCCTCAGTAAAAGAGTTGAGAAAGAAGGGGGAGTAGAGATAAGCAGTGGGGTTACTAATGATCAGTTTAACCTACTACACCATTCTGTCCAAGCCTTGCCCTGGAGGGATGAATTATGAAGTATGAGTAAGAGATAACAAGGGATTATTACCAACAGTTTCTTTGAGTTCCTAGACATTCCAGGTCAACTCGTTTGCAGACTTGTTAAATGAGAGACTCAGTATTTTCCAGCCACTCTTTGCTTGTTAATAAAACGTAGCAAATTATAACAGCTAGATATTTGGGGAATGAAATCTCTCTAGATGTAAAATATCACTGAGGATTTCTGCAGCTGTTATACCCCATACCTGATCACATGCACATTGGTTAATAAAATAACGTAATGGGAAGAAAAATTGCCTTGCCCCATTAAAAATGTTTTATTATAAACTAATCAAGATTGGGTATATTAAGATCATGACCTTTATTTTACTAACCTGAGTGATTATTTTATATGAAGTATTTCATAAGTATTAATTCACCCATATTGAGTCAAAGATTGAATTATCTCTGGAATAGTACTACGGGCTGCTGTTGAACAAGTCAAATTTTGTTTATGCTGAAGATGAATGTAGGATAAAGAACACTGGTTCTTTATTATCATCATAAAATGCCAACTCAATTACTAATGACAAAATTTCCTGTTTAATAAGTTGTTTACTCATACTCAGTGAAAGAGCCTGGTCTTAAATCCTAATCTCTGACAGGAGAGGATGATGATGAAAATACTTTAAAATGTTGGATAATGCAGGCAGCTGACAATGAATTATAGTTTAAAAATCCCCTTTATGCAGCTACTATTCAGAGTGCTGCATGCATCATCTCTTGCAGCTAACTGGCACACCTAGCATTCTTTGTCCTTTCAAAGTGCCTGGCCGACATCTTTTAAGGGTCGCCAACTCTCTGTGGAGTGAAGAGGCAATGTGCTTAAATGCTTCGTTCAAAAAATATCATACATATATAGCAAGTTAGTCTCAGGGCCACATGTTAGGTAAACTAAGCCTCTTTTTATTTCTCCCAGGAACACACCCTTTGGTAATACAAAATTTAAAACAAAGACTCCTTTTTAAAAAATTTGCCTCAGTTTCCATTTTATCTCAGACCACTGGGCTAAGCTGCTTGATATCCCCAGAACTGCCACATTCCCTCTCTTCCTCTTTTTTCTCCAATTTATAACTAGTAACATTAGCTCCTCTATTCGAAGATTATGGGTCTGGTGCTTATTGTCTAGCTCCAGCCCTTGACTTCTGCATCTTTCCCTAAGGATTTCATTAAAAACTGTGGTTTGGGTTCCCAGTTCTAAAAAACAATAATGAACTTAAAAAAAATAAATTTAAAATATTTTGCAAGTTTCATAGTTTCAAAGTGTTACCAGAAGAATTGTTTCATTTGACCTCCACAAAAACCCTGGGAAGCACACAGGACAGGTATTATTTATACCTTGCAAATAAGAACATAGATTTGGAGGCATTGGGAGACTTGCCCAAGATAACACGGCCCATCAAAGTCACCTGACTCAGTCCAGTGTAGATTTTCTTTGCACGGTCTGAGTTCTTCAGGTCCCGAGAACCTTAGTTGTCAAAGGAAATATGATTAGAATCTCTTCTAAAAGGCTCGTAGTTTTCAAGGTCTATCCATAATCAGGCTGGATTTTATTTATACACTATAACCTCACCCTAGTCTCAAACTTGCACTTTGTGTTCATTTAGGTGGCTTGTTTGTTTCTTTTTTCATTTATTCATTAAACTATAAACAGTGATAGGCTGGGGTAGGATTATGAAGATATTTTATGTCATGCCTAAGGGTCTGACTTTACTTATTTATTTATTTATTTATTTATTTATTTATTTATTTATTTTTATTTATTTATTTTTGGCTGTGTTGGGTCTTCGTTTCTGTGCAAGGGCTTTCTCCAGTTGCGGCGAGTGGGGGCCACCCTTCATCGCGGTGCGCGTGTCTCTCACCGTCGCGGCCTCTCCCATTGCGGAGCACAGGCTCCAGACGCGCAGGCTCAGTAGTTGTGGCTCACGGGCCTAGCCGCTCCGCGGCATGTGGGATCTTCCCGTACCGGGGCATGAACCCGTGTCCCCTGCATTGGCAGGCGGACTCCCAACCACTGCGCCACCAGGGAAGCCCCTGACTTCATTTTTGTAGCTGTGGGGATTGGAGAGGTAGGGACAGAGAGGAAATATACACATACACACACATCAACACTCGGTTAAATATTAGATATGTGGGGTGGGTCTAGCCGCTGAGGGAAAGGGAAGACAATAGAATTGGTAGTCAAGCTAATCCTTGGGATAAGGAACACTTGAAAGAGGGGACTGATTTAAGAGACTACATAATGAGTTCAGTTTTAGGTATTTTAGGTTTAGAGTGTGTTGACTGAAAAAAGAAAAGCACAACATAAAAGTTGAGAGTTATGTTTTTTTCGGCGGACATTCTTAGGACTTCAAGCGTGGGAGACAGCATCTCAAATAACACTGAGAGACTGCTCCGAAGAGGACGGGGGGTGGGAGGGGGGGAGCCAGGATATATAGGAGTTTTTACAACAAAACCAGGTAGTTGAAATATCAAAAGAGTATTGTTAATAAAAGAAAATCGGGTATCTCAAGTTAAGTTTAGCGCTTCTCTATGTTTAGGAAGATGCAGGAGTCTGGGCTCACTGAAATCATCCCTGTGCTATGCACCCCAGCTATCTGGGTCCAGTTAGCTATCTGGGGCAGTTATCCTATGCTTTCTCATTCTGAGTTTCCTTAGGTGCACCGTCGGGGGCGACTGCTGGGGCTGACGGCTAGATGGGCTTGAAGTGGGCAGCCCCTTTGCCTCCATCCTGAGTTCCCTCAGGGCCCACAGTCTGGACAGCTGTCATGTAATGGCTTGATGGCTGCAACAGCCTTTGTTTACTAATATGGCAGGCAACATTTTAGTTCTCAAGTGACATTCAAAAGAGGTGTCCAATAGAAAATTGAACAGAAACATTTTTCACTAGGTTAGACTGTGGTAGGAAGCAACCCTCAAATTTCATTGTTTTACTATAACAAAAGTTTGTTTCTTGCTTAGAATATGTATCAGCTGCTGTAACTTTGTTGGATTCCAGTCAGCTCTGTCCCATGTACTGTCTTCATTCCCAGATCACAGCAAAGATGGCAGCTCTGATTGGGGCCTGCCCAGGGCCAACCTTGCAATGACTCTTCCTTTTTGCTCAGATGCATCCAACGTCACACCTGTTTAAGCTGAAGCAAGTCACATGGCCAAAGTCAACATCAGTGGGGTAGAGAAGTGTATGGGAATAAGGAGCATTGCAAGTCATGTGGTACACAAGCCAGGAAGTATGATCTTCTTTCAGGATGAGGAAATAAATAATTTGAGACAATAATACAATCTACCACAAGTCTGGAAATAAGCATCATGGTCTATAATAGAGATATAAATTGGAGAATCATCAGAGTACAGGTTGCAGTTGAAGCCACGGGATGGATAAAATCATGGAGAGTGTTTTAGACGTGAGAGAAGACAAATGTCAAGGACAAAACTATTCTCTACACGTGCCTCCGTATTCACCATTGCACCATTGCTCATAATGTGGCCTTATCCAGAATACCCTATCTGTCACTCCCATATCCACACTCTGTTTATAATAGTTAGTGTGATAGACATTAGTGCAATTTAAAAAAAATTCTTAACAACACCCTGACTTCTTTTTTGGAATGTTACCTTTCCCTATCATACAGTTTTATTAGGTGGTAAGTCCAGCTGTTTGCTTTTCCGTTACAGAAGCCAAGGGGATCCCCCAAAGGCTTCTTTGACTGTACCTTTTCTTTTACTGTCCTGCATTGTGAAGGGTAAGCAGGTTGCATAAACTGAGCCAGGAGGATACTTCTGAGTGGAATTTGACTCCTGAGTAAGTGCCACAGGGACAAGTGAGAGAGTTGGAGTGCATTCCGTCCAGCGGAGAAATCTGTTCCTGTTGTACCAACTCCTTATTCCCTCCGCAACAGCTTTGATTTCTACCTGTTTTAAAGTCTGGTATTCCCACTTGCCCAACAAATCTGTCAACTCCTAATATCCTTATGACAAAGCCTCTTTTCCTTAAATTAGAGTTGGTAGTAGGCAATTCAGAGGGGAAGTAAATGGGTTCACTTTATCAGCACCCTTTATCAGGCTTTTATGCACCGTGAGATATTAAAGCATAGCAGACACCACTATCCTGAAGGCAAGCTGCCTATTTCTTTGTTTTATGTTCTTTTTAGACTTTATCTCTTTGAAGTTTAATTTATTTGGCATTTCCTCTTAACATTCTTTTATGCATTAATACACAACTTCTTGACATCTAGAAATGCAGGTGCTTTATGGTGGATGAATCAGGCTCACTCCTCAGCAAATAGGTTTTCCCCATTCCCCATGCCCACTCTAATCCCTCACCCAACCCCCACTGGCATGAAAATTTGAAAGCAATAAATCTTGTGGTTTACATTACACTTCCCTCAGAATACAGGCACCTTCATTGGAATTCTCCCAATATTCCTGCAAGGAAGTAAAACACCGTGTTCTTATTGCCACATGAAAGCAGCAAAAAACGGCCTAGAGTTTATCTATGGTCTAGAGTATTATCTTTGGTAATGTTTCTTATAATGTTGTCCATGCACCACTAGCATCAGAATTGCTGAGGGTCTTGCTAAAAATCCACATTCTAAGCCCTCCCCGAAACCTATAAGAGCAGAATCCTTGAGAGTAGTTTAGGGCATTAGCCTGCAGTTGATTTTCATGTGCGTTAAAGTTAACTTATTATCTCCTACGTTTGAACAGAGGATTTGATGTATGTAACTGATGTAAAGAATGAAAATTCCAACAGGACAAGCAATTCAGCTTCTTTCCTCCATCACCTAGAACAGTAGCTGACATTTAGCACACACTCAGTGATTCCTGGTTAAGTAAATGAAGAGAAAAGAACATGAAGTCATAGGTTTAAAAATAGGAAGGTCATTTAAAATAGGACCAAACATTTAAACTTGTGAGAATCCTGGCTCCACTGTTTATTGGTATTTGATCTTAACCTCCCTGTTCTTCAGAGTTCTCAAGGAGACTATAGAGCTACTTCCTTAGTTTGTTGTGAAGAATAAATGAGTTTGGGCTTACCTGGTGGCGCAGTGGTTAAGAATCCGCCTGCCAATGCAGGGGACACAGGTTCGAGCCCTGGTCGGGGAAGATCCCACATGCCTCGGAGCAACTAAGCCCGTGTGCCACAACTATTGAGCCTGCGCTCTAGAGCCCGAGAGCCACAACTACTGAAGCCCGCATGCCTAGAGCCCGTGCTCCACAACAAGAGAAGCCACTGCAATGAGAAGCCCGCGCACCGCAACAAAGAGGAGTCCCCACTCACCGCAGCTAAAGAAAGCTCGCGCGCAGCAATGAAGACCCAACGCAGCCAAAAAGAAATAAATTTATTTTTAAAAAAAAGAATAAATGAGTTTAAATATATAGAATGCTTAGAGCAATTCTTGCCTAATACACTCGAAAAATTTAGTTAATTGTAATTTAGCAGTAACTGGCCCAGGGTCAGGCATCCAGTCAGCCAGGTATGACCCAGGTTTTCTCACCCCTTGTACACTTTTTTTTTTTTTTTAATGACTTGTCAGACATCAGAAGGTCCTCTCTTTCCAAAATATCTTTCACCATACTACTTGGTCCTTCAAAGTACGGGCAGAAATTTCCACCATTGCAGTCATTTTTTTCTAAAGTAGACAGGAAAAGTGAACACTTTCTAATAAAGCAAGGACCTGTAACCGAGGACAAACTGGAAATCACAAACTAAGCTCCCTTTTTTCTGTTAGCTAGCTTTCCGCATTACCCTCAGGCAAAGTTAAGTGTGTCAGAGGGCCTGGCAATGAGAGATTCTGAAAGCCTACCCAGAGGTCCATATTTTTTTTTTTTTTAACTTCTGGGGTTAGAGGTGTGTGTGTGTGTGTGTAGGGGAGGGGGTGAGGGAGGTAAGGGAGTAGTGAAAGGGGAAATTTTAAAAACGAATACAAAATTTTAAATCCTTAAGTTCTTTTTTTTTTAAAATAAATTTATTTATTTATTTATTGGCTGCGTTGGGTCTTCGTTGCTGCGCGTGGGCTTTCTCTAGTTGCGGGAGCAGGGGCTACTCTTCGTTGCGGTGCACGGGCTTCTCATTGTCGTGGCTTCTCGTTGTGGAGCACGGGCTCTAGGCGTGCAAGCTTCAGTAGTTGTGGCACGTGGGCTCAGTAGTTGTGGCACGTGGGCTCAGTAGTTGTGGCTCGTGGGCTCTAGAGCTCAGGCTCAGTAGTTGTGGCGCACGGACTTAGTTGCTCCGCGGCATGTGGGATCTTCCTGGGCCAGGGCTCGAACCCGTGTCCCCTGCACTGGCAGGCAAATTCTTAACCACTGTGCCATCAGGGAAGCCCTCCTTAAGTTTTTGTAGTGGTTTGGTTTTGTTTATTTCCGTTTGATCAAAGGCACTAATGCCCCTTTGGGCAAGCATGGCCAAAACCAAAATGAAGACCGGTGTGACCATTGTCTTACTGATTCCCGCATTCCAACGAAGAACAACAAACAATACAGAGGCGTTTTCTCAAAGGGCTCAACTTTCCCAATCAGATGCTTTTGACCTACATTCGATAATCTTGGTAGGATGGTGAGGGTGGATTCGGAGTGGACACGGAAACTTTTATCAGAAGAACTTGATTAAATCAGACTTTTTTTTTTTTTTTAAACTTCCTTGTTCCTTCACTCCAAGGAGAGTCCTTGGAAAGAAGGCATACACTGTGTTGGGCATTTCGTGGGGCAGTGCGGGTGTGTGTGCAGTGCAAGGGTGTCTCCTGTTGTTTAGAGACAAACGGTGGTGGGCTGGAAACTAGGATAGAACTGAGAAGAGAAAGGGGAGAGACTCAGAAATGAGACCACGGCCGCAGGTCTAGGATCGCAGGTAAGAAGAGGAGGGGCGATCGTGGGGTTGCGGGGGAAGTGAGGTTTTTCGCCTTTAAAAGGCCCGAAAGCCGCGAGAGAGGGAAGGAGGTGCGGACGGGAGGGGGCGGGGACAGCCCCAGGCCCGGGAGGCGGGGCGCGAGGAGGACACGCCCACGGCCGACCGGCCGTCCCGCGCTTTCCAGAGCTCCGCTGGCGTTCGCTGCGAGAACCAGCGGAAGACCCACCGGATGAATGGCCCTCCTCCCGGGATGGGGGCCCCGGGTCCCCGCGGGGCTCCGAATCTCGCGGCCTCGCCCCACAGCGTGCGGCGCGCCCGGCCGTTTGTGCGCGAGGCGGGGCGCGGGGCTCCCCTGGCCCTGGGCGCGCCGAACCCCTCGGCGGCGGGGGCGAGCAGCAGCCGGGGCGGCGCCCACGAGCACCGCGAGGCCGGAGAGAATGTGCACTGTGACTCCTGGGTCCGAGAGAAAGTGCTCTTCCTTCTGCACCCGGAGAGGTGGCTGGGGACTCAGGGGGACTCCGCACGGGAAGAAGTGGCCGATGAGGAGGACCTTTTCAAAGCGGGAGGACAGGGCCGGGAACCCGACTGCCCTTCGCCTCTCTTTCCACGGGAAAAGCGAATTTCTGCCAGCCGTGCAGACGCTCCCTCCCGAGCTCCGGGGGACCCACCCAAACCCCTCCTCGTGCGGGTCGTGGATTATGAGGTGACCCAAGAAGTCCTGCAGGTCGCGTGGGCGAAGGGCTGCATGACCACGCTGACCGAGGAGCGCTCCATGACCGCGGTCACTTTCCCCGCCAACACGGAGTGAGACCGGTTGCGGGGCGCCGGGACCCCTGGAGAACCCCGAGCTCTCGGCACAGAGAGAGAGAGAGACCCCCGTGTCCACGCCGCGGAGGGACAGTTTCACGGTCCCTCAGGACCTGACTCCCCGAGGAGATTCAGTGGGGAAGAGGAGCCCGAGGAACGTTCAGGAGTTGGTGAAGGAGCGCTCATCCTTAAGAAAAGAAAATGCTTTTCCGGAAACTCCAGCCTGAAATTAACCGACAGCAAGAACCTTTTAAGAGGCTTCAGGGAGGCACACGGCACCCAATGCAGACTGAAGAACTGTAAACAACACGATACCTCCTTTATACCGTGGCTTAAATACTCTGACGGTCTGGGAACCTTAGAAGAGGGGAGAAAAGGTATTTTCAAATTGGCAGAACGTGGGGATTTTGAAATAAGAAAATCTGTTGTTAATTTTTATTTTGAGATAACTCTCAGTTGGTCACTTTTCTGCCTCCCCGCCCTCCCCTTCTCTTTAAGACCTGAAAGCAGAAGTGAAGTTTGAAGTCTACTCTCTGCAAAAGGGTGGGGATGGGAATATATGTGGAGAGAGGCTTGTTTTGAAACTGAAAAAGAAAGTAAAAAGTGGGAAAATAAAATGTAAAACAAAACAGCCAGTAAACAAAATCTTTTTTTGTTACTGTCTTCTGGTGTGCACATCTTTTTCTTTCTTTCTTTCTTTTTTTTAAATTTTTTAATTACCTTTAAGTGTTAGGAAGAAAAGAGAGGAGCTAGGAAAAGAAGGGGAGGAAACAGAAGACTGAATTTTGAAGGTGAAATGCTATTTCAAAGGGCTTTACCCCAAGTATCTAATTTAGTTCAGTAAAAAATGCTATTAATATGAAATTTTTAGTTATCTTAATGTTTGAAACACTGCAGATAAATCTGCTCCAAAGGTAGATAGAAATATATAGTTTGCCATAAAATGACTGTATATCTTATTCTTATTCGAAGTTTCTTACTAATAAGATTTGTAGTCGAGACTGGATTGAAAAAAATCTCCTGATACAGTTGAAAAAAAAATTTCTTCTGATGCTATTGAAACAACTCATTTTTATTTTGTTTATTTATTTTTTATTAAACACCATCTTTATTAACTCTGGTAGTGGGGCCTGGTTTGGAGGTGTGTTGTTAGGAGCAAAGCACCCCCTCTAGAGATGAACTGATGAACTGAAGGAATTATCTGGTTACAGCAGGAATTAACAAAACAAATGGGACTCTGGCTTTTGAGGAGTAAACTATTGAACAGGGCCCCCTCCCTTACTCTTCCTCCTTTGCCCCTTATTTTCAGTTTAGAGCTTGACAGGCCCTCAAATATCATCTGATCCACCTCTTGCCTCTTGGCAGACAAGATAGGTAAGATATGTCCCTATTTTACAGTTGAGCCAACCTAGGCCTAGAAGCCATGTGACTTATGTAGGTCACGAAGCTAGTTACTGCATATGCTTACTAAGTAGATAAGAATATGATCATCTCCCTCCTAAAAGTTTGGGGATGCCTTTAGGACTTACTTCTAGGGAGTCAAAAGATGAGTGAGGGCAGCCTAGGTTTTCTGACTCAGTCAGTTATGAGAAATACTAAGATCACCTTGATGTCCCTGAGTCTGGCCAGGCCTGTGGGCTTGAGATTCACCACTAGCAGTTCTCAGGCCAGTGTGATCCTCACTTGAGAGAGGAATTCAGCACCTGAGCTCATCTGTGCTCAAAACTGCTTGGTAGGTAGAAAGGTAATACAGGCTCCATGAAATGAATGATCTTTTCATCCAACAACCCTGCCTGGCTCCAGTGTGTGGTTAAACTTCTTGGCAGACAAATTTCAGACCTGACTCAATAAGTTCGGTTGTTGTGAGTCAACATATGCCCCATGTGATAGAGCTTTGAATAGAGACAAGAAAAGCCTCTTTTTTTTTTTTTTTTAAATTATTATTTATTTATTTATTTATTTATGGCTGTGTTGGGTCTTCGTTTCTGTGCGAGGGCTTTCTCTAGTTGCGGCGAGCGGGGGCCACTCTTCATCGCGGTGCGCGGGCCTCTCACTATCGCGGCCTCTCTTGTTGCGGAGCACAGGCTCCAGACGCGCAGGCTCAGTAGTTACGGCTCACGGGCCTAGCTGCTCCGCGGCACGTGGGATCTTCCCGGACCAGGGCTCGAACCCGTGTCCCCTGCATTGGCAGGCAGACTCTCAACCACTGCGCCACCAGGGAAGCCCCCGAAAAGCCTCTTTAAAGTTGACCAAAAACAGCAGCGGCATTCTGTTGCCTTCCCTATGGAGCAAACTCAGGACTTAAGCTACTTGGGTTCACAACCACTCCACCTCTTACTGTGTGACATTGGGCAAGTGTTTCACCTCTCTGTGCCTCTGGATCCTTATTTGTTAAATAGGGATAATAAATAGTATCAATCTTATAGGGTTTTTCCTAGGATTAAGTTCGATGAAAGATATTTAGATCAGTGCTTGGCATATAATAAATGCTCAAAGTGAGCGATTATTATTATTAGTATTATCATTATTGTTTAGTTCACTTTCATCCTAACTAGGCTTTAGGGCTTTATTTAATAAAAAGCAGCAGAAGGCATACAACACAAGAAATCTTATAGAACCCAAACCAGTGGTTTTTATGGACTTTTTTGTGCATTCTTGAAACAAAAGTCTTATTTCTAGCTTTTCCCAACATTTAATGGATCAATAAATTTAAATTCCTTAGATTCCTTAGTAATGACACCCCCCCCCCCAGCTTGTGATAAGATTCATCCTAAGTTTAAGAGGCCTAAGGTGCACCATGTTTGACAGTCTTTGAAGAGGTTTCTCAGACTGCTTAGTTCCCCTTGGCAGGTAGGAGCTTGGAGTACTTTCTTTAGGACCTGTCAGGTTAGTTTGTTTGCCCTCTGGGGTTTTAAATCTGATGCCCTTGTCATCTCAGAAAAGCAGAATAGGCACAATTAATTTTCATTTCATCTCCTTTCTGTCAAAAAAGTATTCAAGTCAGCTGGACTCCTTTAATCCAAATACGTTTGGGTTAATTTTCTTTCCTTTAAGTAAAAATTATTTTTAAAGCACTTAACCCCCCTGCTAACTGCCTATAATGTGCTTATATGTGTTCTATAAACAGATGTCTCCCCGATGCAAAAAGTAATAAGTTGAAGTCTACTGAATTTGCTTCACAGATTTTCCCAATCCAAGCAGAACCCTGCTGTGGGAGGAAGCTGAGGAATCTTTTCCCAATTAACAGTGTCCTGGGGGCTTCCCCGGTGGTGCAGTGGTTAAGAATCCGCCTGCCAATGCAGGGGACACGGGTTCGAGCCCTGGTCTGGGAAGATCCCACATGCTGCGGAGCAACTAAGCCCATGCACCACAGCTACTGAGCCTGTGCTGTAGAGCCTACGAGCCACAACTACTGAGCCCGTGTGCCACAACTACTGAAGCCCGCACGCCTAGAGCCCGTGCTCCGCTACAAGAGAAGCCACCGCAATGAGAAGCCCGCGCACGGCACCGAAGAGTAGCCCCTGCTCACCGCGACTAGAGAAAGCCCACGCATAGCAACGAAGACCCAATGCAGCCAAAATAAATAAATAAATAAATAAATTTAAAAAACAAAAAGAAACCAAACAAACAGTGTCCTGGGAGTGAATCTGAAGGGAAGCCTGGGCATCCTCAATACCAAGAAGTCTCTGAGAATGACTGGGTCTTGCCTCTTTGGTCTTACCTCCACCTCACCAAAAGTGTGATCATCTACAATTGTCTTATGTGGATGAATCACAGCAAGGACTCTGGAAGCCAGCTGACCACTCAAGTGACCATAAGACACATATTATAGTCACATAACTGCCATGGATCAAGCAAGTGTCAACCTCTCTTAACCTTTGTCCACAGCCTCCGTCACCTTTGAGAGTCATTACATTTGACTCGCTGATCTTATTCTTGTTGGTCATCACCAGCACTTGATGTGCCTTTCTGCTTAAAAACAAAAAAGAAAGAAAGAAAAAAGGGGAAAGAGAAAAGGCTTTCTGTTAACAGAAAAAGTTATATTCATTGCAAAAAAATTTGAGGAAATGTTATTTTGTGAGGAAAAAGAAAAATGGAATAAAAGAAAACAAAAACTCACCCATGACCCCAAATCTCTTTTAGTAATTGGCATGTTTCCAGTCTGGTTTTATTTATTTGATTTTTTAATGTGTATATACATACACTTTTCTGATCATAAACTGTATATAAAATCTGAGTATTGTCTTTATGTAAACTAACGTATACTGATGCTATTCAAGGTGGGGTCTGTGAACCAGAAGCTTGGGCATCTCCAAGAATGGTTTTTTAAGAAATGCAGAATTCCAAGCCTCACTCTAAATCTGTTGAATCGGAATTCCCATTTTGACCAGATCCCTGGGTGATTCACATTAAAGTTTGAGAAGCATTGACATATATGCTATATTTAGTTCTGTATCCTACTTTGTCACTTACAAAAACTTAAAAGTTTTTCTTTTTCTATATGGAAAACAATGCCATGGTAATAACACTTTGTAGAATTATGAAAACATTTAGAGATCACAAAAGAGTGAAACATATATTGATTTGTGAATTGGCAAAGAGATCTCTAAAAAGCTTCGCAGTGTTTTTTTAAGAGCCTTATTATTCTAAAGTTTTCCTAATGAAAGATTGATTGGTTATTGGAGTTCAAACTATGTCAGAAATGTGGTTCTTTTATTGTCTAAGAATGTGAAACAATACTTACTTAAAAATCCCCTTAAGGGAAGAGGGCAGGAAGTCAATAAAGAAAGCCCGATTACAACACTTGGCAGGCTGAGTTGAGACTCGCCAGCCACTTGTAATGAATTGCCAGGGGTTGGGGAGAAAGGTAGAGCCTGAATTTGAATCAACAGATTCAGATAAGAAAGCAGGCTGTGACTCTTGAACACCCTGACATCCTTATAACTCTGGTCAGTACTTTGCTCTTTCATTAGGGAGGGCAAATCTTTGTAACTTTTCTTCTGTAGATGAAGATAAGAAACAGTCCAATTTACTTTGGAAAGAATAAGGAATTATAATCATTTATTAGGCACAATGTAGCTAATAGTTAACAAAACATAAGACTTGGTTAGCTTTAAAGCAAGGAATAAATTTAAATTCAAACTCAGATTTCTAAGTATAAGATAGAATGACTACTTTTAGGAGGCTGCAGGCTTCACAAAAATAGGACAAACATGCTGTTTATTCAGAGATTGGTTATAGAAGGGGAGTCAGCCAGCATCACTTGCACTGGGCAAGGGAGCAAAGGCAGGCGGGGCAGTGGGAAAGTTTTATAGTGACCAAGATGATCTTAACTTTATTCTCAGCTCAACTAAACCTTAGGTTTCTTCCTGACTATAGCTCCTGAGCTCCTTAGAGCATTACTTGAGAAAACTTGCAATTGTAAATTTCTTTCTCTATCCCTTTGAGATATAAATCTCCCAACGTCTTGCCAGTTTTACAACCCAGGAACAGGACCTTCTTTCTCAAGGATCTGGAAGCCATCCCTTTGAAATGTAATCTAGAAAGATGGGGGCTCCTGACTCCTAGTCTCTGCAAGGGGGGGTCAGAGCCCAACTTCATAAGCCTTAGTTAGCAAACACGGATGGCTTAACGGCTTTGACCAACCTCCCCCCTAAGGTCCTCTAGTACTTCTCTACTAGCTCACCCCAGTGCTTAAAAGCTGTCCCACCTTTTGTTTCAAAGGAGTTGAGTTCAGTCTCTCTCCCCTATTGCAATAGACTTGAATAAAGTCTTCCTTGCCTCTTTAACTCGGTCTAGTACAATTTTTGTTTGACAACAGTGAAGAAAGGAGGGGTTTCATGTATGCTCTGATTGGAAGCTACTAGCATGGGAAAGCTAGAGGTGGGCTATCAGGAGGGGCTTCTTATATAATGGTTTAGGGCTCTCTCTGGTAGGTCCTGAGTTGGAAGGGTGCAAAAAAAAAAAGAAAAAAGAAAAATAGGGAAGCTGGCAGTCATTGACCAAGTAAATCCTGGTCTTTCTGGGCTGATTGCAGCAGAGACTGTGGTTTGCCTTCCCAGGCTAGTTGCTCCAGAGGTTGTAGATTCAAGTTTTACAACCTGGTAAATAGTATCAGCCTCAGGATTTTTTTCTAGGAGTAAGTTTAAACTACTTAGAACAGTGCCTGGTATACAATAAATACAAAATTATTATTATTGTTACTATTGTTGTTATTGTCTATTTTAATTTTTATCCTAACCAGCTTTAGTTTTGTTTGTTTGTTTGTTTGTTTTTAAGAGCAAAAGGCACACAACACAAGAAACCATATCAAACCCAAACCAGTGGTTTTTACTAAGACTGTTTTTCTGTTAGAAACTAGAAGTTAGAAACTAGAAGACCCAGTCACAGAATTCTGGAAGGTCCAGTCACAGAATTCTTTTTTGGAGAAAATCACGTTATAATTATTTCTTAAAAACATCCAGAATGCAGCACTGCAAGCAGTTTCTTCATGGGGTGAAATATGCTTTGGCATAGTTCAGCCCTGGCTGTTGGCACCCAAAATGCTACGTAATGGACTAGTGCTACCTTACTGAGAGAAAAGTAAGTGTTCACCTAGGTATTACCCAGTGATCACTGAGGTTGGTTAGTGCACAAGCCTAATCTTAAGGCTGGTTTGTTGGACAACCTGCCCCAGGCTTGGAACCATGAGTGTTAAAGCTGATTTGTGTGCCTGTTGGATCATCCTTAGGCACATGTCTTACTTCTAAAAAATCTTGTGACTTTGAGGTTATTTTGAAAGGCTGCTTTTCCATGGAAAAGCGGGTACAATTGAATAACCGGAATTCAACTTACTTGGGAGAGGGACAGGTATACGGGGGAGGTACGAGGTATACGGGGCACCAGGTAATTTTTACCAAATCAAAAGAACTTGAAGGGGAGGGCTTGTGAACACAGTCACCTTGTGTAAGGATTCTCTGACCACTGATGTCTATGTTTCAGAGAGGAACCCTGTGCAAGCCTATGGACTTGCCAAGCCAGCCTCAATATTGACCCAGATTTCTGAGGTTATAGGTTCAGGGTTTATAGTCTTTCCATCCCAACATAACTGGATGGGAAAATGTGCAAACTTACAAGTGAAATAATATTAAATCAAAATACGGGAGTAGAAGGAAGGAGGTTCTGTGACCTATATTCAGTGGCAGGGTTATATTTAGGCAATGGACAGGGTTTGCCCCAAGAGTGAAAAATAAGCAGTACAACATCTTCAGAGATTAAAAAAAATGATAATGCTGGACTAAAAGCCTGTCTGCTTTTTATCATCACCATGGACTTAGTAATAAAATACTTGTCTCTGAAAAAAATCTATTGTTGATCTAAATTCTAAAAAATTCCTGTGATTACTGTTTGAACTTTAATAATACAGAGGTAAGCCTCCAATGAGCACATTTTCATTTTCCTTTATTATTATTTTTCTATGTGGAAGATAATTTAAAGAACTCTTAGTGTTGCCCCCAAAGTCAATCTCTCTCTCCCTCTCACTCTCTCTCTCTCTCTCTCTCACACACACACACACACACACACACACAGAATCAGTTACATGCATTCATTTAGAGAGTAAATTCCTAAGAGTTCAGAATCTTTCTTACTCACTTGGAATGCACTTTGTGTCTCCGACCCCTATATATTCCTGCATTTTAAGAGTAGATTCAGGGACTTCCTTGGTGGCGCAGTGGTTAAGACTCCTTGCTCCCAATGCAGGGGGCCCGGGTTCAATCCCTGGTCAGGGAACTAGATCCCACACGCGTGCCGCAACTAAGAGTTTGCATGCCGCAACTAAGAGTTTGCATGCCACAACTAAGGAGCCCACCTGCCGGAACTAAGACCCAGCACAACCAAATAAATTATTAATTAAAAAAAAAAACTCTTTTTAAAAAAAAAAGTAGATTCAATATAAACTGTAACCCAGTGGTTGTAGTGATTTAGAAAAAGAACTCGAGTTACTTCAATTCTGACATTATATGTGACATGTATAAAATTTTAAATAGGGAAACAGCGAAATGTAATATTTTTTGTTCAATAAGTGCAAATTTAGTTCACACATGAACGGTTTTATTGGATTTGGATAATTAACATGAAATTTATTATTTATTCATCATTTTAAAACTAAAGAATGAATCAAGAAAATAAAATATCCCATGAATTGTATAATTTAGTAGTTCTGTTTCTTTTGCAGACATTTCAGTTTTATTAAAGTTTATTAGTTACTTGACAGTAGTTTACATACATAATTATTATATCAGACTCACAGAAGGATCAAAATTATTGTTTTAGTTTATGATTATTATTGAATATTATTTTCTCATATTGGTGTTAAAAATTATCTGCTACTGGTGTCACATTCACTAAGTATGCCACTGCCAACATGTAGTCATAAAGTCATAAAAACGGGGGACTGAAAGGGTTGGAATTCAAACTCAGATTTCCTGATTTCGAATCAAAGCTGTTTCTGTTAATCCCTATATAAGAGAAAGTAAAATCTCTACCTAATGCAGTAAGTAATAAGTGATAAGGATAGAACTGGGGAAAAGAGCACCTTCAAACACAACTAGAGAAACATGAGGGTTTGGAGAGATTTAGCTCTCACAGTTCAGGCATAAAATTGATTTTATAATAGTTTTTCTTATTGTGACACTTGGGATTATATTTTAGTAATATTTCTGTTTGTGTATGATAAAAAATAGTATTCCTACTCCTAGATTTCCTAAAGTAGAAAAAATATATATATATATATCTAGAGATGTTTAGAATTCCTGAGGTAAGCTGGGCAAAATCCTTTAAGGATGGGGCCACCCTGCAAAAATCTATCTGCTGCTGCCTTGTGGTCCAAAGAAGCTCCAGGTCCAGGTGCGTGAGAAACCACGGAGGCCCTGAACACAGTGTCAGTCAGAGCTCAAGAACAAAAGTCAAAGTAATTATTGTTCACAGGGTGTCATAGAGAACATAATTTCTTTAAAGATGAACAGCAGTAAGTCCAAGAGCTGATAAAGGGCTCTGGAAAGCAGTATGTATCTCTTCACTTGTAAAATGAAGGTTTGGAGTTAGATGTAGCTGGCGTATTCTCCAGAGATCATTGTTTATGTTTCTGTGGCGTTTTTTTCCCCCCAAACTATAATGCAAGGAAGTGTTGAGAGAAATTGAGCTCGAAACACTGCGAATACATGTATGTTACTTTTCATTTACTTTACCTCTTGTTCCAGATGTGATATTATGTTTTTCATTTTAAAGCAGGAGTCATGAATACATGCAACATTTTTTGTATATTATCCTGTGCCTACGTGTGTATGTCTGTAAAAACTAGGAGAATGGATTGTGCTTTGTATCTCTCTGCATCCTTTAGTTATCAGTAGGTAAAAAACGTCTGTTTTTTGGGTGGCTGCTGTTTACCCATCACTGAATGGGAATCTGGAGTGATGCTAAGCCATTGTTTATACAAGTGCAAAGATGACAAACTGCTTATGGTGAAGTTTTGCTAAGACTCTTTTCTGGAAATGGAGAACTCATTTCAGGTTCTTAGAAATCCAGACAATTATAGAGTAAGTTCATTTAGTTCATGGATTTCAAATTTAATGTAAAGCTTTTTTCTTTTCCCCACTTTGCTTTCTTCAAGAAATCCTAAGAGAAACACTGGTATTTACACAATTAAAACAAAGCTTCTCTGGTTGGAATGAAGCGGGTTTGCCCATCGTTGCCCTGCTTGACTTTCTCTTCAAATTCCTGAGGCTCTGCCCTAGCCTCACCCACAAGGAATCTTCAAGGATTCCCTAAGAAAATGTCCTTCCAGTGCTTAATGTCCTACAGCCAATTGAAAGCCGGGGGAGGACACTTCCATATTTCTGAAGTTTAGTGCCACATGGAAAGATATAAAACCTTAGCACTGGCCTAAGACAAAGCCAAATCTCTCCAGATTTTTCAAATCACCTTTCTCAAGTAAGATGCCTTACCTGCTGAAAAGGGCATGAAAGCTTCGTTCTTGATAAGCTTCCCGGTAGAGTTAAGGAAATGAAATGCTCAGGATTAAATGTGTTTGGTTTTTCCCACTGTGTTTGATCCCAAAGCACAGAGGTCAGGGATGACCTCAGTGCCCTAGAGATAAAAGTGTTATTAGTGACAGAGATGAAACTTCTTCCTAAAAAAGTGGCTCTTTAAGATGTATGGTGACCTTGGTTGGCAATTTTTGTGAAGCAGTGTGTTCTAGAAGGAATAGGAAGTGGAGAAGGGGGAGGTGGGGCTTAGGATTGAGTGTGAAGTAGGCATGTACTCAACCAAATTTTCATTCGGTACCTACTAAAAAACACAAGCTTCGGATTCAGATCTGAGAATAAATTCTTAGTCACGTATCTGCTATGTGATAACAGCATGTTATTTAACTTTTGATAAATTCCAGTTGCTAAATTCATATAATGGGAGTTAAACAGTCCTCATTTGGTGACTCTGAGCCTTCCTGGTGGGTTTGGGGGCTCCGTGAAGGTTTGATCTTTTATCTCTAGGGACAGTAACGGTGGACAAACTAAATTTAACCAGCCCATCAAAACAAATCCTCCAAAATAAGCTACCCCACTTCCATAGCTTGCCACGTACTCTGAAGCAATGTAGGGCTGTCAACAAAAGTAGTTTTAATTGTGATATAGGAAAGAGTATTCTGAAAACTAAAACTACACTAAGATAATAATAAAAACAAAAGCTTGCCTTGAAATCAAGGGCAATGTTCACTGCTTCAGCTTGGTGAATCACAGTTTCCTCTTGAAGAAAGTTTTGCCATACTATCATTGTGGTCAGCTGTTTTATCACAGGAATTGGTATAGTTTTCAAGTGACAAAAAGCAATCAACTGCTTTTAAGTGTTTTGTTAAATAATAGTCATCCATTCATCCATTCATTCATTTATATGCCTGGGCATCATACATGGACTTTCTCCTCATAGCTGTGCTAGATTATTTCCATTCCATGAAAGAGAAGACTGGGGCTCAGGGAAACGAAAGGACCTAACAGCAGTAGCACGGGGTCAGTTAGATGCCCTACAACTCCAAGGCTCTTTCTAACACAACGCTCTACCTAGCTCGCACCAGTTCATCTCAGCGCCTCTGTGATTTTGAGCAGCATTTTGATGTTCTTTCCCTTTCCCCTCACCCCTCTTCTTAAACCCTTACCTTTGGAATATAGTACTTTTTAAATATAATATTTGTGGTGGTTGCACAGGGTAAGCTTGCGGGCAGGATATCAGCAAATCTCTGTGCTTCGTGAATGACAGCGTCAGCGTAAGGCATTTGAGTTCGGTGTGCCATTCGAGGCACCCACGACTTTGGCGATCTCATCATGGACCTTTTCTGGATAAAACAGAGCACGGTTACAGTCTGCGGTGAGAGGCGGGTGTTGGAACAGTCTCCCCATTTTCTTTAAATGTGAAAGTCAAGCCCAAGGGCTCTCTGAGTTCTGACTCATCTTTTCCCCCCACTGCTTCCACCTCCAGGCCTCTATTCCTAGGGCTCCTCTGGGGACCTGCATGTAGTGATGCCTTCAGACCATCTCAGGTTGCTTAGAGGGCAAAATCTACTTTCTTGTATCACAAGGAGACTAAAGGTACAAACTATCCTCAAGGGTACAAATTAAGGTATCAGGGCAACTCTAGAATTCTGCATTGTCCAGTCCAAGAGTTTCTGCTTCCTCTCCTTCAGACAATGCTCTGAATTTTAGAAGACTTACTCTGGGTCTTAGGATATCGCGTCATGAGCAGAATCCCCCAGCGCAGCGTGGAGGCTGTGGTCTCTGTACCTACTGCAAACAGATTACTAACAAGTGCCACCAAATTGTCACCACTGAAAAAGTCAGTAGATGTATCTTTCTCCTGAAAGAGGAAGAGGAATCATTAGTGATGAAATAATTTTATCCTGGGCAACCATCACAAATAACCTCAAGTGAATTGAAAAAACAAAGTGTTACATTCTTCCCTCAATCGAATGGAATTTTATTTTATGAGAATGTTGTGCAGAATTTTAGGATAAAGCCCATTCCAGATGCTAATAATGATACATAATTCTAAAAAATGGGAAAGTCTGTTTCTCATTTAGGAAGACTGGGAATAAGTTTTTAATTGAGTGATTGGAATATTCCTGGCACTGTTTCTTAAAAAAAAAAACTTAAATGATCTCTCGAGTTTGTCAATTGAAACATATTTTTCAAGGTTGTAAAGAAAAAAGAATATTAATTCTAAAAGCTAACATATCTGAGATCTTCTGTATATCTTGGTTTTTTCAGAGAGTGACATGAACAGAGGTGGAAAATATTTAAGAATGCAAAATGTAATAAATAGCATTTTTGTAGTGTACAAATCTGTCATTATTAACTTGAGTCTAGTTATCTTCTCTGAAAGGAGTATTTTTCCTCCAGATGCTATTAATTAAATCAAATAATAAACAATAGGCTAAGGTAACCTCAGAAGAAAATGCTGTTGCCTCCTGCTGTCTCACCAGAAAGGAATCAGTGAAACTTCTTGGATCATTTTTGTCAAATTTATAATGGTAATCGAGGAAAGTCATCCTTATCAAGGAAAATAATTCATCTCTATTCCTGAGTACTTATAACTTTTTAGGAGGAATCCCAAAACAGGAAACATATTGAAAAGCTAAAAGAATAAAAAACAACAGAGTAAATTAAATATACATATGTAATGCTTGGGATATTGGAAATGATACCATTGTTTCTGAAAGCATTATAGAAATAGCATCTCATATAGACTTAGATTTTACCTCAACTAACAGTGGCAGACCAGACTAGACAACAGGATTTCATTTATTGGAATTTAGTAACTTACAATGTATATTTAGATGACTTACAATAAGTTCTATGTATCCAGAGTATTTTGCATATTATACCTGTGGCCATATATGTACTTAGAGGTTAGATGAGACATAAAAACAATTTGGCTTTACAGTCAGAGCTATCAATCTATGTGTTTTGCTTGCAAAATCCCAGGTGATTCCAGGTCAAACTATTCTGGTTCAATGTAGTATACTAAATTTACTACTAACGTTTCCTTGTAGGATCAGAATAATTCTGTTTTAAATTTTTAAAAGGCTGACTGTCCATAGGTCTTACAGAGCAGTACCACTTAAATCCAATATTCCCTGACCATTAAAAAGTTCACTGTTTGCTAAATTTAGTGTGTTTGTCAGTGTATTCGTTTTCTGAGAGACACGCTTTATGTTTTTGGTCAGATTGACAAAGGGATTCCTAACCACCCCCACCCCAGATGACTTAATAAATACCAGAGATAAAAGACCATGCTTAAAGTTAGTCATCATAGGGACATCCCTGGTGGCGCAGTGGTTAAGAATCTGCCTGCCAATGCGGGGGACACGGATTTGAGCCCTGGTCCGGGAAGATCCCACATGCCACGGAGCAACTAAGCCCGTGCACCACAACTACTGAGCCTGTGCTCTAGAGCCCGTGAGCCATAATTGCTGAGCCTGCGTGCCACAACTACTTTAGCCCTCGCGTCCAAGAGAAGCCACCGCAATGAGAAGCCCGAGCATCACAATGAAGAGTAGCCCCCGCTCACCGCAACTA
Organism: Eubalaena glacialis; assembly: GCF_028564815.1. NCBI lineage: Eukaryota > Metazoa > Chordata > Mammalia > Artiodactyla > Balaenidae > Eubalaena > Eubalaena glacialis. The sequence continues at coordinate 27,823,315 of NC_083722.1, read as the reverse complement.
GAGAAAGCCCGCGTGCAGCAACGAGGATGCAACGCAGCCAAATAAATTAAAAAAAAATTTTTTTAATTAGTCATCATAGTTGTCCGACCTAGTGTTCCCTAGCACGTGTATTTAGAGTAAACCTGCGGTTTTATGCTAACAGAGTCCAAAGTGAAATAATATGGTCGACTGTCTGTGGTATTATTGAAAAATGGGAATTGACAAGGCTCCTTTTTCTTACATTCTAGAAGATAGCAACTTCACTTGCAAATGTAAAAAATTGAATTGCAGCACTATTGTGCATTGACATGGCTCAGAATAAATACTAAGGTTTTATTTAGTGCTTTATAATTTTTGTGATAACGGACAGTCCTCTTTTGTTAAAATTCAATTTCCTAAGTGGATTCCTGTGAGCACCCCTTGCTCACTCGTGGCTCATCCACATTCCGTGCATAACAAGTGTAACAGGTGAAAGATGACAAAGATGGTAAGAATCTACTAACGCCATATAATGAACTATTTATTGGTGTGATTCACAATCCCTGCATTGTAAGATACTTGATGCAGTAATCTGTGATGGGAGAATGATCAGATCTCTTAACCAAGCAGACTCGTCACGTCTCTAATACTCAGAATGTTCCAGAAAGTGTACATTTTAAAAAAAAGATCAAGTCCTCTTTTTTTAAATTTATTTTTTTAATTTATTTTTTTTTTTTTTCCTGCCTTGGGTCTTCGTTGCTGCGCGCGGGCTTTCTCTAGTTGCGGCGAGCGGGGGCTACTCTTCGTTGCGGTGCGAGGGCTTCTCATTGTGGTGGCTTCTCTTGTTGTGGAGCATGGGCTCTAGGCGCACGGGCTTCAGTAGTTGTGGCACTTGGATTCTAGGGCAAGTGGGCTCAGTAGTTGTGGTGCACGGGCTTAGTTGCTCTGCGGCATGTGGGATCTTCCCAGACCAGGGCTCAAATCCGTGTCCCCTGCATTGGCAGGTGGATTCTTAACCACTGTGCCACCAGGGAAGTCCTGAGAGGTAAATTTTAAAGAAGAAAAATGGTAGACAGAGCTTAGGGAGAAGTGGGGAGAACACATTCCATAGGTGAAATTAGCACAGAACAATAGTACAGAGATGGGAATGAGAAAAAAAAAATGAAAGACTTAAGTAGTAAAGAGATTAGGCTGGTTAATATATAAGCACAGGACAGGAATATTGAGGAAACAAACACACGTGATTGGGGCATATGGAATTAGATGAAGGACACTATTGAAAGAAAGTGTTCTTCTGAGGAATTAACCTTTGTGTTTTGTGACTTTTGAATGTAGGAGAAAAAGCCATAAAGTAGTTTCAGAAGATCAGAAAACTCAAGTCCTGGTTTTTTAGTTACTAAATAAGTCAATCGCTTTGAGTCGCACTTATATGTAAAATTGAGATAAAAATATCATCCCTATTTTCCTCCTAGGGTGGCTGTGAGAAGTAAGTGGAATCCTAGCAGCCCTTTGTAAAATAAAAACTACAATACAAATATGAAATGTTATTATTATTATGTTGCCCATTGAGGTAAAGTACTGGTCTTCTCTTCAGTATATCTCCTGCTAGGCTTTTCAAACTAGGAAGTTATAGAATGTAGCAGAACTCAATTTAAAGTATCTGCCTTTTAGAGCTTAAAAATTGAAATTTACAGCCAAATCTCAACTATAAATTTCTCTTCCCCCTCCCTCTTCCCTTCTTCCCTTCCTTCCTTCCTTCCATCTTACCCCCCAGTCAGGAACTCTAAAATCTTTGAAGTGGAAATTGGAGAAAAATTGGTCTAGTATGTTGTCTAGCCCTTTCATTTTACAGATAAGAAAACAGAGACCAACTTTTTACATAAATTCACACAGCTAATTAATGGCAAGCTCAAAACTAAATTCTGGGTCTCAGTTTCTGGGGCCATGCTATCAGCTGTGACTTTTGAACACACTGTTTTGAGTTTAACTAAAAATTTCTAGAGTAAGACTATGATCACAGCTCAGTTCCTTCATAGTAGGGTATATATGAAATAAGTGGATTGAAATAGTTGAGATAAGGTTCGCAAGTCATAAATACGTTAGGATAAAAATACCACTTTAAATAATAAAAATAGATTTACTAGTATTTTATATATACAAATTTTAAAAAGTAAAAATTAAATTTAAAGCAGCTCTATTCATTTTGAATCTTATCTAATTACCTCATTATACATGCTGTATATGAAGCAGTTTTAAATACATACATGCTAATAAACCCACAAGGGTAAAAATGGTTTAGGAAATTATAAACATGAATTAAATGAAAAATTATTTATTTGTTTACCTCCAGCATGGTTTGATATGGCCTCTACAGATTAAGGATGTGCAGATTTCCAATAATTGTTAAAGGTCTGGGTCCTGGAGGAAAATGTCGCTTGGAAGCTTTGGTCATGAAGATTTTAATATTTAAGATAAAAATAAGAATCAGGCTCAGAATTGGAAGTATGAAAGATTCAGGTCCACTCATTATCTTTAAGTAGAAGTATTATTTAAAAAAATAGAAATCTTTGTGACTGCAACCAGACAAAATCAGCAGTTTTCAATGCAAATCACAAACATGAAAGTGTTGCTAATAGTATTTTTTCTGTGCTATAGTCAACCATCTATTTTTATAATTAACATGAATTAAGCCCTACACTTTAAGCTTGCCTTATGTGAGCTTCCTTCCCCCTTTCTCCCTTTCGCTTATCAGTTCCATCTGTTTTATTCAATAAAGGCTGGAGGGATTTTCTTTTCATGTAAAACAGGGATTAGTCTTAAAATTTCAGAGAAATACAACATGTTTAATCCTCAATGTGAAATCTACACTTTTACAGTACAACTAATGGTATTTGGTAAGATACACCATGATCTGTGTCTGGTTGGTCACATAACAGTGTCACACCAAGAATTTCAAGGTTCTTATACAATGATGAGCTCATACTTTTCCACTCTCTTAAAAGAGTTTCAGGGAAAGAGCACTGATTTTTAACTTAATGAGAACTGCGTGCAGATCCTAGCACAGACCTTCAGCATGTTACTCAACCTCTTTGAGCCTTCTTTTCTTTATTTTAAACTGAGGAAAATAGTAATACATAAATGGTTGACTTGTTGTGACGAGTTAAGAATGAACAGATACACAGCTCCTGAAATATACTTAGAATTATACCTGGCATTTCTCATTTTTTTTCCCTCTTTTGTCCCCTGACGAGCACTTTCATTTGTTTATGTCTGTATCCCCTTCTGTCAGAGTTGACTCTTTCATTTTGCTGTCACTAAATTTTCTACCTTTTTATGCTACTGACTTTTAACCATGCATCTGGGAGATAGCTCATTCTAGTTGACTTGATCAAGAAAGAAATATCTTTCCTTTTGTGTTAGAATGACTATGAAAAAGGAACTATATTAATAGACTGGATTGAACAATCTTTCACATATTGCCTTCTTGATAACAATATTTCCTCAAGTTTTTACTGGTTGCCATTATATTATATATTTACCTTTTAGTGTATCATTCTTTTTCTCCAAGGAATTAAAAATTCTTGAAAGCAAGGACTCTTCCCCTGACCATTCCTACCCGCTGCCCCCAACTATGGAATCCCCAATGTCTAGAACAGAACAGCTCCTGGCACTTACTGAATTGAAACTGGTCAATAAATGCAGGATAAGTCAATAAATGAATGATTGAAGTCTTCTGAACATTTTGTTTCTAGAGAGTCATTCCTAGTAACACAGAATTTGCGGAAACTGAGTGACCATGCGTATCAAATTCTGTCATTTTATGGGTAATGCAATTTAGACCCAGAGAGTTCAGATTTGGTAAGGGTCATGCACTTCCTCCTAATAGAGCTACGATTAGGACTTAGGTCTGCTCCTGCTGCAGTGTTCTTTATACCACGTGGCTTCATGCCATGATACTAAATATATACAACTACTTGACTCCTCTGCTTGGCATGACTTTGGCTTGCTGGAACACAATCCCAGATAATCCTGTCTGGCAGGCACTAACGAAAACCTTCTTGAGCCAAGTCTAAAAGAGGCAGCTGCAGGCACAGAACAAAGGGCTGTATTTCTTTGCATAGAAAGTGACTGTTAGTTTCAGCGACATCTTTTCTGTGATAGCCACACTTAACAGTGTTCCCATTAACTAAGCTCTTTTTCTAAAACAAAGGACGGAGGGAGAGACACAAAAGAGATTCCTATCAGACCAAATGGGAGTGTGTCAGGGATTAAAATGACTTGTAGCTGATTCTTTCAAATTGTTATATAATAATAGGTAATGCAATATGTAATAGATCCTAGTGATGCTGTTATTATCCCAATATTACAAATGAAAAAAATGAGGCTTAAGAAGTTAACCAATCTGCCCAAGGTCATGTATTTATTGAGAGAATTCAAGTTTCCCTGATTCCTGGGCTACTAATTTCGTTAATATATTGCTACTTCCCAGTATTGATTCACACATCTGGCTCTGATTAATATAGCACCTGGAAATGATGATAGCTGACCAGCAATCAAATGTTTCTTGATTGCTCTGATTCTGACTGTATAAAGAAAATTGCTGGATATACTCAACCTTATCTCCTAAGATCTGAGTGAAGAAAGCTGGGGATTTTCTGTCTATAGCTGTTAACTATTGAGAGAGGAGTAATGATTTTTCTGACCATAATTGTGGATTTACCTATATCTCTTTGCAGTTTTATCCACTTTTGCTTCATGTATTTTGAAGTTTTGTTATTAGGGGCATAAATATTTAGAATTGTTATGTCCTCTTGATTAATTGTTTTATTATTATGAAATTACCTTTTTTATAACTAGTTATATTCTTTTTTCTTAAATCTACTTTGTCCAATATTAATACAGCTCTCCCAGCTTTCTTATGACTAGTGTTAGTATGGAATATCTTTTCCTCATCCTTTTACTTTTAAGCCTATTTTTGTCTTTATATTTAAAGTGTACTTCTTGAAGGCAGCATATATTTGGGTTTTGTATTGTTTATTTAATCTGACAAGGATAAGTCTTTTAATTTGAGCCCTTAGCCCATTTATATTTGATGTGATATTGTTAAGCTATTTGTTTTCTATTTATGTTATGTGTTTTTTGCTCTTTTTTTCCTGTTTTTCTCTGTTCTTTTGGATTATCTTTTTTTTTTTAATATAAATTGATTTTATCGCCTTTGTTGGCTTATTAGCTATAAAACTGTTTTGTTATTTTAGTAGTTGCTTTAGGGTTTTAGTACACACCTTTAATTTATCATTTTCTATCTTCTAGTGATATTATACCACTCCTTATAGTATAAAAACTTACAATAGTATATGTCCATTCCTTTTTCTCTGGTCTTTATGCTACTGTTCTTACACATTTTACTTTACATATATTATAAGTACCAGAGTACATTGTTATTTTGTTGTTGTTGTTTAAGCATTCAATTCTCTTTTAAAGCACTTAAATAGTAAGAAATTTTTTAAAAGTTGTATATTTATCCAAATAGTCACCATTTCAAGTGCTCTTCATTCCTTTGTGTATTATGTTTCCATCTGGTGTAATTTTCTTTCTGCCTGAAAGACTTCCTTTAATATTTTTTGTAGTATGGACCTTCTGGTGATGAACTCTTCTATCTTTTTTTCTTTTCAATTTATCTAAACTAAAAATACCAAGAAAAAAAAAAAAAAAACCAAAACCAATATGAAAAAAACCCACCCAAAAAACAGTTCACCTATTTCTCCTACTCTCTACTCCCTGCTTCTGGCAACCACCAATCTGTTCTCTGTTTCTATGAACATAGTTTTTTGTTTTTTTTTTTAGTGTATATATTTTTAGATTCCACACAAGGAGAGATAATATGTTATTTGTCTTTCTCTATCTATTTTCACTTAGCATAATGCCTTCGAGTTCTGTCTATGCTGTCGCAAATTACAAGATTTCTTCCTTTTTTAAGTCTCAACAATATTCCATTGTATACATATACCACAATTTCTTTAGTCAATAATTAAAAACTAATCTCTCAGATTTAAGACATGAACCAGAAATACAAAGAATTCCAGAAATAGGCCATCTGAGTAGAGTTTGAGATTTTTAATCAAATCGTCCAATCAATCCAAATGGTATTATTTACTACTTTAAGTGATTTTGGAATGGATAAGGCATAAACACACCAAAAGCATTCAGTGCCTCAGAGCTGGGCTATGTTTTAGGGGTGGACCTCAGGGAGAGGGGCTTTGTGCCCTGTGCCCAAGCCTGAAATTAAAAGGGCATGGAAAGCATGAAAGGGGGGCAAGGAAGGGCAGCATTTGGCTGACAACTGGGTAGTGACTCAAAAAAAGCAGTAGAGGGGAGAGAGGCCTTCTAGTCTGTAAAAGAGGAAAAGAAAGAGAAATAAGGAAGAAAATTAGAAAGAAATAAAGAACAGACAGAAGGAAAGAAAGAAAAAATATTTTAGGTTCATAGATAGACATACTATATATATAAAATATATACATATAACATTTTTAGATTTAAGAATATTCACATGACAAAAAAATATATTTATATACATATTCAGCTAAAAATCCCCTGAGAATTTTTAAAGCAAATGAGTGGGTCCCTAACTTCATTTTCATATTCACTCTTGAACTTTACCTTATTTTTCTTGCCTCAGTGTGAATTTTAACCTAGTTTCCCTTACATAAATGTAACCTGTAATCTATATAGCCCCAACATTTAGTCACATCTGTCAAATAAAAAACCAACTGAGAAAGCAGAGACTTAGTTCAAAAGGATTATTGCAAGGCAGGGAAAGGGACTATTGTAGTAGGGTGAATACTGCGTTCATAATGAAGTCTGCAAGCATCTTAGGAGTACAGAGAGGGGTGAACAAGGCCAGGAAGGACAGGGTGCGTGGAAGCGGGGTGACAGGTGGGATAGTGTCAGAGAATGTTCACACCTTCCACCCCAAGCCAGCGTTGTCTGCTGGCTCATGCTGGGTGTGGGCCAAAGTTCAGGGCTCTGGAGGAAGGAGAGAAGCTTAACCAATCTGTCTAACAAGCGTTTTGTTCTGATTGGTCAGTGAAATGAGTAGTTTAGGAAATAAGTTATGAGGCAAAGCATAGGAATTTGTGCCTGGCCTTGTCACAGGTAAACAAGGGGTTTTGTGAGTCTTATCTAATCATATGGGGAAAGGCTTTTTTTTTTTCTTTTTCTTTTTTTCAGTGAACTGTGAGGTTCCTTTAAACTTCCCTGTTTCCAGAAGCACAGGGCTTAGGTAAAATTCAACACTGTCAAATCCCTATTATCTAATGTTTGACATATTATTGAAAAAAATTGCTAAAAACTGAAAAAAAAGGATTATAGAATAAAGATCCACACACATGCATTCATTCATCAACTTTTTGTGGTAAGGTCAAGGGCTTACCCTTGGGTCTGCTGACTGAAATTTCCTATCTTCTTCTTGGCATAAATTACACAAAAAGTGCATTGTCTAAGATATTCAGCTTCAGATTCTTTAAATAACAGAAAGAAACTAGACAAGCAATCTGAATGAAGAATCTTTCTAGATTTTTGTGTTGTTTACTTCCCAGTCTTGATTGTTGTCTTGTTTATTTTATTTTATATGTTGCTCTTGTCTGATGCAAGAGCAATTTCTTTGTTTCTTTTTGTTGTTGTTGTTTTAGCAACTTGTCTTTATAGTCTTTCTAATATAGCCAATCTAGAAATGACCACTTTCATTCATTGCACTTATAAAATAAGTGAGCATTGAGTTGGATGTTTTTGAAAGGTTCTATATAGGCAAGTTACTAAAAATGCATCATTCAAATAAGGATTAAGTAAACTGATAACATATAATTGTTTGAGGTCTGGCCTTTGCTCTGAGCTTCTGGGAGGTAACCCCTGAACCTTGGAATATCCTGCTTGATAAAGTGTATTTGTTTACCTGGGAACCTTGGGCCACCTGGATGGTCTCTGGTAATAATATGGTTTATGGTGTGGTCTTTGGCTGTGTGGTAATAGCTGGTCTCTGGAGGGTAAACACTAAGGTCAGCCACATGGGTGACCGGCCAAGTGTATGTGACAAAGCCCAAATAAAAACCCTGGAAACCAAGGCTGGGTGATCTTTCTTGTTGCCAGTACTTCATGCACATTGCCACACATCATTGCTGCTAGTAAGCCCAGTCTGCTTGACTCCACTGGGAGCGGACCACTGGAAGACTGTGTCTGGAACTTTCTTAGACCCTGTCTTATGTGCTGCTTCTTTCACCTGATTTTAATCTGTATCCTTTTGCTATTATAAACTGGAACTGCAGGCATAATAGCTTTTCTGAATTGTGTAAATCTTTCTAACAAATTATTGAAACTGAGTGTGGTCTTGGGAACTCCCAAACTTTGCACTTTCTGATAAAGTCAACATAGAAATTACCACCACATTAAGTGCACTTGTAAAACATGAATAAGTATTGAATTGGGTGTTTTAGAAACACTCCATATTGGCAAGCTGCTAAAATTGCATCATTCAATTATTAAGTAAACTGGTAACATATACTTGTTTGAATAATATGATTACAGTAATAGAACAGACAGTTTGCTTAATTCCATGAGTTGAGTAAAATGGATGTCAGTAAATAGAACTACTGTATGTTAGTTAAGGAAATGATGGAGTCCACTGGCCTTCCTATTTTTTAATTTATTTTATTTTTTTATTTTTGGCTGCGTTGGGTCTTCGTTGCTGCACACGGGCTTTTCTCTGGTTGCGGCAAGCAGGGGCTACTCTTCGTTGCGGTGCGTGGGCTTCTCATTGCGGTGGCTTCTCTTGTTGTGGAGCACGGACTCTAGGTATGTGGGCTTCAGTAGTTGTGGCCCACGGGCTCTAGAGCGCAGGCTCAGTAGTTGTGTCGCACGGGCTTTGTTGCTCCACGGCATGTGGGATCTTCCTGGACCAGGGCTCGAACCCGTGTCCCCTGCATTGGCAGGCGGATTCTTAACCACTACACCACCAGGGAAGCCCCTGACCTTCCTATTTTATTCTACAAAATAACCGGCCTATAATCTTCAAAAGTGTCAAGGTCATAAAAGTCAAAGACAGACTGAGGAACTGTTACAGACTAAGGGACTAGAGAGAAATGACAACTAAAGGCAAAAATGTGATTCTGAACTGGATCCTTTTGCTGTTTAGGGCATCATTGGGACATTTGGTGAAACTTTAATTGGGTCTCAGGATTTGATAGTTGCTATGGACTGAATTGTGTTTCTCAAATTCATGTTGAAGCCCTAACCCCCCAATGTGACTGTATTTAGAGATAGAGATTTTAGGAAGTAATTAAAGTTAAAGGAAGTCATAAGCGTGAGGTCCTAATCTGACAGGATTGGTTTCCTTATAAGAAGGCAAAGAGCTTTCTCTTGTTTCTCTGTGCTCACACAATTAGGAAAGGCCATGTGAGCACACAAAGAGAAGGCAGACATCTACAAGCCAGGAAGAGGGTTCCCACCAGAAACCAAATTGACCAACACCTTGATCTTGGACTTCCAGCTTCCAGAGCTATGAGAAAATAAATTTCTGTTGTTTAAGCTTCCCAAACTATGGTATTTTGCTATGGCAGCCCGAGCTAACAATGGTCTTAGTTTAGCAATGTTAATTTACAGATTTTGATGATTATATTCTGGTTGAGAGAATATTTGTTAATAGGAAATACATACTAACATATTCAGGGATAATGAGGCCAGAAACTTAAAAGGTTCAGGAAACAAGCAGTTCCTTGTACTCTACTTCTAACTTTTTCTGAAAGCTTGAGATTGTTTCAAAATAAAAACTTGTGGAAAGTCTAGTTATTTCAAAGAGGCATTGAGCAAAGTATCCAAGTATTTTCTGAGGACATTTGGTCATACTTTAATAGGTTTCATTTTAGGAGGATACCAATAAAATATGCAGAAAGCTGACATTTGAATTTATGTTGATGAAACAATTTACAAAAATATCAAGGAGCTGCTTTATTGAAGTATAGTTGATGTACAATATTATATGTCACAGGTGTACAATATAGTGATTCATAATTTTTAAAGGTTATACTCCATTTTTAGTTATTATAAAATATTGGCTGTATTCCCTGTATTGTACAATATATCCGTGTAGCTTATTTTATACATAATAGTTTGTATCTTTTTTTTTAATGTAATTTTTTTTTTTTTTTTTTGGCCACGCTACAGAGCTTGTGGGATCTTAGTTCCCCAGCCAGGGATCGAACCCGTGCCCCCTGAAGCATTGGGAGCACGGAGTCTAAACCATAGGACCGCCCGGGAAGTTCCATACATCTTTTTTTTTTTTTTTTGTATTTTGGCTCTGCCAGGTCTTAGTTGTGGCATGTGGGATCTTCATTGAGGCATGCAGGATCTTTAGTTGAGGCATGTGGGATCTAGTTCCTTGACCAGGGATCGAACCCGGACCCCCTGCTTTGCGAGCACAGAGTCGTAGCCACTGGACCACCAGGGAAGTGCCCCCCCCCCTTTTTATAAAATAGGGAATGTTTCATGAATTTGAGTGTCATCCTTGTGCAGGGGCCATTGCTAATCTTCACTGTATCATTCCAATTTTAGTATACGTGCTGCCCAGTCGAGCATTCAAGTAGCCACTTTAGAATAAATGTTTTTTTTGAAACCTATTGGCCTGCATATCCAAATGAACTCTCTGGAGACCCTCTGAATGTTGCCTTATGATCAGAGGAACAAGGAGGACTTGGGACATCCTGGTGTCGAAAATGATTCTTTGTGATGATCAGCAAGAGTGGGGACAGTGGACTTTTATAGGTGAACTTTTTCAAAAAGCCCATTTGGAAGAGAAACTGATGCAGGTTTGAAAGAAGTCACCTATTTATCTAGTAAAATACTTAGGATCTACAAATAAATTACACTATTTTCCCAGAGCAATAACATATTAAATAATTAATTGTTATTATAATTTTTCAGTTCTAGCATCTAGGAACTGAAGTCCTGTTAATTATGGCAGGGCCTCACTGATACTTAAGCGCATCCTGGCAAGAGACCAGGACTCCAGAAATAGAAGAAAAATCTTCAGCATTAACAGAGAGAAAAAAATTTTATGTTATTTCCCTATAAATGGTTTTGTATGACTACGTCAGTTACCTTTTTCTAAAGCTGAGTTCTTCAAAATGTACCCTATAACATGAGACATTAACTTGATTTTTTTGCAGTGAATACATAGTAACAATTTATTTGAATTGAGTATGGACTAAGTATGAGGAACGTGTGTGTACGTGTGTGTAATGTGTGTGCGTGTGCTTGTTACTAAAATGAATTCTAACCACCAAAGAAAAAAGACAAATGCTTTATTTTATAATAAGATTTAATCCACTGAAATTTTATACAAAACAGACATTGGTCAGATAGCATTTGAACTCTTGTTGCAAATAGTAAACATGCAAAAGAAGTTAAGCATAAGAATATTCAAACTGTGAATGAAACATGTCGCCTGCCATATCAGTAAACAAAGGATGTTGCAGCCATTAGCCACTACCTGTTCTCTTGAGGGTGAGCCCTGAAGGAGCTCAGGATGCAAACAGCAGGATGCCTATCAGCAAGCCCTCAGGCACTGCAGCCACCCCCAGCGGTGCACCTGAGGGGACTCAGGATGGGGAAGAACAGGCTACTGGCCCCAGATAGCTGAGGTGCACATCAAAGGAATGATTTCAATGAGCCCAGACTCTTGCATCTTCCCATACATAGAAAAGTGCTAAATTCATTAACTTGAGATGTCTGGTTTTCTTTCATTAACAGTAATCTTTTGATGTTCTGACTACTTGGTCTTTGTTGCAAAACTCCTGTATATCCTGGTTCCTCCCTTACCTCTTCCAAGCAGTCCCTCAGAACTCTCTGAGAGGCTGTCTCCCGGGCTTATGTCCTCGGAAAGTCTACCAAATAGAACACGATTCTCAACTTTTAGGTTGTGCATTTTTTTTTAGCCGACAAAACAAAGACATAACATTACTAACTAGACCATTTTTAAAATCAAGAGAGCTTAGTCAAAAAACAATCATATTACTGCTTTACATACATACATTTCTTTCTTATTTCTTATATAGGTTTCTTACATAAATTATTGTTTCATTGGCTTCGGTTTTATAATCTTTGGGATTGAAGACATAGTACGTACATTAAGACGTGATTAGAAAATGTTGGTCTCTTTGTAAATTTTCCTCTATGTGGAAAAAAAAAGATACAAGAAAATACATGGAACGTTCACCCTGTACCTACCCACTGGCAAGAGTAATCTGGGAGTCCTGAATAGAATCCATTTGACCATCTGTTGTATGTCACATTTCTTCAACTAAACGATCATTGATGCCAAGAGACAGCACCAGATTATGTTAAAACATTTTCACACTGGACATTTGGGGCTCAGGATCTATCCATTCTGGTCCATATTCTCACTGGATGCTGCCATTTTATTTCAAGTCTAGGCAATGGGAAAAGAGGCGGAGGCACAGGAATGGTTTTTAGGCTTCAGGTTCTAACTGGTTGTGGTTGCCGTGTTCATGGAAACGACTGAACATGTCCAGTTCTGTCCTCCTAGGGACCTTTAAAAAAAGAAGAGATTAGGGCACTTTTGATAGTTTCTTTCACTGGGCTTGTCAGAGGTTAGTATTGAAACAAAGATTTTCTGTAATTATTATTCAAGCTTAGAAAAAACTGGAAATAAAAATTGTTTGAGTTGGGAAAAAATAATAAAACAAAAATATTTATCCCGCCCACCCTGACTACATTCACTTTCCCAAACCTGTTCTCTTTGAAAGTCCCATGGAACACATCCAAATATCTATCAGTCTTAAGCTTTGCAGGAAATAATTTGGGAGAAAATGTCAATGAAATAAAGAGGTAGAAACTGGAGGATGGAAAGAAGCTGATGTTTTGTTAGTCCTAGAACCTCTTGTGTACTCACTGAAATTCTTCAACCTTGCGTGCTCCACCTGTTTCATCTACATTTATATGTGGGGTAAAATCTCACACCACTGCCCAGGATTCTTACAGTTTTATGAGGAGCTTTTTTATTGCTCTCGGAGGAGTGAAAGGGCACTTGCCAACTAAAATCTGTCTTTTCTTCATCTAGTTTCTGCTTTGGAAAATATCATAGCTTCTGATTTTATCTTTCTGGGCACATTTTCTCAATTTCTCTCTATAAATAGGGAGTTCAACCAATTTCATCATAGGGATGCCACACAGACATCTAGACATGAGGTGAGCAAAACTTTCCCTAGTGTAGTCATCATGTACATCCTTAGAACACTATATAGTACCTCCCAATAAACAGAATCATCATAGCAGTCCTGGTCAGCTGGTTGTCCCCAGATAGGTATCTTTAGAATCAAACCTGTGAAAGTGGGGAGAAAATAAGTCATGTTATGATGCTGAAGAGGAAAATCAATTTGCAAAGTAATTAAAATACTGTTGTAAAGTCATCCCCTTGAGCTTACATGATTACTGTCAGAAGTTTAGAAAAATTTTAAATTTACCAATGTTTATTATCATCTATTATGCTGAGAGCATGAGATATAAACATATGTTTACTTTTTATGCTCACCTGTGACTAGCCCTCCAACAAGTGCTGTTCCGATGGAAGAACCTAGCGCAGCTGCCTGCATGGCCATGGCAGACCTAGGAGGCCAAAAAAATTCCATTGTTTTTCCAAGCCAGCAAACAAAGCTCATCTCCTGAGGGCATGCATGCCTGCCCCTTTCAGGCCAGAGTGCATCATTACATACCAGCAAACAAACATTTGTTACAATTTTTCTTTTATCTCATATATTTATTTTCTTTGAAACTCTTGATCAACGTTCACAAATTCTTATAAGCACTTAAACAGGAACTACCTTTTTCTTCAGGAATGATGAAAAGATCTTCCTCAGATTCCATATACATGTGTTAGCACACGGTATTTGTTTTTCTCTTTCTGACTTATTTCACTCTGTATGACAGACTCTAGGTCCATCCACCTCACTACAAGTAACTCAATTTCGTTTCTTTTTATGGCTGAGTAATATTCCATTGTATATATGTGCCACATCTTCTTTATCCATCCGTCGATGGACACTTAGTTTGCTTCTGTGTCCTGGCTATTGTAAATAGTGCTGCAATGAGCATTGTGGTACATGACTCTTTTTGAATTATGGTTTTCTCAGGGTATATGCCCAGTAGTGGGATTGCTGGGTCATATGATAGTTCTATTTTTAGTTTTTTAAGGAACCTCCATATTGTTCTCCATAGTGGCTGTAGAGAATGGACTTGAGGACACAGGGAGGGGGAAGGGTAAGCTGAGACGAAGTGAGAGAGTGGCATGGACATATATACACTACCAAATGTAAAATAGATAGCTAGTGGGAAGCAGCCCCATAGCACAGGGAGATCAGCTCAGTGCTTTGTGACCACCTAGAGGGGTGGGATAGGGAGGGTTGGGAGGGAGACGGAAGAGGGAGGGAATATGGGGATATATGTATACATATAGCTGATTCACTTTGTTATACAGCAGAAACTAACACAACAGTGTAAAGCAATTATACTCCAATAAAGATGTTTAAAAAAAAAAAAAGATCTTCCTTAGAGGGTTTAGTATTTTCTAAAAATGTGGTACAAGGTTCTGACTGGCAATCTGATTCATTCAACAACTACTTATTGGGTACTTGCTCTGTGCCAGCTTCCCTTCTAGGCACTGAGGATGGAGCAATATACAAAACAAATGTGAGCAGCCATCTCTCCTTACTTCATCCCCCCAAAAAACAATTGTGATGAAATTAAAAATCAGGAAAGCTAATTTTAGCATGTATTGTAGGGACAACTCACTGAAAATATTAAAGTGTATCTATATCTTAGAAGTAGTTACCTTAAAATGAAATGAGTGAAAAATTCCTTATAATTTGGGGAATAGAAGAATGTGATAAAGAGCTATAGAAATGCATAAGGGTGTCAAATGAATTAGGAGTGTGGGAATCTCCTTAGCACAGTGCCTCACTCTTAACAGGCAATTAACAAACAGCTGAGTTATTGCAGGAAAGCAAACCATTGAACTAGGAGAATGTGTTGTTTCTTCCTCATCCTTCAGGGAAAAGAATGTACTTAACTCAGATTCCTTTTTTTCTCTTTATTTGAAGGGTTTATTATTTTTTTTCTACTAAAGAAAAAATTGTACGAGTAATATGTGAGCATTGTAAAAATTTCAAAATCACTAATTAAGAAAAGAAGGGGAAAAGTTTAATTTCCCTCCAATCTTATCAGTATAAACATGTAAAATATAAGCAAGCATTTTTATAAAAATGCAATCATGTCATGATACTGATTTTCCCATTAAATCTTAATGTTTTTTCATGTCAGTAAATGGAGATCTGGATCATAATTTTAATTGCTAGAATATTACACTGTACAAATATACTGTAATTATAGTTCTATAGGTTGGATATTTAGGTTGCTTCTGATGTTTCATATTTTTAAATATGCTGTGAGAATATATCCTCTTAGGAACATGCTTATGGACTTGTCCAATAATTTCCCTAAAGTAAAACCTATCTAGAAATAGGATTATCAGTAAAGGTTTATATTCTTCTTAAGGGCTTTTCCAAATAGGACTTTGTACAATTTATATCCCCATTTTTCCACTTTAGCCACCATTCAATATTATAATTTATTAAATCTTTATCAATTTGATAACTGAAAAATGGATAACTTGTTTTAATTTGCATTTCTTTGATTACTAGCAAGGTTGAATATTTAATATGTATTTACTCATCTGATTTTCTTCTTTTGTAAGCTGCCTGTTAATTTTACTAGAATTTGCCAAGATCTTTTACAAGGTATTAAAAGATGTTTTTGATGAAAGTTATTCCATGATAAAATAGGCTTGGAAAACACTGAGTTAGACAAAATTAACAGCACTATTAGAGTAAAGCTGCCATAACTTGAAAAAATGTCCCTTAAGTATATTAACTTCTCCTTGTTCTATGCTTACCAAGAAACTCGATTTGCATTTTAATATTCTGAATAGACACATGTGAGTAAATAGATTTGGCTCTTGTACAAAGGTATTTTATCTGCTGTGTGAAATATGTGTGAATTTTACCCACACATGTGAATGGGCCTTCCAAGGCTTGCCCCCCTCAACGCCTCCTAAGTAAATTAAGAAGTTGCTAAGCTTGTATACCCAAGGACTAGACTCTTAACCATGAAACCTACCCCGAATCTGGCCACCCAGCAAGACCCAGCCTTTGAGAGCCAGACAGACTAGTTTTATTGCATCTATGGAACTGATCCAGGCATGATGCTCAAGAATTCCTCTATTTCTAATCCTGAGACACCTCTTAAGTGTGTGTGCAGAACGTTTACACACTATAATACTTAGGAGTTGAACTCTTTAACTCAAACTTTTGTCACGCTTGATTTGCATTAAAATACATTAGTGTTTGGTCTCAACACTCTGTTGGGTCCTGGAAAGAACTAAAAGAAGATGTGATATCTCTGGGGTTGTCCTCCAAATTTACAAAAGTAGTAAAAAAAAAAAAAAAAAAAAAAAAAATACAGAAGAAATGGGTCACCTATACACATGAAGAGGAAGCAAATTTTCTATTCAGTAGAAAATACGATGAAGCAAATTTTTCAAATATTTATCATTACTGGTCTTAAAATGGTAATATTTTAATCTGCTAAAATGGAAGAGAAACACTTTCTTTTCATATTATATAACTCCAGCCAGTGGTTTGTTGAGACGTCATCAAACACATTCACCTTTTCCTCATGTTTTCAATCAAAAATTGAGCATTTTGTTTCCTCCTTTCTTACTCCCTGAGTGATCTGAACTCTACAATTTTCCTAGCTGTTTTGCATGGATGACATTCATATCAAATTGTTCCAATCTTGTTGCATAAAATTACGACTGATGGCTTATGGCATCACTTCCATTCTCCTAAATTTGACTGATGGCTGTTCTTTCTCTGGCCACTTGGGGAAGAATCTAGGTCTGTTAGAGCCTAGAAGGGATTTCAGAGGATAAATAGTACAAGTCTCTCATTTTACAGATGAGAAGACTTAGAACCAGACATGCTGAGTGACTTGTCAAAAGCTACTTAACTAGGTAGCAAAGTTGGAACCATATGCCAGTCTTTATGACTCCCCAGATCCAAATGCTCTCCACATTATGCTAACTCATTCTTCTTTGTGTGGATTGGATGCAGAGGTTGCCAGTTCATCACATATGCCCCATATGCTTGATTTTGGTAGGACTAAGTAAAAGAGTAAGCCTACTGTAATCTGAATGTGATGATCAAATTGTCCTATCTGCAGTGAGACAGTTGCCTATGGTAGAGAAATTTAAATTAACACGTTAATTAAACAAAAAAAAACCATTAATAATGCTGGGTAAGAAACATCTTCCAATACAATTCTTTTATCTTGGTTGTGTCTCTTTGGCTTCAGTAAGAACAGTACTTACGAACTGTGGTCTGGACTGCTAAAGAAAAAGCTCTCTCATCGCTGGGTTTCTCTAAGAGTAAGAGAAAACAGCACTTGACCTTGGGGAACAGGAAAACCCATTCTTTCACTCACGTGTCAGCTGTCTCCAAGGCTATGAACACAATGCTGGCGAGGCCTCCTATCACACCAGGTAAGCCGTGTAGGTTATGGACCCCACACGTATCGTGGATCCTCAGTTTAGTAGTGAAAAATGGCTAAAATTGTAAAAAGAGGAAGCTTTATTATTTTGTTAGCTATAGAGAGCTGTGTGACGGAAGTCAATGACCATGCAGGAAAATTTTTATCTGCAGGCCAGTTCCCCATCTTCATCTGAAACCTGCTTACATCAAAGAATCTGAATACACTGGTGGCAAAACTGCTCATTTCAGTCTTAGGTAGATAGATTTGAAGGTGAGTGACTTTAACTCCTACTCATTCTTACCTACTGATGGTATCCTAAATCCCCTGAATAGGGCTTAGAGTCCTTAATTATACAAAACAAACATCAACAACAACAAAACCTTTAATGGAACTGCCCTGCGGAAAGTAATACAAGTACGTTCAGTTCATACTGTTATAAGTAACTGATATAAACAAAAGAAAGCAAGAAAGAGTAGAAACCACTGGAACACTGACATGTTGAATGACCTAAGGAGAGGTGCTTAGGAAAGGACTTTTCATAGCTTTTCTCTGCTGGTGGGATGTGAGAAGATGATGCGGCAGATCCAAAGTTTGACTCAGAGTATCTGTTAATACTTACAGTCAGAAACTTGAACCCAAACACGGAGACCATTCCTGCAATGCTCCCAATGATCATAGCATAGTATGGGGTATTTGCCATGTCTGCACTAGTGCCTATAGCCACTCCTCCAGCAAGGGTTGCGTTCTGAATGTGAACCTGTGTAGGGCACAGAAATGTGAGTGAGGTGAGAGGAAGGAGGAGGAGTTCAGAAGGACTGTAGCAGTCGTGGATTCAGTGGATTCCACGCACCACACATTCTTCAGTTGGAAGGGTTATGGATTCGTTCTTTATTTTTTTTTAATATTATTGGGGAATGGACTTTTTATTTATTTTTAAAATTTTTATTTATTTATTTATTTGGTTGCACTCAGTCTTAGTTGCAGCAGGCAGGCTCCTTAGTTGCGACTCAAGGGCTCCTTAATTGTGGCATGCGAACTCTTAGTTGCGGCATGCATGTGGGATCTAGTTCCCTGACCAGGGATCGAACCCAGGCCCCCTGCACTGGGATCGTGGCATCTTAACCACTGTGCCACCAGGGAAGTCCCAGGATTCCTTTTTAAGAAGAAGGTTCGTTGTAATTTCAGAAGGCCTTTCCTCCCAGCAGTTGACACTTGGTATCCATGTTGTAGGGTTCTTTGGTCGTGCATGAGAGATCAGGTTAGTAAGACCAGTGTGGAGAGGGATGTGAGGAAATCAAAAGAAGTTGTAGTAGGAGGGTGGGAATATACAGCAGTTATTCTGGCAATGTTCTGCCTCTTTATGCAGCTTTGGAATGCATTTGTGGTTACCGTGAACTGAAAGAGGCCTGTGGCCACTGTGTGCTTTTGCAGAGTCCATGATATTCCGATAATCAAAGAGGGGATTTAGAGACATTGAAATGTACACATTACACATCAAAGACAACAGCTTTTGCAAGTGTCACTCTTCTGAGAACATTTGAGGATGGAGGAAAGAGTAACCAGTTTCCATTTACCAGAATTCCTCAGAAAAATCATATTCTGGCTGTTCTGCCAGAGGAAGACAGGTTATCAGTACTTGTGAAAGAGAACCACTGAGCTGTACATGTACGATTGCTTCTTTTTATTGTTTTCAATTTTTTCTCATGAAACAATTTGTAGAGAACTGAAATACATGTCCTTAGCTATGCTTAGAAATATTTTAGTGGGATTTCCCTGGTGGTGCAGTGGTTAAGAATCCACCTGCCAATGCAGGGGACACAGGTTCAAGCCCTGGTCTGGGAAGATCCTACATGGCGTGGAGCAACTAAGCCCGTGCGCCACAAGTACTGAGCCTGTGCTCTAGAGCCTGCGAGCCACAACTACTGAGCCCGTGTGTTACGACTAGTGAAATGCCTAGAGCCCGTGCTCTGCAACAAGAGAAGCCACCGCAATGAGAAGTCCGCGCACCGCAATGAAGAGTAGCCCCCGCTCGAGGCAACTAGAGAAAGCCCGCACACAGCAACGAACACCCAACGCAGCCTAAATAAGTAAATAAATAAATAAAAATTTTAAAAAAGAAAGTAATATTTTGGTACAATATCTTTTCTCCCTCAGCTTATAAAAGAAGAGTGGCTGATCTGAGGATTATTCCTTCACTGATATTTCTTTAAGCTCTTAGGCAAGAAACTCAAAAGACTATTTTGGGGGAGATATAAAAAAAGTTTGATTTTGAAATAATGTTAGACATGTAACAGTTACAAAAATATTGCAGAGGGTTTCCATATATACCACACCCAGTTTCCCCCAATGTTAACGTCTTACATCACTGTAGAACTAGGAAATTAGCATTGGTGTAATATTATTAAATACCTTTTTGAATTTCACCAGTATTCCCACTAATATTCCTTTTCTTTTCCAGAATCCTATTCAGGATCCCACATTACATTTAGTTGTTATTTCTCTGAGAGAAATATCTGCTGTTAGAAAAATAAAATCAACTTGCATTCTCCCACTCTCTTTTTCTACTCTTGTAGAAATTCCTGTTTCTAAGAAAGATTTTCTAAGAACTTGGGGACAGTTAGCTCTATCATTAAAGAAATATGCTTCAGATCTTTGATTTTTGCATGATTATATTCCCTACTAGACTGTAAATTCCTTGATAACACTTTTAATTTGCCAGAGTACACATTTGAAGAATAAAGGAATGTTATTTTCAGATTATTCTCCAAGGTCTGCAGTGTTGTGATTTGTTCGGGCAGCTCAGCAGTGTTGCAGAAATGAACTAGTCATCAGAGCAGCCATCAGGGTCGCTTAGCGAAAGTTCCATGGGGGTTAACATGGCACTTACCATATGGAGCTTGCCTCGGCTCTCAAGAAGGCTGGAGCATGCATAGGCTGTAACCACGCAGGCGGCAAGAGAGAAGTATGTGTTTACGATGGCCATGTACTGGTTCTTTCCAGCATTAGCGATGGCCGAATTAAAGCTGGGCCAAAATATCCATAAAAAAAGAGTCCCTGTAGTAAATCACAAAAAGGGATATTAGGGGCTTCCCTGGTGGCGCAGTGGTTGAGAATCTGCCTGCCAATGCAGGGCACACGGGTTCGAGCCCTGGTCTGGGAAGATCCCACATGCCGCTGAGCAATTGGGCCCGTGAGCCACAATTACTGAGCCTGCGCGTCTGGAGCCTGTGCTCCGCAACAAGAGAGGCCGCGTTAGTGAGAGGCCCGCGCACCGCGATGAAGAGTGGCCCCCACTTGCCACAACTAGAGAAAGCCCTCGCACAGAAACGAAGACCCAACACAGCCATAAATTAATTAATTAAAAAATAAAAAAATAAAAAAAAGAACATTTAAAAAAAAAAAAAGGGATATTAGTTCTGAATATGGAAGACAGTCCAGGGGAAGCCGTTTGCCTTGGGCACTGACAAGATGTCTTTACTTTTAGGCTTTGTTATCTGAGAGTTAGGGGAAAATAGGGGTATTCCCTTGCGTCTGACCAAATAGACAAGAATCAGGCAAGTTCATCCCAACTCACCAATCATTGCAAACAAGTCCGAGTGGTACACAGACTCTTCATTGCGATGCCCTTCTTTCAGGCTTGATCGATACAAGATGCCTGCTACAGCCAAACCAAAGTAGGCCCCAAAGGCATGGATGGTCATTGATGCTCCAATATCAGAGGCCTGAGGGTGGCAAAACATTCATGTAAATAGAGGTGAAACTCACTACAGGAGGGAGGTCAATGAAAGAACTGCTTCATGGGTTAAAGAAAAAAAGATCAAGAGAGAGAAAAAATGTGTCAGAGAAAGGGAATAAAACAGGATCGTGAAAAACAAAAAAGTGCAAGCATTGGAGCCACACAGAACTGACTTTCAATCCTAGGTCAGGTACTTCTCTGATGTGACTTTAGACAAATAACTCTACTTCTTTGACTCTCCAGTTCTGTAAAATGGGGAAATGTTACCCAGCTAATACAGTTTGTGGTAAGATTTAGATGGGACCATGTTTTTCAACTGTTAGGTCCTTAGTCGGCACTCAATACATTTTAGGTTACTTTTCCAGGTTAGGGAGATTCTCGGTGAAATATTATGCATTGCACTTGATACAAAACAAACATAATTTTTGCATTCACTTGACACTGCAGTAAAAGCTCACTTCATTGTAACTCAAAGACTTGAAGTTTCAAGAAGCTTCACCCTGCAATGATGATATGAAAACCAGCTGAGAGACTTCCCTGGCAGTCCAGTGGTTAAGACTCTGTGCTTCCACTGCAGGGGGCATGGGTTCGATCCCTGGTCTAGGAACTAAGATCCCACATGCTGCTCAGTGCCGCCACAAAAAAAAAAAAAAGAAAAGAAAAAGAAAACCAGCTGAGGTCCAAGATTCATTTGAAGAAGTGCATTTTAGGTCCCTCTTTAGGACACAATGGATTTGATCCAGTTTTCTACATTTCTTGTCTCTAGATGGAAAATTCAGTGTGCCAAACCCAAGACATTGCTCTGTACTTATTAAAGTAGGAAAATGATACAAATTTATTTAAATTTTCATGCTTGATAAACTCCTATGAACCTTTCAGGTCCAGCTTAGCTGTCACTTCCTCAGACAAGTCTTCCTTGATTCTACAGTCTAAATTAAGTCTTTTAGGTATACTCCTTCAGAGCCACTCTATTTATTTTTTCAAAGCGTGTGTTGCAATTTATAATAATATTTTTTGTGTGTGTGCGTGATTCTATAGGTAGATGGTTGAATGTATGATCATTTGTTGGACGTCTATCTCCCCCACTAGATTGTAAACCCTATGAAAACAGAGACCTTAACTATTTGTTTGGCACTGAATCACCAACACATGACACCTAGAAAGTTACCAAAAGTATTTGCTATTGAATTACATGTTCAATAGAGGCATAAATAAAATACTGGAGAGTACCCAGAAATATTCTATTTATTTTCCTTGGGGGAATCAATGAGATTTTCATGGAGGAGAAGAAATTTCATCTAAGCTTTAATAAAAGGCTTTGAAAGAACTATTCAATGAGTAGTTGAAATATAAATAGGAATTGATCATTGATAGAAAATGTATTTTAATAAAAAGAGTTGTAGAGCTAGAAAATTCTGGATTTGAATCCAGATTCAGGCAAGTAAGTCATTTAGCATCTGTGATCATCAGTTTTATCGTGTATAAATAGTAACATCATGATACCTACTTTACACTGTTGTGGTGATAGTGCAATTAAATAATGTTTATAAAACTCCTGGTTTACAGTAGGCACTCAAATGATGACTATGATTACTATTTGCTATGGTATCACTGTCACCAAGGTTTGTCCCTGAATATAGTGGGCATCCAATACATGTGTTGTGATGTTCAAAGATAGGTAAGTATCACTAGAA
Source organism: Eubalaena glacialis (assembly GCF_028564815.1). Taxonomy (NCBI): domain Eukaryota; kingdom Metazoa; phylum Chordata; class Mammalia; order Artiodactyla; family Balaenidae; genus Eubalaena; species Eubalaena glacialis. The sequence goes on along the minus strand of NC_083722.1, from coordinate 27,800,278 downwards.
CACTTACCCTAAATATCTCGACAACCATATATTCATTGACAGCAAAGACAGCAATTTCTAAAATTGTCATGGTCAGCATTTGGATTGGACTTGTTTTTCCCAGGACAGCTCCAAAAGAAATCAGAACTGTGGCTGTACTGAAGTCTGCATTTATCATGCTGAGGGAAGAAGAAAGAAGACATTGAAGAATAATGCACACCCCACATACGTGAGTTGTAGTGAACTATAGCACCACCATGTCCAGAGTTCAAGGGCCCTCTCCCCACCTGTCCCCATCAGGTGCTTCTCCCAGGCCTACTTTTATCCTCTCCCACGTCCTTGCCCACCCCCACCTCCAATTACCATACCATCTTTAGTTGCTCTCACATTTCCTTTAACCTACCTGTTCTTTACCTCATTTAGGGTTTTACCTTAATAAGGTAAAGGAATAATAATTATTATTATTACCTTAATAAGGAAGGAATAATAATTTTGTGGAAGGAGATTTCTCATACCCTTAAGGTCAAATCATAGTGGATATAGACATGAATGTATGGTCCAGCTCAGTTGAGCAAGGCATTGATTTAGATCCTTGGATCCCAACGATCTTCTATCATGGAAAGGAAACAATTTGCAAGCTAGTTCAGAGGCTGACTCTCAAGAGACTAAGCAGAGAAACAATTGCTCTGAAAACACAATGGTTGGAAAGTAAGGGGTGCTCACTTTTTGATTTCAATGTGGAATTTCTCTCCACGGCTCTGCAGGATCCCCTGTGCAATAGTGCCCCACTGGAGGCCCAGAGCAGCAATGAGTAGGTTGATGCCCACACTACTGAAGCCATATTTTCGCAAGAAGGTCATGAGGAAGCCAAACCCAGCAAATACCATAACATGCACATCTTGGAAGACTGCAAAAGAGCAGAGGAAAAAAATCTGCATCAGGGGACCACTGAGAAAGTGTTACATCATAGCATATTCCATTTACTAAGTGCTACATCCTTTTCAGAAAACACTACAAAGGGAACGTTAACTGGGCTGCCAAGGGCTGGGTTCAAGTGCCTGCTTGGTTACTTACCAGCCAGGAGACCTTGGGCAAATTATTCAGTGTTTGAGCCTTTTCTTGGAAGACTATGCACTATCATACCAGTGTGTCTTTCATCCTCTCCCTGAAGAGTTTTCCATTACTTTCCACCTGAGGAAAACTTTGCAAAACACAGTGCAAGTATCACCCGCTCTTGCAGACTTTCCCAATATTTCCAGGGAAAATTAATATTTCCTCTTGTCTTTCCCAAACCTCAGCTTTAGCATTTGTCACATTGCATTACCATTTATTTAGCACGTATCACACTGTAATAGTTATTTTGTGAGGTGCCCATTGCCTGCACTAGATTGTGAGTTTCCTGATTGAAGGGATTAGGGCATACCCATCCTTTGCTTCCCTGAATCTGTCATAAAAGCGTGCATAGAGGAAAAGAGGCAACATTGACTAAATGAATGAGCTGCTGTCTTTATCTATCAAATGTGTACAGTAGGACCAGCCCTGGAAATCTTACTAGGTCATTATTCAAGTCATATGGAATAACGTCTTTGTTAACACTTTCTAAGCCAATGGAAGGAAGGCTGTATCCTCTTGAGGAACAGATACTTGACTTGGTTCTGAAGATGTAGGCTGATATCCCCCAATTGCATCACGTGACCGTGAGACCTTGGGCAAGACACTTATTCTCTGGGAGCTTCAGTGTTCTCATCTGCAATACTGCAAAAGCTATATTTCACATTTCCTGGGGCTGTAGGGAGTGCTGCCAGGTGACAGCTCTCCCTTCCCTCTGGGAAACACTCTTGTCTTATACAGGTCACAGGCCTTCCCTCGGGAAGCCTGAGCTCAATGACTGGTTCACATGAGCATCCCCTTGCCTCGGGAGAGGGCCACCTGAAGCTAGGCAATCCCAGTCTCAGAGTTTCTGGTGGGGTCAGCTGAGGCTTCTCTCTCTGCCCAAACACTTCTGCTGCAGGTGTTGATCATAAGACACTCCCCAATAACCTTCTTTCAGACTAATGTCGCTCTTAGAGTCTGCAGCACCTTCCCTTTGGGCTCCCCTCGTCTCTATAGAACTGTCCTGACTCTCTCCCCAACACAGCTTGCATACTACATTTTTTCAAACTTTTCCGATTAAATCCGATCAACTAATCTGTGGCAGTGATCACAAACCCGGAAGTGGATGAAGATGCTGTCTTTCCAAAGATTCCCAGTATTTGAAAAGGGCTGGTTGGTGCCGTGGGGACTTACCCTACCATCTTACTCTATGACAAACACCAGGACAGACAGAAGTTGGCATCATAGAGTGAATTACGAGGGTCCTTTGGTGGTCTAGAAGCTAGTCTCACTTGTATATGAGTGCTGCAAATGTAATAAAGAGAATGAGAAAACCAGAACAAACTTGCTGATTCAGGCACACACAGGGTCATCATTCTTTCGACCCCATCCATGCAGTGAGCCTTTTGGTCATTTTATTGTTTGTTGGTGCAACCTTCCAAGACAGTCAGTCTGAGGAGGGTGAAAAAGGAAAAAATAGATTTCTGAAGATTCCCTCTCCTTAGCAGCTTTGAGGGAGGTCTCAGAGAGGAGAATGCTGCAGTCTTTTTGTTTTCCTAGTGAGATAATGCCTATTGGCAATAATCTGACTTATACCCGCATTCTGGATGCCCACCCTCATCTCATATCTTCCCAGAGAACTTCAGAATTGGGATTTTACCTGACCTGCCGATGGGCAACTGTCAACTAACATCAACCTGTTTGATTTTGGAAATATAGGTGACCACATACATTCATCTATTTTTACAGATTGTTTTACCACCATTTAAATTTTTTATGTAAACATTTGATTTAGATCGTAGACTAAGTTGGAGTGGAGCTCAGAGAGTATGCGTGACTTACTGTTTATGATTTTCCTAGACCTTTCTGCAGCTCAGTTTTCTCCTCTTTAAAGAACAGTTTGGATTAGATGAAGCCCAAGTCTCTCCTAGCTCTATAAGTTGTTTCATTTATTTTATTTTGTTTTTAGGTCAGGACTCTAAGATCCAGAGAAGTTAGGTGAGTTGTTTATAATCACAAAACTAAAATAAAAATAAGAACCCAGTCTTACTGTCTTCACTGTGTTTTTTTTTTTTTCATTACGCCAAGTTATTTTTCTAAACATTCTTTTCTTTTTTCCGAGAGTACTCTTGTTCCTCCTGTCATCAGCTGATTTTAAAGTGTGCAGTAACCAACTAATTTAAAAATTGTTTTAACTAATTTTGTAATGTCTCACACTGGGAGTAATAATTATTCAGATTCTATCCCCCTCTCCCTTTGTTGGAAAACCAGACATTATACAGAGGGAGGAATTTCTTGTATTAACAGTGCTCCACTGTTTCCCACCGCTCCCCCAAATCTAATTCTTGTTACTGCTTTTCGCCACAAGGGGGCTTAAAGAACCTCATCTAAGAGAGCTTACAAAGTTGAGAAGTCTCTTGACAAATAATGATTCTGTATGAAAGGTATGGATAAAAAGGTTTGTAAACAGTTAGGATTATGTATTGTCTTTCATCCTGCACTAGGAATTTTTTTTTGCGGGTGGGGTCAAAGGAGAGGGTCATGAGTTTAGTTTTATGGTGCAAGACTCTGCCATTAAAGGAATTAAGTATCCTCTTCATAGAAGGAAAGAGGGATTTCTTTAGTGATTGGTACTTTTGTGAAGTCTTCTGACGGGTTTTAAGGACTGCCAAGACTTGTCTAAATCAGATATTCTCAGTAGCAGGCAATTTTAAAAAAATTGAAGTATAGTTGATTTACAATACTGTGTTAGTTTCAGGTATAAGGCATAGTGATTTGCCTTTTTTTTTTTTTTTCAGATTATGTTCCATTATAGGCTATTACAAGATATTGGGTGAAATTCCCTGTGCTATATAGTAAATCCTGGTTGCTTATTTACTTTATGTATAGTAGTTTATATCTGTTAATCCCATACTCCTAATTTGTCCATCCCTGTTCCCTTTCCCCTTTGGTAACCATAAGTTTGTTTTCTATGCCTGTGAGTCTCTATTCAAGCATTGTATCACTTAGGATAGCAGAAAACAATTTCCTAGGAATCATTTACCCTGCACTTTTAGTAACCTTTTGCCTGTCACGTATATTTAGATTTGCTGAATCTTTTGTAATAAATGAACTGAATGAGGAACTCCCTGGTGGTCCAGTGGTTAGAACTCGGTGCTTTCACTGCCCTGGCCTGGGTTCAATCCCTGGTCAGGGAACTAAGATCCTGCAAGCCACGCGGCACAGCCAAAATAAATAAATAAATAAATAAATAAATAAATAAATAAATAAATAAATAAACGAACCGAATGACATCTGAATAAATATAGGAGCATATTCTTAAATTGAGATTTTAAAAATAAATCATCGTACTAATCTGTTGCTGGTATTGAAATTCATATAATAATTTCTAGTGCTGTGTACATTCGTTGCCAGTTTACCTATATCTTCAGTAATTCTTCAAGTGTGATCTGCAGACATCTTGGGCGTCTTGGAAACACTTTCAGGGAATCTGAGGTTAAAATTATTTTTATGATAATTCTAATTCAAGATGTTATTTGACTTTTTCACTGTGTTGATATTTCCGCAGATGATGAAAAACAATGGTATAGAAAACTACTTGTACTTTAGCATGAATGAAAGCAGTAGTACCAAACTGAACTAGTAGTCTGGTATTCTTCATGACCACACACTTGCAGTAAAAAAAGCCAGTTTTACTTACAAATTCCTTGATGAATCAGTAAAAATTATTAATTGTAACTATTGACCCTCTCATACATGTCTTTACACATAAAGCACTACTGAAACATAATGGTTGTCTCAGAAAAGAAAAAGCACATTTGTTATTGTTTGAGTTATGAAATGAGTGACCAACTTTTCCACAGAACTCAATTTTTTTTTTTTTTTTGGAAAAAAGATTGATATAAACTATGGTTTTTCAAATAAGTATTAACTTTTTCTGAAAAATGAATGATGTTGTGATTTCAATGAAAATAACTCACATTTTGAGTTTAAAAAAAACTTAGAATTCCACCAGAAACTAACACAACATTGTGAATCAACTATACTTAATTAAATAAGAAGTAAATTTAAAAATTAGAAGTAAATTAAAAAATTAGAATTTCAGAAAATTTATGTCTGCCACTACAAGCTTGTCAGCTTTCTGAAACTTCTTGGGGTTTCTAGTGAGATTGTTGGTGATATTAACAAGTATCCTTTTTTGATATTATATAATGAAATATGTCAACATTTGGAGTATCTGCATAACTGTGAATCAGTATTTTTCAAATGATCAATGTACAATGTAACAAGATCACACATGGAATCCACTCGAAGTTCAAGATAGACTAATGGATTCTAATGTTTAACAGAGGACATAAAGTTCATTGATGTGGTTTTAATGTCCTGTAGGCATTAAAGACCTTGTGTTTGTAGAATCTCTAATAACATGTTAACAGCCTTCAAGGAGCCTTCTCCTTAAACTACTTTTCTCTAGTCGTGTTAGCAAGGATTAGTTGACAGTCACAGCCAAACGTCATTCCTTTTCAAATTATTTGCCTCAACAAAGTGGTCAACACTTTGCTGGGTGCCATGAAGGCCAAAAACCATGGAGTGTATCTAGTTCCTCAGATGAGTTTCTCTGGGGTCCGTCATGACATGCAATGTGATATTCAGGTGTGTTGCCCACTTCCGTAGTTGTGCCCTGGGATGGGAGCAGATGCCAGGATTGTGTGATATCACCGCTTTCTCTGTATTGCATAGTGAGGAATGCAAGTGAGGAGAGAGATGAATAAACTTATATCCTATTGAATTTATTTTAAATATAAATTAAGGTCCTACTTTATTTATTTGTGAAAAATTCATAGCTTTCATCACACTGCAATTGAGAACTGGTGAAACTCCCTGTGAGCTTCTTAGGCAGGAAATGAGCCTCTTCTGTGCTTGAACCCCTGAACTTGGCACAGTCCATGGCGCTAGGTAGGTGCCCCCAAATGTTTGTTGACTTGACTTGAACTTTGCTTCTTAGTGAGTGAATATTTAATAATCTTCTCTCCAGTGACTTATGCTGTTGCGTAAGTCTGATGTACATCAGTTGTTTGAAATGTAGGAAAAAATATATAGGTATAATTAGTATAATTGTGTGGTTTCTAGGGCTGTTCTACAAAATATTTTAACCAGTGATAACATAGCTGAACTGGAAGATTAGTTCTAACCAGAATTTTAGATCTTGGGAGCCACCTTACATAAGAGAGAACTTTTAATTGTGTATAGACTTGAGTTATGGGGAGCATTTTGAATGAGTGAAGACTGCCTTCCATGTAAAATTTCACTTTGTGTTCTGCTTAATGCCCTTCTTCTGGGCCCCCAGGGGCCTCTATTGCTTAAATTCTTCTTCCCTTATCCTGCCCCTGCCTATGTCCTGGCTTCACTGCTCTTATAGTGAGGAAGATGCTGTGGTGTGTGTGTGTGTGTGTGTGTGTGTGTGTGTGTGTGTCTGTGTATGTGTTGGCTGTTGATTGTTAATCATTATTATTATTGGCAACTGTGATTTGATGTTTCCTTAAAGAAGTGAAAAAGAATCCTGCCCTAGATATCATTTTTTGATCCCTCTCTTGTTTTCATGTTTGATACAGCTGATATAACAGAAAATCCTTTTAGCGATACTTTCAAGTTATAGCCAGAATTTGACCATTTCTCGGAACTTCCTCCATTATGACCTTGGCCCAGCCTACTTTCATATCTCTTCAGGATTACTGGATGGTTCTCGTAATATGACTTCCTAGTTGTTCCCCTGACCCCCTACAAACTCTTTTCTACTTAACATCCAGAAGAATGTCTTTAAAATTTAAGTCATATCATACTCCTCCTCTCAAAGTCCTCCAGTTGTTTCTCAACTCAGAATAAAAACAATTTGCTTACCACGGTCTACAAGGCTCTGTAGCACCCGAACTCTCACACTTCTGACTTTGTTTTCCCTGCTTGCTCGCTGCATATACTAAATACCCCAGGGCCTTTGCGCTTGCTGTTTCTTCCATATAAAATGTCCTTGTTCCGTTTCCATTTAGTTTATTCTCTTGCCTCTTTTTGTTCTGTTTAATGTCACTTCATATCAAAAAGACCTATCCAGACTCTAAACTGCCTTTCTCAATCAGATTTCTCATTTAAACCATGGAACAAGACAATGATTTAAGTAACTATTTTCTAGTTCTCTCAAAGATGGTACAGGATTGGTACCACTGTAGAAGCACAGAAGAGAAGTTAATTAATTGTATGCAGTGGATGCCTTGGGCTAGTAAGACTTAATTCATTCACATAACCCTGGTTGAAAAAGGCTGAAAGGATATCCCCCTTGTCCAGGTGCATCTATTTTTTAAATATTGCTTTGTTTATTGGTGTGGCATTTTATTACCATGTGAGTGTGTGTGTGTGAGTGTATGGCTGTGTGCTGTGTGTATGTATAACATACAAGCAAATATATACATGTATATATTTGCTTGTATTATACACAGATATGCATATGTATATATATATACACATATATACATATATGTATATATGTGTAAATGCTTTTCCCCTCCCAGCACAGTATACATGTGAGTATGAATATATATACATACGTATTGAATATATATCTATTCATATATATGTATATATGTGTGTGTATATATATATATGGTCTGGGTTTCCCCAGTGGAATGTAAACTTCATAATGAAATAGAGCAGGACCCTATGGTCCTCCCCCCATCCATGCCCTCCACCTGCCTTTTGTGTGTGGAAAAACTCTAGCCAAAGAATAAGTTTAATAGAAGTGAGAAAATGCAGAAGCAAAGAATAGCAGTCCAAAAAAGACTAAATAATAATAGTTTAGTCATTAACCAAAGTCAAGGACCTTTAGTTCCTCCTCATGGGCTATAGGTAATATCCTGAGCCACATCCTGTGAGCTGCCTTATAGACACTGAAACCCCCGCCAGGTGGAAGAAGTTAACTACATGATGACCAGACTGTAGCCATGACATAAGCTGCCACAATTCTGAGAATTGGCCTCAAAGAAATGGGAACAAACCAACCATGGAACTAAAGACTAACTGTACTTAAAACAATCAATATGACACGGATCAGACCACTGATGACCAATATCGAGAGGACTGTCAGAGCTGACTGTGCTCTTTCTGCATGTAGCCCCCTCCCTCCGTCTATAAAAGCTCTTGTGCCCTGATTGTCGGGGGGCGGGGGGGAGTCGGCCTTTGGATAGGAGTCCGCCCTCCCCCTCAGTTGCAGCATCTATAATAAAGCAAACTTTCCTTTCCACCGAACTTGCTTCTTTATTGGCTTTTGAGCGGCGAGCAGCCAGACTCCACTTTTGGTAACAGTAAGGGCGTGGACTTGCTTGTTTTGTTTGCTTTGCTTTATTTACTGCCTAGAGCCTAGGACCTTGAAGACTGCTTGACGAGAATTGGGAGCTAAATAGATATTTTCTTAATGCATCATAAAAGGAATGAACTTCTATGTTCCTTGCAAGCAGAGTATAAAGGTCATGTGATTGCTAGGCGCTTGAAAAAAATGACCATGTTTAGTAACTCTTCTCTCCAACTTGGCTTTTATCTCAAATTCTGAATTGAAGTTTTACCTACGAGTGTTGACACTGGAACTGAGAGAATTCAGCTTGAATTATGCAAATTACGAAGCTTTTGATCTCTTAAGATAACTTTATTTGAATAACACTAATCTTAGATTATATTTTTGGCATTTTGTTTCTATGCCATACTGCAGCTCTTCGTTTACATGTGTACCGAACAGTGTAGTCTTACAATAAAGAGATCTTACTTGTTTTATCTTTGAGTAAGTTTGCTGTAGCACATGCTTGGTGCATAGTAAAAATGTTTACTGGATGAAGAAACAAAATGTACAAAAGCATACAGAGTTGAACAGAATTCTTTTCTGTTTTGGTGTTCTTGAACTTGCAAATTATAAAATTCTTTAATCAAGAACTCTTTTGGATATATATGTAAAGAGAACTAGATTTGGACCCTGAGTCTCTGACTTATGGTCCTAACTCTGCCCTTAACTTGCGCATGTGCATTTTGGCTGAGTCGCTTGGCAACTCTAGGTCACCTTTTCTACATGAGAATACTCCCCATTATATAAACTCCCTCAAAAATGTGTAGGAATGAGAGAACAAATGTCATTATTTTTTTTAAAAAGCTTAGACATATGCTGTAGAACTATAATAAATGTCGCTACAAAAATAATAAATTAATAAAATTTAACATTTAATAAATAATAAATACTAAAATTATTTGTGCCTCACTGAAAAAACAGTCTATATAACAGGATTATATTACAACCTCCCTCCCTGGTTAACAAGGTCATGAATATGCCTGGCTCATAGTAAGCAGTCAGTAAATGGTAGTTATTATTTTTATACTAAGTGTTTCATAGCCTGCCTGTCCAAACTTGAAACTAAATCCCTTCTTTCCTCCAGTCACCATTCCCAGGGAAGGGTCCTGCTTTTAAAATATGTCAGGTGCTCACACGTTTCTTCTCATCTCAGAGGAACAAACGGTCTTCCTTTCAGAATATTATAAAACCTTAAGTACATCATTTACATCCTTTATCATCCTTAATACCCCTTCTTATGCCTTAAGGCCCTTACATGAATTCCTTCTCAATATTCCATTTTGTTTCTACTCTTTCTCCTCCAAAGTTAACTTTGAGTCTTTTTTTGGGGGGGGGGATATTTTTATACCTTGCAGAACTAGTGATGAAGGGAAAAATAAGGTCATTTAGCAGCATGTAGGCAACACAAAACATTGATCAATTATTTACATTTTCAGCTTCTTGTTCTGATATTTTAATAAACACAGATTCTATCCAAACACATTAACTACAGAGACCAGATGCCCCAGCATAAACTTATAATAACCTTAGCACTCAGAACTATCACATAATTCTATAAGGAGCTCCCATGTAGAGTGCTAGGGGTTACAGTATTCACAGACCTCACATTCTGAGAACCTAAAATGGGTCCACATTCTGAAAACCCAAAAATGTACAATAAGAAGCAGATTGCTTACTCACGAGGATACAAGTCAAGGTATCTGTCCACGTCCATGGTAGGTGACTTGGTGCTGTTGGGCTGCTGGGAAACGTTCTGGTCCGTTTCATACTGAACAAATAATCCAAATAAAACAATCATGGCAACTTCCAGGCCAATGGCCATGAGAGGGAATGTGAACCTCATGTTTGTGGCAAAGGACAGAGGCACACTGAGGGCTTCGCGGTCTGTGGGAGGTTGATAAGGACAGAGGGGCTGCTCTGTGTGTAGAATTAAGCTGCATGCTCAAGGCACTCCAGTGACATTGCAAGAAAAAAAATGGGCAAGACTGGTGAAAACGCCCCATCCACTGGAGTGAATTATGCTCTGTAATCAAACTGTTGTAAATGCTGGTTTGAAGAAAATACAATATAGATTGAAAGAAGCCAGCTGATGGAAATAATCTATTGCACACAAGTGTCTAGACTCTTTTTTTCCCCCTTTTTATTACATTTTTAAATTAAAAAATTTTTTAATTAATTTAAAAAATTTTTATTGGAATATAGTTGATTTGCAATGTGCTGTACAACAAAGTGAATCAGTTATACATATATATATATATCCACTTTTTTTTTTTTTAATGAAAGCGTCTTTATTTATTTATTTATGTATTTTTGGCTGTGTTGGGGCTTCGTTTCTGTGCGAGGGCTTTCTCTAGTTGCGGCGAGCGGGGTCCACTCTTCATCACGGTGCTCAGGCCTCTCACTGTCGAGCCCTCTCTTGTTGCGGAGCACAAGCTCCAGACGCGCAGGCTCAGTAGTTGTGGCTCACGGGCCTAGTTGCTCCGCGGCATTTGGGATCCTCCCAGACCAGGGCTCGAACCCGTGTCCCCTGCATTGGCAGGCAGATTCTCAACCACTGCGCCACCAGGGAAGCCCTCCACTCTTTTTAAGATTCTATTCCTGTGTAGGTCATCACAGAGTACTGAGTAGAGTTCCCTGTGCTATACAGTAGGTTCTTATTAGTTATCTATTTTATATATAGTAGTGTGTATATGTCAATCCCAATCTCCCAATTTATCCCTCCCCCCACTTTTCCCCTTGGTAACTGTAAGTTTGCTTTCTACATCTGTGACTCTATTTCAGTTTTGTAAATAGGTTCGTTTGTACCATTTTTTAGATTCCACATATAAGCGATATCATATGATACTTGTATTTCTCTGTCTGACTTACTTCACTCAGTATGACAATCTCTAGGTCCGTCCATGTTGCTGCAAGTGGCATTATTCCTAGTGTCTAGACTCTAATGTAACTTTAATTCAGCAGAAACTTGGTGCTAATTGTATGACAGGCACTGAGCTGGGCTCTCTAGGAGACACAAAAGTAAGCAAAGTATAGAATGGGTCTATTAACTTCCTTGAGGAAGTTAATCTAGTTGGGAAGACAGAAATGTAAGCAAGTGATCATATAAAAACAGATAAGTAATATAACAGTGTTTGTAAAAGTATTGGGGAACATAAGTAAGGCAGCAATTCATTTTGTCTTGGCCCAAGAACACTACTAGCACATGAAATGCTATGGATGGAGGCATTAAAAAAATAAATAGGCTTTACCAGTAAAACAGAAAGAGGGACTAGCATAAGGCTTGGAAGAACCTGGCATATTTGAGGAATAACAGTTCGTTAAGTAAAGCTGGGAGAAATGGGGAGGGACCAGGTGTGGGGTAGCTGGTGATAAAGTTGTAATGGTAGCTGGGCTGGATTATAAAGGGTCTTGCATTCAGTATTAAGAATGCTAAATAGGCTTCCCTGGTGGTGCAGTGGTTGAGAGTCGGCTTGCCAATGCAGGGGACGCGGGTTCGAGCCCTGGCCTGGGAAGATCCCACATGCCACGGAGCAACTGGGCCCGTGAGCCACAGTTACTGAGCCTGCGCGTCTGGAGCCTGTGCTCCGCAACAAGAGAGGCCGCGATAGTGAGAGGCCCGCGCACCGCGATGAAGAGTGGCCCCCGCTTGCCACAACTAGAGAAAGCCCTCGCACAGAAACGAAGACCCAACACAGCCATAAAAATAAAATAAATTAATTAATTAATTAAAAAAAAAAAAGAATGCTGCATATATACAATGGAATATTACTCAGCCATAAAAAAGAACAAAATAATGCCATTTGCAGTGACACGGAAGGACCTAGAAATTATCATACTGAGTGAAAGACGGCACCACAGGAGTGGATTCAGATGGTTAACTTCGGGGACACACGTGTACGTCCCCCACTTTGATTTCTGGTTTTGCAGTGGCCCAAAGGGTGCTTGTGATAACTCCAACAGATCATAAAGGCAAAGTACTTACGCTGATAAACTCTCCACAAGGTTGTAAAAAACCAAGTAACAGGGAATTCCCTGGTGGTCCAGTGGTTAGGACTCTGAGCTTCCACTGCAGGGGGCCTGAATTCCAAGTTTGATCCTTGGTCGGGGAACTAGGATCCCATATGTATCTAGCGAAGAAAAGAAAAAGTTTTCCTGTCCCCAAAAAGGCTCTTTCCATCTCTCAGGGCTATAGCTGGGGTGCCCTGTGTTTCCTCATCATCCTACATGGCTGTGGAATTATTTCCCAGAATATTACCACCGAGCTGGGTTACAGGACCAGAGTGAGCACCAGCACACCCAAAGCAGCTGTCTGAGGTGTAGGCCCTTGTCTTAAGCCAAGGGTTCTTAACATTTCTGTGCTATGGACACTTTTGGCAGTTTGTTGAAGCCTCTGAATTTCTTCTCGAAATATTTCTTAAATGTACAAAATAACATGCATAGAATTATCAAGGTAACCAGTTGCATTGAAATTCATTGATCAAAATATAGTAAAATCCAAAAGTCTGATGTAGATGCTTCTTCATAATATAGAAAATAACAAGATCTAGTGGCATTTCTAATAACTAGCATAACTTCAAAGTAGGAGTAGGAGTATAAACAATTATTACTCATTATTTTAAGATATTTGGAACAAGAATAATATGAGAGAAAATTATTTGGGATTTCTATTGGTGACAAAGTCATAAAACTACAAATGGAAATACTGAATTTCAATTAAATGCACTTTTTTTCCTACTCAAGTACATGGACCACCTGCACTCTATCCATGGAATCCTGGTTAAAAATGTCTGTTTTGGGGACTTCCCTGGTGGCACAGTGGTTAAGAATCTGCCTGCCAATGCAGGAAGACACAGGTTCGAGCCCTGGTCCGGGAAGATCCCATATGCCATGGAGCAACAAAGCCCGTGCATCACAACTACTGAGCCTGTGCTCTAGAGCCCGTGAGCCACAACTACTGAGCCCGTGTGCCACAACTACTGAAGCCCGCGCCTAGAGCCCGTGCTCCGTAACAAGAGAAGCCACCACAATGAGAAGCCCATGCACCACAGTGAAGAGTAACTCCTGCTCGCCACAACTAGAGAAAGCCCGCGCGCCGCAACAAAGACCCAAAGCAGCCAAAAAAAAAAAAGTCTGTTTTAAATTTGGCCTTACTTCCCCTTTGTTTCAATGTAATTTTACCTCAGCAATCTCCTCATCATTTCTTGTCCTTGGTAATTCTCATGGACACCTTAGTTTATAGCAATAAATCTCCTTAACTCTACATCCCAGGGACAATTAGAGGAATATTAGTCAAAATCTTCCTAGGAGATCCTGTCCACCTTAGAAAAGTTAATTCAACACCCCTCATATGATTGGCGTTGCATAAGAAGAGCTAGAGGACCTGTGAAGTGATCCTTAACAAAGACAGTAAAACTAACTTTGCCAAGTAGAAGAGAACTCTATAGACAGATACTAAACTTGAGGCTCAGAGAGTTTAAGCAACTTGCTCAAGGTTGCACAGCAGGTAGAAGGCAGAGCTTGGCCAAACATGTCTGTCCAATTTCCTAAATTTAACTTCTTTCAGCTATACCATTTCGTTTTCTATGTAAGATAATTTAGGTTCCTGCTGATCTCAAGGTACTGAAAAATGTCAAAGAATCTTCTGAAATATTAAAGGAAGACATTTCTAATTTTAGCTCTGTCTTCTGTTTATTATATTTTATTTTACTTTAATTTGGAAGGTACTATCAAATTAAGATAGATGTCAACTTTCTTACTTGGGGCACTCTTTTTCCCAGTGAGGACATCTAGATAATAGAGAATATTTTATGTTTGCATATAGTTATTCGACAGATGTCCCCAAACTTTGTCCCTGATACATAATGGCTTTATCACAGAATACTAAAAATTGCTATGAACTTCAAACTTTGCACTGAGAAAAAAAAATATGCCCTATGTACTTTTCAAATCAAAAGATATGAAAACTACATTTCTATTCTGTTGAGGACTGTTATACATTTATATTATATATTTAAAATATAATTCTATATTTATTTAAATGTAGTTTTTACTATGGAAAGAGTGGGGATCACTAACATGTATTTACCCCTGCCTGTTAAATAGATGAATCTCATCAACCAGTGATCAGGTACAAAGAATCTTCAAATCTGATCATTACTATGGGTTAAGTGTTGAGCCATAGTTGACATTCTATAAAAACATCCCCTTTTTAAGGAGGTCACTCCTTGCTACCTCAAAAATTTTCAGTCTAGCTTTTGGCTATTATGAGAAATGCTGCTATGAACATTTACGTACAAGTTTTTGTTGTAGATATACTTTTTTTTCTTTTGGGGATATATTGAGGAGTGGGATTTCTAGGTCTAAGACTAATCATTTGAAGAACTGCCAGGCAATTTTCCAAAGTGGCTGCACCATTTTATGTTCCCACCAGAAGTGTATGAGGAGTCTGATTTCTCCACATCCTCATCCACAGTTGCTGTTGTCTGATTTTTTGACCCAGCCATTCATTCTAGTGCTATGACCTTGTGGCTTTGATTTGCATTTCCCTGATGACTAATGATGTTGAATATCTTTTCATGTGCTTTGACTATTTGTATATCTTAAAGAAATGTCTATTCAGATCCTTTGCTCATAATTTTTTTTTAAAGTGTTGTTGAATTGCACCAGTCCAGGTTCTTGACAAAACTCTGTTGCTAACTCATAGACCATAATGTGAATCTCAAACTGCCTTTGTCACCATTTTGCTCATCTTTAATGTGGCAGTGAGGACTCCTTTCCATCTCAAGAAGTTGTAAAGACTAGATGAGAGAGAATATATTGCAGGTACTTTATCAATCAAAAAGAGATGTGAAATCTAGGTTATTAAACAGCTAACAAAGTGGCAAATGTATGGGGCAGTTTGGGGGAAAAATTTGAAACCTTGGTATAAGGACAATAAATTGGAAAAATGAAGGCATACTATTTAAATAATAAAGCCACTAAAGTGTTTATATCCTATCAACATTAGGAATCAGAAGAGATTTTTAAATTTTTTATTTTAAATAATTTTAGGTTTAGAATAATAACTTAAGATTTATCTCTATTGCAAAGATAACAGAGAGTTCCTTATGACCCTCCATTCAGTTTTTTTCTAATGTTGACATCTAACATCATCATAGTACAATGATCAGAACCAGGAAATTAACATTGGTACAATACTATTAGCTCCAGACTTTTTTGCTAGTGTCCTTTTTCTGTTCCAGGGTTCAATCCGCGGTCCCATATTGCATTTAGTCATCGTGCCTTCTTAGACTCTGATGTTTTTGAAGAATACTGCTCAGATATTTTGCAGAATGTTCCTCAAGTTGGGTTTGCCTGATGTTTTCTCATGATTAGACTGGGGTTATGGATT
Organism: Eubalaena glacialis; assembly: GCF_028564815.1. Taxonomy (NCBI): domain Eukaryota; kingdom Metazoa; phylum Chordata; class Mammalia; order Artiodactyla; family Balaenidae; genus Eubalaena; species Eubalaena glacialis. Next base: position 27,784,439 of record NC_083722.1, on the reverse strand, counting down.
TTAGGGTTAACTACTCCAGAGGTGAACTGCCCTTCTCCTCCTATCATATCACGGAGTATGAGATATGGATATGTTTTATCACTGGTGATGTTAACCTTTGTTACTTGGTTAAGGTGAAGAAGAGTTTTAATGTTGAAAAATATTCATTCTCCACAGTCTTGCCAAGAAAGGATTAGGTCCCAAACATGTTTCCCTAAATTCACTCATAATAAAATGCAGTAGCTGCAATTCCACTGTACAAAATTAAAATAAAGAACAAAAGAGAAGGAGGTGATAGTAGAGGAGAAGGATGGGGACAGAAACTTGTATCTGGGTTCCAGGGAGATCCCGCCTGATTAGGGTCCTGGCCGTTAGGCCCGAGGGAGGGTACAGCTAAAATGAAAGGGAAGTCGTGTAAACCAGGCATGGTCTTGAGCAAGCTGCTTTCCAAAGATAAGGTTAGAACTGAAGGGCCTCCCAGAAAGTATGGCAGAACTTTTTTTTTTTCCCTCCTTGAACTTGGTTCTTTCCTCATTGCGTTTTATCAAGGTACATCAGCGTACTGGGCTTCAGGCACTAATGTGTCTTTCCAGTAAGCATTTAGTGACCTTTTAAACATCCACTGGCACCTGATAGCTGCCAGGGTGTTTACACAGGTTAATTATTATCCTTGAAACAGTCCATCAAGGTAGGTTTGTTTCTTATTGTCATTGTACAAATGGGAAAACCAAGAAACTAAATCACTCCCAAAATCTAACAGCACCTAGAAAAGTTCCAGGACTCAATTAAAATGCAAGTCTGTCTGACTCTGACACTGTTGTTCTTTTTCTTCGGCTAATTGTCTTTGGCGCTCTTTTACTAAGTCTTTCAGGTATTACTTACCCTAATGAGAATGATTTTAGAGGCCTAGAGGAGATGAAAGCTGGAATGGAGTGGGTTGAGGAGAAAAATGGGAAAGTCTAAATGAAGGAATTAACAAAGACAACAATGTGAAATTTTCCTGTGAAGGAAAAAAAAAAAAAAAAAAGCTTTTCGTGTGAGCAAAAGGAATTGGGCTCCAGAGCATGGGTGCCATGGTTGGCTTTGGATGGAGCAAGGACAGTTTTCCCATTTGAACAGGAGGGAAAAAGGTAAATATATGTACGTATGCCTGATGGATACCATTTTTTCCAGTATTCTAAGAAAGAAGGTCTTTAGATAAAGAAAACACGTTTTGTTCTTTTTGGTTTTGCCAAACAATATTTCACATGACTTTTCCTTCTTTGTACATGAATGATTTTTATTGGCCATGGTACCCCATTCTCTAGATCAGAAGTCTGTGCCAATACTATATTAAAGAAAAAAAACGAAGAATATGTGACAGAGATCTTATGTGGCTCACAAATCCTAAAAATTTTACTATCTTGACCTTTACAAAAAGAGTTCGTCAAATAGAGAACAGCCTTGTGGTTGCCAAGGGGGAGAAGGGGGGGAGGGGAGGATTGGGAGCTTGGGATTAGCAGATGCAAACTATTATATAGAGAATGGACAAACAACAAGATTCTACCTTATAGCGCAGGGAACTATATTCAGTATCCTGTGATAAACCAAAATGGCAAAGAATATGAAAAAAGTATATATATATGTATAACTGAGTCACTTTGCTGTACAGCGGAAATTGACACAACATTGTAAATCAGCTAGACTTCAATAAAATTAAGAAAAAATGTGTTGACTCCTCCTGTAGACATCCCATAAGGTCTTTACTCAGTTCCTTCCTGATGTAGATTTAAGCAGGTAGGCTGTTTTCAGCCTTTTTAAAAATTTTTTACGATTGCACGCAATACTGCAATCAAATCATTTTTGTTCGGACATTTTCACACACATAAAGTAAATATAGCTATTGAAGAATTTCCCAGAAGTGAAGTTGCTGATCAAAGAATATGTGCATTTAAAAAATCGTCAAATTGTCCTCAAATTTGCATTAATGTGTACTCCCATAAGAAAGTGATTGCTTTCTTCCCTTACCCTGGGTACTATTAAACTTTAAATTCTCATCAATGTGATACATGAAAAATGTTAAGTTTTCTTTCTCTATATCTATATATAAAGCCAGGCCTCCTTACATATGTTATTGGCGATTGTATTTATTTTTTTTATCATCTGATAAGGACTTCTGCCTATCTTTCTATTGGATTTTCTTATTTATGTTGTTTTGCAGTAAGACTTGGCAAGTTGCAGAAATTATCCCTCTGATGGTCACATAATTTTTTTAGGTATCCCTTGTCTTTTCTCATATTATTTTTTTTATTATTGAGTTATGCAATTAATGTTCCTTCTTCCTTCCTTTCTTCCTTCTTTCCTTCCTTTCTTTTTGTACATTGGTTTGACTTCACCCCACAGATGACTTTCATGTTGCCTTTGAGTTTGTTATCCTCTCCAGCTCTAGTTCAACCTAAAACTTGGCAAGTCAGCATCCTAACTCACAACTCCAAGTTGCCAATAAAAAAGCTAAATCAAATGTGCATCCCTGATAATAATGATGACCTCCTGTCCTGGAGTTCTTTATATTTAGAAAACATTATAAAACCTGCCCACATTGTTTTAAGATGTTGAGGAGATCCATACCTTCCATAAAGTCAGGCTTTCCCAATGCAACTAATCAGTACATATGGGACATAGTAGATCCTCAATATATATTTAATATATTTTTGAATGAAAGACTATCCTTTTTTTTTTTTTAACCAGAGATATGCATAATGGTGTTGGATATTCAGTTGGATATTCAATTATAAATATAATGATGTATATCAATGCTCAGAGTTGCCTTTTAACTTCAATGTTCTTGTTCCATCAAATAAATATGTTGTGGTATGTTCCTTTATGCTACATTTTTAGACACTGTTACTTTCTCTTTCAATTTTATAGGCACCAAACAACCAATATATCAACTTAACATTTTAAAACAATAAACATCATATTAAGGAGAGAGAGAGAGGACTTGGGAATCAACTAAACTTTCAGTATTCCTTTATGTATGTTTCTTCCTTGTATTTACTATGTTTCAAAGGGAAGCTGGCTCTTATTTCCTCTTCCCCACAGAAACAGTAGTGATGGTCCATGTTTACCAAAAAGGTGGAGCTGACACTATTCTCTTTCTTTTGTTAAATTAGAGAGCAGGTAGTGTTCTTTCACGTACAATTTTAGCAAGAAGTACATTAAGGAATTCTTTGGCAACACATCCTTCTGGTAAAGAACCCTTTGGCTTCTGAAAAAATCTGTGTCAGTCTCACAAAATACATTCCTGTAGCAATTAATGAGTTATTTTTTCATTCATTTACTTATTTGTTCATGTATCCATTTATTAAATTGCTACTCAGTAGCTAATGTTGAGCAGAGTACTGGGTGTGGGTTACTGAACAGAGTTCTAGTTAAACATAGACAAAATTTAACAATGAATAAAGATATACTTGGGGAAATGCCAAAAAATCAAAGCAGATAATCTTTTGAGGGATTGATACTGAATAAGGAATTAGGTAATGAAGGCAAATATGATTATGGTAGAGAGGTAAGCAATGATGATATTTAAGAATAAGTGCAGTTTTAGTGAAACACTTACTGAAATTGGACTCAGGGAACCTGGGTTTAGAATCAATGTTAGACTTGTAACTTGCACTAATTACTTCTGTAACCTCTTTCAGGGTTTCAGTGTTCTCATCTCTAAAAAGAGAGTAGGCCATAGAACCTCTGAAGGTCCTTTTAAGCTCTGGTTCTTCATATTTGCAGGGTGAATATACCAAAAAATCCATCTGGAATTTAAAAATAAAAATAATAACATAAGAAATAGAAAAGGAGTTTAGAAACAACTCAACACAACAAACATCCCCTGAACATCAAATATTGTTCTACAGGGTGCTGAGTGTTTAGGGGACATAAGAGAAAAGTCGTCCATAACTCCAAGGAGCTTGTATAACCTGATTGGGTTGATAAGTCAAATATTTTAAATATAAGAAGATAAGAAAAATATTTTAAATCATAGGAATTTCCCACAGGTTAATATCAAGCTTTCCAGATTTTCTGGTTCCTTCCATTTGTCATGTCAGTCACCTTATATGGCTCTCCTTCCTCATCATTTTTCAGGATTAACTGATAGCTATCAACTGACAGTAATTTCATGATCGTTTTCAAAAGGTTTTCAATATTCCCCAAGCATCTGGATGATCCATTTGTGTCTCCTTAGAGATTGAATTATTCCTTTCCTCCTTCAGGTAATTGCACAGGCATAGAGAATTTAAAGATTCATTTCTTTGATTGAAAAAAATGATAGGAGTTACACAGTAATCTGTCTCTCTGACATTCATTTACATTATACTCTTCAGTCCTTTCCGCTTCTTCTCCTGTTTTGACACTTTTGGTGAACCTTTATATCTTATTTTCCGAGCTTCAGCACATTCTGGGATTTAGCACATTCCTTCAATCACTTCCTAGGAATCTAATCTAATATCATGACTGTAGGTATCAACTATACAGAGATGATTTCCAAATTTTTATTTCCATTCTAGACTGAATCCTAGACTCATATATTCAACTGCCACTCCATACCTCCACTCATAATATGCACCAAACAAAAACCAGATTTTCTTCCCAAACCTGTGCTCTTTGCCATATCATAGTAACCTATTTTCTTTTATTTTTTTTGCCTTTTCCTTTTTTTTCCTTCCTTCCTCCCTCCCTCCCTCCCTCCCTGCATCTTTTTTTAAAAAATTGAAGCATAACTAATATACAATAAATGCACAAAATCTTAAGGGTATATAGCCACTTTAATTTTTACATATGTGTATAGCTATGAAACCAGCTATACTAATTCCAGAAGCCTCCTTCATGCTCTCACCCAGCCTAATTAGTTCTCTTCAAGTTTTAATTTATTTCTTGTCACCTTTTTTATAACTATAGAACAGGTTTTTAAGATAATAGAAATGGAAGTCAATAGGCTTGAGTCATGATGTAATTTTATAAAATTCTAAGGAGGTATTCCATGCCTGACTACCATTGAACTATTAATACAAGTCTTAAATGTCACATTGTCCAAAGTAAACACATCTCCATGAATATAGAACAAAGAACCTAAGAACTTTGTATAAAACTTTATTTCATTTCCCATTAAATCCTCCATCTGAATGCATTTTTAATCCAAACTGTCAATTAATTTCAGTCTAGATCAGGAAACAGCATTGTGTATTCCCTAAAAGCATGAGGGTTGAGTCTGTGCTCTGATGTTGGGTGGCAGTCCCTATCAGGACAAAAGACTTCACCCTACTGTCCCTGTTCACTCACCTGCAAAACGCAGACAAAGGACTACTGTGAGGATGATGTGCAAAAAATGAATGTAAAAAAATCAGCATATCACCTGGAATGTAGAATGTTTTCTAATTAACTTTGGTAGCACTAAGGTGAAACGGAGAAGTAAATTAGAATTTATTGAGCACCATTAGTCTCTCTTACTCCTAAATATCTTACGTGCGTTATTTCACTTACAAAAGAGAAACGTTATCTCAATTTGAAATAGCGAAATCAGTACCTGATGACATTTAAATATTCTATATATGGATCCAGAGTACATTTTATAATCGTATTTCCCAGTACTAGGGGGTTTGATTTTAAGACAGTTTCCATCAATTGTTTTCATGTATGTGTGTGCATGTATGTGACAGGGAAGAGAGCGTTCCCTTCTGCCTGCTATTGAAAGAGCCATAAACCCTACACTTTTCACCCAACTGCTACTTGGTGCCCCCAGGGATTTTCTCACGTGTGCTAACAGATCCTGTTACCTCCCCCATAGCATCTGCTCTATTTCTACTCTTCTACCCCACCTTCTTTCACAGATCTGGGACTCTAAGGATTCGGATGCTTGGGGACTCTCAGTGAACATGTTTCCAATAGCTCCAGATCTCAAAGATGAGTTTGTCTTCTGGACGCCACTGAAGTGACCACCCATCAGCTACTACCGTCTTTGTTGCTGGCTGCCAACGTTGCCGGGATAAGGATGAATACTTCATGTGGCCAACGTGAAACCGTTTTTTTCTGGAACTTTTTTTAAAAAATTTTTAATTAGCATCACATCGATTTAAATTTATTTATTTATGTATTTTATATTTTGGCTGCATTGGGTCTCCATTGCTGCACACGGGCTTTCTCTAGTTGTGGCGAGCGGGGGCTGCTCTTCGGTGCGGTGCGCGGGCTTCTCATTGCGGTGGCTTCTCTTGTTGCGGAGCACGGGCTCTAGGTGCGTGGGCTTCAGTAGTTGTGGCACGTGGGCTCAGTAGTTCTGGTTCGCAGGCTCTAGAGCGCAGGCTCGGTAGTTGTAGCGCCCGGGCTTACCCATGTCCCCTGCATAGGCAGGCAGATTCTTAACCACTGCGCCACCAGGGAAGTCCCTGGAAATTTCTTTAACTCAAAGCCACTATGTGTTTCATTTAAAAGTGGTTAAGACTACATTTTGTTGTTACATTTTACAAATAATTTTTATCATCCCAAAGAATGGTTTGTGTCCCTAGTGGCTCTGGGAACCCTTATGTTCTTATCCTCCAGTTTCAAAAATTATCCATGCAGGAGGGCAGGAATTCCTTCTGTTCTGTTCACTATTTCTCTAACACCTCTATGTATATGTGAAAAACTACAAATTCACACTAATACCTCCAATTCCAATGCAACAACTCAGGGTTTAATCCTGTATTCCTTCTTTCCATGTGTGTAAAGCCTTTCTCCAACAGTGAGAAACCTGGCTTCCATTATTTATAATTATTTATTTGTGTGTTTGTAGGATACATAGTAGTTTCAGAATTACTAACCCATGTGTCTATGTTAAAAACAAACAAAACAAAATCTTATTCACTAGAGTTGAACATTTGTTTATATAAATATAGAAGACATACAGTCCAAATATGACATTCAAACATTAGTTGAATTGATTCTTTTTTCCCACCCTTTATGGTGATTATTTGATCTATGTGCAATATAGTTTATTTTATTCTTATTTCTATTTCATTTTGGATTTTTCTCCCCACCCTTGTTGATTATATTTTATTTTAAAGAGTATGTGAAACAAAATTCACAAGCTAAAACTATATAAAAAGAAATAGAGAAGTGTCACGCCCCATCCATTTTCTCCTAGCCTTCTGACACCCTCCATCCTGCCCAACCCATTCTCACCCACCCACTCTATATAACCCATCTCATTAGTTTCTGGTATACTTTTCCCATGTTTCATGTACATTTTGCATAAATGTGAAATTACATGTGTATTTCTGTATTTACTATTCTTTTTACACAAAAGGTAGGCTATCAAGCCAGTGCGGAAGAGAGCAAAATGTCAAAAAGCAAAACGCAAAATGAGAATACAACTGATTCCTTTTTGTTATTGTTAAAATTTAATTTTTAAATTTTTTATTTTTTGACTGTGCCACACAGCTTGTAGGATCTTAGTTCCCTGACCAGGGATCGAACCCTGGCCCCCTGCAGTGGCAGTGCAGAGTCCTAACCAATGGATTGCCAGGGAATTCCCAAAATTTAATTTTATAGGCAAATGTTTTTGGAAATTTTGCTCTGTCTAGTCATATATCTGGGCTAGTCTAGCTGGGGTTATATATTAATATTATAAAATATGACTCAAGAATCACATCCATGTGTTTGCTTACATAAATTCTTTATTTTAAAAGCTGTTTGCTTTTATTTAAAGAGGATGTCATAAGACAAAGATAGATGTCAATCTTTGAATTCATTCTTTAAACATGTAAAAAGTCTTGGAGTAGGAGTGACAATGTTACAGTATTTTTTTTTTTTTTTTGGCATGTTGTTTCAGGAAACATGTAATTCTTTATTTTAATCCAAAGTTCTAGTGACTAAGCCCTGTGGTTGTACAACTTTCAAAATTCTCAACTTGATTCAGTTAATTAAATGTAAGGTGACAAACTTGTATCGGTCCAAAGTTGTTGTCATAGACTAGCTTACTTTTGTAGATCGTTGTATGAAAGAGATCTCTGTAAATATCCTGGAGAAAAAGGTTCCTTACTGTTTGGAATCAAATTTGTAACTAACATGCCTACAATTTCCCTCTTGGTATGTGTCAACTAAATGATGCAGATTTTCTCCACTTAGTCCTGCACAATGCAAATTGGGCATTTCAGTAAATTTTGCCTTCACATAGGCAAGTAGCCTTGCACTTTTCCTTGAGCAATTCGTGTTCACAGCCAGCTGTTTTCTTCAAGGAATCACAGTTACTAAGGAGATCTTCATACTCACAAGAATTGGCTGTAACAAAAACAGATGTTACCTCATTATCATTTTTCTCAGTAGCGACAAAACAATCCACATATTCAAAGTGTATGAGTGGGTAAGATTGGACAAACAAGTCAGTGTCACTTACACCACAAGGGGCCTTTCACTTCTTGAGGGACATACGAGGTGCCTTAGTTGAGCTCAATGATTAATCCATCACTTTTTATTTTGAACTTGGTGACATGTTTCTAAAATGAATTGACCTATTTTTCTCCCTTAGCAAAGAGAGTAAAATGAAAATACCTACAGAATCTAATATGGGAGGAGTTACTAGACACATAGAGCTATTTAAACTTAAATTATTTTAAATTAGGCGAAATTAAAAATTTAGTTCCTTAATCTTACCAGCCACAGTGTTCAATGACCACGTGTGACTAGTGGCTACTTGTAAGATACATGCTGATAGAGAACATCCTTGTCATTTCATCCTATTGGACACACTGCCTCAGACACCAATGCTTTCTTTCAGGAGAAAGTGATTCCAGTGGGAAGATAGAGATGTAAAACAATGATAATATGCCTTCTTTCTTTCTAACGTTTCTTTTTTGGATGTTCTCCAGGGACCCCAAACCCAACAAATCTCAAACTAAACTCATCCTCCTACACACAATGGATCCAAGGTGACTATTCTCCTCCCACAATCCCAGGGGAATGGCTCCCTGACTACTCAGTCATTCAGGCCAGGAACTGAATCAATCTGAACTCCTTCTTTTCTACTTCTGACCAGCACCAACCAGCACTGGTAACAAACACTGGCTATTCTACTTCTTGTCTCTCAGCCCTGTCCATTGTTCTTCATTCATTTTCCCAGTAATGAGGTAAAGACATTCAGTTTCTTTTTAACCCATGTTTTTCAATAGTTTTCTTGCTGACTTCCATCCAACAGTTTCTACATACCATTGCTACAAAGCTCTTTATCAAACATGATTCTGACCTTGTCACTCTTTTGCTGAAAACCTTTCAATTGAGTGCTTATTGCTAATAGGATAAATTCCAAGCTCCTTAGCTAATATAGCATTCAGCAGAGGTAGAAATATTCCATGTTTTTTTACCTGATTTTTTGCCTTTAGTTAATTTATAGTTTTGACATCATCAATATTCTGAATTATAGCTCTATAATTCAGTAAGAAAGAATGCTGACTAAAGGTGAATGCATTTGAAAGGTAAAAGTCTCAGGGAATGAGTCAACTCTATTGTTCATAATAATTTTAATAAAAGTAGCCCAACTATAAAAAGCCAACAGCTATTTTTACTTCAGATCATGACAACTTTAGAAATGACACATATGACATTTATTTTATTCCCTCCTTTTGCAGCAATATCTTTATGGATTCTATGAACCCATATCATATACAGGTTGGATTTTGTCATTAAAAATGTGCACAAAACGATGATTAAATTATAGGGCAAGTGATCATTTATTATGTTAATCACCATGCTTCCAATTATACTATAGAAAAAAATGCAGTAATCAGCATGAGGAACTCATTTGCACAAAAGAAACATTCAGTTTGCCTGTATAGACTGAGACACAATGTGGTCTCACATCCTTAGATTTATACATTTTTATTCTTTCAAAATAATACCTTTGGTGTAATGATACTAACGTTGATGAAATTATTTATCAGAAGCATGAATGTATAGTTATTAATGAGCTCTGCGAGGTCACAGAAACAAATGGATGCTAGATGTTTCATTATCTTACATACGGTAATATAGGCATACCTCATTGTATTGCATTTCACTTTATGGTACTTTGCAGATATTGTGTTTTTTACAATTGAAGGTTTGTGGCAACCCTGCACTGAGCAAGCCTATTGGTGCAATTTTTCCAAAAGCATTATTTTTAATTTAATGTACATCGTTTCTTTTTTAGACATAATACGATTGCACACTTCGTAGACTACAGTATAGTGTAAACATAGCTTTTATGTGCACTGGGAAACCAAAAAATTTGTGTGACTCGCTTAATAGCCATATTTTCTTTCTTGCAGTGATCTGGAACAACGTCTCTGAGGTATGCCTGTACTCTTTTCATTACAGAGAATATGTAGGTTATTGAAATGTGTAAAATGTTTACTTAAACACACTCTGTTGGGTAATCTTTTTGTCTTGGCATAAAGATGTTATTTAAATTGGTTACTTTGGGAGATTTCTTTATCCATAAAAAGAAAATTAAACATCAATTCTTGATTATAATAGCAAGTTAATCACTTCAAACTTACTGCATAGTCCACTGTCACAGTTACCAGGGCAACTGGCACAAGGTGTTCCTTCTTGGTAAGGGGTATTCATTTTACTCACATTATTACCACTGTAATGTAAAATACACACTGTCAAATATTTTTCACTTTACTGTTTAGTTGCCAAGGGCAACATCAATCACTAAATATATATAAGTATATATGTAATGTTTTTAGTTCTGTTAACAAAACTGAGGGGAATTCCCTGGCGGTCCAATGGCTAGGATTCTACGCTTTCACTGCTGTGGTCCCAGGTTCAACCCAGGTCAGGGAATAAGATCCCACAAGCCACACCGCCGGCCCAAAAAATAAAAAAAATAAAAACCAACAAAACAAAACTGAAAAATTACAATTCCCAACATGTAATTTACATAACATCCAAATTAAGAAAATACTTCACACACATTGACCCATCTCCTTGACTCTAATTCTTCAGGCTGGGCAGCTACATTGGCATAACAAGTCTAAAGCATTCAGATAACTTTTTTGCAGCAATACACTTTTCATCTCCCAGTAGACTTGGTCAGATTGGTAAGGCCGTGCCCCGCAAAGAGCTGGCTAGGGATAAATATATCCCTTTGAGAGACGGGGAAAGATCCTGGGGGCAGGAGGTTGCAGTATGAAAAAGAATACTCAATATTGCAATATAATTTTATATTTGAAAGAGGATAAATACCCTAATTCCTCTAATATGAACTAGGGACAGTAAAGCTCCAATATATATATTTTTAATTTCGAGATGGCATTGGGCTATTTAAGTAGTTTGTGGTGTGTGTGTTTGTGGGTCAGGGAGAGCTGGGGAAGGTTTGTGAGTTTCCAGAGGTAGTGCGTGAGAGATTTTTATGTTTACTGAAAAAGGAACGTTAGATTAAAAAGTTTTGATAAACGCCAATAGCCTGGGTATAATCAATTACAGTGACTAACTTGTAACTCATCGATGATCATTATCCTATTGGTTGTTAAATGTATCTAATTCATCGGAAAATACATGGGAATGCAAATCTCAGTAGTGTCAAGGGAGCCAAGGGCCCAAAGTGATGTATTTGAATCTGTCTTCCTGCACAGAACATGGCTGTCCATGTGGTAGCCCTTGGAAAAATTGTGACATAGACACAAAAGTGTTCTGGAGGTTCTCTCACTCCCTCTTTCCTCATTATTCACTTCAACTCTCACTTCAGATGCCTGGTTCCCGATGCCTCCCCTCTCACAGCCAGGCAGTGAGTTTGGATGCATTCTCCAAGGATCTATCAATTTTTTTTATTAAGTTATACTTGACACACAATATTCTATTAGTTTCACGTGTACAACATAGTGGTTTGATATTTTTATACATTATGAAATCACCTCAATAATTCCAGTTACCATCTGTACATCCCTTGTGGTTTGATGGATTCCTTTAGTGTTATCTTTGGACTTCTTTTCCATTATTTTTTGTGTATCCATTGTAGGTTTTTGTTTCGTACTTAACATGAGGTTCATATATATCAGCCTGTATCTATAGCTGTCTGTTTTAAGCTGATAGTCACTTAAGTTCGAAGGCTTTCTAAAAGCACTAAATTTTTACTACCCCCATCTGTTTTATGATTTTTATGTCATATTTTACATCTTTTTACCTTGTGTAGCCCTTCACTACTTGTTGCAGTTACAATTGATAGTAGCTATATCCCTCCTACTGCAGATCACTGAAATGGGGGTGGGGTTCCCATGGATACAGTGTCTCCATCTTTCCTACTAATTTCTATGTGGTCCTTCTATCTACAGAAGCTGTTAAATCAGCCTTCAGGTCTTCAGGAGCAATTTCTTTATATGTGTAGGTGTAGATTCAGTGTGTGCATGGGAGGAGGTGAGCTCAGGGTCTTCCTAGGCCCGTGTTGTCCTTCCCCAAATGACCTATCTATTCTTTCTACTAAACTCTAATAGCTGTTTTCAGGAAAATGACTTTGGAGGTCATATTTCTCAAACTGGAGACCCATATCCCTGGGTCATCTATAGTATCAAATAAATCCTGTATGAGGCTTGGTTTGGGGCCTCCCTGCCTGTAGTGGTCAAGAACTTCAAATTTTAAAAGAAATTAAGACTAGCAGATATGTTGAGGTTAGGTCTTCAGTTTATCCATAGGATTTGTTGTGGAGAACTTCAAACATTTTGCTTAATTAAAGAGCATGTTTCCTGTTATAAATAAAGACTGTGAAGAATTGTTCATTATGGAGTTTTTTGTGAAAACTTCTGAGAAACAAAAGCTTAAGATGTTTCCTTTTTCTGGACTCTGAAATATATTAAAGATCTCTTGAAAAACCTTTGAGACCCAGAAGAATGAATCATTTCTAATGATAATAACATATGTGGTTTTCAAGATAAGAAAGAATAGGAACGTTTCAGCAGAAAGGGCTGAAATCACAATTTACTATCCCTTATTTTCCACTCCACTACTGCCTCTTGCTTAACCATCAAGCTTCCACCCACGTAGGGTGTGAAATTAGTGAGAACTGATGGCATCAAATCTAGAGAAATGCATACTACACATGCCCAGAGAATAACCTTGAGCCCTGGGGAAAGGCAACTGAGAGAAAAGACATGACTTCATAATTGAGGAAAGAGAGTTTCAGCTTTTACTCTTCGAAATGAGAACTTGGTCTCTTCTCTGATAAGTTGAATGTATCTTACCTTAAGCAGTATTTCCAAAGGTTTATCCTTTCTCTTTATTAAAATATGCTTTTTTATTTTGGTTGGTTAAATGTAAGAGTATTTTAAAATATTAAATTGCTGATGGAATTATTGGCATTAGACTTTAAAGTATATACTTACGCAGGACAGTATTGGCAAACATAGTAGTATTTTAGACTCTCCTGATTGGGACAGTAGGCAATTCCACATCCAACATGGAAAGATGAGTACCAAACAAGCTACAAATGCATAAGGGAATACGTGAGAGTACATTAAAGAAGAGGGAAAAATACTGAGAAAACAAATAATAGCAAATGTAAAACAAAATAGTGATTCTTGGGACCTCCTTGGTGGTGCAGTGGTTAAGAATCCATCAGCCAATGCAGGGGACACGGGTTCCATCCCTGGTCCGGGAAGATCCCACATGCCTCGGGGCAACTAAGCCCATGTGCCACAACTACTGAGCCCGCATGCTACAACTACTGAAGCCCGCGTGCCTAGAGCCTGTGCTCCACAACAAGAGAATCCACTGCAATGAGAAGCCCATGCACCGCAACGAAGAGTAGCCCCCGCTCACGGCAACTAGAGAACGCCTGCACGCACCAATGAAGACCCAACGCAGCCAAATATTTGAAAAAAAATTGACTCTTATAGTTTGTAGCCGTACACCTTATGGAAATATTTAAATTACTGAAACAAAGTCACAAACTTTAAAAATATTAAATTTCATGTACATTCATTACTTTATCCATTTATAATGTTGGGAAAGTACAGAGTGTACTTCCTTGCCAAGAATTTTGCAGCCCATGGAAAAAAAAAAAATGACAGTTCTAAATACCAGCCAAATGCCAGGACTCTATTATACTCAAGCCCTTCCCCCAGATTGAACATTGGAGTTGGTCATCATTAGGAGAAGCTTTCTCTGTTAGAGCATTTGTGGCGGAAGTTTTTCATTTGTTCTGGTTACCTGGGTATAATGTCCAACAATTGCACTGGAGCTCTTTGGTCCTGCACCATAGACAAAATTGTGGTGCTCTTCAAACCAGCTTTGGATTGCATCTGACCAGGCAGTAGGGTTACTTGACATGAAGAGATTCTCACCACATTTTATACCTAAGTGTGAACAGATCATTCATGAAGAAAACAAAAAAGCATGCTGTGGCAAGAGAAGTCAACTATATGAACACAAGGATGTTGCCCTTCAAACTCAGTGCCTGTATTTGCTAACTGTTAATACATGAAAAACTTGCTTCCATTCCTTATCAACTGTAAAGCTGAATAGAAGACAGATCTACCTAGCCCACTGAGGCTGGCCACAATATGCAAACTTTGAATAGGTTGAGAAGACTATATTCTAACAAGGACCTACTGTATAGCACAGGGAACTATACTCAATATCTTGTAATAACCTATAATGGAAGTGAATGTAAAAAAATATATATATATGTATATTTGAATCACTTTGCTGTACACCTGAAACTAACACAACATTGTAAATTAACTATATTTCAATAAAAATTAAAACAAAACCAAACCAAACAAAATCCTTCTCCCTCTGGATTGTCAAAGATGCATTCTTTTTCATGCTAAATTCTTTACAGGTATAATGTGTGTGCTCTCAGCTTTGTATTGTAAGCTTATGAAAGGCAACAACCAAATTTTATTTTTTCTCTCCTCTTACCCACCCTCAGCAGAGATTTTTCACATATAGGAGCCAGAATAAATATTTATGATTATGAATTTGCATGAACTTTGAAAAAAAAAGGTTTATGGGCAGTCTTTAAGAGTCCCAATCAAGAGGCAACTGACATCAGGAAGGTGTTCAAAACTTGTAGATCTTCCCTTAATCCGAGAATCATAATGTCACGAGGCCAAATTCCCCTCAGAGAGTTAGGCAGGAAGGACCTTGCAGAGGGTGACATCAGCAGAATGGTGAGGTAGGAAGCCCTGGACTCTCCTTTCCCCAATACACACACTGATTCAGCAACAATTCATGAACAAATTGCCCTTGTCAGAAATCCAAAAACAAAACTAAAGGCTTCCTTACCCTGAGGGATATGAAACCAGACTCACTGAAGCCTCTAGAAGATTGGAAAACCCTCTTGCGAGAATCCCTACCCTCTGCAGAGTGTTATACAATCAGGAAGAGACCCTCTAACTCCCAGCTTCTCCCAGGGGAGGGAAAGAGTTGGCTCATGTGTCCAGCAACCCAACGTTTCCAAGGGGACGCCCCAGAAGGCTGGCTTCTGTCTTGCTAGTCTTGGAGGTCAGACAGTCGGCTAAGAATGGAGATGGTGGTTGGGCTGGTAGACACCATAACTCCTCCCTCTGGCTCAGCACAGAGCAAGCAAATGAAAAAATCCTTTCATTTTTTCCTTTCTTCCCTGGGAGGCAGAGTTGATCAACATGTCCAGTGCTCCAGTTTCTCTGGGGCTACCCAAAGAACTGGCATCTTTCTTGCCAGTTCTGGAGCACAATCTTGTTCCCTGGGGGAGAACAGAGATGGCAGTTTGGATTGGTAGATGCCATAGCCCTTCTCCCCAGCTCAGCACAGAGCAAGCCGACAAAAACCGCAGCTGCCTGCTTCTCCCTGGGGAGGGAAGAAGCTGGTTTGGTCATCTGATGCCACACATTTTCCAGAGGCTGCCTGAAGGACTGGCTCCTGACCTGCCTGTTTTGGAATACTATCAAGACCTAGCATAAACTCGCTGCCTGCGGCTAGTGAGAACAGAGACAGATATTTGGGCTGGCGGTTGCCATAGCCTCCCTTCCTGGTTCAGCACAGAGTGAACAAACAAAATACTCCAGCTCTTAGCCTCTCCCTGGGGAGGGAAAGAGTTGGATGGACTGTCAGAGATCCATCTTTTCTGGGGGCTGCCTGAGGAAATGACTAAGAATCTTTCTTGAGCAAAATGGACTTGAACAGCATTTCTCCAAAAAAGACGTACAAATGACCAACAGGTATATGAAAAGGTGCTCAATGTCACTAATCATCAGAAAAATGCAGATCAAAACCACAATGAGATATAACCTTACACCTGTCAGGATGTCTGTTATCAAAAAACAAAAGACAGCAAGTGAGGGTGAGGACATGGAGAAATTGGAATTCTTGTATGCTGTTGGTGAGAATAAAACATGGTGTAGCTGTTGTAGGCAACAGGAGGGAGGTTCCTCAAAAAATTAAAAGTAGAGCTACCAAATGATCCAGCAATCCCACTTCTGAGTATTTATCCAAAAGAATTGAAATCAGGATCTTGAAGAGATATTTGCATTCTCATGTTCACTGCAGCACTATTCACGATAGCCAAGATGTGGAAATGACCTAAATGTCCATCAGCAGATGAACGGGTAAACAAAATGTGGTATATACACACAATGGAATATCATTCATCCTTAGAAAAGAAGGAAATTCTGCAACACGCAGCAACATGAATGAACCTTGAGGATATTTTGCTAAGTGAAATAAACTAGTCACAGAAAGAAAACTAGTGCCTGATTCTATCAATATGAAGTATCTCAGATAGTCAAATTCATAGAATCAAAGAGTGGAATGGTGGTTGCTGGGCTGGGGGGAAGGAGGAATGGGGAGTTACTAGTCAATGGGCATAAACTTTCTGGTAAGCAAGATAATTTCTAGATATCTGATGGACAGCATGGCACCTACAATCAACAATATTATATCATACACTTAAACATTTCTTGAGAGGGTAGATTTCATGTTAAGTGTTCTTAGCAGCATAAAATTTTTTAAAAACTAAAAAAAAAAAAAAAAAAAGGTAGGTGTTCTTACCACAGTAAAAGTAATTTAAAGAAGAAAGAAGTGCCTTGCAGTCCAGAAACTTATCTCTACCCTTTTCAGCCCTCTCTTAATATTTACATTTTGGTGACTTGAAATATAATGTTTATGTGCTGCTTAAAGAGAGTATAAAATATTTTTGGATATCTCCTTTAATAGAAAAAGACAGAAACTAAGAAACTAACAGTAGACTTGGATCTTTAAGACCATTTGTTCCAATGTTCTACTGAACACAGTCGCCTCCTGTTGTAATTTCATCATAATGTTTGCATCAACAATATAAACAAGAATAATTCTACTGAAATAACAGGTAAGTTATTCACTACCTTTAAATTGGGCTTACCTATGTGTATATCATGCTTGATAATGTAAAACATTTTATGTAAGGTTTGTGAATACAAGTTTTTTTTCTCTCATGGCTTTTATGATCCTTGGTAAGATACGTCTTAAAGTTTTTTTGAGTCTAGTATATTTTTCTATGCATTATAGGCACACAGTCTATACAAAATACTTGACAATTTGTTATCAAAACTTTAAAAAATGAATCAACACACCCAAAATATTCATCCTGATTAAAAAAAGCTTAAATATTTTTAGAGTAAAATTCAGGAACAGTTCAGCATATTTTAACATATTTTGTGAATGCAAAATAATCCGATTTCAAAACACCATACAGCTACACAATATCACAAAAAGGGCAAAGGGTGAGAAATCAGGAAGCCTGGTTAACTTTCCAGTATATGATACTCCTTCCAGTTGTGTTCTTGCATAATTCATTCCTTCCGCATCCTTATTTTTTAATCTTTAAAATCGGGAAAATGATTATGCATGACCTGTTCACCATGAGTGATCAAGAGGAGCAAATGAGATGCTGCTTAAGAAATAATTTGCATAATGTAAATAATCAACAAGCATGAAATAGTACTTATCGTATCTCTCTATATACAGATACTTTAATTTTAAAAATACAGCCATATAGGCAACATTTATTCACAAAGTCTTCTGAATACAGTGCCCCAGAATGGTCTATCCTATTTTATTTATCTAATATTTTATTTGCTCATTTATTCAACAAACATTGACTCATTTACATACTGGTCTTCCGGTCATCTGGATTACTGTGTTGTAAAGTGCACTTGTTTGCCCACTTCTGGGCATTTGCTGTTGCTTCTCTGCTCCATTCCTAAAGGTCACAAGAAAAACAAAATACACAAAGATTCAACTCCAATGAAGTATATGCTTTAAAGTCTAATTGGTAGGCTGATTTGCATTACTTTAAAACTTCTGTAGATGTATTATCTAATTATCATTGGTATGAAAGTACCTTTTTGTTTGTGTGTATGTGTGTGTGTGTGTCTTTATCTGTCCCAGTGCCAGTTTCCACACAAAGACAAGTCCACAGACCTGTCTACTGAGAGAAATACCTAATACAATATTATCTGACTATGATAGCATAGCAGCCACACCTAAGATTTTTAATAATGGTGCTGCTCTAAATACTAATTAACGTGTGAGATAGTCTGACTACATTTCAATAGTAATAAGCTGACCTAGTTTATAGCCAATTCCATTTGTAGCCCGCTGTGTCCACATGGGAGGTATCTAGCTTTTATGGACTATTCCCTGGGAAATGGGCTGTTATTTACCCTAAATGGCATTGATCCTGAAGGATAGGAGATTTCTTATTTTCGACTAGGCAAGATAGTGAACCAAAAATGTAACACCTTCACATTTGATGTCTGAAGATTTGGCTTCTAAATTCTGCCTTCCCAACTTAAGAGCCCTGTAATCTTGACAAGTTCTTTAACCATTATAAAGGAAAATCCATTTCTGCCCTGCCCATGACAGAACTAAATGAAATAGAAAAATAGAGACAGAACTTTGTAAGCCACAAAAGTCTTAAGAGATGCCAGTTAGCTGCCTGCTCTTACCACTGCTGGTTCACACCACTTTATTTATACTCTTGCTTCTTACCATCTTTAGCATGTTGCTGGCAGGTGGAGAGACTGATTTCCTTAGTTCATTGTGTTTATTTACAATCTCTCTTTGGACTTGCGTTTGAGTGGTTAACAGAGCAGTAAAGTTTGGATCCTACAGGGAAATAAAATTAGGGTTATTTTTTAAACATTTTTGAAAATTGCATTTAAGGGTGAATAAGTTAATTCGAGGGCTCTGAGATGACTTTACAAAGTGCTCAGTTCAAGCCACTATGAGTTGTTAAGCACTGCCAATGAACTGAACCAAGGCAATGACAAATAGGGAAGAAGTAGTTTGAAGTTTTGAGAATGGGAATGGAATTCACGGCATGACAAATTAAAAACTCCTCTGAGGCCGCAAATGCCAATTTCTAGTTTCAAGGGAACCCTCAGTGTGATTTTTCTAGACATACAAGTGATAATGTTTTACAATATTTTATAATATTGTGTACAAAGGTATACAATAAGAACATGAAGACAGATTCATCCACATTCAATCAGGCTGCAGCAGTGGGGTAAGAGTGGACCTCAAGACTCATCCTAGACTTTAAGGGGAACTTTGACCTGACATGGTGTCTGTTTTTAGAGAAAGAATATACTTAGAATGTATTTAGAGAAGGAATGTTGAGGTTCAGTCGAAGTGCATTCAGTATTCTAGTAAAATGATTCTACCTGTTTTATTTTTTTAACATCTTTATTGGAGTATAATTGCTTTACATTGTTGTGTTAGTTGCTGCTGTATAACAAAGTGAATCAGCTATATGTATACATATATCCCCATATCCCCTCCCTCTTGCATCTCCCTCCCACCCTCCCTATCCCACCCCTCTAGGTGGTCACAAAGCACTGAGCTGATCTCCCTGTGCTATGGGGTTGCTTCTCACTAGCTAACTGTTTTACATTTGGTAGTGTATATATGTCCATGCCACTCTCTCACTTCGTCCCAGCTTACCCTTCCCCTTCCCTGTGTCCTCAAGTCCATTCTCTATGTCTGTGTCTTTATTCCTGTCCTGCCCCTAGGTTCTTCAGAACCATTTTTTTTTAGATTCCATATATATATGTGTTAGCATACGGTATTTGTTTTTCTCTTTCTGACTTACTTCACTCTGTATGACAGACTCTAGGTCCATCCACCTCACTGCAAGTAACTCAATTTCGTTTCTTTTATGGGTGAGTAATATTCCATTGTATATATGTGCCACATCTTCTTTATCCATTCATCTGTTGATGGACACTTAGGTTGCTTCCATGTCCTGGCTATTGTAAATAGAGCTGCAGTGAACATTGTGGTACATGCCTCTTTTTGAATTATGGTTTTCTTAGGGTATATGCCCAGGAGTGGGATTGCTGGGTCATATGGTAGTTGTATTTTTAGTTTTTTAAGGAACCTCCATACTGTTCTCCATAGTGGCTGTATCAATTTACATTCCCACTCCATAGTGGCTGTATCAATTTACATTCCCACCAACAGTGCATAGTGGCTGTATCAATTTACATTCCCACCAACAGTGCAAGAGGGTTCCCTTTTCTCCACACTCTCTCCAGCATTTATTGTTTGTAGATTTTTTGATGATGGCCATTCTGACTGGTGTGAGGTGATACCTCATTGTAGTTTTGATTTGCATTTCTCTAATGATTAGTGATGTTGAGCATCCTTTCATGTGTTTGTTGGCCATCTGTATATCTTCTTTGGAGAAATGTCTCTTTAGGTCTTCTGCCCATTTTTGGATTGGGTTGTTTGTTTTTTTGATATTGAGCTGCATGAGCTTCTTGTAAATTTTGGAGACTAATCCTTTGTTAGTTGCTTCATTTGCAAATATTTCTCCCATTCTGAGGGTTGTCTTTTCGTCTTGTTTATGGTTTCCTTTGCTGTGCAAAAGCTTTTAAGTTTCATTAGGTCCCATTTATTTATTTTTGTTTTCATTTCCATTTCTCTAGGAGGTGGGTCAAAAAGGATCTTGCTGTGATTTATGTCAAAGAGTGTTCTGCCTATGTTTTCCTCTAAGAGTTTTATAGTGCCTGGCCTTACACTTAGGTCTTTAATCCATTTTGAGTTTATTTTTGTGTATGGTGTTAAGGAGTGTTCTAATTTCTTTCTTTTACATGTAGCTGTCCAGTTTTCCCAGCACCACTTATTGAAGAGGCTGTCTTTTCTGCATTGTATGTTCTTGCCTCTTTTATCAAAGACAAGGTGAGGGCTTCCCTGGTGGCGCAGTGGTTGAGAATCTGCCTGCTAATGCAGGGGACACGGGTTCGAGCCCTGGTCTGGGAAGATCCCACATGCCGCGGAGCAACTAGGCCCGTGAGCCACAACTACTGAGCCTGCGCGTCTGGAGCCTGTGCTCTGCAACAAGAGAGGTCACGATAGTGAGAGGCCCGCGCACCGCGATGAAGAGTGGCCCCCACTTGCCGCAACTAGAGAAAGCCCTCGCACAGAAACGAAGACCCAACACAGCCAAAAATAAATAAATAAATAAAAATTAAAAAAAAAAAAAAAAAGACAAGGTGACCATATATGCGTGGGTTTATCTCTGGGCTTTCTATTCTGTTCCATTGATCTATATTTCTGTTTTTGTGCCAGTACCATACTGTCTTGATTACTGTAGCTTTGTAGTATTGTCTGAAGTCAGGGAGCTTGATTCCTCCAGCTCTGTTTTTCTTTCTCAAGATTGCTTTGGCTATTTGGGGTCTTTTGTGTTTCCATACAAATTGTGCAATTTTTGTTCTAGTTCTGTGAAAAATGCCATTGGTAGTTTGATAGGGCTTGCATTGAATCTGCAGATTGCTTTGCGTAGTATAGTCATTTTCACAATGTTGATTCTTCCAATCTAAGAACATGGTATATCTCTCCATCTGTTTGTAACATCTCTAATTTCTTTCATCAGTGTCTTACAGTTTTCTGCATACAGGTCTTTTGTCTCCTTAGGTAGGTTTATTCCTAGATATTTTATTCTTGTTGTTGCAGTGGTAAATGGGAGTGTTTCCTTAATTTCTCTCTCAGATTTTTCATCATTAGTGTATAGGAATGCAGGAGATTTCTGTGCATTAATTTTGTATCCTGCTACTTTACCAAATTCATTGATTAGCTCTAGTAGTTTTCTGGTAGCATCTTTAGGATTCTTTGTGTATAGTATCATGTCATCTGCAAACAGTGACAGTTTTACTTATTTTCCGATTTGGATTCCTTTTGTTTCTTTTTCTTCTCTGACTACTATGGCTAAAACTTCCAAAACTATGTTGAATAACAGTGATGAGAGAGGGCAACCTTGTCTTGTTCCTGATCTTAGTGGAAATGGTTTCAGTTTTTCACCATTGAGAACGATGTTGACTATGGGTGATTCTACCTGTTATAGGTAGATTTTATAGGGTCGCTCAAAAGACCCCATTAAAAAAATCTCCAAGGCCATTTGGAGGGAGCAAAGCCATCCAGTAAATGGGCTATTGCTGACTTTGTTCCTTTTAGAAACAGAAATATAACTGATAAGGTATTAAATCAGGTGCTGATATTTTTGGTGTATCTTTGTGTGTGTGTGTGTGTGTGTGTGTGGTGTGTTGGAGGGGATGGGTCCTAAACCTGGAGGTGGAGTAGGGTGTGTGAATTGCTCCCACAAGGTACAGCAATTTGGTAGCCTAAATTTACACAAAAGGCTGATGTTACATGAGCATGAGTAAGATTTTTTTTTTTTAATAAATTTATTTATTTATTTGTTTATTTATAATTTTTGGCTGTGTTGGGTCTTCATTGCAGTGTGCAGGCTTCTCATTGTGGTGGCTTCTCTTGTTGCGGAGCACGGGCTCTAGGCATGCAGGCTTCAGTAGTTGTGGCATGCGGGCTTAGTTTCTCTGTGGCATGTGGGATCTTCCCGGACTAGGGCTTGAACCCGTGTCCCCTGCATTGGCAGGCAGATTCTTAACCACTGTGCCACCAGGGAAGTCCCAGCGTGAGTAAGCTTTTGAAGTGTAAGTCTGAATAGACAGGGTCCTTGGTTGATCCTCCCCTGACACCTTGGGATAAGTTATTCTCTGCTCCCCCAATACTGAGTCCCCTTCAAAGCTCTGCAAATACTGTGAACATGGGTCTGACCACATTTTATCTCCATGATCTCATTGTGCGTCCATTTCTCCTGCCTACTTGTACGTTCCTAAGGACAGGGACCAATACTGAATGAAAAATAAATCCAATGGCACGTGTCTTTATAAGAGACACAAGAGGAGAAGGTGATGTGAAGATGGAGGCAGAGATTTCAGTGATGTAGCCACAAGCCAAGGATTGGTGGAAGCCACCAGAAGCTGGGAGAGAGACATGGAACAGACTCCCTCCTAGATCCTCCAGAGGGAGCATGGCCCTGCTGATACCTTGATTTCAGACTTCTGGTCTCCAGAACTGTGAGAGAATAAATTTCTATTGGGCTAAGCCACCAAACTTGTGTTAATTTCTTACAACAGCCCTAAGGACCTAATGCATTAATTTTCTAAAATATCATTCCATCATGTACTCCATATAAAAATAATGCAATATTTTTCTTTTTTTGTACTAAATCTTTGAAATCTGGTGTGTAATTTATACCTACAGTACATCTTGTTTTGGAAAAGCCACATTTCAAGTCTTCAGTAGCCATGTGTGACAGGTAGGTGCTGTACTGGCCTGCTCATCCGTAAACTTCCATCTAGATAATTGCGTTAAGTGCTCTGAGCTACCAATGAGTACTCTGTGATGTACTAGACATTCTCATTACTTCTGCTCTCAAAGTGCCTTGCCATCCCACAGAGCTGCCTGGATAGCTCTGGAAAGATTTTTCCACTTTAACCTTACCTTTGCTTCGGTGGGGAAAGATGGTAGCAGCACAGCAGCCAGAAACAGCACAACTGGGAGTAAAGCCATTGCTAGGAAGTAAGTCAAAGAGAACAAAGGTCTACATTGAAACATGTAGTACATGGACCTCTAACTAGGAGGGAAGAACTAATGTAATGATCTTGGTTATCTCAAAGGAGCCATGATTCCCAAATTTATAAGTAATGTAACAAGAGAGGACTGTCATATGGTGCCAGTAGAATCATAATAGAACCAACCTTGTCTCTGATAGGGACAATAAAAAATAAGCTGAAGAACTTGACTGTTGCACTTGAATTATACCTATAAAGGCGAGGGACATACCACTTCTTTCTGCCCACTTCTATTGCTCCTAAGCCCATCAGAAAAAAAATATGGAAAAAAACAGATTTCGACACAGTTAATTATGATCTTGCATTGATTATTCATTTCAATTTTAGGGCAAAGTTTGGTTTTAGTGTATACCATTTCTTAGTTTTTTTCCTCTTGTCTATGAAAAGTAGATCTTTCTGTCCTTTTATTTATACACAACTCTAATCAAGATTTCAGGGTTGTGATTACACAGAAATGTACAAATACTTTAGTAGTAGTTATTTCTCCAATGGAGGCATTAGAAGTTATATTTATTTTATTCCTTACACTTGTCTATATTTTCAAATTTCCCAGTATAGAAAAAATACAAATAGAACTAATATATTGAAAATCTAGCCTGTTCGAATTTGCTGAATCCATGATTGGGTACAAAGGTTATTTAATATCTTCATTAACTTTTTAAAAGACACTCAGCATTGGGTTGCCCACATTGTGCTTTCTCAATGTGTCAAAAAATCCTTGGTCCTTTAGATGAAGCAACAAGAATATGAAGTTTAGGAAGCATTCATATTCCCTTCCCCACCATTCATCATATAAAAATTACTCACTTTGGGGGCTTCCGTGGTGGCGCAGTGGTTGAGAATCTGCCTGCCAATGCAGGGGACACGGGTTCAAGCCCTGGTCTGGGAAGATCCCACATGCCGCAGAGCAGCTGGGCCCGTGAGCCACAATTACTGAGCCTGCGCGTCTGGAGCCTGTGCTCCACAACGAGAGGCCGCGATAGTGAGAGGCCCGCGCACCGCGATGAAGAGTGGCCCCCGCTTGCCACAACTAGAGAAAGCCCCCGCACAGAAACGAAGACCCAACACAGCCATAAATAAAATAAATAAATAAATAAAAATTAAAAAAAAAAAAATTACTCACTTTGTAAATTAAAGGAATACTGCTTAGATTAACTGTCTTCCTATGCAATTGCTACTCCCAAATTCTTGGAGGAAAAGAAAATTCTAAACTATTTATCTGCAGTACTTCTCAGGCCTTATTGATTTGTAAATAGTGGACAATTGGTACCTCTTCCATGTATTGCCTTTCTTCTCAATAGTGTGATTATCAAAGGGAGAGGAATGAACATTATTGACAGTGTAGGGCAAAATACAATGTCTAATTTCACTCTCATACCTTCGCAGGTGTGGTGGTGTTTTACCGATGAAGGAATTGAGGCTTATAAGAGTTAATTAACCTATGCCAATGGTAAATTCTTTTATCTATTTATTTTTATTTATTTATTTATTTTGGCTGCGTTGGGTCTTCGCTGCTGCGTGTGGGCTTTCTCTGGTGGCCTCGAGCGGGGTCTACTCTTTATTGCAGTGCACAGACTTCTCATTGTGGTGTCTTCTCTTGTTGTGGAGCACGGGCTCTAGGTATTTCAATAGTTGTAGCACACAGGCTCAGTAGTTGTGGCTCACGGGCTCTAGAGCGCAGGCTCAGTAGTTGTGGCGCATGGGCTTGGCTGCTCCGCAGCATTTGGGATCTTCCCGGACCAGGGATCGAACCCGTGTCCCCTGCATTGGCAGGTGGATTCTTAACCACTGCGCCACCAGGGAAGTCCCAAGATATGAGCTTCTTAAAGAAGCTCAGTTAACTGTTGGTTGACCAACTTCCTTGGAATATCACAGCACACTTTCAAGACTCTAAACTTCTTATCTAGGCCTCCAACCCATACGCTCTTTAGAAGGTAATTTCTGTAACTAGCCAGGCATGTATTGAGTGGATTTAGGGGGTCCTACCTATATCTCTTCATGTCTTTTCCTGGAAGCCAGCAGATTACATAAAGTCCAGAAGAGTGCTCAGTCACAATTCTAATTGTTTGTAATATACAGTTTCTAATAACTGTTCGTTCAAAACATAAATAAGAAACTAAAACTCTTAGTTTGATCTCATGAAAAACCAGAGTTAGAAATGACTTCAGGTTTCTGCTATGACTCAGTGTTTCACATAAATAGAATGATTTGTCTTTTACAATAGGTAACGAGTTTCAATAGGATATCTTAGACAGGATGTTGAGTCTTTGGTGGCTAGGTGCTGAGCAACAAAACTGACCACTCTGTCGTCTGAACCGAATCAGGCCATGTACCAACCTGAGTGCCTGAAGAGGCATGGAGGATCAGAAGACCCCTCACCCCACAGATCTTTCTCTCCCCTGTTTTCACCCACCTACCTCCCCACCCCCATCCCCGGGCTGGGCATTTCCAGTTTCCTAGCCTGCTCTAATTCTTTTTTTTTTTTTTTCTATGAAAGAGTATTTAATGGCATTGCTTTTCTTGGTTTTCCATGCAGGCTTTATGATCACATATTAATCCAGATTCCTTAAGCACTGTTTCTTAAAATTGGAATGGATGTACAGAATATGGAAAATAGATTAGCATATTCAGTAATAAGTAGGTTATTTGATCCTGGCAAAGTTTTCCCCACAACTTTCCAACCGTCACCATTTCCATCTAGAAGGAATGTAGAATTAGGCAAAGCCACAAGTGAAGCATTCCCTGTAGATTCTTACTCTTACTAAGCCTTCAGCAAAATCTTCTCTGGAATCAGAAGATAAAGGAAATTAAGAAGCAATAATATATGGCTTGACTTGGGGTTTTTTTTTTCCCTTTGATCTGGAAGACACAACTACTCTGTCTGATAACTGTGTGATACAAATCAAACCTAGTGTGTTCCCCATTTGAAGCCTGAAACCAGCGCTTTAGAACAAACATCAACGATGTTTTCCTTTTAATTCTGATACCAGTTTATTTATGACACTTTGAGATTAAATTCTTAAGTGATAAAATCTGATATGCCTATTTGACATCAGAAGATAACATCTATTATTTTTTAAATGTAATTTTGACTCAGGTAAGTTTTCCAGCGTATTTAAGAGTTGACCTTTATCATGATTTTTTTTCAAAAGCAAAAAAAGAAAATATCACAAAAATAGAAAATAAAGCTAGCCTTCATAAAGCAGAGCATGGAGTTTTCAAACAGCAATTCTCTCTCTTTCCTATTAACACCAATGACATTGCAAACCAGACATGTAACAAAAAAGAGAAATACAATATACCCTGAAAGTAAAAAACAAGGTCAGAGGTGAGGCTTTAGCTAAAAGACTTTCTTTAGGCAACAGAGACAGCAAATCAAGCTTATGCTTTTTTCTGTTCGAATCCTCATAAAAAAAAGCCGTAATACCTCAGGTTTTTATTTTTAATTTTCCTTCCATGAAGTGCTATGTTAACACTTTCCTGCATTGCTATTTCCAAACATATTATGCATAAACCAGCATTGAAAAAGACTGTTAATTTTTTAAAACGGAAGGAAAGAAAGAAGAAGAGAGGGCAAGAGAGCTAACAGGAGGGAGATGGGAAAGAAGAGGGAAAGGGAGGGAGACAGGGAAAAAGATTAGGAAAGGAGAGGGAGGGAGGCAGGTAGAGAGATAGAGACAGAGAGAAAGAAGAAAAGAAAACGGAAGGGAAGAGAAATTGGAGGGATGGAGAGACATGTTTTTATGTCAGTCTGGTACATCTGATTTGGGTAAGCAAATTAACAAAGAAATCTAACACAATTAACAGAGAAATCTAAAAGTGTTTCATGGCATGAGGACACTTTAAATAAGTCTACCAGGTATGAGACCGGATTTCTATATTTCTTATACTTTATCTACTTTATAATTTCCAAATTTATTTATTTTTTCCCTTTTATTAGATAATTCTTATAAACGTACATCTACCAGATTCCTCACTATGATTTTTATTTGTTTATCCTTCTGAAGTATTCAACTCCTGGTGACTTATTTCTACTTCCCTTAATGTATTTGTTATTTGTTCCTCTTTGCCTTATTGCTTTCTCTTCCTAAGTTTAAAACATCATCTTATCAGAGGGATACATGTAGTATTATTGTTTTTTTTTTAAGTCTGTTCCTAAAGAATGGACCAAAAGCAAAGTGGAGCCATTAGAGTAATAATCTATTTCAATGCCCTAAACTGGCTTTATTCAAAGCTCATCTGCAAAGCGTAGATTGTTGTTTTTGTAAAGAAATTATACTCCAATAAAGATGTTAAAAAAAAAAGTACTTATTTACAGTCAGTAATTGTTTAAACACTTTACAATTTATCAAAGCTAATACAGAGAGAATATAAAGAATTTTGTCTTTGATCTGGTAGTCTATTAAATGATTAATTATTTCAGTCATTCATTATATTATTATTCATTTATGCAATTGCATCTGACTTTCACTTATTTTATCCTATCCTAAAACGTCCTTAGCCAATAACAAAGGTGTCTATTGTGTAGTAGAAATCTTTGCAGTGAGCATTATATTTGTAAGTGTATCTAAGAAATAGAGTGAAGGGATTGTGACTAAATTCGTAGTAGGGGGAGGGGAATAAATGGTTCTCTTTGTAAAGAAGAGGGGCACAGAACACTGTACAACAATTCTCCCTGAAACGTTTGAAAATTGATCTCAGTTTGAGCTGAAGTCCTTACCAACCTCACCTCAACAAAGTGCCCAAATGACTTTTTAAAAGGGTACAGCGCAAACCAGGGGAGAATGAGGGAAAGGGCAGGTTTGAAACTTACAGTGTTTCTATAATCAATAATCTGCTTCTGAACCAAAGTGTAAAGAGGCACACAAATGTGCTAAACTGGATTTCAAAAATGACATCGTAATTGCTGGCACTGCCCAGCCTACCCTGGCCTCAGCATTGCCAGGTTTTAAATGTATTTCAAACTGTTCTTCCAAAGTCTGCCTAATTTTTTTTTGTCCAAATAGCAGCAACTCGCAGTTAGTGAACAAAGCTTCAGGATTTTTTTTTACTTACAGCTAAATTTAACTTTACCCATCCAATAAAAAAGAAATAAGGGAGACTTTATTATCTCCCTGGATTTCTGTGTATGATACCACATCATAGAGAAGTGGTTATTAGAGACAATGGCCTACCAAGGTGAAGTTTGTAGTAAAGCCTATTATGTGGTTTCACCATTGACACTAATGGAATGTAACAGTGATTTAGAATGATTTAATGGCTCCCAGGTTGTGCTCTAACAGTGCTCTTTATATTATGATGTATATCACAAAACCTAATGTGGCCCTTGTGATATATTGACAGTATTCATGCTGTTTCATTTTTTTTTTTTAACATCTTTATTGGAGTATAATTGCTTTACAATGGTGTGTTAGTTTCTGCTTTATAACAAAGTGAATCAGTTATACATATACATATGTTCCCATATCTCTTCCCTCTTGCGTCTCCCTCCCTCCTACCCTCCCTATCCCACCCCTCTAGGTGGTCACAAAGCACTGAGCTGATCTCCCTGTGCTATGCGGTTGCTTCCCACTAGCTATCTATTTTACGTCTGGTAGTGTATATATGTCCATGCCACTCTCTCACTTTGTCACAGCTTACCCTTCCCCCTCCCCATATCCTCAAGTCCATTCTCTAGTAGGTCTGTGTCTTTATTCCCGTCTTGCCACTAGGTTCTTCATGACTTTTTTTTTTTTTCCTTAGATTCCATATATATGTGTTAGCATACTGTATTTGTTTTTCTCTTTCTGACTTACTTCACTCTGTATGACAGACTCTAACTCCATCCACCTCACTACAAATAACTCAATTTCGTTTCTTCTGTTTCATTTTTTACGAGGAATTTAAAAAACTGTCAGAGGAAAATTAATAGCTGCAACTGCTTTATTTTCAAGAGTTCTGTTATCTAAATGTATGTGCATAAATTTCCATTTGGTGCCACTCTTAGGCTAATAAATTCATTTGCATTTTCATTCTGAGGTAATAAAGAAGTGTGCATGTGTGTACGTTTGTGTGTGTATTTATGCATTGTATAGCTATACGTATATATTTGAGCTTGAAATCCGACTTGGAGAAGACTGCACTGTCATTTCATATGTTTGCAAAATGGTTCTATTAGATTAAAATGTACCTGAAGGAATAGTACAGGAGAAATCATAGTTTTATGGTGTAAGATAAAATTATTTACTTTGAACAGTGAAGCAGAAGGCTAGGGTTTTACTACTAGTTCACTAAAGAAAAAACAAAAACAAAATCCCTTGGGTAGCTGTCATGTGAGCTCTTAGATTTCTGAGTTAAAGGAGAATAGAATTAGTCTAAACCAGCCTGCTCCAATTCTTACCTTGGCTTAGAGCCCAGATCTTTCTGCTGCAGGGCGGCGGCCAGGGACCGGCTGGTGCTCACCGCTCCGGCCACGGGTGTAAAATACCCCGCCAGCCACGTGCGGGCGACGTCACCGGGCTTTATGCCATCAGCGCGGCCCTGAGCCAACTGAATTATTCACGCAACTCCCCCATCTCCCTCCAGGGATGCACCGTGAAAACCCTACACATTTTCTCATTACCGTTATTACCATCACTTGAGGAGGAAAATAAATGTCTGCTCACATACATGAACAGAACAGTACGAGCCGGACGGAGATAATATCAGGATTCAAAATGCCCAGGGCAGAATATCAGGATTCAAAATGCCCAGGGCGTGGCTGAAAAACGGAGGGCCTCCTTTCCCAACACGATCTCCTGAATTAACAATTTAAAGAGCTGATTGGAAAAGTCCATAGATACTTGGGTTTGGCGCCCAATACCAGTGTGGTGTCAACAATGCACTCAGAGAAAGTTGGCATTTTGAAGGTTTGCTCACAAACACGCGTGTTCTTGCCCCTCCTCCTCCCTTCCACGACAGTTTTGTGGTCAGGAAATTCAAGAAGAGTAACAGGGACAAGTTTCAGAAAAATGCCCAGAATTCCTGATCCCAGGCTGCTGGCTTCAAGTTCAGCAGGCATTGGTTGAAGACATGTTGCCTGTCTTCATACTGGTCAGATGAGTACTAGATGATTTTCTCCTATGCTTAGTTGTTTTCAAGATTTAAAGGAATGAATTAACCTATTACCTAACAGGATGGGTTGGGTCAAAAGATGTCAAACCAAAGATTAAGGTCCATCACAAACTAGCTCTCTGTACCCCGTGCAAAGAGGCTTGACATTTCTCATTCCAACTCTTAGATGCATGAAGGCAATTGTAACTATAACTGCCATGTTTCCTGAGACTGAGTGCTGTTTTCCCTTGGCAACGTTAAAATTCCAAGTGACCAAAGCACAGACGTTATTTTTGTTTTCCTTTACTGCTATTTTAGTTCAAGTTCCAGTACCGCTGACTAAAACTATCTTGTAATTTAGAAGTTATCCTAGACTGCTTTACTTTTATGGTTACATTCAATCAAAGTTAACTCCTGACAGTTTGTCCTTCTGAATGTTTTTGAAATCCATCCCCGGATTTCTGTGTCTCACTACTGTATTCATATTTTCATCGTTATCTTGCTTAAATTATTAATTTAACATTTTAAATACTTATATCCACAGAATTGCTGCTCAACTTTTAATAAACGAAATTGCGTAGTACATTGGTTCTTTGTTTTAGTGCAAAACAATTCATTGTTATCCAGCAATAGTCTATAATTACTGTGAATAGCGTATTTTTCATTCTTGGAGACACCCTACATATAATTATCACTTGTTCCCATAGATTATGTCAGAATGAGAGCAACTTGAGTGTTGCAATGATAGATACTGTCAGTGAGCATGTATTTGAGCCGCTGACTATGTCTTTCTTGGTTATGGCTGTATTACCAAAGCCTAGCACCGACCAGTTACACAGGTGGCAATTTGTAAATATTTGTGCAGTGAGTAAGTACTGACCTGGCCTAGATTCTTAGGGAGTGCAGAGAGAAAGACACATCACATCTTTTTTTCTAAGACTTATAGTACTGAGGGAAAGATACATGTATATGAACATTACCAGGTAGTGTAGTTTAGTGCTAAGTAGTTGGAACAGAGAATATATATTGTAATTGGGAGTTCTGTACGTTGATTTTATCTGGGTAAAAATTAGATGGTAGAGTGACATTTTGAACTGCTTTGAAAAATATATATGACTTGATCAGAAAGAAAAAAAGAGTTTGTAAGACTTGGTTGGAAGAACAGAAACTTAAATGTGCATCAAAAGGCATATTTAAGTCAGAATGATAGGCTGTTGAAAATGTTGGGGAAACTTTGTATAGAAGTCTAACGAGATTTGCTTCCTGTACAACATGGCAAAGTTGATGTTTAGAGATAGTTAGGAAATTACATGAGCAAATATTATTTTGTGAAAACTACCTGATATCACTGTGCCAGGTGACTTACAGAGCTGAGAATTTGGTGATGGGAAAAAGAGGAGTGTGGTGACAATTTCCCTTTTAATTTTAGAGCAGTAGAAATAGGACAAAAGGTTGGGATGTGAAGAGATAATAAAGCAGTGTTGATGATGAATTTGGTATGGAGGGCAAGTCCAGAACAGAAAAAAGCTTCCAGGTGTTAAGTCTCCGCTTGTTGTAGAACATATGGAAAGCACATCTCCATTACTGAGAGAAATGGTACAGGCACTTCTAAATATTCCTGTAAAACCAGAAGTTAGCAGTGTGCTGAGCTGATAGGAGCAGTGTTGAAAATGCCTGAGCATTGGGAGGACTCAGTTCTTGCATGGATTCTGATGGGAAATCCACTGCAATTCTTACCCTGTTCCTCTCTATATAAGATGCACCCCCTCCCCCTGTTATCATGTGACCTTGCTAAACTTTGTTATTAATTCTTTTTAATAGAGTCCTTTGGATCTTTACCAAAAAAGTATTATTTTAATCTGCAAAGAAAGTTTCTACCTTTCTAACCTTAATATGCCTTTAATTTTTTTCCCATTATTTTATTGCATTAGCTGTAAACTTAATACATGGACAAACCGGTGCAAGCTGACATCCTTGCCTTTTTCTTGACGGTGGATCCCAGATTGAGAAGTACTACAATGATGTTTTCACCTGTAAAATAATACAATGAGAAAGCATTCAGTCATCCACTACTCAGTATAAAGTTAGCTGGAGGACTTCATAAGATGTTCCTCATTAAGGTGAGGAAGTTACCTTCTAATTCCTGGTTTTCTGAAAATTGTTTTCATTAAAGGTGTTGAATTGTGTCAATTGCATTTTGGGGCATCTTTTGTGAAGATCATATGATGTATTTATTTTATTAATATGGTATATTACATTAATTGACTTTTGAATGTTGAAACAGCCTTTTAGTCTTGGGATAACCTCACTTTCTCATGGTGAATAATCTTTTTTCTTTTCTATGAAATTACATTATTTATTTATTTTAATGAATTAGATTTATTTTAACATTTTTTTTTATGGTGAATAATCTTATATGTTACGTCTATGTTCATGAAGAATAATAGTCTGTAGTTTTCTTTTCTTGTGTTGTCTTTGGCTTTGGCATAGGGTAATACTAGCCTGAGGTGGGAAATAGTTCCCTTGTTTCTGTCATGATATAAAGAAACATATCTTGAAATTGTACAATATACATGGTAGACATATATGGATGTGTAATATACATCTATAATCTAGCACAATTTAAGTTAATCTCATTTATAGTCAATAATCTCTTAACTCATTTCTTGTTTCCACTCCTGTCTTTTTACAACATGTATCTCATCATCTCAATCTCTTCTTCAGTGGTGTGTTTTGAGGTGTCTGTGACCTTATTATGACTTTAGGCAGCCTCTCTGCTAATGGGTGGGCTTGTGTTCCTGTCTTGACAGTTGTTTGGCATAGGGTGTCCAGCACTGTAGCTTGCTGGTCGTTGAGTGGAGCTGGGTCTTAGCATTGAGACGGAGATCTCTGGGAGAACTTTCGTTGTTTGATATTACTTGGAGCCAGGAGGTCTCTCGTGGACCAATGTCCTGAACTCGGCTCTCCCACCTCAGAGGCACAGGCTGGACACCCGACCGGAGCCCCAAGACCCTGTCAGCCACACGGCTCAGAAGAAATGGGAGGAAAAAAGGAAGAAAGAAAAAAATAAAATAAAATAAAAATTATTAAAATAAAAAATAAAAAAATTATTAAAAATAAAAAAAATTAAAAAGTAATTAAAAAACGAAAGAAAGAAAGAAGAGAGCAACCAAACCAAAACACAAATCCACCAATGATAACAAGTGCTAAAAACTATACTAAAACAAACAAACAAAAAAAAGGACAGACAGATCCCTAGGACAAATGGTAAAAGCAAAGCTATACAGACAAATTCACACAAAGAAGCATACACATACACACTCACAAAAAGAGAAAAAGGAAAAAAAAAATCTATATATAAAAAAAAAAGGAAGAGAGCAACCAAATCAGTAAACAAATCTACCAATGATAATAAACTCTAAATACTAAGCTAAGATAAACATAAAAACAAAAACAAATTAGATGCAGAAAGCAAACCCCAAGTCTACAGTTGCTCCCAAAGTCCACTGCCTCAGTTTTGGGATGATTTGTTGTCTATTCAGATATTCCAGAGATACAGGGTACATCAAGTTGATTGTGGAGATTTAATCCGCTGCTCCTGAGGCTGCTGGGAGAGATTTCCCTTTCTCTCTTGTGTTCGCACAGCTCCTGGGGTTCAGCTTTGGTTTTGGTTCTGCCTCTGCGTGTAGGTCGCCTGAGGGCGTCTGTTCCCCTCCAGACAGGAGGGGTTTAAAGGAGAGTCTGATTAGGGGGCTCTGGTTCACTCAGGCCGGGGGGAGGGAGGGGTACGGATGCGGGACGAGCCTGCGGCGGCAGAGGCCGGCATGACATTGAAACAGCCTGAGGCGCGCCGTGTGTTCTCCCGGGGAAGTTGTCCCTGGATCACGGGACCCGTGCAGTGGCGGGCTGCACAGACTCCCGGGAGGGGAGGTGTGGATAGTGACCTGGGCTTGCACAGGCTTCTTGGTGGCTGCAGCAGCCTTAGCGTCTCATGCCCGTCCCTGGTGTCCGTGCTGATAGCCACGGCTCGCGCCCATCTCTGGAGCTCGTTTAGGCGGTGCTCTGAATCCCCTCTCCTTGTGCACCCTGAAACAATGGTCTCTTGCCTCTTAGGCAGGTTCAGACTTTTTCCCGGACTCCCTGGCTACCTGTGGTGCACTAGCCCCCTTCAGGCTGTGTTCACGCAGCCAACCCCAGTCCTCTCCCTGGGATCCGACCTCCGAAGCCCGAGCCTCAGCTCCCAGCCCCCGCCCGCCCCAGCGGGTGAGCAGACAAGCCTCTCAGGCTGGTGAGTGCTGGTCGACACCGATCCTCTGTGCGGGAATCTCTCTGCTTTGCCCTCTGCACCCCTATTGCTGTGCTCTCCTCCATGGCTCCGAAGCTTCCCCCCACCCACCCCCTATTTCCACCAGTGAAGGGGCTTCCTAGTGTGTGGAAACTTTTCCTCCTTCACAGCTCCCTCCCAGAGGTGCAAGGACCATCCCTATTCTTTGCCTCTGTTTTTTCTTTTGCCCTACCCAGGTACGTGGGTAGTTTCTTGCCTTTTGGGGAGTCTGAGGTCTTCTGCCAGCGTTCAGTAGGTGTTCTGTAGGAGTTGTTCCACATGTACATGTATTTCTGATGTATTTGTGGGGAGGAAGGTGATCTCCACGTCTTACTCCTCCGCCATCTTCAGGATGACTTTTAAAATCTCCCCAGATTGTTATCATTGAAGTCAAGGTCGAGAACCACTGTTCTAAAGAATAGAATCACTAGAAAACTGGATCAGTTACTCAATGATTATTCATTCATTATGTATGATATACCCAGTATATACAGTAAGTGCTAAGTGGAATGTGAAAAGTTGTCCCTGAGGTGTGGAAGGGATAAGATTGGCATTTGAAAAAAATACAGAACAGTATGGTAGTGCACATGATCGGTGACAATATGTGCAGTGCTCATTGCGATGGTTGTAAGAATTCAAGAAAAGAAGTATACTTCGTGGGTAAATAAAACATATATACATGGAGAAATTTGAAGGTGAGGTGGCATTAAAGAATGGATAAGCTTTTGAGCACTAATGAAGTTACCAAATCCAAGCTGGATTTTTAAAAAAATAGCTTTATTGAGGTATAGTTGATATACAAAGAAGGGCGCATAGTTAATGTATAGGATTTAATGAGTTTCGACAGATGCAAACATCTGTAGTACCACCATCACAATCAAGGCAACAGACATATCAAAACAAAACAAAACAACTTGGATTTTATATGTTAATTTTCCCTGGAGAGATGTGTCTTTATTACTATAGAAAATTCACTTGTGTTCAGCTTCCTTATGACAGAATATGATATTACCTACATTATTAATAAATTTCAGCATACTTTAAGCTAGTAGAAACACCATATCTCTTGGCTTTCTTTTATATTGCATAATTCAGTTTATATGTTTATTGGGTTTAATCAAGCAGTCTGTGACAATTTCCTTCTTATATAAAATATTAATTTAAAATGGACTTGATGTTACTTATTTTGTATAGGACCATGCATGACCCCATCATTTTATAAATTAGAGCTATGTTTATGCTCAATGCTCTAGACCAAAGTTTTAAAATCTGAGCAGTGAATAATTGCTAGAAATAGTGGATTCTTAAGAACTAAGGAATCTGAAGGGCAATATTAAACTGAAGTCTTAATTTCTGACAAATGAAAATTAATTTGATCACCCTTTGTAAATTTTGACACGTGTGATGGGACTGTGCCCATAATCTGGGTATGGATACAGCATTCATTAGAATTTGTTTTGCAGCAAGTGGTTAGATATACAGAAATTACTTTCACATACGGTGTTATCTTCAAATATGGAGGTAATTATATTTGTGTGTATATGCAACTTGTGGGTAGAGATTAAAATCTTCATTGTTGTTGAAAAACTATGAGGAAGGAAAATATATCTTTTGTTACCTAAGAGGAAGTTTATAGGCTGAGAATCTTGTGAGTAGTTAAAAGATGAGTGGCATGATTTGTAATGATGACACATCGTACCTTTAGAAATTAAGGGCAAACAATTTTCAAAGAAACTTCCTGTTGATGCTCTTTTGAGAATCTTAGCAATATTTTCCAATAAAGATGGCTATCTGTACAGCCAACTTGTACAGGTGTTTGCATTGCTATTCTCCGTAGGGCCATGTGTAAATTTATTAATGCAGTCTTTGATTATTGTTACCTAACAAGACAGGCTGAATATCCTTGACTGTGAAAAAGCATTGTACCCTACAAGTGACAAGAATGCTTTAATAACTGTTACTTTCTGGTCTCATTCATCTTTCCCTCTTCAGTCAACATTCCAAGATACATTTATCATAAAAAAGTTAATTTCACCCTCAACTTTTGTATTGGTAGCACCAGTTTAACTCCTGACCATTGATTTCTATAAATTGAAATGTTTATAGTTATCAGTAGTATCATTTGTGTATTCTCATGTGCTTGATCCTTTAATGATGTTCAAAGTACTTGTTCTATCCATTCAAATGGTGATAATTTTTTTCTTTTAGTGGTCAATATATATACATGACACAAGATGGTGTGGTGAGTTATCCTGTCTTCTATATTCACTAAAAGTCACAATATCTTTTGTTACCATACCTTTTAAAGAGAAGTACAACTAAAATTTAAATTGATATATATTATTAACTTAATTCATTTGGTAATTTTCTGTCAGCAGTATTAATAAACTATAAAAACTCATTTAGAATATAATATATGAACTTTTGAATAAACTGCTTTTTCCTGGTAAGGAGGGGAAACTCTTGGCTTGTTTATTGAGATCATATTAGAAGAATAAATTAACTTCGGAAACATTGACAGGTTTATGCTATTGAGATTTCCTATACAAGACCATGTTGTGTCTTTCCATTTATTTATTTCTCCTGAAGTATTTGAATGTTTCTGGCTAAGTTTATTCCAATGTTTTATGCTTTTGGTTGTCACTGTATATGGTATCCTTTCTTTCCATCTGTCATTTTAAATACCTTTGACGGCACTTCTAGCCTGTCTTTGTAACCTAGGAAATGAACCGTGTTGAAGCCAAAAAGATAATAAAGAAATGTCGCCACCGAAATTACAGAATATGGATGAATTCTCCCCCTAAAATCCATCTATGATTTGTCTTGCCTAACCCAACTATTAAGTAATGATGATTGTTGTATTAGTTTTCTGTGACTGCTGTAATAAATTATCACAGATTTTATGGCCTAAAACAGCAGAAATTTATGACCTCACAGTTCTGGAGACCAGAAGTCCAAAATCAGTATCACTGGTCTGACATCAAGTTGTCTGCAGGGCTGTGCTTTTTTCTAGAGGCTCTAGGGAGGAATCCATTCCTTGACTCTTCCAGCTTTTTGGGGCTGCTAACATTCTTTGAACCCACTTACACATTGTATAAGAAAAACAAGAGCATTCTTTGGCAAAATATTCAAGGTATTTTACAGGAAAAAATTTTTATGTCAGGTAACTATGGGACACTGAAAACCATTAGTCATTCAGAAATTATGATTAAGTAGTTAATCTTCTATTAGCCCTGAAAATTGTATTAGAATCACTTAGAAAAAAGAAAATATATTGATATCACTGAATACTTGGTATTGAGCCATCAAAAAACATCATGGGAAATTTACTGGTAAATGAAGGGCCATGTCGCACAGATGGTGCTGTAGAAACAATTACTCTTAATATATTTCAGGGATCACCAGTAACTAAAAAGCCAGGCACAATCTAATCTGAATTTGAACCAACTTATACATTGTACAGTCAAACAAGGTAAACATATTGAAAAACATCTGTAGAAGGAGAGTAGCAAGATTTAATAAATTTTAATGAACTCCACAGAGGTAGTCAGAGTAATTAAAATTTAAACCTGGTTATAGAAAAATAATAAATTCCAAGGAACAGCAATGAAAGGAAATGAATGAAATTGAATAGTGATGGTCATCTCAGGTATGTAAAAGCCAGGAAAATAAAACTAAATTATTGTAAGTTTCTTCACAATTATCATTAATATACAAAACACAAAAAATCATTTTCTGAGCAAGAGAGAAGATTATATCCAAAGACTAAATTCTCATTGCCATGTTGGAATCCAAATGGCTTGCTTAATCCATGGCATAAGTTATATTAGAAACTGAATCATTATAATCTTCAGACAAAAAAATGACCATTTTTAATCCCACAGACAAACTCCAATGAAAACAAATGATACTGTTTATGCAAACTCTGCTGGGAGTTTCCTGGTGGTCTAGTGGTTAGGATTCAGAGCTTTCACTGCTGTGGCCTGGGTTCAATCCCTGGTCAGGGAACTGAGATCCCACAAGGTGCATAACGCAGCCAAAACAAACAAATAAACAAACAAACAAGCTATGCTAAGATTGTAGAATTTTAGGGCAAAGAAAGTGCCTTAGATACTTGGATCATAAGTCAGAGGAGTCTCAGAACAGGAGCAGAGCTGCCCTGAGCTGGGCCTTTCATCCATAAAGTGGCCAATTTGTACGGAGACTTCTGGTTTTCTGGTTTCTTTGGGGGGGGTTGGGTGGAGAGATGGAGAAAAATACATCTTTTATGCTAGCAAAAACTAGCATTTTTTTTTGTTGTTGTTGTTAAAAGCAATATGCTTCCTGTTCTTCAAGGATCAAGGAATGTGACAGTTTCTTTAGTTATTGGCAATTCCATGAAAAAGTGTCCCTGCACATCCTAAAGAGGGGAGGATTTGCCACATATTAAGGTACTGCCTGATCTATCAGGTTTAACTGAAACAGTTTCCAAAAACCTATGCTCACAGGAAAAACGTGGAAATATCCTAATAGATTTAAGTATATCTTTAAAGACCAGATTCTTAGTCTAAAGAAGCTGAGTATGAAATTTCAAATTCTGTTTCTCCATTAAAAAACATCAGTAAGTAAATATGCTTAAAACAGTGGGAAGGACTTCTATGCCATGTTTTACCTGTTTCCTCTTCCTTTTCAGAGTATGTGTTGTTTGAACGTTTGATTTTGGTAGACTGTTTGGACCTTGAGGTTGGTTTTCAGTGGGAGGGGTGTTAGCATGTGAAGTGGAATTGAATAGCAGACTTTGTTCGCAGGAGCACTGAGAATTCTGTCACGTGACTAATATGCGGCATTGGCCATTGAAATATTAATAGGAACAGGATAACATGGCTGCTGGAGTGAATTCTTTTTTAAATTGAGATAGTTTATAATGAATCAAGAATGCTTATTTGAAAAAGTTCATACATGAAAAAAGGAAGTTGGTTAAGATTAGTCAGAGAGGGGCTCACGAATGTTGATACCTTTTGAGCTGAACTTTGAAGGAGTAATAAATGTGGTGGAATGGGGATGAAGGAATTCCCATTCCTACTGAGGCCAATAACAAGAGAGAAATGGGTACATAGGTGAGGGAGAAGGGCAATTTTGGATGAGTAAGTGAATGATACAGAAGTAAGAAATTTATCCCAATACGTTTTATGCCAGTTTGAGGAGTTCAGAGCTGCATTACTGGAACTGGTAAATCCAAGCTTTATCTCCTCACAATAGCCTTGGGTTTGTTACAACTGGCAGTTTGTGCTTCCCTGAGGCTTGGTTCCAACTCCATACAATATCACCTTTTGTGTCCCAGAAAGATGCAAATCCATGTGAAGCATTAACTAATCTTCCTGTGCATGTACCTTTCCTGAGCACGTCGTGTTCTCCTTTCAAAAGTCAGCTGATGGCTGCTTGGGCCTTGCTGGCTCATTGTCCTTTAAGCATGTGGTTCTTTGTCAAATCTTAATCCCCCTTGATTTAAGGCCCAAGGAATAAAGAAATCAATTTAGTGATTTATGCCCCAGCACTGGTTCCGTACTCTTTGGCATCTGACTTTTTTATGTTAGTTTTACTAACTCACTGATGTTTGAAGACTCAAAAGAAGCCAATCTTGTGGCTGTGAAACTGTATTTCTTATTTCTTATTCAGGAAAACACCTCATCTGCCTTTAATATGGAGTGTGTAGATTAACTACAGTTGTCTATTATTATTTCTAACTTTTTAACATGAATAATTATCCCTAAAATACTCATAGTCAGAGTAAAAGCAGTCTAGCCTCCATCAGGTTAAATCAGTTCTACCCTGGGATTTTATTATTTCCTCCAAGTTACACAAAATTGACAGTGACCCATGTTCATTTCATTTTAATCTTAAGCAAAAGCAAGCGTTTTTACAACATCGGGATCCTGGCCTGGGAATAGAAAACAGGCTATAATTATAGATTTGTGCGTATGAATAACTAGGGCTAATCCCTTTGTGTGGTGTGAGAGCCTGTTATTTACTCAAGTGATATTGCCCTTGGCAAATTTCTTTCCTATATTGGGTAAAGAAACTTCTCTTCTGCCTGCTGGAA
The DNA here is from genome assembly GCF_028564815.1 of Eubalaena glacialis. Classification (NCBI taxonomy): domain Eukaryota; kingdom Metazoa; phylum Chordata; class Mammalia; order Artiodactyla; family Balaenidae; genus Eubalaena; species Eubalaena glacialis. The sequence goes on along the minus strand of NC_083722.1, from coordinate 27,743,050 downwards.
AACTTTTTAGATGTAATTACCACTGCTGTCCTCCAGTTTTCAAAATTTTCCTCTGTCTTGAGTTGGGTCTCCAGCTATTCTAGGTTGTCTATCCATGTATTTCTACTGCTTGAAGGGTACCCTTCCCTCAGGAAACATTTGAAAGTAGGATACTATTTCTATAGGCATGGCTCTCAAGATTAGTTCTGAGCCAGCTGTGAACTCACCCATTATTTTATTTTATTGCCTCCTTATTTTATTGCCTAATCTGTTTTTTTGACTTTCCCTCTATCAGCTCCAAACTCAAAAGTGTTCTCTTCTGCTAATAGCACCTGTGCTTCCCTTAAAAGTCACATCCTTCCTTCCTGGCGATGCTCCATCCACACAGAAGTTCTTAATGAAAGCTCTCTTATAGAAAACTATGACTATTTTCATTTCACAAGGATGGAGGCTTAGAAAAGTTAAACATCTCAAGATCATATAGCTAATAAACAGGAAGAGTTGAAAGTTAAACTATATTCTTATTTCCAAATTTAATATTTTGTTTTCCATGACATGTGGGAGTCTCCTGACTAAAATTTGAGATTTGTGAGAATAGAGTTTTTAGGCAAAATATCAACATTAGGTAAATGACAATTATCCCAAGTTGGACACTTTTATAGATATTCAAATACCTTTCCAACTGCAGAAAAAACTTATGTGCAGCCCTGTGTGCTGACTCCAGCTTAGCCTGTTCCTAGTTGTATCACCAACTGTTAATACTGTGCTTTAGTTTTTTCTTCTAAAATGGGGATAAATACTCCCTGGGGTGGTTGTGAAAATTAAGTTGTTTACTTATATGTAAAGCTTTAGAATATTGCTTGTCACAGAATGCTTAATACATGAAAACTGTCATTATGATTTTTGTCATTGTTATTAAAATTATCTTACATCTTTCCTAAAGATTTTCTCTCCTCTCAATAGAACACTAAAAGCATAAAATATGTGACCATCTTATTTGTAATTAATTTTTTAGGACTTCCATCATTAATTGCGTGGAAGAAGAGTTCTTTATTTTTTATCTTTAGACCTTTAATGAAAGTGGCTTGATCCCTGACCCTTTTCTTCTGAGGTTCCAGCCAGCCTTAAACAGGAAATACTAGAACGGGTGTATCTAACTGTTTCTGGATTTGATCTGTAACCATAAGTTACAAAAGAGTAAGATCAGAACTTAAGTAGAATCATAATACATCAGTGATTGAAAGCACATTAAATTTCATCTGCTTTCTAACCCAGCATCTAGCATGGGTGAACACACTGTCTTTGTGTCCCTTTACAGTAAACACAGAGACACTAGAAATTTCCTGCTCTTGGAATTATTTGCTACAGTGTAGGTTTTGTAACTCTTCATAATTTGTTTTAGTGGGGGTATGTTTGCTTTTTTTCTCTTGACATTGTTCCAAAGTTGATGTTGCTCATGAATTTTACTAATATGCAAATTATATTTTGAATATAGAGGTCCCCAACCAGGAGATTAGTGTCTCCTGGGAGATGTCAGTGAGGTACTTAGTAAAGAGACCTCTTGGTCCATTTCCACGACTTGACTTCATTTGCAAGGGAATTGCTAGTATTCCTGGTAAGAAGGGAAGAACAGTGATTATGTTCTTCTTCTTAGAGACTTCGCACTCAGAAACTTCTTTAGTCTCTGACCTCTCCTGAAATCCTTAATAAGACTGCAGAAATAAGAAGTAATACCTCCCTACAAAAATTTCAGCAATGCTTAGTCTAATATAGTGGTTCTCAACCCTATCAAATATGATGCTTCCTTTTTTTATGGGACATTGCAATCCCCATGACTTCTTTCTTTTATAACTGGAAGTTTGTACCTTTTGTTCCAATGCTTCCTTTTTATCACAAATATTTTTAACGCCTCTTTTACTATCATGAAAATAAATTCAGGGAATAATATATCTAGGACCTCTCCTAGGGTATACAAAACCCTGAGAAAATACATTTTATGGAACTCCTTTCTACGTAAACCATTTAACTCAACTAAAATCAGCATGTAAACACCATTCTGGTGGCCCAATGTCATTTGATCCTGTCAAAAAAAATGCCACACAGATCAGTGGGAGCAATCCATTTACCAGGCAGCCCACCTGTGGAACTAAGGCCTTGCCATGGGGCCCGACACACCCTATAGGTTCAGTTGTGATGCTTTTGGGGGCATCTAGACACCATTTATGGGGTAGAGGGTTGAGAGCAGCCCATAGGGGAGTAACCAGAACTGAGACCTACATATGTAGGGTTAGGATACACTTCGGGGGGACTTAGATATTTTCAAGGACCTTCCCCAAAACACAGGAGCCCCCTGAGACCCAGGTATGGGGCAGGGACCCCTGCTTGCCCATGTCAAAGAACGGTATTGAACATAACATATCTGCACATAATTTAAAAAAATTGATATTAATAATGCCATGCATAATGTCGTAGGGAAATAAAATGAGACTGATTTGTGACAAATTACATATATTTCAATACAAAAATTTTGGTGCACAATAATGCCAGAAGACTTGGTGAAATTGTCAGATGATTGCAGCTTCTTTTAATGAATACATTTGTATTGAAAAGAATAAGAATGTCACAAACCATTCTGTACCAGAAGCACAGAAAAATGAAAGGACAGAGATGTGGATGGACACCAGAAAACATAGGATTAAGATAGTTAAAGACCAGACAAGAGAAATGGGGAAATAACCTTAAACAGGATTACAAGGCAAGACAAATGAAAGACTGACAAACTGAACAAATAAGAAAGTAAGGATTCCTTGTAAATGAGCTCAGCATTATTATAAATCCATTGTTAAAATAATTCCTTGTGCTATGATATGGCTCTCAGGGGGCCACTGTGCTTTGGAGTGAAAATTTCTAAGGCCCCTTCCTGTGTCTGGGATGGAAAAGAGTCCACAGTACCATCCAGGAAGAGTGCTCAAGCCAGCCCAGTACCTGTGTGGGGCCCCAGTGCTTATTTCCCTTCCTTCCGTTGCTCTCCGATCCTCTACATATGGAGTGATAAGACCCAGCAGTAAAGCAGAAAAGAGAAACCAAGACTTTTTTGTCTTCAGAATATGATTATCTTCATGATACTAATTATTCTACTGATTTGATAAGTATGATTTCTAGCTATTGAAAATTCTGTGGGGAAATAAGTGAAATATAGGGTAGTTTGTGTATGTCACTGTAAAGAGATGGACAAACGATTGCCTGATTTGTTTCCCTATTTAGGGCATATATAGCCTGAGTCTAATTCTTGTCCCACTTGTTGAGGATGCCCTTCAGCATTCAAGACTTATAATTCTTTGGACCACAAATCACTAATTATTGACCACGCATAACAGTTTGTCATATTCTTGCAAAAAATATAATTTTGTAAGTCTTTCTGGCTTTTCTCATGTGTAAGTGAATCTAGAGGGATTTTACAGGTGTTTTGGGACTGTTCAAATTTCATATGTCCTCTCAAAATAACTATTGGCATGAGTTTTGTAGATTATTTTATTTCTGTTGGGTTAGAAATAAGGAGAATACAGTTGTAAGTAAGCTGCATTTCTGCAGACATAAATGTTGGTTCAAACTATGAAGTGGACATTACACCATCTAGTTCATTCCAGCCTTGGGTATGTAAGGTAAATCACACAAAAAGAAGGAAAGGAGGTATAAATGGCATTTCCTTGTTTAGCATAACTGCATTTTCAGATTTGGGTAATATTGTGGTTCTGCAAAATCATCGTGCAAGCACTTAAACCGTGTGGTTGATTCAGGAAGGGAAACACTGTTTTCTTTAGTTAGTTCCACTTGGATTCTACTTCTGAAGTGTAGACTATCTCCATACCTAAGAAGTGGGATGAAATCACACCAGTAACAATTGACTTTACACGTATGTAGTACTGTCATTAGAGAGTAAAGGATACGTATGTATCAAGAGTTTGGAATTCAAACTAAGAAGCAATTGCTTATATTATTATAAGTTACTGCAAGAATAGGTTCCAAAACACCACTGGGTGCCTCCAAGGTATTCCCACCTCAGATACTGAACAATTAGGAGTAAATGCTCTGACTTCATTGTTAGCCATATCATTCAAGTTTGCCAGATATTTTTTATATTGTTTCCACTGACATCTTTGCTCTGTCTAGAGTATCCCAGTATATCTAAAGAAGTTTGATTCCCTTTCTCAGTTTGACCATTCTCCCTGAGTGGGGTAAGTATGGATTTTTGTTTGGAATATTTTATGCAAAGCACTAATTCTAGATCACCTTTCTTCAAGCTATTTCTATCTCATTGGCAAAGTTTTCTGCTAAGTCTCACCTTCAGATTTGAAATTCTCAGCTCTCTTAACCCTCTAACCAAGCCTGTGTTAGCACAAGTGTTCTTTCCTATCCAGGAAACCTCAATCCTAACATTCTCAGGACCACAGAAGAGTACTCTTAGGAGACCTTTTTGCATTGGTCCTTTTAGCACTCTCCAAAAAAATTTAAGTAGCAATAGTTTATGTCAGTTTTTAGGAAATAATTCTAATTTCTCAGGCCAATTTCACCTTCTTCTCTGGGAAGACTTGTGCTTTTTCTCCAATTATCACTTTTAGGCCAGTTCTACTAAAAGTGCTTCCTCCAGTCCTTTGCTTTGTTAGAAGCATAATTTGAAGAAGGAACACAATGCTTTATTATATGTCCCATATAGTTGTTAAATATATATTGTTTCCTGTAAATACTTCCTCTTTTATGATCTTGTGAAAATATTCTTAACCCTAAGAGTGGTATGACAGATAAACCATTCTCCTACTATTAATAATATAAGTACTTACATATTTAGAACTTTCTGCCGAACACTGTGGTGAGTGCTTTAGAAATATTGTCTCCTATGATCTTCACACAAACACACACAACTAATACCTTAATATCATTTCCATTTTGTAGACAAGAAATTAAAGATGCATGTGTCTTCCCACTAGTAAAATATGCAGAATATTTATTATTGAATATTAATATCAACTTCTTGTGACTTTCAATAATGAGTTCTCGATGGTTATACACGAATTCCACTTCCTGTATTTCCCTAGTAATTGATCATTCTGTATCCTAGCCAGCTTGCTTTCTTTTCTGTAGCATACTAAATGGAATACTCAGTTTCTTTTGAAAGTAAAAGAAACTTCCTGATTGTGAGAATGAAGTTCCTGTTATGTGGCACTGGGAACATTGTTACACTTCTGCTTTCATTGGGCAACTTGTGTTTTACCACTTATTTTCAAACATCATGTGAGCTATATACTTTTAATTTATAAAACACAACATTATCAACAGAAACCTTCTATGTGCTAAATACTGTGCTAGACCCTGGAGTAAAACCTTTGAATAAGATGTAGTCTCTGACCATCAAGAGCTGGGGAAGATGGATATGCAAACAAAAAAAGTCCCAATAATCTTAAAGAGTGAAATAACAGTTTTGCATAAAGAACAAAAAGCCCCAAAGGTGTGATTCCTTCCTCTGGATGTGTGTCTTGGGCAGGGGGAAGTTAAAGTAAGGCTTCTTCCAGGGGTAATAACTGGGCCTGTCCAGTTAAATCCATTTTCTTCTCAATTGTATATGATTTTTCCTAATTGAAAAGATGATCCATGCACCAATTTAAACTATAGAAGAGAACGTTCAATGAAAACTAAGCCTCTTCCTACTATATATTTCTGCTATCTTCACAAGCAACCAAATCACAGCTTTAAACAACCACCGAAAACACACAAGCAAACAAAAACAAAGCAAACCCTAAAATGTACAGGTATCCTCTGAACAATCAGTTTTCTCCTACAGACATGAACTTTGGACTCACCTTCTCTTTATCTAAATGACTCTAATAAGGCAAACAGTAATTGGATATATTTCACTATATTTTATTCTATCTGTACTTCTTTAAGTTCTCAGATACTGTAGTTCGGGGGAAATTTGCTTCCATGTATACAGAGTTACAGTCAAGTTGCAAAGGAATTTATATCGGAGAGCCAAATTAGACCTCTATGTCTTGTGTCTATTAGCTTTTGGCCCTTTTTCCCTATTTGTCAAGAGTCTTAGGTAAAAATTGCAGCCAGTGGTTTCAAATATACCAATAAGGGTTTCAGAGTCATATAATTTGGGAACTAGAAGAAACCTTAGGTAACATATGGCTAATATAACATTTTTTTCAGATATAGGCGCTCAGAGAAGTGAAATGATTTGCCTCAATTAAAACATCAAGACAGTGCCTTGACTGTCACTAGAACTAATTCCTGTTTCCCTTTAAAGTGATCTTTATTCCATACCAGTGGTTCTCAGAATAGCTGAAATAGGAGCACTGGAGAGCTTGTTAAAACACAGATTGCTGGATTTGACTCTGAGTTTGTGATTCAGTAGGTTTGCTGGATGGCCCAGTAATCTGCATTTCTAACAAGTCTCTGGGTGCTGTTTCTGTTGGCCTGGGACGAACACACTGAGAACCTTATTCTACACCTTGCATTTTGAGTCCTTTAGTCTGTTTGGGGTAAGTATTCTCAATCCCAAGCCACTGAGAATTTACTACTAAGCATTTCTCACTGGGCAAGTCTATGTCATCTTTTCCCTCCAGTAAGATATCATCTCTCTGCAGTGCACTTAAAGGCTTTATTTGGTAATGGCTTATTCTAAGACCTGAAGGTTTTCTGAGCAATTACTTATTTATCTAATTTAAAGCCAGTTAATGTATGCATGCTTCTGAAAATACTGAACACTAAAATACTTTTTTATCATATAACCCTCAATTTAATTGATCAAAATTATTCTCCATCACTATTCATGTCTGTCTAACTGGTCTAACCTTGCAGCAAGGTTTGTGAATTATTCTGTCCAATTTCTAATCTCCTCCTGACCTCTTCCCACTGCTTCCATCTTCCCTCCCCTCCCTGCTTCAGTACCTGTGTCCAGATGGCCATACCAGAGGTAGGCCATCAACCTGCGATAATTATACTTTTTCTTTTCTCTTGTTTCACAGACACAAACCAACAAAAATCATGCTTCTTCTAAAGAACTCATAATGTCTAAAAGAATTCCAAGGGTTTTTTTGGAATATATAAGAAAACAAATATTAAATGCTTCAAGCAAATGTAACTGCCTTATTTAAAAAATATATAGTTTTTAACATTTTAAGGTCTTTTTTGCTTTTCTAAAAATGTGATTTTTTTAATCAACCACTATAAATAACACATTTAACTTATGCCAGTTGCTTTCTATGAAAAAAATTATGTATGTTTTCAGAGGAAAAAAACTAACATTTACAGAATTTAACTGGGATTATTGACGGAAATATTCTCAATCAACTACCTGTTCTGCTCACCTCTGGGCAGACGTGAAGATCCTCAGAGAAAATGAAGAATGATCGTGAGACAGGATAGTGCCCCATCTTGGGGACACTGAAGGGCATCATGTTCTCTTTAATCTCTCTTTTCTTCCTTTTTTTGGTAGAGAATGCAAAGAACCACAGGAACATATTTTAATGCAAGAGTGGAGCCATTACGGAAGCTAAAGTTTATTTTTTTGTGTGTGTGCATTTAAACACTTACACATTCAGAGGCCATATTTGGGTAGAGATTTGTTTTCAAATGAGATTTATTTTCAGATGATGGGAGGTTGCATCTTCTGAAGCATTTTATGAGCCTTATTAATTCTTTTTTAAAAATTTTATTGGAGTGTAGTTGATTTACAATGTTGTGTTAGTTTCAGGTGTATGGCATGGTGATTCAGTTATACATATACATATATTCATTCTTTTTCAGGTTCTTTTCCCATATACGTTATTACTGAGTACTGAGTAGAGTTCCTTGTGCTTATGAGCTTTAATTCTTCAGAGAACCTTTAGGAGGGCTTCTGTATGATTCCTGCTCCTAGAGATGGAGGCCAAGTGCAGGTGATGGCAGAGCCATGTCGCTAGCCTGGGTCCTGGGATGAGCTCAAGAAGTGTCTACTTACCCATAACCACCCTGGAATGTCACAGGAGGAAGAAAGAAATTTCTACGTTGACATTTTGGGCTGGATAGTTCTTTGTTGTGAGGGATGTCCTGTGTTCTGCAGGATGTTTTGTAGCATCCTTGGTTGCAACTTCAAGATGCCCACAGCATTACTACCTGTCCCGGTCGTGACAAACAAAAATGTCTCCATTCTTTGGCAAATGTCTCCTATGGGGAAAAACTGTCCCCGGTTGAGAACCACTCGTCTATAGACTGACTAGTATAGAAATTGCCACCGGTAAGTGGGACACTGCCTTAATAAAACCCATGAAATATGGCATTCACTTAGGGGTCAGGTAAAGGAAAGTGAGTAAAGCAACATGGAGGGCTGGAAGGCAGTGATCATTTTTCTGCCGTGGCATTTGATAAAACCATTGCCTGTGTTATGGAGTAGACAGAACACTTTCTTACAGAGCCTAAAAGGATAGGAAAAGTGTTTAGAAAGAGGCAGAATGTCAGTGTGTTTTGGCTGTTACATGTGGTTTTAAGCAAACAATGAGCACAGTCAGGATATATTGGACAATCTCCCTGTTGCCTGCAATCTAAATTGGCCAATAGACCAGGAAAAGTGAGGAAGGCCAGGAAAGTCTAAGAGCAGAGTTGAAAAAGCAAACTGTCTCAATACCACAAACAGCAAGAGAAAGACTGTCACTCGTAGTGTTTTCTCGAGGGTCTCGCATTTGGACTTTTCAGACAAAAATATGAAGAAGCCACAGGCAAAGATGTGATTATAGGTGTTGCCCTCCCCCGCTCCCCACAATCCCTGCCTACATTTTCAGGGGGCCACAAGTTAACCACTCTTAAAATGAGGAAGAGGAAAGTGGACCCAGCAAAGAAGCCAATTAATTGAAAGCAAGAGTCAAAGGATTAAGAGCTGTGGAGAGAAGAGATTTTTGGGTGAGGTTCTTTCACAGGGAATTAAGTAGACCAGAAATCTTGATTCTGGAGAAAGTTGAAAAATCACTAGTCTGGACTTCAAAGGCTTTTTAATTGTGTGATACATGAAGAAATCCTTGGTTTCTTAAACTGCACCAGCAAGGAGGAAGCCAGGAAAGCCGTACAGTGGTCTAATGTGGCCCAACTCTCCAATATCTCAGAAGATGGCATGGAAGATTAGGAAATAAGAAAATTTCCCAGATGACCAAACTTGGGGCCAAAAAAGGACAATGAATAAGAAACTTCCTCCCAAAGAAGAAAACCAGAGTCTAACCAAGGAAATTCTTCTACTGTCAGGTCAAGGAGTTCTTAAAACTTCCATCCAGCATGATTTATTTCATGATCATAATGAACTGATGATTTTTTTAGGTGGGGAATGTTGCAGTTTTTCTACTTCTTTTCCACTTTTGTATATTGGGTGTGTGTGGAGAGGAGTTTTGGAGGTATAAGAAAAACAAGTGACTGTAGTTTTTTGGCTCACCAGACTGTTGGACTCCCTACTGGATCACATAGAAAAGACTGTGTATCACCCAGAGATACCCAGTTTTGAGTGGAATGCAGTAACTGAACAGGACATTTGATTGTACCTCTTGGAGAAGGCATGTTTTCTACATGTAGGAAGAAGGCTACACGGATACTTGTACTTGGATACTTGGGTGGCCAGAGTCCCAGTCTATCAGGAGCCATTACTTTCCCCCCGGTATTTATTCCCACCCCCTACTTTCTTTTAGTAATGGAATCTATTGATTTGTAGTTGAATATGAGTTATTCATCTGGAGAGAATACATTCCCAAGCCTCCCTTGCAGAAAAGGATGTATCACACAACTAACAGCCAATAGAATAAGCAAAAAAGTTCCTGAAATTTTGGGATCCTGTATTTAAAAGAAATACATTGCTCTGCACTAACTTCCCCTTTGGACTGGCTACCAAGTAATAAAAACTCCGACAGACAGCTCAGGCATGTGGAACCCCCTTATTGGGATTAGCAAGTTTGTTTCTCAAGTTTGGTTGCCTAGATGACCTCATGGAGAAGAGACCACCTATTTGCCCCAGACTTTTATGCAAAAGAGTAATATGCTATCTGCTTGTTTCAACTACTCTAATTTTCGGTTTCTTCTATATTGATTTTAAGTCTATATCTTAACTCCTTCATCTTCCCTAGAGTTACCATGGCATTAATATTGTCCTTAGAAATATGCCAAAATTTCAGGTATATTAAGATTAAATTTTAAGCTTAATTATTCAGGATGTTGAATATATAGACTTGATCAGAGGCTTTGGGACATAGGCCATTACAGCTGGAATAAATTACTCTTCACTTTCACTCTTAATTTGTTAACAGCATTTTGGACCAGCTCTTTGTCTACAGAATTTGGTGAAATATACTCCAATAAGTATTTTCATTTCTTCTACATTTCTCAGTATTTTATTATTCTGTTTTCTAATATGGAAGAGTTTTCCTATCTTTACTTTTCCCATAACTAAACTATATATATATATATACGTATTTTTATCTCAAAACGTCAGTTTTAAGATTTAGCAGTTATATTATCTATTTATTAAATAATATCTGCTTTAAAAATAAAACAATTATTTCTTTATTTGAAACCTGGATTTAATTTGTAGCCCCCATTCTAACAGGCATATATGTGTACTCTTGTACATCCACAGCCACAGATATAATTCCTTCCTTGGGTTTAATTTCTTTCCCTTTTTAACTTCTCAGGTTTAATATGTATCTTTTATTTCTCTTCTTTCTTATTTAGTAAAAATTTCCTCTTAGCAGAGCTTTAATGGTACCCACGAGTTCTTAAATTTAGTTATTGTTCTCAATTTATTTGGGCACTTTCATTGTTTAATAATTTGTCAGCTTCTACCCCACCCTTCCTCAGCAACTTTTGTTTTGTCTTGTTTCCAAGTTTCAAACAGTGAAACAATAATAAAGCTGGTCTAAAATTAAAAGAGAGAGAGATTCAGCTTATTCAACTCACTTTAATAGGCAACTCACTTTCTATGAATCACAACAGTGAAGTTCAGATGAGATCTTGAAGAGAGGAGGCAAATGCATGACAGAACTAAAATGAGTTGTGTTGCTGTGCTGATGTTAAGAGGTCCTGATGGCCCATCCCTTGGTGACTGCCTTAGTCTTGATTTAGGGGTCAATTTTAGCAAAAGTCAAGTTGAGATGTAAAAGCACTAAATTGGCTTAAAGGCTGTGGACAGAAAACAGTAGGAAGGGACACTTTGGCAACTACAGGTTGCTGAGGGCATCCACTCCAGGAAGGACTTTACCTTCCAGAAGCTCTAGACTGGCACCTCCTCCAGTGCTCACGTGACTGACTTTATCTTCAGTGTTCCATTTGGCACAGCAAGTAGCAGTATCTCCACCTCCTATAATGGTGATGCAGCCCTTGGAAGTGGCTTTCACAATTTCATCCATGAGGGCTTTGGTCCCTTTAGCAAAAGCATCCCATTCAAATACCCCTAAAGGTCCGTTCCACACAATTAGCTTGGCCCGGGCCACCACTTGCGCATACTTCTTGTTGGTCTCAGGACCACAGTCCAAAGCCATCCAGCCAGGAGGTATCCCTGATTCTATAGTGGCTTGGCCAACCTTAGCATTCTCTTCAAACATGTCAGCAGTGACAAAGTCAACAGGAAAGGTAATGTTCACACCATTCTTTTCAGCTTTGGCCATAATCTCTTTGACAATCTTCGCTCCCTCTTCATCGAACAGGGAAGCACCAATCTCCATGTTGTTGAGTACCTTAAGGAAGGTATAAGCCATTCCACCACCAATAATCATCTCATTGACCTTGTCCAGCATATTTTTGATGAGTTGGATCTTGTCTGTCACTTTGGCTCCACCAAGTATAGCCAGAAAGGGTCTCTCTGGGTTTTCCAAGGCTTTGGCAAAGTAATCCAGCTCCTTTTTCATCAGGAATCCAGATGCCTTCTGGGGCAGATTCACTCCCACCATGGAACTGTGGGCCCGGTGAGCCGTGCCAAAAGCATCATTGACATACACATCCCCTAGCTTGGAGAGGGATGCTCGGAAGGTTTCTATTTTATCTGGCTCAGCTTTAAGCTTATTTCCAGAAGGATCTTGGCCCTTCCCTTCTTCTTCCACATGAAAGCGCAGGTTCTCCAGCAAGATGACTGTACCGGTAGCTGGGCTAGCACAAGCTGTCTCCACTTCTGGGCCCACACAGTCCTTTAGGAACAGAACGTCCTTGCCCAGCAAGGATTTGAGTTCAGCAGCAACAGGCTCTAAGGAGTATTTATCAGGCATCGGAACACCATCAGGTCTACCTAAATGACTCATGAGAACCACCGACCTGGCTCCGTTATCCAGGCAGTATTTGATGCTTGGGAGGGAGGCCTTGATTCTTTGGTTGTTTGTAATCTGGTTCTTCTTCATGGGGACATTGAAGTCTGCTCTCATGATGACTCGTTTCCCTTTCACATCCAGTGTGTCCAAAGTTAACTTCTTAGAAAGAGACATCTTGACAGTACCAAGACAGGCTAACACAGATCCCGATGTTGAAGAGAACCCCTTTGTTGCTGCTGAGATAGTGGGCAGGTGGTGTTTTCTAACGCCCTTCGCTTTGGCCCGCCCCTTTCTTCCCTGCGCTGTCTCCCACATGGCAGCCATGATTGGACTGGGGAAAGGAAACCTGGCTCTGCGATTGGTCAATGGTCCTGTCAGTCTGAATTTGGAGTGTGTGGTAGGGTGCAGATTTTAACTGCCAGGGCTGAAGGGGAACCCGGAGTGGTGGTAACTGGCGGCTTGGGGTGACAGTTGGAGAGGTCAAGAAACCCTGGAATTAGAACGGTCCTGAGGTCTAAGCCTACTGCTGGTTCTTTTCCAGATCCCTTTTAACGATTGCTTTTATTCTTTTAAAACAAAACACATACCCCCTCACCCATGTCAAATCCTGATTATATTGAGGTGTAAAAACTCGTGCAATGCCACGTTAAAGGAAAGATTTGAAATAATGGGTCTATGAAACCTTGTTTATTCAAGGCAACATAATATGCTTCTGGTTTTTTTCCTTGTCTTGACGAATATTTCTGTTAAGAGCATAGCGTGGTGTTAGCCTTTGGCTTTAGATACATTCTAGGGTGGGGTGGGAATAGCATATTTTAATTACCTTGCTTCTTCCATTCTCAGTCTACTGTGAGAGAATGCTTGGTGGCTTCTTCAGGAGAATCCCATAACATCATAGCAAAGAGAGTATGAGTAAAGCACTCAAGGTAATGGTGACATTTCTTTCAGGCTACGAAATTATGATGAGGCTGCTTACCTTATTCTCTCCTCTTTCTCTGTTTCACTACCTGCATAACTTTAAATTTTATCTGAAAAGAGGCATGGTTTCATGAGGATGAAAACATCTACTTGAACTGAAAATGAGTGAGAGTTTTTATTTTTGGAGAAATTATATATGGCTGATTGGCTTAGGAATGAAAACTGTGTAACTTTTTACACAGTGCAGAATTAGTTAGAAATTAACTCGTGCAGTAACTTTATGTACAGATTAGCCAATGAACACATTTTAATGTATATCCCTGTTTTTTTGCATATTATCCTATTTGTCCCTCCATCTATTCATCAATCCTTTTAACATAGTTCTGTTACATGACTATTAGGTAAAATTTACTATTTCATATTTTGTTTTTATAATCTTATTTTTTTTAATAGAACATACAAAGGGCATACACAAATATGGCCCAGAATAAATGGCTTAAGTTGTCCAAATCACAAATAGGTAATTTCTTTAGGACACAATGGATTCTTATAGATCTTTGTTACTGATTATTAATTGAGGTAAACACTTAATAGGACAAACCCTTGATGTGAGAGCTAAGATGGGAATTTTAATTTCACTACAATGAGATTAATAAGACATTATAAATATTATATTATAAAATAAGACAAATCATTGCCAGTTCAAACTAATGCTAGGAGAGGATGGATGTATTGTTAAAGTTAGGTTTTGATTGGTTTTCCCTGAGGAGTCCAAACTGCAGATGCTGTCACCTGAGTAACAAGGAAATGTGTTCTGAAAGTTATGTTTTAAAAAGGTGTTGCAAAAGGGAACACATTAATTAAAAATTTCATAAAAGACATTTGAAGTTAAAGAGTTTAAATTCACAGTAACATGTTACTTTTAACTTATTAATAACTTTGGAGTCATATTTATAAAGATATTTCAGTAACTTTTAAGCATATAGCTTTAAGTATATTTTGTTATTCTACAATAAAATAATGAATTATTTTGTCAAAATGAAAAAATAATTCTAGGCTTATTTGTCCATCTAACACAGAATATTCAGTTTATTAGATGAATTTTTATGACTACAGAGCTCAAAAATTTCAATAGAAAATAAAAATATATGACATCTCTTGAGCAACCATCCACTGAATTTTCATAAAACAAATCATTTTATTTCTTAGGGCAATTACTTTATCATAGTTGTAATATCTCTGATAGTGGTCTGCATAATACAAAAAATATTGACTAATTTTAAACAATTGTATCCAGTTGATTAGCTTTGATGTTGTCAAAACGTTTGCCTTGTATTGATAATACTTCTTGAGGCTTTATCCATTATAATATGTTGAAGATACACTGCCATAGAGAAGGGGTGCAGGTGGGAAGGAGAACTGTAGTCTGTGTAAGCTCTAGCCAAAGGAAAGACCAATAATGGGAATGTATCTTTGTGTCTCTAGCATGAACTAGGGAAATTGGGAGAGTTATTAGAGAGACCTATTGCAGGGGACAAGGATGACTGATTTTGAGAACTTAGCATAAGAAAAGTATTGTTGAAGAATATATATATATATTCAACATATGGCCAGACATCTGTAATTTCTGTACAAGATGGAGACCTTTGCAACAGATGCTAGTTCTCTGTCTTTTATCTAGTCTTGGAGATGCCAGTGTGATTAAATAGATTTCCTTTAGCAACTACGAAACCTATGGGAGGCCTGTAGGAGCCTAAGGTTATTGAGCTTTTGCATTTCCTGGGGTGGGGTGGGGGGCAGAAAGCAGTAGCCTTCAGTGGAAGTCCAAAGCCCAAGGAGAGCACTTGGACTGCTGTCAAGGATTTTTGTTGCACTCTTTCTCTCTCCCTTGTGTCCTGTTGAGATCAAGTTGGCCAGTGTGGCCAGGAGGGACTTAATTGGAGCAGAACTAAAGGGGTACGACTTGTGAACTTTGACGCGTAAGTTCTGGGCTCACAACTCAGCAAAATAGAGTGTCAAGTGAGAAAGAAACAAAAAAACGAAAAGAAAAAATGAAAGACAAGAAAAAAGAGGGAAAAGGAAACCCACACAAGAAACAATAAACCAGTGCCTTGGGACTGGTTCTAATTATCTCTCTTACTGTGCCAGTTGTAGAGTAGTGTGAGGACCATGCTAGGGTTAGACTGAAGTGGGAACCCAAGAACAGTTATGCTTAGGTCTGGCAGACTTTCCTCTCAACTGATGATCTGGGGATAGAAGCTATGGCAGTGGATGAACTGTAATATTTCCTGGAGGACAAATGACACCCATGGTGGAAATAGGAATAAGGAAAAGGGAATCATCCACTTCAGCGTAAGAGGCTTTCTTGTTTGATATTTTCTTCCAATTTCAACACATACAAACAAGCACAAAACACACACACACACACACACACAAAATTAGCGCCTGAGTTTGGCTCACCTTGCCAATGTTAGTAACCAAGGCAAAAAAATATTTACAGGGGAAAAATTTCAATATATCTGAGCGCTCCCACATTATAGGAGAAAGGCAACATATAGCACAATATACCAAAGAAGCCAAATTCATGGGAATTCAACACAAAATTAAAATAAATGGGAAAATAATCCTAGAGAGATAAAGATCATGGAAATAGCAGGGATGATGAAGCAGTTGGAAGCATAACCACTGGAACACACTGGACATAAAAGAAGTTGAAATGAATAACTCAAAGGGATATGTTGCATAGTAAAATAGATATAAAAGTAACTAAAGGATGAATTAGTGATCAGCTAATTTGTGGAGGAACCTTTACATAATGCATTAGAAAAGGACCAAGAGGAAGAGAGTAAAGACAAAGCCAAGGTGTGCGGGAACTAACTATAGTTTCTCCATCACAGAGATGTCACAAAGCGAGAGAAAAACATGAAGGTGATAAAACATTTGAAAAAAATGGTATCCTATAAGTGAATAAAGACATAAGATCTCAGGTTAAAAGAGTCCATAACATAATACACGGAAGAGCCAAGACTTGAAACAAAAACACACACTCTGGAAACAATACAATGAGTTTTAGGAACATTTATATAAAAAAATTTTTTTCATAGTTTTATTTATTTGTTTATATTAAGACATAATTGGCATATAACATTATGTTAGTTTCGTGGGACAACATAATGATTCAATATACGTGTATATTGCAAAGTGATCACCATAATGTCTAGTTAACACCCATCACCACACATAGTTACAAGTGTTGTTCACTTGTGATGAGACCTTTTAAGATCTACTCTCTTAGCAACTTCCAAATACAGAATGGATAAAGAAGAGGTGGTACATATGTACAATGGAATATTATTCATACGCAAAAAAGAAGGAGATTCTGCCGTTTGCTACAACATGGATGAAACTTGACGACATTATGCTAAGGGAATTAAGTCAGACAGAGAAAGACAACATTTTTTTTGAACTTTCCAGAATGGAAAAGCAGATCACATGCGAGGAAAAAGTTTCAGATTGAGAGTCCACTTATCAAAATGAGCAAAAGACAAGTTTTTACCAAAATCTTTGTATCTAGCTAACATATAATTTAAATAGGAGCGTTAAATAAAGGTATTTTAGGTTCTAAATAAATCAGAATGTTAATTTCACTGAGGCTGTCTTTTTGTAAAAAAAGTAAAACAACTCTGGGTAGGTTTATTCTACCAGAATATTTAAATTTAAATCCAGAATAAAGCAATGAGTTTGGGGAACGAAATATGATTTAAAATCTTAGTGACACTTATTGTCTAAATAAGTAATGATCACAATTTCTAGAGTTTTTAATGTTGTTGTAAATGGTAACTTGATTTTTATATTATTCCGTAGTTACTGCCAATATAGTAAAACACTGTTTATGTTGGTAGGTTGATCTTATATTGGACTTTTAAAAAAAATTTTTTTAATTTATTTATTTGGTTGCACCGGGTCTTAGTTGCAGCAGGCAGGCTCCTTAGTTGTGGCTCTTGGGCTCCTTAGTTGCAGCACGTGGGCTCCTTAGTTGCGGCATGTGAAACCTTAGTTGCGGCATACATTTGGAATCTAGTACCCTGACCAGGGATCGAACTTGAGCCCCCTGCATTGGAAGCGAGGAGTCTTATCCACTGCACCACCAGGGAAGTCCCTTATATTGGACTTCTGTACTGAAGCTTCTTAGTTTAAGCGGAAAACTCAAAAGAAGCAACAAATGATTGACTTAAGTGATTATTTAATCTCCAAATAATTAAATCAGTTTCTCTTTCCTTCTTACCCTTATACGCATCACATGTCTTAATTGAATTGCTTTGACAAGGGTTTCCAGTAATATTTTGCACAATTGTTATAATATCAGGCATATTTCAGATACTCTTTGCTTTTTTCACAATTTAACTTCTTTGAAATCAGGATACTCCTGGCATTGAAGACGTTTCATAGTATTTATTTTTTTCCTTTTTCATTTTTAGTGGCTTATACAGTAATTATGTATCATACAATTGACGACATCTCCTCCTAAACGAAATATACTAAAACACTAACATTCACTCCCAAGTTGCCATGCTTTATCAGCCAATATATTGAAAAACTTGATTTCTCATTATAATATTAGCAGAAGAGGTTGACACTGCATAGCAAGAAGTGTAGATTTTTTAGGGGCGAGCATGATGCTTAGTAGCTGCTGTTATGGGTGAAAAGTCTAAACAGGGGAGGCCTCCCTGCCACTTTCACCACTTTTACTCATGTTACCCCACGGCTAGGTCAACCCCAAATGTGTTTTTTTTTTAAATAAATTTATTTATTTATTTATTTTTGGCTGTGTGTTGGGTCTTCGTTTCTGTGCGAGGGCTTTCTCTAGTTGCGGCGAGCGGGGGCCACTCTTCATCGCGGTGCGCGGGCCTCTCACTATCGCGGCCTCTCCCGTTGCGGAGCACAGTCTCCAGACACGCAGGCTCAGTAGTTGTGGCTCACGGGCCTAGCCGCTCCGCGGCATGTGGGATCCTCCCGGACCGGGACACGAACCCGTGTCCCCTGCATTGGCAGGTGGACTCCCAACCACTGCGCCACCAGGGAAGCCCCCAAATGTGTGTTTTATTGTAGCAAATATTTACCTATGGTTACATAGGTGCGTAGACAATGCTATATCCTGCTGTTGCTCCTGCCCAGAAGATTTTTCGGGTTTTGTTTGTGCAGATATCCAATAACTGCTTCTCCAGCAAGTCTTTTTATTTTTTTTAATAGTTTCTTTTCTCTTTTTAAATAAAAATTTCATTTATTTATGGCACGCAAGATCTTAGTTCCCCTACCAGGGATTGAACCTGTGCCCCCTGCAGTGGAAGGGCAGAGTCTTAACCACTGGACCACCAGGGAAGTCCCTCTTTTCTCTTCTTTTTAAACCACTTTATTGAGGTATGATTGACATACAGAAAGCTGTATATGTTTGACGTATACAACTTGATGAGCTGGGAGATAAGTATACACCCTTGTAACCATAACCACAACTTATGCCCTAAGCATACCCATTATCTTCAAAGTTTCCTTCCACCCTCTTCATTTATTATTTTGTGTGTGATTAGAACACTTAACATAAGATCTACCCTCTTAGCAAATTTTTGAATATACAACACAGTATTGCTAACTATAGGTACAAAGGTGTACAGTAGGTCGCTAGGACTTATTTATTTTGTATAACTGAAATTTTGTACTTGTTAACTAGTACCTCCCCATTACCCTCCTCACCCAGCCCCTGGCAACCACCATCTGCTCATAAATCTAGAAAGTCTTTTAATAACTGCTCAACTGAGTTTATTTCCTATTGTAGTAATTACTCTATGAAGGGAAGTCTCAATAGAGTTTATTAAATTTTGGAGACGTTGAAAAGCCTTTGAAGTAAGTCACAAGATATGGATATAACCTATTATCTTTTTCCATTAAGAAGTCATCAAATTTTTTTTTGCTCAGTTTAGTTTCATTTAACTTTTCTGTTGGCAATATATGTGAAATATACATTTCATTATGAAATGTACAGAGTTCTGGGTGCTGAGGTGACAGATAACCTGTTTGAATATAAGCTAACTGAATCACTTGTTTTATGAGCAAAATAGACTAATCTCTCAGTAAATATTAGGATTACTTTTTAGGAAGCAAGTAATCTCTCTTTCAAAAGAGATTGCAAGTTTAAAAATTTGTTTTGCATTCTAAACATTATTAATGAGCACTTGGGATTGTTCTTAAAGACAAAGAAGGGGAAGTTGTAATATGCTTGTAACATGTTAGTCATTGTAGAACTAGTTTCAAAAAGCTAAACAATTATGCAATACATTGCAGTTATACCTGCAATGAGCAATGCATACCTTTTAAAGTATGTACTTTATTTGCCTGCTATTTTATTGACTTCCTTATTTATCTATCCTTTTCTATAACTTACTGCTGTTATCTAAATATTAGGTACAATTTAGCATTGCTTAATTTTTGTTTTTAAAGTATAGACTGTTGTTTTGTTAGCAAATGCAACGGAAAACAGATAAACATGTGGCCAAAATTAAATGGCTAAATTGCCTATGTCACAAATAGATATTCTTACAGGACTTTTGCATACAAAATACCAATCTCGGTTATCAGTTATTGATTGAATTAAGCCCTGCATACAGCAAACCTATGATGTAAAGTCTTAGATGGGAACTTTAATTTTATTAAAATGAGGTAAATAAGAAACATTATAAATAAACAGTATAAAACATTTCCATCTTAAACAAATCCTAGGAGAGGATTGGTGTCTTGCTGAAGTTAAATTGTGTTTTATTTTCCCCATTGGGACCAAATTGTAGTTAACTTCTAAAACAAGAAAATTGTGTTATAAAAAATATTTGTTTCAAAATAATATTTCAGAAGTGATCCCTACAATTAAAATATTAACTAGATTACTGTGTAGAAGCCAGAGGGTTCAAACTCATTAACGGATTTATTTTTCTAAAGATCCATTTACAATATTTTAAAAATGTGCTTTAAGAGTATTTTTATTGTGAGATAAAGTAAGGAATTTGTTAATCAAAAGTGGAAAACAACTCCATAAGCCTGCATAATTGTCTTACAATACACAGGAGCCTCGTTTTCTTGTGTGACTTTTTATTTTTGCAGAGTTCACAACTTTCAGTAGGAAATAAGAGAATGTGACATGGGCAACCAATCAATAAGTGTTCCTAAAATGAAATTTTTCATCATCCCAGGGCTGATGTTTAATCACAGTTGTGATATAGTCAACAAGTCTCCATAATAAAAATCATGTAATATAATTTTTATAATGTGTTTATATATAAAAATATTTTATAATGTTTTATAGTTAATAATTATATTCAATGTCTTCAAAAATTTTGCACTGTAATATACCATGTGGTTTCATGCATCACGACAAAGCAAACACAGAGTTCAGTCTCATTAATTGCAAGGTAAATATTACTTAATTGGGAGTGATTCCATATATTAATTGTAATTTCTATACACGTATGAGAAGCAGGAATTAATTTATAAATATTTACCCAGAGTTGACTATAAACAAATGGTAATTTAAAATATGTATGATATATAAATACAATGTATACAAAGCTATATTAATTGAAACAGTATAGTACTGGCACCAAAACAGACACATAGATGAGTGGAACAGAATAGAGAGTCCAAAAATAATTACAGTCAATTAAACTATGACAAAAGTGGTAAGAATATATACAGTGAAGAAAAGATAGTCTCTTCAATAAGTAGTGCTGGGAAAACTGGACAGCTACATGTAAAAGAATGAAATTAGAACCTTTTCTCACACCATATACAAAAATAAACTCAAATTGATTAAAGAGCTAAATGTAAGACTGGAAACCATAAAACTCCTAGGAGAAAACATGGGCAGAACACTCTATGGCATAAATCATAACAATATTTTTTTGGATCTGTCACCTAAAGCAAAGGAAACAAAAGCAAAAATAAACAAACGGGATCTAACTAGACTTAAAAACTTTTGCACAGCGAAGGAAACAATCAACAAAACTAAAAGACAACCTATGGATATTTGCAAATGACCAATTAGAGGTTAATATCCAAAATATACAAACAGCTCATTCAACTCAATATAGAAAAAAACCAAACAACCTGATTAAAAAATGGGCAGAAGACCTGAAAAGACATTTTGACAAAGAAGATGTACACATGGCCAACAGGCACAGGAAAAGATGCTCAACATCACTAATCATCAGAGAAATCAAAACCACAACAAGATATCACCTCACACCTGTCAGAATGGTTATCACCAAAAAGACTATGATAACAAATGTTGGCGAGGATATGGAGAAAAGGGACCCCTTGTACACTGCTGGTGGGAACTGTCAGCTGAATAAAGAATGCACAACATAAGAGCTATGAGTTCAGTTTTATTTGGGGCTTATTGAGGACTTTAGCCCGGGAGACAGCCTCTCAGGTAGCTCTGAGGAACTGCTCCAAAGGGGTGGTGCGGGAGGTCAGTGTATATATATAACTTTGGCACAGATCTCGGTGGAAGGTTGCTGCTAGTCACAAGGAGCGGATGTCTCCGTTAATGATTCTAATGCTTTTCTAGGTATGAGAAGATGCAAGAAATTGGGTTCAGAAAATTTTCTCCTGAAAATATCTCACTATCTGAAGGCTTGTTCTGCCAGTTTTCTGGAGCACAGAGTGCCTCATTCCTGATCTCCACCCTGAACTCCTTTCAGGGTGTGTTGAAGGTCAGCGACTGTAGTGGCTAGTGACACAATTCTTGTAGAACCAGATGACAAGTGACATTTTTTAGTTGTCAGGATGTAAATTGGTGCAGCCACTGTGGAAAACAGTACGTAGTTTCCTCTAAAAATAGAAATGCCATCTGATCCAGTAATTCCACTCCTACGTATATATCTGAAGGAAACAAAAACACTAATTTGAAAAGATACATGCACCCCAATATTCATAGCAGCATTATTTACAATAGCCAAGATATGGAAGCAAACTAAGGGTCCATCAACAGATGAATGGGTAAAGAAGATGTGGTACATATATACAATGGAATAATAGTCAACCATAAAGAGAATGAAATTTCACCATTTGCAGCAACATGGGTGGACCTGGAGTGTATTATGCTTAATGAAATAAGTCAGACAGAGAAAGATAAATGCTGTATGATATCACTTATATGTGGAATCTAAAAAATACAACAAACTGATGAATATAGCAGAAAAGAAACAGACTCACAGATATAGAGAACAAACTAGTGTTTACCAGTCAGGAGAGGGAAAGGCAGAGGGACAAGATAGAGTAGGGGAGTAAGAGGTACAAACTACTATGTAAAAAATAAACTGCAAGGACATATTGTACAGCTCAGGGAATATTGCCAATATTTTATAATAACTATAAATGAAGTAAAACCTTTAAAAATTATGAATCACTATATTGTACACCTGAAACTAATATAATATTGTAAATCAACTATATCTCAATAAAAAAATAAAAGTTAATAAAAAATTTAAAAGTGGAGGAACCAGGATGGGTCAAAAAATAAAAATTAAAAAAAATAAAACCAATGTAGTATTAGCATAAAGACAGACACATAGTACAATGGAAAGCATAGAGACCCCAGAAATAAACCTTCACATATATGGTAAAATGATTTTCAAAAAGGGTCCTAAAACCATTCAATGGGGAAAGGCAGTCTTTTCAACAAGTGGTGCTGGACAAACTGAATCGCCATATGCCAAAGAATAAAACTATACCCTCACCTTATACCATATTAAAAATAAACTCAAAATGGATCAAAGATTAAATATAAGCGCTAAAACTGTAAAACTCTTAGAAGAAAACATAGGGGAAAAGTTTCATGACATTGGATTCGGCAGTGATTTCTTCTATGAGACCTGGAGTACAGGCAACAAAAGAAAAATACATAAATTTGATGACATCAAATCAAAAATTTCTGTGCAAAAAGGACACAATAAACAGAGTGAAAATGCTGCTCATGGAATGGGAAACATTATTTGCAAGTCGTATATCTGATAAGGTGTTAATATTCAGAGCATATAAAGAACTACTACAACACAGCAACAACAAAAACCAAACAACCTGATTAAAAAATGGGCCAAGGACTTGAAGAGACATTATTTCAAGAATTTATAAAACTGGCCAATAGGCCCATGAAAAGATATTCACTATCACTAATCATTAGGGAGATGCAAATCAAAACCTTAATATGTATATATGTCAATCCCAATTTCCCAGTTCATCCCACCCTCCCTCCCCCGCTGGTATCCATACATCTGTTCTCTACATTTGTGTCTCTATTTCTGCTTTGCAAATAAGTTCATCTGTATCATTTTTCTAGATTCAGCATATAAGCAATATTATACGATATTTGTTTTTCTCTTTCTGACTTACTTCACTCTGTATGATATAAAATAGATAACTCATGAGAACCCACTGTATAGCACAGGGAAATCTACTCAATGCTCTGTGGTGACCTAAATGGGAAGGAAATCCAAAAAAGAGGGGATATATGTATACATATAGCTAATTAACTTTGCTGTACAGCAGAAACTAATACAACATTGTAAAGCAACTATACTCCAATAGAAATTAATTTAAAAAAAGAAAAAATAAAAATCATTATTAAAAAGAACCTTAATATGATGCCAGCTCATATCCATTAGAACACTTACTATAAAAAAAAATGACAGATGTTGGTGAGAATGTGTTGAAATTCAAAATTTTTTTGTGCACTGTGGGTGAAAATGTAAATCATGCAGCTGCTGTGGAAACAGTATGGTGGCTTCTCAAAAAATTAAAAAAAGAATTACCAATGATCCAGCAATTATACTTTTGCATATATACCCAAAAGTATTGAAAACAGAAACTCAGAAATATTTGCTCACACGTGTTCATAGCAGCATAATGGCAAAGGTTGAAAGGTGTATACAAGCCAAATGGCCATTGGCAGTGAATGGATAAACAAAAGGTGGTATATACATACAATGGAGTATAATTCTGCATTAAAAAGGAATGATATTCTGACATATGCTACAAAATGAATGAACACAGATTTGAATATATTTGCTATGTGAAATAAGCTAGTCACAAAAGGACCAACACTGTATGTTTCCACTTGTATAAGGAACTTAGCATAATCAAACTGATAAATACAGAAAGTAGAGTGTAGTTTCTGGGAGCTAGGGAAAGGGGGAAATGAAGAGTTATTGTTTCATGGGTACAGAGTTTGAGTTTAGGAAGATTAAAATGTTTTGGAGATGAATGGTGTTGATGGTTGTACAATGATGGGAATTCACTTTATGCCACTGAACATTAATGCCATATAATGGTAAAAATGGTATGTTTTATGGAATCTCTGTACTATAAAAGGGGTAGAAGCTATTATTTTCACTGTTTATAAGTATCACAAATGAGATTGATATTTTATGATTTTCTGACTTCCTGTAAAATCAAATGTGTAAAGAGAGGAACTAAGAAGTTAAGCATCTTCCCTAAGCCATATATTGAGGGAATCTCATTACACTGGATCCCAAATTATATGTAATTATAGTTATAGGTAACTCAGCAAGTGTAATTTACAATAAGACGGTAGAATAACTCTCAGTTGTTCTCACCTTTTTGTCACATATGCTTATAGTCGTTTAAGCAATGTGTACATTTTCCAGCACACAGGTTACCTGTTTATAATAGTTAGTCACTATGTTCTCATCTGATGATGTCCATTCCTCATTCGGAAAATATGTAGACTCATAGTAACAGCCTTCAATTACATCTGACCATGAAATTGGATGTCAATTTCATACTTCCAAAAATATTCTCTGAAGAGGGGAAATAGGGCTGATCATACCCTACAAAAGTTGGAAATATCATTCAAGGATATTTCCTTGTTTTCATTTTTTAAGATGCATCATTGATCCTATAAGTGACATCCTATAAGAGGAGGTAAATTCAGTTGTATCTCTGCTGGCAATATTCTCTCCCATCATGAATGAATTTGTGGAACTCATGTTTGGTGAGGAGTTGGTATGCAAACTTTGCAATCAGATCAATCAACGCTTTAGTCTCTGCCAACTGCAGGCTGAGCTGATGGAGAAGGTTGAAAGCAAACCAGAGAAGCCTATGAGTTGTAACAGGACCTGTGCCTTGAAAGCAACCACACGGAGGTGTTCATCATGCATGACCTTGATAGGAACATTTGTTCATTTAGCCATCCACTTGTGGTGTGGGCTCCTGAGCCAGCATGCTATTCCAGGGTGGTCTGCCTTTCCCTGGGACGGGAAGACCTGCATTGCTCATTCACTGCTCCGAGTTCCACACTGTCTCTCTGGCCTACACTTGTGTAGTTCCATTCCCCTCCCACCACTTCAACCCCACCCCACTCCTGCATCTCAGGTTCTCACAATAAAGTGGTCATGACTTCCGGTTCAGAGTGGCCCAAGGTATGTGCAATCAAATCTGGGGAGTCCACCCAGCAATTGTCCCCGCCTTCCTCTGCACAGTGTCTGTGTCCTTTCTCTCAAAAATACTCCAACTCTTAATCTGAACTCTCCACACCAAGGAAATAAATACAGCTAAGAAAAACACAGGAAAGTGTATCCATCTCTTGCCTTTAATACATTAAACATCAGCAGCGGCCAACTCAGGTCATAGACTTGCTTCTCCATGTCAGACAATATAAGTCTTCAGTAATCCAGGCCATGTCATTTTCTGCCCCACATCAGGAGAATATACATTTGAATAATTCAAAAGCCTGAGGTGAACACATTGTGTCACAAGGGATTGTGGAGAGAAGATGAGAAAGAGCAAGAAAGTTAAAAGTCAGAGGTATTGTTTCCTGCTTTAATTGTTCATCCTCTGTCCCTGACTATACCCATCCTCAGTGAAGCAGTGAGCTTTAGAAATGTCGGGAAAGGTATGCAGTGACCAGAAAATTGGGACCACTTGTAGGCTTTTCTGGGAGGACACTTGGGAGCTATCATACTTTGAGGGATGCCTTGAGTTAGTGGTCTTGCAATGTCACCTTCATAAAGAGATCAAACTGCTGGAATATGTGACACAGATTAGTTAGTATGTTGTATGTTGTTAGTATGTTGCTGGGATCATTGAAGTTTCCAGATGCTCTAGGAATGGCACACAAATGTACTAAGATTGCTCCAGGTGAACAAGAGGGAGGGGAAATCCAAGAGAACAGCATTTTATCTGAAGAGTGTATTTGCAAAAAGGGTCTTTCAAAAATACTGTATTTCATTAGACCACATTACTGGATTGAACTCAAATTTATTTTTGTTATTTTACTTGTTTGTTTTTTCAAAATTTTGTTTGTTCTACTACTTAGCAATAAGAGTAGTGAGGAAGTTTAGATAAATTCATAGAAAATTAATGAGTCAATATTTGCCCTTCACTTTTCAGTGTACACTTTGCAATTTTGTGACCTAGAGAGGTTTGTCATGTTGATAATTCAATGTTTTGCTGTTGCCCACAAAGGAAAGCTTCACCACCTGCTGCTTATAAAACCACCACCCAGTCTTCTTGGCTCCAGCACCAAAAGTTGCTTTTGAAAGTCCATTAATAGTTACTTTTTCCTGCTATGTATTTTTAAGGCAGGTAAATGGGGAAGTGGGAAAGTCCTATATGTGCTTATACATATAGGACTTTTGGGAAATTAAAAAAAAAAACTTGACAGAGGACATACGATAAAACATGCAATATGGGGAAATTCTTTCGTGAAAAGAGTTTTAGTGAATACTTAAAACATCTTAATTTTATTTAATTTGGCTGCTGAAAATTAATCTTTAATAACATTGAGCTAAGATACCTACAAATCTGAAGATGTGGAAATTACATTAGTAGTTTTGATTATGTTAAATAGTCTTGCAAATATTTTTAGTGTTTTTGTGTGTGTGTGTGTAGGGAATACTAATGGCTTTTCTGGGAACTATAGCAGTGAACACCTAATTTATATGGTCAACATATTGCTATAGATGAGATCATTTTGAGCACCTAAAATTGCTCTTATGGACTACACGGTAAAGTTTCATATATCTCATTTCTCAACCGCATTAGTGTTCCAAAGCTAAAGAAATCCCCACAACGAAGATGTGGTACATATATACAATGGACTATTACTCAGCCATAAAAAAGAATGAAATAATGCTATTGGTAGCAACATGGATGGACCTAGAGATTATCATACTACATGAAGTAAGTCAAACAAAGACAAATATCATATGATATCACACATGTGGAATCTAATTTTAAAAAAATGATATAAATGAACTTATTTACAAAAGAGAAGCAGACTCACAGATTTTGAAAAAAACTTACGGTTTCCAAAGGAGAAACATGGGAAGGAGGGATAAATTAGGAGTTTGGAATTAACATATACACACTACTATATATAAAATAGATAACCAACAAGGACCTGCCATATACATATAGCACAGGGGACTCTACTCATTATTCTGTAATAATATATATGGGAAAAGAATCTGAAAAAGAATGGATATATGTATATGTATAACTGAATCACTTTGCTGTACACTTGAAACCAACACAACTTTGTAAATCAACTATACTCCAGTAAAATTAAAAAAAAAAAAATAAAGAAATCCCCATGGTGATATTGTCAGTAGCCAAGATAACTACATAGAGTGGAAAGCTTTGAGCTATCTTGCAGCCCATCCCTTCATCTTTGAATTACTCCACAAATCTGTAATTAGGAGAACTTTAATTATTTTTTCCTAATAATCAGAATCTGGAATCTGAATATCAAATATCAAAAAATAGAAGATAAAACTGTGTATTTTCACATTCATCGTCAGTACGGTTACAAATGCAAATGCAGACTGGATGACAACGTGCCCTTGTCAGATCACTTAACAATTCCTGAGGATTTTTGAGCACAAAGGTGGGTCATGGAGACATATACCTACTTGTAATTTGCCACTCTTTGCACTGTCCACTGTCAATTCACATTGCTTTGACAACATTCTGGCATTTTTTGCAGTGTCTTCACTCTCCAACTCTACAGTGGAAGAATAAAAACAAAGCCCGAGGTCTTATTAAAATTTCCATGACAAGATTCTAGTTTGTTTTCTGAAAATCCAAGTCTAGCAATATATTTAATCATGTAAGATAAAAAATTAAATAATGAGTTTATTCTTAATTTTCTAATTGGAAGAGAAAGACAAACATTTCAATATAATGTATCAGCCATTAAATTCACAAAATCAAAATTTTGTAATAACATTCAGATGTAGCTTCTTTTTCAAAGGTAGTAAGGAGTTAAAGGAAATGCCTCCCATAAATCCAAATAGGATTAGGAACCCATTCCTGTCATTTATAAGCAGTTTTACTGTGGACATGTTTTTTAATCTCTTTGTTATTTCAGTTTCTGTGTCTGTAAATGTGACCCATTATTCATACCCATAGTTTGCTCCAAAGATTTAATGATACCCCATGCAACACAATTGTGAAATGCTAAATATTATACTACACCCACAACTAATAAATGACAACTTGAATAAGAAACAAGTGTAGTTTTATATATGTCAGTTGACATATGAATAGTAAACTTTAATAGTCAATACAATACACTGAGATCTGTTATGAATTCTGTGTATATGTCCCCTTAATTTTTCTTTGCAGCAACCCTACAAGGGAAGTACTATTATTATCTCCATTTCAAATGAGGAAACTGAGGCTCAGATATGTTATCAGGCAGATGTCAGCAACAACTATTATACAAAGTTACAACCTCTTTATCAGCAGGTGTGGGACAAATTTTCTCCCTAACACTCTCATCCTCTCATTTGTGTACATCCACTTGAAGGACTGTCACTATATCTGTGTGCAGTGCATTGCCAACACAAAGTGGAAGTTTTTGGATAGACTTTTTTTTTTTTTGAATTTAATTTTATTTATTTTTTATACAGCAGGTTCTTATTAGTTATCTATTTTATACATATTAGTGTATATATGTCAATCCCAATCTCCCAATTCATCCCACCGCACCAACCCCCTGCCACTTTCCCCCATTGGTGTCCATATGTTTGTTCTCTACATCTGTGTCTCTATTCCTGCCCTGCAAACCGGTTCATCTGTACCATTTTTATAGGTTCCACATATATGTGTTAATATACAATATTTGTTTTTCTCTTTTTGACTTACTTCACTCTGTATGACAGTCTCTAGATCCATCCACATCTCAACAAATGACCCAATTTCGTTCCTTTTTATGGCTGAGTAATATTCCATTGTATACATGTACCATATCTTCTTTATCCATTCGTCTGTTGATGGGCATTTAGGTTGCTTCCATGACCTGGCTATTGTAAATAGTGCTGCAATGAACGTTGTGGTGCATGTGTCTTTTTGAATTATGGTTTTCTCTGGGTATATGTCCAGTAGTGGGATTGCTGGGTCATATGGTAATTCTATTTTTAGTTTTTTAAGGAACCTCCATACTGTTCTCCATAGTGGCTGTATCAATTTACATTCCCTCCAACAGTGCAAGAGGGTTCCCTTTTCTCCACACCCTCTCCAGCATTTGTTGTTT
Source organism: Eubalaena glacialis (assembly GCF_028564815.1). Classification (NCBI taxonomy): domain Eukaryota; kingdom Metazoa; phylum Chordata; class Mammalia; order Artiodactyla; family Balaenidae; genus Eubalaena; species Eubalaena glacialis. The sequence continues at coordinate 27,713,248 of NC_083722.1, read as the reverse complement.
GTAGATTTTCTGATGATGCCCATTCTAACTGGTGTGAGGTGATAACTCATTGTAGTTTTGATTTGCATTTCTCTAATAATTAGTGCTGTTGAGCAACTTTTCATGTCCTTCTTGGCCATCTGTTTGTCTTCTTTGGAGAAATGTCTATTTAGGTCTTCTGCCCATTTTTTGATTGGGTTTTTTTTTTTTTTTTAATATTGAGCTGCATGAGCTGTTTGTATATTTTGGAGATTAATCCTTTGTCCGTTGATTCATTTGCAAATATTTTCTCCCATTCTGAGGGTTGTCTTCTCGTCTTGATTGTACTTTCCTTTGCTTTGCAAAAGCTTTTAAGTTTCATTAGGTCCCATTTGTTTATTTTTGTTTTTATTTCCATTACTCTAGGAGGTGGATCAAAAAAGATCTTGCTGTGATTGATGTCAAAGAGTGTTCTTCCTATGTTTTCCTCTAAGAGTTTTATAGTGTCCGGTCTTACATTTAGGTCTCTAATCCATTTTGAGTTTATTTTTGTGTATGGTGTTAAGGAATGTTTTAATTTCATTCTTTTACATGTAGCTGTCCAGTTTTCCCAGCACCACTTATTGAAGAGACTGTCTTTTCTCCGTTGTATATCCTTGATTCCTTTGTCATAGATTAGTTGACCATAGGTGTGTGGGTTTATCTCTGGGATTTCAATCCTGTTCCACTGAGCTATATTTCTGTTTTTGTGCCAGTATCATATTGTCTTGATGACTGTAGCTTTGTAGTATAGTCTGAAGTCAGGGGGTCTGAATCCTCCAGCTCCATCTTTTTCCCTCAAGACTGCTTTGGCTATTCAGGGTCTTTTGTGTCTCCATACAAAATTTAAGACTTTTTTGTTCTGGTTCTGTAAAAAATGCCACTGGTAATTTGATAGGGATTGCATTGAATCTGTAGATTGCTTTGGGTAGTATAGTCATTTTCACAATATTGATTCTTCCAATCCAAGAACATGGTATATCCCTCCAATTGTTTGTGTCATCTTTGATTTCTTTCATCAGTGTCTTATAGTTTTCTGAGTACAGGTCTTTTGTCTCCTTCGGTAGGTTTATTCCTAGGTATTTTATTCTTTTTGTTGCAATGGTGAATGGGATTGTTTCCTTAATTTCTCTTTCGGATCTTTCATTGTTAGTGTATAGGAATGCAAGAGATTTCTGTGCATTAATTTTGTATCCTGCAATGTTACCAAATTCATTGATTAGCTCTAGTAGTTTTCTGGTGGCATTTTTAGGATTCTCTATGTATAAGATCATGTCATCTGCAAACAGTGACAGTTTTACTTTTTTTCCAATTTGTATTCCTTTTATTTCTTTTTCTTCTCTTATTGCTGTGGCTAGGACTTCCAAAACCATGTTGAATAATAGAGGCGATAGTGGACATCCTTGTCTTGTTCCTGACCTTAGAGGGAATGTTTTCAGTTTTTCACTATTGAGAATGATGTTTGCTGTGGGTTTTCATATATGGCCTTTATTATGTTGAGGTAGGTTTCCTCTATGCCAACTTTCTGGAGACTCTTTATCACAAATTGGTGTTGAATTTTGTCAAAAGCTTTTTCTGCATCTATTGAGATGATCATATGGTTTTTCTTCTTCAGTTTGTTAATATGCTGTATCATATTGATTGATTTGCGTATAATGAAGAATCCTTGCATCCCTGGGATAAATCCCACTTGATCATGGTGTATGATCCTTTTAATGTGTTGTTGGATTCTGTTTGCTACTATTTTGTTGAGGATTTTTGCATCTATGTTCATCAGTGATATTGGTCTGTAATTTTCTTTTTTTGTAGTATCTTTGTCTGGTTTTGGTATCAGGGTGACGGTGGCCTCATAGAATGAGTTTGGGAGTGTTCCTTCCTCTGCAAGTTTTTGGAAGAGTTTGAGAACGATGGGTGTGAGCTCTTCTCTAAATGTTTGATAGAATTCACCTGTGAAGCCATCTGGTCCTGGACTTTTGTTTGTTGGAAGATTTTTAATCATACTTTCAATTTCATTACTTGTGATTGGTCTGTTCATATTTTCTATTTCTTCCTGGTTCAGCCTTGGAAGTTTATACCTTTCTAAGAATTTGTCCATTTCTTCCAGGTTGTCCAGTTTATTGGCATAGAGTTGCTTGTAGTAGTCTCTTAGGATGCTTTGTATTTCTGCGGTGTCTGTTGTAACTTCTCCTTTTTCATTTCTAATTTTATTGATTTGAGTCATCTCCCTCTTTTTCTTGATGAGTCTGGCTAATGGTTTATCAATTTTGTTTATCTTCTCAAAGAACCAGCTTTTAGTTTTATTGATCTTTGCTATTGTTTTCTTTGTTTCTCTTCCATTTATTTCTGCTCTGATCTTTATGATTTCTTTCCTTCTACTAACTTTGGGTTTTGTTTGTTCTTCTTTCTCTAGTTCCTTTAGGTGTAAGGTTAGATTGTTTATTTGAGGTTTTTCTTGTTTCTTGAGGTAGGCTTGTATTGCTATAAACATCCCTCTTAGAACTGCTTTTGCTGCATCCCATAGGTTTTGGATCATCATGTTTTCATTGTAATTTGTCTCTAGTATCTTTTGATTTCCTCTTTAATTTCTTCAGTGATCTCTTGGTTATTTAGTAACGTATTGTTTAGCCTCCATGTGTTTGTGTTTTTTAAGTTTTTTCCCTGTAATTGATTTCCAATCTCATAGTGTTGTGGTAGGAAAAGATGCTTGATATGATTTCAAGTTTCTTAAATTTACCGAGGCTTGATTTGTGACCCAAGATGTGATCTATCCTGGAGAATGTTCTGTGTGCACTTGAGAAGAAAGTGTAATCTGCTGTTTTTGGATGGAATGTCCTATAAATATCAATTAAATCTACCTGGTCTATTGTGTCATTTAAAGCTTGTGTTTCCTTATTAATTTTCTGTCTGGATGATCTGTCCATTGGTGTAAGTGAGGTGTTACAGTCCCCCACTATTATTGTGTTACTGTCGATTTCCTCTTTTATAGCTGTTAGCAGTTGCCTTACGTATTGAGGTGCTCCTATGTTGGATGCATATATATTTATAATTGTTATATCTTCTTCTTGGATTGATCCCTTGATCATTATGTAGTGTCTTCTCTTGTCTCTTGTAACATTCTTTATTTTAAAGTCTATTTTATCTGATATGAGTATTGCTACTCCAGCTTTCTTTTGATTTCCATTTGCATGGAATATCTTTTTCCATCCCATCACTTTCAGTCTGTATGTGTCCCTAGGTCTGAAGTGCATCTCTTGTAGACATCATATATATGGATCTTGTTTTTGTATCCATTCAGTGAGCCTGTGTCTTTTGGTTGGAGCATTTAATCCACTCACGTTTAAGGTAATTATCGATATGTATGTTCCTATTACCATATTCTTAATTGTTATGGGTTTGTTTTTGTAGGTCCTTTTCTTCTCTTGTGTTTCCCATTTAGAGAAGTTCCTTTAGCATTTGTTGTAGAGCTGGTTTGGTGGTGCTGAATTCTTTTAGTTTTGCTTGTCTGTAAAACTTTTGATTTCTCCATCAAATCTGAATGAGATCCTTGCCGGGTAGAGTAATCTTGGCTGTAGGTTCTTCCGTTTCATTACTTTAAATATATTGTGCCACTCTTTTCTGGCTTGTAGAGTTTCTGATGAGAAATCAGCTGTTAACCTTATGGGAGTTCCCTTGTATGTTATTTGTCGTTTTTCCCTTGTTGCTTTCAATAATTTTTCTGTCTTTAATTTTTGCCAGTTTGATTACTATGTGTCTCGGTGTGTTTCTCCTTGAGTTTATCCTGCCTGGGACTCTCTGCGCTTCCTGGATGGCTATTTCCTTTCCCATGTTAGGGAAGTTTTCCACTATAATCTCTTCAAATGTTTTCTTGGGTTCTTTCTTTCTCTTCTCCTTCTGGAACCTCTATAACACGAATGTTGTTGTGTGTAATGTTGTCCCAGAGGTCTCTTAGGCTGTCTTCATTTCTTTTCATTCTTTTTTCTTTATTCTCTTCTGTGGCAGTGAATTCCACCATTCTGTCTTCCAGGTCACTTATCCGTTCTTCTGCCTCAGTTATTCTGCTACTGATTCCTTCTAGTGTATTTTTCATTTCACTTATTGTATTATTCATCTCTGTTTGTTTGTTCTTTAATTCTTCTATGTGTTTGTTCTTTAATTCTTCTAGGTCTTTGTTAAACATTTCTTGCATCTTCTTGATCTTTGCCTCCATTCTTTTTCCAAGGTCCTGGATCACCTTCACTATCATTATTCTGAATTATTTTTCTGGAAGGTTGCCTATCTCCACTTCATTTAGTTGTTTTTCTTGGGTTTTATTTTGTTCCTTCATCTGGTACAAAGTCCTCTGCCTTTTCATTTTGTCTGTCTTTCTGTGAACATGGTTTTCATTCCACAGGCTGCAGAATTATAGTTCTTCTTGCTTCTGCTGTCTGCCCTCTGGTGGAGGAGGCTATCTAAGAGGCTTGTGCAAGCTTCCTGATGGGAGGGACTTGGATAGACTTTTATGTAAATCATTTAGCTACTCCTTAGAACAACTTCTGGAAGGCAAACTAGCTTAGATTTTCAGTACTCTCCTTGGCTGCCAAAGAAATTTAACGATCATGTGTATACGCTGCCATCATTTGGTTTTTTCCTAGAATTACCCTTCATGTTAATGAGTTAACTGAGCTAAGTGATGAATTAAGTAACTCATCAGCCTGGCCCAGAGTAAGAACATGGTTTATGGGTTTTAATTTCTTCATACACGAAAATACACAATTTTGGCATGGCTTCATCTAACTGAATGAATGGATGTTACAGAACACATTGCATTAGGGTGTAGGAGCTCCCAGCTGTGGGAATATCATTATAATCATTAGTAAAGAAGTCTTGCTTATTGTGAGCAGGTGACCACATCAATAGGACTGGAACTTAACTGCCTAACTTGCAGATGATTGCTTGAGTGGATGCTGTGATGCACTACCTGATCCTTTTGTGCGATGCAGGATGTATTCCCCCAGCAGCTGGGAGTCCCTCCCAACAGGCAGTCCTACTGCCTACCCTCTCTAACAATCGCTTACACCCATGAGCAAACTCTCTTCTCTGGGGCAGCCCACATATAAGAACTGATAGCTGTGGGAATTGTAACTACCAGCCACCTCTCTCCATGTTGGGACAACTCAGAAGGGCCATCCCAATTTTATAGCTTCCTTGGTATTAGCTGAGTCCTCTGTTGTGACTACCTTACAACCCAACTTCTCCATGTGTACAATCCTGTTTCTCTCCCTATGTCCACAGGTAGGTGTAAATCTGGAGATTTTCCCCAATAAACATCCTGCCTAGGAATCTCCATCTCACACTGCCTATCTACCTGCAACACTCAATATATACAGTTTGCAGTTCAGACCTCTTTGAGGGAGCTCTCCAGGACATTACCTCTGATTAATGTTGGTAAGATATTCCTTTTTTTGTGGTACATCCCTGATTAAAATCACCAAAGCGTATTTGCTATTTTTGTAACAAAGCTATGAATTCTGGCTTGAACAAATAATTCTATTTAATCAGGTGCTAACCCTCTATATTGATTTTTTTTTTTTCTTTTCTGGGGGTACTTCTTTGCCTGGTAGTTGTGTGTGTCTCTTCACTTCCATTCTTGTTCCGTAAATTTGTTGCTGCTAATTCTATCAGTTCCTTCCCATACATGTCTTATGCACTTTTATAGGACAGCTCAGCTCCTATATTCCCTTTGACATGTTACTTAGTTATAAGAGCGTATTTAATCTATCATCTTGTTGATCTCTCATACCTTCGCAACTTAGCACTTTGTTTTATATACCTAGTCTGCTCACACAGCAGGTTTAGAGTGGAAAGACAAGTTCTCTCTTTGGAGAAAAAATGGGATGCAAGGCAACTGGGAAGTAGATTTCCCAGTGTTTGTCTGGCTGTACCAACTGTCTTAGAATCTGGACATCTTAATTCTCAGAGTGTCTTAGCCTCTGGGCTACTGCCCAATGAAGACAGCTATAAAATGCTTCTTGTTAAACAAAAGTAACTTGTTAAACAAAGTTTGCAATACTGATGATACTGACTGCATCAGCATTAACTGGGAGTGTGGTGTGGTCTCCACCCTAGATCTCTAAAATTGGGATCCCAGAGAATGGGGCCCAGGAACGTGTGCTTTACCAAGTTCTTCAGCTGATTCTTAAGCACATTCAGATTTGATCAGCACTGTCTGAGGGTTCACTAAGAATGAAATTAGACTGTCTCTGTTAGAATTATTGCTCTGTTACTTACTTACTAACCGTATGAAGTGGGGAAAGGTTATTTACCTCCTCTGGGCCTATTTCTTCTTCTGCAATATCATAGACTTCTCTGAGAGGACCAGACTTTAGTACAGGCATACCTTGGAAATATTACAGGTTTGGTTCCAGACCATCACAATAGACCAAATATAGCAATAAAGTTAGTCACACAAATTTTTTGGTTTCCCAGTGCATATAAAAGTTATGTTTACACTATGCTATAGTCTATTAAGTATGCAATAATAGCCTTATTTCTAAAAAAGGTACATACCTGAATTAAAAAACACTTTATTGCTAAAAAATGCTAACCATCATCTGAGCCTTCAGTGAGTCATAGCAGTAATGATACCGGTCAGGGTTCTCGGCCTTCCCCAATCAATAGAAATTGATAAGAAGCTAGACAAGAAATTCAAGCAAGGCTTCATTGGGGCCCCTGTTAAAGCAGGGGGGAGCAGAAACAAGTAACAGTTTCCCTCGCTCTCTCCCAGAGGGGGGCAAGCTAGTTCCTTATATGCGGTGAGGGTAGGGTTGTGTCCAGGGGTCGGGTCGGAGGGGTGACTTAGGTGGTCTGCCCATCCGTTTGGTGGTGTTGAGTGTGGGGGGCATGCTCAGCACCCTGCCTTTGCTCCCGACAACCTGTTTTTCCTCCTGGCTCTTCAGGAGTGCCAGTTGGGTTTTTTTTTGGTCTTTTTGTATCTCGTTGTCTGTAATTTGCCCTAACTGCCCATGCACAAAGTTATTTTTAGTCCCTCATAGTTTCTTTGTATTTTGTTGCTCAAGGAGACGTTTGTTCAGGTGCAAGCACTGCAGCAAAGGGTCCCAGGTCCCAGATCCCAGCCTGTCTCAGTAGCATCTCCTCGGCCTGGTTGTTTCTGCTGCACATGTGTTGGTAGGAAGGGTGAGTCCCCAGGAAGGCTGGCTGTGAGGCCAGGTCATGAGTTCTGCAAGTCTGGTGGCCAGGGTTGGCCCCTGGTGTAGCTGGCTTCCAGGCCCAACCATAACTGCTGTGGGTGCCCTGGTGGGCAGGACTCGCCCCCCCTGGGGTCAGAGATGCTTTGGGGGGCATGCTGGTTCAGGCTGAGGCCACCCACTGGAAAGTCAGTCCCAGTCAAGGTTGCCCACTGGGTGTGGCAGGGCAATAGCTGCTTTGGAAGAGGGCTGGCCAGGGAGGGTGGGTTGGGTGGGGCATATCTGCAGGGAAACACCGGGGCAAGGCAAGCGACACTAGCAAGGTAGATGACAAATGTTAGAAAGGTACCCCCCAGAGCCCAGCTGGCTAGGTAGAGGGAGAGTAAAAATAAATGGTGCCTGCCCAACACTTCAGTCCCTGAAGAAAGCTCCAGCAGATTCACATCGCTTGGCACTTGCCCTAAAATTAGTCAATGAATTTCCTTCATGTATGGCCAAGATGCTTTTCAAACTGCTGCCTCTGTGCAGGGACTTGGAGAGAGTGAGTTTATGCCTGAGCCCTTTAAGAGCAGAGTCTCAGTTGCCTAGATCCCTCTCGGGCCCTTCTGGACATAAGCCCTGTTAGTTTTTTTTTTTTTTTCTTTTCTTTTTTAAACTGAAAGAAGGTTTATTCAGGGAGACGCACACTCCAGAGACAGAGCGTGGGCTATCTCAGAAGGCTAGAGGCCCTGAAATAGGGGGTGGTTAGTTTTTTTTTTTTAAACTTTTTATTTTATATTGGAGTACAGTTGATTAACAATGTTGTGTTAGTTTCAGGTGTACAGCAGAGTGATTCAGTTATACATATACATGTATCTATTCTTTTTCAAATTCTTTTCCCATTTAGGTTGTTACATAATACTGAGCAGAGTTCCCTGTGTTATACAGTAGGTCCTTGTTAAGCCCTGTTAGTTTTCTTTTTTTTTTTTTTTTTACTTCAAATGGTTTATTTTTTCATTTATAAAGTAAAAATGAAAATAATTATAAGATGTTTAGAAATTCTCAAATTTTATACACACACACTCATTTTTTAAGCAACTTAAGTAAATAATATCACAAGGAGAGTTATCATATTCAAGAGAAGCAAAACATTTTTTGAAGTCACAAGTTCTCTTAAAAGGAAAACTCAAAGGAAATATCAGGATTAATGGAATGAAAATAATTAAACAATAAATAGTATTGTATCATATTTCTCTGTTAATTTGATATGCTCTATCCATGATTGCTAAAGATTTGAAGAGCTTTTTAAAGGACCAAAGTGAAAAAATCTAAATTTAGCCCTGTTAGTTTTCAAAGCCAGTGTTACAGGGGTTCATCTTCCCAGGGCAGGTCCTCAGGGCTGGGGTGCCTAATGTGGGGTGCAAACCCTTGCTCCTTAGGGAGGACCTCTGTACTTGTGATGTCCCCTCCTGTTTGTAGGTCACCACACCGGGAGTAACTAGACTCAGTCTCTCCCCCTCTTACCTGTCTCAGTGTGGTTTTACTTTTTATATCCTTAGTTGTAGAAGAGCTGCTAGGTTTTTTTTTTGCTAGTTTTCAGGTTCTTCTCAGAGAGAGTTGTTCTCTATGGAGTTGTAGTTTCTGTGTGTCTGTGGGAGGAGGTGAGCTCTGGATCTTCCTACTCTGCTATCCTCCTGCTGGGATTTCTGAGGCCGATTTATTTACAGCGAAGATCAGTTTCCTTTCTACGTGGTTCACAACATAATTGTGTATGTTCCAATTAATGGCATCTTCATTAGATTAAATACCTTGAAATATTAATATTCACTCCTGGGTTACTATGCTTCATCAGCCAATACACTGAAAACTTGATTTCACATAATATGAGAAGAACAAGTTGACAGTACATTCTAGGAAGTGTACATTTTTTTAGGGGCAAGTGTCATGACTCAGAACTATGTGTATGGGACAAAATTTAATCAGCATGTGTAGGTTGGAGAGACCTCCTTGACATTTCTCCACATTTACCTCATTCATTCCTGACAAGTATGAATTCTGATGCCACACATAAAAGATCAACTTGAAATGTGCGTTTTTTTGAAGCAAGTTTTCACCTACGTTTCATGTATAGAAAATGTTATATTCTGCTATATTTTGCAGTTGTTCTTGGGCAGGTTTTCCGGGGTTTTTTGTTTGTTTGTTTGTTTTAATGGCTATGTCCCCTAACTGCTTCTCTAGCAAGTCCTTTAATAGCTTCTAGTCTAGGTCTATTTCCCCATAGTGATGAATGAACTCAAGAGGGGAAGATACTAGCAAAGGTTGTTAAATTCAGAGCATGGCATAAAAAAATCAGCCTTGACATATTATACAAGAAATGAAAACAATTTATTATTTCTTCTACTAGTAAATGGCTAAAAATTTATAGTACCTGTTTTATCTAGCTATTTCATTGTTGATTTGTCTATTTACCTATCCTTTTCACTAATATAGTACTACTACATAAATAAGAAGACCAATTATTAAATATGAACACAATTTAGTATTGTTTAAATTTTGTTAAGTATGGACTGTTTTTGGTTTTTTACTAAATGCAAAAAGCATCCGATAAATATACAGACAAAATGAAATGACTAAGCCACCCAGATGACAAATATATATATTCTGAAATGTCTTTGCATATTGACTTCCTGTGGAACTCTGTTATTAACTCAGATAAGCACAGCATAGGCTGAACCCAAGCTGTGAGGATTAAGATGGGAATTTTAATTTTATTAAACTAATGTAAATAAGAATCATTTAAAAATAAACAAGACCAATCATCTTCAGCTCAAACTAATCCTAGGAAAGGATTAGTGTGCTGCTGAAATTAGGTTGTGTTTCATATTCACTAGAGTCCAAAATGTAGCTTAGTCCCCCACAAATAATAAGGAAATTGTGTTCTAAAACTTTTTGATTTGAAAGTGTTTCAAAAGTGATCCCTTCAATTCAAATTTTAACAAAACAGTGATTAGGAGCTAGAGTATTCAAATTCATGGTAACAGAGTTATTTTTCTAATGATACTTAAACTGCTATGATTTTTTAAAAATTTAATTTTAAGGTTTTTTTCATCATGAGATAAAGTAATATACTGGTTAATCAAAACTTGAAAACACCTTCTGTATGCCTTCATAATTGTCCTCTAAAAAACGCATCCAGCGGTCTCATGCACTTAACACAAATTTTATTACTGCAGAGTTTACAATTTCCAATAGGAAATAGAAGAATGTGGCTAGGGCAGTTAATCACTCAGTTTTCATATAAAAAACTTCCATCCTTCAGTACAGTTATGTTATATCTTTTAAAGTTCTCTAAATGTAACATCTAGCTAATCAGAAGACAAAGAATGAGAATGTGTGTCTTTGTGTCTCCAGCATTAAGTAGGATTGAAAGAAGTTATTAGATAGACTCACTAAAGGGAGAAAGATAAATGATTCTCACAACCTTAATAGAAATATTACTTAAGAATATATACGTTCCAAAATATGGCCAGACAACACTAAGTTTCTTATAAGCTGGAGACATAAGCTATAAATACTTATTCTTCACCCCTCATCTAGCCCCAGAGATGACAGAAATGAGACGGGAATTCTAAGAGAGACTTCCGCAATTATAAAACTGATTTAATGTTGATGGATCCTAAGATGGTTGGAACTTTATGTTTTCTTGATGGACGCAAAGACATGGGCTCAGTGGGAAGTGTCCAAAGTCCAAGGAGAGGAGATAGGTTGCTGGATAGAATTGTGGCATTATCTCTCTTTTTCATGCCCTTTAGATCAAGTCAGTAACTGAGATCAGGAAAGGCTTAATTGCGGTTGCAGTTGGACGAGGTGTGAACTTTGATGAGTATCGGCTAAGCCTGGAAATTAGATCAAAGAACTCAGCAAAATAAGGAAACTACATGAAATTAAAGAAGGAATGGGAAAATGGTATCTTCACCTTGAAAATAAGTCCTGGCAGTAGATTCCAAATATCTACTGCTCTTCCTTTGCCAGTTATAGAGAAATGCTGGGACAATGCTGGAAGCAGTTAGAGAGGGGAGCCAAGAACCTAGAACAATAAATATACTTAGTTTTGGCAGCCTTTAGCCAATAGCAGTTAAATGGACACAGCCATTAAGAAGAAGAGCAGTTATGAAACCGAGCAACAGAGATGTTATCTTGAGGACAAGAAATGTCCATTTAGGGGGATGGAGGATAGAGAGCCCGGGACCATCGACAGCAACGTAAAGCCTCTCAGAACTGATGAAATTCTCCAACTTCACCAAACACACAAAGGAAAAAATAAAGTGGTATTCATAGGGAAAAATTCAGTATATTCAAAATTTATGTGAGAAAGCCAAAAATGGGACAAAACATACCAAAGGAAGCTGAACTATTGAAAAGTCAATACAAACTTAAAATGAACACAACAAATATCTTTAGGGGAAATAAGCAAATGAAAAATCTAAATGATGATCAATCAATTTCATCGATTTATATTGAACATCTTTTACTGTGCCACACGCCCAGAAGACAGTGGTTAAACATTATGCTTGAAGTTCATCTTAGGGAGGAGACTTATGTGTTGACCAAGTAAATACAAATAGCAGAATGAGACATGTAGATCAGTCATCAGCTGTCATTAACAGAAGTGATATTTAAGCTGGTGTTTGTAGTCAGCTATGGTGGGGGCTATATCCAGCTCAGAACAATCCCTCCTTTCTGATAATCACCACCTGAGCAACAGAGATGAGTCCCTGTACCATCTTTGTCTTAACTTGATCTCCCTCTATAACCACTGTTGAAGAGTCAAGGGAGTATCCCTGCCCCTACTGAAAGAATTAGATTATCTTTGGGAATTCCCTGGTGGTCCAGTGGTTAAGACTCCACGGAACTAAGATCCCACAGGCCACATGGCGTGGCCAAAAAAAAAAAAAAAATTGGATTATCTTTTCTGGGAATTAGGACTTATACCTCTGATGAAATCTGCAGCACGGAAATTTAATTTTTAATTAAAGACATAAACCGATCTTCGAACTAAAGTACAAGAGCCCTTGGATTTTTCCCTTTTTGATACTCTACCACATTGCTATTATTGAGTTCTAAAAATAATCCTGTATTCTTGAAATAAATTTCATTGCTTCTATGCTTAAGCTAGCTCAAATTTTTTTGTCTTAAATAATACTAACTTCAAGAATCAATAGCAGGGAGTTCCCTGGTGGCCTAGTGGTTAGGATTCCAGGCTTTTACTGCCGTGGCCTGGGTTCAATGCCTGGTTGGGAAACTGTGATCCCTGAAGCCACACGGCAAGGCAAAAAAAAAAAAAAAAAAAAATTCAATAGCACATAGCAACACTACTGGCAATAGTTCTGAATTTTTGCATTCTATAAGTGTCATATTTATTTATTTACAAAAATGTAATGTAAAGAAAAATACCCGTGTGTATGTGAGTGAATAAACTAAGAGTTTATATTTTTAGGGCAATTTTATGTTCACAGCAAAACTGAGGGGAAGGTATAATTTCTCATATATTCCTTGCCCCCAAACATGCATATCCCCTCATACTATCAACACGCCCCACCAGAGTGATACATTTGTTACAACTGATGAACCTACATTAACCCATCTTAATATAATAATCCAAAGCCCACATTTACATTAGGATTCACTCTTGGTGTTTTACATCCTCTGGGTTTGGACAGCTATATAACGACAGGGATCTATCATTATGGAATCATGCAGAGTATTTTCACTGCCCTAAAAGTCCTCTGTGTTCTGCCTATTCATCCCTCTCGTACCTCCAAACCCCTGGCAACCACCGATGATTTTACTATCTCCATAGTGTTGCCTTTTCCAGAATGTCATATAGTTGCAATCGTCCAATAAGTAGCCTTTTCAGATTGGCTACTACATTGGACACTACATTTAAGTGTCCTCTATGTGTTTTCATTTTTTTGCACTACATAATATTAGTTGTTTGGATGTATCACAGTATGTTTGTCCATTCACTTACCGAAGTGCATGTTGGTCGTTTCCCAGTTTGGGCAATTATGAAAAAGCCTTCTGTAAACATCAATGTGCAGATATTTGTGTGGATATAAGTTTTCATATCCTGTGGGTAAATACCAAGAAGTGAGATTGCTATATCATATAATAAGAGAATGTTTAGTTTTATAAGAAACTGCCAAACGGTCTTCTAAAGTGGCTGTATCATTTTACTTCCCCCCAGCAATGAATGAGAGTTCCTGTTGAACCACATATTTGCCAGTATTTGCTGTTGTCAGAGTTCCAGATTTTGGCCGTTCTAACAGGTGTGTAGTGGTATCCCATTGTTGTTTTAATTTGTATTTCCCTGATGATATATCATGTGGAACGTCTTTTCATATGCTTTTTTGTCTTCTATTTTCTTTGGTGGGGTTGTCTGTTAAGGTCTTCGGTTCATTTTTTCATTGGGTTTTCTTATTTAAGAGATCTTTGTATATTTTGGATAATAGTCCTTTATTGGGTGTATCTTTGGCAAACATTTTCTCCCAGTCTGTGGCTGGCCATTTTATTCTCTTGACATTATCTTGTGCAGAGCAGAGGTTTTTACTTTTAATAAAGATCAGCTTATCAATTCTTTCTTTCATGGATCATGCCTTTGGTGTTGTACCTCGAAAGGCATTGCCACATCAAAGGTCATCTAGGTGTTCTCCTATGTTGTCTTCTAAGAATTTCATAGTTTTGCATTTTGCATTCAGGTCTGTGATTCATTCTGATTTAATTTTTGTAAAAAGTGTAAAGCCTGTTTATAGAATTTTGCATTTTGCATGTGTATGTCCAATTGTTCCAACACCATTTGTTGAAAAGACTCTCTTTGCTTCCTTGTAGTGTCTTTGCTCCTTTTTCAAAGATTAGTTGACTATTTATGTGGGTCTATTTCTGGGCTTTCTTTTCTGTTCCAATGATCTATTTGTCTATTATTTCACTAATACCACATGCTCTTGATTGCTGTAGCTTTACAGTAAGTTTTGAAGTTAGAGAACGTCAGCCCTCTGATTTTGGTCTTCTCTTCAATATTGTGTTGACTATTTTGGGTATTTGCTTCTCCATATAGCCTTTATAATCAGTTTGTCTAAATTCACAAAATAACTTGCTGAGATTTTGATTTAAATCTATACCTTGCATTGGCTCTCTTGATCTAGTTAGATAGAATTGACACCTTGACAATGTTGAGGATGTCGATAAATTAGATCCCTTGTGCACTGTTGGTGGAAATGTAAAATGATGCAGCCCATGGGGAAAACAGTATGGCAGTTCCTCAAAAATATAAAATAGAACTACCTTATGATCTAACAGTTCCATTTTTGGGTATATTCCAAAAAGAATTGAAACAAGGACTTAAAGAGACATTTCTACACCCATGTTTATTAGCAGCATTATACACAAGCCAAAAGGTGTAAGCAAACAAAGTGCTCATTGACAGGTGAATGAATATAGAAAATATAGTATATCCATACAAGTGAATATTATTCAACTTTAAAAAGGAAGGCAATTCAGACACATGCTACAACATGGATGAGTTTTGAAGATATTTGGCTGAGTGAAATAAGCCAGTCACAAAAAGGACAACTATTGTATGATTTTTTTTATTTGAAGTACCTAGAGTAGTCAAATTCATAGAGACGAGAGTAGAGTGGTAGTTGCCAGGGACTGAGAGCTAGACCATTAATTGAGTTACTGAGTTTTAGGTTTTAAAGATGAATATTTTGGACATAGATAGTGATGATGATTACACAAAAAAATGTGAATGTACCTAATGCCACTGAACTGCACACTTATTATGGTTAATACGATTTTTTATATATCATTGTAATTTTTGATTTGTAACTGTAGTGTAAATGCCTGGCAGTTAACTTTTTTGATTGTAATGTAAGTGCCTGACATTAACATTTGGATTGCTGAAGCATCCACTTCAGGAACCTTTATCTAGAAGAAGCACATTGCCAGCAATACAACCAGAGAGAGGACCAGGCTGTCCCAGCCATGAGGTTCCCTTTTTGGAAAACTCTGGTTGACCTAGATAACGGACCCTCTGATGAACGCTCGCTTTTCCCTTCCCATGCTTTAATTCCCATTTTACATTCACCAATAAAAAGTGAACGCACAAAACCCTAGGCATCCATCCTTGACCCCAATAAAAGCATAATCCTGAGTCTACTCCTTTTCTCTCTTTCTAGCTGTGGGCTTACTCTGTGGCCCCAGGCTTGCTGTGTATTCTCCACAACTTGTGAGTAATAAAATTTGTCTTTTCAAAGTTCCCTGCTGGTTGTTGCTGAGGTGCATTTGCAATCATAATATGAACCCCAGGGGCCAGTCCAGCCACAACACTGGCTCCGGCCAGGGAAACGTTTGTGAGAACCACCACGTATAGTATGAGCCCAGGTGAGTCCCCCACAGACATTCTAGCCCATAGCATCACTATTGATAGGCTGAGACTCACACCCCTAAAAGTAGCTGATTTTTTATTTTCTACAGAATTTAAAATACAAATGCATAACAATAATTATAAATCTCTGTTAATGGGTGCACAATATTTAAAGAAGTAACTTGTGACATCAACAACAGAGGAGGGGCAGAGTTGCAATGGAGTATTTTATGCAACTGAAGCAAAGTTGGACTCAGTTTAAAATATATTTTAATAACTTTAGGGTGTTTTACATAATCCCCATGGTAATCACAAAAAATAATAAAATATACACAAAAGGAAATAAAAAAGGAATCAAAACTTGTCAAAAAATCAGCTGAACAATAAAGAAGGCATTAATGGAGAAATGAGGAACAAAAAGGATACAAAGACATTCAGAAAACAAATAACAAAATACCTAAGGTTAGTCCTTATTTGTCACTAAGTATATTAAATACAAGTAGATGGATTTAACTCCTCTCAAAAAGATATAGTTGGCAGAATGGATTAAAAATAGGATCTGATTATATGCCATCTACAAGACATTCATTTCACACCTCCAGACACACAAAAGTTAAAGTGAAAGGGTGGAAAAAGATACCCATGCAAATAGTAACAACAAGAGGGCTAAATTAGGAATGGCTAAATTAATATCATACAAAATAGACTCTAAATCAAAAACTGTTACTAGAGACAAAGAATGACAAAAGGGTCACTTCACCAGGAAGATATAACAATTATAAACATGTATTCACCAAACATCAGAGTTCTCAAATACCTGAAGCAAACACTGAAAGAAATCAAGGGAGAGAAACACAGCCCTACAGTAATAATACGAGTTCAACACCCCACTTTCAATATTGGATAGAACAGACAGACATAAGATCAATGGGGAAATACAAAGAACACACCAGCCAACAATAGCAGAATACACATTTTACTCCAGTGCACACAGCATATTTCCCAGGAGAAAACGCACATTAGGCTACAAAATGAATCTTAATATGTTAAAAAAATGAAATAATTAAAAGTATCTTTTCTGATTACACGGAATAAAACTAGAAATCAACAGCAGAAAGAAAAGTGAAAAAATCACAAATATGTGGAAATTAAACACAAAACTTTGAACAACCAATGGGACAAGAAGAAATCACAAGGGAAATCAGAATATGTCTTCAAATTATAGAAAATGAAACACAATATCCAAAAACTTATGGTTTGCAGAGAAAGAAAAACAGAGATGAAAATTTATATTTGTAAATGTTTATGTTATAAAAAGAAACACCTCAAGTCAACTAGTTAACTTTACACTTGATGGAACTAGAAAAATAATAAACTAAATCCAAAGGTAGTAGAAAAAAGGAAATAATAAAGATTAGAGCAGAGATAAATAAATTTGAGAATGGAAAAACGGTAGAGAAAATCAAGTTGGTTCTTCAAAAACATCTACAAAATTGACAAACATTTAGCTAGATTTGACTAAGAAAAAAGATGACAAATAAGTAAAATCACAGAAAGAAAAAGGATTATGAGAGTGCTATGAACAATAGTATGCCAAAAATTGAATTACCTAAAAGAAATAGGCAAATTCATAGAAACACACAACCTGTCAAGATTAAGTCACGAAGAAATAAAAAAGCTCTGTAGGCCTATACATAATAAAGAGAATGAATTAGTAAGCAAGATCTCCCAACAAAGAATAGCCCAGAACCAGACGTTTCTCTGGTGAATTCTACTAAATATTTACAGAAGAATTAACGTGAATCCTTCTCAAACTCATTCAGTAAATTGAAGAGGAGGGATAACTTTCTAATTTATTCTGGAAAGCCAGTGTTATGCTAACATCAGAGCCATAAACAGACATTAGAAGAAAAGGGAACTACAATAAAATTTAGGATTATTTTTGAAAACATCCTCAAAAATACTAGCAAACTGAATTCAGGAGTATATTAAAAAGATTGTATGCCACGACCAAGTGGGATTTATTCCTGGAATCAAGGATGGATTAACCTACAAAAATAAATCAACTTAATAGACCACATTAAGAGAAGGAAGGGGGGAAAAACATGATCTTCTCAATTGTTGTTTCAAAAGTGTTTGAACAAATTCGACACCCTTTTGTGATATACTCAACAACTAGAATAGAAAGAAACTACCTCAACTTAATGAAGGCCATGTATTACCTTTATTACCATGAGATACTCCATGCAATACAATTGTGATATACTAAATTTTGTACTATGAGCGCAATTAATAAATGACAACTTTGATTAGAAGCAACTATAGTGTCAGGCATCTCAATGGAAAATTGTGAATTATAAAAATAATAAAAATTAATAGCTAACACAACATGCCGGGATCTGTTAGGAATTCTGTGTATATTTTCCCCTTACTTTACCCTCACAGCAACTCTACAAGGGAGGGACTATTATTATCCCCATTTGCAAATGAGGAAACTGAGGCTCAGATATGTTATCAGGTCGTTGTCAGCAACAGCTATTCTACAAGTAATCAGTAGGTGTGGGATGAATAACCTCCCTAACACTATTATCCTTTCATTGTGTACATCCACTTAAAGGACTGTGACCTGTTGCCAACAAAGTGTGGAGGTTGTTTTGTTTTGTTTTTACTATAATCTTTTTATGCAAATCGTTTAGCTACTCTTTAGAATAAGTTTAGGATATCAATCTAACAGTTAATTTTCCTTGGCTTCAAAACAAGTTTAACGATAATATGTATATGCTGCCATCTTGTGGTCATTTTCTAGAATTACCCCTCATGTGAATGAATTTTCTAAACCCTGAGATGAATGAAGTAACTCAGCCTGGCACAGAGAAAAAACCATCTTTCTACAGCTTTTAATTATTTCACACCAAAAGACATATTTCTATCAAACTATATGTACCTGAAGGAGTAGAACTGACAGAAAATACCCAATCAGGGCATAATATCTTCTGGCAAAGGGAATACTAATGCCCTCACTAGTAAAGAAATCTAGCTGTTATGACCAGGTTACCAAATGCTTAGAACAATGACCCCTAATATAGGCAGTTGTCCATCTGCATATCTTGGATCATATTATTACACATGCCTCCATTTACATCTGCAGAGAAATGAGTTTTTATTGTAGAGCTTTTTAAATTGAGAATCAGGGTGTATTACCTTTTCTTATGGCATCAAATCCAAGTCATCCAGTTTGTCTTTCCTTCAAGTTTCCCTGTAATCTGGATCCATTTTTGTGCCCATTTGCTCTCCACTACAAACCCAACAATCTAATCAGGTTTTTGCCCTCAATGATGCTGTTTACTACCTTTGTTTTACAGGTTTTCTGGACATCCATTAGTATATGTACACACACACACATACACACACACACACACACACACACACACACACACATCTGTGTTTTTTTTAAAAACTGAAAGCAGGTTTATTTAGAGAGATACACATTCCATAGACAGAGTGTGGGCTGTCTCCACACACGTCTTTTTTTTTTTTAATTTTTATTTATTTATTTATTTATGACTGTGTTGGGTCTTCGCTTCTGTGCGAGGGCCCTCTCTAGTTGCGGCAAGTGGGGGCCACTCCTCATCGCGGTGCGCGGGCCTCTCACCACCGCGGTCTCTCTTGTTGCGGAGCACAGGCTCCAGACGCGCAGGCTCAGCAATTGTGGCTCACGGGCCCAGTTGCTCCGCGGCATGTGGGATCCTCCCAGACCAGGGCTCGAACCCGTGTTCCCTGCACTGGCAGGCAGACTCTCAACCACTGCGCCACCAGGGAAGCCCCACACGTCTGTTTTTAATAGAACAATGTATTTGGGTTCCTGAGTCCAGTCTTGACACTCCCCCTGATGGTGACCCTGGAACATACCATGAGATTTCAAGTCTAGGAGTAAGAATGCTGCTGTGTCCACAAACACTCCTGATAAGCTGTGGTCATTGGAGTGAGGTTGGGAAGTATTCAAAAAGTTGCCCTCGTGAAAGATTAATAAACAGAAACCTCAATGAAGTAGAGTCAGGAGACCAGAAGGGGAAGCTCTCATGCCCTGTGAGGAGAGCAGAGACCAACAGGAAGATGAAAGACTCTTCTTTCTTGGCAAGGACTCATCCAATGAAGAGCCATGGGCTCTTTGTTTACTACAGCCCTCCTCACTAGGTTTCTTTAATGTTCCAATTCGGTTTGAAATGAGGGAGACAATATCCTCCGTATATGGATTACCCCTTGCATGTAATCAATGATGAATACATCTTTTGTTAAATTAAGCACTCACACGGTTTTCTTGCCCTGCTTTACAAATGTGTATAGACATGGCAATGAAACAATGAGACATTTAAATCATTTCCAATTAACCAATGTTTACCTTTCAAGTAATGAGACTGGACTCTTTGTTTGCTTTGTGGATTGTTTTAATGATTGATTTAAGGTAGAAGTAAAGTTAAGAAGTGAAGAATTATTTGTGCATGTAAATTGTACAGGAAAGACAAACATCAGCGCGGTTGGAGACCTGGGAAAGCAGGGGAAGGAGTCAAACAGGGAAAGACCCTCCTTTAGCACAGGTTGCTGAATCAGTTATCCAATCCACTGAATCATGTCAGCCTGAGAACGAGACATCACATGATTTAAATATGAGGCAGGTGTTGAACTGCCTCATATTTAAATCATATTTCATCCCATATTTCATAGTTCAGTCATATTTCATCAATCATATTCACCCCAGCTTTAAGAAAGTTTAAAACAATGTTACTTCACGATGTATCAGAACAGGAGTGAGGGGCACTGTCGTAAACATACTGATGCCCATATTTGATTAGTGAAAATTAAGATCTCAGGTGTAATTAAAACCACATGAAATGCAGGGGAAACTGCTGAAGCAAAGTAAGGTCAAAGGTATGATTCAACAGCACATTACAGCTGCAAATAACAAAGGCTATTTTATCTCAGTGGGACACAGACAACTAGCTTTGCAGAGTCGTTGAACTGACAGGCGGCTGCAGGCAGGACCTCCTCGTGTCTGTGTCTTACAATTACTGTATTCATCGTAGTAGATGCAAGGGTTCGCTGAAAGGAAAAGCAGGATTACCCAATATTGACTCAAAAGCTCATCTCTCATCTTCTCATGCATTTATAGGTGAGTAAAGGGCTTAAGAGATGTATATTCTGTGTCAATATTATCAAGTAATACTTTTTTTCTTTTCTACTCTCATTTTACTTCCATTGCATTTTTCAATTCCATTGTAGACATTGCTTTTGTCTCTTGGATTAAAAAAAACCTACCCCATTCCCTGTAGCAAAGATAATTAGTAGATATTTGATCTTTCTCCAAGTACATTTATTTTCAGAAATGAATTACTGAAAGTGATAGGAGGAGGAAGGAGGAGGGAGACAGAGAGAGAGAGAGCAAGAGTGAGAGAAATTGGTAAAGGGAAAGAGATTACATTTTCCTTGCTTTAAAAGCAAACAGAATGAACTGGTCAGGTGAAGGAAAATAAGTTTTTTGGTCTTACAAATCTGAAGGTAAAGGATATTTTTTTTGGGCGGGGGAGGTTTGTTATTTCTCCACAAACTTATTGAAAATTATGATGTAAACATATCCCTGTGGAGTAAGGAATTATGCCTGCAGGAAGCTCTATAAAAAGAAACTTTTGCTATCTAAGGAAATGAACATGTAATTGGAACTCATTTGGTTAATACTGCATTTTAGGTAAGATTTACTTAGGAAATAAAAGGAAGTGCGATACACGGACAGTGTGATCATCAGCTAATATCCTCCAATGTGTCAGCGGAAACTTCAACGAATAAGGATCACTCAGTAAGAAATTACCGGCCCTGATAAGTGGTCAGGCAGGTTAGGGAGGTTATGACCCGCAAGTAATCTGAGAACACTGGTAACCTGAAAGCAAGATGTCTAACTTCAGGGCTGCAATAAGACAGCCAAGAAACTTTTTATAGAGCAGAGAAAAATTTATACTTATATTAACATGTTATCCGAAGTGCCCATATTAGGGTGGGAACTTTAAGCTTTAGGGTGGAAACTTGAGTTTAGACTTGGACATTCTAATTTCCAATCCAATAGATTTAATCAGTGGTCTTCTGGGTCACTCTGGGGGTGGGGGAAGGGAAATCAGATAATGTTGATTTTTCCTTTGGGATGATTGAGGAAAAAGTAATAGAAAAGTACAATATTGTTACATGCTTGATTTTAAGGACACAAGGCTCCCAGATCAACAGTCAAGAGTAAGCACACTGAGATGTAAAACTTACTACAAAGTTTATCTTCACAGTTATTTGGACAGTCTCTGCATGGAGTTCCCTTATTATAAGGTACATTCTTTTTGTCAGGATCATTGCCCCTTAAAAAAGAATAAAGAAAAAAGGGCCTAATAAAATTGATGTTTGAAAAATGCATATAAAATTTTACTCACTATTGAAAATCAATTAAAATAATTTAAAACAATGAAACAATTTTTGAAAACCACTTGTAACCACTGGTATGTAATCTCTAAGACATGTAAGATTTCTAGCCTTAGAATGAGAATAATTTATCTTTTTGAATATACGGCAGGCAACTCTGAGGTGCTAAGAATATTTAGACAATTTGCATCTCTTTGGACAGTCAAGTTCTAACAAGCAGGGGGCTTTAGAAACATTTATGATAGGACTCTTAGCCTTATTTATACCCATAAGGACTTGATAAACATTTATGTAAAAGGGCATCGTTCTTAATAATGTAAGAAAATTTTTAAGTGAGTCAAATTGGAGATGTTCTAACTTCATCTTGCCCTATGTCATGAGAATTTTGATACATGTCAGTGTCATTTGTAGAAACACATGCACTATTATAAAACATGGAAACATGAAAACATGGATAAAGCCAAAGTGTTGGAGTTTGGGGAGAGAGAATAGATGAGAATTTCCTGTTTTGAGCCAATTTAAAATTTCAGAGAAGACGGTCTTCCCTTAGATATCTAAGAAAACAATGGGGATTATGGCTGATTTTCACTTAAATTTTTTTTCTTTTGGAGTAGAAGAAGGTTTATTGCAGGGCCAAGCAAAGAGAACGAGTGGCTTGTGCGTGCTCAAGAAACCCCAAACTCCTGATTTTCACTTAATATTACATAAAAAATAAAGTAAATATTCTAGTGGAAACAACATTCTATCTGATATATTTCTCCTTGAATGAATTGTTAAAATTTGAATTTATAAAAGAAACATTACTTAATTCAGCAAGGGGTTTTGTCAGACTCTTGGCCTCATCTTTGGCTGAGAAAATTCTCGTATCTCAGCCCCATGTATTCTACTTTTCTTTTTTGTGTTGTCAGAAGTTTGCTGCAGACCATGAGCTCCCACAAGGATTTAGTACAATTGATGCATTGTATATGCAAGGAGACCTTACTGTCTTTAGTACTAATCACACAGATAAAATCACAACAAATATCAAGTACTGAAATCAAGACATGATAAAACCAGAAAAGAGCTCACATAGAGCTAGTGTATGAATATGCTACATCTACTGAATCTACAGGGATAGTGGAGATCTCATTTAAAGTGTAAATATGGTAACTTACTATGAGAGAAATCAGTTTCATTGATTCATATTGTGTATCTTTTATTGTGCTACACACATGGGAGATGGGAGTTCAATAAATACCATACTTGGAGCTCATCTTATGGAGGAAAGACTTGTGTATTGAACAAGTAAACACAGGTAGCTGAAGGAGACATATGCAGACCAACAACTTTCCTTAGCAGAATAACATTTAAACTGGCATTTGTAGCAAACTAATGGAGGTCTATATCCAGCTCAGAACAATCCCTGCATTCTGATAATCACCACTCAAGCCACCCAAGTGGGTCCCTGTGGGTTCTTGCAATTACCCTTTTCTGAAGTTGACCTTGCTTCATAACCAGAGGTGACAAGACAAAGGAGTACAGCTGTCCCTAACCAGAGCAATCAGATGATCTCTTCTTGGAATTGTTGCTCACACCTTTGGTAAAATGTAAATTTAATTTCTAAAGGAAATACATATGCCAAGACTAAAATGCTAAATACAGAAACACTTGGCTTTTTCATTTGTTCATTCTTGATACTCTACTGCATTTCTGCCCTTCCATTCTAAAAATACTCTTGCACTGTTAAAATAAATATCCTTTTTTTTTTTTTGCTTAAGCTAGATGAAATTTGTTTCTCTTAACTAATGCTACTTGAAGAAGGAATAACACATAGCGAGATGACTGGTAATAGTGCCTAATTTGAACATTATATTGAGATATAGATTTATTTAGAAAAATATAAATAAAAATATGTGTGTGGGGGTGTAGTGTTTTAGGTGTTGGCTAAAAGACATTGTATCCCTAAAGTTCTTAACTGAAAAGAAATATTTATTTGAGTTTTATTTTATAATGGTTGAGAAACTAAATTAGGGAAACTAGTAAGGGAAATACATTTCTAAAAGCTATGTGAAACTAAGCTGTAAAATACATACTCGTGACAATAGTGACAAACGTAGAGATACTGAATTCCTTTACGACATGATGATATGCCACAGCCAATAAGGTAAGAAGTGGCCCAAACAACCTGTAAAGATAAGGTTATTTTATTAACAATTTGCTATTTTGCTAAATGATTACTCTCTGAATATTGTTATCCTTGATTGAAAATAAACACACATGTTTTTAGGATGCTTTGAGCATGGCTTATTAGGAAGTCCTAGAAACAGGAAGATTCCCATGTGTCTAGATAACACACATACATATGCATACTCAGTTGCCATCGCTGACCCTGACTCATTCTCTTCTTTTATCAAATCTATATGGGATATATGATAACCTGATGAAGGCTGCTTGGTGATTATATAAAAATCAAAGCATGGAAGGAACTTTACTTAATCATCAAAAAACTGGCATGGTGGAGAGTAATGAGTTGACCTTCAAGAAAAAATTGAGTCAGGTTCAAAGTCTGTCTCTACCACTTCTTGGTGGGATGGTATTTACCAGTTTGCTTTATGTCTTGAAATTTCATTTTCCTATTCCTAAAATGGAATATAATAATATTATCTTTTACATCATAGGTATATGGTGGGGATTAAATAATAAACCTTATAAGTGTTTGGAAGAGGAAATATTAAATTACTATTCCAAAGTAATAGAGCTCATGCTCTTTTGATGGAAATAGTGGGGCTAGTCTACGTTTATCTAAAAGAAATGGAAAGTAGGAATTGACGTCACACATTTGTCATATTTTTAGCTCTCTGGGTAATTATTTTGGTTTTTATCCTCTGCCTGATAACGTAAATTATATAAATAAATGGTCTAATGCTATAACATTCTTGGATTCCTGGCACATACTGCTTTTGTCCAAGGATATCAATCTTAAAAGAAGAATGCTATTTGCTAATCTTTTACTTAGAAATGTCTGCATTGCTATACATAAGTGATTTAAGTCTATGAGTTTTAAATGTACTATCTTTGTCAGCTTTTAACATTAATCTTAAGTAGGCTTTATTTTAAGTAAATTTTATTATAGATTTTGCGGTCACATCTGAGTCTTCTGCTTTGGGGACAACAGCTGGTTTTCCATTTTTGTATTTCTTACATGTTCAATGTTCAAATCTATCCATTCTGGATGAGTTTTGTTAATTTATTTTTTACTGGAAAATAACTCACCTGATTTAGATATTCAAAGTCATTTTTGTAGAATTAATTTATTATCTACACTGAAGCCCAATGGTATTTTAAAAACATGAATCAGGTTAAATCATTGACCTGTTTAATGACTTCTACTGCATTTAAAATACAATGTAAAATTGATGATAGCTAATAAGGCTCCAGTGACATAGTCCCACTTCCCTTCTGTGTTCATCTCCTTCCACTCTTGCATTTATCAGGTTTCAGCCTCCTTTTCCAACCCCTTCCCTAGTGTTTTCTCTGTCCTTGCACATACCCAGATCCCAGATACTGGTTTCCAAATATTATTTCCCACTAAAAGTAAACAAAAATCTTTAAAGGGTGTAAGTTTGCAAAAAATGGATAGAATGATTTTCCATGGTTCTCATTCGCCTATTTTCCACGCATGCTTATAGTCACTTAACCAATCGGTATATTGGCCAGCACACAGTTTACCTGAGTGTAATGCTCAATCATCATGTCATCATCTGTTGAGGTCCATTCCCCATACTTGAAATATTTAGACTCACTGTACCAGATTCTGATTATGTTTGACCATGAGATAGGGTAAGATGTCAGATGCATATTTTCTCCACAAAAAGTATCTGAAAGGAGGAAAAAGGGCTAGGTCATACTCTACAAAATTTGGAAATACTTTATAAGGATACTTTTCGTACTTTTATTCTACAAATGTTTCACTGGGCATCCAAGCAATGTTTGATAAGAGGAAGCAAACTCAGCTCTATCTCTGCTAACAATTTTCTTTCTCACTGATGAATAAACTTGTGGTGCTCAAGTTTGCTGAGAATTTGACAGTAGGAGATGATCTGCAAGCTTGGGAATCAGATCAACCAACATTTCAGTCTCTGCCATGTCCAAGCTGATGGAGAAGGGTGAAACCAATCAGAATAACCTATGCATTGTAACCAGGCCCATGGCTTGAAAGCAGCCACACAGAGGTATTCATCATCCATAGACCTTGAAATAAATATGTGCTCATTTAACCATCCATCCTCTTGTGACGTGGGCCTTGATCAAATATGATATTTGGGAGTAAACTGCCCTTCTCTGGAGCAGGGAAGACTCACATTGCTAATTCACAGCTCAACAACATTGGGTAAAGATGCCCAATAATCTGTAAATATAGCAGGGGGACTCACATTGCTAATTCACTGCTTAACAACATTGGGCAAAGATGCCCAGTGATCTGTAAATATGGAAGTTTCATTAATATTTAAAAATACTTATAATAAACAAGTATCCTATAAATGTTATTAATGTCTACTAGTATAGGAGGTACTGATGGTTTTTCTGGAAACCAGCAGGGATCCACCTAATATACATGGCATGAGATGGACTCATTTTTGAGCACGTAAAATTGTTCTCATGGGCAGCTCAGTAGAGTTGGATATAAATCACTTCTCAACTGTATTAGTGTTCCAAAGCTAGAGATAGCCCCATGGTAATATTGTGAGAAGCTGAAATAAATATACAGAGTGGAAACCTTCTAGCTATACAGCTTTCCAGCTAGTCATCATCACATAACTGAACTCTTCTGTGATAGTGAGAGCTTTGATTCTTTTCTTTTGGTGACCAGAATCAGGAATTTGAAAATTTGAATTTCCAATTTCAAAAATTAATAATAATGAAACAGTGCAGTGGGCCACAATTCCTACCATTTATGGGGCAAATGTAAATATAGGCTAGATGACTTAACTTACCCATACCAGGTTACTTAACAATTCCTGAGAACTTTTGAGCAGAAAGGTGTGTCATATACCTACTTGTAATTCGCCTCTTAAGTGCATTGCTCTCTACCAATTCACAATCTTTTGACAGCATTCTGGCATTTCTTGCAGCTTCTTCACTCCAGTTCTACAGGTGAAATACAAGCACATGGCCTTATTAACATTTCTTTGGTAAGATTCTAGTTTATTGTTTCTAAAAATCCAAGGCTAGCAATATCCTCAATTGTATTAGCTAACAATTTAAATCACAGCACCTCTCTTAAATATTTTGTTTGGAAGAGGAAGACAAATCTTTCAATCCATTGTTTTAGCCCTTGAATTTACAAAATCACAATTTGGCAGTAACATTCAGTTGTAGCTTCTCTTTCAGAAATATTAAAGAATTTAAGTAAATGCTTCCAGTAAAACAGACCAGGGTTAGAAATCCATCCCATCATTTATTAGTAGTTTTACCTCTGACACATTATTTAATCTCTTTGAATCTCAAGGTTGTACAGTTGAGATTGTACAGACAAGGTTGTACAGTTTTTTTTCATCTGTAAAATATGCCCCACAATTCATACCCAATAGCTTGTTCAAAAGTTTTAATGTGATAATTTATGCAATGCAACTGTGACATGATAAATCTTATGCTACATGCTCAATAAATAAATATTTCTGTGATTAGAAACATGTATAGTATTACACATCTCCATCTAAATTATGAATAATAATAATAGCAAATCATAGCTAATACTTCATGCCAGGACCTCTTACCAATTCTATATGTATATTCTCTCATCTTTACTCATAGCAATTCTACAAGGGATGCACTATTGTTATCCCCATCTGCAAATCAGGAAACTGAGGCGCGGAGATGTTGCATAATTTTTCAGGATAATACAAACAATAATGGCAAAAAGAGAATTGGAATCCAGGTTCTTCTGGCTCTGGAGTGTGTGCTCCTAACTCGTGATGTGCGTCAATTGTGCTAAGCTGAAACATTTTGTTGGGTTTTTCTCCAAAGTAGATGAAAGGCAGAAAATCTACTAAAAAGAGACAAAGTTTGTATCTACAAATATGAGGTCTTTTGTGTAGAAAAGGATAGCACATTTTTGTGATTTATTTGAATGAGTCACACACAAATCAAAGGACACGGGACTATGTCCACACTAGTTATGGGACTATGTGACGGATGTTCTCCCAGGCATTCTTTCATTCTCATATTATGCACATCCACTTAAAAGACTGTCCCGATACCTGCATGCAACACATTATTACCAACAAAAGTTGTGGCCTTTCTTATTTACTACAGGCTTTCACATAAATCATTCAGCTACGCTTGAGAATAATTTTTGGATGATGCCCTAACTTAGGTTTTCAATATTTTTCCTGACATCGAAGAAGTTTCTCTCTTATATGCATAGGCTGCCAACTGTGTGAGTTTTACAGAATTACCCCTCAGGTTGATGAATTGGTTAAACTGTGAGGTTAATTAAGTAACTCATTAGCCTAGGGTCAAAGTAAAAATGTGGTTTCTTAGGGTTTGAATGTTTCATGCAAGAAAAGATGTATTTCAGTGATGGATACATCTAATTGAAAAAGTAGAGAGGACATAACACATCCCATTAGGGCATAGCATCTCCTGGCAGTGGGGATACCATCATTGGACTCACGAGTATAAAATCTTGCCTATTATGACCAGATTACCAAATAAGTAGGACTGGAACTTACCTGGTTAATTTACTGCTGATTGCTAGTTGTCCATGCATGATGCACTACCCATACCCAGATCACTTTCTGAACTGAAGCACTTATTTCCTCTTAAGCTGAGAGTCCTGCCCTACTGTCTTGTCTAAAAATTATCCTCATTGATGAGAATACTCACTTCCCTGTGGCAACCCATAATTAACAGCAAGTAGCTGTAGTAACTATAAGTGCCATGTAACTTCCCTCCAACTCAGGACAAGGTTGTACTGAGTTGTCCTAATTGTACAGCTTCCCATAGGATTAGCTGAGGGCCCTGTTATGCCTACATCACAACCAAACTTCTTTGTATGCCCTATGTTGCTTCTCTATCTATATCCATGGTCGGTGTAAATCTGGAGATTATTCCCCAATAAGCATCATGCATGCTAATCTCCATCTCAGAGTCTGTTATCTTATTGTGTAAACTACCTGCAACATTAATTACAAACAGTCTGTAGTTCAGACCTCTTTGAGGAAGCTCTTTAGGATATTTCCTCTGATTAATGTTGGTAAGATACTAATTTTTTTGTGATACATCCATGATTAAAATCAAAAGTAAGTATTCATGGTTATTGCAGCAAAGTTATGAATTCTGGCTTTAATAAATGGTTCTATTCAAATAAAATTCTTATCCTATGTGCAGAAACTTTTTTCATTTTTGGAAAATCTCTGCCTGGCAGTTGTGATTGGCTCTTCAGCTCTACTGTAATTCTATCAGTTCCTTTCTATCTGTGCCCTATGCATTACTTATGGAAAAACTCAACTCCCATATTCCCTTTAAAATGTTACTCAGTTTTACTGGTGCACTTACTTTATCATCTTGTTGATCTCTCATACCTTTGAACCTTAGCACTTGAATATATTCATTCTATATATTCAAACAATATGTTCTAATGTTTCCTCTGTATTCACCTTGAATCCACAATAATAAAGTCTCTGAAATCAGAGACTATATTTTCTGTTCACTCCATAACTTCTTTACTACATCCCAGCTACACTTATTTGCTCATCTGGAAACCAAGGATTTTGAACCCTGTTTGTCCTAAGGAAGGTAAAGAGTTAAGAGCAGGTGCCTGGAGCTGGCCATTTGTGTTTGAATCTGTACTGATCCAGTACTTAGGACTTTGGATGAGCTACCGAATTTCTCTGAGGTTCAGATTCACTATCTGTGAAATAGAGATGATAGTATCATCTACATCACAAGATGACTGAGAGAATTAAATGAAATAATGCAATACGCTTCTAGAAGACAGCCTGCCAATCAGTAGTAAGCACAATATGCATGTTAGCTACAACACTCACAATGCAAGAATGCCTATGCTACTATTGGCTTTTATTGTTTTGGATTCTAAGATGACCAAGAGATAAATTTCAAAATCATTTTTCTCGTCACCAGCTTCCTTCCTCTTTGTCATTTGCATGAGGAAGCTGTCTCTTAGAATCACTTCCCATAGCCTGCATTATTTCTGACCCTTGTTCCTCTAAGCCAGTCCAGGGCTAAAGAGCCAGGCTTACGATACCAAAAACCTGAGTGATACTTCCGGGATATAATATAGGTGAGGCTAATCACCTAATACACCCAAGTAGTCCCTAAATCTGTTTTGTTTGGCAGCACCTAGTCTGCTCACGCAGCAGGTTTATAGTGGAAAGACAATTTCTCTTTTCTCTTATGGGATGCAAGGAAACTGGGAAATAGATTTGCCAATATTTGTTCATCTGGCTGCACCACCTGGCTTAGAACCTGGACATCTTTTTTTTTTTTTTAATTATTATTTTTTATTATTTATTTTTATTTTTTAAATTTATTTTTATTTTTATTTTTTTTAAAGAAGTATTATTTTTTTTTTTAAGTATTTGTTTATTTATTTATTTATGGCTATGTTGGGTCTTCGTTCTGTGCGAGGGCTTTCTCTAGTTGTGGCAAGCGGGGGCCACTCTTCATCGCGGTGCGCGGGCCTCTCACTATCGCGGCCTCTCTTGTTGCGGAGCACAGGCTCCAGACGCGCAGGCTCAGTAGTTGTGGCTCACGGGCCTAGTTGCTCCGCGGCATGTGGGATCTTCCCAGACCAGGGCTCGAACCCGTTTCCCCTGAATTGGCAGGCAGACTCTCAACCACTGCGCCACCAGGGAAGCCCGAACCCGGCCATCTTGATTCTCAGAGAGTGCCTTAGCCTCTGGGCTGCTGCTCAATGAAGACAGCTGTGAAATGCCTCTGTAATTTATTAAGCCAGGTCTGCTACATGGACGATACTGACCGGCAGCATCAGCATCATCTAGGAGCTTGGAGTGGTCCCCATCCCAGACCTCCTTAATCAGACCTCAGAGAGTGGGGTCCAGGGACCTGTGCTTTACCAAGTGCTTCAGGTGATTCTTAAGCACGCTCAAGTTTGAGAAGCGCTGTCTTAGGGTCCATTAAGAGTGAAATTAGACATTCTGCGTTGGAATTGCGGCTCTGTCATTTACTAACGCTCTGAGTTTGGGAAAACTACTTACCTTCTCTGTGCCTCTGTTTCTTCTGCTGCTGCATGATAGGTTTGTTTGTGAAGACCAAACTTTTAGTATATGGAAAGCAAATAGAACTTAATAAAATCTCAGTAAACACCGTTACTATTATTGGCATTGTTGTGGTTGCTGTTTAATTAATCTTACCATTTTTAGCATGTTGCTGGCTGGTGGAAATACTCCTCTCCTGAGGGTGTTATGTACAGCCACTATTTCTTCTTGGACAGTTGCCAGTTCTGTAAGGAGTGTATCATATGGAACTTTAGGTGGTTTTGCCTGTTACCAGAAAATTATTAATTAGTCTTCTTTTAAGTAGAATTTGTAATGCATAGTATATTACTTGTAGACTTTGTGACATGAATTTATAATTGATGTTGAATGAATAGTGATCAACAGCATTTTTTAATCTACAACATCTCAGTATATTAGTCTCCATTTCTCCGGTGCTGGTTTTGAGGACTTCTGAACGTCAGCCTGACATTATACAAGTCTATAGAACAGTGACTGTGCTGGTTGTGACTGGTTTTCTTCAGATTTATGATTGGTACTTTGGACCATGTTGAAGCATTTTATTGGGCAACGTGAACCACAGTGGAAGATGTTTTGATAATATTACACCTTTTACTGACCGACTTCCCTTCCTTGGCTCATTCTTCACCCCACCTCCTACAAGCCTTCTCTCTGCTTCCCAAATAAACACTTACACTTGAATATTATTTAAAGGTATGTGTCTGGGAGAATCTAAAAGATTCATTATTGAGTACAAAACCTGTAATATCTTCAACTCAGGTTCTGCATCTCTGTCTTATTCATATGAGAAAACATTGATATTTGTATCAGTATGTATACATACAAAATAGAATTCAAAAAAATTTTGTAATATGGAATTGACAATAAAAGTTTTGTTTATTTTATTATTTGTTAAAAAAAACCAAAATAGAATTCAAATCAACTACAGTCTAGAATTTGTGACCGTTCTTTTCATTGTTTACCTTTTATCCTGTAACTCACTAAGAACAATGCATGACCTTAATATTTTGGATTAGCATTAATTTTTATAAAGAACATCTTCTTTTGTGTGTGTGTGTGTGATATATCACATGCATTTCATACTATTTTTTTAAAGTGACAAAGCTTATGTAGTATAATTTGAGTGGTATCTATCTATTCCTTAGCTACCACAAGACTATCAATACAGTTTCTGAATGGATGGGATTCAGCCATACCTTGCTCAAATATAGAAGTAGTTATTGTCATTTATTTTATATCAACAGTTTAAGGATATCGGGAGAAAACTATAAAATCAGTAGACTCCTCTAGAGACTGTCCCCTGTGGACATCATTTCCTCAAAAGCACACTCACGAGGTGTTATTTTCCTGTCATACTGCAGGTAGCCTGGGCTAGATCTGTGGGAAGGTTGGGAACCCATAAGAATCCCCTTACAAGTTCCAGATTATGATTCTCCTTGCTCCTCTAAACAAACCCTGCTCCAGTGAAACTCATGGCAATTAGCTCTACCTACATCATTCCTGAACATTTACTCTCCTACAATGGTTTTCCTGTCAATTTCTCTCATTTATAGAAACTGGGTCTCCTAAAACAATTCATCTTGTCCACCTCAAATTCTGCAGTCAAAAGGAGGGACTTCAGCATCCACAGGGATGACTCAACCATCTGATATCTCAGAACTTGAACTCTTCCTCTCTTAAACCTCTCCTCCAAGGCTTTTTAGTTCCCCACCGTGATGGTCACAGCCTATACCTGATGATGACTCCAAAATGCCACACCTCCAGCTTACCGGAGGATTGTTGCGTATCGGGCAAGAGCTCCACCTGGTTTCTCTTTGGGGAAAATAGTGTGAGTGAAAAGATCCAAACCAGCACCCCAGTAATCTAATACGTATGGATTTTCTTTCATTTATTGAATTAAGCGCCTTTGACTTTTGACTTCTGCTATTTAGCATATGAAAATAAAAAAGCCACTCATGTTCTTTACCAAAACTATTAACTTCAGCTCATCGTAAAAATATTTTGGGTACATTAAAAAATGTAATATTTTCTTTATATCATTGAGGTTATTTGGAGGTACATGTTAGTTGATCATCATAAAATATTAGAAATTTATATCTTATTAGATACCATTGAATGTTTGGTTTCTGCTGTGTGAATGTTGAAACTCTTGTTTTTAATAAGCGGTGAGTTTCAGGCCTCCTATATTAACCCCATTGCTAACAGATCCACACACTTCTCTCCGTGCTGTTGCACCTTTCATTTTATATTTGATTTGGATGTGTTAAATTCTTGTTATAGTCATCAGTCAGAGAGCTCAATTGGGATATTGATGAAATACTTACCTTTTCTGGGTAAAGACTAAAAAAGAATACCTTTTTCCCATTTTGTCTTGGAAAATGCATGGATCGGTTGTAAAGAAAGTAATTCCCGCCCTACATTTTTAGCTTTCTTGAATTATCCAGAGAGGCTATCATGACATAGGCACAGGTGCATGGAGCCAAACTGCTTGAATTTACCTTCAGGCTCTGTCACTTCCCAGTTATCTGACCTTGGACATATGACTTAACCTCCTTATGTTTTGGTTTCTTTCTCTGTAATCCGGGATTATGAATAGTACTTGCCTAATAGGGCTATGGTGAGAACTAGGTGAGTGATGGGCATAGCGTCCTCACAACAGTGCCTGTAACAAACTGAGTTCTAGCAGAGGGTTAGCTCTTATCCTCTTCTCAAAAGTAATCATAAAACATACAATCCTCACATACTCTTGTAATCAAAACGTGCAGGAAGACAGCAGCAGCAGCCAAAAACAAGAAGTGTTTCATTGTCATCCCTGGAAAGAAAAGTAACATAAATTTAGACTATTGCAAACTTGTGGGATAATGTTTTGTAATAAAGCCTTTTTTGGAAACCCTTTTACATATACCTGCAGTTTCTGCAAAAAGAGACCTGCAGGATCAGAACAAGGTTTAATATGTTAGTCATTAGGACCAAGAGAAGAAGAGAGAACTGTGGTTGGAAGAATAATAGACTTAATGTCTTAATCCCTGTAACCTTTGAATGTGTTACGTTGTGCGACAAAAGAGAATTAAGGTAGCAGGTAAAATTCAAATTGCTAGTCAGCTGACTTTAAAGTAGGGATATTGTCCTGGATTATCTATGTGAACTCAATGTCATCACAAGGGTACTTAGATGTGGAAGAGAGGGCCAGCGTCAATGATGGATTATGAGGAAGACTCAACTAGCCACGACTAACTTTGGAGATAGAGGAAGGGACCATGAGCTAGAGAATATGGGCAACCTCTGGAAGTAGACAAAGGCAAGGAAGAGGATTGTCCCCTGGAGTCTTCCTGCTGAATCTTGATTTTAGCTCAGTGAGACCCATTTGGACTTCTGACCTCCAGACTATAAAATAGTAAATTTGTGTTGTTTGAAGATTCTGAGTTTATAGGAATTTGTTACGGTAGCAACAGGAAACTAACATAAAACAACAAGATTAGATTTGAATTCTCTATTGCCTATAGCAAGGAGGTGTGATGTTGGTACAAGTGATTTACGTTACATGATTTAGAGATATTCTGTAAAGTCTGATCACTCTGCTAAAAATGATTGTCATTGTGAGTGGAGCAAATCAGAGCTAATATACCCTCTCTTTTATTTCCGTTTGATATAGGTTGCTGATGCTAGGATATTAATAAGCATAGGTTATTAAATTTGTTTGGTACATTCTTTTTACGATCTGACAAATTTATTTCTGAATCAATCCTGCTGATTGAGAAGCAGAAGAGGCTAACAGTTTGGTTCGTATTTTAGAGAAAACTTTCAAAAAGCAGGTTAAATGGTTTGTGCCGAATAATACACACAATGCAATTTGCCATTGCTTTCAAGCTCCTCCCACACACTGCCAAACATGTTTGTATGAAAAGAATTCTGTAAATCAATTTTTTCAGAGAACATACACATACAATCTGTCCCTTATTGCACTTTTTTTTCATCTTTTTCTTTCCCTTCCTCTCTTTCTTCCTCCAAAATGTTACAAACCCTCAAACCCTAAGATAGACAGTAATATAGTAACACAGATGATGAAATATGCAACCTATTCTCTTACTTAGTCCTCAAGAATCCAATAAAGCAAATAATTTTTTCCCTAAGTTATTGAAGAAAAAATAGAATGAAAAAGTTTCTGAACTATAGTAGGTTGATATATACACACATATTAATATTTATACCCCTCACACTATATCTCTATATCTCTTTCTGTATCTCTGTCTCTATTCAGTGAACTGTTATTATTCAAGTTAGTCCCCTTAATGAAGCTGTCTATAACTTCTGTTGCATTTTCTAAGGGAAAATTTTGGGGGGTGGTGTGTACGCTCATTATCTTAATTGTTATGATGTTTTCTGGATATACACTAGCATGTACCTCAAAAAAGCTGTTATAAAATGTTTAAGAAATTCCAAAAATATTACCTGTTTCACACCAAACAACTGGCATTGACAATTTAGATTTTATCTTTCCAGTCTTTTTTTCTAATGTGTAAATTCTGCACTTAGATTTATACATAAATACATAATATACCCCAAAATTGTATTCAATAGAATTTCTATTGTTATTATATGTTCATTAAGAGCATCATTTTGATAATGTGAATAAGTTGTAACTAACTTAAGATTTTGGCTAAGTTTGATTTTAAGCTTTAATATTTTTCTCTATAAGTAATGTTATCATGAATATTTTAACACAAACACCCAGCCATTTTTAGGATACTTTTCATAAATTACCATAGGATTTGTGCTTCAGAATTGGAAATTGATTGAAATCTTTGCACTTTTTTCTTTTGACATGATACAAAACTAATTTTACTTCTAAGTATACCTGATACATAATAAGTGCTTAATAAATATTTATTAAATAAATTAAATTTTGTACAGTTGAAATAATTGAAATAATAATTTAATAATTAAATAATTTAAATAATAATTGAATAATAATTTCAGACACACACTCTGCTAACCAATACATATATATTGGTATAATAAAGATCATACTGATCCTAGAGTTAAAATACTAATGTTTTATCCTAGGTTTTCCTATTATCTATGACACTGATAAATCCACAAGTTCTCTGAAAATCAACTTGTTTTTGCTTAGAATGAAATCCAACAAGATGGCATTCAAATTTATAGGACTACAAGACACAACCAACTCTTTAGAATTGGCTACTATTGTTCTTTTTAGAATGTTGCAATCTGCTCAATGGGCTTCCTAATCCAAATTTGAAAGCATATGATATTTTATAAATGGATTATAATTCTGATAGATGGCCTTTGAAAGCACACGGTATCCCCCATATTACTGGAAATAGATAAAAACAACCTGGATATTTTACATACAGATATAATATCTTTCTTCTGTCATAAATGGGTGAAAAATCATCATTTTATGATATAAGATACATAAGGAATTAGATAAAATACTGTGTATTGATGATTTAATGCCAGAATTTATATCCTGTGCAAGAATTGAAAGCAACCATAAGAAAACTTATCATGACCTCTTGAGAGTGTTCATGGGACAATCAGTGTCAACTGGGATTACAGTTACCTTAGCAAATTTGGCTCCTCCAAAGAACTTTGATTGGTTGAAGTTAAGGGCAACTAAGCCACAGGGGACCTCAGATTTTTGAGCCTAAGTTTTGGCTTGGGGTCTACGAATAGGTAGAATGTGTGCATTCGACCTAAAACTCTTCAGAAATCAGAGGCTACGAGGAAAATAGGAGGATACATTTACTTAAGGTTCAAATATCCACTTGGAGCAACTGAGCCAAAACAGAGAGGTAAAGGTTAATACCTGGGCATCAGTAGTATATTAAGCATTTTAGAATGAGATTGGATCCAGGTAGTTATAAAGGCATCCTTGTTGGCCCATAATTATTATGAAAGTACAGACTGGGCTCTGGGATCATCTTCAGAGATAGAGTCAGAGGGTCAGGTTAAAGGACTAGAAAGCAACAGGCAATAGGCAGAGCTTTTGGCAAACAGTGACTCCAGCAGAAGTGACCAAGGTGCAGAAATGGAGATGAAAACTGGAGAGCATGACTCCGAGGTTGAGTAGAGGTTATGGGGGTGGAAAAATAAGTGGCCCCAGGGTTAGAGACTCTGGGGACACACTGAGGCTTGTTTACTGGAGAATTAGGACAGGGGTAGCTTCAGGAACAGGACCAGGGCCAAACCTCCAGAATGATCTGAATGATTCTCCACTGCCTGGAGGACTCAAAACCTGGATACTAAGTAGGCCATTTTAACTAAGGAGTTCCAGTTACTTGCACAGTACTCAGGTAAAGGCAGCTCTTCTGAACAGAAGTATTACAGAGCAGCTGAGATATCAGCTCACTGATGCTCATTAACTTGAGCATCAATCCCTACTTAACATAGTTATCTAATAAGCAATAGGCAATTTTAAGCCCAAACTCAAACTATTTTCCAATAGTAATACCAGAAACTTGACACACTGACTATTAAAATTAATTTTCCCTACATTTCTGTTTCAGATTGTATGCCTTATTAACGTATAAACAGAACTTGGATATTTGCCACTTAATATTTGGTAGGAGGAGAGATCAAAAATGAGGGAAAAGACTAAGGAGAACTGAGTCCTGCCCTCTGGCATGCCCTTGGGAATGCATTCTCATATATGGATTAAATTGTTAGACCATGTCCTTCTCAGAAAGCACTTACAGGAAGAACAGTTCCTTCCTTCCCTTAATTAAAGAATTCAAAAGAATAAACTCTACAAGGATTAGATCATCAATCCTTTTTATCTTCTTTGCCTCAGTGAATTTGTAAATTTAAAAATAATTACTAAGGTATAAGTTATATTTAGTAAAGTATGTAAATTTTAAGTGTACAGATTGATAAATTTGTAAATATGTATATACCTGTGTAACCACCAAAGCAATATATATATATAATAGTTCCACCACCCAAGAAGGTCTCTGGTTCCCCTTTCAGTCAGTAACTCCGAAGAGTAAAAATCATTCTGATTTCCATAATTACGGCTTAGTTTAATCAGCTTTGAAACTTTACATAAGCAGAATATATATATTTTAGTATCTAAACTTTTTCACTTAATATTATGCCTGTGAGATTCATCCATGTTGCTTTTAAAGAAGTCTACTTTTGCTAATAGCTGGGTAGTATGCAGATAATATAATTTATTTACCCAATCTATTATTAATGAACATTTGGTTTGTTTTCAGTTTAGAGCTATTACAAATAAAATTTCTATGGACACTTTTTCCATATGCCTTTTGATACATATTATTATTTACTTTTTTTGAACATATACCCGGAAGTGGGATTATTAGGTTATATGGTATACATATGTTTTCCTTCAGTAGGTACTGTCAAATATTTTTCCAATGGAGTTGTAGAAATATATACCTTTTTACTTCTACCAGCTTCATATCCTCACCCATACTTGGTATTCTTTTTTTTTTTGTTTTAATTTTATCCATTATGTTTATGTAATGGAATTTCATCAGAGTTTTTCATTTGTATTCGTCTAATTACTAATGATATTGAACACATTTTTATATGTTTGTCAGCCACTTTGATACCATCTTTTGTGAAGTCTTTGTCAAATTGTTTGCTCGCTGTTGTAATTAGGTTGACTGCCTTTTTCTTATTGGTTTGTATTAATTCTCTGTATGTTCTTGATATAAAGTATTTGTCAAATGTACGTATTGCAAATCTTACTTCTTCGCCTGTCTTACTTCCTGAACTCTTTTAATTGTATCTTTTGTTTTAAAAAATTCTTTATTTAAATATGTTCCATTTATCTTTCTTTCTTTATGGTTAGTGCTTGTGTTTGTGTGTGTGTATGTGTGTCTGTCCATCCTATTTAAGTCATGGGTCATGAAGTTATTCTAAGCTTGATTTGAACATTGATAAAATACTGAAGTCGAACAAAGCTGGAGGACTTATACTATCAGATATCAAGATTTACTATGATTCTACAGTAATTAAGAAAGAGTACTAGTGGCACCACTGTAGATAAATGGACCAGTGTAATATAATGGAATATGTAAACAGAATCACATAGATACTTACACGGTTTATGACAATCCATGAAATGCCTGTTGACTCTCAAGGTAAAATTTGAAACTAGCCTGCCTTCAGTTATAAAAGAGACAGAGGACCCCTGCCTTATGACTGGCTGGTTGTTTTGGAAACAGTGTCACATAGTTCATGAAATAAAAGATGCCTACCTTGGCACTTTAAGATGTATATAACTACATGGTAATTGGCCCTACATGAAAATCAGTTTCTTCTCAGCCTTGCTACAAGAAGTTCTCGAGAATGATCTGAATAAGTAATATTACACTTGCATAGTATGTCTAAGTTTATTAATCCCTTTATTAAAAGCATGGGAATAGCTAACATTTTTTTTCCCCCGAAGTGGTTATGTTGTTTTATTTACTTTTTTATTGAAGTATAGCTGATTTACAATGTTGTGTTAATTTCTGCTGTACAGCAGTGATTCAGTTATACGTATACATACATTCTTTTTTATATTCTTTTCCATTATGGTTTATCATAGGATATTGAATATAGTTCCCTGTGCTATACAGTAGGACCTTGTCATTTCCATTCTCTATATACTAATTTGCATCTGCTAACCCCAAACTCCCACTCTATCCCTCCCCTATCCCTCTCCCCCTTGGCAGCCACAAGTCTGTTCTCTAACTAACATTTACTTTTACATTATAATGGATGGTGTTAAGATAAGGCTGCACATTATCTCTTATTTAACATTATGACAATGCTATTAAGTAGTCATTTATCATTAATCTCATTTTTCAAATAACTAAACTGACACTTAAAATCATAGATAACTTACCCCAGTTCACACAGTTTGTAATATTCAGTCTTCTGATGAGAACCAGATATTTGGCTGTATAGTGTGCTCTTGCCTTTACACAATACTCCACAGGGAAGATTTGCTCTATGAGGAAGTCAGCTCAATGAAAATGCTTACAAGAGATTCAGGAATTTACAGCAGACAAGGGGCATGAACACATAATAATCACAACAAATCTAGAGCCTGTGAAGCCTACAAGTCATGATTGTGGATGCATTTCTAGTTTGTAATCCAGACTACGTCATCTATGAACCTCACCAGTCTTAAACTTCCACATTTGGAACAAGCGGCAAAGATTAGTTGCATGATTCACTGGAGCCACAGTCAGATAGCAAGACAGTGAAATGGAAAGTGACCCCATGGCCCAGAAAAGAAAAGCAGCTTATCAGCTTTCTTTGCATGCAAGAATGGATGCATTCAATAAATACTTATTGAGATATTAATATGTACCATGCTCTGCCCTAGACACTAAAGAAACCTGAAATAATCAAATATATAAACTGCTCAATCTCATGAAGTTTGCAATCTAGCACCTGGTATATAGTACATACAATGTATTTATGGCAACTGCACTATAAATGCCAGACACTGAGATTCTGGGAATGAAAAGATAAATAGTCCATTTTCCTAAGGAACTTCTTGTTTAACAGGAAAACTACCTGCGATATGAGAGCATTCTAATAAAAATTTGTCCAAAGTCTTGTGGAAGCAACGGACTGCCTTGAAAAATCTGGAAATTTTAAATCATATTGTATTAAATACTAAAATACTCTAGATGCCATTTGAGCAGGATGAGGGCAAATAAATAAGACTTTTAAAGCAAAGAAGGACATTGCTGCACAGACAGAAATCATATATGAGTGTAGAAAATCACAGGTAAAATCAGATGTTTTTGATTTATTTTATTATTCTGAAAATTTGGGAAATGCTTGTTTACATGAGTGCATGACCATTTATATTGAAGTCTCTACATAGGTTCTGGTATCTTTTTCTTTTTCTTTTTTTTTTTTTCATCGTGGATTATGCCTTTGTTCTTTGGAAGAAAGAAGACACTATTATTTAATAAAAATGTGTTCCTTGGATCTTTCCTGAGAAAGGTCAATTGAATACCTATCTACAAGGGAATGAAATAAGGCAAAGAGTGTGTAATCATCAGTTATTTTGTGTTATGTGTTGAGATGGGGGATAGGAAATAAAAAATAACCGAAAGATTGAAGGCTCTTGAGACAGCATTTTCTAGCTTTGCCAAAGAGCTGGTAATAAATGCCTGGAAAACAGTTTGTGAGAAAGGATGACTAAATGCCATTCAAAAATTGCTCACCTCTAACCATAAGAACTTGTTGTTGTTGCTGGAGAGGGATGATAGTAAGCTGGAAGCATGCCAAATCTCATCTATAAATCTTTTAATATTTTGCGGACAGAGAAATTCACGTCTCAAGTAAAACTCACAAATTACTGAGTAACTTTTTTTTTCTTCCACATGGTAAAAAGAAAAGCTGGAAAAGAATTCTGTTACTTCATCAAACCAGCATGGTTTATAGATTGGAAATGTATGATTTGTCATTTATGCCTTGCTACACTGCTGTTTAGAAAGAAGAGTGTTGATTCAACACCAAGTCAAGTGTTTATGGAAACTTAATTGCTTTGGTTTTATCTGTTGGTCCTGTCAACTCCTGGCATTGCTCTACTCAACACAATGCTGTCTGCATTTTTATCACTGATGTCTTCATAGAGAGTTGCTATCCAGCTTCAAATATGGTTTTAAGAGAATTTGGGAAGTGTTGGAAAGCACAGAATAACTTGATTTGCATATGAGTCCGAAGCATGGATGCCAGTTGGCTGCTTCGTTCACATCTCTCTTATTTTCATACATTGTTCTTTTTCTGTTTAAGCTTCTTAGTATAGTAAGAAATGATCTGCCATGACATTTTTTTCTAAAACAGAAAATCAAGACACATTGGTCTAACATATGATACGATAACATGATAGAATAGAATAGAATTGGAATTATCCCCAAAAATCTTTTGGAGATAGAGGAAGACTAATATGTTTATAAGCACATCATGTTTGTTAAAATATATGAATTAAAAAAACTTAAAAAAATCAATCATTTACTTAAAGGTTGGCTACCAAAAATTTCAGAAAACACAAACATAAATACAGAGAAAGAAGAAACCAGTATCTGTGCGTTAAACGCTATTTCAAAATGATATTTGTACAAGAAAAGTTACATACATTATAGCTATAATATCCTTAGGGTAAGAGTTAACCTAATAACATCTCCTGTGAGAACTTCCTGCTGAGATGTATATATATATATATATATATATATATATATATATATATATATATTCTTTTTTTTTTTTTTTTCCTTTTCCAATTCAATGGCTTCATTCCCACTTTCCATTCATCCCAGACTCCTCTCCCTTCTCTTCCTCCATGGCTGAACTCTTACCTACTAAAGTTCCCTCTGAAGCTGATTGCTTCTTCACATCAGTCAGTAAAACTTTTGCTTCAAAGTCCTCTGTGTCGCAATGCCTCAACAACTCTAGACTTGCCCAGAAACTTGGGCCCCGCACCTGAAATTCTCTAGATCCTATGAAATTCAAACATCTGTCACACACAGAATAAAGTCAAAGGAATTTTTGGAACATAAATTCTAAGAAACCTCCCGGATATCACAGCCCTTTAAACTTTTTTCCCCCTCTTGTCCTATGATTTATAGCTTCTGTAGGGGTGGAAAACTTTTCCCTTTTTCTTTTTTAGGTTCTTTGGCTGGCCTAATAATTAAATTGATGTAAGATAGATTCAAAGGAGAAAAAAAAATTTGTACGTATGGGTGTCCCCATAAAAATATAATAGACTCGTAGGCAGTCAGACAATTGAGGCTTATACACCATCCTGAGCTACTGAGAAGTGGGTAGGGGTCTGGGGCTTCAAAGCGGAGTGAGACAATTCCCAGGAGGATGAGAAGAGTTTGGTAAACAGATGTTTGCCCTGCCATACAGATAAGTCTTTCTGATATAAAAAGTTATCTCTGGTAATAGCTCTTTTCCTAGTCTAAATTAGTTTAAGCAGTTAAAGGAGAGGCAAAAAGCTCTTCCTGAGTCTGCTGGGTCCTATTTGCCTTCAGCTCAAAACAATCGACGTGCCAAAGTGGCACATTTAGGGTGACATATTCTGCTCCCCTTCTTGTAATACAGCTCATTTCAAAGCTTAGTGGCTTCAAACAATCAATATGACCTCTCAGTTTCTGGGGATCAGGAATTTGGGACCGACTTGACTGAGCAGTTTTGTCTTGGAGTTTCTCATTGATTGCAATCAGATGCAATCCTCTGCAGGCTCAGGCATCTATCCCTCCTGACGGCTTAACTGTTTCCAAGTTCACTCATTCACACCTCTTGAAAACTGGTTCTGTTTGTTGGTGGGACCTTTAGTAGCTCTCCTGATTGGCCTTTCCACAGGGATGCTTAAACGTCCTCACAGTAGGGCAGTTTATTGACCCCCAGTAAGTGATCCAAGGGCACAAAGAGAAGCTGTGATAGTTTTACCACGTAGATTGGGAAGTCACACACTGCAGTATTCCATTGGTCACGCAGAGTAGCCCTAATTCAGTTAAGAAGGATATCACACAAGGGCATAAATAACAGGAGGCAAGAATTATTGGAGTCATCTTGGCAGTTACAATCATAAACTCCCTAGCCCCGTCCCCTTTTTAACTCTATGTCCAGTTTTTCCTATTTTCAACTTAAAGACAGGCTTATAATTTCTATCCAATTTTCAGGAAGACATCTGTAGGAAGCAGGAAGTATAAAAATGGTATGTTCCTTCTTTCTCAGAAATAAGAGTGCTGAAACATCATGCCTAAAACTTAAAAAGAAAAGGAAGGACAGATAAATAAAATGCACCCATACACAAAAGAGTTCCGTAGCAACGCCAAGTGCCATAATCACATGGATCTTTCTAAAATGACTATAGATATCCTCTGCTTTAGCTCCTCTCTGAAGTACCTAG
Source organism: Eubalaena glacialis (assembly GCF_028564815.1). Taxonomy (NCBI): domain Eukaryota; kingdom Metazoa; phylum Chordata; class Mammalia; order Artiodactyla; family Balaenidae; genus Eubalaena; species Eubalaena glacialis. The sequence goes on along the minus strand of NC_083722.1, from coordinate 27,669,037 downwards.
ATAACAGTTTCTGGTGCACATTTCCTGAGCTGTTTTACAGAAGTGAACCACGCCCATCAACTGGAAGACATTAATAACTTGATGACCATGAGCACATAGCCCCAGGCCTCCTGGAGCCTAAGGACTGATAATGGTAACCCCTGTGCCACCACCCTGTTACCTCACCATTAACCAATCAGAGAATTGTGCATGAGCTGATCACATACCCTGCGACACCCCTCCCTCACTGGGCTTTTAAAAACGCTTTACTGAAAACTTTTGGGGAGTTCCGGGTTTTGGGGGGCATGAGCCACCTGTCTCTTTGCATGGCCCTGCAATAAACCTTTCTCCAAACTCTGATGTTTCGGTTTGTTTGGCCTCACTGTGTGTTGGGCACACGAACTTGCACAAACAAATATTCAATATCTTGTAATAACTTATAATGGAAAAGAATCTGAAAAAAATATACATATAACGCAATCACTTTGCTGCACACCTGAAACTAACACAATACTGTAAATCAACTATACTTCAATTAAGAAAAAACCCCAAAATTGTTATTCTAATAATCATATGTGTTTGATATGTTTTTATTAAATAAAATATTGATCATCTGAGAAGACTCTACTGTTCCTGACCAAATATTTAAGAATATTCAATAGGCTGATTCATTAATTTTCAATAACTAAATTTTTAAAAAGACAAAACTAATAGCTGCTAGAGCTTGGATTATTATTATTATTTTTTTGGTTCTTCTAGTGATGAAGTCATGATGTAGGGACTCCCAGTTAAAATGTAGTAGAGCTTCTAGAATCAGTGTAAGGAATGAGTATTAACGGGGGGTTGGGCGGGGGCAGGTAATGACTCTGTCAGCCTGGAAAGAAGCTCCTGTGCATAAGAATTAGCACCTGACCCATCTTCTTTAACTTCCCTATGATTTTTTGGTGAAACGAATACAATGCTGTAGGAGCAATTAGTCCATTTCTAGTTTCTATCCTACCTGAATTCCAGCCCATGGATCCATCATCCTGGCTCAATTTTTCGATTAAACATTGTTAGTAAAAACTTCTCCTGGAATTTGATGATTCTGAGTAAAAGCCTTAACTTCAAGGACTTAATTCCCACTGCTGTTGAAAAGTCTGCCTCTCTCTTATGTGTGTGTGTGCTTTGTGTTTCTCAAACAAAGAACTTAACAAAGAAGACTTGTTCAGTAATTATTTGTCAAAGAAAGGAACAACAAAATGAAAAGTAAGGGAAAAACTGATATCACTTCTTTCACTATTGTAAGACAAATAGGCACAGGATTTTAATTTAATTTGATTATGTTACACATACATATTCCAGATTTTTGATAAATTAAATTTAAATACATGTATTTCCTAGAATACCCTCTATGCTGCTGACCAAGACAGCCTTAACAGCTTGACAAAATGTTAGGCCTCTTCCTGACTGTGGGCCCTTGAACTCCCTTTTATTAGAGCATTTACTTTAGAAAATTGCAATTGTAAGATCTTTTTCTCTTCTTCGAAATGTGAAACTTCTACAACCCAGGAATGTCTTTCTCAAGGACCTTGCAACCATCCTTTGAAATGTAACCATCAAGAAAAGCAGAGCCACTGCTTCCCAGTCTCTGTGGGAGGCTAGGAGCCTAATTTCAATAAGCAACAATTAGTAAACACAGAGGCCTAATCAAATGGACCGAACTACCCCTTAATGCCCTGTAGTAATTTTCCATTAGCTCACTCCAGCATTTAAAATCCTCTTTTTTTTTCAACAGAGTTGAGTTCAATCTTTCTTCCCTCTTGCAATATAGTCTTGAGCTTTATTACAAAAGTCTTTTTTTAAACAAATTAATTAATTAGTTAATTTTTGGCTGCATTGGGTCTTTGTTGCTGCGCACGGGCTTTCTCTAGTTGCAGCGAGCGGGGGCTACTCTTCGTTGCGGTGCGCGGGCTTCTCATTGCGGTGGCTTCTCTTGTTGCAGAGCACGGGCTCTAGGCACGCGGGCTTCAGTAGTTGTGGCTCGCAGGCTCAGTAGTTGTGGCGCACGGGCTTAGTTGCTCCACGGCATGTGGGATCTTCCCGGACTAGGGCTCAAACCCGTGTCCCCTGCATTGGCAGAAGGATTCTTAACCACTGCGCCACCAGGGAAGTCCCTGCAATAGTCTTGAATACAGTTTTCCTTGCTATTTTTAGCAAGTGTTAGGTGAAATTTTTCTTTTCCACTACCTTATTGTTCTTCATCAGTTCTTCTTCATCTTTTATACTCCAGGTCAGATGTTGTGAAGCATTCATTTTGAGGAGCGGTCAGAGTAATGAATTAAGGTGAACTCAAGAATGCACCTCTCCACATCTAGCACAGGCGGGGTTAGATTAAAATTGCAAATGTCACCATCCTCCAATGGGAGCAGAGTTTATCCCTCCCAACTTCAGACCCAACAGCACTGTAGGTGGAGAACGATATCCTTTATATTCAGCATTTGGGGGAGGCTTAAAATGGCAGAGTAAGAAAGGAACAAGAAGAACAAAGGGATATAACTATTTTCAAGAAATAGTGGATAAGAAATACTTAAAGACAAGACAGTAGAAGAAAGATACAGGTCACTTAGAGAATCAGGAAAAGAGAGAGAGAGAGAAATTAGAAAATGCTAAACAATTAAAAAAATGCAAAAAAGAAACAAAATTCCTTAAGCCTTCACTAAGTAACCCATGAGTTTTGTACATTTTTGGTGCACAACACATCTGGATGCAGAAGTGGGCTCCTCAGCTTCTGAAGAGTCAGTAGGAAGATTAATCTTTCTCTTTGGATGTGTAGTCAGAGAAGATAACTCACCTAACTGGAGGCAGTGTAAGACATACTCCTTGTACTTCCCCAGTTGCCTCTCTTTTATCAATCTCCAGTAACCCTGGGAAATGGAGAGACTATCCTATATGGGCTATATAGCATAGTATCAGTACTTCTATATCTTAAATCTAGAATAGGAATGAAAATATGGGCTCTAACTTCTAGAAAAGAGTCACCTAGAAGTAAATTGTTTGTGACTTATTTTAAGCATTTGGTTTCTCTATTAGGATGGACATGAGAAAATCCTGAAGTGAATTTATAATGTGTTATGTTTCGAAAAATGTCAATATTTGTGAAAGTACTGTGTACACTATCATATCCTACACAGAATTCCCCAGTGGTTCTTTATAGCTTTTATGATATATTTCATAGTATTAATTAACAAATCACTTCCCTCAAAAAGTGATCCTGCCTACCTCTTTGTTCTCCTTTGCCTTCTTAACCACTTAAACTTCATTTGGAAATCTCTGCGTTTTTGTTTGTTGAGTAAATCATTTGATAGCTGCTTCTGGTAGGGGTGGATAAGATAACACAATGAGCATATTTGTATAATATGCAAAATCATTTTTTCTCCCATTTTAAAAACCTGTAAACTGAATGGGCTCTTTTTACTTTATAATGACTTTCCTTGTTTGTTGGCTTTGATATCTTTTATTCTTATGCTCAAAATATTTGCTGATCTATGGCTGTCAGCTTATATTTGAGAAGGAAACACTACAGACGCTGACAAGGAAGCTCAATCTGTGAGGGCAGAATTAGCAACTGGTAAACTTGACCATAGAGGAATCAAAGAACAATGTGGCTTTCATTTTAGAGATAACCCCGAGATACTCGTGGATTTACCTGCCAGAGTTTAGTAAACTGTACTGACGGAGAGAGTGCTGACTGGGATGCCTAACCCCAGGCATGGCTTTTCTTTGCTCCCAAAGTGAATTCCAAATGATAATGGAATTTTACAGCTTGTGACTCTCTTTTCCTCTTGCTTTTTTTCCTCCTCTCTTCTGATTCTGTGTTTTCCTTTTTGTCTCTGGTTCATGTACAACCACTAAATGATTCCCCATTGGTGGGTGGCAGCAATAATTGATAATTTGGTTTTATCGTCTGACCGTTTGGTGTTCTTGGTTGATCAATGGTATTAACCTGTTCTCCACTAGGTAAGAGATGGTGGAGAATCCAGTTTGTTATTTTCATGGATTTGTCTGTTTGCCACCTCAAATAAATAAATAAATTCGTGCCTGCTGGGAAGGACTGTGCGAGTTCTTGTGTATTTTTACTTGTGACCTGTGGCTGAGATTGTAGAGCTGAAACTATAAGCTCTCATGTGTTTGTTTTATGTCTGGGAGTCGGTGTGTCTATAATTAAGAAAAGCCTTGACCTTCATTGTGTATGAAATGTTGTCCTACCTCCAGAAATTATTAGTAAATTATTATAGAAGGGGTGTACATGGCTGTAGAAAGTTGTGCTATGTGCAAGACAAACGCACAGGACCATTAAGGAGATAACTGTGTTCAGCCTACTGTGATAGGGAAAAAGAGATGAAGAACGTCTCAAAGAAAAGGAGGAGTCTGGGGTTTTATAGAGGCAACTGAACAAAAGAATCATACACAAATATATGAGAGTCATGAGGAAGGAGGGAGAAGTGTCTTATTTCTAAATATGTGAGAGTTGGAAGGTCCTTTATGGCTAGCCTTTTCTTGGAACACAAAAGGCTTGGGGATTTCTGGATTTGTTACTACTTTCCAGGAACATAGAACTCAGATACAATTCAACATTGCCAGTTACGTGTATTCAGTTAATTTCTTAAAATGTTTGTGTATGACAGTCAATTCTTACTTTTCTACCTTCCATGTTTTTCTCTGTACAAGGAAATTAGGTTATTTGGATTAAGAGTTACAATTGCTATTGCTAGTGAAGTCTATACGAGGAGCAGCAGTGACAGAGAAATACATGTGTGTATATTATTTTTTTCCCAAGGAGAAATAGTACAATTTTATCTTCAAGTATCAGTGTATTCTAGAATATGAAAGCGTAAGTAGCAATTAACACACAGAGAAAGGCAAAACTTTTCTATCATAGCTGAGTCTGGAAAGAAGCCATGACATATATATATATATATATAAATGTTTTTCAAAGTTTACTGAGTTCCCATGGGCTTGCTTCTTTGTTTTGTTGATTATTGTCTTCCTCTACAATAGGAAAGATTATTATTTACCTTCATAATGTGCCTAGACAAAGACCCCTAGTCTTATCAGAATTATTTTTAATTATTTCAAAAGAGATAGCACTACTCTCTCTCTGTTTCTGTGGGAGATGGGACCCTGATTGTAGTAGGGTGCCTTATTCTGAACTATGAAACTACCTCCTGTCCTAAAGATAGGAGAAGTTTATTTTTCCTTTGGATAAAACCAATTCACAAACACAGATGGCATTTGACCTCCTCCCAATCTTCTCCAGTACTTTTCTTCTAGCTCACCCAACCCTTAGAAATCCGACTGCCCTCTGCTTCAGCATAATCAAGTTCATACTTAGTTCTGGTCTCTTCCAGGCAATAGCCTCTTTCCCTCCCTCGCAATAATCCTTCTGAACAAGGTCTGTCTTTACTAATTCGGATTTGTTTTTTGTTTGACACGATTATGTTATACTTGTACAAGAACCATGATTTTCTCTCTTAAAACAATTCTTTAAACACCTCAAATACAAAAATGTGGAGGGTCCCCCCGCTACACACACACCAAAGGGAAAATATAATCTCCTAATTTAAAGAGTATGGATAGTTATAGAATTGACTGCTGGTATTCTAGGAGCAGGGAGGAAGATTAGAACTTAGAATTCTGACACAGCATATAGAGATTATCATGTACTAGCCTCTCCCTTAATTTTTCCTTCCATTGCATCCTTGCCTTGTGCTTCATTTTGCGTCCCTGAATCCAAAGCTCCTCTTGTTTAATTTCTCTAATTTATAAACCTTCCATTTTCTGCAGGGGAGGAGTCATCTGCCTTTAGAGATAAAGGAGGGCACTGAAGAAGTGTTGGGGAGATGAGCTCTTCTAAAGAAACACTTTAATCGATCATTCTATATCTTATATTTCAATCATTTCTATGTACTTATATTTCCCAAACTGGCTTATAAATTCATGTTTCTAAAATTTTATATTTCTCACTGAGAGTAGCCTACTACTTTTCTCTCTGTTAATCAAATATATGGTAAGCTTATAGTCATCACATTTGTTTATATATATGTTTATATATATAAATATATATGAATAAATTGCAAAAAGCTCTAAGGGTTTATTCTCTTCTGTATTTAGTAAAATTTTTGAGTTCTTAAAAATTATTTTATTATTATTATTATTACTATTTTTTAAGAGCAAGCATCCTCTGAACAAGTATCATTACAATTGCATTTGTGAAGCTCTGTATTTCTGCTGTGGCAAACAAGACTAAGCCCGCTCCCCCGCCCCGCCCCCCACCTCCAATTTAAGAAATCATTAAGAGTATGAAATTGCTAAGTTTGAGAAGAAAGGGATTTTTAAAATGAGCCCTGTAGATGTTTCACAAAGGGCTTCTCTGAATCTAAAAGGAGAAATGACTAAGGAATTCCTCTGTTTAGGAGTGGAGGGTGAAACGTATTGTGATTTTAGCAGCGCAGAGGAGTAGTGGAGGTGCGAGGAGGCACAGATAGCCAGGCAGAGGCTGCCAAAGCAAGAGCAGCAGCTGCTGCGAGTGAGAGCTGGGCAGATGGTGCGATGGCATGGGCCACGGCCGCCATCAGCAGTGAGAAGTATCAGTTCACATTAGAAGGTTCTGGAACAGCTGTCCTGAACCTAGGGCAATATGAAGTCATTAAATTCAATGATTATTTGTTAGTGTGCCCTGGTGTTGAGGGTTAGGTAAAGACAGCCAATGGTTATTGATCAGAGGGATGACTCTATACAAATACAGTCATTGATTTCATATTTTCAGTTATCTGATTGAGTAAAACAAATATAATTCATTGCATGTATATTTGCAGGGATAACAAGGACACCCAATATTTGTACCAGGCAAAGTTGCTGATGTATGTTGCTATGTTTTTCAAGTACTGTCAAAACATGTAACTTCTTAATCCTTAAAGCCAGTTTTTCTTAAAGTAGGAAAACCTCAGATATATAAGAAACACATGAGATATTGGCTAAAAAATACAAATTCCTGGGTTCTTTCTCCAAATGGTTAAATCAGAAATTCTAAAAGTGAAGCCATAAATCTGTCACTAACAAGCTTCTCCAGAGATTCCTATGCACATTAAATTTAGCGTCCACACCTTAAGGAAATTTGGGGGAAAATTAGAAAAATGAAAATATGTGAATAGGTATAGTTGCAAATGAAAGAAATTATATGTTTGTTGTCTGTACATGGGAAGTCAGATGGTATAGTTCTGACTTTATGTATGGCTAGATCCAGACGCTCAAATGCTTTTTCTCCTGATATGTCGCCATTTCTCAGGTCTGCTTGTCTCTTCAGGAAGGTTTATCTTCCAAACAACTTCTTTACTCATCCCTAAAAATGACTCTGTTCTTAATTGGTTTATATTCTCACCCTAGAGAACAATAAGCCCCAGGTCTGCAATGGAAATGTTATCATAGGTTTGCATGTATAATGACTGGGGGAATAAATGAATATGGATCACTTGAGAAATTGAATATAGCTTGATTTAATGTTTACCAGAAAAAGATGGTGGTGAGTCTGAAAAATCAACAGAAAGCAGATCAGTCTACACAAATGCTACAAAGTTTAAACCTTATTCTTGAGGGGAAAAAGTGGAAAGATTTAATCAGGCAATAGACAGCTTTAGATAATCATTTAGAAAGATCACCTTTATCATCCTTGTGTTCTTAGGTACAAATATTCTTCAAAGATTCCCTGGAATCTTAACAGAGAACTCTTAACAATGGATCTCCTCTTACAATTCCATCTTCCTACCTCAAAATGTGTTCCTCCTAAAATTGACAAAAGGTTAAAAAAAAAAGTTTTCTAAAGAATTTACTATGGAACCCAGAATTTATAATTCTGCAATATTTAATTTTTGGACAAGTGTAGTAAAGTATATTGCCCACATTAAAAAAAAAAAAAAAAAAAAAAAAGAAGAACCAAAGAAAGAATCTTTTCCATGTAAGGAATTTATATCTTTGTGCCATGGTGGCACACTTGATTGTACCTGATTCTCTGTAATATGAAAATGCCCCATCTTAAAGCTGATTTTTCCCTATGTCCTATCCTAACCGTTAGAAAAAAGTCAAAGATTAAAAGATGTCAAACAGCCTGTGCGTTTGTGACAATATAAGAAAAATGGGTCTCCATTATTGAGTGTCTACAACGTGCTAAGATCTTAACATATGTCACTAAATTCTCACTATAATCCCACAAAGAGGTACTGCAATAATTCCCATTTTTCAGGTGAAGGATCTGAGGCTTTAAAATATAACCTGGCCAAGATCACATAAGAAGCAAATGGCAAAGATAGGACTTGAACGCTTTTCTGTCTGATCTCAAGACATATATTTTTACTATGTCCATCATGTCAGTGACGACCAATTTTATTCTCAGTTTCCTAATTTATCAAATAGATATAACACTACTCCATAGGACAACTGAGAGTACTAAATGAAACACACACAAAGTGACAAGGCAATAATTTAGGCTCTGCAACATGTAAACTCTTGAATCACTGTGGCTTTGGAAGAAACAGAGTATTGCTTACTAGTTTTTTTTTTTACTTTTAACTTTTTATTTTATATTGGAGTATAGCTGATTAACAATGTTGTGATAGTTTCATGTGCACAGCAAAGCGACTCAGCCATGCATATACCTGTATAGGCCAAGGAGGAACTCATACCACGTTTGCTCAAAGTTTAATGGCTGGAGATATTAACGTGGTCCCACTAACTTCCGGGGGGGGGAGGAAGAAGTATGGTGAAGCAGAGGACCTATTTGGTGAGCACCACTGTCACTCAAAGACAGTCAACGAATCATGTTTTGATTTCAAGAAAGGATTGTTATGATATAAATCTAAATTTTACCTCAAATATAAATGCAGTTATAGGGGTATTTAAGTTGAGGGGGAAAGTTCAAGCTAATATCCAGATACTTTAAGTTGTACAATTCCATTCTTTACAATATCTTTTAGTTTTTATAAGAATTCTTACTTTCTAAATGGTCCTCAAATCACAGATTTTTTTTAAAGAAGTAATTCTGATATTTATGTGTTCTTATTTGTATAGCTATCTATATATTACTTGGCTCTTCACACAATATAGTGAGATTTTATATTCCCGGTTTTAAAATCTGAATGGTTGAGCTGGCTAAATTAGAGGCTGGAAATTTCTGCCTCCTTTTCTCTTTAAGAACTAGATTTTAGGTGTATCATTACTCATAATTAGCAAAATGCCACTGGAATCCCATTTTAAAAAATACAGGGTCTGAGTGAAGAATAGCAAAGCAGTCACTTTTTATTTTAATTATAAACATTTTACATAACACATAGTCATTCATGAGAATTTTTTTCCCTTGCCTCTTAGGTTGTAATTCTGAGCTTCTCTTTTCTTATGATTTCAAGAGCACATCATGAAATCATGTTTAATGTTTTACAAATATGTAATCAACATGATTAAGAGCTCATTTTGCCCACAAATTTTCCTGCTTCACTACTTTTTATCAGTACATAAAAATCATAACTAAGGAAATGATTATTTTTTAATTTATTCCAAGAATTCCCGTAGGAATAACTTATTTTTCTGGCAGTGTTCATGAATACTTGCAAATATGCCAAAACTAAATCATGGGAGAGTGGTGTTTGTCAGGATATTAGCTCCAAAATGGGTTATTGTCAGCATCTAACAGTTGTGAGGTGATGACACAGTGGCAGGTCCTATTCCCAACTAGACTTGGCATTCCTTTGAGTAATGAAAGCCAAGACGTGTTAACTTTGACTTAGGCTAGAATATGTCCCTAAAATTTCTTTTCCTCCCTAACACATAAGCAGTCAAGGCTTCTGTTCTCCTCTTAAACCAATGAATATATCTAATCTTAAAGGTAAATAACCAAAGGGGTAGATTATATTTAACACCTGTGTTACGTGTAAACTGCCTCTTCAGAGGATTTATAGACAAAGAGGAGACAGCTGACTTGACGAAGAGAAGTTTATTCTAGACAGAAAGATATGAAACTTGTAATTTTATCTAGTCCCTTTATACTTAAAGGATTTGTTCTATTATCATGACCAGTTAACCTAGAACATGTTTCTACTTATTTTTCTGTTTATAGACATACTGGCATGGTTATAAGAAGCTCACTCATTTTAGGGGAAATAATTCCAAAATAATCTTCCTGAAATATGATATTTTTCTATGTATACAAAATGAATTCAACTCATCATTTAAAAACATTCATTAATTTGCTCTTTATAGATATTTTCTTTTTAATAAACTAAAAGGATTTAAACTAAAAAGCTCATATTTAATGAGTAGACAGTTCCAAACTGACAATGTTGATTTATTTTTAAGAAAGCTATAAGAAAAAAATTACTTGACTATTGTTCTTGTTATAATCAACCAAGCTGAAATCTGTTCTGAAGGATTTTCTTAGTTAACAACTTTCTAGTGTGCTTTTTACTCTTCATTACAGGTAACTCAAAAAATATGTTTACCATGTCTGAACCAATAATAGATGGTAAGATAGAGACTCATTATTTTACATTTAGTGTTAAGTACCTGTCTTTATGAGTATACCTATGATGTAAAGTGTTTACTCTTCCCTCTTGAATATGTAGCAGCTTTGCAAAATATTTTGTGAGCAAAGTATATGTTCAAAATATCTCAGTGCCTGAACTTTGACTGAAGGTATAGAGAAATAGCATATACTGTTAAAGTAATTTTGATGATAATAATAATGAATATGATATAATCTAAATCTATTATTTTGTAGTTTTACTGCCAGATACTCAGCTAGCTACTTTAACTCTTGGAACAAGCTTGCAGTGAGTTCACTTTACAGAAGACAAAGGGGTTAAGTTCTTACCTAAGGTCACATAGCTATGAAATTCTTGAGCTGTGATTCTTTTGCACTTCTCTGTTTATAGTCTTTCCTGTGCATGACATTGATTTTATCTTATGAACATTTTTTCTCAATATTAGACTTTTCAATGTAGACACCAGCATTTTGATGGAAGTCAAAGAGCTATGCTTTCAATTAATAAATTAGGGATTGACATATAAATCAAAATATATAATATTGGAGATGCATAGTTAATTCTATTCATTTCAAGCACGTTTAATTTCTTCCACCTAATAAGATTTATTCTTTTATTCTAAAGCAAGTTTATAAAGTACCTTAATACTTAAATATATACTTAAATATTTAATCTTTAACTAGTGACATTGGTTATTAAGAGTGCCTGGGTTGACTATGTGAGCATCAACGTTTCACATCATTTGGTGAATCTAATTTTACAGAAAGCTCTTGTTATTCTTTGATTTGAGAGTTTTGCTATCAGTGTATTTCTCAAGTAACATTATTTCCCAGTAGAGTGTTTGAAATTTGGTTATTACAAGTGACACATCTGCATGCAATTTTAACTCTTCCTTCAGGATGGCAGCTAAAAGGGAAAGAAATGGCAAGATAACGAAATAGTAAGACTTTAGAAATACAAAGTATTTATTGCAAGTGCTGTTTTAAAAAGGTGAATAATTATAAAAAGTTGTAATCTTGTGATGCATTGAAAATAAATTCAATATGACTTTCAAGTGCTCCTCTTTCTCTTTTGAAACATCTCCTCAAAGTAGTGTAGCCTTCAGTAGCCAACAGAAAGCTATTGTCAACTCAATGGTCTCTTTTATTTCTTACCATCCCAACTTTCCCCTTCAACTTAGAATGGGAACCAGCTTCCTGATATGTGAAAGTTTGGGATAATGAAAGCAAGGAGGTTAAACTGAATTTGGATATGCAAATCCTGGTATTTTAAAGAAAAGAACAGTCCTCTAAGAAAGATCATGGTTGGAAGTCTCAACACAAATGCCCTTTATAAAAATGTGTTTCATTTTAAAATAAACAGGCAATGGAAAGGATAAAATTGGGAGCAACTAGGAGAAATGTTGACACATAAAATCCTGTGACATTTTCTGTCAGATTCAGTCTTGGAAAGACAGTGCTTTACACATGTGGAGGGATGGCAATGCTATCTGATGGAAACAAAAAAAACAAAGTGCATATCTTTATCTACATATTCCAAAGGTGTCATTAAGGGTAGAACATAGAAATTTAAGGAGACAGAAGAAGCGAGAACTGAGGACCTGGTGGCTGAGAGTAATAAAATGTAATGCTGGAGAGTCCCCCAGAATGGAATATCTCAGAATGATAGTCTCTTAAAATCCAAGAAGTATTCATTGAATGCTGGAAAAATTCTTACCATGGGCTTATATATACAGAAACAATTTGTTTCTTGTGTTCTGTATGAGTAAGAAAATTATTTTTAAAAAATATTAGATATAATGTAGTCATTTTCATGGCTCTCATTTGCTTAAAGTTGTATTCTTTTTCTTACATTCTTAAATTCTTTGTTCTTTTCATTTGTTATTGCATTTGAATCATATTATAAGAAAGCATCTTAATTATTTAATTTAATAAATATTGATAGAGCCCCTACATATTGTAGCCAACTACAAAGTTGATATACCATGTTCAGGTGCTCTGTGGGATAGAAAATTCCCCAAAGAAAACGATGCTGTGTAGACAAAAATAACAGATGGTTACCATAGCAAAAAGTGTGACTTATTTGAGTTCTACTTAAAACTTAGTTATGCTCTATACAGAGTAGATGTCCCTAAATACTTGTTGGCTAAAAAAATGAATGGTTCGTATATACTTTTATACATATTGCCACATTCTCATTGGAAAACTAGCATGGAAAAATTTTGAAAGTTTGGCACAATTGAAAGTTTGAATTGTATTAGTATTATTAGCACTGATAAGATCAATATGTAAATACTTGAAATAAATGGATTTTTTCCAATGGAGGAAAAAATTATCCCACCTATTTCTGAATAGCATGTATATTTCCTCATTTGGTTTCTGCAATTTTAAGTTGAATAACCTAGCAAGAAAGTTGATTCATGCTACTTATTTTAAATATTCATATTGCCAATTTAAGCTTTTTTTGTACTGAATCAATAAAGTGATTTAATGTGATATTAGATTTTAAAAACTTCAACATTTTGTGTCAAATATGAGTTGATGACACTTTAAAATATTTTTATAGAGTAAGATATTTTATGGAGTAAGATATTTTATAGAATAAGGTATTTTACAAGATAAAGTCAATTGCACATTCTTGATAGCATTCTAAACATGTCTTTTGTTGGAGAGTTATATACCCAACAATCACATATTCAAGTCTCAGAATCTCTAAACTATGCTTATTATATCTATCTATTGATTAATTGATTAGTCGATTGATAGATCCCGATAGGTATGCTTTGACACCTTTAAATTTTGTATCCATAGGTTAAATATATTAAAACTGTAAAATATCCTGTACACCAATCTTAAAATTTATATTCCAGGTTTCTCCATTCTTGTATTTAGATGCTTTATGCTCCGATAAATATCCTGCTTTTATTTGAGAACTAACATGTTCTGTATTCCTTCCAATCTTTGGATTCTGTAGAAAACATAACCTATTATGAAACTGTCCAAGGTTAGTTTGGACAATATAAAACATATATTTTAAAATATGTTTTTTGGGAGGTCTTCTGGCAAATACGTTAGAGACAGTATGCACTGAATCCTCATGCACAAAAACACAACATGACAGTTGAAACGTTATTAGTACGTATTTCAAAAGATATATTCATGGTCAAAAGTGGATTAACTTTATCTGGGGAGCAGAATGGAAAGAAAACACAGAAAATAAGACCTTGAAGAGGCAAACCCACAGGCTCCACTACTGGAAATGACTCGTGGCATCTTTGTGTTCAACTCCCATGAGATCTAGCTCTAACAATGTTCTACCCTCTGTGAGGAAACAGAGCACTGGGTCTGCAGATGGAGGCTGGAAATAGCTTGGACTCTGGTTAGGATCTGAGCAATATAGCATACATTATGAGCAATATCACCGGAATGTCAAAGAAGGTCAGTGACAATCCTCCGACAAAGACCTGGGCCAAATGACACCCTGATTCTCAAAACGGATTGGTTATATTTCCTTAAGACAATAATATAGAATCAGAAATATAAGAGTTGGTTCTCATCTGAGAACCCTGGGGTTCTGGAAAAGTCAGTGCAGAGAAATCAAACACGGAGGAGTAAGCATGGACAGAAACAATCCAACCAGCCACGATATGACTGCCATGAGAAAAATTAATTTAATGGAAAGATCCCAATGAGAGATCACTCCTGAACTCACATAAATAAAAGAGTAATCTAAAAAAAGGAATTACCATAAACTGAATAAGAGTCTCAAAAAATACGACTAGCATTCTAAAAATAAACAGAAGGCTATGAAACAAAAACAGTTGGATATGGATCAAGAACTGTTGGATATGGAAAAAGAATGCATTCGTAATCTCAGAAAAAAGAACATTCAAATGTATTAACCCTCACTTGCAGAAGAAGTCTTTTGCTCCTTCAAGATTGAATGGATGGAAGTGATTTTGTCATGAAAGAACCTGGGATTTCACAGGGTTATTATCCATAAACAACCCCCAGTTGGATCACCCTCAATAAAGCTTTGACTCTGTCTGGTAGAAAAAAATAAAGCCTTAAGATCTGATGTCAAGGTTTCCTGAGTCAATGAAGTATCTTCCCCCTAAACCACATTACCAGCCCTTAACCTAATAATGCCTTGAAGAGCCTACATTTTTATGAGTTGCCTTGTGAAAATCAGAGCTAGGAGGGAAAAAGAGCAGCATATATCTTAAGAATTTATTTAAAGTAAGTAAACTGGTCATGTACTCAAATTCCCTAACACCTAAGATCTTACAGTCATCTACTTGAAACAGCCACAAATCTTAGCCTTCTACAGAGCTCTGATCATCATTTATTACTTCCAGGGTCCTCCATGCTCACTGGGCCACTACTATTCCATTTAGACAATATTTCTAGGGAAAAAACAGTCATCTGTCAGATGGCTATTGAAGTACTATTTTTACAATAAAAAATGTATTTGTTGCAATAGTTTAAATGGTTACAGAACATTTGTTAAATCGTTTTATGCATACACGACTCTACTTCATACTAAATAAGAAGAAAAACATAGGTGCAGCCCATTGAGGCTCTCGGGGTCTAGATTGTGTGGTATGTTAGCAACATTCGTAGAGCCAAGAAGCTGTCACCACCACGATTTCTGGTGCCAAGAGAGGCCTGAGCAGACTGCTCAGTGCTGGCACTCTTCTTTCCCTGACAGTGATACTGATGATGATAAGGACACCCCTGCTTGTCAGAACAAGAAATCACAAGTAGGTTTAGCTGAACAAGAAATCACAAGTAGGTTTAGCTGAAACAGTCTGTCAGTATCTTCTAGGAACCAAATACAAAGCATTGTTAGAGGATCAGAGGCAAGCTGAAGCCTACAGCTAAGAACTGTAGACACAACGCTCTATCTTCTCTAGGTATATTTCTCTCTAATAGCAAATAAGATTAATGAGAATTTGAGAAGAGATTCACCCTTCTACCTAATCCCCAAAATTATAATTCCAATTCTACCACTAAGTTATTTCCGCAGCAAATATAAGGTCAGATAACCAGAATTTACACACGAATTTAGTGTTGTTTATAGCCAATGAATGAAAAAAGTATTCCAACACAGAAGTCAAGAATAATTAAGGCAACAGTCAAATCTGACCCAATCTGTTATATGAGAATTGACAATATCCTGTCAAGGCAGGCATTCAGCAACAAGAAAGTTATAAATAATTTTTCAGTAATCAATCAATTACAAAATGTATTACTGAATGCAATTGATATTCTTAATTTTAATATGATACAGCTTGTATAGTATTATGAGGATATATTTTGCTACCTGTCTTCCTTTTTTAAGATTGTAAATCAGATAGTAGTTGTTCACCTGCGTGATAACAACAAAATCTATTACAGGGAACACCAATCATGATATTAATAAGGTTCTGAAATTTTATTTTTAACATCAAAGCAATTTCTATGCTTTTGCAATTACTGTGTGACCTCTTAATATGTCCCAGGAAGATTTAAATAATATATAATGATATATAAAATATATATGTATGTGTGTGTGTGTGTATATATATATATATATATATATATAAAATAGCAGCTCTACCTTCTGTGAAAGTACGAATTCTGGATTACTAAGGGGAGTATTTGGCATACTGAGAGGAATAACTGGCAATATGGCATGCCCACAGTACAGTTTGTTTTCCTTTTTTAGTTTTAAGGACTATTAAAACTGTTGAATTAAAAATGAAAGGATTTTCTGGATGGAATTATTTTTAACCCTCTGCCATTCTAATGAGTTTAATCACATATTAATAATGATGTACCGAAAACTTACTGTGTTCTGGAGGTAGAGTATATCACAACATGTAATTCATTCCGGGAGTGGTAGTCATGGAATGAAGCAAGCAGTTGCCTTTATCTTGTTGTGAATTTGTTGTTTATGATTAGTAAAAAGAAAAATCTAAAAATGAGAGAAGATTTCTACTTTATTTTTTAAAGTTAAATAGATTATATTGAATTCCAATAATAATATTATAAACACATTTTTGTTATTCACTTTTTTTTGTTAAAAGAGATGATTTGGAAATTTGGGGGAATTTAACTTTTTTTTCTTTTACCTTTCTTTTTTTGCTTTTCCTTCCTTCCTTTCATTCTTTCCCTTTCTTTCTCTTTCTTTCTTTCTTTCCTTCTTTCTTTCTTTTTTTCTTTCTTTCTTGCTTTCTTGCTTTCTCTCTCTGTCTCTCTCCCTCCCTCCCTCCCTCCCTCTCTCTCTCTCTCTTTCGTTCTTTCTTTCTTTTCCCTTTATTTTTTGTCATTTTGATGTTTTAAATTGTGTCACAAAGCTCATCTTTTGAAGAATTTCCATACTGCCTCTTTGGGGAGTTAATAATTTACCACCTTTGCATCACTACACAAATTAACCACAATACAACATCATTTTCTGGGTAACCTTTGCAATTGTAAATGGTGAAATTGTTTTAGCGGCTTGCACACGTCATTAGTCAGGGACATTTTAATT
This sequence comes from Eubalaena glacialis, assembly GCF_028564815.1. Classification (NCBI taxonomy): domain Eukaryota; kingdom Metazoa; phylum Chordata; class Mammalia; order Artiodactyla; family Balaenidae; genus Eubalaena; species Eubalaena glacialis. Next base: position 27,651,974 of record NC_083722.1, on the reverse strand, counting down.
AAATTTAAAGTGATAATTACCCTTCATAAGCAAATTTAGTGTGTGGGACCTAACAGACAAGCTGAAAAATAGAAACATTGGTTTTGTTTATTTGGGTTTAGATGTACTGAGGTCTTAAGTGCTTGTTCAGATCTTTAGAGGAGCTAGAAAGTGTAGAAAAGGTTAGTACGTGTTGTAGCACAGTTTTTTGTTTTTTTTTTTAAATCACACACCTAAACAGTACTATTAGGAACATGCTTCCCTTCTTAATGTGAGCCTCGTGCTGGTAAAAAGTGAAAATTGACAACTTTGGGGAAATAAGTCTCCCATCCGGGAAGGGTCCCAGATTGACAGTGACAGGGCTATATCCTCCCATCTCACCTCCACCAGTTGGTCTCAGCCAAGCAGGAGCGGGCCGCCTCTGAAATGCCTGCTCAGGATCCACATCCAGTGACCTGTTCAGCTCCCGGCCTCTCTGCAGAGACCACCAGCGGGGGAGAGAATTATTGCCAGTCTGTAACGGGGACCCCCCACCCAGGAGTAGCTGAACTGAGGTCACTTCTTTCACAGCTATTCCATGTCCTGGCTGTGAACAGCTATTAACCAGTGAGGACTTGCTCCCAGTAGTGACCAGGTGGGGATTTACATTACAGACCTATAAGTAAAGGCTCCATAATGAATCCCTGGAGTGATCCAAGCCTCTACTAGTCTTGCTACAGTTCTGAAATGAGATCTTAAAAAATCCCTGCAAATTCTTTTTCATTTTACCGGCTGTAGATTGTACTCTCTGTCTGGTCTCCAGTTCTCTCTGCATAAGCAGTTTTAGGCTTTATTTAAGTGTTGCATTTCCAAGTGCTCTTGACTCTGTGCAGGGCTCCTCACACATCACTCATGCCTTATTTTACAAGGTGAGCGGGTAATTAGCATCTTTCACTATTAGCCAGGATTTGCTCTGCTAATTTCATTCCCTGATGAAGGTGCTAACGTGGCGTGAAACTGTAATATGTTGGGTGATTTATTAATTCTCCACTGATGGGTGGAAATCACATGCCTGTGCCTTTACTGTTGAGAAAGTTAACAGCATCCATTTGTAAGAGATGGTATTTGAAAAGTGATGCTGGTGTGATTGAATGTGTGAATGTATAATGAAGTCAACCCAGATAGCCCCTTTCTGATTAAATTGTATTAAAATTATGTGGCAGTTCCTTGGAAAGAGATTCTTAAGAAAGAAATATGTGCTCATCTTTTAAGAGTAGCTGTCAGTCACAGTGTGTGTCACTGGGGGCTATAGAGGAAAAAAGTCATACCTGTTTTTTAAACAAGTGGAAGAAACCATACTGATATGAAGGCCCTTTGCCTAAACAAGCTGTAACATAAATTTTAACAACATAAGGAGCAAACTTCTTTAAGAAATCCCCAAATAAAGCAATTTGACACATATATCATTAGATTTACTGTTATGGGTTTTCCTTATCTTATTTCCACTCTAAGCGTAAGCCTTTGATGTTTAGTATGAGAATTCACCATCAATCAAGAAATATTGACTATACTGAAAACTAGGTTTCTGAGAACACTTTTCCTGTCGCTTTTCCTCATTTATCCCAAGTTTCCAAAAGAATATTAATTTTTTTTAAAAGTTCTTTTATCCAGGAGAAATCTGGAAGACATCACCTTAACCAAGTGACTGAAGTTAATATTATCAATGATGGGGAAACTGACATTATGTGCCTCTTGATGACATGATTTATGAAGAACATTTTATGCAGTATTTTGCTACAGATTAAAGAATCAAATATCAGATACTCATCAGGAAGAAATAATAGAAATCAAAGAATATACTATAACTTTTCCTAAATAATTTTGACATAATCATTAAAAGGGTCAATGTCAGGAAAGAAAAAGAATGGCTTAGGAATGGTGTCCGATTAAAGAAACCTAAGAGATATGAAAACTAACATGTGTGATTTCCTGTTGGATCCTTGTTGGGGCACATTGCTATAAAATATATTATGGAGACAATTTGGTAACACTTGAATATGGATTTTATATTAGACAATAGTACTGCATCAATTTTAAGCTTAATTTTATAAGTGTACTGTGACTATGTAAGATAATGTGTTTGTCCTATGAAGATATATGCTGAAAAAATTAAATCTGCAACTTACTCTCAAATGATTTAACCAATAAATAAATAAACAAATAAATAATAAATAAATAAATAAAATACATATATATGTATACACTGTGTGTCTATTAAGAGAAAGAGAGGAAAAGCATGCACAGGGAATTATAGCAATTATCTTGTAATAACTTATAATGGAGTATAATCAGCAAAAATACTGAATCACTATGCTGTACACCTAAAACTAACACAATATTGTAAATCAACTATACTTCAATAAAAAATAAAATTCAATTATACAAAGCGTGAACGGGAAATAGATTTTTTGAAATTTTACATGTTGGCCAAAGACTTTTATTTTAACATCACTCTTGATTACAGATTGGGTGGGTATAGAAGTCTTACTAAGAAGTGATTTTCAGGGACTTCCCTGGTGGCGCAGTGGTTAAGAATCCGCCTGCCAACACAGGGGGCATGGGTTCGAGCCCTGGTGCGGGAAGATACCACATGCCGTGGAGCAACTGAGCCCGTGTGCCACAACTACTGAAGCCCACGTGAGCCCATGCTCTGGAACAAGAGAAGCCACTGCAAGGAGGAGCCCGAGCACCGCAACGAAAATAGCCCCCGCTCGCCGCAAGTAGAGAAAGCCCACGTGCAGCAAAGAAGACCCAACGCAGCCAAAAATAAATGAATAAATAAATTAATTTAAAATATATATATTATTTTCAAGCTATTCCAATATTCCCTTCAAGTTCTAAGACATGGAACAACCCAAGTGCCCCTCAACAGATGATCAGATTAAAAAGTGGAATATATATCTATATATCTATATATCTATATCTTTATCTATGATGGAATATTACTCAGCCATAGAAAATAATAAAATTCTGCCATTTGCAGCAACATGGATGAATATTGTGCTTACAGAAATAAGTCAGACAAAGACAAATACTATACTATATAACTTACATGTGGAATCTAAAAAATATATAAATGAATGTATGTGAAAAACAGAAACAGACTCACAGATACAGAAAATAAACTTGTGATTACCTAAGGGAAGATGAAAGTGGGAAGTGCGAAGGGACAAATTTGTGATATGGGATTAACAAACTACTACACACACACCGAAGGAGTGTTCTGTCTGAAATTTTGTAATAGATAAAAAAGAAATTCCTAAACAAATATTGATGGTTGTTATTCCAAATTAAGCCCAAATGATGCATATATAATCACAGTATGCTATTAAATATCTGACATTATTTATCATAATGATGTAAACAATGGAGAGTGACATTTAAAAAATAATGATAAAACTTTTCTGAGGGAATAAGAAGAGGTGAAAGTTATGCATTGTGAAGTGATTTCTTGAGTGTAAGCCCTCATCCATTACAGAAAGTTAATAAATAACATCTAAAACTATATCAAAAGTGGTAATGTAAATATATTATACAGAATATAGAGGTAGTAAGAGATCAAACAGTGAAAAGCACTAAGGAGTGGAATTTAGAAGTGGGGAATGGTGGAGCAGGGGCTCCTATTTTTCATCGAAAATCTAAATTACTATCTGATCTTTTAGGAACATGTACCTCGATCATTTGGATAATAGCAAAATTAAAATTAAGTCCACTAAACACCAAAATTAAAACAAAAATAAATATTAAAAACAATTGAGGACTTATTATGTACAAAGCCCAATACAAGGAAATTTGCATGTATTGTCTCATCTAAAACTGAAAGCAAACTATGAATATTTATTATCTTTTCGTATTCTCTACATATTTCCTGTGAGAAAGGAGAAACTTCATAGTTTAATAACTCACCAAGATCACACCATATGACTGAAATAAGAATTCAAAATTACATCTGTCAGATTTTCAAACCAGTTCTTTTAATAAGTACAAAATGCTACTTGATCCATCTCATTCATTCTCTTAATAAATATGTACTTGGACACTTACTATGTTCTAGGTACTAAGTTACACACACTTAGCTAACTGAGGAGTGAAATGAATTATTACAACATCATGTAATTACAACTGTGTCATATTCTAAGAAGAAAGTACCACAATCCCACACCTAGACATTTTTTTGGGTGGAATGGCACCCTTTGCTTCCTATCCCAGAGAATTCTCTGACAAAAGATGTAGGATGCCACAGAACTCTTCTAACTGCCCATGAATGTGTTATTCAGAAACGTGGGAGAATGGACACAATGTAGGCAAGAACTTTGACCAATAAGAAATGAGTATTTATAAATAAATTTATCCCCCTTTCTTTTCTGTGAAGCACAGTCCTGAGACACAGTTAGTATGGCTGCTCAAAAGCTGGTACCACGAGATGGACCAGTGTCTGTGTAGCAATGTCTTGCTCAGTAATGAATGCTTACATTGCCTCTTAAGGATCTAGAACAAAAGTTTATAAATGATAATTTTTTAGTAATATGTGGAGGAAGAAAACTCAGTAAAGGAGTCAACAATGCTAGTGCCAGGAAGAGAACCAGGTGACAGTAGTACCAAGAAAGGAAGTAAGTGAAAGTTAAGGAAGTGAATTCCTCATCTGGATAAAATTTAAAGATACTCTTATAATGAGAAAGATAAAGAAGAGCTAGTTGAAAACAGGATCAAGGGAGAGTTTTTAGAAAATAAGAGTAATTAAAATGGGTTCATAGGATGAAAGGAAGAAATCAAAGTAGAGGAAAATGATTGTTGAGATGTCAGAAGAAAACTAGGGGATGGACTTTTCCTAGAGGCAATTGATTAGCCTCAGACAGGGGAAGCCCCTTACTGTCTGCAACACTAAGGAAGGCAGTACTAAGAAGGCAGAGATGGACATAAAGAAGTACAGTTATAATAGCTCATGCTTGGTAGACATTTTATTTTTTTCTTTTGGTGAAGAAAGATGCTGAACATAGATTTGAAGAGAGCTGGAGGGTAATCAGGGACCATCCATTTTCTCTAGCAGCATGCAGCAACAGGGTATGGAAGAGTGGGGATTGAACCTAAGGTTAGAGTTTTTCAGGATGGGTTGGGCACAGGAGTTGAAAATGCTGGTAGGAAAGTGGTTGAAATTTATCACCAAAGGTAATTGCACTGGAAATAAATTGGGATAGACTTTTTTTTGATGTAGCTCCCCTTTGTTGAAAGAGGTCTATTATAAATGCAGACATAATTGACATCGTTTGACATGATGCCTAGAAGTTGTATGTAATCATGGTATATAGACAGTATGGTGAAAATCAAAACTATTGAGCCAAACATGTGTTGGCCATTGCCCTTTTCTATTAAATATGAACTATTTTGAAGCAAGATGTAGTAAGAATCATATAGGACTTTTTTCTATTATTACAAATATGTTTTCATATTATTTTAACATATGTAGATAAATAATTTTTTTCCTTCCAGTCCTTCTGACTATCGTGAGAGAGAGTGTGTGTATGTGTGTGTAAGCTTGTGTGTATACACATCCATGTGCAGATAGCATTAATTGTGATCTGAAGACTAGTTATGATTTATGCATGAGTCACAGGTTCTTAGCCTGCTGGATTGGGAAAGGCAATGCTGCCGCTGCCAGCCTTCCCTGTGACACGAGACGGAGCTCTGGTTACATCTCTGCCTGGCCTATAGTGGCTGAGAGGCAAGAGGAGTTTCTCATTCAAAATGCTCCACAGCTGGACTCTTGTCTGCAGTATCAGCCGATGCCTCTGGGCTCTAATCTTTCGGATTGGACGCTATAAGATTGCTTATTCAGTTTTGTAGGCTGTTTAATCAGTAGCTGTTTTGGACATAAAAGACAATGTTCTCTCATTGAAAACAGTATGGAATTATTTCTTCTTCGGTAGTTTGCTTGAATCCAATATGTTTATATATATATATATATATATATATATATATATATACACATACATATATATATATATAATCAAAAAGGAGAGGACTTATAAATGACTTTTATTATATGCATTATAGAAAAAATAATACTTGTTTTAATCTTTTTGAAATAATGAAAATAATTTTTTTAACATCTCTTTCTCTAAAACTCACTTGACTAATATGCAGGAGAAAATTATAGGGTTGAGATTTATCAGTTTTTTTAAATATGAAGAATTATAAAAACCCATTGCTGTTCTCCTAACTTATAGGTTTTTTTAGTAAAACTTCTTAGGTTTTATGACATTTTATTTTGAAAGCAATAGTAAAAATAATATTCACAAACTTCACAGTAAAAAAAAGCAGTTTTTTCTAATTTCTATGCATTTTATCTTCAAAGTAATTTCTGCTTTGCATTTAATGTATCAAAGAAATTATAACAAGTAATTTGATTTCCATATGTATAAAATTTCTATCAGTAATTTAATAGACCAGGAAAAATATTTTAATGCACTGTATGACCTGATTTTCTTGTTCAGAAAAATAAAATCCAAACAGAGTGAGAAGAATCCTTAACTTTGTTTCAGCTCTGATTTCTAGTCTCAATTGTTCCAGAAACCATATAACTTGAAAATATCATTTAATACATTAAGATTTTAGTTTTTTAGTTTTCATTTCTAATGCCTTCTTTCATATCTTCATTACCTCTTTATAGATGACTTCCATGTTTTATTTGCATCTGTAACTTCATGCCTGTTATACATATCCTATTACAAAACTACTCAAGGACTTGACTATCTCACAATTTTAATGTGAGAATCTATGAATTTGAATAATTTATCTAAAGATGATGTCATCACATTCACTCCAAAGAAGGTTCTCCTTCAGATTTTCTACAGTGATGTACTTTCTCATCACTTATTCAGTCTCTCGTGCTGGGAAACATGGAGCTAACTTTGATCCTTTCTTTTCTTTCAACTCTTTTATCTAGTCTGATCTCAAGTCATGATGTATTTTTCTTCACAACATCCCAGGGAAAATAGATCTGGAACTTGAGGAAAATGGTTACGAGTCCATAATTTAAGAACAGGATAAGGAGAAATAACTGGGTGTTTGGCAAGTGGCATTCTAAAGATCACAAATGTCCTTGGAAGAGGTCAAGGGACCATGGGACTAGTGAAAAAGGCAAAAGTAAGGAATTGGGATCATGCAATGCCATGCTAGTTCAGAGAGAGGAAACTAAACAATATTGGGAATTTTCAGAAGATCAATCTACCTACTATGTAGAAAAGATTGAAGAAAGGAGCAGTCGCAGTGATCAGATGTGTACTTAGGAAGAAAATGAATAGAATGGTTATGCACCTTTATCTTGTTGGTATAAATTACAGTAATAGGTTTTCTAATGTTACATCATCTTTACATTTCTAGATTTACTGGGTAATTGTGTTTTCTTAACTACCTAGCATCTGAAGCTCTTTATAATATTTGGCCCTCTTAACACTTCTCTAAAGTTTGTATAAAACATTTGCTTGAAGTTTTCATAGAATTTAGCTATATTTTACATTAACTTAGATAGAGGTAAGGTGGGTAATTCACTGAGATATCTTGAAGTTGTTTTTGTGCCCTATATTTACCAATGTAAAGAACTAAAAATTAACTATACACTGGTAATAGCATGGAAGGCAATACCACTGCATAGCTTTGATGTTGTTTAATAATTGCTATGATATACTGTGCTAGTGTTCATGCTCTTAATATGCTTAGACAAGATTTATTTGAGCTCTAAGAAATGCCTATTATAATGACTTCCCAAGGGTACAATTGGGTACTCTTAGTAGTTTGGTGTCCAGCAAAATAATCTGCAATACTCTCCCTTTCCCAAGACATAGGAGGTTACAAGAATGACATACTGCCCCTGCAATGTGTGCCAATATTTGACAGAGTACACACATATCCAGAACGCTCCAAAGCACTGCTGAAACCCAGGTCTCCCTGCACCTTCCTTCACTGGTCCACTTCTCATGGCTATAGCTGAGATGAGAGAGAAGTCAAAGGCAAGGCAAATTCAATTTACCTTTCATAATATTACTTTTTCTTCTCTGGGAAAAAAATCCCTTACAGCAGTTTGCTAGAGGCAAGTTCATACTGAGTACATGGACCAGTATCTAGAGCTGACTTAACCCAAGGGTCCATGGAAACACATATGTCAGTATCTCCAGAGATTAAAATGCCGTATGTCAGAGTTATTCCAGACTTATGTTCTGGAATGGCTTTCTTAGAACTATATACACTTTAGAATTGAAAGAACTATCCAAAGTCACTCAGTTTAACTCTTCGTTTCATGGATAGGAAGACTGAGAACCAGAATAGCTAAATGACATGCCCCTTACCAATGGCTACCCATACAGTTTAGAGAAAGAAGAATTTCTTAAAGTCCAATTCTGAATTTAACCAAGTTTATTTTTTCTTTCTTTTCTGCTTCATTTTCCTTCTCTGTAGAAAAGTTGAGAGATCACTGAAAATTACTTTAGAGAAACCCTAAAGCTTTTGCCACCTTTTCTCTTACAAATGTGCGAGACCATATAATCAGCACTTGAACTTTTCTAGTTCTCCCTTTTATCCTTTCTGTGACTTCTTACACCAGATGCTGTTTTATTTTTTCTGAGATTATACTTCAATCTGATTAAGTGTCAGTGTGATCCTGAAGCTATGATAAGTTTGCTTCTTCACAGAGCTAACAAATATAATACTAATAGGTATGGAGAATAATGCGTGAGGAAAAAGATAATGATAACTTCTCTAGAGGTTGCATCCCTAAATTATTCTGAAATAGAATTTTTTTAAATGTAAAGACTTTTAAAATTACCACAATTTATAATCTCATGTCTACTGTAGTACAATGTGATATATTAGCCCAGTGAAGCCTCTGATGTAGGTTGGGGATGACTCCCCCCAACACACTCATTCTAGTTCTTTATCAAGTGCAACCCAAGGGAGGTGAGTTCCCTCCAGCCTTCCCTGAAGTAAATCAGTTATGTATACAAAGCCCCTTTGCTCCGTGGCAGCTTCGCTTCTTTCTGTCTTGAGCAATATTGATAGCTATCAATAAGCCAGAAGGAAGAGGGAGGGTGGGAAATGATAAAGGAAGGAAGCTTAAACTAGTAGAAGAAAGAAACTCCCACAATGTAACCTGGGCCAAAAGCAGTCATTAACAGTAAAGGATTCACGTCAGTGGAAACACTTTGAACTTCTTAAAATGTTGCAACTGCCAGTTAGTGGTAGGCAGCAAGGATCTGAGTTAATATGCTTTACTGAATGTACAGAACAACAGGACATTAGAGAAAATGCAAAGTTCCAAAATATGCCTGACTCTAATACAGTAATACACACAGTATTTATATAAAAACATATCTATCTATCTATATATATTATACATAATACATATATGTAATTTCAGGGAAATCATTCACAGTAGACAGATGAGCAAAATTTGTTTCTAAGATGGGTGTAATTGTGAGAAAGGTACTCTCAGTTTTCCTTAACTCTGCTCTGTATGTCAAATGGTGTCTGGAAGAAAAGTGAGAAGGAAAATATTAGCTTTGCTAACTTAATGAAGGTTAGTTATCCCTAGATAGAGACATACTTTTGATTGTGATAATTACATTAGACTGTATGAGTAGATAAAAAATAAATCCAAACAGGGGAGGTGTTTCATCAGTAGTCAAACACTACCTGGAATCTTGCATTTGATTCTAGAAAAGAAAATGGAATACAATGGAAATCCCGGAGCAGTTTTCTAGGCAGTGGTGCCTGAATGGTATGAGGATGTGAAACCATATTGTATGAGAAAGAAAATGGAAGGTTTAGCAAAAGAAACGTAAAATACAAAGAGAGTCTGTGGAGAAGTCTTTAGATATTTAAAGTTGGACATGGGAAGGTGATTAAACTTGTTAAATAAAATCTCAGAGTATAGAACCAAGATGTGAATATTTCAGGGAAAGTGATTGAGGCTGATCATGGGGAAGATGATTTTTAGATCTCTTAGATCAGCTATCTAAAAGTGGAATCAGTTACTCCTGGAAGTTGCAAATTTACTGTTATTGAGATTATTCAAGAACAAGTTGGGTAACTCCTTGGTGGGAACATCTTAGAAAGAATTCAAACATCAAAAGGAGGATGGACTAAAAACAGAGAATGATATCTTTTAATCTTAAATACTGTTTGCAAAATGAATCAGCATGAAACCTGGACTATTCCTCCCTACAAAGAACTGTTTGTGCCTGATTAGTCTATTTATATGCCAAAGCCCAAAGAACATGAAAGATGCATTTTGTACAACCATTGAACTAAACATACTGGAACACTTGGATCTCTAAAATGAATTCTATGGTTAGTATTAGACCCATTAGTTGTGAATAAATTAAAATATTATATGCTCTTCTTTCTGAGCTCATGTGTGTGTTAAAAACAGCTAATTAACTATTTTTTGAGTGCCTAATCTGTAGCATGCTTTAATGGGTATTATGGGTATACAGAGATGTATAGATACAGTTTGGTAGCTTAAACTGTTTACCTTACTTCTCTTTTCTTTTTTCCTTTCCTTTCTCTTTTCTATCTTTACATATTTTTATACTTCAAACATCTTGATTTTTAACTTCACATGACACATAGATTTTAGTCCAAGATTTGTCATTTATTAGCTGTATAATCTTGGTAAAATTACTAATTTTTTTAAGTTTCAGTGTCCATATTTGTGAAAGATAAAAAATAATAGAACCAGCTTCATAGTAAGGACTCAGTGAGATATGGACATATCTCTCAGCATATGGTAAGTGTTCATTCATTCACTACTAGCTCTTATAGTATCGTTCAAACTCACTGTCACGTCTACCCTTAGCATCTCTCATTAAACCCTTCTTATTCTGGGTTCATTAGAACCTCCAATGAACCACTACTCTCTACCTCATTGTTACCACCCACTCTGTTTGGTGGTTATCCTACCTTATTTTGGAAAAGGATGGGCTTCCCATTTCAGTTTAAACCCCTGCACATCTGTACCTTTACTCTCAACTCTTGCCCTTACATGGGGAGATGGGAAAATCTATAATGTCATAGAATTCTAGGTTGGTAAATACTAGAGTTTATCCAATTGACCCTCTCATTTTAGAGATAAGGAACCTGGGATAATGAAGACAGGTCTGACCTTTTTCAGATAACAGACCAATTAGTTAATAGGAGCAAGTTAATAGCAGAGTAAAGTACTCCTCTGCTATAGAGTATCCCTAGTTCCAAACAGTTGTGAGTCAATTGAGACTATGGAGAAAAAAAGGAAGATGGTCAGAGTTTGATCTTTAGCCCTCAGTGGCATGTAGGACAATATTTTGAGTATTAAAATGAATAAATTAAAAGAAACTAACATATTTTTAATGCCTATTCTGTTCTGAGCACTAAGATAGTTTCTTTATATATAGCACATTATTTGATCCTCAATAACAAAACCAAAACATATAAACAAACTTTCTCTTCATTTCTTAATTGAGACAATGAAGCTCAAAGAAATTATATTTGACCAAAATTAAATACACTAGTAAATGGTAGTGCCACAATTTTAACCCGTGTTTCTATGAATGTGAAATCTATGCTCTTTGACTGCTTTTATGGCAGTGCTCACTCTTCCCAGTCTTGGCTATTATATAATCCCAGTCCTCTAAGGCAAATAAGTCCACTTCTCCTAGGGATGTTCAAGATACTTAGGATGTATTTGTCTTTGGGAGAAGAGGTGGGTATAGAAATTAACTATGTAGACTGTCACCTCTTGTGGTTCCTGGGCAGTAGGAAGCCTAATTTAAACAACTCCTCATCAGGGTGCTTACCCCTGAGCTTATTCTACAAGAAGTTGGATCTCACCAAGAGAGACGTAGTAAAATTCCCCAAACCCCAAGAATATAAGAAAAATTTAATGTCAGAGAGGGCAAGAGAGTGAGCAAAATAATTTTTTTCTACAAATATTAAGAATTGTTTGAACCTCAGAATTTTCACTGGCAACTTTGGATAACAGGAAACATTGGAGCAATGTAGTCAATCTGTATGTTATTATGTTTAATGCACCATCCTTTCAAAGAGCAAAAATTTAGAAGTCATCACTCTGTTTTCAGAAAAAAAAACAACAACCTTCTGGTTTGTGACACTGCCTAGTTTCTGTATTATAAATATTCCTACATGGCCAATTTCAAGGTACCAACATGAAATTGTTGACTGCAAAGTTGAAAGATATATGCACATTGTCTTTGATGAGCCCACTACAAGTTCTCATTTGCATATGACAGGGTTATATGGATATTCAATATAGGTACATGCATATTTTTATGTGTATGCATAGAAAAAGAAGGTCTGGAAGTATATGCAAAAATTATTTTATCAGTTTGCTCTGGAGAGAAGAGTGGGTTTAAGATATGTCTGATAAAAGAGGACTTTCATATTTTATTCTGTATATTTTTGTATCTTTCTAAAACATTTTATTAACATGTATACACAAAAAGTACATATATAATAGATTTATACAGTTCAGTTTTCACAAACTGAACACACCTATATAGCCACTTACCCAGATCCAGAAACAACGTTATCGACACTACTCATATCTCTGCCAAGCATTATTCCTCAACACCCCAGGAGTAACCATTGTTCTGATTTCTAACAGCATAGAGCAGCTTTGCCTGCTTTTGAAATTTACATAAATGGTACAGCATATATTATTCTAGTTAACCCAAATATTCAGTGATGTAGACATTATGCCTACGAGCTTTGTATTTAGGTTTGAGTATGAATACAGCCATGTCACTAGGGAGAAATGGCTTGGTGATTTTAATCTGCCAATCAGTATGATGAGCTCTTTTTAAGACCTTATAAGAGGGCAAGAAATACGTAGCTGTGGAAATACGTTGATTACAGACTGATGTTCAACTATGTTACCTGGGGCCTGAATCAGCACTGCTTCAGACCAGTGCACAAGAAAGGATATAGGGAAGAAAGCACAAGAGTGAGGGAGAGAGGGAGAGATTCCAATTACTTTCCTACAGGACAGATGGCAGATTCAGTCCCCTGGGGGCTCAAGGAAGACTCTTGCAGGAGATGGCTATACCTGGTGCTCAGCTTTCTGAGACAGCACAAGAAGCAGAGATGTAAAGGGGAAAAATGACAGCCTGACTTGGAAGAAGAATAGGAGAGTTCTGGTTCCATGGGTAAGTCTCATACCTTTCTGAGATTCCTACATATTTCCGCACGGTTTTGGTTGTGACTATGAGCTAGTGATATGTCCACAAATATACCCATAATCTGGTAAAGTTCTCATTATTTCTATTGAATCCATACTTCACTTATAATGAAAAGTGAGTACATGAAAACGTTGGACATCTTAAAGAGGAGGTATTGCAATTCTTGGAGTCCCAATGAGAATGCACATGATAATATGATAAAATAATTATGTTTTGATTGTGTCATCATGATTTTTCACAATTTTTGTCTAGAGAGGAAATTCTAATGACTCTCTGTAGACTTAGCCACAGTCCATGAGTGATACTGAGGTACGAGAAAGCTGGTAACTACAACTTTCTATTTGACCCATGTTGGTAGTACTGGAACCTAAGGTTGAGTCATAGAATTGCTTTAGAAGAGATTCTGAAATGATAGGTTAAAAATGGTGTCTTTTCTATCAAAATGGATGAAATTTGTTGGTTGAAGGAAAAATATATTCTAGAAATGTCACCCTTCCTTTTACAATTCTCCTCCCCAACCCAAATATAGAAAGGGTGATATATCTCACAAATATCTGCACCAGACCATTGCAGAGCCAATTTTTCAAAATTTGGTATAAGTGTATAGCTTAACATACTTATTTGGAGTTTCCCAACTAGAGACGTTTTATGAAGCAAAGATATATGCATATACAATGCTTTTTTAAATTAAGATTATAGCTTTATGATGAATATTGCAGGGAGTTTATTAATTTATTCAGTGACCACTTAATAGCCAAATATGGAGGAATAGTAAAATGATTTAGACATGATTTCTATCCCAAAGAAGTGTGCAGTTTTGTGCCAGAGAAAAACACATAAGGAAATAACTCTGAAAGTAATTATTTTTCTGGTCCAAAATGATGTACGGGCATGTTGCTAGGGTAGCACAGAGGTGGCAGTGTATAGCTATGCTTCAAAATAAATATATATGCTATAGAAATTTACTAAGGTTTTGTACACTGGAGTTTTAGTTACTCAAGATTTTCTGAGGGTCCCATAAATGTAATGAATTTTTAATCATCAAGTATTTTTTTTTTAAGATTTCTCATATGGGTGTACTATTTTTGATGCTACAAGGAGAAAATTTCCATTTTAGGATGCAGGACATATCAGAAGTATTTTTCCATGCTGTAATGATAGAGACTATAATCCAAGCATTATTTCATCTAGAAAACTGTAAAAACTGGTTTAACAGTATTTTATTGTATATTATGGAATAAACAAATCCAAAGATGGAGAAGTAGAAAAGCCCTCATAAAAGAAATAACAAACATCATGTGGTCTGAAGAATGAGGAATTTTATGGACTAAAAATAAGAAAGAATATTTTTAAAAATACAACTCAACAAGCACAGTTTTGGATCTATGAATGTCACCAGATGTGAGGTGTTGATGTTAATATTAGGAAGACTAGACCGCTGTGAAACTGGACAGGATAAGTATTCTCTACAAATGAGACATCAGCATGCATAAGAATGAGAGTGACTTTAGAAATTTTCTTTTCTAAAGATAAGCCTGGTGAAGTTGTGTAGTGACACTTTTGTAGGAAACTATTGATATTAAGGCAAGAAGAAGCAAACAACAATTACAATATAGCAAATCAGGGATGACAAATTCCACAAATTCTGTACTGCTGGCCAAACGAAACAAAGAGAAAAGGGGCTCCAGAAAATTCACCTTGGCATTTAGAACATGTGAACATCCATGGTTCAAACTTGAAAACTAAGGAGTATGATAAATCCAGAGTCTGTCTGGATTCTGAAATCAGAAACCAAAATTGTCAGTAAGGGGAGAAAAATTGTTCTAAAGTTCTAGGACATGAAAACTACAGTTCAGTAGTAATTTTAGAAAATGGGTAAGTTTTGGTTGTTAATTACCAAAACTCATGAAAGGTGATTTTAGAAATAGCAAAACAAGAAAGCCCAAACCTGAACTACAGCTCTGATAGGAACTATGTGAGAGAAGTAGGCTGAGGTTGTGATTTGGGATCATCCTTTGGGTTTGGGTTAAGATTAGTATTCATGACTTCGTTATGAAGTCACTTTAAATGAACTTTCCACACAAAGTTGAGTTTGACAGTCAACCTCCAATATGATACTTGAAGAGCTTTCTAGAATCTTAAATAGATCACTGAGGAACATTAGAAACCTAGTGTGAGCAAGCTAGGCTTTTACCTGGTGGAGAGAAGGAGGGACTATTGCACTATCCATTGGTACTTCTGTACTATTTTCTCTTAATTTTCACATAACATCAACCCCAACTCCTGTAGATTCTGCCACCCATGTGCAGCTAACATCCATCCAGTTCCTCTCATATCCATCGCAGGAATCTGCTCTAAGTAACATCATCTCTCATTTGTAATTCTCCAACAGCCTCTGGATTTATCTAGAAGTACACACCCTTGATCTTCCATTCCCCACACAGTAGTCACAAAGATCCCTTTTGCTTAGATTCCTGTACTTTTTTCTCTTAGAGTAAATTCTTACACATTTCCCTTAACCATTCATGGCCTTGGCTCACCCAGGCTTCCACCTTCATATTTTTTCTGTGCTACTCTTCCTTTCCTCGGCAACCACATTGAACTTTTTCTGTTTCTTGTACTGTGTCTTTGCTCTTTTCCACCTCAGGACTTTACACATTTACTTACTACATTTACCATAATAATTATCCTTCTCAACCTGCCCCCCTTTTCAACTATACGGTAACATCCTACTTATCTTTTCCTCATTCCTCGGATCCTAGTTTAAATGCCATTTTCTTAATGCAGTCTTTCCAGAATCCCTTACTTCAAGGTAAATTTAAAAGCTAGATTTCTTCTATTTTAGCACATGTCACACTAATAAATATGTGTTTAACAGTTACAACATTTATAGAAACTATATTCCCCTCCATTCAGCATCACACCCCTAGTGCTTAGCCCATAGTGACTGACTTGACTCCTATTGATCCTTTCTGTAACTTGAGTAGGGACTAGCCTGAAAGGCAAACATCACTGTGGGTACGTGCCATGGACATGGGACAGGCAAGGGCTAACCATGAGGGCTTGAGCAAGTCTGCGTTGGCAAGAATTGAAAGAGCAGTTTCAAGTAGTATGGTTTTTTTTGAACTTTTTATTTTATATTGGAGTATAGTTGATTAACAATGTTGTGTTAGTTTCAGGTGTACAGCAAAGTGTTTTAGCTATACATATACATGTCACTATTCTTTTTCAAATTCTTTTCCCAATTAGGTTGTTACAAAATATTGAGCAGAGTTCCCTATGTTATGCAGCAGGTCCTTGTTGGTTATTCATTTTTAAATATAGCAGTGTGTACACGTCAATCCCAAGTATTTATGAACTGGAATAAATGTACTTATAGATGGAGATGATAAGGAAGTAGTCCTGTCCTTTAGGTGATGCTAACAATGATCATAAACAATATAGGAGAAGTCAGTTTATGGGGGTGAGAACGAGAGAAGAAGGAATTATGCTGATGGTGTTGAGTTTAAGGAATCTACAGAATTTTCATAAGCGATATCCAATAGGCATAGTTGCATCTTGAGCTGAAGAAATAAGTGAAGATTAGAGAGTTGGGATTCATTTCGTGTGATTGGAATAGTGCTTGTAAAATATGTTTGCTCAGGAGAGTATTTTTAAAAAGTAGACTGAAGATGTGCTCCTGGGGACCTTGGAAGTGTTAATTCTTCTATTGTGACACATGAGGCCCACAGAATTTAATTATGTTTGGGAGTAAAATGTATAGAAAACTAAAAGGACTTAGTTTTGAAACTTTTAAATGACTTCCATCATTATTACTCTATGTCCCTAAAGCTTTAGCTTTGCAAAAGCATTTTGAATTTAGAGATTTGAAAATACAAACACAGCTACTATAGTCATTCATCTTTTTGGCTTGCTATTCTTTATTCTCCAAGAGACGCATGACTTGGGAAATACCTGGTACCTTATAGTAGAGCTTTAAGTTGTTTGTCTTTGACTTTTATCACTAAGTTATCCTAGTCTTGCTACAGAACCCATAAATTTTTTTTACCATGTCAAGTTTTCTAATATTTCTTGGTCATATGAATAGCTTATACTAGTTCTAGCTTTCCTCTTCACCCAGGGCAGAGACAAGAAACAAAACAGAAACCAAAATGTTGAAATATCCCAGGGCTGTCTCTTTGCTTCAGGATTTCTCTCTTGAGACTTCTCAAACCCACCCACATTTAAAGATATTTTACGCTCTTTCATCTTTTTATGTGTGGGATAGGCTTCTGATGATTACAATGTGATCTCTGTACACATATACACCATTTATGCAAGAGCAGGTTTGGAACATTAAACAGTTATAGTAGTAGTGATATGATTACAGTGATAATGATGATTATCAATTATGTGTTTATTATGCACCAGATATTGCATGAGTTTTACTTGGATTATCTCATTTAATTTTCATGTCAAACTTATTCAGTGAGTGCTATTATTATTCTTATTTTATAGATAAGGACACTGAGGCCTAGAGAGCTGGTAATGATTTTTGTTCAAATCACACAGCTCAGAACATAGTTAAGCTGGGATTCAAACTCAAGCAATCTAACTTCAAAACATGAGGACTTCATCACTATGGTAATACTCCCCCCACCTTCCTGACTCACTTAAATTTCTGACCCCTAGAGAAACCTCTAGCTTCTTAGTCACAATTTTCCACCATTTTGGAAACAAAATAAAATTATTGGTTCCTCAATCAATGCTTAAGACATCAGCAGATATGCACAGTGACAGTGAATTTCACTCATGGTTTAATTTTATTAATTAAGATGCTAAGAATGTGCATGACCCAGGAACAGAAGAATACCAAGAGGAGCCATCCCTTATTAACAGACTAAAAAAAAAAAATTCACTTTCATAAACGGTGTGTTCATTTCCAGACATGGTTGCATTTTGGACGTAAAGCGGATATGCCAGAGTATAGGACAATATTATTCAGATCTTTATTAGACACCTCAATCTGTCCATATCCTGGCTAAGAAAGCAACCATATCCTTTGCAGGTAGCAACTGGCTGAAAAACAAGAGTTGAATCATTGTTAGTGACTTTGGCCCTGGAGATTTATCTGGCTTTTGGGGTCTGGAGCAAATATTTTGTTTATATTTTCTTCCATATTTTCCCGTCTCCTTATGTTCCCCTCTCTCTTTCTTTCATTTATTTTTCCCATATATTTTTACCAAGCAATCATTATATATAGAAGAGATACCGTCTTGGGTCTTGAGAAGCCATAGTAAATAAAAAGAACTGAGTCTTCAGCTTCATGGAGCTTATAGTCTAATGAGAAACACAGACGTATAGACACCTAAAGGGGCAACTACAATTCTGAGTGATAAAATGCTATTACAGAATAAATAGGTGGGTCACTTAGGGAGGGGGAGGAGATTCATAAATTCATCTTATATGGGATAGTTTCCAAGATTAGACTTGAAAGATTATTTATCAGGTGAAGAAAGAAGTAGAAAATTCTAGGGAGAGAGAACGGCAAGTGCAAAGAGTTGGAAGCAAGTGGGAACATGATGCTTTGATAGAAGTTGAGTGTTACTGAATTATATAGAGTGAAAGGTGAGGAGTTAAGCATTTTAAACCTGGCTAAGAGGTCTGGACTTTATCTTGAGGGTGATGGAGAACTTGTGGAAGGTTTTAAGTAAGATTTTAGGGTGTGTCTTATATCCTGTTACTTCTCAAATTGGCCAAGTCCATGTTAAAAAAAAATTAAGAAAATAGGCTGTGGCTGTACCCTTGTAAGCTAGAAAGGATTGATAAATAGAAGCAGAACAATAAGCTCTTTTCTGTCTCGTACTATATACTTCTAAGTTAACACGGACAAGTACAAACACAATCTAATAATATAACATGTGAGTTTCTCTTGAAATCTTACTAGTATTTGTTTTAGTCAATATGTGGAGCATAATTTGGGAATACAATATTTGCTAGAATGTCTCAAATCTGGTCCGCTATCCCCCTAGGTCATGTCTTTATCTCTGTATACCTGGATTATTTCAATAGTCTCCCATCAGATCTCCCTGTGTCCATGCGTTCTAGGTATGCTCCCCTACACTGGGGTGCTTTACTGATTTCCCGTATGCTACTCTTCCTTGTTATCCTGTGGGCAATAGGGAACCAATGAAATCTCCTTTCTCAATTTCTTTTACTAGCTGAGAGGCTCATGTATTTACTATTTGACAAAAAGTGATTCTCAGATTTAATAACAGCTAAGATTGGGCTGCTGAAATTAATCCAAGGAATTACCAAGAAGGATGTCCCAGTTGTCAGTGTGTATTTCAAGTTCAAGTTCTGAGGGCTGTATTCCACCTTGCCCAAGGGCAGTCTTTAATGCTTGGCAGGATTCCTCTTCCAACTCCATCTTTTCTGCCTCTCGTGTACAAGGCAGCCAAGAAGAAAAACATTCAAAATAAGGCTCTTTATGACTAAAGGTATTGTCAGTTAGAAAATCCAGCTCTGGGAGAGGAGGCAAGAACACCTGAATGGGACTCAAAGTCTAACCTTGTTCCTTGTCTCCATAGCCTGTGGAATGAGGTCTGGTTATATACCTTGAAAAAGTCCCTGATTATCATTGCGCCCAACTCTCAAACTGAGAATTTTATAAGATACTGTTTCATGCAGTAGTAGTTACCCAACATTTCAACGTTTCAACTTTATAAAATTGAATGTAAGGTTGAGTAATCAGAAATTTTTAAAGTTCATTTTTTAAAGTTAGAACATAGGAGCTATACAATCATTAGTTCTTTTTAACTTGGCTAGCCAAAAGTTTAATATTACATTTTGATGCTCAATTGCAGTTTTACATTTTTGGTGAAAGTTGGAATGTGATTAAGTGGACATTTTTAAAAAGTGAAAAAGAATTAGGGTTTATATGCTTACTCTCTAGAAGTCACTGAAACTCAGTAATTATTGAGTCAGTATTCATATCAAAAAGACTCAGATAATTTTTGGCTCCTTCTCCCTCTAAATGTGGTGAATAATATTAATTTATTTTGATCCTCTCAAGTGCCAAGAAAAGTAATTGTTTTTCAATAAGATTCCTATTTCTTGCCAGCTCAGTCATTTAATAATTTAATAAGTGGCCAAATTGGAGGTTTGGCAAAGCCAATGTATCTTGCCTTTTTCCCTTTATTTA
The DNA here is from genome assembly GCF_028564815.1 of Eubalaena glacialis. Classification (NCBI taxonomy): domain Eukaryota; kingdom Metazoa; phylum Chordata; class Mammalia; order Artiodactyla; family Balaenidae; genus Eubalaena; species Eubalaena glacialis. The sequence goes on along the minus strand of NC_083722.1, from coordinate 27,631,547 downwards.
TCTTATGTCCACAATTATTGTCCATAAATGAGTTTCTGGGTGAAATAACAGTAATTTTGTCGTTTTGTTTTTCTTCTTTTTGAGAAGAATAATTGACATTGAATGTTGCCTAAGACAGTATAGTCAAAAGTAGAAAAAGGATCTTTGGGACCTCCTGAGAAAGAAGAGAATAATATCTCAATACCTTCTCCTTTGAGATTCAAATTTATTGAAACCTGTTGGAGTTTCCACTAACAAGGTACAAAACTCAGACTCCCAGAAAATAAAATTTTATTGGGAGTAGAGAGAGATGGGACCACCAGACTGAAGGAGAAGACCCATTACCACTTTTGCTACAATTGTCACTGATAATGTTTTTCAGCAGCTATTTTAGGGTTAGATCAATGATCTCCTTATCAGGCATCAGTAATAATCGCTATTACAACGGGTTTCTGGCTCCACAGCAAGCTGGCTAGTTCTCCAGTTCCCACCACTTCCTGTGGTGTCCATGGCTTTCTCTAGGCTTACAATAATGTGATTGAGTTCTGACTTCAGAGCTGGACTAGAGCAAGCTTGGCTGACTACTTGGACAGGATTGATAGTGTTGATGGACTTTAGTGGCTATGTCTTATTTCCAGATACGGCGTCTTTTAAAAGTTCCTTGTTTAAGAGAACAAATACATAAAACTGAAGGGTTGAACTAACTCTTGGACTTCCTGCTTGAAGTGAATCAAGTCCCTTGATTTATGACCTGATGAAGATCCTATTTGTTCCATTTCTTTGGTCTCTTTCAACTTCTCGCTCATTTGGAGAAGTGCTCCTATCAGTTTAGATACCTTTGAATTGAAGGGTCCTGATAATAATAAAATTTTTGGTGTCATTTAGCATTCTCCTGCCAGTTAATAGAGAATTGATATCCAAAATAATGAAATGGTTTCACAGAACCACCCAATATATTGGATATCTCCCACTATTGTCAGATTCTTTGAAGAGAAACTAGTTCCCCAAATGATCCCATGTGACCAAAAAAGCAACACGTACTATGCAGAAGTGGTTAGTAATTCAGGCTCATTTATTACTAATCCTGATACTCACTGCATTTACTTTTCAGGGATGTTGATTTTTATTGCAGACTTCTACATACAACAGTTGGCATTTAATTTTGTGCAGAAACCAACTGGTGTTTCAAAATCATGGCACACACGTCTACATTTGCCTCTCTTGATGAAGCAACTATAAGCGTCTTTCATGGCACATTTCACTGTTAAAAGGGAAAAAAAGCACATAAGCCATTTAGTTATTATATGTGACATAGGGTCCTGAACTTGGAATAAATCAGTTGTTGACATGAAAATTGTTATAGCATCTGCACATGCTAAGATTCCCCCCACTCCTGCCACAATGGGGATTTAAGAAGTCATTTATTTTACTATTTTTCTGGCAGTGAGGGTTTTGTGATTCGTTGTCAGGTCTCTCTTCAACTTTTGGCTGGGCCCAGTAGTGGCTACAGCTTAGTTTTCCATGAAAATTTACAAATGGTTATTGTTTGATCCAGAGTAGTTTTGGAACAGACATCGTATATTCCTAAGGGTACCTAGTGACCTGATTATTTTTTCCTCTAATTCAAAAGAAATTAAACAGTTAAATTTTTGGACTTTAGGATTCAAAAATGGGAAAATCAGTTTATGTTGCTTAAATTACTCTCTTGCTTTTATCTTTAGGACTCTCTTTGATGGGAAGAATGAATAGAACCCTAGCAGGCACTGGGTTAAGAGGGATTCTTTGAACACACACACAGATCTGAGGCTCTCAGGGAAGAAGACGTTGTTGTACTAGTGATGCTATGCATGACCAGCTTTAGACACACTTTGAAGAAGGGTGAAATTGCTTAGCATTTCTTTGTGTTTTCTCAGAGTCCCCTCCTTTACAAAGCACTCAAGTCTCCATTATCACAACATGTACCAACTAACAAAATCATCCATATCATGGATAGAAGACTTGCTGTTTCACCTCTTCAAGAAATGTTTGCATTTTTAAATGGGTCACTAAAGGAGGGAGACTCACAAAGTAAAAGCATTAAATGTAATGGTGAATTACCAAGCATTCACAAAGAAGGTATGTGAACAGTGTTCTTCCCTCTTCCCCTAGAATCTTACTATATAGGACCCAACTGTGATGGAGTTGATGGTACTGGTAACCCAATATATACTGATGCCCTCTGATTTCAGTAAGCTTACGTTAGCATAAAATCTCTGTTACTTTGGATAACTAGGCCTTATAGGAAAAAAGTCAAACCCATGTTACATTGATTTTTTTGCCATATATTTTAGGCCATGTGATATCACTGTTCCACTGTATAGATTAATGATGTCTCCTTATTTGTAATATTTAGAGAGATATTATTTATTGCTTTTGATGCCGGAGGGAAAAGACATTATCTCACCAACTTAAAAATGCATCCTCAAATTACACCGTCCTACATAAGGGGTGTGAAGCACGTATGTCGACTTAATTGGAATTTACAAATAACAGAAGATGACAGCTGTCAAACACCAGTATGAGGAAAAGAATAGCATTATTCAAGTGTCAATTCTAAATTAGCATATTTCCACTAGTAACAAAAACAACAAATATCTTTTCTCTAGATAACAGCTATTGCATCATATAAAAATTCATATTTATGTGCAAGAAGGAATTGCAAATTTTTCAACTTTTAGATGAAACCGTGCACATATACAAGTGTCTTGGGTTTCTGAAGATACTGAAAATGTCATGAAGGTTTTCACATATGTTTTTCAAAAGCAGGTGACATGAGGGACACATATAAATCATGATAACATGACTGAAGGTAATATTATATTCCCAAATGTGGTTGTCCTATATACCAGCCTTCTCTATTTTAAGGAAACCTTTGTTTGGGGTTAGTAAAAAACAAAACCTGGTTTTAATTTGATTTGTTCTGAGTTTAGAAAGATGTCATATAATAATAGTCCTCATAATTTTCATCTGAGAAAATTTATTTTAATTGTAAGATAATTCAGATCATTTGAATCTTTTACCCAGAATACTTAGGTGTTTGAGTTTTTAAATTTACTCAAAGATAGACTTAACTGTTAGAGCACTTGGTTTCACCTATGCTATTAAGGAATGGAGTTTGAGTTCAATTAGTAAACTATTGAAGTTCTAAACTACTTCTAAATCAAAAGTCCCTAGAGTTTTATTTGTTTGCTTGTTTGTCTTATTTGTTTCTAAGGTGATTGGAATTATTTTCTTGGGTGTGTGTTTTTACAGTGTTCTTGCATATACAAGAAAAATACTTTTTCTATCTCATGTAGCCTGAAATATGTCAAAAGAGCACATCCAATGATCTCCATCAAGACACATCCCTTGGCTGCTAATCCAACCTAAGAGTGATAAGTACAATGGTTTACAAAAGGGGGTACATAACCCAAGCACGTGAAATCCAACAGGGTAAATATTGCATCCATTGTCTCCTACAGTAGTTGTCAAAGAAGTTGTCAAAGAAGTTCTTCCTCCAAAATGAGACACCAAGAAGTTACTTTCTTTCTAAGATGTTTCAGTACAATGTAAAAGTAATTACAGTATTTAAGAAGGGCATAATATATATTGTAGTCTATATTAGGCATTTTGCATATTTACATATCAGTAATCCTCATGATAATATTATGAAATAGACTTACTACACTTAATTCACAGATGCAGAAATTTATGCTGAAGGAATGTAAATAACTGATCCATTTATATAGCCAATAGGTGGCAGAAACCAAATCTGAACCCAGGTATAAGTAACTCCAAAGGCCATATTCATTTCATTATCTGATTAATATTAATTGCTATGTAATTGGACCTGCAGTAATAGAACTGTTAAAATGCTTTTAGGCTTTAAATCCATTGAAAACATCAATTTTTTTTTTAAATGAGAATTCTCAAAGTAAATCATGCAACATATTATAGCCAAATCTATCATTCAGTGTAAGTTAGTGGAAAATCCACTGTTACTGCACAACACACACAGTACCTCATTGTTTCTCAAGGATCCAGGTGATTATACTTTAATATCCTATCTACCTTGTCTTTCTGGATAGCCAGCCTAGACTGAGAACAAAGAATTTGACCAAGTCCTTAAACTGACTCCCGTAATGATATAACTCACCAGGAACCTTATTTTTTAGTAAGATCACAGGTCCTTTCTTTATGATTTACTCCTGGGACCATCACAAACCTCTCTCTTGGCAACTCAGTCACTATCTCCAGTTGACATCAACCAAGACTCCATAAAGATTTCAACCCCTCAATTAACTTTTCCATTTTACCTGGTGGCAATGGGGCCAGAAAGAAAAACACAACAAAGAGAAGGACAGGAATCTTCATGATTAAAGAAAGTCAGTCAAATCAGCAGCTGTGGAGTCTTTCAGTGAGAAGAAGGTGGAGAGTGTATCTTTTTATATTTCCCTGCAGTGATATGAATTTAGTCATTCATGTTTATCAAAAGTTAACTCTCCTATTTCGCAGTGCCTGGGGCAAAAGTGCTGGATGTTGTTTTTCTTTTATCTTGGTAATCTAAAGGGCTTATGACATCGCCAGCAGATTATTATGATTTTTAATAGCTAGTTGACTAAGTAATTCCATATCACTGGAATTTCTTACAGGAGGTCTGAGGAGTATAAATATGAGAATTTAATCTTTGCTTTTCTTTTTCTATATCTTAAGATGTTATGCAAATATAAACTACTGAATTGTAAAAGTAGCAGAAATTTCTTGTCTACTAATTTATTACTTTTGCCACTAGAACCACCTTTTCCCCTGTGATCTATAGTTATTATTAAAACCCTATTCATCATTACAGAAATAAATAATTCTTTGTTGTCTCTCACATGCAATGTAGATCTTAGAGACACAATAGGCATAAGAAAATTTCACAATGAATACATGCTCTCACACACATATACACAGCCAAATAATAATATGTGTAATGTCATATTTGCAAGATGCCAAATGATGACACCATCAACAAATACTGTCATTTTAATAAAAGAATGAATTATTTGAATGGTGTCTGTAAGGTGTTTGTAAGGAGTTATGATCATATAAAGGGGATGTTTAGCTAAAGATCCAAGTCAAATTTTGCTTTGCTTTGCTTTGGCTGTTCTTTTTTTTTTTTTTTAAGATCTAGAAGTAACAGGATTATTGGAAAATGTGGTTACCATGGTCCATTAAAGAGAAGTATTAATGAAATTCCCAATTTAAAGGCATTCCATTCCCCTGTTCTTAGAAAGCAAGGAAAGTTTCTCTATTAAAGATTAAAAAATTCAATAAACCTCCTTATGCTTAACTGCTGAACCAAGAAACCTGGAACACTGCCAGATGATTCAGTGGCTGTTATATATAAGCTGCCGAATTCCTATGACCAGTCTCTGCAACAAATTTGTACAGGGTCTTCTGAATGATCCTTATTCTTAGGGTAAGTTCAAAGGCTTGGTAATTATTCAAAGTGAAGTTGGATAGTTTTAGATTCGATATGACCCTCAGTCCAAAGAGTGCTATCAAAGCTCTGGTGCTTATCCAAGACTGATGTTTTTAGGACATATTTCTTATTTTCAAGGCGCTAGTCATTGCAAAGGCTACCTTTGCGGCTACAGAGATTACAAAAACAGATAAAAGGAAAAATTAGCCAAAGCTCATCTTCTTCACTTACTGTGGGCTTCTTTCATGGACCTCTTTTGTATCTGGGAAGAACGCTTGTCTAGGAGTTATGGTACCTGAGTTCTTTTCCTTATGTTACTAACTTGATAAGAAACATTTTGGTCAATTCATCTAACTGGGCTTCACATCCCTTATCGTTGAACAATAAAAGCTAACATATGTCCATCATTTACTGTGTAGGCGCTGTCTTGAACAATTTATATATATATATATTAACTCATTTAATCCTTACAACATCCTACAAGGTAGGTAAAATGATTATTTCCTGCTTATAGATGTGAAAACTGAGACTTAGGAAGATTAAATAATTTGCCCAGTTTGGTACAGTTAATAAATTGTAGTGATGAGAATTGAACCCAGGATGTTGGATACCAGAGTCACATCTCTTGACCACCTTATACACTGTCTAATGAAGGGTGTGATTAAATTATCTAAATCTTGTCAGTGAAAACATGATTTTGCTCTGATTTCTTTCATTGCTTATGACATGACATAGATAAAAATGTTTGTAAATATAAAATACTAGAAAATTATCTGGTATTATTATTATGAAATCATTGAGATACCTAATCCTGCTAGTATGGTTTTCAAAAAATAATTTTGTAATTTCTGGAATAACTTGGTTGAGCTTGTTAAATATTTTAAGTAATATTGCACATCATTTAAGCCGGTATTCATAAGGTAAAGCACTGCACTCATCTAATCATTTAATTACCAGCCTGTCAAATGTACTGAATAAAAGTACAATAGCAAAGTCTCTTTGTTCTTCAAAAGAAACTTCTTTAAGAATCCAAGAGAGTGAGACTCTGTGTGATATCAGAGTTGTAACATTGATTTCTGTTAGTTGAGCAGGTAGGATCAAGGGCATCTTCTAAAGGGAAAGTAACCTAAAAAACAGCACAAAGAAGGATGTACCTTACTATGTATTATAACATACTACAAAGTTATAGCAATAAAAATAAGATGGTATTTCTCAGAAATAGAGGTCAATTGATCAACAGGCCCACATATATATTCATAAATTTAGTTTCTCATGAATATAGCATGTCAAATCTGTGTGGAAAGCATGGCATAAATATGGCACAAATGATACTGGGATTAGCAAACTATCAGAAAAAAAATGTCCAGAAACCCATGTCTCCTAACATATGCTAAATAAATTATATTCTTTAAAATAAAAATAACAAAATGTGAAATACGTGTGTGTCTGTATGTGTGTTTGTGTATGTATGTATATAAAATATATCAAAAATATATATGGAAATATTTTATAATCTTGTCCCAGGGAGTGGCTTTCTAAGCAAGAAAAAAAAAGCCTTAGAAGTTATACAAAAGATAATACAATTTAATGATACACACATTTATAATTTATTTATGAATGAAAATCAAGCAAAGCTTGGATAAAATATTTGCAACATGTAATAGCCAAAGGGTTATTGTACATAAAGAATGAGTGCAAAATTATTTTAAAAATACAAATCATTCTAAAGAAAATCAGGAGTTGTTTATGAAAAAGCAATTAATGGGAGAAGAAATACAGAAGTCCAATAAACTTACCCAAAATATTTAACTCACTGGGAATTAGGAAAATATAAATGAATGCAATTATGATATTTTTCCATAATCATATGTTGCATTTTTTTTTTTATTCTTTAAAGAACAATTATGAGTTGTGAGCTTATTGTGGGAAAACAGACAGGACATCCTGGCTGTGTATAAATGTTAAAAATGTACTTTGACCCAGGAATTCCAAAAATTCATGTTCCTTTTACAGATAGTGTGCAAATACCTCATGATGTCACCTATATGCAGAATCCCCAAAACAAAACAATTAAACAAAACAAAATGAAAACAGATTTATAGATATAGAGAACAAATGGGTGGTTGCCAGAAGGAAGGGGGTTGGGGGACTGGGCAAAACAGGTGAAAGGGATAAACAGGTGCAAACCTCGAGTTAGTTACATAATAAATAAGGCATAGAGATGTAATGCACAGCATAGGGAATATGGTTACTAATGAACCAGCTAAGTGGCATTTTGGGGGGTTCCGAGGAGCTCCAGTTCTTTATGTCTCAGCACAGAAAAAATTCAGCGAGAGGTGAAGTGATAGATAAGAAGTGATTTATTAGAATAGGACGCTTGTGAGGCTTAAAAGCAGGCGGGTGAGGTACCACCCTGAGAACTTAGTGGGCTACAGTTTCATAATCCGAGGAAAAGTGGGGAGGATGAGAAGACCACCTTCTTCCTCATTCTTGAGTAGATGTCAAGCTTCTGTCATCATTTCCTCCTCTGGTTGGGCAGGGGAGTTTTCTTGTCCCTACATGGTCAAGCCAGGACTCTCATGGCACTATGGAAAAACTATTTCAGGTCTCAGTACAATGAGGGTCTTTCACTTTGAAATGTCACCTTTCCATAAGTTATAGTTTTTTATGGGTGCAGAGAGCATGTCCTAGGGGTCACTAACTTACTGAGCTCACTGGGCAGGATGTGGGTCTCATGCCACCATTGTTTTATTGTTTTGGAGTATGTCTCATGCTTCCGCTGCATGGGTTTTGTTGCTAAGCAAGCCTGCTTGGTTTTGTGGTTAAGCAAACCTGCTTTCTTGAGTAATCATTAACTTACAGGGGTCTCCCATACCTTTTTTCTTTACTTACAATCCCCTAGTGGGATTAAATATTTAATCACCTACTCTGTCCCTTTACTCTGTCCCTATCGATAATACTGTAATAACTTTGTATGGGGACATAAGGTTACTAGACATCGTGGTGACCATTTCATAATGTATGCAAATGTCATCATTTTGTATCAATAGTACACCTGAAACTAACATAATATTGTATTCATCAACTATACTTCAATAAAATGGGCACCTAATAAATACCTTTTGAAATGAAAAAAAGAACAGATGGGAAATTGGAATGTCTAGGATAAATGTAGATAAACCGTCTACTATGGTTACAAGCTTGTTAAGTTTGAGGAGAGATGAAGGAATAGGATATAAACCCTTTCTAAACCCTCATAATTTACTTGAAATCTAGCTGAGGCTCCAAAAGAGAAGCATCTCTAGGAGCCAGAGCACAGTGAAATATAATACAGTAAGCCCCCTACATATGAACGAATTCTGTTCCAAGAGTGCATTCGTAAGTCCAGTTTGTTCGTAAGTCCAACAAAGTTAGCCTAGGTACCCAACAAACACAATCAGCTATACAGTACTGTACTATAATAGGTTTATAATACTTTTCACGCAAATAATACATAAAAAACAAATGCAAAAAATAAAGAAAATGGTTTAAATCTTACTGTACAGTACCTTGAAAAGTACAGTAGTACAGTACAACAGCTGGCACACAGAGGCTGGCATCGAGAGAACAGGCAAGAAGAGTTACTGACTGGAGGAAGGAGAGGAGGTAGGAGATGGTAGAGCTGAAGGATCGTCAGCAATAGGAGACGGAGGGCAAGCTGCAAGTTCACTCACGCCTGATGTTGATGGCACAGGTTCTGGTTCCTTGCTGAATTCAGTTCTATCTACCCTCTTGAAAAAATGATCCAGTGATGTCTGGGTAGTAGCTCTTTTTTTCTTATCATAAATGACATGGTAGCACTGGACTGCATTCTGAACAGCTGCTGCAACCTTCGTGTACCATTCTAAGTTTGGGTCCTGTGCTTCAAAAACTAACAGTCCCTCCTCAAATTAAGAAAAGCCCCTTGCCATTTCCTGCATCGTGAATCTCTTTGGTTCTTCAGTTACTTCTTCTTCCTCTTGTCTCTCTTCATCCTGTCTCTGGGCCTCCAGTTCCATCAGGTCTTCATTAGTAAGGTCCTTGTGTTGCACAGCAAGGAGTTCAATGAAGTTGTCCTCTTGCAGGTCTAGCTTGAAATAAAAATACTGTACTACTGTATTCTATATAGTACTGTACAGTAAAGTACACAAAAGTACAACCACTTGTAGAGGATGCACTCACGTGACAATGTACGCCAGATGTGTGAACTAACTTACGTGATTGAACATGTGAACGCACGTTCGCATCTTTGAAAGTTCGAAACATGAAGGTTCTTATGTAGGGGACTTACTGTATATTACTGTATATTAAGCAAGTATGTGGTGCTGCCAATACCTTGGTTGAGCTCTAGAACTGGGTATAATGTACATTGATCTTTGTTCCTAATTAAAATACAGAATTGGGCTATTGAGAAATGGGCATTCTGGATATGGATCTGCCACTGACTGTAGGCATGAGCAAAAACTCAGTTTCCCTTTTCTCATTTTCCAAGTCCTGGGCAATTTTCCTTCCCACTCCCAGCAGTTGTTTTTCTTAATATTGAGAGATATTCTCTCTGAAATGAGCCCAGTCTGGTCAGTTTCAGGATTTCATAGGAGTAGATTTTCTCAGCCCCTTCAGATATTGCTAATTATCACTTCATTTACCCACTATTAAATTGGAAAATCCCTACCAGTTATAGCTGATGTAATGAAATTGGCATGCTATTCCTCCTCCAGCAGCATTCATTGTATGGGACTGTTCTATTGTCACATCCACAAAAAGGCTGCATACAGATTTCACAAAGGCCTTTAGGCCATTGGTGTTTTGTTTTTTGTGTTTTTTTTTCTCCACCCATTTGTATGATAAGGTATGTGGGGATATCTTGTCACCTAGTTTGTTGTAAATTTTTTCATGAGTTCTGGTTTTACTCTTATTTGCTCTATTTCAAACAACTGTGTTGCTGCCACCATCCTCCAAAATCCCTCTCCTCAAAATTTTAATGTAAATCTTGAATTATTTTGCCTTATTTCACATTGCATTCAACATTTTCAACTTGTTCCGTATCCCTAGAGCTCTTTATATATTTCTTTCTTCTGTTCTCAAATCCTTGAATTTGATCCTCATATCTGATTCTTGAGCCTACAGAAGTACAGACACTGGCTAACCTCCTTGTCTCTAATGGGTGCATTCTACTTGAATTAAACATTTTTCTTTTGAGGTACACATCACTTAAACCCCCGGTGGCTATATGATGCCTACCTTGGTAAAATCTGTTTAAGGTAAGACATTCCCACTAGGTTCACCAGATTTTCAAATAAAAAAAAAAAAGCAATAATCTTGGGCCAGTAGTTAAGTTAGTTTTAAAGAATATGATGATTAAAAATATGTTTGGGACCTTGTAGAATATTGATAAAGTGTTGATTTATCTTTTGCTTTTAGCTGAAAAACAAATTCTAGTCTTCATGTTTCTTCCTCAGCTTTTAACATTACGGAGACTACTTGTGCCATCTAGTACTTATACGGAGGTTAAGATAACAGATCTTTATGCATTTTCCCAACCTATCCATACCTAAGTAAGGAAACACAGAGCTAATATTTTATGAGTGTAAGCCTAGCCAAAGTTCGGATTGTATTTAAACCCAGTTTAACAGTACAGTTGACCCTTGAACAAGGAGGGGGTTAGGGGTTCCCACCCTCCACACAGCCGAAAATCTATGTGTAATTTATAGTCAGCCCTTTGTGTACACAGTTCCTCTGTGTCTTGGTTTCTTGGTATTGATGGTTCTGCATCCCCAAATCCAGCCAACTGGGATGGTGTAGTACCTCGCAGTTCAAATCTGTGTTGTTCAAGGGTCAAGTGTATTAGCATTAGATAGTATTAAAATAATATGCCTTTTTGAATGAGAAGAACCTTGGGAGAAGAGAAGGAAGGGCAATGAGCATTTCCGTGCTCTACTATAGCTCATGCATTCATCTCGTACTTAGGTTTCCTGTCTCTTAATGTCAGTAATGTGATGATGATATTTAGATAATTGATAAGCTTATGGGTATTAATTTTCATGAACCAACTTTCTAGTGAGGTCATGGTTAAGTTGGGAAATGTTCAATTGTGTAAGTGTAGGTGAACCTTCGACACATCAAAAGTGGTCTGACATTGACACAAACATAGTATCCATGATAAGAAATTAGCACCAGATATGCCTCCATCTAAACTTTAGCTTAGAGAAAATAAGAAAGATCCTACCTCATTCCATTGGATATATAATTAATATCTATGAAGGAAGATATTGATATCAGCTTATGTATTTATTTATTACAGAGACACCTCTCTGCACTGGTGCACACATGACTTCTTTGGTCACAGGTAAATCTTCCGTTTCAAGATAAATCATCTTCAAACGCCCTCTCAATGCAGCAAATTTTACTTGGTGACAAACATATTTCAATTTGCTTTTCATGTTTAGAACAGCGTTTCTTACATTGACCATACAATTTTGAGCATCGATCAGGATCCACCAAGGCTATAGTAAAAGAAGAGTAATTGAAATCACTGATCTCTTATTTAAGAACATATTATTTATCATTATAAAAATACTACGTGTACATTGTAACAAATTTGTAAAATGCCAAAAAATAAGAAGACACAAATATTACATATCCCCATTATCTGTATAAAATTGAAATGTGCTTTTAGTTAATATATGATTAGATTTTATGACATGTTGCTCTTCCCAACAAGATTCAAGATTTTTAGAGCTACATCATATTCCTTGAAATTATATATGACAATTTATCAATTTCTCAACTACATCATATTTAAAATTTTACCAGGTTCTTATAAACAAATTTGTATTGCATATTTTAATATTTACATGATATATGTTTAGGACAGTTGTGAAAGAGTTTGATTCTAGAGTTTTTTTCATTATATTCTTAATGTTGTTACATTCTAAATTCTCACAAACTCTAGACCTATATTGAGCTATCTATTCTACTTTGTGATTATATCTATGGGTTTTTGAAACAAAACCAATGAGCTAGATTATCAAAATATATAATAGAAAAATCATTTATTATATTTAATTTTATATAAGTAAATTTTAAAAATGAAACAAAACTTGCAGAAGAATGCCCAAGTATAAATGCTCCACAAAGAGAATTATTAAAATTAAGCTCTGGTGTAAACACCACCTAGGTCAAGAAATAAAACATTGCTGGCATCACATTTGTGCTGCTTCAAAATCGTATCCCATTCTACTCTTTCATTTTCAAAATAATCTGTTACCTTGACTTGCAATATTTTGTTTGCTTATTTTAAAGCTGATGTGAAAGCAACTGCACAGTATATATATTTTTTCACTTATATTTATGACAGTTATTAATATATGTTGGTTGAAATACATGCTTTTATTTTTTCTCTCTCTCCTTTTTAAAAAATATATATTAGTTATTTTTTATGATTCTATCACCTTACTATTGTGTATTTATATTATCTTTTATTATTCTTTTACTAGTTTATGATGGAGGTTTCAGCTTCCCAAAATCTTATCAAAAGTCACTGCTTTTTTTTCTGTCTCTGAGCTTCCATATGAGAAGATAATTTTCTTTCTGTCTAGACAATGCTTTTAAGAATTTCCATTGATACAGGAATGCCGATGTTGAATTCTGTTTTTGTTTGACAGTACATATTTTTATGCTTTCATTCTCAGAGTATTTTCATTTGATACAGACTTCTAGATTGTAGTTATTTTCTTTCAGAACCCTGAAGACATCATTGCATTGTCTTCTCACTTCCTTCTTTGTTTTTGTTGGTGAGAAGTCAGCTCCCAATTTAATAGTTGATCCTTTGAAAGTGATCTGTTGTTTTCCTCAACTTTTGCTCCCTTCTTTCCTTTCTTCTTTCCTTCATCTTTCCCTCTCTTCCTCTCCCCCTTTTTTCTATTTTTCAATCATTAATTTTCCCTTGTTTCATTCCAGATAATTTCTTCTGATATTTCATCTTTATTAAATATCTCAGCAATTATGCATTAACTCCTGCTTAACACACTCATTATGTATTTAATTTTGCTTTGTTTATTTTTCAGTTCTGGAGTTTTACTTTTGTTCTTTGTTATAGTTTTTATTTCTATGCCACGTTTTAAATCTTGTTTTTATTTATTTATTTATTTAAACAAATTACACATAGTTATTTTAAAATCTTGGTCTGATAACGCCATTATCTGGATCTCTTGTTAATTTGTTCATTTATGTGTTGGTTTTTGAGTTTTGATAGGATAGTCTTGTTTTCATTTGTTCCTGATTATTTTTGTGTTACATACTTTGTCAAAGAAAAAAATGAGGAAATAACTTGAGGCCTAGAGAAATATTATCTTTCTCCAGAAATGATTTATTATTGTTTTTTTTGCTGATGACTTGAACAGCCAACCAACCTTCTTGGATGGTCTTAAACCGTTTATAGAATTTAAGGTAATGTGAAAATGAGCACTCGTCCCTGGGACAACTAGAGTAATGTCATTTTAACCTAGGCCTAGTTTGTAGCTTTCTGGCATCTGAAATGAAAACTTGCCAGTTTTTCCATAGTTCTCCTTCCTTCTCGGGCTGTGAATTGCAATTTTTGTCCCAGAAGTAGCATAAGGCTATCAAATTTCTGTTTTTCAACTTCTCTCCTGCCTCTTCAAGAATGGTTGAAATATTGATCTCAACCAGATGTTTTTTCTATAATTTTTAATTGACCTGTTAACTCCGCAATGCTTTTTTATAATTGTTTTTTTTTTTTTTTAATTAATTTATTTATTTATTTATGGCTGTGTTGGGTCTTCGTTTCTGGGCGAGGGCTTTCTCCAGTTGTGGCAAGCGGGGGCCACTCTTCATCGCGGTGCGCGGGCCTCTCACTGTCGCGGCCTCTCCCGTTGTGGAGCACAGGCTCCAGACGCACAGGCTCAGTAGTTGTGGCTCACGGGCCTAGCCGCTGCGCGGCATGTGGGATCTTCCCGGACCGGGGCACGAACCCGTGTCCCCTGCATTGGCAGGCGGATTCCTAACCACTGCGCCACCAGGGAAGCCCCCGCAATGCTTTTAAACAGAGTTTTTTCTCTTATTTTTGTTCATCTATCCCTCTTAATAGGGAAGCTGTAGTTAAAAACTGTTATAATTTATAGTGTGTTTTAACATTTTAACACTGCTATGTGAAACAGACTACTGTAATTTTATAGTGTGTTTTAACATTTGATAGAGCAAACAAATCACTACTTTTATTTTTCAAAATCTTTGTATGGTACAGATTGATAGTTCTTTCTAACTGCAGAGTGAATATGGGTTTATAGCCATAGACTTTGAGCTTGAATTTTAATTCTGTCATCTGTTAGCTATGTAGCTTTGGGTAAGCTACTTCAGTTCTAGGAGCCTTAATTGCCTCGCTTGTAAAATGGAGACAATGGCATGTAATTCACAGTCTTTTTGAGACATGATGAGTTAATATGTATGTTTACAACAGTGGAATATAATAGCTTCTCACAGATTAAGAACTATTATTAAATGGTAAACAAAAGACTATAGTTGAAATTAAATTCTTACTGAGTACGACTTTTAGACCACACAGCGGGCTTTGTTCTGAAGATAAAACAAACCGTGGAGGCAAAGAGATAAATCCACAGATAGACTAATTAAGTACAATGATAAAAGAAATATATTGGGTCAAACGTGTGAACAGATGAGTGCTTATTATCTTGACATGGTGTCATGGGCAAGTGATAGGAAAATGTAAACCTTAAAAAATGAGTAAGAGTTATCCAGATGAATAGAAGGACTGTAAAAAGAACGTGAACCAGCAGACAAAGTAGTATGATTCTTATTCTAGAGTTGAAAGAGGACATGATATGTTTAGGTCCAAAAGCAAATAATAATGAAAATAGTTTTTATTCATTAAAAACCTATGTGTCAAGTATTGTTTTAAATATCTTGTACACATTAGCTCATTTAACTGTTCTAAAACTTTGAAGTAGTTGCTGTTCAGATAAAAACTTGAGGCTTTGGGTGACCAAATAATTTGCCCAAGGATGCAAAACCCATGCTTAACCCAGGATTTAATCTTAAATTTCTCCAAATCCAGAATTCACACTTTAAATATTTAATCCATGGCTTCTACATTGAAAAAGTTGGAAACTGACACATGAAAAGCATTCAACAGCTATCTGAATATTGTATCAAATTAGATACAGCTTGTGATAGATTTGGCTGTCTCTAGGAGCCTTAATTATTTTATGACTACAGAGAAATATGAAGATTAAAAAAATTGGAAGTTGAGTGTTTGGTTAATGACAAATAAATGGGATTCTATTAAAATGAACATTTACATTTGTAAAGAATCATTAGTAATAAATTCTTGATAATGTACTCTCTCTATATGCTTAATAAGTGGTTTTCCAGGCTGCAACCTGAATGTAGAAAAAAATTTTACCTTAGGCAAATTTAAATAAAATAGTTCTGGCCCTTCTATTTGGAATTCTTTATTAGTTCTCCTTACTTTGATATGTCTTAACTCAAAGTTGGATGATAATTGGGAATTTTATATCACTGTCTGTTCCCCATCTCTTACCCAGCTCTTATTTAGATCTTAGAATTACATTTTTGATTTCTTTTCTATTCCTGAAACATTGTCATTTTGGCAAGGGTTATACTTACTCATCTTATGGCTGTACTTGGATCTTTACAACTGAAGAGATTTAATATCAATTAATAGTACCATCATGTAAAAGTCATAAAGGATTCTAAAGTAGGTATTAATTTATTTGTCCCTTAGTTTATTCAAGAATATTTAAAGAATTTACAAATTGAGGAAGGTCTAATGAGGAATTAAGACTAATTTGTACATTACCTCAACTAATGCAAATTAATTAATATAAACTAATCATTGCCACATGAGAGGCACGAGTGTGGAGTTCATTTGTGATAGAGCAGCTTTCTGGATTGGTTGGGAAGTTATTTAGCTAACCAACAAAATCCTGGCCACTTTGAAAAGGCTATTTATTATTATGGGTTTTACTTTTTTCTCTACATTTTATCATGTTTCTCAAGTAACCAAATTTCCTTGGTGACTGACTCAGCTTACTTGTAAATTGAATAAAACCTAAAGCACCAAGACTGATACTGTCTTCTCACCAAAATTTCAACACAGATGTATGTCTCTCCTTCACTATTTTAGACTCGGCTTCTGGTTCACCATGCACTAGATCATAAATCTGCCAAGGCCACCATATTTCTGCTGTTTGGGATCCACGGCCTCTTCTGAGACATCTTAAGAGCTGGCTATACCTGAACACAACCTTGTGTTGTTTCTCCTCTTCTACTTCCTCTCCTCTCCTTTTTTCTTTCTGCTTCTATTCCTCTTCTTTCATTTCTTGAAATATTGCAGTACAGTCTTCAATGTGATAAATACTTTGCTTACACTGTTGTTTTCATCTTTTCAAAACCTTATAAAATTAATATTACCATCCATTTTATAGTTAAGAGAACTAAAGATATTGCCACAGCTACAAAGGAGCCCCAGGTCCTTACTATAAACCCTGACCCATTTAATGGCAAGCTCACTCTATAAACTATGATAGTAGGTTATGTTCACTATCTCTATGGATTATTTTAGGCTTGCACTTCCCCTAAAAT
Organism: Eubalaena glacialis; assembly: GCF_028564815.1. Lineage (NCBI taxonomy): Eukaryota > Metazoa > Chordata > Mammalia > Artiodactyla > Balaenidae > Eubalaena > Eubalaena glacialis. The sequence continues at coordinate 27,614,425 of NC_083722.1, read as the reverse complement.
ACTGTCCATTCCTTCATATTTTAATCAAAATTGGTATTAATCTCTTATCATTTTACAGCTGGTCTCTCCAGCATGGTGTCACTCTGTTTGGACTGAACACTCATCTGACATCTTCACAAAGTATTCACTTAGATTAGACACTTTTCCTCGCTTCTTTTGTGACTTTAAGGTTTTACCAGTAGTCAAACCACACCATTGTGCAACGGATATGTACCACTCTATGAACTCCTTCAAAGCCACCCACTCTGACATCTTGAATTACTCTTCCTGGTTTTTTTTTTTTTTTTTTTTTTTGATCTATCAAAGGCCACATATAGTGCATTCTATCCATTTCAGCTGGCATTATAACTTAGTATCTGTTAGAATGATCAAAATGTAAAGGAAAGATTGTGGTCATAGACATAGACCAACCATCTTCATAGGCTTCTTTAACGTTTTCTGCAAGGCTCAGTAAATGTAGAATTTGATGGTATAGACCGTATACATCTAAAGTGCAGATATCCTCCTGTGTGACCTCACTGCTTTTGACCAAGTTATCTATTCAGTCTTTTATTTAACCTCAGTGCCTTCTACTATAGGAAGCATGATGAAGTATAAAGAACAATATGCTGGGATCTGAAAAGTCTGTATTCTCATTCCACTTATCATTGATATTTGTATAAGTGTGAACTTGAAATATGATCTTTTATGTCATTTTCCTCTTCTATTAAAAGAGGCAATGACAGTCATCTCATAATGTTATCTGGAAGGTCAGATTAGATATCGACATGGAAAGTTATGGAATGGGATTGGCATATACTAGACCCTCATACATACTTATTGTCTTTCTTTCTTTCTCTCACCTTTCAAAGTCTAAACACAAGTGTCTTACCCCCAATTTCAAAACTCTTCATCAGGGAATTCAGGATATTCTCCCAAACCTCCACTAATGCCATAATTGCACCATTCTTACTCTTTGAAGCATAATTACATAAACTTTCTAAATCGAGCAAATCCTCTGATTTATCTTTTACTCAACTAGCTTGTAAGGATGCCTAGAGAATTACTGTGTCTTTTATTTCTGTTTTCTCAGAGTCTAGCATTTTGTTCAGTAGTTTACTAGGCACTCAATTTTAGATGGTTATTGATTGACACGCTAGTACCATATGCCTCAACACATTCCTTAATCACATTTGAAGTCCTCACTTACTCAGGCCCCTTTCATTATTAATAATAACTGTAATAACAGAAACATCTATAATAATAATAATAATAATAGTACCTAAATTGGTAAACTAATTTTCAGTTTGTAGAGCCACTTTCCAATACGTTATTTCAGTAAATTTTAACTGAGGTGCATGTAATTAACAGGCACAAACTTTCACATCAGATATTTCATTTTTTTTTACAATTGTTATTGATTCTTCTGTATTTTCTTTGTTTTTTGTTAAGGACATTGACAAATCACTTAAATTCTCTGAGTGGCAAGGTTGACAGGCAGTTGAGTAGGGAGCTAGTAATAAAATCTAGATTTTCTAAATTTGAATTCAGTTCTATTTCTAATACATGTTGCACCTTTTGAACTTCTAACTCTCTAGGGCCAAATTAGCACACTTTGGGTCATAAATTTGTATCTCTCTTGTTAGAGAGTCTAGATTGCTTCAGGGGCAACACGTATTAAGAATAGCATGTAATCACCACCAGGGGCTTCACTGTACTACATATTTTGATTGTTTATTTTTAATTGATTCATAAAACCATTGCTGTATTCCTTTACTAATGCATTGACTAATTCAACAAAGATTTTTGAAGTACTATTTCTTTACTTGCCTTTTTATTAGCACTGTACCTCATTGCCCAGCATATTCTGAGACTATATCCTGGATCATTTTATAGATTCTGTTATTGATATCCCAAGAGATATATACTGTTTTCTTAGTCTAGTCATCTTCTCTGGGATCCAATTTATTATGAAGTCTTCACTGATATAAGAATAAATAAATTTAATAAATTATGATTTTCTTAATAACTTGAATAACAAAACAAATCAAGACCCAAAAAAGAAAAAGAATCTCATCTGAATCAACTTATTTTATTTGCATTTTAATTTTCAAAATGAGATAAAGTATATTAGTATAACACTATTCTGAATGAGGAAACTGAGATTCAAGATAATCAAGAGACTTTTTAATTGAAAAGAGTGTATTAAGAACCTGCATTTTCTAATTCATAATTTAATATTTCTACTTTTAGCTAGGAGCTATATGATACATACAAACACACCAGAAGCATCTATTACCTGGTAGAATGAAGGTCACATAACACAGAAAATGAAGAAGATAAATAAAGATCTTCATTCTGTAGAAAGAAGCTGCTGAAAGATTTGTTAACAACTAGGACACTTTCCAAAAAGCCAAGAGACATTTACTATTTATAGTTTTCTAATGGAAGAAAGACTCTCTTTTTCCGGAAATTGTTTTAATTTTGTGTTCTTATCTCTGCTCCATTGACTAGGGTTGTGGGCAGAATTGGAAACACTTGATATTAATTGGTCTTTAGGGAGGAATCTCTATGTAGAAGATAGTTGTAAACATGACATTCTTATATCAATGGTGATCAATTAAATACCAACACAGAGGAACATGCATGGAGTAGGCTTGAGATAAATATTTACCATTTTAGATGTAAAACATCTGAACATTACTTTGTCAGTTAAACTCCTGATTATTTTTCAAAATATATTCCAATCACTAACCTGGTACACAAATTCATCAATACGTTCCTATATCCAAAATCCTACCTTATATCCAGTTATCCCATTAGTTTCCCCAAATGATTCATTTACCAAAGTCCGGATATTATGCCTCACTTTTGTCACTGATTTTTATTACCATTTTTTAAGATGTGACTTGAATATTTATGAAGCTCTGTTTCTTTCTAGAAAAGCCTAACTAGTATCCACTTATTCTAAAGTTTTTATCACAGTAAAACAATAAATATTGAAAAAATAACTTGTAATGAATATAAATAATTTCTTACCTCAATTTCCCTATTTTTATGTGTTCTGGTTACTATAAACATAAGAATTTGTCCTTGCTTGGCAACCAAGAGTATATCTTTTGGTTTCCACTAAAAAAAAAAAAAAAAAAAAAAAAAAAAAAGAGGATTTAGACCACTTACACTTTCTCCTGTGATGTCCTTCTCCTCAAATATTTGAAAGTCATATTAATTTTTGAAAATCTCTGTAGGTATCTTTAAACATTTAAATACTTTATCTTTTCCCCACCAACTTTAGTCACAACATTAACTCTTCTCTATTTAAAATAAAGATATTAGTCCCCTCTCCATTCACACCAACATTTCTCCCCACACACTCATTCAGTTGTTGTTACACACTTCCTCTTATGTGGTCTAGAATAATATTTGAACTGTGTGTATAACCAGAATTGAAACAGAAAATTCATGCTTTATATTTAAAGTTTGTAATACAGTAAGCATCATATTGCCTTTTTAAAATATGTTTAATATAAAAACACTTGTGCTAGTTAAAGAAAACTATCCTTGGTTTCAAAGTCGAGTAGATTGTTACTATTATTTTACTATTATTATTTTCTTTTATTATTATTTCCTTCTTTTCTTTCCCTTTTTTTTCATTTTTTAAATGGAAGTATAGTTGACAAACAATGTTGGTTTCAGGTGTACAACATAGTGGTTCGACATTTATATATATACTATATACATTATGAGTACATCTAGTAACCATCTGTCTACACAAAGTTATTGCAATATTGATGCTGTACATACATCCCCATGACTTATTTATTCTATGACTGGAAGTTTGTATTTCTTAATCCCCTTCATTCCCCCACCTACTTCCCCTCTGGCAACCACCAGTTTGTTCTCTGTATCTATGAGTCTATTTCTGCTTTTTTTATGTTGTTGTTCATTTGTTTTGTTTTTTAAATTCCACAGACAAGTAAAATCATGTGTATTTGTCTTTCTTTGTCTGACTTATTTTGCTTAGTATAATACCCTCTAGGTCCATCCATGCTTTTGCAAATGAAAGAATTTCATTCTTTTAATGGCTGAGTAATATTCCATATATATATATAATATTCCATTATATATATAATATTCCATTATATATGATATTCCATTATATATAATATTCCATTATGTATATAATATCCCATTATATATATAATGGACACTTAGGTTTCTTCCATATCTTGGCTACTGTACATAATTCTGGGATGAACAAGGGGTGCATATATCTTTTTGAATTACTGTTTTCATTCTCTTCGGATAGATACCAAGGAGTGGAATTGTTGGATTGTGTGGTAATTCTGTTTTTAATTTTTTGAGGAAACTCCATACTTATTACTATAGTAACTGCACCAACTTACCTTCCCAACAACAGTGTACAAGGGCTCCTTTTTCTCCACAACCTTGCCAACACTTGTTATTTGTTATCTTTTTGAAAACAGTCATTCTAACAGGTATGAGGTGATGTCTCATTGTGTTTTTAGTTTGCATTTCCCTGATAATTAGTGGTATTGAACACCTTTTTGTGACTCTGTTGACCATATATATGTGTTCTTGGGAACAACGTCTCTTCAGGTTCTCTATCCATTTTTTATTTATATTGCTTGTTTTTTGGATATCAAGTTGTATGGGTTCTTTGCATATTTTGGATATTAACCTCTTATAAGATATATCATTTGCAACATCTTTTCCCATTAAGTAGGTTGCCTTTTTGCTTTATATTTTTGATGGTTTCCTTCACTATGCAAAAGATTTTTAGTTTGATGTAGTCCCATTTATTTATTTATTTACTTATTTATTTTATTGTCCTTGACTGAGGAGACACATGTGCAAAAATATTGCTAAGACTAAAGTCAAAGAGTTTATTGCCTTGTTTTTTTTCTAGGAGTTTTATTGTTTTAGGTCTTAATATAAGTCTTGAATCCATTTTGAGTTTATTTTTTTATATATGGTATAGAGAATATTCTAATTCTATTCTTTTGCATGTAGCTGTCCAGTTTTCCCAGCACCAATTATTGAAGAGACTGTCTTTTCTTCATTATATATTCTTGCCTCCTTTGTCACAGATTAATTGACCATAAGTGCATGGGTTTATTTCTGGGCTTTCTATCCTGTTCCGTTGATCTATGTGTCTGTTTCTGAGCCAGTACCATACTGTTTTGATGATTAGCTTTGTAGTATAGTCTGAAGTCAGGGAGCGTGATTCCTCCAGCTCTGTTCTTCTTTCTCAAGATTATTTTCACTTTTGTGTCGCCATACAAATTAAAAATTTTTTTGTTCTAGTTCTGTGAAATATGTCATTGGTATTTTGATAGGGATGGCATTGAATCTGTAGGTTGCCTTGGGTAGTATGGTCATTTTAACAATATTGATTCTTCCAGTCCAAGAACATAGTATATCCTTCCATCTGCTTGTGTCTTCTTCAATTTTTTTCATTAGCATCTCATAGTTTTCAGACATGTCTTAGTTTTTAATATAACCTTTTATATTGGAGTAGCCCAAATTATGTCATTTGAATCTGTGATCCTCTATTTAACAACATGTAAAGAACTGAAACCCTAAGTCCAGTAGCTCTCAAGAATGAAGCCTGCCAACAACCACATGAGTGAGTTTAGAAGATCCTTCAACCCTGTTGAGTATTGAGATTTCTGTAGCTCAGGCCACCTATTTCAGTGCAAACTCATCAGAGATCTTGAGACAAAAGCACCAAGCCAAGCTACTTCTGGAATCCTACTCATAGAATCTATGAGATAATAAAGGTTTTAAGCTGTTACTTATTGGGGTAATTTGTTATGTAGAAATAGATAACTAATACAACATCTTGTCTTACAGTCTTTACCTTTTAATTGCTATATTCACAATTTATTTACATTTAAGAAAATAACAATATAGTTGTTTTTAAACCTGCCTTCTGGTATTTGTTTTCTATTTGTTCTCCCTCCCTTTGTTCACTTTTCTTTCCTTCCCTTTCTTGTCTGTGTATTTTTTATGATTACATTTTATCTACCCCATTCACTATATATTTTTTGTCCTTTCCTTAGGATTTATAATATAGGTCTTTAGCTATCACGTATAATATAAGGGCCTTAAAATCCTCTACTTCTATTTTCCTTTCCCATGATTTGGGCTATTATTGTCATTCATTGCTCTCTGCAGTGCTATAAACTGCACAATATATTCTTAGTTTTGCTTTAAGCAATAAATGATCTTTTATAGAGAATACAAATTGAGGGAAAGGATATTTACATTTACCTGTGAATTTACAAATTCCAATTCAATTTATTCCTGTGTGCAAATCCAAATTTTTATCTTGTATACTTTTCCTTCAACTGGAAGAATTGTGTATATTTGTTCAAGAAAGATCTGCTGGAAATGCATTATTTCAGATTTTGCTTGCTTGAAAGTGTCTTTATTTCACTTCCATTTTTGACACTATTTTTTTTTTTACTGAGTAGAATTTTAGATTGACAGAATTTTTTTCAGTATTTAAAAATGTTGATACATTGTCCTTTGGCTTGTATAGTTTCTGACAGACAGTTGGCCTGTATTCTTGTTTTTCATAACAATATTGTTGAGATTTAATTCATGTACCAGACAATTTACCCATTTAATTTGTACCATTCAGTGGTGTTCAGCACGTTCATGGAGTTGTGTAACCATCATCACAATCAATATTTGAATACTTTCTAAGCCCCCAAAGCAACTCTGTACTCTTTAGCTACCACCCTCCCACCCCTCGATAAGGTCCCCTCCCTCTAAGCCATAGACAGCCATTCATCTACCTCTTAAATCTATAGGTCTGCCCAGTCTGAATATTTCATGTAAATAGAATTATACAATATGTAACAATTGTGACTTGCTACTTTCATTTAGCATAATATTTTCAAAGTTTATCCATGTTGGAGCATGAGTCAATCCTTCATTTTATTGTCAAATAATATTCCATGGTATAAATATGCCACATACTGTTTATTCATCCATCAGTTTATGGAGATTAGGACTACTTCCATTTTTTGGATATTATGAATAAAGCTGCTATGAACATTTGTGTACAAGTTTTTGTGTTGACATATGGCTTTATTTTTCTTGCATATATACCTAAGAATAGGATTGCAGAATCAAATGAAGACTCCATGCTTAAACTTTTTGGGAAATGTCAGACTGTTTTCCAAAGTGTTTGCACCAATTTACCCACCAGCAGTGTATAAGAGTTCTAATCCGTTCATATCCTCGCCAGTATTTGTTAAGGTCTGTTGTTTTGGTTATAGCCTGTTTAGTGGGTGGAAAGTGGTAACTCATGGTGGTATTGATTTGAGTGCCTGAGATGTGCTTGTTGGACATTTGTGTATCTTCTTTGGAGAACTGTCTATCCAACCCCTTAGTCCATTTTATAATTGCATTTTGTGTTTTTTTAAATTGTTTAGTTGTAGATATTCTTTATATGTTCTCAGCTACCATGGTTGGGAGATTGCTGGTTTTCAAGGCTACTGTAGAGCTGGGGAGAGTTGGAAGGAAATAGGGCAGTTAAAATGCCACAAAGGTAGCTGTTCTTACTGAGATTTAGCATTTTTTCTTGAATATATGCTCCTTGGATTTTTGCAAGTCTGTGGTTAATTTGCAGAGCTCTTAAAAAGTTGATGTTGACAATTTTTTTGCCAGTGTTTTGTTACTTTTATCAAGGGGCAAATTTTTGGAGTTCTTTACCTCATCATTTCAGAAGTCTTGCCTATGATTCATTTTGTACTGTTTCTTTTTTGTTTTTTACACTTGTGTTGTTTGGAAGTTATACACTGGTTAATAACGCTGTGCAACAAACTGCTCTGAAATTTGGCGGCTTAAAACAAAAACTATTTTACTATGCTCATCAATTCTGTGGACCAAAAATTAACACAGAGCATAGTAGTAATGCATTGCCTCTTTTCTTCTACATCTGGGACCTTACCTGGGAAGACATGAAGCCTGGGAGTGAGTTCTCATTGGCTAGCTTCTCCTTCTTATTCTCCTTTGCAGTGTCCAATTTTTTCTTAACATGATTTAAATGTTATTCCTTGAAATTTCAGACTTTTTTTCTTCTCAATCTGTAATCTTCCCTTGGGCGATTTTATCTCATTGCTGCAATAAACGGTTCCTCAAATCTGTATTTGAAGCATATTTTTTCTTTCCTGAGCTTCACGCATGTTTACAGTAGGAAAATCTAAACTCAGAATGTCATAAATGTTTCCTTTAAATCTACACCTCTTACTGTATGTCTTAATGAATGATTGTGTTGTTCATCAATTTCTTTAAGGAAGAAAGCTGAGACTTACCTTTTCCTCTTAAATCTCAAATTGAACTTTTTTCATTTCCTCTAATCAGAATTCTGTCCTAAATTTTTGTATTTTCCAGATATGTGTTATAGCTATATGTAAAAAATACACTCAGTGGAGACTTTAGGTTCTAAATGTCAAGCATTTACTGATGGAAAGCTTTATAATTTATAAGATAGTTTATGTTAACAATTTAATATTGTGATAAAATTAATGGGGAATGTGGAAAACTGGAAACACAATGAGTTTATTGAAGACAGGGATGAGGACAGAAACACTAAATACAGAATTATAAGGTGAAGTAGTTAAATAAATTCTTAAGGCCCAGGAGAGAAGACTCTTGGATTGGCTGCCTATGTTCAAAATTGATTAGGATAACTAGTTAGCACTGGATGGCAGAATTAGAAATGATATTTCTTTTCATCTTTAAACATTTCTGTAATCTTCCAAATGTTCTTATTATCAGAAGAAAAAATATACCTTCAAAATTTTTTAATTTACTTTTATTTTCATCACATTTTACTCCTTTTGAGGTTTGTTTGATTGCTCTTTCTCACAATTATATTATCATACTGTCTTATTATGTGAATAAAATGTATATGACTTTGTGTCCAAGGCCCGAGTGCATTTTTGCTGAAACTATGGAAAGGTAGCATAAACTATGACTGATGGCTGATACTTAAAAGATCATATGAAAATAACTAGGCTACTGCACAGGGCAAATAAATAGGCCAGCGGTAAAGGGAAGTATTAAGGATGGAGGGTTTTTGCCATGTGGGTGGAGGAGAACTTCTGCCAGTTTAATGAAGAGGCTGCCATTCTTCTTTATTTCTCTTGTACTAACCTAACATTGAACTCACTAGCTGTCATTATATGGTTGCGTAATCCAGAAGGCTAGAGAACAACACGTGAAAATAGAGTTATAGAAAGTAGAAAGTTCATTTTTATTTATAATATATTTACAATATAGTGTTATATAGTGGAATTATAATTTACATCTGTAGTATTAGACAGTGTAGTAGAATTATAATTTGCATCGTTAGTATTACGTAGTGTACTAGAAATATAACTTGCATCTGTAGTATTACGTAGTGTAGCAGGAGTATAGTTTACAGTTATAGAAGCTTTAGTGGTGGTGCTGGGTTTGACTGGCATTATGTATTCCCGTACAACACAGCAGGGCTCTGAATCGCAGTCAGTAAATACGTATTCCCAGGAGTTGCATGAAGTCTTGCAAGCACCACGAACAAGGTAACATTGTCTTTTTCTTTCTTCAATTCCTCTTGTTTTTTCTCTTGTTTTCCTCTGCAAAACTAGGAGAAAGTAGCTATGATCATGATCCAGGTTTAATCCCCTTGCATAGGTAGATGGATAAATAGATAGGTAGATAGATAGATAAGTAAATAAAGTTGTATAAAGTATAGAGTTAAACCATTTTGCTTCTGAAATCATGCCCAGGCAACTATATTAAAGAGTTTGGATTTTATTGCCTATAAATTGGTACACTATAAGTACTTATTTATCCAACAATATTTCCTTTGCCATTAGCTTTTTTGTTGTTGTAAATAGAATATTCGTAAATATCTAATCTGTGCATGCTTTCTCAAGAGTAAAGACAAAAGGATGTGGATAAAAGAGTCTACATATTTTGTGTTCTAAATAGCCATCCACTCCAACACCCCTCTCCCTTACCACAAATTACTGGGCCAGTAGTAGAAAGATTAATTTTGACAACAGCTATAGCATCAGTTCATTAAATTGCATTTAAAAAGAGAAGGTATTAGGAAGCATGTAAGGAGTCATAGTCTCATCAGAAACAACAACAAACAGGTTTAATTGCACCACATTGGTAACTGTCTTCCTATTATAGTCTCAATTATCAGTTCTACTCATTGCCTCTTCCATTAGTGAATTACATTATGAGTTCATATGGGGTCTCCTAACAACAATTTGTTTTATTTTCCAGAGTAAAGCATTCACACACACACACAAAAAACAGTTGCCTTTCCCTCTTTTTCCATATTAACAAAAATTACCTGATGGACCACAAGATATGGTGAAGATAAAGATCAGGAAAATACAAAGTATCTTCATTGCTGATATAGTTCCTTGAGTAAAGTTGAGGCAGAGCTCAAAATGACAGAGATGTGCTATTCTTTGAAAAAAGATAGATGAACTCTTGTTTTTATAGCTTTCTCAGGGCGATTACTATGCTGATTAACGCTGCCTTTCAAGATTGAGCAGATATTCATGTAAGTATTGTGAAACAACAGCAAGCAGCATAGAGGACTTAGTTCTGTTATGACCTCAAAGAGCCAAAAGTGAACTCATTTTCAGTTATACAAGCCACTAATGGAGTTAAAGTCTTCCTCATTCTTTAAGTGAAAGCACATATTCAGCAGCATCAACATTTTCAGCCACATGCTTTTTCAAGTATTTATTATGTGTTAGGCAGTGTTCTAGGCACTTTATAGGGATTAATTAGTTGAATCCTCATGACAATTTCTATGACATACAAACTTGTTATTTTCCAGCTGAGGAAAGTGTGGCACAGAGGGATTATGTAATTGCCTCAAATCAGACACGTAGTGATTGGTAGGGTGGAAATGGACTCTTAAGTAATGAGGTGGCGGAGTCCATAGTCTCAATCCCCACCTTCTTCACTCTCATAACTGAATGATGGGTGTCCATCATGTGAAGTCATATGGCCTGAGATAGATACTATTTCTGGAATTCAATTTTTCTAGGGACTTCCCTGGCGGTCCAGTGGTTGGGACTTCACCTTCCAATGCGTGGGGTGAGGGTTCGATCCCTGGTCGCACAGCTGGGATCCCACATGCCTTGCGGCCAAAAAACCAAAACATAAAAAACAGAAGCAGTGTTGTAACAAATTCAATAAAGACTTCAAAAACTTTTTTCTACAAACAGAAACTATTTCTAGTTCTAATACTGTTACATTAAAACTTATCATAGTTATACTATAAGAATAATCAGTATAGGGCTTCCCTGGTGGCGCAGTGGTTGAGAATCTGCCTGCCAATGCAGGGGACACGGGTTCGAGCCCTGGTCTGGAAAGATCCCACATGCCGTGGAGCAACTAGGCCCGTGAGCCACAACTACTGAGCCTGCGCGTCTGGAGCTTGTGCTCCACAACAAGAGAGGCCACGTTAGTGAGAGGCCCGCGCACCGCGATGAAGAGTGGCCCCCACCTGCCGCAACTAGAGAAAGCCCTTGCACAGAAACGAAGACCTAACACAGCCATAAATAAATAAATAAATAAATAAAATTTAATAAGCTCACTGCAAAAAAAAAAAAAAAAGAATAATCAGTATAATTCTTTATATACCGTGTAATGACTCATCCATAGGAGTACCTCACTCGTAGGGGAAAGCAGTGTATTAAAAATTGAAAGAGCACTCAATTTAAATACAGAGAACTAATCTTGAGATCTGGCTCTTCTGTTTACTACCTGTATATTTGGGATAAATATTCACCAGATGAGCCTCAAGATTCTCTCTTTGAAGGCTGGATTGGTAGGACCAGACATACCTAGAGGTTTATGGTAAGGATTAAATAGGTAACATATGTGAAAAATGTTATCTATTATATTTAAATATAAGCCATTTAGCTGGGTGTGAAAATCCTCAAAAATGTATAAGGATACATTTTAGAAATAAGCCTAAAATAACATCATGATCTCTTTGCACTACAAAACCATTGTGTCATTTTCATTCTTTGCTCTTCACTATTAGACACCATGCATTATTTCAACCCTCCTTAAAAACATTGTATTTTTAAATTCAGCGGTGCAAAGCTTTGAAATTAAAGATTAAGAATTCATTATGGGATTAATTTTACATACCAGTACAGATTGATGGGCACTTTTGGAAAGTTTCAAATTGGAAAGGATCATAAAACTTTTTACACATGAGGATGTTGAAGATTAAATTATTAAGAAAACAAAAGATTGCATAAATATCGGTAGCTGGATTTCTGCTACAATTTCTACTTCTTTCCACTACAAAAATATCTTATGTAAGCTCTGATAATTATTGATGGTTCATATCTTTAGAATACATGAGTCCAAGAGGCTCAGCTGCTCTGTAATGCATAATCTTGTTGCACTTTAAAAAACACCTATTAAATATGGATTATATACAAGGCACTGTTCTGTGTAACTTACACATACTAATATTAAGCCTCATGAAAGTCCTCTGAGGTAGGTATAATGCTTAGCTCCAGTTTCACATACAAGGAAACTAACACATAGAGATTGAAGTAACTCACCCAAAGTCAACGAGCTAGCTGGTTAGTAGTGAAACTGGAATTGAACATGGTCTATTGTCAGAGTTCATATTTTTAACCATTATTATTACTACATACCCAAATCACCTGAAATGGTTGTTTTAGAGTTCAAAGGAAATTACGTAATAATGGAAACTTGTGGTTTCCAAGGTAAAAGAAATATTACAATTCATTTGTTCTAACCCTTTATTTTTAAGGCTGAAGAACCCTTCTGGAAGCAGGAACTCTGGAAAAAAACCACTCCTGGGAAAGTCTGTTTTTAGAAGAATCTAGAGACACTTCGGTAAATAGTGCAATTTTTTCTTTCCTTTCATCCCAACAAATATTTTTCCCAGTCCAGCATGAATCCTCCTTGGCATCCTAAGAAGTGGAGGAAACTATTGTATATTATATATTGTCACTGAGATGAGTCAAAAACAATTTCTCATGCAGAACTCTGTTGCAACTAGTTGCTCTTATTCTATATTAAGCCGTAATTGGGTGCTAAAGGAAATAATATAAACCTTGAATTTTAAACTAACCTTAAAGATAACTATTCGAATGTATAGTCTGGTGGGAAAATGTTGTTCAGTGTCTGTTGGCTTGTGTGTTTTGTCTTGATTTTGGTGACAAATGTTACAGTCTAACAAATGTATATTTTGTGCTATCTTATTACTTGTGAATCATTTTTTAAAAAATTTACACATGAAACAATTGATCTCGAGAATTTGCTTACAGTCATACCACACTGTTATTGCAGTGTGAAACTCTCTGCCTAATCACTACTACTACTACTACTGGTAAATCTTAGTACAATGGGTATGTTTAACTTCATTATTCAGTTCCAACAATGACCTCTTCCAGTGTGTGGGCAGATGTCTACTCCCACACTTTCAAAGTGTCCTTAAGCTCAGGGCTACAGTTTGGGGTTATAAATGAAGGGTAGGTGATAGGAAAGAGTATAGAAAGGTAAAGGAGAGACATTTGAATCTATAGATTAATGAATAGTGAGAGAAATATAAAAGAAAGCCACAGCTAAGTAGGCAGAGCCCATTATTAGTTTTACCATTTTATACAGTGATATAGAAATATTGATCTGCAACTATCTCCAGTAACTATTGTTTAGTAGAGGCTTAAGTAATACTTTAGTGAAAATATATGTTGATACTGACACCTCTTCCTAATATCTTTGTTTGTAAGAGCATCACTTAAGTTGGTGGTTTGAGGAAAGATGAAATTCTATAACTATCAAAATACATTTATTACTTTTGGTATTATGCATCGGTGAGCTATCTTAAGCTAAGGAAATTAATGTGGTGAACAAAACATCATATTTTAATTTTGAAAACAGAGTATTGATTATCCATTGTGTTACATGTTTTTATTTGCCTCCTCTTCTTATGTCTAAGTGAATTTTAAGTTACGGATTATAAATTCACAGTAGTCATTAATCATTCATACATATTTTGCATATGATCCATTTCTGTGTGTCAATCCAAATTTTTCTCAAATGAAGACTCATTTCTTCACTGAATGCATTACTTTAACCCTCACCCAACTGCAATCTTCTCTTTGCTTCAGAAGGATTTTGACTCTGTGTGTGTGTGTGTGTGTGTGTGTGTGTGTGTGTGAGAGAGAGATATGTGATATTTAGGCCTCATTATCAAGCATTCTTTCAAGTTGTAGTCTCCTCACTCTTTTACCCAGAATCACAATTGATTTTTTTTTTTTAATTTGGTCTCTGCTACTCATATGTCATCTTATCAGAGGAGATTTTAAAGGCTTTTTTATACTCTAATGATTATAGTGAGCCTCGCTTCATTGAAATTTATTTTCGGTGTTCTTTATTTGTCTTTATCTGAAATTAGCTGGATCCCTTGTCAGCTTTTGGTTTTTTAAAATTATTTATTCACACAGTTTGATATAATTGTTACCACTATTATTATTATTAACTGCCACATCTCATTAGAATGTAAACTCCATGAGGTAGCGATCTTGACAATTTTACAGTGGAGCCTAGGACAGAATAGGTATTTAATATAGACCTACTGAATGGGGATTGGAATAAAGTTATAGTAGCAATTGTAGTATCTATCATTTATCTACCCAGAAAATTTTAGAAAATGGCACTTCTGAGAAAGTGAATGTCAGAATCCTAATCTTAAGGGATCAGAGACCAATTCATAAAGAGTTGTTACCCATTTCTCTCCCTTTTCTTGGTTATGGAAGATGATTAAGGGGAACTAATGCTCTGTCTTCCTAACCTTAAACAGGTAATTATGACTTGCCATTCTAAATATGGCTTGTTTCAAGGATAATGGTGAGAGAAATGTCCTGAAAAGTATATAGATTGTACATATAAATATTCCTTACAACTCCACTTTCTATTTTTATTTTTTATATTTAGCCAAAGAATTGGTTCTTACTATATGGCCAGTAAGTAGTAGTGAGTACTTATTGAATATTTACTAAATATTGGTTACTACCTGAACACTTTATATTTATTATCTCAATTAAACATAACTGCAAGCTTATGAAGTAGATACTACTGTCAAACATTATGCCATGTTTTACTGTCATCATTTCACACAGAGGTAAATGAGGATTAGAGGCATTCATTTAAAAACTTGTTCAAAGTCACTGTACTAGTAATTACCATTGCTGACATTACACCCCAAAGCGGTCTGATTCTTTTTTTTTTTTTTGGCCCTGCTGCGTGGCTGGTGGGATCTTAGTTCCCTGACCAGGGATTGAACCCAGGCCCTCTGCAGAGAAAGCACCGAGTCCTAAACAAAAGCAGTCTGATTCTTGAACCCATGTTCTTATCCACTACACTAGAATCAATGAATTTGTGAATGAACAAATTTCTGAAAGGCAATAATGAGCTCCTCTAATTTCTCTCTGTTTATAACACAGCACTAAAGCTGTTTAAGCTTTAGTAAATGACAGATGGCTGAGTCTAAAAGAAAAAGGTGAATTCATATTCAGAAATAGCAGAAGGATTATGTGAATCAATGGTTCTCTGAACTTCGTAACTTAGAATCAAATGGGATGATTTAAAAAATACACTCTCCTGGGAACCACCCGTGAATTGTCTCATTCTGTGATTCACGAGTATGGTTCAGAAAATTGCACTTTTAAATAAATACCCCTAAATCTTCCAGACGCTTATCCAGGTCTGATACAACTGATTTAGTCATATGCTCTGTTTTTGTCAGGTGTGAACTCATCTACACCATTTCTTCCATTCATATGATGAGTCTCATCACTTCTTTTGCTCTGATTAAGTGATGCCCAAAATGTGGATGAAGCACATTTTTCTCCCCACCAAGCCCAGGAGAACATCAGTACCCCTGGATGTGTATACTCAAGCCCTCTATTAAGGCAGTGTATGGAATAGTGTGGAGAGACTGAATGAGTTTGAATGCCACTTTACTACTGTCTGACTGTGAGCCTTGGGCAAAGAGTGTTTCCATTCTGGTTTCAGCTTTCCTAGGGGTGGTGGTAATAAAATTAGTCACCTTGAATAGATGATGTGAAGATTGAATGTTGCAAGATGAGTACTTAATCTGACCCAGCCAATGCTTTTTTCCCTGTTCTCTACATTTTACTGTGCTCTGGGATTCATAAGCCAGTGCTCTACTGGGAATTTCATCCTTTGATATTTCACATGCACCATGAGTTAGGAGACCACCTGTGGACGAAAAAATATTTTACAAATATATATATATTTGTGTGCGAATATGTATGTGTATATGTAGACACACAGAGTGTACTTAGAGATGGAAAGAAAAAAAGAGTAGGAATAAAACAACTAAAAAAATTAAATAATAAAATCTGAGAATATTTATATTTCCCATAGTTCTTACAGAAATATATCCCTCAGGGATGTCACAGGTGAAGCCCAATTTTTCCCCACTTCTCCACTATGCAAAGACCTTACTGCAAAGTCCCTATTTTGTTAAAAAAAATTAACAAAAATCATAATACATCTGAGAAAACAGCTTCTAATTGAAGACAAGTAAGAATTTATTTTAGGAACTGAAACCAAACTAAAGAATGTAGATAACTGTCAAGTGCATGCTTCTATCCCTTTGAAAGTTGTCTGCAGACTCTCGGAAATGAAGAAACAAGATTTATAAAGTATTTCCAAAGTTCATTTAATGCAGTTTCCTCCTTCTGCGCATTCATACCCTTGACAGATTACCTCCATCTGGGACCCCTTGATCAGGCTGACTGATTTTAGGATACAGAAAGAGCCAATTCTTTGACATTAGAAAGCCCTGGAGTTGAATGTTAGGCTTGCTTTTACTAAGTGATCTTTTGGAGGTTCAGTTTCCTTATCTATAAAATGGTGATTTTAATATCAAAACTTATTGAGTTGTACTGCATATTAAATGAGATAATGCGTGAATCTAACAAGGAAAGCACTTATTAATAACTTAAAAAATTACTGAGTTCTCACTATGCATTGGTGCCACTCAAGACTCTAGGATTGAGCAGTAGGCAAGAAGAGCATGGTGACAGCCACCCTTGGAGTTGAATTTTCAGATATGAATTGCTCTTCATAAAATTCTGTAGAGTGTTAGGAAAGAGAGTGGTTACCAAGAAAGACATTGTATTAAATGGTCCAAAGATGACTTCCACCATCCTGAGAAAGAGGTGGCCAACAAAGGGTGTCTCATGCAGAGGGCCAAAGTTAAATACTGCAGAGAGCATAATGTGTGTAAGGAGAAAAGAGCAGGTGAGAGACTGACACTTACTGAGAAATGGACAAGTCGGGGGCGGAGGTCAGGGAGCAGCAGGGGCTCCATCTCTACTGGGCTTTTCAGGTCATGGGGAAGTGGTGGATCTTATTACATGTTTGATGGAAGGTGGCTAAGTGTTTAGGAATTCACTCTAGCTCCCACTCTGTTTGGAAGGGAGTATGAGCAGGGTCAGGGAGGGAGGTGATTTTGGAGGTTACTGCAGTGGTCTATGAGGGAAAAGATGGCAGCTTAGATAAAGTGTCTCTCTGAGCTGCTTATTCATTGTTCCCCTTGTTTTTGACTCTCCCTATCATTTCATTCAGTTCTCCTCCCTTTGAATCTGCAGAAACTCCTACCTCTCAGGTCCAACCACAAATAAGGAGAGCCTGTCCTTGACAATCTGATCATTGTCAGAACATTGATCATTGATATGTATCTGTCCTCTCCTCCCCACTTCCGGTTGGCCTTGGATTAGATTTTGTACTTTTTTAAGGAACAATCCAATAATATGACACACTGAGCCATGTGGGAGTTTATGGCAGGGGGCTTCCTTTTATCTCACAATACATGTGTACTATAGGGGACATTCACATCCCCCCAAAATGTCTAACCCACAGACAAAACCAGAAACTCCCACAGGGGAAAGTTCAGGGTAGCTGAGAGATGAGGATAAGTGCTTTAGAGGGGAAAGAGGGGGAGAAGAAAAGAGGGAAAGTGGAGGGAAGGAGGAAGATAGAGATTGATTAGTAGCTGGATGCAGCTCTGATGTGTTGCTAAAACAATGTTTCTTGAGGTCTAATTCGCATGCGAATCCCCTGGGTTCTTGTTAAAATTCAGATTCTGGCTCAGTAGTTATGGGGCAGGGCAGAGATGCTCCATTGCTCACAAGCTGTCCTGTGGTATAAATGCTCTTGTTCTGTAGAGCACACTTTGAGTATTGATGCCCTAGAGCACATCAGCTAAGCAGGTGCTCACCTTGTCAGAGTTTATGTTCTTAGTTACAAGTTTAGCTATGTCCTGCTGAATTAATCCTGGATTCTTTATCAGCACCATTTGACTAGCTCTATATTTACTTGGATCATATGTAGTAATCTGAACAGAACTTCAAGAATGCACTTCAATAGGTTTCAAGAAAAAAATCCAAGAAATATGTTACTTTTATTGAAGAAAGATGTGCTAAAAAGAAGGAAAACATTACAAATAAAGTCCTGTTGCTGGTGAGGTTTCTTAAAGCAAGAAATAATGACATTATATAGGTGAAGCTCACTAGAGTTTGTGATGAGGGACCTATCTGTATTTATAGATTATCTGTGTTGTTCATAGTTTAATTCTAAATCTTAGAAGATCATTGAATCTGTGGCTTATTAAACAGGACTATAGCTGAAGAACTTCACCAACATACCTCAAAAAAATTAAAGAAAACCTGCATGCTGTCATCCAAGGCTTAGCAGTTTTCAAGGATGTTAATTTTGTTAATGATTCCTGGGTAGCGGATTTGAGTTTTTGATCTCTGAACCTCCAGTTTTCATTTAGAAAACTTTATTACCCTTGTTTTTAAACTAACTCCCCAGCTTCCATAGTTATCTGTGGAAGCATAATAAAAACTATGTGGGTGAAAGTTCTTGAACAATTTGTCTCTGAGCCACATTCTACTTTCAGGCTTGCAACCTACAGGTCTCTCTTGTTCCCTGCAGGGTCCTGCTGTGGGTTCTGTGTTCTGCTTGATGGCTAATATGTTCTCCTTTGAAGTGGCTAGTCCAGAAATTCATTACTTACCTTGATTAAATGGAATCATAAGATGTATCGACATCCATGTAAACCATATAACTTAAATATTTCAGATAGAGTAGCCTAAACAATTTTAAGCACACAGGTGTATGTGACATTAATAATCTCTTGTTAAACTAAATGCCATCTCCTCATTCCTGGTCCCCAATAGGACAACTTCTGAAAATGCAAAAGCCACTCTTTTAATGTGTTCATCCATCCAAAATACAAAGAAAGTGTGCGAAGAATAGACAGATTAGAGACTGTAAATTATTTTTATTTATGTAAACAGTGATATTTAAGATTTTAAAGTATATATTTCCATTAAACACTGCAAACATTTTTTTTTTTTACCTACTCTTGAGTCAATAAGATGTATCTCTTTTAACGACTTTGATGTTCAATTGTACTTCTGGTTTCCAGAGTGTATATGCAGCACTGAATTCTCCATTTAATGCAGTATCCGTAATCATACTCAACGTCATCACAAAATGTTTTACATATTCCTTTCACTTCTTGGCATCTCTCAAATCTATACTTTGGTTCAAGTTCACTTCTGGCTGCAATCAAGAAAGACATCTAAAGTCAGCAATCTAATTTTTTTACTAAAGGGAAAAAACAACCTGTTCTAGTCATGAGATCATGTGTGTAGGAGACGGAGTGTTTGGGATGTCAGGTTGTTTTACAGGACAATTTACCAGTTGTTTCAAAAGATGACCAAGATACAAACATTTCACTTGCACAAAAAGTGTACGTCCTTATCTTACAGCTCACATCAGTATTAAATTTCAGGTGGCTTCTAGGGGCTCTTACTCCCCTATCTTTTTTTCTTACTTTATTTTTTCATTTCATGTTTTCTCAATTTTTTAAACCGATTCTTGTTTCCTCCTCACAGTATCATTTGTTCAATACTTTCTTCTCCATTCCAGATCTTACTCTTAATTGAAATTTTTTTCATTATACTAGAGCAAATGGATATGTTCCTTTCAACAGTCTACATAACATAATTTAGTACTTAATTATATGCATTTTTAAAAACATTTGTTTATTCTTGCAGCCAAAATATACACCCTTATGTGATAGTTATGGTTTCTTCTGATTCTTTGTTATCTCCCCAGTATATCCAGTATATCCCCGATAATTGGAACACAGTAGGCATGAAAATACTTATTCATAGAATAATTTATTAAAATGTAAGCTACCTTAGATATGCACATAGAAACACAGTTTTGTTGTATATTAAGTATTTAGTAGAAAGTGGAGCCCCCTGTTAGCTTCTAGTTTGCCGTGAGTCATCTAGGACAATGCAAAGAAAGATGTTCTGAGATTCCAAAGTCACAGTCTGAGATTGCAAAGAAAGATGTTCTGAGATTCCAAAGTCACAGTTCATACACTAAATCAGGGATCCCAACCCCTGGTCCGCGGTGGTAAAGACCTGGGCCGCACAGCAGGAGGTGAGCGGTGGGCGAGGGAGCGAAGCCTCATCTGCGGCTCCCCAACGCTCCCATTACTGCCTGAACAATGCCCCCCCAGCCCCCTACCCCGTCTGTGGAAAAGTTGTCTTCCACGAAACTGGTCCCTGGTACCAAAATGGTTGGGGAGCGCTGCACTAAATTATAGTACACGGAAGCTAAGCTTTTATTTTTCTTAAAGATTCATTTGTACCGCAACCAATGCTTTAGAATAGAAGGCACTTTGAAGTCAGGCTTATTTCTTTCCCCTAAATTTTATCATAATATTTATTTACCTTGGATAAGTCATTCCACCCATCTGCCCTACAGACTATAATAAATATAGCTACCATACATACATTTTGAATATTAAATTTTGCATATGTGTGTGTGTCAGGAAAAATACTGCAGAATAATTTCGTTAAAATTTGGAGAATTAATTGAATTGAATTTAGATTAAAGTTATATAATGTCAACTCATAGAACCTAATTGTCTGCCTAGAATCTAACTGAAATTCAGAATGGTGTTTCATTTCATTCCATGTGGCAGGTGTTTGAGTACCTAGGATTCTCCAAGCATTAGGGTGAGAACTGGCCAGTAACTTCAAAAGTAGAGAACATAGAGAAGACTTCAAATATACTAACTCTATTGTTAATAAAGTCAGTAAAAAAGAGAAAGAAGTTAAGCTTAAAGTGCAAGAGATTGTCAGGAAGGTTTTGACGTGTGAATATATGTATCTTCTTTGGGAATGGGAAGATAATTCATGATGAGAAAATCTCTGGCCATTGATGAATTTTGGTGAAATCTAAAGTTATTTATTTATATATTTTTTGGCTGCGTTGGGTCTTCGTTTCTGTGCGCGGGCCTTCTCTAGTTGCGGCGAGCGGGGGCCACTCTTCATCGCGGTGCGCGGGCCTCTCACGGTCGCGGCCTCTCTTGTTGCGGAGCACAGGCTCCAGACGCGCAGGCTCAGTAGTTGTGGCTCATGGGCCCAGTTGCTCGGCGGCATGTGGGATCTTCCCAGACCAGGGCTCGAACCCGTGTCCCCTGCATTGGCAGGCAGACTCTCAACCACTGCGCCACCAGGGAAGCCCTAAAGTTATTTCAGAGCCATATTTAATATAATTTAAAGGAGGAAAGGGTGTGCTGCATGATTGCATTTTGCTTTTTTAAAAGTCTTTTGCCAGGGTAGTACTTTTTAAGCTAATCAACATGCCTGAGACCATAACATCTTGTCAACCCATCAAATCTATGTTAAGATATGTTAAATTCAGAAAAGAGAAGTGTGGATTTATAGAGATCATGAGTAACATTAAAATAGTCTAATGTTGCTTTTACTTTCTCATTTTTTCAAAGAGTAGAAACGTTTTAAATAATAAAGAAATGTATAGAACTATATGATCTGGAAACAAAGAGGGTGCATTGAAAAATTGGTTCTATCACACTTCTTAGTTATTTGCAAATAAGATATCTGTTTAGAATCACAGCTATGTCATGTGAAAACTGTGAGTGAGAATAACACATCCTCATAGCATTGTTGTGAAAATTGGTTATGTGATGTGTTATAAACTGTTCAGTGCTATACAAATGTCACCCATGAGCACATAAACATTCATGTGAGGTGATTGAAACTAGCTGATATATACCACATATAAACAAAAATAAGTAACTGTTTGGAGGAAGGACACATAGCATCTCTTTCATCTTCTAATATGTCTGCACTTTTTAAACATAACTGGAGAAATGAAGTTGATGATAAATTTTCATGATAAGAAAAATATAAACACTAGTTTGGAGGCCCCATAAGGAGTACATGTTCTGGAAAGATTTCTGGGATCTGGGCAAGAGTGAAGAGCAACAATTATGGTGGCAGTATATGGTGGACAGCAATGTGACAAGTCCTGCTTGCCCATGCGTATGGACAGCTCTTAGAAAACCGACGGTTCAAAGCTCAGTGGTTCCCATAGAGTTTATTAAATGTTAGTTTTCCCAAGTTCTGTGGGGGGTTCTTCATCCTCCCAGGAGAAATGTCTGGCATGTATCTCCCCATCTCCGAGGAGATGACTGCTCTGCCCACCTCATGATACTCTGGGCAAGTAGAAAGGAAGAGTTGAAAGTAAGAAGAGGTGGGTTTGGAGGATGTCTACTCTCACTGGGTCCAAGTGTGAATCAAGGTAGAAACAAGGCCATAGGTTGTTTGGAAGTTTGGACAATATTGTATTTTGAAAGGGTATGATCTTTCAGAACCAGATAGTACTATGTTTCAATCCTGTGTACTCTACTTACCAGCTGTGATATATTGGACAAATGATTTAGTCCACTGGATTTCAATTTCCTTATGAAATTGAGGGTTTCGTGAAATATGAAAAGTTATAATGAGATGAAACACGTAAACTCCTTTTATAGTATTAAAAAATGAATAAGGTTTCAAAATCAGGTTATTCTCATACCCATTGTTTTTACTTCCCTTTTGCATTCACCCTTAAAACTGACCCCAGATGAAACATTGTTATTAGTGCTTATGCCCTGCTATAGTGCAAGCTGCCTTCCATCAAGCAGGCTGTCTGCCTTGTTTACTGATTTATTTCAGCGTGTAACAATGCTTGAAACAACATACTCAATAAATGTGTAAATAACTGACAAAACGGCTGAGTGAACAAATATGTCATCATAGAAAGAAATCTAACTGGTGTTATATACTGAAAACCTCTCTGGACTTTATTACAATCTCCATCAGTTATTTCCTGTATCAACTGAGCAAGTGACTTAACTCCTATGCTAGTTTCTTCAACTGTAAAATGTGTTTAATAATAACTGTGTACTTCAGAGGGTTGTGTGACAATTGAATAAGATAACACAAATGGAACTAGTTTGTAGCCTCCAAATTAGTAAAGTAAGTTTTTATAGTCAGTATGAATGATTTATAGGTTTGTGGCAAGTTAAAGAAAAACCCTTTATTAACTCACCGGTTTTTCTTCATTTTCACTATTAAATGAAGAGAATACCTTCTCTCCTGATTCACACAACACACATTTAGTAAGCAACTATATTGTACTTGATACTGTGCTGGATGCAGATGAAAAAAATAAATAAAATAATTAGGCTCCCACCCCCAGAAGAGAGCCAGTGTCTTTAGTTGGGAGATGATGACATAGAAATGAAAAAAATACAATATCACTTGTAAAGGCAATTCTGAGATATAAATAAAATATCTTCACAGCATAAAATAAAGAGCTCCTCCTAGAAAGGTCTATTTTTTACTAATACTACTATAGCTACTACTACCATAACCGTTATTGACAGCTATGCTTCACTAAGTGTTCTTTAGATTTCAGGTTCTTTACTAAGCAAGTTATTAATATATTCACCATCTGATTTAATACTATAATAACCTTATGAGATAGGGATAACCATTCCCATTTCACCCATAGGACCAACTGATAGATAGATAGATAATAGATAGATAGATAGATAGATAGATAGATAGATAGATAGATAGATAGATACAGATATAGATTAGATATAGGCATATCTCCTAAACATAGATATGGTGTTTTGAAAGAATTTATGATACATGCAGAATGGTATCACTTTAGCATAACTGAAGCGATGTGGACACAGACTTCATAAAATACAGAGTCAAACTGGGTACAGGTGGCAAAAGACCTGCAAAACTGAGGAATTGAATATTGTCATGAACGGAGAGGTGAAACTAGAGAGATTTTTTTTTTTTAATCAGTCATCAATTTTATACACATCACTTTATACATGTCAATCCCAATAAAATTAGAGAGATTTAAAACAGCATTTTCTCTTTAAGGGAGTGGAGTTTTGTAGCAGAGAAGCTAGTTAGACAGTTTTTAGAACATTCTAAATACAAAATAATGAGAAATATAATTGAGTTAACGGGATTTAAAATAAAGAGGAGAAAGTGAAGTTAGGAGATATTTATGAATTCGAAGCAGCCCAACTTGGTAACTTTTGGATTTGGGAGAAGAGTACTGCTGGGAAGCAGAGCAGCAATGATATCAAGTGTTTTAGATTTTAATACTGTGTAGTTGATAATAGCAGTTAATGAAACAGAGAATAATAGGAAGAGGAAAGACTTTACGCTTTGTAAGAAGCTCTATTTTTGACATATCAGGATTAAAAAATTTGGAAGCTGGCCGAATACATAAGTTCCATGAGTAGTAATAAATATAGCTTTGTGGTTTGGGAAATATATTGAGAAAAATGCTTGTTGATAGAAGAAGTCATTGTAGTAAACAAGATTATCTTGGGAAAGCGTATCAAACAAGAAGAAAGGAGATTCAGGGACAAAACACTAGAGGCCATGGCATTCAAGAGACTATCAAAATGGAGAAGTCAGTTAATAATTGTCAAAATAGTGACCAACTCTAGCCATGTGCAGAATTCCAGCAAGATGAAGAATTAAAATAAGTCTTTGGGTTTGCTTTTTGGAAAACTTTTATAATATTAGCAAGAAGATTTTCAGTTAATTGAAATGGATAAATGTATTGGGGAGAAGAGTATAATATTTGATAGAGCGGAGACTATGAGTCTAGGCTACTTTTTAAGAAGGTTTGGTAAAGAATAGAATAAGGCAGATTAGAAAATAGCTTAAAGGAAAAAAATCTCATAAAATCTGACTAACTTCCCCCTCTGTGATGAAGTGAGAGAGTGGCATTGACATATACACACTACCAAATGTAAAATAGATAGCTAGTGGGAAGCAGCCGCATAGCACAGGGAGATCAGCTTGGTGCTTTGTGACCACCTAGAGGGGTGCCCACATAGGGAGGGTGGGAGGGAGTCGCAAGAGGGAGGGGATATGGGGATATATGTATACGTATAGCTAATACACTTTGTTATACAGCAGAAACTAACACAACATTGTAAAGCAATTATACTTCAAAAAATATGTTAAAAATATATATATAAATCTGACTAACTCTACTTTACATATCCATAATCCTACCATTCCTCACTGTTTTTATTGTTACCACCCTGCTACCATCATGTATTACCCATATTATTTCAATACCACCTAATCATGAAAGCACTTCAGGGATGTTTTTTTAAAACAAAATTCAAATCATGTTTTTCCTCTGGCTGAAACTCACTGGATTTCTCTCAGAATAGAAGGCAAGATCCTTTCTAGTTCCTAAAGGCTCTGGGTAATCTGTATATACATTTCCCTTCTGACCAGCTTACCCATGACTCTCCTCCTAAGTCACTCTTTTCCAGCTACCCTTGCTTCACCGGCATTCCTCACAAATCTCAAGCATGTTCCCATGAGCAATTCTTTGCCTTTCTCATTATTTTGCTCAAAGGTCACTTTCTCAATAAGGGACCCCTGAAAAATCCTATTTTAAATTATTACAGCCCAACAGCGTTTTGGGGTTCCTTAGCTCTGTTTGATTTATCAACAGAGAAATTTGCTTATTTATTTGCTTATTTATTATGTTTACTGTTTGTATTTGTCTCTACCTCTAAAATATGGCTCCAGAAATATAGGGATTATTGTTTGTGCTGTTTATTGATGTGTCCCAATCTTATTACATTATGGCTGACACATAGTAGGTTCTCGATGAGTATTTATTGAATTGGTAAATAAATGAGGGGGTGAGGAATGCAGACTCTAACTCACATATTGTCAGTATTATGAATTGACGTTGATCTTGGGAGTGGATCCCATGTTTTATTCACTTTTTAACTCTATCAATTGAATAGTACTTAAAACTCAGTTTGTAATCAGTTAATAACAGTACCTTAAGACAGAAGTTGTAATTTTTTCATCTTCAGATCTAAAATCCATGACATCATACCTGGGAAGAAGCAAGCCCTTAATCAAATGCTGTCTGAATAAATAAATTATTAATTGGAATTAGATTTTGTTTTCGCCCAAGGACATTGAGGTGAAATAAATTCTGAAATAGATTGGGTTTGAATGCATGATATCCGGCTGGATGTTAATTCTTCTCTTCCTAGTCCTGTTCTGGAATTTGATGGTTTCAACATAATGCTTTTAATTGATTCAGATGAAAATATGTGATACCTCGTGGTGTCTATTTCATCAAGGTCTCTGCCAATCAAAACTTACAGAAAACTAAAAGTAAAGGGAAATACATACTATCATCAAAATTCAGATTCTGGGCCAAAGGAGGGGAAAATGCAAAACTTTCAGCTTTTTAGAGCAAACTAGTTTAATTTAATATTATCTAACTGTTTGGTCAATAAATGCAATGAAAATTACAGTGTTGAGCAAGAAAGTTGCCAGAAATCTTTGCATTTATAAGTATTTTTCCCCTTTTTTCTTTTCTTTTCTTTTTTTGTGAATAAATTCTGAGGGCAATATGAATAATCAGTGACACCTCTTTCTTTTTAACAAAGCTGGCTGCAGAACTTCATTAAAGGGGCTTCTAGAATTTTCAGTTGATATCACAAAGAACTAAAAGATTTCCACAGGGAAGAATATTAATTTCATACTTGATGTTCATGGGTTTGCATTCTTCAAGACTGTCACATTTGTCCTTTGTGTTGACGGCAGAAGCTGGTAGCTTGAATATACACTGGACTACACAAGGAGAGACCAGATCAAAAATTTAGATGGTTTTGGTTTTCTCTGTCAAGCACTGAAAGTTGGGGGGGTCTACCAGTACAGACTAGTTCACATGCAGAAGAATCTCGAGTGTCTTCCAAGAAACCTCTACCCATCTACCACTTTTGGGTGATCACTAAAACATTCAATTCTTACTTGCTCCATACTGCTAGTATATTAGGCTTCTCAATTTTACTTTACAGGCTTTGATGTAATTCTGGCTCAGTATCTGGTCAGGTAGGACAAATATCAATAATAATCAAACTTTCCTCTGGAGCATTTATTTTACTGATCTCCTTCTCAATGTGGCTGATATATTTATTGTTCAAAAGTTAGGCTAATCTTTTTCTGGGACCACCAATATATCATCATCTCTAGCTCATTTATAATAACGTTTGAAAAATTCAAATAGATATTTGTTCTCATAAAGCACAGAAAATTTATTGATTATCTGAAAACAGTGCTGATTTTTTTGTTGTTTCCATTTTTATTTTTAAATTTCTGTGAGACAGAGTGCTTAATTATAAACCAGTGGCTCTAAACCAGGAGTGATTTTGCCCCCTAAAGGGCATATTTAGCAATGTAGGTATATATTTTTGGTTGTCACAGTTAGGGGAAAGAGTGCTATCAGCATCTGGTGGGTAAAGGCTAGGGATGTGGAGAAACGTCTTGTTGCTAAAGATACAATGCACAGGACAGCTGCCACAATAAAGAATTGTTGGACTAAAATATCAATAATGCTAAGGTTGAGAAACTCTTTTTAAATGAATATTGTAAAAATGCTTTTGAAAATATTTACACTGCAAAGCAACACATTGGACAAAGTCTATTTTAAGTTATTAAAATGTGAAATACAATGCATGTAAGCCTCCAATGTATGCCTAGCAAATAATTGTTTCATAATGGGAACTCATGTTTATTAAAATAAAACTAAAAATTAAACAATCCCTCGTGGTAGAAATATATCTAGAAACTTTATCTAAATAGGGGGAAATTATTTCCCCATGCACTTCACTGTAATAGATAACGCTTAGTATGAACATAGACCCTTAGATCTCATATTTGCATTTAGAATATGGGATGAGACACCATAATACAAATATCAAGAGGGCAGCTGGGGCCTGGAAATACTTGTATCCTTCTGAGTCCAAGTCTGGCCCACAGGTATCCACTCAATAGATGTTCTTTTTCTTTACTTAAATGACCAAAGGATTATTTAATTTTATTTTGGGAGGAAGGTAAATTTCTAACTGTTTTATTACTCTGTTGTGATATTGATGATTTTTTTTTAAAGCATTCTGAATTGATACAAATTACTAAACTGCATGTCTAAACTCATAAAAGAAGCAGAATTTGCATTTTTTGAGTAGAAAATGTATGATACGGTTGTATTGTTGAGAGGATTGTGGGGAAAACTACTGTAGACCTTCAGAGAAGGCAGTGAGAGGAAGTGGGGCAGAGTGGAGCTGAAGGGGGAAGATCCCCCTCCTTCCTCCTGCTCTGTGTATCTCCTTAGACAGGGTCACCTCTCAGGACGGAGGAGCTGAGTTCAGCTATTAGTCATAGTTTCTGACTTCCTTGGTCAAAATATTTAATTACATGTTGTCTCTTCTCCTTTATGAACTTATTTTCCTCCCTTTTCACTCCCTCTTCAATTTCCTGATGCAGATTTTTCTCCGCTACATAAACATTATGGCTAGAAAATGGAGCTGATTGTGATTTTCCCGTGCTCTTCTGTTCTTACACTCTGTCATTCTCACTCCAGCTCTGTCTCGCTCAAGAGAAGCAGTTGCACTCTCAATGTCTTGCCTCACACATTCAGTGGATTTATATTTTTTTCATGGGATAATCTACAAGCAGCGTTTAATAATAGTATAACAGCACATCTCGATTGGAGGCTTGTATCTCAGAAATAAGATGGGTCAATACCTCTGATCTATGGTTTCTCCCAACATTGCTGATGTCAACTAGCACAGGGCCCACAGAAATGTGAACAGTTCTTGAAGAACTTCCATAAAATAAATCGTGCTTATTTCTGGTACCTAGAGATCAAGAGACAATGCAGTGTAAAGGCACCAGATAACGTGTGTGACATAGAACCACTTCTGAATGGTTCACTATTAAATTTTATTTAATTCTTTATGTATGACTGTGATATGCAGGCCTGGAAGGATGTGCTGAAGGATGTGAAGGGAGACTTAGTAACACTGGTCCTTTCTTCTCGGAGCATGTGTCTCTTTCTTTTCTTTTGTCATCTTTACTTCTGCAAGCAGCAATGAGTTCCAGGTCTTATGCAGTAAGCAATCCTAACTTCAGTGTCACGGCACTCAGGTTTACATCGACCATTACCCCTTCTGCACTCTCTCCTCAAATCCAAGCTACCGTAGTGAGGATATCTTTTTCTGGCTGTAAGAAGGAAACAATGACTGAAATTAGCAATATAGCTATGACAGACTCATATTTTAAAGGGAGAAAATCCGATAAGCAAAAGAGTATAGAGTAGGGCAAAAGGAAAAGCCCCCTTCTAATTTATGACTGTGAAAGTCTTACTGAGGAAGTTTAAGTGAATGTTCTGTCCTTTGTTGATGCAAGGTAAATCCTGGAAATTAGAGAGTGTCTTGGACTTCATTAGGTGTGCCAGCTTGCTTTTTTACAAATGACTGGATAGCAACAGAAGGATAGTTCCAAGACAACAATAAAAGTCCACATACTTTATCTCCTGCTCTCACACACATTATGTAGGCTGATTGTTGTGCTTTATGAGTTCTCCTTCAAGAGATTTCTACTGCAGCTTGATTTTACTTTTCTTTAATGTCAGGAGCGGCAATGTTAGACAATTTGTCTGAACTCCTGCAACTCCCTTATATATCTTGAGATTTACTTCCCCTCAAAGAAATGAACTAACTTAGAGATATATTTGATGTCAGCATTGATTTAAAAAAAAAAGGAGAATGACTAGAAGATGGGTCCATTTTTGCCCATTAGATGATTTCTGAAATTACCAGTGCTCCAAGTTCCGTGTTTCATCTTGTAGTTTGGAGGTTGACTGTCACTAGAAGCTGATTATTTAGGACATTTGGGGATACTCGGGGAATTGGGAGATATTGGACTAGAAGATCCATTCTTGCACTGTTGGTGGGAATGTAAATTGATACAGCCACTATGGAGAACAGTATGGAGGCTCCTTAAAAAATGAAAAATAGAACTACCATGTGACCCAGCAATCCCACTACTGGGCATATACCCTGAGAAAACCATAATTCAAAAAGACACATGCACCCCAATGTTCATTGCAGCACTATTTACAATAGCCAGGGCATGGAAACAACCTAAATGCCCATCGACAGAGGAATGGATAAAGAAGATGTTGTACATATATACAATGGAATATTACTCAGCCATAAAAAGGAATGAAATTGGGTCATTTGTAGAGACGTGGATGGACTTAGAGACTGTCATACAGAGTGAAGTAAGTCAGAAAGAGAAAAACAAATATCGTATATCAACACATATATGTGGAATCTGAAAAAATTGGTATAGATGATCTTATTTACAAAGCAGAAATAGAGATACAGATGTAGAGAACAAATGTATGGATACCAAGGGGGGAAGGGGGTGGTGGGATGAATTGGGAGACTGGGATTGACATATCTACACTATTGATACTATGTATAAAATAGATAACTAATGAGAACCTACTGCATAGCACAGGGAACTCTACTCAGTGCTCTATGGTGACCTAAATGGGAAGGAAATCCAAAAAAGAGGGGATATACGTATACGTATAGCTGATTCACTTTGCTGTACAGTAGAAACTAACACAACATTGTAAAGCAACTATACTCCAATAAAAATTTTAAAAAAAATGAAAATAAAAGATCCATTCTAAATCAATCTATTTTAATTTCATATTTCACCTTATGCACTGATGTATGTACTTTCAGAAGCCCTTTATTTTGGAGTCTTTTAAAACATAAACATCACTTTTGATAAGTATTCACCTTACAATATGATGAGAATAAGGAGAACTGGTGTAGGAGAATTCTAAGTTTTGTGGATAGCTGGCCAAAGGTCAGACTCAAATAGTTTTTATATATTCATGGTATGAAAGCAAATAAATCTTGCCACTAGTTTCTGCCATTAAGGTTTGGTATCCAATAGTTCCTTTAAAGGCCAGGCCTTTCCGCCTAGATATTCTGTCTACATTTCAACCAGTTGGTGGTGAGTAGTGATACTTATTAGTGGATCCCTAGACTCGGAACTACTTTATCCATATTGTTGGTATAAATAGCTGGTATAAAACCTAGCTCTTCTATTAAAATTAGCTGTTTTCTCACTATAAGTGAAGCAATGCAGAATATGACACAATTTACAGCCAAAAAAATAGTTACTCAGCACAGTTTAAATGCTAACTTCTTAATATCATTATTTATTCTACAGTTTCTGGGGAGTTACTATTATCAAGCCCATAAATGATTTGCCAGTGATAGAAACCTGAATTATACTCATTTTGACAAGAGTTCTGTCACATTCAACACTATTGTCCAATATTTCACCCTAAACTGACCTCACCCCTTTCTTATTCCTTGTCTTATTTCACTTTTCTAAAAGTGAAATTATTGTCTTCTTTCTCCTCATTCTGACCTCTAAATATGAGTATTCCTGAAGCTTGTGTCTTTGGATCACTAATACTCGTCTTTGCAAGCATCCATCCACTCATTCAACTATTAAGTCCACTTCTTGTCAAACTCTGACAGTCCCAAGGGCAGGGTTTCTCATCCTAAGTACTATGGACTTTTTGGACAGTTCTTTGCTGTGAGATGCGATCCTATTCAGTGAAGGGAATTTAGCAGCATCCCTGGCCTCTACCCATTAGATGCCAGTAGTACTAGTTGTGACAACCTAAAAGGTCTCCAGACACTGCCTAATGTCTCCATGGGGGCAAAGTTGCCCCTCACTGAAAACCACTGTTCTAGCAATGCTGTGATAAGCCAAACATATATTTTCTCTGTCCTCAGATACACTGCTCAAATACTATCTTCTCTCTGAAATCTCTGTTGATCACTTTCAAGAAAGTCACCTCTCCATTGCTTTCACAAAGCACTTCATAGCATCATTCATACAGCATCTATAACATTTTCACATGTTAAGGAATTTATTTAAACTATACACAAAACTCTAATATATAAGCTAAAAATGGGCATGGCATCTCTTAAAATATCTCTTCAACCCATAATTTGTTTTTGATTTCACTGACTTGCTATTTTATTCTGTAGAAGAGCGGTCCCCAACCTTTTTGGCACCAGGGACTGGTTTTGTGGAAGACAATTTTTCCAAGGACCGGGGTGGGGGGGTGAGGTGGGGGGAGATGGGGGTGGGGGGATAGTTCAGTGGTACTGTGAGTGATGGGAAGCGATGGGGAGCAGGAGATGAACCTTCGATCGCTCACCCACTGCTCACCTCCTGCTGTGTGGTGTTCTGTGGCCTGGGGGTTGGGGACCCCTGTGGTAGACTATCGTTAACCTTCTTGGAAATGGGAAAAAATCACGATTACCCTTTCAATACAAAACTATACCATCCTACATCCAAAGTACATGGCAGACTTGAAAAGTGATTGTTAGCAATAACAGAGTTTTGAATTTGACAGAATAAAACAATAGGTGTGAGTGAAACAATGCTTCATTTCTAGACATTTGGTGCCTTTATAACTTCTAGAAAATGAAGAAGAAAGCTAAATGACTTCAGTGGAAATTTCCATGCATAGAAAATGTAAGGCCTTTTGTCTAAACACTTTTTCATCTGTAACCGTCTGAGTGGAAAATGAGTTTTTGTACCTCAATTTTGAGTAAGAACTTTTACCATCTGAAGGTGAGATACAAAAAACAACTGAGGAACTCTAAGAGTCATATATGAGATTCAATTTTATCCAGTTTAGTTCAACCACCATATGTTGGTGAATTACAAGGTGAAAGACAACATTTTTATTGCTTTATTATTGTCTCAAAGTGTCTATATTTCACATACACCTTTTCTAATTTTGTGAAGAAAATATGTATGTTGAATATTTATTTACTTTTACATATATATTTTTATCACTAATGGTAGGAATTCTCTAAAAGTTTGGTACATGTGTGATTAACAAGAACAATGGCCTCACTTTGAAAATATAAGAAAAAATATACAAAAAGTTAATAACACTGATGTTGTAATCTATGTCACTGTAGTCCCCCAAGTAGCTTATAATTTCTAATTCTACAGAACACATCATTTTAAAATTTGTTGATAAATGTGTGAATAACATTAGTCATTATTAAGGGCACTTGATGTAGCTGTTATAAGGAAAAGATAAGCTAATAAAACATAAAAACCCTTGGCATAGTGATCTATTAATTTTAGCTATTGTTAAAATTAAAAGAAATTTAAAAAGATTTATCATAATGTTAAAAGCAATATGAATCTGTGTAGAATTTCCTTTTGGCCCTTTCTAGGTCTGGAAAAAAATACAGAGATCCTTTTCTAACAATTTTTGAATGGAGGTAGAGGAAGTTATTTTCTTAGTTAAATTAACAATTAACTGTATTACTTTGTTACTTCATTGATGTTTGGCCCCTATATGGAAGTTTCTCCATTTGCAACCTTTTAATGATAATTTATCAGTTTATTATGTGAAAATTTTTAGGTTGTCATGATAGACTTTATAATATTCACAGTGAAAGAATAAATTAATTCATTCTCCTAGGCCTCTATTATGATTTTCATTTGTCCTAAAAATGTCAGCCAGGGGGCTTCCCTGGTGGCGCAGTGGTTGGGAATCTGCCTGCCGGTGCAGGGCACACGGGTTCGAGCCCTGGTCTGGGAGGATCCCGCATGCCGCGGAGCAGCTGGGCCCGTGAGCC
Organism: Eubalaena glacialis; assembly: GCF_028564815.1. Lineage (NCBI taxonomy): Eukaryota > Metazoa > Chordata > Mammalia > Artiodactyla > Balaenidae > Eubalaena > Eubalaena glacialis. The sequence goes on along the minus strand of NC_083722.1, from coordinate 27,580,347 downwards.
ACAATTACTGAGCCTGCGCGTCTGGAGCCTGTGCTCCGCAACAAGAGAGGCCGCGATAGTGAGAGGCCCGCGCAACGCGATGAAGAGTGGTCCCCGCTTGCCACAACTAGAGAAGGCCCTCGCACAGAAACGAAGACCCAACGCAGCAATCAATCAATCAATAAAAATAAGAACATGAATTTCTTAAAAAAAAAAAAAAAAAAAAAAAAAAATGTCAGCCAGGTACTACAAAGGAGTATTTTCCTAGAGTTAGTGACCTGAACCTAATTTCAGTGCCAATATTATAAATTGGGCAGACTTGAGCTCAGCCTTTCACTTTAAACTAAACTCTTTAAGGAGAAGGGAGTAAACTCAACGAGTTCTCCATCTCCAAAACTTATTATTTTATTTCTGTACAATTCATACTTACACATTAGTTCAGGAGAAGAGAATCTTGTTACATACCTTATGTGAAGAGATAATCCTTGAGGGGGAAAAATCTCATGAAAAATACAGCTCATGTACAAGTTATTACACCCAACATTCATGGGATCTTAAGAAAGGCCGACAAGGGACATGATTTACCTATAGTACCAAGGAGGGAATATTAAGAAAGTCTTCCTAGACTGGAAGTAGTATACTGGCATAGGTTAAAAAGAATGAAAAGGTAAATAGGTCTCTCTCTTATACCGAACCATCTACCACTTACCAGTTGGTTATGCTTAAAGAATACATTTTTCCATCAAGAATCAATTCTAACTAATTGTTACCAGATGAAGGTGATGAGACTAATGAATTGATCTTTCAGGTGTTTTACACTTTTTATTTTGAAATCATTTTAGATTTATGGAAGAGTTGCAAAGATAATAGAGACCAACTTCCCCTTATGGTAATATCTCATTTACCCATGGTACATTTGTCAAAAATAAAAAATTAATATTGCTATAATACTGTTAACTAAACTACAGATTTTATTCACATTTCACCAGTTTTCCCACTATTGTCTTTTTTTATTTTTCTGTTCCAGGGTTCAATCCAGAGTAGCACGTTGCATTTAACAAAAAAACCTTTTAATCTCTATGTTATTACCATACTTTTAACAAGGAAAAACTGATGCCTCCGCAAATTCATTAGCACAAGTATGCCCATTAACATTTCCCTGTTACCTGGTAAAATTGTGACCCAAAAGAGTAGAATAAAGAAAAAGAGATGAATCTTCATGGTAGAGAGTTTCCTGGGGAAAAAAAAGTGCCAACAGATCTTCTTTTTTAAGTCAGGTGTTTTCAAATAAGGAAACAGAGAAACCTTTTATTTATAGATTCTCCTGGGAAGTGGTTTTAACTACTGAGGCTTATCAATAGCAAGAACATTTGTACGCTTGGTTGAATAGTGCTATGTTCAAAGAACAGGGTCACAAAAATTATTAATAAATTTTTTTCATAAAAGTAAAACCTACTTGTGTTACCTTAAATAGACTCTCATGAAAATACAATCTTTAGGGAACTTCAAAGGGATATGTGTTTAGATTGCTACAACATCAGGATGAAAATGTTACAGTAATACAAATCCTCTATTATATGTTACATATAATGCTAAATATTCTAATGCTCTTAGAATAAGGACAATAGAGAACAATGATTATCTTTAAATTATTTGCAGTATTAAATTATTGGATGTCTGAATCATAGAATTTTACAGCTATAATTTTCCATTGATATCTTTTCTGTTTACAGGCGAAATCAATGAGAACTAGGGGTGGGGGGTTGAATGATTTATTTCAATTCAAATAATGTGTAATTACTTAAATTAACATGATCATTCTGGAGTCACTAATGAGTATGGGAAATTACACAATAGGTTTTAAGTATGACATGAATTTCTTATAATAAATCATCTGACTTCACAATTCTAGGTTCAATAATTTTAATTCTGTTTATGGAACTGGAGTTGATTTCTGATCCAGTTTGCACACTGCCCAAGACTATTATTTCAGATATGTGACGAAGAGCTGGAACTATTACACAGCACCCAGAATAATTAATTGATTATCTCCTACCACAGGGTCAAGACAGTTTCTAGGATAATCGTTCTTAAACTTTAGCTACATCACAATTCCGTAGAGGGCTTATTAAAAACAGATTGCAAGACCCCACCTCAGCATTCCTGATTTAGTAGGTCTAGAATGGAGTCTGACAAATGCATTTCTAACAAGATCCTGGTATGCTCATACTGCTAAAAGCCTCCACATATTACTCTAGGAAACCTGATTCATTCACTCTATAAAACATCAGAAAAATGAATCAGAGAGTCATAGAATCTGTGCCATAGTTTAGTAAAGAATGTGAAGCTGCTTAGAGATTCAAATCAGATGTTCTCATGTTACAGGCGAGAAAATCATAGATTCATACAATACTTCCCCTCCCACATACCTCACCACCACATTAACAGGGCCCTGTATCGTAATAGGTGATTACAGATAAAAGAATGGCAAGGCTTAGAATATTTAAGAATGAGTCTCTAGGGAAGTCCAAAGACAACAGGAGAGACCAAATGTGAAAAATTCAATCAGAGACACTTTCAAAGGGCCTGATGTATTTTCCAAAATAACTCTCAAGTTATTTAAACTTTTCTTACCTTTGCCCTGTCAGTCTGCTGTTAGTGAGGGTTGAGATGAATAAAGTAATATGAGATGTGAAAAACATACAAGATTCCATTGATGAATTATAGGCAGTGGGGAAAGATACTGTGGGTCAAGAGTCCATATCCTACTCACTCCCCAGACAGGTCAAGGAAACCCTAAACACTCTCTGAAAACAACAGTACACTAAATTAGGTGACAAAATGTGCCACTTCATATTTGCCTTTTTGTAGCAGCCAACAGCCTCTGTTATTCCTGTAAAATGGCTCTGTTTCCAAGTAGCAGTGTCTGGTTTAACTTGAGGTCAGAGGGAGTAAAGATCAAAAAAGTGGGACAGATCTTGAAAGTGGGACAGATCTTGATGGGACAACAGACTAATGAAAAAGAAAAATTCCAGGATGAGTGGAGTCTTTGAGAGATGGAACCTCAGTTATACTGCTCCTGACTGTTAGTTTATAGAAGGGTGAAAAGCAGAGTATGCATAATTGGGACATCTAGAGAGGGCACATAAGGGCATTCTGCTTCTTGCAGAAGGGTTGGTGTGCAGAATAGTTATCAGATTTGTTCTATGCAGTTTCATTGAGCAAGGACACAACTTAGAATACAAAGGTTTTTACCTATATTTTCTTCTAGAAGCTTTAGGGTTTTAGCTTTTTATAGATTTTTGGCATATTATGAGTTAATTTTTATTTGTGGAGTGAGGTGTGGAATAGCATGGAGAAATTGAACCCAGCAAAAAGGCCAATGCAGGGCAACAAGTACAAAATACAACTTTAAAAAAAATAAAATTTCTACCGCTTAACACCTAATAGAACGGCCAAAATTCAGATCACTGACAACTGCTGGGAGGATGTGGAGATACAGGAACTCCTGTTCATTGCTGGTGGGAACGCAAAATGGTATGGCCACTTTGGAAGACAAATTGGTTGTTTCTTACAAAACTAAACATACTCTTACCATACCGTCTAGCAGACATGCTCCTTGATATTTACTCAAAGAAGCAGAAAATGTATGTCTACACGAAAACCTGCACACAAATGTCTATGGTAGCTTATTCATAACTGCCAACACCTGGAAGCAACCAAGATGACCTGCAGTAGGTAAATGGATAAATAATCTCTGATATATTCAGATAATGGAACCATATTCAGTGCTTAAAACTAAATTAGCAATCAAGCCATGAAAAGATATGGGGGAATTTTAAATGCATATTACTAAGTGAAAGAAGCCTGTCTGAAAATGTTATGCACTCTACGATGCCAACTGTATGACATTCTGGGAAAAGCAAAACTATGGAAACTAAAAATATCAATGGTTGGGGTTAAGGGGGAGGGAGGGATGAGTAGGCATAGCACAGAGGATTTTTTTTTCTCTTCATAAATTTATTTATTTGGCTGTGGTGGGTGTTCATTGCTGCGCGCGGGCTTTCTCTAGTTGCGGCGAGCGGGGGCTACTCTTCATTGCTGTGTGCAGGCTTCTCATTGCGGTGGCTTCTCTTTGTTTTGGAGCACGGGCTCTAGGCGCGCAGACTTCAGTAGTTGTGGCTCACGGGCTCAGTAGTTGTGGCGCACAGGCATAGTTGCTCCGCGGCATGTGGGAGCTTCCTGGACCAGGGCTTGAACCCGTGTCCCCTGCACTGGCAGGCGGATTCTTAACCACTGCGCCACCAGGGAAGCCCAGCACAGAAGATTTTTAGTGCAGTGAAACTACTCTGTATGATACTATAATGGTGGATGCCATTATAGTTTTGTCAAAACCCATAGAATGTACAACCCCAAGAGTGAACCCTAATGTAAACTATGGACTTAGGGTGATAATGACGTGTCAATGTAGGTTCCTCAGTTGTAATAAATAAATAAGTTGACAATGGGGGAGGCTATGCATGTATGGGAGCAGGGGGTATAGGGGGAATCTCTGTACCTTTCTCTCAATTATGCTGTGAACTTAAAACTGCCCTAAAAAGCAAAGTCTATTAAAAAATAAAGTAAATTTTAAAAAAGAATTTTCTTTTCTAATGGAAAGAAGTGCATTTACTTAGAAGTTTAAAGAAAATGCATGGATATATAAAATCCAAATAAATGCGCACAGATTTTTAAAAAAAAATCAGTAATAGAAAGTGAATAGCAACAGCAATTAAGACATAGAGCTTTAAAGATTTAAGTAAACTGAAGAATCTCTATTATTAAAGACATTTCTGCAAAAAGAAGACAAGTAGCTTTATGATGATAAGCATAGAGTACAAAGGGAAGAATTTTTCAAAAAATTGCATTTTTCTCTGAAGTCTTGCAATTAGTAATCTCATAAAAGATTTAATACTAGTTGTAGCACAAAGAATTTTAGTAAATTCTGAGAATTTGCATTTCCATATCAATCGGGAGCGTGAAAAATCATGAATATAACTTGCTTTGTCTAATTGTTCATATAATGGCATGAATGACTAGTAAATGATTTTAACAGTGACACTGAGGGAGGTGGTTGAGTAGGAATTCCAAGATTTTCAGGCCACTAAGCAAAGGGTGGATCCAAACCTTTTTCATATGGATTGTGCTAAATAAATAAGTGAATTTTACCATTATCATTTGTGCTTGAATATTCTGATTCTTGTAAAGCCAGGCCTGTCCACCTAGGTATTTTGCCACCATTTCTAATAGCTAAGAGACAGTTATTAATGACTCCTAGATAACCTCAAACCTAAAGCTATCAATAGGCATGGAGACTTGAGGTAAGTCCTGCGTCTATTGTTAATAACGGCTTTTTGTTCACTAAAACTCAAATGACGCAGACATACCAGAATGTAAAGAAATAGAAGCATAGAAGAACAAACTGTTTCCCTGCAAATTGTTATTTGAACTCTTAAGTATTATTATTTATCCTATAATTCTCAGAAGATCATACAATCAGACACACTTGGAATCTTTTCAAAATGAGAAACTTAAGCTATGCTCACTTTATCAAATAAGGCCTCATCTTCTGGCAAGTCTTACTATTTGATACTATTGTCCAAAAAGTCCTCCTGGAAATGATCTTGTCCTTTGTATGAATCCGTGTCTGTCCCTGCTTTACTTCTCTGTAAATTCCTTACCTTGTACCTTTTCCTTTTCCTGCTCCATAAATTGGGAATTCCTAAATATTTAGTTTTCATCTTTTCTTCTAGCCATCTTTCCATCTTGCCATTCAGTTAATATTTATTGAGCACTTACTATATACCACATACTCTGCTGGCCCCTAGAGAGACCAGGGAACAAAACAGATGCTTTCTGCCTTCATGGAACTTGTTCAATACCAAATCTCATCCATCCTATGTAATACTTTCCTTGAATACTTTTATAAAAATTGATTACCTCCTCCTTTGACAGCCATAGTATTTTAATTAATATTAATTAATTAATATTTTTTGGCTTACAAACAACAGAAATTTATTTCTCACAGTTCTGGAGTCTGGGAGGTCCAAGATCAAGATGCTGGCAGATCTGGTGTCTGATGAGGGCCTGTTTTCTGGTTCATAGAAAGCTATTTGCTCCCTGTGTCTTCACATGGCAGAAGAAGGTGAGGGAGATCTCTCGGGCCTGTTTTATAAGGGCTCTATTCCCATTCATGAAGGCTTTATCCTCTTGACCTAATCGCCTCCTCTTGACCTATTCATCTCCCAAAGGCCCCACTTCCAAATGTCATCACATTGTGGGATTAGATTTCATATATGAATTGGGGGAGGGGTCACAAACATTCAGTCTATAGCAGGTACCAGTGAAGTAGAAGGTGTGGGTGTTCAGAAGGAATATACCCTCATCCACTCATTTTTAATTTGTATGCAGAGTGTCCCCCAGGAATTATACATTAGCTCCAGGTTGTCATGTCAGAGTTGGTTCAGATATTCTTCCTGGCTGATATAAAACGACCATCCTCCTTCCTATTTCCCTCAGAGTACTTTAAGGACTTGAAATCATTTCCAGTAATGTTCTTAGAATACAAACCACCCTAATATGTATTTTCCCCTTTTCCTAGAAGGCTGCTCACCCTATACTTCTCAGTATAGCTACAGTAGATCCAGATGTCTTGCCTCTCTCTCTCTATTTTTTTTTTTGATTGAGATATAATTGACATATAACATTGTAGTAATTTCAGGTGCACAACATAATGATTTGATATTTGTATACATTGAAAAATGATCACCACAATAAGTCTAGTTAACATCTATCACCTGCAGCTGCCAGATCAACCTGGAGTTCTATGCCTCCCCATGCTTACCATGTCTTACTACTTTGACTATAATGATGTGGCTTTGCCAATGTTATGAAGATAAAGAACATACTGAGAAACTGATAAAGATCTAGAACAATGAAATGGCCAAATCTTACTTCAGGATATCAAGAATCCAGAAGGTGAAGATTGGGAGAGGGAGCTGAATCCATTGGAGTGTGCACGGCACTTGGGAAAATGTGTGAATTAGTCACTACTGGAACTGTGAAAACAGGCCACTGGAAAAAGTGATCCCACTTATGTGACTTCCTTGAGACTTACTACATGAAAGAAGAGGTGAAATCTATCTCAGAATTGAGTGGCCATGTAATCAACTTGCACAAGATGGGGCCCTGGAACCTGGCCTCAATAATATTAGCAAATCAAATCCAACACTATATAAAATATTATGCACCATGACCAACAGGGATTTCTCCTAGGTATGCAAGGCTGGTTCGATATACAAAATAATCAATTAATATAATCCATCACATCAATAGGCTACAAAAGAAAAAACATTTGATCACATCAATAGATGCAGAAAAAGTATTTGACAGAATCCAACATTGATTCATAATGAAAATTCTCAGTAAACTAGTAATTGAGGGGGACTTTCTCAACTTGATAAAGAGTATCTACAAAAATCCTACAGCTAGCATCATACTTAATGGTGAGAAACTAGAATCTTTCCCACTAATATCAGGTACAAGGCAAAAATGTCCCCTCTCAGGATGTCACTCCTTTTTGACACCATACTGGAAATTCTAGCTAATGTAACAAGACAAGAAAAGGGAATAAAAGACATATAGACTGGGAAGAAAGAAAGAAAATTGTCTTTGCAGATGATATGATTATCTATATAGAAAATCTGAAAGAATTCAAAAACGAAAACAAAACAAAAAATCCTCCTGGAACTAATAGGAAATTATAGCAAGATTGCAGGACACAAGGTTGATATACAAAAATCACTTTCCTATATACCTACAATAAAGAAGTGAAATTTTAAATTAAAAATACAATACCATTTATATTAGCACTCCAAGCATGAAATACTTAGGTATAAACCCAACAAAATATGTAAAAGATCTATATTAGGAAAACTACAAAACTCTTATAAATGAAATCAAAGAACTAAATAAATGGAGAAAAATTCCATGTTCATGGACAGGAAGACTCAATAGTATCTAGATATCAGTTCTTCCCTCTTGGTTCTATAGATTCAATGCATTCCCCATCAAAATCCCAAGAAGTTATTTTGTGTATATCCACTATCTGATTCTAAAGTTTATATGTAGAGGGAGAAGACACAGAATAGCCAACAAAATATTGGAGAAAAATAAAATTGAAGGAATGATGTGACTTGACTTCCAGACATACAATAAAACTACCAATAAGCAAGACAGTGGGGGTGTTGGCTAAAGAATAGATAAATAGATAAATGGAAAGGAATAGAGAACCCATAAATAGATCCACATAAATATAGTCAACTTATCTTTGACAAAGGAGCAAAGACAATACAATGGAGAAAGCATAATCTTTTCAACAAATGGTGCTGGAACAATAAGACATGCACATTCAAAGAAATGAATCTAGACACAGACCTTACACTTGCCACTAAAATTAACTCAAAATGGATCACAGACCTAAATGTAAAACACAAAAGTATAAAAGTTCTAGAAGATAACATAAGAGAAAACCTAGATGACCTTGGGTATGGTGATGATTATTTACATATAATACAAAAGGCATGATCCCTGAAAGAAATAATTAATAAGCTGGACTTCACTAAACTAGGGGAAAAAACTACTCTGTGAGAGACAATGTTAAGAGAATGTGAAGACAAGCCAGAGACTGGGAGAAACTATTTGCAAAAGACACATTTATCCAAAATATACAAAGAACTCTTTTTTATTTTTTTTGATTTAGAATCATCAGATTTTACTTCAGCAAAATCTAGTACCTTTCAAAAAGTTATAATTTTAATGTTAGCACAAAAAAATTACCTCCTAACATTTCATTAAAAAAAAAAAAACTTTTCTGCAACCAAAGATTCCTATTTTTGAATTACAGTACTGCAAGGCACATACAGACCTCACCTCCTCAACAATAAGCAAACAAACAACCTAAATAAATAATGGGCCAAATACCTTAACAGACACTTCACCAAAGGTAGGAAGATGGCAAAAGAGCATACAAAAGATTCTTTACATTATGTATCATTAGGGAAATGCAAATTAAAACAACGATGAGCTACCGTTCCACACATTAAGATGGCCAAAATCCAAATACTGACAATCCCCAATGCTAGCAAGGATATGTATTGGCAGAACTCTCATTCATTGTTGGTGGGAATGCAAAATGGTACAGCCACTTCTAGGACAGTTTGGCAGTTTTTTAACAAAACTAAACATACTCTTATCACACAACCCAGAAATTGTGCTCCTTGGTATTTACCCACAGGAACTGAAAACTTATGTTCATACCAAAAACTTGCACATGGATCTTCATAGCAGCTTTATTTATAGTTGGAAAAACTTGGAGGCAACCAACGTGTCCTTTAAGAGGTAAATGGATAAGCTGTGGTACATTCAGACAGTGAAATATTATTCAGAGCTAAAAAGATATGGGCTGTCAAGCTATGAAAAAGCATGGAGGAATTTTAAATGCATATTACTTAATGAAAGAAGTCGATCTGAAAAGACTACGTACTGTATAATTCCAACTATATTGAATACTTATTATTATGAACGAATGTTGAATAACTCCTACCAATCAGTAGGAAAAGAGATGCAATCAGTAAAAAAATTGGCCCAAGACTCGACTAGAAATTCTCAAAAAAGTATATCTAATGGCTAATAAGTATGTGAAAAAGTTTATCAATATAATTATTTGAGAGAAAGAAGTAAATGAAAACCAACGTGATATGCATTTACGAACACAGAAGAATGGCTAACATTGGAAAAATGTGGACCAACTGGAACGCTCATACACTGCTTTTGGAAATAAAATTTAGCATAATTACTTTGGAAATCTGTCAATATCAATAAAAGATAAATATGGATAACGTGTTAAAATGATCCTACCCCTTAGGCACGTATATGCCCCTTAGTAATTAACGCGTATGTAAATAAAATTTTATCAGCTTTACTCATGATTTCCATCTATGTTTAGAATGGATACATAAATTGTATTTTGGTATTCTGTGGGACCACTGAAGTGTGGTTCAAGATTTGAATTATACATCAAACTCACAAGACCCAATAAGGCACTATATATACCAGCAGCATCATGTATAACTGAGGAACATCTAGATTCATTTTCCAATGTCTCCAGGGACTGTACACAGGATTTTTTTTCTGTAAGCTTAACCCAAAGCTGGTATGTGTGCATATCGCAGCAGCATAAAAGAGCCTTCATGTATATGTGCCCCAGCTTAAACACCTTGCTAACCTCTGTAAGGTTAAGTGACTAGCTCCCTTTGCTTAACGTGGCCTTAGTCCACACATTACAAGTTGCATTATAAACAAGACTGCCAGCCAAGAACACAGCCTAAATAATATTCTTACATATTGCAAGATGTTTGAATAAGGGCAAACCTTTAGGCTAGATTATGCAGTAAGACCGCTGCTAACTCTTTCCCCTCAAGGTCATCCTTTAGCCTTCAACATATCCTTGTCGCATACCCTTGCCTTATAATTATTATAAATAATTATGTTTATTATAATACATATAATATTTATTATATTTATATGTAATATATAATTTCTATAAATAGAATATAGGTATGCATATTTACATATGTTCTATTATCTTTTCCAAGAGTTAAGTACGTACAAGCAAACATAACTAAGATGCTGATAACCAGCATGATATATTTATGTGAAGGTATTAGGGAATATCTTAAAAACCCAAACAAAAGATGAAATCATAACACTTCAAAGTTATTATTATTACCACAAGTTTCAGAGACTTACCTTCTCTTTCTTCCTTCAAGTAGTTTCCCTCTATACTACCATTTGGAATTATTTTTCTCAAAAGACTGGCTAAGCACTTGAATTACTTTTATTTTTAGAACTCTATCAATAAACAGAAGAAAAGTATAACTAATATGAGGAAGTTACAAGGATTCCATAATACTTCAAGGCTCTTGCAACCATTTTCACTAGTTCAGGGATGAAACATACCTTCCATCTCTCACAAACGCTGTCTCCACTCTTCACCCTTCTCAGAGAATGCTTGATATACATCACCAATCATTGACAACATACTTTTCACATTAAACAGAATTGTCCCCAGAATCTCATATAACACAGTAGTCCCATCATGGACTTTTCTCCATTCTGCTGCTATTCCCAAATTCAAAGCTCTACTCTGTATTCTGACTCTTTCTTCCAAGCAGGCACAATGTTCATGAATGGTTCAGGTTGAAATATATTTTATTTAATTCTTTATTTATTAGAGACATGTATACACAGAAATACTAGGCTGTGAATGAAGTAATAGAAGTAATGAAGTAATGAGAAGACAGTTCATGTTGGTCCTCTTTCTGTGAATGGGTCTCTTCAATTACTTCTTAGGGTCACATTCTCTCATTCAGCAGAGTTGTAGGTCTTTCAGAGTGTACCATCCTAAATTCTTGTTCACCATATTTATTTTTACACTGACCACCAAGCATTGTACATGCAAGCCTCAGATTAAGGGCAGCATAGTGCTCTTTGCTTCTAGCTGAAAGAAAGCAAGTTTGGATGGAATTAATAATCCAGGTAAAGAAATGTGTAGATTTAAAAGACAAAAAAGCACAGACCACAGAGGGGAGAAAAAGGAAAGGAATTCTCTCATTTTTTCATTGGAATCTTTCTTCTCTATATCAGAGCAAATCAAGAACCTCTGATTCCTAAGGTAGATGTCCCACCTCTACACATTTCAATTGATTAGGTGTTGACTCAATAAGGGATACCTGGAGAGCCTGCAATTTATTAATACCTTCTTCAGTCTGTCCTGCTCGTCCTCTAGAGCCATTAAATATGAGTGGTCCAATCTCCACCTTCTCCTTTATTTGTTATTCATGCTTATTTCTGTTCTATGGTAAATACTTTCTTCCTCCATAAGATTTTATTGTTTATTGTAACCTGACTTCAGCAGTTCTAAAATACGGAAAAATACTGTTTTATTTTATTAAATATCCCAATGCCTCTTGGATCTGCACCCAACCCTCAACCCCAAGAGAAGTTCTGGTTAAAAACAGACACTTTGAGAGATTAGTATATTGAATAGGAAATGACCAGAAGGGATGAACACAGTAAACACTTCAGCAAAACTCAGTTTTTCAGTGTTACTTTCCCTTCTTTCTCTTTCACACTAAGGTTTCTGAAGCTGTAGAAACTTAAAAGAAAATTTCCCAGTCTCACTTTGCATTGTAGTCTATTTGATTTTTAACTTCAAAAATCATGAGGAATGAAGTAAGGATTTGGATATTGGGTGTCTTTGTCACTAACAGAAGATTTTCATTTATTTCCTGTATACCCACAGAACAGAACTATACATAAATGATGCAGATCAATGGAAAGCCAGGTTTGGGCTCAATATAATAAATGACTCCTTAACATTTAAAGCTTTTATAAAGATCATGAAAGACAGGAAAGATAGTGTCTTAGGAAATACGTATCTACCATCCTGGGCAAATATAATCAGGCTCTGCTGGGCAATATTTTAGAAGGTGGGCCAGAATGGGTGAGCCATTGTCACCGATGACTATAAATATGCTTTCTTTCTCAAAGACCTTTTACTTCTGTAATTAATCAATCCCTTGTCCATCTTTTTTTGGTAAAATATTTTATAGAGATTTAAATATACATATCATTTTAAATAAAGTAGAAATATTATTAATACATTTTGCAGCAAGTATTTTAAGTAAGGAAGATTTTGAGGCTACACTACACTGAGTGTCCTTTTACCATATGCTAGATTTGCAGAGTGACATGAGCTTAGGCACCTAGGAGCCAGTACTCAATGCAACTCTGTTAGCTAATAATTGGACATTTTTTATAAATAATAATAGAGCAACAAATTATGAGTGAGTATTCTTAGAGAACAACTTTGACCATTATTGCATTCTTTTATTTTTAAAAATATTTTCTTATAAAGCGCAAAATATAAATACAAAGCTTAATGCATTATTATAAATCAAATATCTATGTAATTTCTACCTACATTAAGAAATAAAACATTGCCAGGAGTTCTATACATAACCCTCATTGAATCACAACTCCCTCTCTCTCTCTTAAAAGTAACCATTATCCTGAATTAAGTACTAACTTCCTTACTTTTCCTTATATTTTTATGACTTAAGTATGTATTCTTTACTCTTGTTTTTGAATATATATATTCAAAATATGTAGGCAATTATATAGATATAGATATGCAAATATACATGTATATCCCCAAGGAATAGAAAATCATATGGTATTTTTCTTTGGTTTCTGTTTTTTCTCAATTAACATTATAGTCTATGATTCAACTATGTGATTGGTAGTAGATGTGGATTATTGATTTTCATTAAGACATGGTGTTCACTTTATTCATCTCTTGTGCTTTTGATAACCATATAGGTTATTTGCTACATGGCAAATAATGCTGCTATTAACATTCCTGTACTATTTCCTGGAGCACATGTACCAGTGTTCTGTTGGGTAGATACAGTCACAGGAAATCCTAGGTCATAGAATATAGATGTCTTTAGCTATAATAGATTATGATAAATTGGTTTCTAAATTGATGCTACCATTTTAACTCTCTTCAACCATGTTTGAAAGTTCTTACTGTTCCATTTGTTTTATAAAACTTTGTACTAACTTTTAAAATTGTATATATTCTGTTGAATGTGTGGTCGTATCTTATCAGGACTTATATCTGCATTTTCCTGATTGCTAATGATGATGAGAACTTTAAATAGGTTTGTATATCCACTTCTTCAAATTATGCATTTAAGGCTTTTCCCCATATTTCCACTGACTTGTCTCTTTTTCTTTTGATTTACCAGAATTCTTTATATATTCTAGTTACAAGCACTTTATCAGTTATATATGTTACAATTTTAAAATTTCATTCTATGGCTTGGCCAAGCAAATATATTAAGAATTGATAGAATTTTTCACACTGAGATTATTGATCAAGTAGTGTTATAATCAAGAGGGAAGGACCTTAGAAGCCTGTGAGTCCTGAGGCCTAAATTTGAGATGAAGGTCACTGAGATAATACAAATTATTTCTGTATATTAATGAAACTCAGTAATTAATGTAAGTTAAATGATTTTTAAATTAAAAGATAAAATAAATGTAATTATCTAAGCTAACATAAATATAGGTATAGACAGATACTGATAAATATATACAGAAATAAAATTAGACACTTAGAGATAGAGATACACAGATAAATTTATGTATATTATAACCAAGGCAATTCTGATTTTGAGAAGTAAGATCTCCAAAACTGCATACTACAGACCAAAGGAAGATTTAAACTTACACGTATCAGTCATAGTGAGTAAATATGAATTTTCTGATATCATAATGGCAGGCCTTACCACTTACACATATTGCCAACAATATCTAGTAGCCAAAAAGTGGTGACTCCTGATATTTATTTTTTAAAAAATCTCAAAACAACACCTGTTACTGGATACAGATAATTGTGATAAAGGATACCTTTTGTTTCATTTGATTTTATTTATTATATATTTATTTTTTATTGTAATATAGTTGATGTACAAGATTATATAAGTTACAGGTGTGCAATACAGCGATTCACAATTTTTAAAGGTTGTACTTCATTTAGAGTTACTATAAAATATTGGCTATATTCCCTGTGTTGTATGATATATCCTTGTAGCTTATTTTATACATAATAGCTTGTATCTCTGAATTCCCTACCTCTGTATTGCTCCTTTCCCCTTCCCTCTTCCCACTGGTAACCACTAGCTTGTTCTCTATATCGGTGAGCCTGCTGCTTTTTTGTTATATTCACCAGTTTGTTGTATTTTTTTAGATTCTACATGTAAGTGATATCATACAGTATTTGTCTTTCTTCCTGTGTCTGACTTATTTCGCTTAGCATAATACGTTCCAAGTCCATCCATGTTGCTGCAAATGGCAAAATTTCATTCTTTTTATGGTTGACTATTATTTCATTGTATGTGTACCACATCTTCTTTATCCATTCATTTGTCAATGGACACTTATGTTGCTATCATATCTTGGCAATTGTAAATAATGCTGCTATGAACATTGGGGTACATGTATCTTTTTAAATTAATGTTTTTGTTTTTTTCAGATATATACCCAGGAGTGGAATTGCTGGATCATATGGTAGTTTTATTTTTAGTTTTTTGAGAAACCTCCATACTGTTTTCCACAGTGTCTGCAACAATTTACATTTACATTAACAGTGTACAAGTGTTCCTTTTTCTCCACATCCTTGCCAACATTTGTTATTTATGTTCTTTTTTTTTTTAAACATCTTTATTGAAGTATAATTGTTTTACAATGGTGTGTTAGTTTCTGCTTTATAACAAAGTGAATCAGTTATACATATACATATGTTCCCATATCTCTTCTCTCTTGCATCTCCCTCCCTCCCACCCTCCCTATCCCACCCCTCTAGGTGGTCACAAAGCACCGAGCTGATCTCCCTGTGCTATGCGGCTGCTTCCCACTAGCTATCTATTTTACATTTGGTAGTGTATATATGTCCATGACACTCTCTCACCCTGTCACATCTCACCCCTCCCCCTCCCCATATCCTCAAGTCCATTCTCTAGTAGGTCTGTGTCTTTATTCCCGTCTTGCCACTAGGTTCTTAATGACCTTTTTTTTTTTTTTCCCCTTAGATTCCATATATATGTGTTAGCATACTGTATTTCTTTTTCTCTTTCTGACTTACTTTACTCTGTATGACAGACTCTAACTCCATCCACCTCATTACAAATACCTCCATTTCATTTCTTTTTATGGCTGAGTAATATTCCATTGTATATATGTGCCACATCTTCTTTATCCATTCATCCGATGATGGACACCAAGCTTGCTTCCATGTCCTGGCTATTGTAAACAGAGCTGCAATGAATATTTTGGTACATGACTCTTTCTGAATTATGGTTTTCTCAGGGTATATGCCCAGTAGTGGGATTGCTGGGTCGTATGGTAGTTCTATTTTTAGTTTTTTAAGGAACCTCCATACTGTTCTCCATAGTGGCTGTATCAATTTACATTCCCTCCAACAGTGCAAGAGGGTTCCCTTTTCTCCACACCCTCTCCAGCATTTATTGTTTCTAGATTTTTTGATGATGGCCATTCTGACTGGTGTGAGATGATACCTCATTGTAGTTTTGATTTGCATTTCTCTAATGATTAATGATGTTGAGCATTCTTTCATGTGTCTGTTGGCAATCTGTATATCTTCTTTGGAGAAATGTCTATTTAGGTCTTCTGCCCATTTTTGGATTGGGTTGTTTGTTTTTTTGTTATTGAGCTTCATGAGCTGCTTGTAAATCTTGGAGATTAATCCTTTGTCAGTTGCTTCATTTGCAAATATTTTCTCCCATTCTGAGGGTTGTCTTTTGGTCTTGTTTATGGTTTCCTTTGCTGTGCAAAAGCTTTTAAGTTTCATTAGGTCCCATTTGTTTATTTGTGTTTTTATTTCTATTTCTCTAGGAGCTGGGTCAAAAAGGATCTTGCTGTGATTTATGTCATAGAGTGTTCTGCCTATGTTTTCCTCTAAGAGTTTGATAGTGTCTGGCCTTACACTTAGGTCTTTAAACCATTTTGAGCTTATTTTTGTGTATGGTGTCAGGGAGTGTTCTAATTTCATACTTTTACATGTATCTGTCCAATTTTCCCAGCACCACTTATTGAAGAGGCTGTCTTTTCTCCACTGTATATGCTTGCCTCCTTTATCAAAGATAAGGTGACCATATGTGTGTGGGCTTATCTCTGGGCTTTCTATCCTGTTCCATTGATCTATATTTCTATTTTTGTGCCAGTACCAAACTGTCTTGGTTACTGTAGTTTGTAATATAGTCTGAAGTCAGGGAGCCTGATTCCTCCAGCTCCATTTTTCGTTCTCAAGATTGCTTTGGCTATTCGGGGTCTTTTGTGTTTCCATACAAATTGTGAAATTTTTTGTTCTAGTTCTGTGAAAAATGCCATTGGTAGTTTGATAGGGATTGCATTGAATCTGTAGATTGCTTTGGGTAGCAGAGTCATTTTCACAATGTTGATTCTTCCAATCCAAGAACATGGTATATCTCTCCATCTATTTGTATCATCTTTAATTTCTTTCATCAGTGTCCTATAATTTTCTGCATACAGGTCTTTTGTCTCCTTAGGTAGGTTTATTCCTAGATATTTTATTCATTTTGTTGCAATGGTAAATGGGAGTGTTTTCTTAATTTCACTTTCAGATTTTTCATCATTAGTATATAGGAATATAGAGATTTCTGTGCATTAATTTTGTATGCTGCTACTTTACCAAATTCATTGATTAGCTCTAGTAGTTTTCTGGTAGCATCTTTAGGATTCTCTATGTATAGTATCATGTCATCTGCAAACAGTGACAGTTTTACTTCTTCTTTTCCGATTTGGATTCCTTTTATTTCTTTTTCTTCTCTGATTGCTGTGGCTAACACTTCCAAAACTATGTTGAATAATAGTGGTGAGAGTGGGCAACCTTGTCTTGTTCCTGATCTTAGTGGAAATGGTTTCAGTTTTTCACCATTGAGGACAATGTTGGCTGTGGGTTTGTCATATATGGCCTTTATTATGTTGAGGAAAGTTCCCTCTATGCCTACTTTCTGCAGGGCTTTTATCATAAATGGGTGTTGAATTTTGTCAAAAGCTTTCTCTGCATCTATTGAGATGATCATATGGTTTTTCTCCTTCAATTTGTTAATATGATGTATCACGTTGATTGATTTGCGTATATTGAAGAATCCTTGCATTCCCGGAATAAACCCCACTTGATCATGGTGTATAATCCTTTTAATGTGCTGTTGGATTCTGTTTGCTAGTATTTTGTTGAGGCTTTTTGCATCTATGTTCATCAGTGATATTGGCCTGTAGTTTTCTTTCTTTGTGACATCTTTGTCTGGTTTTGGTATCAGAGTGATGGTGGCCTCATAGAATGAGTTGGGGAGTGTTCCTCCCTCTGCAATATTTTGGAAGAGTTTGAGAAGGATAGGTGTTAGCTCTTCTCTAAATGTTTGATAGAATTCGCCTGTGAAGCCATCTGGTCCTGGGCTTTTGTGTGTTGGAAGATTTTTAATCACAGTTTCAATTTCAGTGCTTGTGATTGGTCTGTTCATATTTTCTATTTCTTCCTGGTTCAGTCTTGGCAGGTTGTGCATTTCTAAGAATCTGTCCATTTCTTCCAGGTTGTCCATTTTATTGGCATAGAGTTGCTTGTAGTAATCTCTCATGATCGTTTGTATTTCTGCAGTGTCAGTGGTTACTTCTCCTTTTTCATTTCTAATTCTATTGATTTGAGTCTTCTCCCTTTTTCTCTTGATGAGTCTGGCTAACGGTTTATCAATTTTGTTTATCTTCTCAAAGAACCAGCTTTTAGTTTCATTGATTTTTGCTATTGTTTCCTTCATTTCTTTTTCATTTATTTCTGATCTGATCTTTATGATTTCTTTCCTTCTGCTAGCTTTGGGGTTTTTTTGTTCTTCTTTCTCTAATTGCTTCAGGTGCAAGGTTAGGTTGTTTATTCGAGATGTTTCCTGTTTCTTGATGTAGGCTTGTATTGCTATAAACTTCCCTCTTAGCACTGCTTTTGCTGCGTCCCATAAGTTTTGGGTCGTCGTGTCTCCATTGTCATTTGTTTCTAGGTATTTTTTGATTTCCCCTTTGATTTCTTCAGTGATCACTTCGTTATTAAGTAGTGTATTGTGTAGCCTCCATGTGTTTGTATTTTTTACAGATCTTTTCCTGTAATTGATATCTAGTCTCATAGCGTTGTGGTCGGAAAAGATACTTGATACGATTTCAATTTTCTTAAATTTACCAAGGCTTGATTTGTGACCCAAGATATGATCTATCCTGGAGAATGTTCCATGAGCACTTGAGAAGAATGTGTATTCTGTTGTTTTTGGGTGGAATGTCCTATAAATATCAATTAAGTCCATCTTGTTTAATGTATCATTTAAAGCTTGTGTTTCCTTATTTATTTTCATTTTGGATGATCTGTCCATTGGTGAAAGTGGGGTGTTAAAATCCCCTACTATGATTGTGTTACTGTCGATTTCCCCTTTTATGGCTGTTAGTATTTGCCTTATGTATTGAGGTGCTCCTATGTTGGGTGCATAAATATTTACAATTGTTATACCTTCCTCTTGGATCGATCCCTTGATCATTATATAGTGTCCTTCTTTGTCTCTTATAATAGTCTTTATTTTAAAGTCTATTTTGTCTGATATGAGAATTGCTACTCCAGCTTTCTTTTGATTTCCATTTGCATGGAATATCTTTTTCCATCCCCTCACTTTCAGTCTGTATGTGTCTCTAGGTCTGAAGTGGGTCTCTTGTAGACAGCATATATATGGGTCTTGTTTTTGTATCCATTCAGCCAGTCTGTGTCTTTTGGTGGGAGCATTTAATCCATTTACATTTAAGGTAATTATCGATATGTATGTTCCTATTCCCATGTTCTTAAATGTTTTGGGTTTGTTATTGTAGGTGTTTTCCTTCTCTTGTGTTTCTTGCCTAGAGAAGTTCCTTTAGCATTTGTTGTAAAGCTGGTTTGGTGGTGCTGAACTCTCTCAGCTTTTGCTTGTCTGTAAAGGTTTTAATTTCTCCATCAAATCTGAATGAGATCCTTGCTGGGTAGAGTAACCTTGGTTGTAGGTTTTTCTCCTTCATCACTTTAAGTATATCCTGCCACTCCCTTCTGGCTTGCAGAGTTTCTGCTGAAAGATCAGCTGTTAACCTTATGGGGATTCCCTTGTGTGTTATTTGTTGTTTTTCCCTTGCTGCTTTTAATATGTTTTCTTTATATTTAATTTTTGATAGTTTGATTAATATGTGTCTTGGTGTGTTTCTCCTTGGATTTATCCTGTATGGGACTCTCTGTGCTTCCAGGACTTGATTAACTATTTCCTTTCCCATATTAGGGAAGTTTTCAACTATAATCTCTTCAAATATTTTCTCAGTCCCTTTCTTTTTCTCTTCTTCTTCTGGGACCCCTATGATTCGAATGTTGGTGCGTTTAATGTTGTCCCAGAGGTCTCTGAGACTGTCCTCAGTTCTTTTCATTCTTTTTTCTTTATTCTGGTCTGCAGTAGTTATTTCCACTATTTTATCTTCCAGGTCACTTATCCGTTCTTCTGCCTCAGTTATTCTGCTATTGATCCCGTCTAGAGTATTTTTAATTTCATTTATTGTGTTTTTCATCGTTGCTTGGTTCCTCTTTAGTTCTTCTACGTCCTTGTTAAATGTTTCTTCCATTTTGTCTATTCTATTTCCAAGATTTTGGATCATCTTTACTATCATTATTCTGAATTCTTTTTCAGGTAGACTGCCTATTTCCTCTTCATTTGCTAGGTCTGGTGTGTTTTGACCCTGCTCCTTCACCTGCTGTGTGTTTTTTTGTCTTCTCATTTTGCTTATCTTACTGTGTTTGGGGTCTCCTTTTCACAGGCTGCAGGTTCGCAGTTCCCGTTGTTTTTGGTATCTGTCCCCAGTGGCTAAGGTTGGTTCAGTGGGTTGTGTAGGCTTCCTGGTGGAGGGGACTAGTGCCTGTGTTCTGGTGGATGAGGTTGGATCTTGTCTTTCTGGTGGGCATGTCCACGTCTGGTGGTGTGTTTCGGGGTGTCTGTGGCCTTATTATGATTTTAGGCAGCCTCTCTGTTAATGGATGGGGCTGTGTTCCTGTCTTGCTAGTTGTTTGGCATGGGGTGTCCAGCACTGTAGCTTGCTGGTCGTTGAGTGAAGCTGGATCTTGATGTTGAGATGGAGATCTCTGAGAGATTTTCGCCATTTGGTATTACGTGGAGCTGTGAGGTCTCTTGTGGACCAGTGTCCTGAAGTTGGCTCTCCCACCTCAGAGGCACAGCCCTGATGCCTGGCTGGAGCACCAAGAGCCTTTCATCCACACGGCTCAGAATAAAAAGGAGAAAAAATAGAAAGAAAGAAAGAAAGAGGATAAAATAAAATAAAATAAAGCTATTATAATAAAAAATAAGAAAAAAATTATTAAGAAAAAAATTTTTTTAATTTTTATAAATAGATTTATTAATTTTTTATAAAAAATTAAGAAAAAAATTATTAAGAAAAAAATTTATTAAGAAAAAAATTTTTAATTTTTTAAAATAAAAAATATGAAAAAACTTACTAAAAAATTTTTTTAATTTTTTTAAAAATAGAAAATAAGGAAAAAATTATTAAGAAAACATTTATTAGGGAAAAAAATTTTTTTAAGTAAAAAAACAAAAAAACAAAAAAACAAAAAAAACGGACGGACCTAACCCTAGGACTAAGGGTGAGAGCAAAGCTATACAGACAAAATCTCACCCAGAAGCATACACACATACACTCACAAAAAAAGGAAAAGGGGAAAAATTAATATATCCTGCTCCCAAAGTCCACCTCCTAAATTTGGGATGATTCGTTGTCTATTCAGGTATTCAACAGATGCAGGCACATCAAGTTGTTTGTGGAGCTTTAATCCGCTGCTTCTGAGGCTGCTGGGAGAGATTTCCCTTTCTCTTCTTTGTTGGTACAGCTCCCGGGGTTCAGCTTTGGATTTGGACCCGCCTCTGCATGTAGGTCGCCTGAGGGCGTCTGTTCCCCGCCCAGACAGAACGGGGTTAAAGGAGCAGCTGCTTCGGGGGCTCTGGCTCAGTCAGGCTGGGGGAGGGAGCGGTACGGAGGAGGCGGGGCGAGCCTGCGGCGGCAGAAGCCGGCGTGACGTTGCAGCAGCCTGAGGCACGCCGTGCGTTCTCCCGGGTAAGTTGTCCCCGGATCAGGGAGCCTGGCCGTGGCGGGCTGCACTGGCTCCCGGGAGGGGCGGTGTGGAGAGTGACCTGTGCTCGCACACAGGCTTTTTGGTGGCGGCAGCAGCAGCCTTAGCGTCTCATGCCCGTCTCTGGGGTCCGCGCTGATAGCCGCGGCTCGCGCCTGTCTCTGGAGTTCGTTTAAGCGGCGCTCTGAATCCCCTCTCCTTGCGCACCGCGAAACAAAGAGGCAAGAAAAAGTCTCTTGCCTCTTCGGCAGCTGCAGTCTTTTTCCTGAACTCCCTCCCGGCTAGCACCGAAGCCTGAGCCTCAGCTCCCAGCCCCCGCCCGCCCCGGCGGCTGAGCAGACAAGCCTCTCGGGCTGGTGAGTGCTGCTAGGCGCCGATCCTCTGTGCGGGAATCTCTCCGCTTTGCCCTCCGCACCCCTGTGGCTGCGCTCTCCTCCGTGGCTCCGAAGCTTCCCCCCTCTGCTACCCGCAGTCTCTGCCCACGAAGGGGCTTCCTAGTGTGTGGAAACCTTTCCTCCTTCACAGCTCCCTCCCACTGGTGCAGGTCCCATCCCTATTCTTTTGTCTCTGTTATTTCTTTTTTCTTTTGCCCTACCCAAGTACGTGGGGATTTTCTTGCCTTTTGGGAGGTCTGACGTCTTCTGCCAGCATTCAGTGGGTGTTCTGTAGGAGCAGTTCCACGTGTAGATGTATTTCTACTGTATCTGTGGGAAGAAAGGTGATCTCCGCGTCTTACTCTTCCGCCATCTTGCCCCCTCTCCTATGTTCTTTTTGATGATAGTCATTCTGATAGGAGTGAGATGGTATCTCATTATGGTTTTGATCTGCATTGCCCTGATGATTAGTGAAGTTGAGCATCTTCACGTGCCTGTTGGCCATATGTATATCTTCTCTGGAAAAATGTCTATTCACAGTTCTTCTGCCCATTTTTAATCTGGTTGTTTGTTTTTTGGTTGTTGAGTTGTGTAAGCTGCTTAAATATTTTGGATATTAAGCCCTTATGGGTCATATCGTCTGCAAATATTTTCTCCCATTCAGTAGGTTGTCTTTTCATTTTGTCGATGGTTTCCTTTGCTGTGCAAAAGCTTTTAATATTAATTAGGTCCCATTTATTTATTTTTGCTTTTATTTTCCTTGCTTTAGGAGACAAAGCCAAAAAAATATTGCTACAATTTGTCTCAAAAAGTTTTCTGTCTATGTTTTCCTCTCGGAGTTTTATAATGTTTGGTCTTACATTTAGGTGTTTAATCCGTTTTTAGTTTATTTTTGTATATGGTAGTAGAGAATGTACTAATTTCATTCTTTTACATGTAGCTGTCCAGTTTTCCCAGCACCACTTATTGAAGAGATTGTCTTTTCTCCGTTGTATGTTCTTGGCTCCTTTGTCACAGATTAATTAACCATGGTTTGCAGGTTTATTTCTGGGCTCTCTATTCTGTTCCATTGATCTATGTGTCTGCTTTTGGGCCAGCATCATGTTGTTTTGATTACTGTAGCTTTTTTTGTAGCATAGTCTGAAGTCAGTGATTATGATACTTCCAGCTTTGTTCTTTTTCCTCAAAATCACTTTGGCAAGTCAGGGTCGTGTGTGGTTGTGTATAAATTTTAGGATTATTTGCTCTAGTTCTGTGGAAAATGTTGTAGGTATTTTGGTAGGGATTACATTAAATCTGTAGATTGCTTTAGGTATTATGGTCATTTTAACAATATTATCTTTTCCAACTAAAAAGCACAGGTTATCTTTCCATTACATTGCACCATCTTCAATGTCCTTCACCAATGTTTTATAGTTTTCAGAGTGTAAGTCTATCACCTCCTTGATCAATTTTATTCCTAGGTATTTTATTATTTTTGATATGATATTATTGATCGGTCTGTTCAAATTGTTTCTTCCTGATTTAGTCTTGCAAGTTGTATGTTTCTAGAAATTTGTCCATTTCTTCTAGGTAGTCCAATTTCTTGGAATATAACTCTTCATAGTATTGTCTTATGATTTTTTGTATCTCTGTGGTATTGGTTGTTATGTCTCTTATTTCTTATTTTATTTGGGTCCTCTTTTTTCTTCTTGATGAACCTGACTAAAGGTTTATCAGTTTTATCTTCTCCCCAAAAAACAGCTCTTTGTTTCATTAATGTTTTCTACTGTTTTTTGGTCTCTGTGTTATTCATTTCCTCTCTGATGATTATTATGTGTTTCCTTCTGCTAACTTTGGGCTTTGTTCTTTCTCTAATTCTCTTAGATGGTAAGCTAAGTTGTTTCTTTGAGATTTTTCTCATTTCTTGAGGAAGGCATATATCGCTATGAATTTCCCTGTTAGAAATGCTTCATACCATAGATTTTGGAAAGTTGTGTTGCCATTTTCATTTGTCTCAAGGTATTTTTTGATTTCTTTTTTGATTTCTTTATTGACCAATTGGTTTTTCAGTAGCATGTTGTTTAGTATCCATGTGTTTCTGCTTTTCCTATTTTCTATCCTGTAACTGATTTCTAGTTTCATACTAAGTGATTGAAAAAATGCTTGATATAATTTCTATCCTCTTACATATGTTGAGACTTGTTTTGTGACTTGGCGTGTGATCTATCTTGGAGAATGTTCCATGTGCACTTGAAAAGAATGTGTAGTCTGCTGTTTTGGGATGGAATGTCCTGTAGGTATCTATTAAGACCAACTGGTCTATTGTGTCATTTAAGACCGCTGTTGCCTTATTGATTTTCTGTCTGGATGATTTGTCTATTGATGTAAGTGGTGTTTAAAGTCCCCTACTATTATTGTGTAATTGTCAGTTTCACCCTTTATGTCTGTTAATATTTGCTTTGTATATTTAGGTGGTCCTATACTGGGTTCATATATGAAAACAAGTGTAATGTTCTCTTCCTCTATTGATTCCTTTATCATTATACAATGCCTTTCTTTTCTGTTGTTATAGCTTTTGTTTTAAAGTCTATGATATGCGTATTGCTACCCCTGCTTTCTTGTCATTTTTTTAAACACCTTTATTAGAGTATAATTGCTTTACAATGGTGTGTTAGTTTCTGCTGTATAACAAAGTGAATCAGCTATACATATACATATATCCCCATATCCACTCACTCTTGTGCCTCCCTCTCACCCTTCCTATCCCACCCCTCTAGTGGTCACAAAGCACCGAGCTGATCTCCCTGTGCTATGCGGCTACTTCCCACTAGCTAGCTATTTTACATTTGGTAGTGTATATATGTCCATGCCACTCTCTCACTTAGTCCCAGCTTACCCATCCCCCTCCGCGTGTCCTCAAGTCCGTTCTCTATGTCTGCATCTTTATTCCTGTCCTGCCCCTAAGTTAATCAGAACCATTTTTTTTTTTTTAGATTCTATATATATGTGTTAGCATATAGTATTTGTTTTTCTCTTTCTGACTTACTTCACACTGTATGACAGACTCTAGGTCCATCCACCTCACTACAAATACTTCAACTTCATATCTTTTTATGGCTGAGTAATATTCCATCGTATATATGTGCCACATCTTCTTTATCCATTCATCTGTCTATGGACACTTAGGTTGCTTCCATGTCCTGGCTATTGTAAATAGTGCGGCAGTGAACATTGTGGTACATGTCTCTTTTTGAATTATGGTTTTCTCAGGGTATATCCCCATAATGGGGTTGCTGGATCATATGGTAGTTCTATTTTTAGTTTTTTAAGGAACCTCCATACTGTTCTCTATAGTAGCTGTATCAATTTACATTCCACTAACAGTGCAAGAGGGTTCTCTTTTCTCCACACCCTCTCCAGCATTTATTGTATATAGATTTTTTGATGATGGCCATTCTGACCAGTGTGAGGTGATACCTCATTGTAGTTTTGATTTGCATTTCTCTAATGATTAGTGATGTTGAGCATCCTTTCATGGATGTGTTGGTAATCTGTATATCTTCTTTGGAGAAATGCCTATTTAGGTCTTCTGCCCATTTTTGGATTGGGTTGTTTGTCTTTTTAATATTGACCTGCATGAGCTGCTTGTATATTTTGGAGATTAATCCTTTGTCAGTTGTTTCATTTATGAATATTTTCTCCCATTCTGAGGGTTGTTTTTTCGTCTTATTTATGGTTTCCTTTGCTGTGCAAAAGCTTTTAAGTTTCATTAGGTCCCATTTGTTTATTTTTGTTTTTATTTCCATTTCTCCAGGAGGTGGGTCAAAAAGGATCTTGCTGTGACTTATGTCATAGAGTGTTCTGCCTATGTTTTCCTCTAAGAGTTTTATAGTGTCTGGCCTTACATTTAGGTCTTTAATCCATTTTGAGTTTGTTTTTGTCTATGGTGTTAGGAAGTGTTCTAATTTCATTCTTTTACAAGTAGCTGTCCAGTTTTACCAGCACCACTTAATGAAGAGGCTGTCTTTCTCCATTGTATATTCTTGCCTCCTTTATCAAAGATAAGGTGACCATAGGTGCATGGGTTTATCTCTGGGCTTTCTATTCTGTTCCATTGATCTACATTTCTGTTTTTGTGCCAGTACCATACTGTCTTGATTACTGTAGCTTTGTAGCATAGTCTGAGGTCCGAGACGCTGATTCCTCCAGCTCCGTTTTTCTTTGTCAAGATTGCTTTGGCTATTCAGGGTCTTTTGTGTTTCCATACAAATTGTGAAATTTTTTGTTCTAGTTCTGTGAAAAATGCCATTGGTAGTTTGACAGGGATTGCATTGAATCTGTAGATTGCTTTGGGTAGTATAGTCATTTTCACAATGTTGATTCTTCCAATCCAAGAACATGGTGTATATCTCCATCTATTTGTATCATCTTTAATTTCTTTCATCAGTGTCTTATAGGTTTCTGCATACAGGTCTTTTGTCTCCTTAGGTAGGTTTATTCCTAGGTATTTTATTCTTTTTGTTGCAATGGTAAATGGGAGTGTTTCCTTAATTTCTCTTTCAGATTTTTCATCATTAGTGTTTAGGAATGCAAGAGATTTCTGTGCATTAATTTTGTATCCTGCATCTTTACCAAATTCATTGATTAGCTCTAGTAGTTTTCTGGTAGCATCTTTAGGATTCTCTATGTATAGTATCGTGTCATCTGCAAACAGTGACAGTTTTACTTCTTCTGTTCTGATTTGGATTCCTTTTATTTCTTTTTCTTCTCTGATTGCTGTGGCTAAAACTTCCAAAACTATGTTGAATAACAGTGGTGAGAGTGGGCCACCTTGTCTTGTTCCTCATCTTAGAGGAAATGGTACAAATTTTTCACCACTGAGAATGATGTTGGCTGTGGGTTTGTCATATATGGCCTTTATTATGCTGAGGTAGTTTCCCTCTATGCCTACTTTCTGGAGAGTTTTTATCATAAGTCGGTGTTGAATTTTGTCAAAAGCTTTTTCTGCATCTATTGAGATGATCATCATATGGTTTTTATCCTTCAATTTGTTAATATGGTTTATCACATTGATTGATTTGCATATATTGAAGAATCCTTGCATTCCTGGGATAAACCCCACTTGATCATGATGTATGATCCTTTCAATGTGCTGTTGGATTCTGTTTGCTAGTAATTGGTTGAGGATTTTTGCATCTATGTTCATCAGTGATATTGGACTGTAGTTTTCTTTTTTTGTGACATCTTTGTCTGGTTTTGGTATCAGGGTGATGGTGGCCTTGTAGAATGAGTTTGGAGTGTTCCTCCTTCTGCTATATTTTGGAAGAGTTTGAGAAGGATAGGTGTTAGCTCTTCTCTAAATGTTTGATAGAATTCGCCTGTGAAGCCTTCTGGTTCTGGGCTTTTGTTTGTTGGAAGATTTTAAATCACAGTTTCAATTTCAGTTCTTGTAATTGGCCTGTTTATATGTTCTATTTCTTCCTGGTTCAGGCTCAGAAGGTTGTGCTTTTCTAAGAATTTGTCCATTTCTTCCAGGTTGTCCATTTTATTGGCATATAGTTGCTTGTAGTAATCTCTCATGATCCTTTGTATTTCTGCAGTATCAGTTGTAACTTCTCCTTTTTCATTTTTAATTTTATTGATTTGAGCCTTTTCCCTTTTTTCTTGATGAGTCTGGCTAGTGTTTTATCAATTTTGTTTATCTTCTCAAAGAACCAGCTTCTAGTGTTATTGATCTTTATTATTGTTTCCTTCATTTCTTTTTCATTTATTTCTGATCTGATTTTTATGATTTCTTTCCTTCTGCTAACTTTGGATTTTTTTGCTCTTCTTTCTCTAATTGCTTTAGGTGTAAGGTTAGGTTGTTTATTTCAGATGTTCCTTGTTTCTTGAGGTAAGATTGTATTGCTATAAACTTCCCTCTTAGAACTTCTTTTGCTGCATTCCATAGGTTTCGGGTCATCGTGTTTTCATTGTCATTTGTGTCTAGGTATTTTTTGATTTCCTCTTTGATTTCTTCAGTGATCTCTTCACTATTTAGTAGTGTATTGTTTAGCTTCCATGTTTTTGTATTTTTTACAGTTATTTTTCCTGTAATTCATATCTAGTCCTATAGTGTTGTGGTCAGAAAAAATACTTGATACAATATCAATTTTCTTAAATTTACCAAGGCTTGATTTGTGACCCAAGATATGATCTATCCTGGAGAATGTTCCATGAGCACTTGAGAAGAAAATGTATTTTGTTGTCTTAGGATGGAATGTCCTATAAATATCAATTAAGTCCATCTTGTTTAATGTGTCATTTAAAGCTTGTGTTGCCTTATTTATTTTCATTTTGGATGATCTCTCCACTGGTGAAAGTGGGGTGTTAAAGTCCCCTACTATGATTCTGTTACTGTCACTTCCCCTTTTATGGCTGTTAGCATTTGCCTTATGTATTGTGGTAATCCTATGTTGGGTGCATAAATATTTACAATTGTTACATCTTCTTCTTGGATTGCTATCTTGATCATTATGTAGTGTCCTTCTTTTTCTCTTGTAATAGTCTTTATTTTAAAGTCTATTTTGTCTGATATGAGCATTGCTACTCCAGCTTTCTTTTGATTTCTATTTACATGGAATATCTTTTTCCATCCCCTCACTTTCAGTCTGTATGTGTCCCTAGGTCTGAAGTGGGTCTCTTGTAGACAGCATATATATGGGTCTTGTTTTTGTTTCCATTCTGCCAGTCTATGTCTTTTGGTTGGAGCATTTAATTCATTTACATTTAAGGTAGTTTTCAATGTGTATGTTCCTATTACCATTTTCTTAATTGTTTTGGGTTTGTTATTGTAGGTCTTTTCCTTCTCTGTGTTTCCTGCCTAGAGAAGTTCCTTTAGCATTTGTTGTAAAGCTGGTTTGGTGGTGCTGAATTCTCTTAGCTTTTGCTTGTCTGTAAAGGTTTTAATTTCTCTGTCGAATCTGAATGAGATCCTTGCTGAGTAGAGTCATCTTGGTTGTAGGTTTTTCCCTTTCCTCACTTTAAATATGTCCTGCCAGTCCCTTCCGGCTCGCAGAGTTTCTGCTGAAAGATCAACTGTTAACCTTATGGGGATTCCCTTGTATATTGTTGTTTTACCCTTGCTGCTTTTAATATTTTTTCTTTGTGTTTAATTTTTGATAGTTTGATCAATATGTATCTTGGCATGTTTTTCCTTGGATTTATCCTGTATGGGACTCTCTGCACTTCCTGGACTTGACTATTTCCTTTCCCCTATTAGGGAAGTTTTCAACTATAATCTCTTGAAATATTTTCTCAGTCCCTTTTTTTTCTCTTCTTCTTCCGGCACCCCTATAATTCGAATGTTGGTGCATTTAATGTTGTCCCAGAGGTCTCTGAGACTGTCTTCCATTCTTTTCATTCTTTTTTCTTTATTCTGCTCTGTGGTAGTTATTTCCACTAGTTTATCTTCCAGGTCACTTATCTGTTCTCTGCCTCAGTTACTCTGCTGCTGATTCCTTCTAGATAATTGTTAATTCCATTTATTGTGTTGTTCATCATTGGTTGTTTGCTCTTTAGTTCTTCTAGGTCCTTGTTAAATGTGTTTTTTATTTTCTCCATTCTATTTCAAAGATTTTGGATCATCTTTACTATCATTACTCTGAATTCTTTTTCAGGTAGACTGCCTATTTACTCTTCATTTGTTTGGTCTGGTGGGTTTTTACCTTGCTCCTTCATCTGCTGTGTATTTCTCTGTCTTCTCATTTTGTTTAACTTACTGTGTTTGGGGTCTTCTTTTCGCAGACTGCTGGTTCATAGTACCCATTGTTTTTGGTGTCTGCCCCCAGTGGGTGAGGTTGGTTCAGTGGGTTGTGTAGGCTTCCTGGTGGAGGAGACTGGTGCCTGTGTTCTGGTGGATGGGGCTGGATCTTGTCTGTCTGGTGGGTAGGACCATGTCTGATGGTGTGTTTTGGGGTGTCTGTGAACTTATTATGAATTTAGGCAGCCTGTGTGCGAATGGGTGGGGTTGTGTTCCTGTCTTTGTAGTTGATTGGTATGGGGCATCCAGCACTGGAACTTACTGGCTGTTGGGTGGAGCTGGGTCTTAGCATTGAGATGGAGATCTCTGGGAGAGCTCTCTCCGATTGATATTACATGGGGCTGGGAGGTCTCTGGTGGACCAATATCCTGAACTCGGTTCTCCCACCTCAGAGGCTCAGGCCTGACACCAGGCCGGAGCACCAAGACCCTGTCAGCCACACAGCTCAGAAGGAAATGGGGAAAAAAAGAAAGAGAAATAAATTATTTAAAAATATTTTTTTAAAAATAATAATAAAAAAGAGGAATCAAACCAAGAAAAAAATCCACCAGTGATAACAAGTGCTAAAAACTATACTAAAGTAAACATATAAATCAGAAACACATCAGTCACAGATAGCAGACCACAAGTCTACAGTTTCTCCCAAAGTCCACCGCCTCAATTTTGGGATGATTCGTTGTCTATACAGGTATTGCACAGATGCAAGTTGATTGTTGGGATTTAATCCGCTGCTCCTGAGGCTGCACAGAGAAATTCCCCTTTCTCTTTGTTCGCACAGCTCCTGGGGTTCAGCTTTGGTTTTGGCCCCATCTCTGCGTGTAGGTCGCCCTCAGGCATCTTTTCCCACCCTGACAGGACGGGGTTAAAGGAGCAGCTGATTAGGGGCTCTGGCTCACTCATGCCAGGGGGAGGGAGGGGTGCGTTAGTTGTAATTGGAATGCGGGGCTAGCCTGTGGCGGCAGAGGCCGGTGTGACATTGAAACAGCCTGAGGCACACCATGTGTTCTCCCAGGGAACTTGTCCCTGGATCTCGGGACTGCACAGGCTCCCAGGGGGTGTGGATAGTGACCTGTACTTGCACACAGGCTTCTTGGTGGCTGCAGTAGCAGCGTTAGTGTTTCATGCCTGTCTCTGGGGTCCGAGCTGATAGCTGTGGCTCGCGCCCATCTCTGGAGCTCGTTTAGGCGGTGCTCTGCCTTCTATGGACAGACAGGGAAGGAATCCCCTCTCCTTGCACACCCTGGAACAATGATCTCTTGCCTCTTTGGCAGGTCCAGACTTTTTCCCAGTCTCCCTCCCGGCTAGCTGTGGCGCACTAGCCCCTTCAGGCTGTGTTCACCCAGCCAACCCCAGTCCTCTCCCTGTGATCTGACCTCTGAAGTCTGAGCCTCAGCTCTCAGTCCCCACCCGCCCCAGCGGGTGAGCAGACAAATCTGCCAGGCTGGTGAGTGCACTGATCCTTTGTGTGGGAATCTCTCCACTTTGCCTTCTGCACCCCTGTTGCTGTGCTCTCCTCTGTGGTTCTGAAGGTTCCCCCCCACCCACCCCATCTCCACCAGTGAAGGGTCTTCCTAGTGTGTGGAAACTTTTCCTCCTTCACAGCTCCCTTCCAGAGGTGCAGGTCCCATCCCTATTCTTTTGTCTCTGTTTTTTCTTTTATCTTTTGCCCTACCCAGGTACATGGGGATTTTCTCGCCTTTTGGGAAGTCTGAGGTCTTCTGTGAGCCTTCAGTAGGAGTTCTGTAGGAGTTTTTCCACATGTAGATGTATTTTTGATGTATTTGTGGGGAGGAAGGTGATCTCCATGTCATACTTCTCCACCATCTTGAAGGTCCTCCCCATTTTTGTTTGCATGAAACATCTTTTTCCATTCCCCACTTCCAGTCTGTGTGTGTCTTAAGCCCTGAAGTGAGTCTCTTGTAGGCAGCATGTAGATGAATCTTGTTTTCTTTTTCTTTTTCTTTATTTTTTTAACCCAATCAGTCACCCTATATCTTTTGATTGGAGCATTTAGTCCATTGACATTTAAAGTAATTATTAAAAGGTATGTACTTATTGCCATTTTATTATTTTGTTTTCTGGTTGTTTTGTTGTAGTTCTCTGTTCATTTCTTCTTCTTTTTGTTTCTTCTTTTGTGGTTTGATGATTTTCTTTAGTAGTGTGTTTGTATTCCATTCTTTGGGGTTTTTGTATATCACTGGCTTTTGATTTGTGGTTACAACTGGTTCATATATGTTGACCCATAATGGTATCTACTTGTTTTAAACTGGTAGTCATTTAAGTTCAAGCACTTTCTAAAAGATTGGCTTTTCTTAGTCTCCTCCCCCACATTTTACATTTTCAATGTCATATTTTACATCTTCATTTTTGTTCCATAACAGTTCATTTTAATTATGGTTGCTTTTACAATTTTTATGTCTTTTAATCTTCATACTAGGCTATGTAAATGGTTGATCCTCAGCCCTCACTATACATTTGCCTTTCCTAGTGGTATTTTCCTTTTCCTATAGATTCTTACTTCTTTTCCACTTAGATAAGACCTTTTAAAGTTTTGTTTAGGATAGTTTTAGTTGACGAATTCTTTTAATATTTGCTTTTATGAGAAGTTCTTTATCTCTTCTTCAATTCTAAATGATAATCTTGCTGGACAGAGTACCCTAGATCCCAGACTTTTCCCTTTCAGCTCTTTAAATATATCATGCCACTCCCATCCATCCTGCAAAGTTTCTGCAGAAAAATCAGCTGAAAGCCTTATGGGAGTTCCTTTATAAATGACTCTTTGTCTTTTTCTTGCTGCCTTTAGAATTTGTCTGTTTATAAACAACAGACATTTATTTCTCACTGTTCTGGAGGCTGGAATATTAAGGTGAAGGCATGAGCAGATTTGGTGTTTGGTGAGGAATTCACTTCCTGGTTCATAAATGGCCATCTTCTTGATGTGTCTTCACAAGGAGGAGGGGCTAGATTGCTCTCTTTATCTTTAACTTTTGCCATTTTAATAATAATATGTCTTAGAGTGGGTCTGTTTGGGATCATCTTGTTTGGGACTCCCTGTACTTCCTATACCTTGTTATCTGTTTCCTTCTTCAGGTTTGAGAGGTTTTTAACTATAATTTCATCAAATAATTTTTCAATCCCCCTTTCTTTCTCTTCTCCTTCTGGGATCCCTATAATGCAAATGTTGGTATGCTTGATGTTATCCCAAAGGTATCTTAAACTGTTTTCATTTTTTTAAAATGTGCTTTTCTTTTTGCTGCTCTGATTGGGTGATTTCCATTATTCTATCTTCCAGATCACTTATGCATTCTTCTGTATCACTGAGTCTGCTATTTATTCCTTCCAGTGTGTTTTTTATTTCAGTTATTAAATTCTTCATTTATGATTGGGTCTTTTTTGTATTTTCTAGTTCCTTGTTAAAATTCTCACTGTGTTCATCTATTCTTTTTCCTAACTCAGTTAGCATTCTTATTACTATTGTTTTAAATTGTTTATCTAGTAAATTGTTTATTTCTATTTCATGATTTATTTTTTCACACATTTTCTCTTGCTCTTTCAATTGAGACCAGTTCCTCTGCCTTCTCATTTTGCTTAACTTTCTCTATCTCTATGAATTTAGTGAAACAGTTACCTACTGTGTTCTTGAAGTGGTGTCCTTATATGGGAGCATCCCTATTCAGTTTACTTGTGCCCAGTGCCTTTGCTTGAAGAGCTAGATTTGATATCAGTGCAAATCACATGTTTCCTCAGTGTGTGACGGCAGCTATCACCTTGGTAGATGGTGGGGCTGCAGATGGAAAGGCTAGAGCTGGAGCCAGATGTGAGGCAAGGCTTCCCCTCTACTCAGTGGCAGTTGTTGCCCTATCAGGGGCAGGGTCAGATCCCAAGTTGCTGAGGGTTGGCTCTGAGCTGGCTCCATTCCCTTTAAATCTGTGCTTTCCCCTCTGCCAGCACTGGGGCTCTTGCCCTAGAGGAGGGAGTGCTGAAACAAGAGGGGCTCATGCTTGCCCTCAGCTCATGATGGGGCACAGGCTGCAGCAGGTTGGCTGCAGACAGAGGTCCAAGCTGCCTCCTAGGTATCACCTGTGCATGTGCCAGAAATTGTTGCCCTTGCCCTGCTCATATGTAGCCTTGGGTCCGAGACCTCTTTGTCCCTCACAGCCAGTCACTCCTCTCAGCCTCTACCACCCTCGTCCCACACTGCAGGGCAGGCGGGGCTTGTGTTGGATCTCAGCATGCATTAGGGCACAGGCTGTGGTGGACTGGCTGCCGTCAAAGTTCCAAGTTGCTTCTGATGCACTGCGAGAGTACTCACCAAGAATGGCTGTGCCCGCCCCAGCCAGCTGCTGCCCTGGGTCCAAGTCACCTCTTATCCCATGGCCCAGATCTCTCCTCAGTCATGGCAGCCCTAGGTCCAGTGTGGTGCTGTGACGTGGGATAAGTGGAGTCACTCGACTCCAGCTGGGATGCATGCCAGAGTGGTCACGGGAAACCAGGCAGCCACTGGAACAGCCTTCAATCCACCCTCTCCACTCTGGCTCAAGGGCAAGCCAGCATGAACATGCACTCCTCACAAGGGAAGTCCAGGCTTCCCACAGTCTTTCTGTTAGTCCTCCAAACGGCCAAGGGGGCTCGTCTTCCTTGTGTAGAAGCCAGGGCTGGGGCACCCAAAAAGTGGCTCAAAATGCTAACTCCCCAGAGTGAATCTCTACCTGTGTAATCTCCCTTTTCCTCTGAGCCCCCTCCCAGGGGCACTCATCACTTCTCTTCCCTTCCCACCCAATTCCAAGTGTATCGTTCTTACAGCCTTGGTTATACAAGAGTCCTTCTGCCAGTTTCCAGTTATTTTTCAGTGAGGATTGTTCCACATGTAAATGTATTTTTGTTGTGTTCATGGGGGAGGTAATTTCCCCATCCTCCTACTCTACCATCTTGATCCCTGAATTTCTGAGGACTATTTCTTTGGTTCGTCTCTCTCCCTCTATCCACGCATCTATCTATTTATTGATTGATTGATTCAATAAATAAACCTTTATTTAGCTCCTACTATATATCAAGCACTGTGGTAGGCTTTAGCAATGACATTGTGGCAAAAAAAAAAGTGGGCCCTGTATAAGTAAACTTGACCAAAGACCTCATCACTAAATCCTTTTCTGAATAATGTCACAAAGTAACTCTCTTTCCTTACCCTCCCATAGAAATTTATTTGTATCACTCACATGGTGTTTATAACAATCTAACTTGAGAAGATATTTTGCTAAATAATATCCTAAATCATGATTGAGATAAAGACTAAAACAGAAAAAAAATATTTTTTAAAATGTCCCCCACACCCAGTCTAGACTTTTGTTGCTCAACTGCCTCTTCAAGTTATCTTAATTACATCATCCTTGGAATTCATAAGAACACCTTAACTACTCTTTCTGTATAACTATATCTTTTTTGTATGATATCCAAAGTTATCAGGGTTATGAACGATGGAAAGTGGTGATTAACAAAAATAAAATCTGCCAGTTGTCAGCTAAGAGGAAAACTGAGACAGCAGTCTCACTCTTAAGCATAAAGGCACTAACAATACTTAAAAAATAATAAGAAATTTGGAAGCAATGGTTGGAGAATTTTCCCTCCTGGAAATATTGAGGACATTTGTCTAGACAGAGTTTCATCCAAAATAAGACCCTATAACTTTAAAATAAGACTTATTTTTGCTTTAAACATGAAATTCAGCCTTCATAAGCCTGGAAGGTAAAAGACAAGAAGAGCTAAGTAAATGGGACCGGGATAGAGAACATCCTTGGGATACTTCCTTCATTTCATTTGACAGATAGTAATTAAAATGTGCAAGACATAATTCTATTTGTTTTATTTCACCTCTGTAGTTTTCCTCTGTACCATATTGTGCGTTTTCAAATATTCTGGAAGAATTACGTGGCTCTGAGTATAGCTTCTCAAATTTCCATCTACATAGGATTTTTGATGATGACATAGAATTTCCAACAAAGTCAGAGCCCACTGTAAAAGAAAAAAATTACTTCAGAAGTTTAAAAAAAAAGTTTGCCAACGTGAAGACATTAATGTACTTATCTTTATTTCATGGTCTTATATACTATAAGAGGTTTTAGAAAATGATAAACAAGTAGTACACATTTCTTTAAAATTGGGTTGAATAAGTAAATGAATGATTTGTTTATTCCTAAGATTACCTCACATGGCTATTGTAAGGAGTAATAAATTAATGTGGGCAAAAGGCAGAACAGATGGTAGCTATTACAATCATTATTATTAAGAAGAAAAAACATCAGTGCATATTGAAATTTATATAACACAATATCTTAGAAAATTTCTAGAAATAGAGGGAATTTTAGTGAGCATATTCTAATAAATTTTTATGAAGATGATGAAGGAAAAAATTAGCCTTATTTAAATTAACTGCAATCCTTGAGTTACATGGGTTATATTTTCAAGTAAAGTTTATTTACTTTTCCACTTTTGGTAAGAAATTGTAAGCTAAAAGTTATTTATGTTTGGGCATTAGAACAGAGTAGCAGTGAGAGAATAGTATACTACAGATTTATTTTTTGGTGATCTTCTCTGATCTCATTAACGACAGATGTCTTTGTGTTTCAGGGAAAGCAGCAAAATAAGGAAGAAGAATTCAACTGAAAGTGAGTAGCTGTGCATCTAGTCTCATTTATGGATATAATAAAATTTGGACTTCAATATGCCATTGAACTTCACTTAAACTCTGCTATCTATACTATACATGTGGGGTGAATAATTTCCAAACCTAAATTCATTCCACTTCAATTTTTAAAAGTATATTAGTATATTAAATATAGTAGAATTTGAATATTGAATAAACACACTTTTCAGCGATAGATGAAATCACAGTAACAGTATTTTCTTCCAATAATTTACAAACTTAGTGAATTATAGTCTTTATTAGTGCATGTCCTTAAAAAATTATTCAAATATTTTCTCATCTAGGGACTGTAAATAAATATAATGTGGTCCTGCGATGGTATTAATATGATTCTGTAACATAAATGATATTCACTTAAAAAAATCCTGACACCCCCCTTATTTAGAGCTGACCCTCCCTGGCAATAATATTCATTTTACCTGGTGGAATGAAGACATTCTGAAAGAAGAAC
Source organism: Eubalaena glacialis (assembly GCF_028564815.1). Classification (NCBI taxonomy): domain Eukaryota; kingdom Metazoa; phylum Chordata; class Mammalia; order Artiodactyla; family Balaenidae; genus Eubalaena; species Eubalaena glacialis. The sequence goes on along the minus strand of NC_083722.1, from coordinate 27,543,174 downwards.
GAAATAGAGAAAAAGAGAAGGATCTTCATTGTAAATGATTTCTTAGGAGAGTATAGTCCACAGATCTTCTGTCTTAACTCAGGTGTTGTTGAAATAAGAAAGAAAAGAATCCTTGATTACTGAGGCTTATGAAGAGTAAGAACATTTCTATGCTTGGTTGAATAGTACCATGGTCAAAGATATTATCGCTTGAAAAAGCTGATGCTTTGTCACACAAAAATGCAATCTACTGATTCCTCTTGAAGTCACTTTCTTTAAGAAACTTTAACGGTTACAAGATTATGGGTATAAATTGCTAAGTGACCAAGGTTGGAAATAATATGGCAGTAATCACACGATATTACAGTAGTATGTGTTTTGTATAATCACATATACTATTTTAATGTCTGCAATATAAAAAAATGAGTTTCAGTGTAATGAGAAATTCAAAATAGAATTTTAGACTGAAGTTACCCTTGAGAATATTTAATTTTTTACACATAAACGTATTGAGTTCCAGAGTGGTCAGATGACTTCATGATCCATGTCATTTTATTTAAAATACATACGAACATAAATCATGACAGTATAATAATGTGTTTGGAAATTATTTGTTCCTTGAAGAAAAGCCAATCTCCTCAAGTAGGATTTATAAATTTCAGTGCACAAACATACTAGGTTAAAAAGTCAGATTGCATTTCTCTTTCTCTCTCTCTCTTTTTTTCTACGTAGGTTGGAGTTATTTCTGAATTCATCCACAAGTTTTCCATGGTCTATTATAGTAGATATTGGAGAAGAGCAGCTGAAATTTCTCCCTAGATCCCATAAGCAAACGTTAGGAGCAATGGTCCATTGATTCTCTCTTACTATACCGAAAAGGGCACTAAGAATCAGCGTATAAAAGAGTTCTGGTCAGCATTAGTCATCCTTATTTTACAGCAACAGAGGTTTTTGCTATTAAAATATGTGTAGATATTCAGAATCTTGGCAAAACTTCCTGAAAAAAGTAATAATGAGATATGTCTAAGAACTGTTTCCTTCTGCAACCAATTTCTTCACTCTATGAAACATGAATTAAAAATGAAGAACTTCTATTGAAAGCTAAGAACTTGCTGGGAAGCACATGATTGAGAATTTCCACAACATCTGACATAGAGTAAGATCATTTAGGCTTAAGTTATGTAAGATAACTTCAACAAAATTTAATCCAACACTACCACCGGCTTATTACTGCTCTAGTTGCTGTAGTGTAACTGTGAGAAGATAGAGTATTTGATTGTTGTGGATAAGGATAAGTACTAGCTGAGTCACTGAAACTAAAATTAAAACTCTATTAAAATCACTTATTGGGTACCTTCTCTGTTATCAGAACTCCTGCAAATAAGTATAAGAGCAGAGGAGAAAGGTCTCTCATTGATTTTCTATTTTATTCCTTTCCAAAGATGTGACAAATGTGTAATATCGTTACCTTCCTTCAAGGACTGCAGCCAATTAGAAATTTATCTTGGATATTTATTTATTAAATCTGGAGGGAACAAAACAGCAAAATAATAACATAACTACTGATTCACTTAGGATACTTTGTAACCCAGGTCTAGTCCCATGGAGAATATGGAAACTACTCCTTTTTTTGACCAGGTAAGCATCATTTCAATCTTTCACTCTGAAAGTCCAACATGTTAAACACATTCTACAGAATCTATGTCACAAAGCAGAATTAGATGATTCCTTTCAACATTTATTATTTGGACATGATAATACATATCACTTAAATTGTTTTTGTTTTACAAATATAAAGAATTTAAAATCATAGACAACTGGATAATTTAGGAATGTTTGGATCTATTGACCACAAATCTATGATCATCTTGTAGAAATTCCAGATATTTAGGAAAATAGATAAGAAGACCTTATTACTGACTTGAGAAACTCAAATTATTTTTTAAAATACATGAAAAGAAATATATAACAATCAATAGGATAAATGCCATTACAGTTATATGAAAATAGTTCTTATATGTCTTCTGAATATATTTTCCCTGTAGCACAAAGTTCAACATTGAAGATTTTATATCACAACATTTCTGGACTAGGGATTTTGTGGATCTAATAAGAAAAGCTCAGATGGTGGAAATTAAGGCAAAAACTAGTATACTGAGTACATTAATAAGGTTATTTTATTATGCGTCATTTTCTCTAAACTTTCTAATTCTCCTTATTAAATTATAGAGAAGTAAATTATTACTACAATTAGTGATTTGGGATCCACAATATTTCTGTTTATCAAAAACCACACCACCTTGGATATAAAAATGCACAAAATGTATTTGCTCTCTACTAGTTGAGAAACATGGGGAATTACTTCCCTTTGGATCCTGAGAATATCCTCTTCAGGAGAAAAATTTCCCCAATTAAGTTTGCCCTTATTCCTAAATTACTTTATTATTTTTAATCACCATAAAAATGAATTTTCAATTTTTCCAAAAAGTTTATGGGAAAGAAGTAAGAGGAAAATAGCAAATCCAAACTAAGAAATCAACTGTAAAATGATACCAATAAAAAGAGACATGGAAAATTTCAAATTTTAACAAATTGCTTCTTGTTGAACTGTGGGGCCCAAACTGTTCCACTACTTTTGTCCAAAACCGAGATACCATCTATGAAAAAATTTCCTGCCAAGAACCCTCACTTGGCGGCCTGTCCCAGGGACTCACTCATGCTCTTGCTGGGAAAGAAAGATTCAAGAATTTCCCTATCAGTTGACATGAGGGTAATATTTCAGCCTGTCACTAAGTAAAATTCATGTATCTGGTCCTGCTCAAATCACACAGTAAACAATATAAATAATTTAATTTTGCTATGAATAACAATGAAACATCCTTTTGTTACCAGAACTCCTGATACTAAGAACAGAGAAGAACATTTCATTGATTTTATCCTCCTGTTCCATTACAAAGAAATAACAAATATGAGATTATTCCCTTATTCAAAGACTGAAGCCAATTAGAATGACTATTTTTGAACCCACAGTTTCCAAATTGGAAAGGGAACAATGGCAAAAAGGAAATGTTAGTTCTGATTCAGTAGAAGGCTTTATGAGCTAGGTCTTACTCCATGAGAAACATGGAAATTTCCTTCTAACCTGATTGTACATTTAAGGTTGACCCCAGAAGTAAATTTGAGCTTATTATTTTAAACTCTGTAACACTCAGTCTTTTTTCCCTGCTCAAGATGGCAAGCACAATCCATAATTTAGGTTCTGTGACATAAAAGGTAATTATTGTCCAAATCCTCATAATCACTACCATTTCTTGAAAGCTTACTATGAATCAGGGACTGTGCTTTGAGATGTTACAATTTGGTATCTACAACAACCTTATAAGGTAGATATTATTTTTTACATTTTATAGATTAAGAGAGGGTAAATAACTCGCCCAAAATCAAATAGTAAGTCAAAGGACTAGAATTTTTACCTGGTATGGTTAACCCAAAATATATAATCATAACCACTAGACTTTGGTCAAGTTATATCATTTTTTTGGATTTCTCTTTTCTCAGCTATAAGGCATGGAGTTGAAAATTTTGGGGCAATTTTCAAACTTTGTAAATTTTTTTGAAATGAAATTGAATATTTTTGAAATGAAATTATGTATATAACCTTGATTTATAAAAATCAAGCTTCAGGAGGAGAAGAAAAAATAGGTCTCTAAATCTTCCCATCCCTGTGGTTGTCTGGAAACAGTTTTGCAGTGGTCTTGGCTCCTATAGAAAACCTATTTTGAAAATTACTAGACTACAGGACTTTTCGGGGACCATTCAAATCCCTTCCACAAATCACATGAACAAACTGAAGAAAAAAAACCATATGATCATCTCAACAGATGCAGAAAAAGTTTTTGACAAAATTCAACACTCATTTATGATAAAAACTCTCCAGAAAGTGGGCATAGAGGAACCTACCTCAACACAATAAAGGCCATATACAACAAGCCCACAGGAAACACATTCTCAATGGTGAAAAACTGAAAGCATTTCCTCTAAGATCAGGAACAAGACAAGGATGTCCACTCTCGCCACTTTTATTCAACATCGTTTTGGAAGTCCTAGCCACGGCAATCAGAGAAGAAAAGGAAATAAAAGGAATCCAAATTGGAAAAGAAGAAGTAAAACTGTCACTGTTTGCAGATGACACGACACTACAGGTAGAAAATCCTAAATATGTTACCAGAAAACTACTAGAGCTCATCAATGAATTTGGTAACATTGCAGGATACGAAATTAATGCACAGAAATCTCTTGCATTCCTATTTTTACCAAAGATATTGATGAACTTAGTAAAGGATTTCATAGTGAACGATTTCATATACGAGCGCTATTAGGCTGCTGAGAGAAAACGATGGGGTAAGGGTCCTTTCCCTTCCAGTAACTCACCATACTGTTCAGACACTGTAAACACTCCTTATCTGAGGACATTATTTAGACACCTCCTCCCCCAAGAGACAAAAAGCATATGATATCAGATTTACTTTTGGCATAGCAAACAAAGAGGTCATATTATTCCTGCACAAAGGCTCTTGATCAAGATAATCTTACTGTTCTCCTCACCTTGGCTAAACTGTGGATAGGTTTTATTCCCTGTCAACAGGCCCCTGACCTCCTTTTTCTTCAAGCATTTGCTTGAGAAAACCTGCAATATAAATTGGGGTTTTTTTGAGATGTAAATATTCTCTCAGTCTCTTCCTAGTTTTACAATCCAAGAATGTCTTTCTCAAGGACCTTCTCAAGGAATAGATGATAGCCAAGGTTTGCTAGCCTCTTAGGTTGATGGCAGAAAAAAAAGTAGAAAAATAAGTATGACCCAGATTTTGAGATTTGGATGGAGATGAGAGTGTGTTCAAGGAAACAGACAATAAAGAATACAATGTGTGTATTAAGTGATGGCGAGAACAAATTTCAAATGATGAGAAGATACCCATGACTTCTATAAAACTTCATGGAATGTGCAAATAGGGAAGAAAGAACTCTTTTTGGATAAATGCTTGAACAGATAATAGTGTCATCTGGAGAAAAGAAAGGAAGATTTTGCAATGGTAAGATAGGTCAGAGGAAAGTAACCAAATGAGAAATAAACTCAAGGTGAAGGAAATTGCATAGAATTGATACAGCAGAAAGAAGTATAATTTAGGTGACTTTGAAGTGACAATGCTTTTCTGTGATCTCCAAATTGGAAACTATGCTCATGCCAAGTATAAAGTGAAATCTCCAAGGCTCTACCCGCAAGAACACTCTGTAATATCAAGCACAGATAACAAAACTAATTAAAGAGGGAAAGTTCTTACTGAACAACTTAACATGTCAACCCAACCACAAGGCTATTTCAGAATAAATTGTTCACTAAAATGCCGCATGCCCTTTGATCCAAATCTATGCTCCACTGATATTCTAAGTAGTGACAGTCATTAGATTAGTGATAAAATTTTATTACATAGTGAGAATAATGAAAGTTATGTCTTTGTGTGAGACAAAAAGGGGGGAAAGAAGATCAAAGCAATGAGGTCACAAAAACATGGAGGAAGACAGAAAATATGACTTGGCTTGAAACTCTTGGTCATTAAACATTTCCTGACTTACAAAAATCCATTAATATTTATGCCAGGAGTGAAAAAAATTGGCTATAGAATACGGCAGTGTTGGAACATTTTTGTGCGCAGCTAATGTTTATCTGAGAATCCTCCAGTTCCTTCAGTCACTGATGTAACTCCTCTTGGTTCGTGGTCACAAAAGCATGTGGAGTGGAGCTGTTCACCAATGTAAGGCCCCAGAATGTTCAGGGTAGAAGAAGAAGAACCAGGACATGATCACCTTCTTTTTTCTTTACCTTAACTATGTCACTTGGGGTTAAGGAAACGGCTTCTCCATGTTTGTACAAGGAGGATACTCATCAAAACCTTTTATTTTTTCACTTAATCTTTAGTGCTTTCAGGGGAAGAATGAAAAGGCTTGGTGAAACTTATATTTTCTTCTTAGTTATAGCATAATTTTATGTTCACAGTCCTATTGAAAAATGGGATCCCCAGAACACAAAATGTTAAAAAAAAAAAAAATCCTCTATACATCTGTGTTCCCCTTGAAAGTGAAGGAATTAACTAGAAAGAAGTCTAATGCCTCTTCCATGCTCAAAAACCTCTTAAAATTAAAAAAAATTATAGTGCATCACTATGCTGAGTATTATACTAGACACCTTCTGTGGCTATTTACCAACAAGTAAAAAAGCATTTCAATATTTGAACAATTGGTATGATCATACCCAAGTGTACTAGTGAATAAGCACTAGGTACTCTGATATTACAAGAAATTACAGGTGAGAGGATATGGGGAGGGGGAGGGGTAAGATGTGACAGGGTGAGAGAGTGGCATAGACATATATACACTACCAAATGTAAAATAGATAGCTAGTGGGAAGCAGCCGCATAGCACAGGGAGATCAGCTCGGTGCTTTGTGACCACCTAGAGGGGTGGGATAGGGAGGGTGGGAGGGAGGGAGATGCAAGAGGGAAGAGATATGGGAACATATGTATATGTATAACTGATTCACTTTGTTATAAAGCAGAAACTAACACACCATTGTAAAGCAATTATACTCCAATAAACAAACAAACTTTTATTCTCTTTCCTTAACAGTAAGCCCTATGCAATCAATTTACCATTATAGCACCTGGGAATGGGTACAGTGTCTTCCACATAAGGAAGGAGAAGAATGTAATATACAGAAGTATCACATCCAGGAAAAAGGAAAAAGAGACAAGCCAATTCCCTCTAGCCTCAGAAAAATGTGGAAAGAAGTTGAACAAGAGAAGGGAAGTTAGGGGAGAAGTGCCTGGAGCACAAGCTTCTCTTCAGAGCTTCCAACATGAGCAGAGAGAACATGGGAAAGATGGACTGATGAGATGATCAGTAGCATAGAAGCTTCACCCCCACTTACACACTTAACAAAGAGATTCCACTAAGGCTAGTCTTGTACCAACCTGGGGTCAACCATAATCAGAGAAAAATAATGGCATATACACTAGTTAGGCAAAGGAGAAACTTGACATAGATCCCCCCAAGCATCTCAGCTTCCATGTTAATCTCAGCTGGCATGAGACTCAGAACTTTCCATTTGCACTTGGAAATGTGGGAAGGGACACACAGAAGTTAGCTGAGAGTCTTGAGTGATGTTGGCAGAAAAGATGGTACTCGTAGGACCAAATCGATTTTGAATTCAGTGACTTGCCAGAGCCTAATTAAATGGAAGTTGCAGTTATATCTCAGAGGGTCTACAATGCCAGTGAGACTTGAGGTTGGTCCTCATAAGTGGAAGGACTTGGCCCCCAAATGAGCTGAGAAAGAATAAATCACAAGTTCACCAGTAGTAAAATTAAAATGCAAAATATGGTCACATGAGGCCCCTCCCTCCATACATTCAGATGTGATCTTGGAGTTGAGGTGGGGAAATGAGTGCCACTCTGAAACACTACACATTTACTTAGAGGGACATTCTAAGTTATTGTCTGAGGCCCAGTGCCCCAAGGGATTGATAGGGAATGGAGTTCCACATTATCCAGGGGAATGGCTATCATGAGATTTATTATGTGAAATAGAAAGAAAATATATTCTTTTTGTACATCTCAGTGTAATGTGAGTAAATGTGTGACTTCATAAGACAACAACAAGAAAATCAATGAACTGTCAAAGCTCAGCAGTTTGGAAACTTCCTGAAGAGTGTTTTTTAAACATATGTTGCACAGAAGTCTGTAAGGTTCCATTTGTTAGACTTTACTATGCTTACTGTATTCAAAGCACTGGTAACAAATTTTAAAAAAAATGCCATGTCAACCATATTTCAGTGAATAAAAAAGAAAGAAAATAAAATAAGTCAACTATACTTCAATAAATTAAAAAATGAAATAAAATATGCTTCCCTATCCAAGAATATAGGTATTATATAATTTGATACTTTTTAATATTCAAATTGATTAAAATACATAATAGTTTATTTTTGAAGTGAAAAACCCTAGCTAAAGAAAACATCTTTTTCAACTGAAGTTTCTGTGAAACCATTTCACACTATACATATTGTTTCATAGGAATCCATGATGCTTAAATCATTTATTTTTATTTCAAATTCAATATTATTGTTCATTTAGTGTTTTTACCTATATTCTTTACTATTTTCAATCATTGTCATCAGATTTTGGCTTCAACAATCATCTCTCTATTTCTTTTATCTTGAATACCACTTTCTCCTTTAAATGTACCCCATTTTCTTCAAAGTAAGAAAAAGAGAATTTATTTGGTGACTATTCTGTGTACGGTTCGGTTCTAGATAAGGAAGTATTAAAAAAAAAGAAAGAAAGAAAAAAAAGGTAGCATTCATACAAACCTAGACCAAACTCTTAAATCACCTAAACCGCTGATATTAACAAAGATTTTTAATATATTTTATAATAATTCAGAAAAACACTTCATCAATATTCAAGAAAAGCGTCAGATTCTAAAACCAAGAGGACTGAATCCCATCAATAGTTGCGTGAAACTATTTCTTCCTGGGAAGGAAGGCTTTTCCAAATGTCTACCTCATCATTTAAAAATGAACATTTTTAAGTTGTGAAACCTGAACATACATTTTAAACAAAGTATATGATGCTCTTAACGAAGAGATTAGGAATAAGGGAGCAAGACTTCTTGGACTGCTTGTCTAGAGTCAAACATGGATGGACTAAACAAAGCCCTCTTTCAGTTTTTTGACTCAAAGAAATCCACTCAATGACAAGTAAGTTATTCTCCCTTTTTAACAGGGGTATTGTGTTAATAATGACATGAACAAAAAACAATCTGCTGAAGACACTTTTAAATATCTAGAGACACATTTGTGACGTGAAATGAGAGCAAAGCTGTGTTTGCCCTTCGTTTGTCAGAAAGGTCAAGTGTCTCAGAGCATTTAATTTAAAAAGAAAAAAAAAGTGCACAAAACACAACACTATTTCACCAGTTGAAATGGCTCTGGAGTCTTCCATCAACTTCAGAAATTAGTTTCCAAGTGTTGCCTGCTTTCATTCAGTCTGCAACCAGCATGGAGCAGACCACCTGCTGTGAAATAAGGGTGTAGCGACCAACAGTTATTATAGCTACAGTAGCCGTAAGTTTATTGCTTATTGGTACTAAACTTAAATCTTTGTAATTTTGAATTACTGAGTTAGCTTAGATTTATGGATATGCACAATCATTTAGAATGGCATTCATTCCAGAAGGGTATATTATCTAAACTAATTATCTTATAGTGATGCAATTGCAATGCTATAGTTATGGTTGTATCAGCATTTCCATTATAAAGTCCTATTTTCAGGGTTTTATAATTTGACCATAAAAATTCTCTCTTGAAACTTGGCAAACAAGGTCTGAGACATAGAACTCAGTTTTCTAAATGAAATTAAAAAAAAAAAAAAAACACATTTGATCTATTCAGCCATTTTAGGCACTAAGTCTGAAAGTAACAACAAAAATACACCAAGTATATCTAGACAGATGGAAAGAATTAGACAAAAGAACAATTACCTAAAACACCAAGGTGTAGAAATGGTCAATTTCTATCAGTTACACATTAAGTTCCTGTGAGGTTAAGAAGAACAATGGTTTGAAAGGAGGTTTGACGATGCAAATGAAAATCTCACCAATGCTAATAGCAAACCAATGATTGGGGCAAGTCACTTCACCTCCAAGGATCAGATCCCTTATATGTGATGCAGAGAGAATTACACTTCTATAAAAGTGTGAGAATCCAGTAGAAACAAAGACTTTAAAATCGTAAAAGCAGTTTATAAGTATGCAATATTATTTCTTTGGCTGACAATCGTTCCTTCTTCTAAACTTCCAGGTGTTATTGTCCACACTGCTTGTTTAGATTTATTACATGTGCATAGCTCTCCCCCAAATATATTGTAAACTCACGGAGTAGCGAATCTCTGTTTTTGTCTCCAATGTGTCACATAAAATTATTTGTTGAATTCATGGAGAATTAAATTGGTTTTACACTCTCCTTTCACAACTGAAAGTGGTTGCCTGACTTTATTTTGCATGGAATCAGTGTTTTTAGTCAGAATTAATCCACCCTAAAAACGTGACGATTGCCCTCTAGTGATCAACAGGGAATGTGCACATGATGCACCACGGAAAGGCCAGAATCTGTTTTTATGAGACAGATCCATGGGAATTTACTTTTTATAATTTATAGAGCATATAAAACAAATCATAAGTCCTTAAAAATCTAAAATACTCGATACGAAAGAGGGAAGGCATTTCTCAGTGCTGCAAGTGATGAAGAACACAGGCTCTGATGACAGACTCCTTAGGGTCAATCCTGACTCTACTGCTTGCTAGCTTTATACACTGGCAAGATACCTAGTAACTCTGAGACCCAATTTCCCATCTATAAAATTGAGGCTAATGGTAGCAATTACATCTGAAGGTTATCATAATAACTATAGGGGATAATCCGTGAAAACCTTGGCTTCTATTAAGTATAAGAAAAATGTTCTTTCATTATGTTGTTCTTTCTGCTATTCCATTCTGAGCATAATATTCTTTCCAAAATTGTCATTCATGAAGAGTATCCTCTTTCATGTGTTTTTCTTTGAATATTTTATTTAAACAAGCTTAAAGAAATCTAAAATTGAAAAAAAGGCGAATGTTTCTTTTACTATGTAAGGAATAGAATATATGTCAGCTCTTACCTTCAACACACTTATAATTCTTTCACTTATGATATAGAGATGTAATTAAGAATCATTAAGGCCCTGGGCTTAGCACTGAACAGAGTAAAGACGTGGTCTTTACTATTCAGAAATTTACACTCACCTGGGAGAAATATGACATACCATGTGGGCACTTTAGAGTTGGAGGCATAGAAGGTGAGCTCTGGCAGGAACTGGATTTCAATTCACTTGCTGTGTAAACTTTGGAAAGTTCCTGAACGTTTCTGTGCCTCAGTTTCCTTATCTACATCATGCAGAGGAACGTCCATAAAGTATGTGGTATAGTAACTGGAACATTCCAAATGCTCAGTAGATGTTAAACAATGCTGTTATAACCATTGTTTTTCACACTATCTTGGATTCTAATGCTCACCTAAAATAGATAAATGTTGCCTACCCACACTTTTTTAGTGTTTGCAAACTGGGTAATGAAACGTCTAAGAAGCCCATCTCATTAGAATGTTTCCACGGCAGACAGAGAATCCTATCCATGATAGTCAGCGAGTGAGGAATTAAGATGTTCATTTGCTGGGGGTGGGAAAATCTAGACTCAAATAACTTGTAACCTCCAAAATGTACAGGAGACCCAAAATTTTTCCACTTCTCAATGATATCTCAACTTTCCGGGTCTTCTCACACTCAGAACAGAAAGGATCACATACACAGTTGAACTCTCAGATATGTTAAATTTGCTGAGAAGAAGTATTTTATGGCTCGAGAGGAAGGAGGATTATTTTTTGTAAAATCTGAAGAAAGGTGGACTTTTTCCTAGTGATCTGTTTATGCAAGGGGTAAATTCCGAGGTCAAAACTTGAGTGAATTCTCTATGTGAGACACTTTTGTTAGAAAGAAAACAAGAGATGCTGTAATTTAGGAAAGATGCCATTCTACAAGACAGACGCTAGAGAATTGGCATACATTGTCTTCCCTGAGTCAAGAACATCGATCCTATATTCAGGGAAGGGGCATAATAAATGGGAATATTATCTAGAAAATGGCTTATCCATTCTGGGATGTTGTTTGTCTCTCACTTGGAAGGACTCAAGTTCTCAAAGACCAAGTTCCACATAGTTACCTGTTATGGAATAGGGATGCATGGAAAAGAAGGTTATACAAACAAAAGAAGAGTTATTGAGAAAGATGAGAGAGAGAGAGAGAGAGAGAGAAAGGGATGGTTTGAGGACCACCTACCTAATAGTCCAGTGTTCACCTCTGTGGTTCACCTCAATTAGCATTATAGGTGGATGGTCTTCAGTTCTGCTTTATAAAATTCAACAAGCATACATTCAATATATGTTATGGACAGTTGCTAAATTAGGTGATTGGAATTCAAACATAAATTAAAAATAGATCCATGTTCTCAAAGAGATCATGGTTTGGTGGAAGAAACTGACAAAAAAAATCTGAAGGTTTTAATAAAATCTGATAAGTACTTTCACAGAATGTGGGCAAATAATACTTTGAGAATACCTAAGAGGGACAGTGGGTGTTGACAGAAGTCTGAAAATATTTTCTGAAGGAGACAGTTTACCTGAAGGTTTAGTGAGAACAATTTTTCATCAGTTGAAGAAAGGAGGCAACATGTTACCGACCAAGTAGGGAAAACAAACACGAGCAAATGTTTTTTGTTGGCCTGCTCCCGTGCCCTCCACCCCCTCATTCCCTCCGCCACGCCCACACTCCAGCCCCACTTTGTCCCCTCAAGCTTCTCTCTCTGCAGCGTGCTGGGCTGGGTCTCAGGCACAGACACATGGATGTGATTAGTATTTACTCTCCATGATCCATCCTCACGTTGAATGGCCGGGTCACAAAAGGTGAGCATAATGTGACCTCACTAGACTTTGTCAAACACAGTTTAAAAGGTAGATCCTGATACTGTGTCGGAGTGAGACTATCAAGTCAGTCCACACTTGTTAGGATTTGGGCTACTTTTTGACAGAGCAGTAAAGAGGAAATTTGTTTGTAGTGATTGACTACTCCTGAAACAGTGTGTAGTCTCTGCTTCTGTAGAGTTTGCAGTGTAATGAAAAAGATACACTAGCAAACTGACCATTAAAAAGGGGCAGGGTCATCTGTAACGTAAACATAACACATGCCCAGAAATTCCAGGAGTTTATAACATCAGGCATCTAATTCAGAATAATTCAAGGACTCTAGTCTAGTGAGAAATTCTGGAAGAAGTGGTAGTGATAGCAGAATTGGTAGGAGTTAGCTACAGTAGTGACAGGGCTTGGGGCAGGCAGCCCCCAAATGTGCCAAGGTACCATGTTGATTATTTTGAATTAAAGTTACTTGAGAAACAGTCTGTACAAGGACACTCTGACCCACTTTTGTTCCCCTGAAATCAGGAAAAAAACTCCTATGCGAAGGCATCCTTACCTCAGGAGACAGGGAATCGAAGGCCGACAAAGCTGTATAAACAAACGTTGTTACTTCTTCATTCATTTCCCACCCCAAGCAAAAACCCCTTTGATTTCAAACTCAGTCATTGTCTCCAACCCCAGGGGTGCAAAATATTCCTGTGCATAAACAGCAGATTTGAAAAAGCAATGTTAGCACAGTAATTGTAAAGATGAAGAAACAGAATTTGAGTTACTGTAATTCTGTAATTCTACGAGACCATTTGAAGTTTTAATTTGAATTTAAGATTGAAAACAGTAAAACAGTGCAAACTCTAAGGTGTTTTATACATAAATAAATATTTATATGCATATATATATATATGCATATATATGATGAAATTATGTATAAAATGTGAAATATTTTCCTGAATTACCTGTCCCAGGCCTCAAATATACAGGAACACCACCAGAGGAAAGACGTAGCCTGGGCAGAAGGAACAGCATATGTGAACTTAAAGAGCTCAGAGATTGCCGCTGAGGGATTACAGGGAGTGGATACTGAAGAGTTAGGCCCTTGTAAAATCAGGAAGAAGGCTGGGAGCTATGTTTTGAAATTTGAACTTGAACTGATGGGTAACTGGGAGCCATCGAAGAGTCCCAAGTGTGGGATTAGCATGATCATTTGTACTTTCTAGAGATAATTATGACTACATTGTAAGAAAAAGTCATGGGGGTGACACTGAGCGGAAGATCAGTTATGTGACTGCTGTCATTTCAGTGAGAGAAAATGATGCTCTGAATTAAGGTAGTAGGTCTACTACTAGAGAAAAACACAAGTGGAAAGAGGGTTGTCCTGGTACTGCTAGGATTTTGGCTTGGGTAACGGAGTGGATGGCAGTGCCAGTCACAGAGCTAAGGAGAGCGCTGGAGCAGGAGGTTTGGGAGAAAGGGTCATTTTGGTCATAGGCTGCATGCTTTTCCATTGGGATACAGAAACAGAAGTGTCTTGGAGGCACCTGAATATATTACCCAGAAGCTGAAGGCAGACCTAGAAAGAGATACAGATTTGAGAATCTGGGGAGAGAGATGTTTGGCTAGTTGAAGCTCTTTGGGCCGTATACTATCATTAGAAGTCCTGTGACCCAGATCCCTGGTGCTGCACCTCTTATCTCTACCACGGCAAACTCTATCACCATCCTTTACTAACTCTATGTCCTTAGTCAGGCTATCTCATTTCACTGGGCCTCAATAATCTGTAACCTAGCAGTTATCATACATTAGGGGGAGGACATATTTTGAGAGTTCTTAAAATATTTGTCTATATTTTTTTTTCCTAACTGCTTCATAAGCTGTTCTAGTATTTTCCCAGTTAGAAAGTCTTTCTTTGGATTTAGATTTTTGGCATCTCCAAGAATTCCTATTTAAGATAAAATTTCCTTGACATGTTATTAATAAATAAGGATAACAGCTATTAAATTGTGTTTATTATGTGCCAGACACCGCCCTAAATAACGTGCATATTTTAAGTCATCCAATCTCTTAAAAGCCCAGTAGGTAGGTACTATTTTTATTACCCATTTTTCAGATGAAAAAACTGGGGAAAGAAAAGTCAAGAAACTTGCTCCAGGTCTCACAGCTAGTGGTAGGATCTGAACCCACACAGTCTAGCTCCAGAACCTGTGCTCTTGATGACTAATCTATACTACTATTAATTTCTTTAGTAGGATAAATTGTTAATGAAGAATTACATTGGTCAGTTCAGAATGCCTGGTAAGTGTGATTAACTTATAGAATAAGGTTTTGGCAGAATGAGATTCAGGGCTGATGAACTTTAGTGTGGAGAAGTAAAGATGCTGTCTTGTTGAATGCTGGGCCAGGCACGGTGCTTGACCTCCTTGACATTTGGGAAAAGAAGAGGACATGCCTAGTGGAAGGGGTATAAGTAGGGGCAAGAGAGTCACAAAGAAGGAGGAATCCATCAAAGACACGTTCAGATACTTTATATTGACAGCACCTGTCTGCCCCCAGTTTTTCCACATAATTATGTGTTTACCCATTTGTATATTTCCACAGGAAAGTTATCTGCATGATGTGGTACCAAGTTCTTGATCCAATTGTTGAAAAGTGAGAGAGTCTTTGGGGACAAAGAATCTGTAGAGCATTTCAAATATTTGATAGCACTTTTCCCCTCCCTGTCTCCATTTGTTTTCTTCTCGTTCATTTTATCTTGATTTTGTTGTAACAGATGCCGATAGAGTTTTTGACACTGAGAATGCCAGATCCATCATTAATGTGTTGCCAAACTGGGGAAGATTTACTAACAATATGTTTTGCCTGCATCAGTTCTCAGTCTCTCGTAGAGAGACTCATTTGAATAACATCTGAATAAGGGAGTTAATAATAGTAGCCTAGAAGCGAAAGCCAGATTGGATTAATGAGCAACTGACCCGAATCTTCACCCTGAATTAAAATTGAATGCCATTAGAATAATTTTGGAGGCACAAAATGTTCTGTCAATACTAAACCCTCCTTCCACACTTTCCCTGCTTCCCCTCCTGCTACCACATTTTTAACACAGTACTTGCCTTTGCCCCTTTCTGGCTTTACCTGGGAGTTAAGAAAGGATATATTGGATTGACATTAAGATCACTTCATAGCATCAGCAAAAAATATTATTCTGAAACTGGTTACAAATTTTAATTATTCAGAAATGATGTATCGAGTAGTTCATGCTGATGTATAGAATAAATGTAATGGCTAAAAATGGTAAGGGGAATTAAGAAAATTTTCTTCTTTTAAATTCAAATATCTAAGAATGTTACAATGTTATATTCAGTTTGTGCATTTGTTTGTAAGAGAGAGAGTGGAGGGAGATAGAATTTTTGGTGGTTAGCCATTCAGACCCATCTATTTATAATAGTAGCACAAATTTGCTGTGAGACATGATTGTCTCCTGTGAGAAATATAACATGAGCTTGTGCCTATTTAAATACAACAAAATATATAAAAGGTAGAGGGGTCAAAGAAAGGTATGTATGTGGGAGGTATTTGAAAGCGCTATTTTATTTCACAGTTAATTTATCAGAATTGAATTTCCAGGTTTTGTTGTTATTGTTGTTGTTAATCCTTCTGAAGTATTAAATATAGAACGACTTCAAAAATCCTAAGTGTACACCGTGATAAATGCACCCATATAACCAATACCCAGATCAAAAACAGAAAATTGCCAGCATCCCAGCCATTCCCTTCCGTCCCCTAAAAAAAAAAGGTAACCACTAGTTGACTTCAATTTCCATGGATTCTCTTTGTGGTTTTGTATTTTATATCAGAAAAATCAATCTATAATTTTTGGAGTCCAGTATCTTTCATCCTGTGTGTGAGATTCAACCATGTTGGTGTGAATAGTAATAGGTCATTCATTCCCCTTTTCATATGTATGACTAGACCACCATTTATTTATCCATTTTATTGTTAAAAACATTGACTTATTTCCAGTGTATGGCTGCTATGAAAACTGTGTATGTCATTTTTGGTCAACATATGTGAATTTTGTTAGGTACTTATATATAAAAAATAATTTCCACAAACTTAAGAAAATACTGATTTTTCTTAGACCTCTGTTTGGCTGGGAAATTCAAGACACTGTTCATAAACCCACACTTTGTACCTAACTGCCTCTCATCTTTGTTTCTCATGAATTTGTTTATGTCAAAATCTCAAACTCTTCCTGGAAACACTTTGAGTTCCTGAATTAAGTTGCACTGTTTTCCAAATTCTTGTACTTTCCTTGAATAGGGGCAAAAAGTAGTTTTTACTTAGTATAAAAATGGTCCTTAAGTGGGATTTCTGACATGTCAAAATCAATAAGTCAACATGTTTAAGCGTAGTTTGAGGAAAATTAAGAGATCAAACAACAAACAGTAACTTTCTTTAAATGCTCTACTCAGAAATCAAAACAATATGTCACTCTAAGAATTTTGTGAAACACATATTCTGGATTATAGATCTGCACCATGTAGTTCAGTTAATCGTTAGCTCATTGATGGAGAAAATACTCAAAAGCAACAGAGTAGAAAACAGAAAATTTAAATATCACAGCTATGAAATTTTTTAAAGTAAAATATTGAAAGTACAGTATATAAGGCAATTTCAGAAGCCTCTCTCGAAGAGAAGATTGAATACAGTTCCAAATTGTAAATTAAATTAAGATAAAACATAGATTGCAGGGAACATTCCAGTAGGATTCTGGGGTAGACGCAACCGCTAACACATGGAGAAACTTATCCTTTATTTTTGTAAATGAATTCAAGCTCATTTAACCAGAAAAAAGTTAAGATGTGAAATTGTCAATTTAGAAAATATTCAATGTGTGGTTAGACATTTCCAAATCATCTTAGAAAGTAAATAGGCTAGAAATTAATACAGTTTATGGCTCTTTAAATACAACAACCAAAAGGATCAATGATCTCTACAATTTAGGAGTCTAGAGATAAGCAAATGTATAGGTATTGCAAGTAAAAGGGCCTTTAAAAGAACCAATACTCCACATTGGCAAAATTAAGAAGGATAACTATTACAAATCTAACGATTCTGCTCCAAGGGACATATTAGCACTCCAAACTTCTCTGTCCTTCCTCTAGTCTCTCTAGAAGAATTGTTTATAATTGTAGATGGACAATAACATAGCTTTATTATTCTTATGAATATCCCTATATATACATATAATCCCACTACTGTAGAATACCAGATACTTCAGAGAAAAAAAATTTTAATTGTCTAAAAAGCAAAAAAAAAAAAAAAAAAAAGGAAAGAAAGAAAAATCGACTTTTAGGATTAAAAACGAAAGGAGAAAGGAATTTTCTATTAAAGTAGAGATGACTGGTGAGGTCAGATTGTAAAAGAAAGATAATAAAAGACAAATTTGAGGGTATACAGCAAGTCATAAAAGCCTGGAGGGGAAATAAACTTTACCTAAGTTTAATCAAACCACCCAAGAACTAAAAATACCTACGTATCAACCTCTAACCCATATTTTGAGGTCATTATCAGAAGAAAATTTTGTATTCTCAGTAGTACAAGTCCTACCCATATAATAGTTAGGATTCGCTCCCAGATAAAAGGTACTGCATCTCTGACACATGATAAGATTATAACTTATCTAGACACCAGAATGCCTACACTATGTATGGCTAAAGAAATTACCAAAGAAATACAGTGATGACAGCATTCCCATGGGCCCCATAGCATAGATTACCTGGATTAACTGGAGTACAATGCCTAAGAGTTTATATTGATTCTTCCTATAATATTTTTCTTTTTTACCAATAGGAATATGTTAGGCTCTGCTCTACATATGTTAATTCAACAATATGGCACGCATATAAGAACATCTGTCAACAAAAGCCTATCTCCTAGTTCAGCAGCCAATGCTTAGCTTCTTTAGCTCCCAGCAAATATAAGCATTAACTAAATCAGTCAAAATATCTTTAGATCTTATACTCCTAGGTCTTTATATTTATTGTTACCATAGTAGTAAATCCCTATTCCTAATGGAAACTACCAAATATTTTTTATACTAGTTTATTAATGAATTATGAATCATCATTATATTCTCCCCCTACTACCATTGGTGTAACACCCTTACCCAGGGACCCTAGTTCTTGAGCTCTCAACCAGTCTTCATCTGAGGAGGATGGAGGGGATGAATGATTACTGTGTCTCTGAGAGTATGGTACAATGTATCCTCCGAGGTCCCATTGTTTAATCTGAAGTTCAGGACTTTTTCCTGACCCAGAAGAGCTGATCTTCCACATGTAACCACAGGGAGGCATCTGGGCAGAATTGCTACCACCTTTTCTATAAAAGGTCGGGCTGGGAGCTGATGGACCTCTCGTCATCTGGATGTTCCCCCTCTGGTTATGATACAGGAGGCTCAAAGTTTTTACTCCCCTTGTATGGAAATTTTGGCTCGTCTCCCTCATGTGCAGAAAGACCAAAGTCTTTCTATTGGCCTGAACCTTCCCTTGGTGTTTTTCAATTGAGATTCTGTGCGTTCGTTTTTGTTTGCATTTTAAAAATCTTTAACAAATATATATATATATATATATATATATACACACACACACATACATATGTATGTATGTATATATGTGTGTATATATAATAGCACTGTTGCTGCTACTCTGCAAAGGCAGGAAGGACCACTCTCCAAAATCTGGTTTGAATGTCCGGACTGATGTCACAATTCCCCCTCCCCCCAAGATAAAAGTCAATGTTTATTATAGGACTGGGCTCTCTGGTGGGGGCAGGGCAGGCCTCTCAAGCAGGTCAAAAATGGCTTAAGAGACCAAGGAAAGGAGAGACTCAGGATTTTATTTGCAATTAGGGGGTGGTGTTAGGGTGAGGTTTCACTCACAAAGGGGCTTGCATGGTTTGAATCTTTAACCAGTGTCCAAGAGGGAACACCCTGGGGTTTTCTTAGTTTCCCCATATATGGGGCACATGGTAAAGGGAGAAGGGTGAGGTTTGCAAGCTGCCAGGAGTCCAACATCCAAAAACAGAGTCAGACCGCCTATTATAAGCACATTCTGTGTGTCAGACACGATTAGAGGCACTTAGGGTATGTCAGTAGACAAAACAGAGAACAATGCCTAGTATCATTGAACTTTCATTCTATTTAGGGAAGACAGAACATGCACAGCAGAGATCATACATGAGTAAAACAAATAGGATGTTAGATTCCAATGAACCATCTGGAAAAAAAAGAGAGTAGATTAGAGGAAGGAGGATGAGGGGTGCAGGAGGGTGGGGGCAGAGGTAGAACTTAAAATGGGAGGGTCAGGATAGTTCTCACTGAGAAGGGGAAATTGCAACAAATAAAGCAGATGAAATTGTTAGTCCAGCAGAATCTAAGGAAGAACCACGCAGGTGGCAGGAGCAGCCAGTGCAAGGACCCTAAGGAAGCGGGATACCTGCTGGAGTGTCTGAGAAACAGCAAGGAGGCAGGTGTGAAGGAGGGATGTGAGCCAGGGGAGGAGGAGCAAAAGGGGATTAAATCACAGGGGAAAAGGGAGACAGATTATGAAAAACCTTATAGATCATTGTGAGAAATTACCAAGTAAAATGGGGAGCCGTGAGAGAGTTCTGAGCAAAGGAGTAACATAATCTGATTTGTCTTTTAAAAAGATGCCTTTAGCTGCTGCATTGAGAATAGCCTGCAGGAGGATAAGGGTGGAAACTGAGAGACCAGTTAGGAGCCTACTAAAATAATCTGGGTGAGACATGATTTTGATTCAGGCCAGAGTAGGAGTAGTTGAATTCTAATATATATTTTGAAGATAGCGTCAACAGGATTTACTGTCAGACTGAATGTGGAACGTGAGAGGTCTTGGGGTCAAAGAGAGCCCAGTGTTTTTGGCTTGGACAGCTACAGGCGAAGCAGGTTTTTATAAAAACACATGAATGAGGCCAAGGTCTGCCTCCCAGTACTCTGTTCATCGCACAATTCAACGGGAGATTAAAATAGCTAATATGTGTAAGGTGGAAACAGATTTTAAAATATAAACAGGTAATGAGTTGAGGCACAACTGGGGCAAAATGGAGAGTGGTTCCCTGTGTGGACAACAGAGTGAGACTTCCTGGTCTCAAATCCAGACTCTGCTTCTTTCTTGCAAACCGATTTTCAGAAAATCAGTTACTTTCTTTATCTCTAAGTTTCCTCTTGTGCAGAACGGAAATAAGAGTATATAACTATTATGGATGAAGATGTTGGAATGTAAAGACTTTAAATTGGAGTTGAATTTGAGTTCCTGGGAAATTCTGTAGTAACTTATGACACTGTATTCACCTCTTTGACCTCAATTTCTTTATTTGAAAAGAAAGAATTGTACTTACTTCTGCAGCACATATATTAAAAAAATTGAAAAGCAAGCAAATAGTACCTAACTTGTGTACGTGTAAGGAAAAAATAATGTATTTGGCATAAAGTAGGTGTCCAGTCATTAGAAGTTAACTATAACTTGCAATTTTTCTTCTTTTGTGTATTTATATTTCCCTCTTTAAAAATGATTTAAGTAAGCCAACAGATTTTTTTCTCCATTTCATTTACATCTGATTTTTATCAGCAAAGATGACACAGCAGAGAATGGTCTTCAGAAAATACTAAGCAGGCTTGTTCTTGAGATGGTATGAAGATGGTAAAAGAAAAAAAAACCATCTGTTTAAACCACTCTATACCTTGCTTTCGCTTCAAAACAGCAGATTAATGATACTATTGGACCTAGGAAACATTGTGAATCAGATAAAGTTCATGCGTAATGCCATTCCTGTCACCATACTCTATCATGTTTCTATTTTCTGTCACTTTCCATCCCTAACTGGTTCGCTAACCTCATTATCTCACTCCTACATCTTCAGAACTGCATAAATAAATATAAACTTACATCTACAGGATCATTTCATAGTGGATCTGTACCACCCATCAGCTCATTCCTCATACATTGAGAGTCTATGCAAATTAAATGGTGAACACTTAGTAGTAAGCCGGGTACCGTCTGTGAGGGCTACAGTTAGGCTGGTCTACTCAATTTGGCAATGACAATATAAACTAAAATAATGGTTGGGTTCCCTAGTTTCAAAAACTTCTTACTAACACTTAAAAGGCAGTCTTTTAATTCAGGACTTTAATGCATTTGTTGAATTTTCAGTTGCAAACGATGATAATATTCACATTTAATGATATTTTTATGCAAGGCATCTGATATTAAGCATTAGCATATATAAAAAGATTCTTAAAATATGTTTGAGCCTATTCAGAAAGATATCAATGATCACAATAAGGTACTAGGTTATACAACCGATCTTTGGAGTCTCATGTTTCTTAAGTTTTCAATAACACCCTTATAAGAAAAAGCTGGATGTTAACCTCTGAACATCTTTGTGATATGGATTCATGCCTTGCACCAGCTCTGTTGATTCTTGTGGAGTCTGCACACATCAGATGGGGAGATGAAATATTGGAATTATGGTATTCTATGCTTTCCTTTCAAATGTGAAAGTGCCTGTAAAAATACTCAGTAATATACCTGCATATTGTCCTTCGACTATTTTTAAAATTTAGCAACAGGAGGATTTAAATCTCCTTAGATTTAAAAGAAAAAAATTATCTTTATTAAAATGTGTGTTTTACAAATATGGCGGCAAGGGATTTTAGACCATCTCTATATTGGTATGTGCAACAAACATTAAAAACAAGAAAAAGTAACTTCCTGGATGAGCGATATTTATAAGAAACTCCTATTTTTCAGAAGGTTTAATTTCTTGTTTGTAGTTCATTCACGTATCCATCGTACATTAATTTATTTATTAAAACTTGGTTGCCCGTATACCATATTTTTGGTACAAGAGAGATGAAGGTGAATATGTAAGGACCCCTTTACTCTTACCACCAAATTTCCTGAAATAATTGGGATTCAAAATGGTTGATCTCTGTCCCATTAGGTGTCACTGTTTCACAGCTTTATGCCTAATCCAAACCCCAAAGTTTCTTTGGTATATATTGTGCAAAAACAAAACAAATAAAAAAAGACATGATTCCTGCCCTAAAATTGCTTAAAATATCTTTAATTTGTGGATGAAAGCCTCTGAGAAAAGCCTTACTGAAAAGTAAATTAAGGAGTTACTACAACTGTGTGTTATGGGCACCAGGAAAAATGCCTCACCTTATAGAGTTTCTCCCATTTTGATGTAATCATTCATTCATTCAAAAAATATATTAAGTTCAAACTACGGTCTAAAGGATGTGATGTATTTGGGAGCACAGAAATATTCAAAAACAGTTTTTTTTTCTTTCTGTATAGCAGGGAATGTAGATAAACCATCAAATAATCATTCTGTAATGTGATAAACATTTTATAAAAGTATGGCCAACAGTTTGTGATTTTAGGAGGAAAAAATTTAACATAGGAGATTCTGAAAGATAAATAGGAAGGCCAGAACTCGGGTGAAATGATTGAGGCATTTTCCTTGAACGCAAAATGTAGGGTGATGCCAAATAATTCAGTAATCAAGACAAATAATGCTTTAACAAAATAATTTTAAAAATCAAGTTGGCAGACTAAGGTCCATGGGCTGACCAACTATTTTTGTAAAGTTTTATTGGGCTTTCAACAAGTAAGAATGAAAGGTAAGGTTATTCTAGGAAGAGAAAATAACATGAGAAAACACTAGAAGATTTGGGACTGGCACATGAGATGTTTAAGAATGATAACTAGTCTTGTGAGGTTAAGAAGACTGAATAAAAGTGTTTTTTTGTTTGTTTGTTTTAATGTGAAATTCTGGATTATAGAGTCATTTCACCCTTTTTTAAAGTTTCCATCCTACTGGAAGCAATGAATTAGATTAACTGACCTTGAAGTGTTTGTGACTTATTTGAAAATATGATGGGCTTTAAATAGTATTTGCTGAATTGAATAGTTTTCCTACTATTTTAAGAAAGCTAGAAGGAATGAGGGGACATAGAAAAGGAAGGGAGGTATTGGAAAGGGGCAGAGAAAAGGGGTAGAAAGTGCTTAGAAGGCACAGTTTTCTTACTATACAAACTTGCTGGTCTACCATGCATGAAACAAGTACAATGTGTGTAGAAATCATATATGCACAGAGCACTAAGGGGATATGTAAGAAGACTAAAGATAGGTGGAACATATGGAAGTTTTCTTTTAAGAAATGAAATTCTGTATCTATTTGTGGGAACTTGGTTTTTTAAATTTTTTCCAGCTTTATTGAGGAATGATTGACACAAATTAGACATATTTATGTTGTACAATCTGGAGTTTTAAGAAGTACATGGTGATTTAATACATGTATACCTTGTGAAATGATTACCACAGTCAAGCTAATTAACACATCCATCACCTCAGTAGTTACCATTTTTTTCCCCTGTGGTAAGAACACTTAAGATTTACTCCCTTAGCAAATTTCAAGTACCCAATATAGTATTAGTAACTATAATCACCGTGCTGTACTGTAGAGCCCCAGAACTTACAAGAATCATCTTATAACTGACAGTTTGTATGCTTTGACCAATATCTCCCCTTCCCCCAACCCCTAGCCCCTGGCAACCACCATTCTATTCTCTAGTTCTATGAAGTCATGCACAAAAAAACAAATAGTGTATGATCTCACTTATATGTAGAATCCAAAAAAGTCTGTATCTATTTTGAAGGGAAAAAATACCTATGACGGTATAGGCTGATTGGAAGCATGTGCTATGGGAGTGGTGGAGAATGTTGGGAAGAATAAGTAATTTGAAGCATATGTACAACATGAAGAAAAACAGACACAGTAATGCTCAAAGGAATAAAGGTTACCTAAAGTAGTGTACCTGGTTCTGTACCATATGAAGACGAAGAACACAATGAG
The DNA here is from genome assembly GCF_028564815.1 of Eubalaena glacialis. Classification (NCBI taxonomy): domain Eukaryota; kingdom Metazoa; phylum Chordata; class Mammalia; order Artiodactyla; family Balaenidae; genus Eubalaena; species Eubalaena glacialis. The sequence continues at coordinate 27,518,645 of NC_083722.1, read as the reverse complement.
AGTTTTTAATTTTATATAAATGATATCAAATATATGTATATTTGAACTGCTTATGCATCTAGATATAATGGCATCTGTATTCGATTTTTAGATCATTATTGGTTCTTCCATAAAGCTCACCAGTAAACTTCAAGGTCAACAATGAATTATCTTACAATGTGGAAAATTTCTGGACTCAGGAAGCAATCCTTAAGAAAGTAAGGGCACCACAACCTAAAATCTGGCCATGTCACCACTTAATGACTTCATACTAAAGAACTCTTAAGAGGGTGTAAATTTCCCATCTCACAACCTGGCCCAGACACAATGTTGAAATTAGAGTAGGTCATGCATCTCAACTCACCTATCGTGTGGCCTTCATGAAGTTTGCCTATGTCTAATATGTTTTTCTTTAAAATCAGAATAATACTTACAACAAACTTCAAAGCAATGTCAAAGACACTAAGGAATACTACAGTTATCACCAAGCTCCATGATATGTGTCTGCACTCCCAGGAGTTTACAATAAGAAAAATAAGTTGTTATCAAGTATAACATCAAAAACATAAACTACAGTCATAGCAGTATAGTTTTTCCTTTTTCCAGGTTCCCCATTATTTTTAGTCATAGCCTTAACTGAGAAACCACTAAATATGAACCACCAAAATGAGAGAGGCAAAACAGCAAAGTAAAAGATGGCTAGAGCAATAAGTAGATGTTAATTCTTTTTAAAATAGCATCCATCTCTCCAGTGTCTGTGATGGATGGTTTAAGAGAAGACCTCACAAAATCCAACAATATAAAAATGTGACATTCAGTACACAAGCACATTGCCTTGGCAGGGCCTTCCTCAGTGAGAGCAGAGAATATTGCTCAGAAATTTGGCCACGGGTCACTTGGACAGAGTGGTCACTGTGATGGTGACTTGCTGCATTAGTTGTTTGTTTGTTTTCCCTTTCATTTATACGGAAGCTATCTGCTCTGGCTCTTGGTTTTTAGAGTCGAAGTATCCATATACCCACTTGTTTTCGCCATGTTTATTACAATATTCCTTTAGCAGTTTATATTTTCCATATTCAATTACATTTATTACCTTATGCCATGACAGCCTTATGATATAAAGGAGCTATCCACTACATTGACTGCGAACAAACACGTCCAAATTGAGAGAAACATAAATAAATGTTGTATATCATTAGCAGGAAGTGAAAAACTTTCAGGTTCTAAACACAGTTCTGGCCAAATCATATTCAGCCAACAGTTATTTACTTCTCTCTCGACTGCTGCTCACCCCTTCTCTCACTGTCTCTGGGCTTCATCTATCTCCCCCTTTCTCCTTCTTTAATGATGTTCCTCTCTTAAGACTTAAATATAGAACCACTATTTACTTCTTTATTTTAGTTTATTCCTTCTTCAGCCAACTTCTCAAAAATGCCTGTGCTAGTCTTTCTTACCCAACCTTTTTGCTTCTTCTTTCAAACTCTTCCCTCTGTTTTGGCCAAATCAAACTGATTGAGTGTATTCTTAGGCAAAGTTTCTTACTTTAGGAATCTCTTCCCGACCTACTGTGTTCCCTTATGAATTCTGTATCCAGGTATTAATAGAATTCCTGTCACTTTCTTGGGTTTATCATGCAGTCTAGTGTCAACCTGAGTATCTGTCAGAGAATGTGAAAAGCTGTGAGCCTGCTGAGACCTGCATTTAAAATGTTATGTAATGCAGATGGCATTACGGGTGCAGGTGCACCTTAGCACCCGAGTCAGGCTCTAATGCGGACAAAATGTCCACTTCAGGAGAAGTACCAGGGACTAGAATAGAAAGGCTTCAGAGTTAAGAGTATTTATTCTTGAAGAACTATTCATTCATTCATTCATTCATTTACTCATTCATTTTTAACTTATTTATTTTGGTTATTGTTGCTCTAGGTCTTCTAATCTTTTTCTTTTATCTACAAGAGTCTTAGAGTTAATGCTTTGTAAAGTATTTCTCCCAAACTGGAGGAAAATCATTTAGTAAGGCTCTCTGTCCAAAGGATGAACAAAATTAAATTTTTGCCACCCTTTTATGCATGGGAGGTTGAAGTGAATGATATAAAAGAAACAGTCTGCTGAAATCTGGGCTCAGAGAATCTGATACCAATTAAGGTAACAATTTATTTACCTGGGTGTCATTTTCATGTCACCTCAAGTATTCTGAATCAAAACAAGGACCTGGAAGAAAGCAAATACAAGTAAACAAATAAACAACTGCAGTCACACAAAAGGGATGCCACAAAAGCTATCCAGGTAAACTGAAACTTAAAGGGATTTTTCGAAGATTCTTAAAAGATATTTTTATTTTATAAAATATATAGTTACCACAAAGTTGGATTATGTTACACATTAAAAATATAATTTAGAAGTGTGGGAAAGATCTGGCTTCTGGAGAAAGTCCTCTGTCCTCACATCAGCTCTGACAAAGACAAAGAAAAGATAACTTACAGAACACAGTTCCAAGAATTAAAAATAGAGTTCTTGCCTCTTTTCAGTTGAGATAAATGACCAAAATATCATCATAAGTTTTCAGAATATCATTGTATTCAAGTTTATCTATTAGCTTTTGTTGCGTTAAAAAAACACCCCAAAACATAGTCGTTTAAACCAAACACCTAATCACTTTTTGAGCTTGCAGTTCTACTGGGCGGTTCTTCTGGTCTGGCCAAACTTTCCTGAAATTGACTGGGTTAGTTTGTGCAACTGTAGGTACCTGGTGAGTCTCAGGCTTCACTCACAGGCGTGGTAGATGGCTGGCCATCACCTGGGGCAACAAGGGTGATCGGGCCACATGTCTTACATTGTGTGGTCGGCTAACATGGACTTATTCACATGGTGGCATTTTTTCTGAGAGCAGCAAGGAAAGGAAGCTGCAAAGCCTCATGGTTTGAGTTTAGAACCAGCACAATCTCACTATTGCCAGTTTCTGTTTTTTAAAACAAATCTTAAGGCTCCCCTAGATTCAAGGGGTGAGGAAGCAGATTCTGCCTCTTTTTGGAAGAGCTATAAAGTACTGTGAAAGCCATTTCTTTGCAATCTACCACCCAGAGAAGAGTAAAATCATAGATGCTTGACATGGTATCCTAGAATCAAAAAGAAAAGGGAAAAAAATGTCTTGTTTATTAAGCTATTTACAAAATTTAAAAAGATTTATAATAGCAGATAATTTTGAAGCTTAAAGGATAGCTTAGTTATTACTATGGCTCTTATGAAGCTGATGTGTATAACAATTCTTAATAAGTGATACAGTATTCACTGACAATAAGCTGGTATTATTATCATCTAAAAAACTCCAGTAAAGTGGCACAATTCCTTCCATGGCAATACTAAATAAGTGAGGTAAATATTTTGTGCATGTCCAGCATATGCGATATTCTGTGCTTGATGTCAAGTCTAAAATGGTTAATATACCATTCCAAGTCTCCATCCTCATGGAGCATAGAGTCTAGTGGGTGAGACAGATGATAAATTCAAGAAAGAAACACATATCTACATCAGTGAAGACTGGTATGATGAAAACAATGTGGTTTTGGTGTAGGAAATGAAAGGAAGGGGATGATACTTGCTTTATATGTAGTATTCCAGATGCCATCTCTGAGGAAATCACATGGTAGCCAAGGCTTAGATAGGATTAAGAATATTATAATTAATTCCACTTTAAAATACTATGTTCATTTGAATATTAGAGTTATAGATGTTTATAGAAATTATCTAATCAACACTTTTATAGATGAAAAACATTTGGTACCTAGACAGGAGAAATAATTTGCTCAATTAAATTTACATTTATGTGCTCAAATAATTTCCTCAGTAGTTGGTAATGACTTGGGACCTGGCCTAGTTCAGTATGTGCCTTTACACCACTGTGCCCTCTTTCCCTTTGTTCTCAAACACAATTCTGCAAAAGCCTTTGTCACCCACTTGTGAGTTCAATAAATCCAGCCACAGCAGTAAAGAACATTAATTTCAGGGACTTTGTAGTGTTTCTCTTGGGGCAAGAGCAGGCTGATAAAGGAGCTGCAGGAAAGCATAGTAGTTAAATGACTTCAGTCTAGGAGACATTTTGACCTGGTTAAATCCAGCTCTGCAGCTTAGTCCTACATGTTCTCAAGCCTCTTTGTGCTTTGGTTTAATAATCTGTGAAACAGGGATAAAAACATGCATACTTAATTCATAGGACTGGCGTGAGGACTAAATGAGATAAAAACTGCAAAGCATTTAGGACAGCGCATAATACTTAGTACACCTGTAAATGTCATTGATTACTAGTCTAAAGTTTATTCATGAAGCCTAAGGTTGGACCCCAGCCACGTTTTCTGGGAGAAAAGAAATGAAAGAACTAATGGAGGGATTAGAATTTAGAAAGTTCTGACATCTCTAATAACAGCATGGAAGCAAACTGCCAAACATTTTCTCCTTGATTTTCAGGGAGAGTGTATAATTAAAAATAAATAATAATAATAATACCACCAAATATATTTTTGTTTCATAAGTTTCTAGTAGAAATTTCAGGAGTTGGAGGCATGACTAATGCTAGTGAAGATGTTTCCCTTATTTTCCCTTCTCCAGTGTCCACCCTGTTTACTCCTCTGAATCCTGCAGGACATTCAGTGTAGGGAGAATAATTACATAGAAAACTACCAAGGAACCATTGTTACCAAGCTCTGTAAGAACTGAGTGATTGATGCCTGTCATTAGTTCACATCCTGATCCCCGTGAGGACGTTTCGGCAGCCATATGGAATGTGGGTGGAGTTCAATGTATCCTTTCCCCACACACACACTCAAAGCTGCAAATGCCCTTTGTGTATGTGAATGTTTGGGAGTTGTCATAAGTACACACTCAGATGCTACAGTATTTTAGATTTATGTTAATATGTCACAGGGTTAACGTAAGAAGTCAGCAAGTGTCATTCATTCCTGACTTTGGTAACAACTTCTATCACCCCAACCACACGTCTTGTCACTTTCCATGCTGTTCTGGAAGTGACTTATGTTGCCACCTGATCTTAACATTCCAACTTATCATCAGATTCCTCTTCAAGAATCCCCAACATTCCTTCATTTCTGAGTTGTGCAGTCCACGTCTGGTTAATCATAACATATATCTTGAAGAGCCTCCAGTCAATTTTGATTACCATCTGCTGCACATTTGAAAGTCATTCCTGTAATGGAGTGGCCAGACTGACATGTGTTATACCCAAACCTTCATGTCAAAGTGGAGAAGCTAGTTTGGATAAACTTAATTGAGAGGCATTCTTTTAAAGGGACATTACCCTTGGCTACATACATACATCATTTTAATTAGTTTCCCTCTTTGTTCTTTTTATTAGTTTTTATTCCTTCTCAAAACTCTTAAGTCAATCATGTTTTTGTTTTTTTTTTTTTCTAAATAAAATTTCTAGAGAGAAAGAAGATCTACAGAGACAGAATACATGGTGCTCTGTTACCCCTGGGAAGCTGCTGAAACGTTATGGCAATATAGCTTGAAAGGGAGGGAATCTGGATGTTTGAAGAAAATATTGAGACTTTCTGGATTTACCTATATCTTCCTAAAAACAAAAAGAAGCCCATAGTCATTTAATTAGTAGTTAGTTCATACTGCACTGGGTCAGGTGGAGGAGATCCATTTTCCATCCAAATTATTCTCATCTTAGACACTTCTCACGGCTTGAAGGGTTAGTATATCTATGGTAAAACAATGAATTGTTATCACAGTTATTTATGCAGTTTGTCCCAGTCTCTATCATCTTGGTCATTACCATCCTCATCAGCATCATCCTGGGGTAAACATAAAGCAGGCAAACCTTAGCTCTTGTGATCACTGTCTTAGTCTGTTTGGTCTACTCTTACAAAATACCACAGATCGGGTAGCTTATAAACAACAGAAGTCTATTTCTCACAGATGTGGAGGCTGAAAGTCCAAGATCAAGGTGCTGCTTTGTCAGGGGAGGACCCTCTTCAGGGCCACAGTCTTCTCTTGTACCTCACTTGGCAGAAGGGGCGAGGGAGCTCTGTGAGGTCTCTTCCATCAGACCCCTAATCCCATTCATGAGGGCTCCATCCTCATGACCTAAGACGTCCCCAAAACCCCACTTCCTAATAACATCACATGGGGCAGTAGGATATCAACGTATGACTTTTGGGGGACATAAACATTCAGCCATAGCAATCATCCTCTAAGTTTTATTTAGATACTGCTATTTATGGAGCATTGTTATAAGTCCAGGGGATCATATAGAAGTGTATACAATAATCTCTGTCCTTAATGAATTCCTAATTCTAGTTTAAAGGAAGGAATCAGATCAAACAAATCAATACCAACAACAACCAAAGCTGCCTAATGAATATTCAAACAGAAAACATCTTTATGGAACAGGGAACCTTCTCTAGCAACTCATTGTAATGGACTTTGAAGATTTTTCTTCTTGGGTCTTTCATTCTCTTCATAATTCATATATACTGATTTAATATCTATTATATGCCAGACTGTGCAGAGTTTCAGCCCTTCCCACCTCTGACCGACACTTTCTTGGGTATGGAGTCACTCAGAGTCTTGGGCAGGCTGAATTCATCTAATGAAGTGAAAATTAACATAATTCACACTCTGTAATGAAGAGGCCACTCCAGGTGTTATTTATACAATGAGTGGGGAGGAGAAATGGCCAATAGGGGCTGTCAAGGACTCTCATTTTCCATGAATTCCAAAGCTCCAAGAACAGTTTACCTCAAATAATAACTTCCTCCTTAATTTCAGCAGATACTCCCAACCTGTAAGCCTAGAATTTAGTGAGGGCAGGGATAGAATGCAATTTTTACAAACCTCTTCTGTTGACAGGATTTCCAATTTCCTTTCCTGATGTCTCTTCAAGTCTTAAAAGCAGGAGTTGTGTGTTCAAGGGATAAACTGACAATTTAGAACTTCCGTTGTTACTGAAAAACAATAATGTTGATTTTCTGGCTCAACTCTTATTTGAAGTGGAGAAACAGATAGTTGGCCTGTGCCCAAACCCTGTGGCCTTGTGCCTGCTGATAATATTGTGTCATAAACTTTCCAGTTGTTCTTCTCTACCAGGATGGAAAGCGGAGGTCCAATTCACCGAAAAAATGTCGGTTAATTCAGTTGAAAGTAAGAGGAAAATTTAGCTTAATTTAGTTGATAGTAAAAGGAAAGATTCAATCAATGGAACAGGATAGAAAGCCCAGAGATAAACCCACGCACATATGGTCACCTTATCTTCAATAAAGGAGGTGAGAATATACAATGGAGAAAAGACAGCCTCTTCATTAAGTGGTGCTGGGAAAACTGGACAGCTACTTGTAAAAGAATGAAATTAGAGCACTCCCTAACACCATACACAAAAATAAACTCAAAATGGATTAAAGACCTAAATGTAAGGCCAGACACTATAAAACTCTTAGAGGAAAACATAGGCAGTACACTCTATGACATAAATCACAGCAAGATCCTTTTTGACACACCTCCTAGAGAAAGGGAAATAAAAACAAAAATAAACAAATGGGACCTAATGAAACGTCAAAGCTTTTGCACAGCAAAGGAAACCATAAACAAGACGAAAAGACAACCCTCAGAATGGGAGAAAATATTTGCAAACAAAGCAACTGACAAAGGATTAATCTCCAAAATATACAAGCAGCTCATGCAGCTCAATATCCAAAAAACAAACAACATAATCCAAAAACAGGCAGAAGACCTAAATAGACATTTCTCCAAAGAAGATATACAAATTGCCAACAAACACATGAAAGGATGCTCAACATGACTAATCATTAGAGAAATGCAAATCAAAACTATAATGAGGTATCACCTCACACCGGTCAGAATGGCCATCATCAAAAAATCTACAAACAATAAGTGCTGGAGAGGGTGTGGAGAAAACGGAACCCTCTTGCACTGCTGGTGGGAATGTAAATTGATACAGCCACTATGGAGAACAGTATGGAGATTCCTTAAAAAACTAAAAATAGAACTACCATATGATCCAGCAATCCCACCACTGGGCATATACCCTGAGAAAACCATAATTCAAAAAGAGTCATGTACCAAAATATTCATTGCAGCTCTATTTACAATAGCCAGGACATGGAAGCAACCAAAGTGTCCATTGACAGAGGAATGGATAAAGAAGATGTGGCACATATATACAATGGAATATTACTCAGCCATAAAGAGAAATAAAATTGAGTTATTTGTAGTGAGGTGGATGGACCTAGAGTCTGTCATACAGAGTGAAGTGAGTCAGAAAGAGAAAAACAAATACCGTATGCTAACACATATATATGGAATCTAAAAAAAAAAAAAAAAAAAAAAAAAAGGTTCTGAAGAACCTAGGGGCAGGACAGGAAAAAAGAAGCAGATGTAGAGAATGGACTTGAGGACACGGGGAGGGGGAAGGGTAAGCTGGGACGAAGTGAGAGTGTAGCATGGACATATATACACTACCAAACGTAAAATAGATCGCTAGTGGGAAGCAGCTGCATAGCACAGGGCGGTGCTTTGTGACCACCTAGAGGGGTGGGATAGGGAGGGTGGGAGGGAGACGCAAGAGGGAGTGTATATGGGGATATATGTATATGTATAGCTGGTTCACTTTATTATACAGCAGAAACTAACACACCATTGTAAATCAATTATACTCCAATAAAGATGTTAAAAAAAAAAAGGAAAGATTCAATAACGGTGTCCTATATTTTAAATTCTCCTGTCTTTTGGGGAAGGGAATAACTCAAGAGCTAGGATTTTCACTATGTATTTAAATGTGTATGTAGCTATGAGCAAAATATTGGAACAAAATTTATGTTATCACTATTCATGGTTAAAGGGATCACCGCCAGTAGCATTCTAATGAAGCTAAATCAAATCTTTTTTTGGAATAAGGAGGGTTGCATGTTAAAAATAAGCAAATGTCTAACTGTTGGTTAAGTATACATTAAAAGAGCAAAAAGGAAGCAGGGCTTTTATGGAAATGTGATGCTTTGCCAAAGTTTGTCTAACTACGAACCACAAATCTCTAGGTCCATTTAAAATAAGCTCTGGAAATGGAGGCTTGGTTTCAAAAAGTGTTTTGTTTTGAATTTATTATAATTAATCTCATTTTGTCATTCGTATGACACATTTTCCCAAAGGATATCAAGGCACCTAATAAAAGCTAGGAGTGATGGTAAAATAGCATGATAATTGGTGTTAAATGGATCATTTGTTAAAGTGTTCTACTATACTAGTTCATCTCTCTTCAGCTTCATTCTCTTTTTTTCTCCTCCCAAATGATGCCAATTATCTAAGATCCTGAATAATAATTTATTAACCTTCACTTGTCACCTTATTAACTCAGTTCTTCCGTTCCCTTTGCAAACCGTGCATCACACAGTTATCTCACATTCAGCAATACTTTTAATTATAAAATAATTATAGACTGTGAAAGTATCTATCAGTGCCCGTTACTGAAGTAAAATCTGAATCCAATTTTGTCTTCTGCAGATCCTTTAAATGTAACTTTGTTTTCTGTCCTCTTTTTGGCCTCTAGGGGGAGTAGATATCATTCTCCTCTCTGCTTTGCACTAATAATAGATTATTTTATGGAAGCAGGTGGTTTTTCTATGAGTTTTGGTACACAGGTCAGGGTCTTACTTTGCGTAGAACCCTCCTGGCCTTATTTCTGCTATTTCCCTACAGTTTGGCTTTGTCTATATAAAACAGTATTCTGTGTTCCTAAAATATCTTCTTTTCAAAGTCTGCTATTAAATAAAGTGTTTAATTCTCCTTACAGGCCTATTGTAGGTCTGTGCCTCAAGTAGACATATTAAAATAATGACTCGTTTTGAAAATAAATGGTTTTCTGTTTAGTACATTGTATAGTAACTGAAAAGTGGGAGAGGAATAAAACTCATTCACAAAAGAAAATGTGAATATAGTAGTTATTCTCCCCTGTCTGCAGCCAACCCATGGGAACATAATCTCATTGATCTCCTGGAATAAAAGCCTGCCTAGCCTACATAAAGTGGACTCTTTGGCATTTCAACATTTAAAGTCTATATAGAGAAGAGATGTCTTTCTTGAGCTTCTGGGTGGTCTGCTGATGTCCAGGTCACATGTCCATTTATGTACGCAGTGCCATGCACTTCAAAATTACCTAGCAGTCCTGATTCCAGGTATTCAGCCCCAATGTCTCCAAAGGTTCACTTATACTTCACAAACAGGTGTTTTGGTTTGGAGTTGAAAGATAATATAGTCACAATGTAAGTGACTCCAAACTCACAATCTTTAAGGAATGAGATTCCTAGGCAGAAATATACCATACCTCACTGTCTTGGAAAATCACAAGCAAATGGAAAATCACAAGCATCTCCACCTTCACTTTGGCTACTGTTTTTTGGATACCTGTGGACACACCTTAAAAGAGGCTGGAACTCTGTTAAAGCCCCGCTGTAGCTTTGGCTGCCAATCTAGGTCTAGTCAAGACACCAGGGCGTGTAGTGAGCATGTTAGCATTGGCTGTGTGTTGGTACCATCCTCTGGTGGATGTCCGAGGAAGATTCCAGTTGGGAGGAATTCTCATTATGCAGATGAGGAAATACACATTATGAGAGGACATGATGGAGTTGAGATTTTAATCCAGATTTACGGGGTTCTAAAATAAAGCCTATTACTCCTACACCTTAATGCACCTGTATTAGTTTCCTAGGGCTGCTTGACAAAGTACTAAAAACAGTGTATCTTAAAACAATGACACCAAAAATATTGTCTTACAATTCTTGAAGCTAAAATCTGGAATCAAGGTATTGGCTGGGTCATGCTTTCTCTGAAAACCTAGAGGGGAGAATCCTTCCTTGCCTCTTCTAGCTTTTGGTTTTTATCAGCAATCCTTACACTTCCTTGGCTTACAGATGCATCACTCAAATCTCTGTGTCTTTCCCTTGTTTCTCTTCTTACAAGGACACCAGTCATATTGGATTAAGGGTTCACTTTACTCCAAGATGACCTCAACTTAATTAATTCTATCTGCAATGACGCTATGTCCAAGTAAGTCACAATTGTGATGTACTAGGGGTTAGGACTTCAACATTATCTTTTTTGAGGACACAATGAAACCTGTAACTCCTCCCACATACTAATGCAACATCTTCAAAACTAATCTGAGTCTGCCAAAAGCTCTTCTTGCCTCCAGGGGAGTTTGAGTTTGAGAGAGAGAAAGAAAGAGATTAAAAGATATATTTCACTTAACTTCGTCTAGCTTATGACTGTATCTGGAGGATTTGTAATATTTTGTAAGTACTAAACACATGCCTGCCTGATGCTAAACAAAACGTTTCTTTGCTTGATTTTTAAGCGCTCTATCATATTATTCCTGGGTTGTTTCTAAAGTATCATGCTGTCCAAGTAGTAAGTGGTCAGGATTTATATTTCTTTGACTCCTCTATGCAACATAACCTAAAACAAAATAGATGCTCTGTTCATACTTATGAACTTGAATTGAACTGCATTATATAGAATTGTCAAAGAGGAACAAGGTAGAGCAGCAGAGCATTATCTAGGGATGCCCCTTCCACTTCTGCAGATGAGTCCCTTGGCTGTAGGTTCGTGATTCAACACTTCTTACAGAGTCTGGCTGAGTCATGTTCAACAGGAAGTGATGTTGCATTTTCCACACTGAGCCAGAAAAGGGGGATGCTGAGTATACAGTCCCATAAAATTAAGACAGTCCACATGGCCCAGCCTGGAGGAATCTTTAGTATGATTTACTTAGAAAGGAGGCTAGATAATGCTGTATTAGTCAGGTTTCTCCAGAGAACCAATAGGAGATTTTATATATACATTTTATTGTTATTTATTCCTATATATAAATTGGTTATAAGGAAGTGGCTTACATGATTATGGAGGCTGAAAAGTACCCCAATCTGCTGGCAGTAAGTTGGAGATCCAGGAAGGCTGATGGCATAGTTTCAGACCAAGGTCAAAGGCCTGAGCACCAGGAAAGCCAATGGTAGAAGCTCTAGTCCAAGTGCAGATGACCTATGTCCCAGCTCAGAAACTCTCAGGCAGAAAGAGAACAAATTCTCCCTTCCTCCTTTTTGTTTTATTCAAGCCCTCAACAGATTAGATGAGACCCACCCATGCTGGGGGGTGGGCAATCTACTTTACCCAATCTACTGATTCAAATATTAATCTCATCCAGAAACACCCTGACAGACACACTGAGGAATAATGTTTAACCAAATATCTGGGCACCTCGTGGCCTAGTCAAATTGACACATAAAATTAACAATCATAGGTACTGTTCTTGAATTTTTGAGAGAATCGTCCCTAAATATTTATCAGTTACTTAGGAGGCATACTTCCTCTTCCTTTTTTGGATCCTATACCTGATCTCCTAGGCCAACTATAGGAAGTGATCAGTGTTAGAGGAGGTGAAGGCAAAACCCTGTGTTATCAACACAGGAAGCAATTCTGGTGGTGAAGCAGCACATTCTCCCCTAAATCATCAATACTGCCCCCACCCATATTCTTTTTTCTCTCTCACTGTCCTCTAAGTCTTCAAACTTGACTGATAATTTTATTTCAGAAGTAAATGAGAACTACAGACAACATATCATAATTTAGAAAAGCAGAAAGCTAAGAATTCAGACAGACTCATATTAGAATCCCAGATTTGTTTCTCATTACCTGGGAGCTCTGGCAGCATGGCTTGACCTCTATGAGCTCTAACTCTCACTCATAATATCAGGAAATTAATACATTCCTACAGGGTTATTTTGAGGAATAACTGAGATAATAAAGTGATATGCTGAAAATATGCTCAGCGTCACACAGCTAGTGTGCAGTAGAGCTGAAATCTGAAATCAGGGTTTATCTAACTACTTAGCCCCTGGTCTAAAACAGGGGTCAACAAACTACAGACTGTAAGTCAAATCCAGCCCGCTGTCTGCTTTTAGAAATAAAGTTTTATTGGAACAGAGCTACGCCCATATTGTAAAATGTATTACTTATGCTTTTGCAGGCAGAGTTGAAGAGTTATGATACAGACAAAAACTTAAAATATTTACTATTTGTTTCATTGCATAACAAGTTTGCCAACTTCTGGTCCGAGACATCGCATTACACTGTTGGAGGTATTTATGATAATGTTTGAATTTAAAAGATAGGAAAAATAATATAATAATGTTGTATCAATGTGGGTTGATCAGTTGTAACAAATGTACCATTCTGGTGTGGGATATTGATAGTGGGGAGGTTGTGCTTGGGTGGGGACACAGGGCATATGAGAATTCCCTGTACTTTCTGCTCAATTTTGTTATGAACCTAAAACTGCTGTAAAAAATAAATTTTATTAATTAGTCAATTTACTAATATTATTTATTCATATTATTGTATTATTTATTTATATTATTTGTATTATTAGTTTATAAACATATATATATACACATAACAAAGAAAAATTGAAACTAAAAAGCATATTAAGAAGTCTCCTTATTTCAGCAAATGAGGTAGTACCTGGTTCATTCTCTGTCTATGGAGTAACTAGAAATCATATTTGGCAACAATTCAGGTAAATAGTATTTCTAGCCACATTCTATTTTTCTAAGAGATTGCTATTCTAATAATTATTTTAATATGTCCCTACTGATGTGAATATACCATATTTGTGTGTTATAACATGCTATCTAATAACAATACAACTAATAATAGTTATGTCATTATTAACAAGTTGTCACTCTTAGTTTGACAAAGATTGTTTTGTCAGGGACAGATGGACACTATATTCTGCTAACCAACTGCTCTTTTCTACACCATGTCTAAGAAATGTAGCATCCTGTGGATGACTGTGTATTTCTAGTACAGCCAGAGATGATTTAACTGCCTTCTAGTAATCAGAGCATTGTGTCTCACCAAAAATATTTTAAAAAATCAACCACTGTGCATTTTAAACAGGATGCTCCTTTTAAAAAAACTAATATCTTTTATACTGCTCACATAAATACTTCCCAATAGATTATCAGAATTAGGAAATGCAGGCTATCCCTATATTGCAGATTTGACAAAACCACATGTTTAAAAAAAAACAAAACTCCAAAACAACTTCTTGTTGAGTTCCTGAAATAGATACTGTTTAACCTGTCAGACTGATTTTTTTAAATCAAAGTTAAAAAAAAAAAAATTCAGAACTTAAAGTTAAGAAGTTAGTTAATGGATAGCTCCAAATTTGCAACTGATTTTCATATAAGTTAAAAATCTGCAAGATTTAATTGATTTTCCACATCGTATACTGAGGAATAGTGTTTTGTACCTTCTGAATAATTCACAAGTCTGAATCCTAAGGAGCATACACACACACAAATCTAGATGCATAAGTATATATTATGTGTGTATCATATATATATGTAAATATATATATACACACATATATATGGCTAATTATTCTGGTAGCAAAGGTCAAAAGGACAAGGTGGTCACATAAATTAATAATAGGTTAGAGGATTCAGATGGAATGTGGACCTGAATTACTGTGTTACATTACCTTGCTGAAATCTTATTGCTAAAATTTTGCACTGCTAGGCAGTAAACTAGAAAAAAAAAAAGAAATTGAGAAAGTGTTAATTTTTAAGCAAGTTTGACAAAGATTGAGTTTCATATGACAAATATTGTCAGCAAGACAGGATTCTGTCAGTGGAAGAAGTTTAAACATTAACAATTTCTGTCAGGCTGTTGACACAATCATGGCAGACATTTCCCAAGATGCCGAGATGACTGCTGGCATTTGTCAACAATCCTGTCATAGTGACAGCAATAAGACCATGTCTGGAAATGTGACAGTTTTGGCTTTGTGCTCCCCTGAGCAATAGCCCAAGTGTTCAGAGAAAGTGTGGGAAAACCCACATTTCTGCATTGTCATTCGAACACAGAAAACACAGGAGGAAAATGAGCTGTCACTCCAATTCCCATGATGCCTTGCTGCTTAGCATAACTCTACAGCGCGGCCCTAGGTCCACTGGTCCATACTCTGACAGATAATTAAGAAAGCAGCAGCTTTTTCTAGACGGCTCTTCCTCATGATTTGCATTTTAGCCAGAGGCGACCAGTTATAAAAAAAACATGATGGAAAGATGGTAAGAAGCCAATTAGATGGATGGATGGCTGACTGACAGCTCTCTGGTATTACGACTCCAGATTTCAGACTACATAGCCTGGCAGTTTTCTACAAAAACCAACTTTTTTGCAGGTTAGTAAAGCTGTTAAATGTGGGGCTATATATAGCGCTATATAATTTTTGCAAAGTTGTACATTTTCCTTAAATAAGCATGTATTCTTTTCAATCAGGTTTGCATTAAACAAGTTTTCACAATTTAATCACAACTTGTGTCACTAAATTTAGCAGTATTAAAATTCCAGACAACTTGTAGGCACATTAGCTGTGCCAGTAGAGAAGTGATTAAAAAGCTGAGAACCACGTTGCGCCAGCAGAGATAAAGTGAACTAATAATTAGAATGTCTGTGCAAATGTGCCTTTGGAACTTTGAAATGTACATTGTTTGCTTCTAAGCAACTAGAAGCATAAACCCTAAACTTCCTTTCCATCTTTACATTCTACACACATATATTTGCTTATTATCCCTGTACAAGGTCTAATATATGCTTGCACGTCTGCTACTTCGACTAATTTTGATGTAAAAAAAAATAAACTGTTAGACTCAAGCTTCCAGTTTGGTCGTGATATTCTATAGCTTCTAGCCAATAGGAGTTAACTCTCCATAATATTGTCCAATTTGGAACCTTACCCAATGTTTCCTGTGTACTGCCTGCTGTGTATGTGTATGTTGTCTATATACATACACAGACACACACACTCACACACAAAGACACTCTTTTTGAGAAGCCAACCATTTGTTATTAGAGCGACATATCTCCATCTGTAGTTTGAAACGAGAGAATTTTCTTTCAAATTATAATGATACCTCTGACTTGTTTTGGATTTTGAAATACTAAGGGAAGGCAATTATTTCAATATAAATTGAGGTTTTAGTAAGGAACATTAACCCAAGTCAAAATTGTAAAGTGTATTTTATTTCTCCGGGTAATGGATCTTCAAGCTGAGAATGAATGTTAAACCAATAGTGGGTCTGAATGCTTTCAGTAGCTTAAAATAAAACAATGTAGATTTCAAAGGTCCATGTTTATCAGTGAATGTACATTTGATGTCAAAATCCACAATACACATAAAGCATGACTGAGAATGTCTCACCATATGTATTAAATACCCTCCCTTTTTATTTTCTTTTTCAACCATATTGGTATTTGTCTTTTTTGCTTTTGCTTTATATCATGTTGTTGGAATAAAATAACCTTATTATACCTATAATCGTTCTAAAAAATATTCTACCTGTACATACTTGGAGAGTTTAAACAGAAGTTCAGGGGACTAATGACAGTTCCATAAACTGCCTCCCAAATTAGAGAGGAATAAATGCGCGTTGGTTTTTCATTAGAAACATTTTTTTCCTACTGACATAGTACAATACCATTAGAAATAAAAATCTTCTAGAGAGTTTTTATAATTTTTTAAGAACTAGGTTTCATTTCAGTAATTGAAGCCCTTATATAAGAAGAATATACTTTCATTATTCAACATTTTAGTTTCCTCTGAATTTGCCATTTTAAAGAGAGAAATTCTGTGCCCCGATAAAGTAATTCTTCAAATAAGAAAAGTGAAAAGCTTTGAAGCATTTACTTATTTGGATGGATATTCCTGCGCAAAGTCTGGTTGGGTCTTTTTTTTCCATGTCCTCAGCTTGCACCAGCCACTCATACTTTTTGTTAAAATTTCTTTCACTTTTGTATTCTCTTACTTATGGCACAATGTCAATGCATTATATTTTCTCAAGCTCTGGGGGAAGTTATACATCTTTTAAAAAATAATTAGAATTGAAATGTGAGTAACAGTATATAATGGACAGATTTTGAAATAACAACTACACATATTATGTAAAACTTCTTTTTTTCCCTAAACTACATATTAAGAGAAAATTTCTGTTTAAGGGAAAATCTGAAGAATGGTGCTTATTAAATTGAAATGAGTTCTGAAAATACTAGTTTCAAAGGAGACCTTTGTGTCACTGTAGGGTAAAGAGATATATTTCTAGATAAAAAATGAAGTGTGGTATCATCAAAACAAAAAGACACCTCACCACAAGACCTGTGTAACTGTGCCTGGAAAATGTACTAAAACTCAGTGGAGCTTATTGCTGTCATCGTGTTCATATTAAACTCATTTGCAATTTAAGTGGATGGAATTTGAACATAACAGCAAAGAGAATATAGACAAGTTTTTAAAAAATTGTCTTTCTTCAGTGTATCTGTATTACTAATTGAATATTTGGCTATAGAAGTGCTCTGTCAGATTTAAAGTAGAATATTTTGATAGCATATAACTATTGTAGCTCTGCCTCTCAGGTAGATATATGCAAATAGTGATTTGGGACACATTTTGAAAATAACCAATTTTCTTTTCAGTGCATTTTACCGTAACAGAAAAGTAAAGGAAAGAAAAACTTAGGCAAAAACCATTTAAGATGTGAATGTGAAAGTTATTTCCTGTTTTCTTCTTCCAGATGATTTATAGAAATAGAGCTTCGTTGATCTCTTTAGAATAAATCTTTATAATCCTATACGAAACTGGATTTTTTGTGGTTCAATATGTATAAACAATTTCTAGAAGTACAATAACAATTGACCTTGAACATCTTTTAAACACTGTCATTAAGGAACAATGTTATTTATGTTGAATGGATCCTCAGCACCTCATATACTTTTCTAACTCCCTAAACATCCAATGGCCCTGTGAACCATCACGGAGTGACAACACGGGGGTGAGGTATGTGCCTCCTTTCCTAATCTGGTTCGGAATACTTTCTAGATATTACTCAAAATCTGTTCATCTTCCCTGATTTGGAATAGAGTCTGGTTATATATATATATATATATATATATATATATATATATATATATAATTGAGAGAGAGAAAAAAAAAGAGAGAGGGCACTGAAGGGGCAGAGATACTGAGAGAAAAGCAAATCAGCAACAATTCTTTGTTATACCTTGCTCATAAATTGTTCAGAATCCCGTTAAAATGAATGGCTTGAATTATGTAAGAAAGTCCACCAACACTGAGACACGTATAGTAAAACCAGAGCCTTCCTAAAGACTAGAGGAGTATGTAGATCCCAACAGTAAAACAAATCTTCCTCTCTCTCCCTGCATTCTGATAGTCTTTCTCTTAAATGTCTTTGCAAGCACATCTCTGTGTTGTGTAACAGCAAACTGCAAGCTCTTTAAAGACAGGAGCTGCATCTCACTTGTCTTTTTATTCCTGCTCCAGCAATACAGGCTCGCGGTACAGGTTCAATTAGCAGTGATTGAATTTAATGCCGATGTGTGCCTGGCTTTGCAGTCATTCGTTCTTTTACCTCTCACAGGTTCAGTGTTCCATTGGCCACTTCCTTGTGCCCAAGTTGTGACTGGACCAGGCAGTTTTATTATATTTTTCAAACACAACTGAGTCAAATTTTTATATGTGCTTTGGCTATGAGAAGACTGGATGAGAAATGATGGCCAGAGCAATGCATGTCCTCCTCCTCCTCATCACATCATGATCATCATAGTAATGGTAATAACTATCATCATAATCCATCATCTGCCTAAGACTGACCATTGACTGTTTATCTGTTCTGTAGTGACTGCCTTCCATAGCAAAACTATTCTGTGTCTGTGGGTAAAGATGCTAGAATATTGGCAATTTCTTATCATTCAACCCAATTTTTCCTATTCAATCATTCAAAACACCTTAAAAGGTAAATATTTTCATCCTCATTTTGCATATGTGACATCCAAGAAGTTAAGTAGCTCTCCCTACATGTAATATCTATGTGGTAAAATAAAATTTGAACTGAGATGTATCTGATTTCAAAGCCTCTCTTCAGTGCCTGACTTTCTAATAAATAAATAAATATTAGCATAACAATAGGTGCTAATTTTAATGAAAGCATTTCTGGAGAAAAAAAACTTATAAAGCATTAGTAGTGTTGTGTCCCTTAGTAAAAGGACACCGACATTATTTATTTTAACTGTGTTAATCCTCATGTCATCAATGCACAACAGAATGTTTCTTATAATCTGTAGAGGCTCAAGTTGATAGATAGGAAAAAAACATGGATACTAATCCTGTTTATAAGATAAATTTAGGGAGATAGAAGGAGAAACAGTAGGGAACATAATATAGTATTTGTCCTCTTGGACCTCAAAATCTATTGGAAAAAGACACAAATAACTCTATTACAACAGTTGCTACACACAGTGTACTGTCCTGAAGAAATGATTCAGTGATCGCCCTGAGATATTAAGAGAAGTCTTCATTTGTGTTAGGTCTTGTCAAGTGATTATACAAATACACTGAGATAGCAGAGAGCATTTAAGGTAAGAGGAACAGCAGGAACCGGGATCTGTAAGAATGAGGGTACCAAATTATCACATGTATCTAGAGCATAGCGTGAATCCTGGAAGGGCGAGATTGTGTGGGAAGCTTGTGCAGGGTTGAGTATGTTGGGAAATAATCTTGGAAAATCAGGCTGGGACAAAATAAAGGAGACACTTCCTTGCCAGGCTCAGAAGCTTACACTTTCTTCTATAGGTAATGGCAAGTCATCTATGAGTATCACTATGATGTGATTGAATTGGTGACTTAGGACGATACCTCTAACAGCAAAATGGATCAGTGTTGAAAAGTAAAGAGTTTGGTAACAGAGAGACCAGTATGGGGACTGCTTCAGTGACAGGGATGATGAATAACTGAGCTAAGACTGTGACAGTGGATTATAGTGATGAAGGTTTAGTTACAGCCAGCTCTGGTTTGTAGTGTATCAAAAAACACCTCATTTTTGTGCAATTTCCTCTAGTTTTCTAACAATGCTAATGGCTTTACTTTTCTTAGATTTTGGCTCTAAATCTGTTGGTAATTGCCCAGTTTGATTGTTAAGCGTAGTTCTCTGTCACCAGGGAAGAGTCAGAGCATTAAGAGGAAATGTTTCAGTAATTTTTTTCTCTTCGGGAAAAATTTTATTATATTCATGTTAATTTTTCTATTTTGATTTTTTCAACAGAAGGTCATACATATGCTATTTCAGAGTTCACAGCTAGCCACTCACTACTCAAATTGTGGGTGTTATTGCCAGACTGCGGAGATGCAGAAGTGACTTGAGAAGCCAGAAGATTATTCATGCACCCACACACACTGTTATCTCTGGGAACTCTTAATCAATGCAGGGTGAAAGCCAGTTAGCACGACTGAGGTTAGGGCACCTGGGCTGTTCCGTGGAAGATGAGGAATTAAAACGTGACTATTATTCAAATTGGAGTATAAAATAAAGAGCACATTCCAGGAGAGAAGAGAAGGAGGATGTTAGAAATAAAGATTTGCTTACTCAAGCACCTGCTATATTGTGTTTTTTTCCTTGAAATGCCAAAACATTATAATAAACTTTGACAGGAGGGAAGGGTTTGGGGGAGTCATACCCCATCTCTATTTTTCTTGCAGATATGCTGAAATAGAAATTCTTAAAAGCGGGGAATGTCTACTAAGTCTGCCTGAATATATAAACTAATCCTCTTATAGAAAATTGCACTAAAGAAAAATCTATGTATGAACCAAAAAATAAATTATAAATGTCAGTTAATGGTCCAGTGATTACAAAGAAAATAGATGATGGACCAAAATTCTAGTTATAAACACTGGAACTTAGATTGCAATTTTGGAGCTCATTAGGGACATAATGATAGTGTAACTTACCTAAAAAATTTAAAGTTTTTCTTAATATTTGAAAATATAAGTATTTAATAATCATTTATTTGATGGCTAATTTAAAGAAGTTTTGGTCATAAATACATGCTTGTCTTGACTTCTTGACAGTAAAAAAAACAGTGATTTAAACTCATATATATCCTAGATATCTGAACCATTTTACTTTATTTCTCTTGGATTGTGCCTATGAATTCATATTTCTTGGTTTTCCTCCATATTTTTGAGTGTGTTTCTGACCTTGTGTTTTTATTCTATATTTTTATCATATAATTTGATTTTGTTTTCACCTCACATTCTAGCTGGTTTCTGGACCTTTTTTTTTTTTTTTTCAACTGTCACTAGCAGATGGCCTCAACATTCAATAACTTACTATCAGCAATTACTAGAAAAGATAACATTCCATGGAAATACGTATTAACCTTGGAGGATTCTTTTCAAAATACCTTGACATTCCCTCCCTAGATCCGCGCATCCCCAGATATATGCTTTAGTTCCTTTTCGCTCCCAGAGTCCTGGGTCAGAGCAGACAAAATCTACTGCATAAGAGGCATAATACGATATTGTACCTTTAAATCAAAGTGAAATTATTAGATAATCTTAATATTTCAAATGAATAAGCCACATATAAAAAGCATGGACTACAAAAGGAGAATGGAATAGTTCATTCTTTTTCTGCAATTCTTTAATTTGAAAGTATGAGCAATTGCCTCCACTATATGATGTCTCAGAGTCATTAGTCCACTCAACATTTTTAGTGTTGTTTGAAATCACTTTCAGGTGACTCTGCAATGTTGACTGCCTATGTTAACATAAGAGACATTGAACTTTTTTTCATGATTCCTGCACAGAGTCATTTCTGTTCAGGATGGCTAAAATATCTTTTTGTAAAAAATGAATCTCTTTATTTTCCATATAATGAGTACATTATAATATTGCAGCATTTATCCAACCAGAATAAAATCTTTACCCATTTTTTCAAAAATAACTAATTCTCACAAATGTCCAATTGTAACCCAAACCATTTTATTAATTAAATATGTATAAAATAAGACTAAAATGAATTCTTTGTGGTCAAGACCTTATAGTACAACTCTAAAAGCCAAACAAATTCATATGTTAAATACAAATGAATTTAGAAATAAAAAAATGAAATAAGATAATTTATTTTACGTGATTGAAGAAGTCATTTTCCTGTAAATAAACTGCTGCCAGCTACCTGAATACACTATCACACAAGATTATACACTGAACTCCATGTGATAACTCAGTTCTCCCACCACTCTTTCTAGCTCAATTACTTAAAAAAATAGTTCTTATTTTGTACCTTGACTTGTCATAATGTATTTCACTTTCAACTTGTCATAAATGTATTGTTTGCTTATTAAGCATGTTTAATCCTGTCCTTTACTTATTAGCCCAAGGTCATTGAAAAAGTACTCTTCTCCCCTTTGTGATCATAAACACAAATGCCTATATAGACAATGAAATGGAGAAAATTATGAAGGGGCCATTAAAATGATCCAAAATATACGTATACAAACAGTTTTGAGATTATCATTCAAAAAACTCACAAAATATAAAAATTTATATAAATTACTTGTAACTGCTAAAAGACACATCAATCAAACTTTAGAGAGGTATTCACTCTTATTTGAAAAATGCTGAAGTAGGTTTGGTGGGCCAGCTGCAGGAAGAGAGTTATATAATGTAATCTTTTTAATGTTCATATTCTTCTTCAAAACGCTTATGAGATGAGACAATAATTTGATAAATAACCAAACCAGAAACTTAACCAAAATTTTAATTTAGGGTTCAAAATGCTAAATGCAAAAACTGTGATTTTCCCCAGATCTTTGTAATTCTGCTATTAGTCAGTATTAGGACGCCCAGAGGAAATATGAGTTCAGTTGTATTTACTAAATCTATTCTGTCAATGTCTTAAGACAGGACAATAAGAATTCATCTTCTAAATGAGCACTAGGGCATTGCTGCCTCCAGCACAAGGTGAGCTTCCTTTGAATTAATGTTGTGATGCAGCTTATAAATGTGTTAACAGGAGCCCCTAATGCTTTGCTAGATATGGCAAATCCCCATTCTGACCATACAGGCCTCCTTGCTGTTCTTGCTTTGAGGTCTTTGCACTAGCTCTTCCCTTGGCCCGGAATGCTTTTCCTCCAAATATCCACATAGCTCACCTCCTACAATGTTGTGTTCTCACTTATCAGCTTCTCAGAGCTGTCTTCCCTGAATTCACTGTGTAAAACAACACTGCCTCTATTACTTGCCCTCTTTAGTCACTCAGAGGTTGAAGCTATTGAGATAACAAAACAACAACAAAAACATTCTCAAAGTGTCTACTGGGGAAAAACAATTTCTTAACTGTGTAAAGTCAGTAGAGTGGCAATACTCTATATTGGTAAGATAGAGGCATCTTCACAATATTTTAAGAACTCATGGCAAGAACACTTTGCGAAGGTTTAAAACAGATTTTCTAAGAGAGATAAGGAAGAAATGGCTCTGGATCAGAAAGAATGGCTCATTTAGTCAAAGGACTAAAGTAAGATGAGGTTTAAAGTCAGAGTGAATATCACGAGCAAAGGAACAGATTCAGGATACAGCCTGAGGAAACTATACAGAGTGGCAAATCACAAAATTGGAAGGTAGGGAAAGTTGGGAGACACTTGTAGATATGCTTTAGGATATATGTATGGATTTGTTCCCCTCTTTAGCGATTGTCCAAATCTATAGCCCCTGCAAAAGGGGCATTTTTCAGGAAATATTTTTAAATTACCATATAGCCTTCCTGTCCCCAGAATTAGCTAGAAAGAGCTGACTGAATCAGGGGACAAATGACACTAGGAAACTATTTTATTGGATTTGCATTGACCAATCAGATTTTCATACTCAGTAATTCAAGCTACAAGACCTACAGAGAAGTAAAAAGTCATTTAGTGGAAGGGTTTGAGTGGAGGTGATGTTAAGCCAATGCCACATACAAGCTGAAATCACAGAGGGCATAACTTACAAGACAATTATGGGAATAGGAAGCAGTCATAAGGAGACAAGAAAAAAGCAGAGAGAGAAAAAGTAAGAGAGAAACATCAATTCTCAATTTCTAATTTCTCCTATCTAGTCTCTTTAGTTCCAGCTGACTTTTTCTTCTTGACCATGGATAATAGTTCAACTATCAGTTATCCTTTGCAAATGTCAATCAGTGGAACTTCTTTTGTCACAGTTTTTATTGGACCCAAAGACAATAGGTGCAAACCAGCTCCACAATCCAAAGCTGGGCAAAGACACTGGATTTTCAGAGAGGGATTCAACGACTGTTTTTTCAGTACTTAGCATCTCACACACATTGAGTGTGTAGAAGTTGAAGAGAGAATTTTTTTGAGACAATTACAATGTACTGGAAGGGCTCTCTCCATGGAGTGCAGATAGGATGTGCCTCCTCCTCACCTCAAAGGAATAAAGAAAAAAATGATTTTTAAGGCCTTTACCAGAAAAGCTTGATCTGTGTCCTCCTGGAGTCTGATAAACACAGCTGACTGGAATCATATCTGAAAATTCTACAGATGGACGGTGGTAAGTGGAGCGGCCTTCCAGTTGGTGAATAAAGAGGCCTCAAGTGGCGAGTAGCTGTTCTTCTACCCAAGGCTGGTCCAAGGCACATGTCTTCAAGGGCCCAATGTGGAAACTGGGATGAGATGTAACCCTCAGGTGTAAGTGTAGGGTCACTTGAAGAGAGATCCTGCCCGAGAAGCCTGCCTGAGGTGGTGTTGAAGCCCCCAAAGAAAGAGGCTGAATGGAGTGAATTCCCAGGGACTAAAAGGAGGGATCGTAAGCAGGTAGTGAGAGAGCTCTTACCAGTTCTCCGAAAGTTCTTATGGATGAACCTCTGAGGAGTTAACAAAAAGCATCCAAGACACCAATAATCAACTCTAAACACCTACGATAGTCAGAGATGCCATAAGAAATGCCACCTGAGTCAGCTGAGTACGATTTTTCCTACCAGGTAATCTCGACTCTCTTCCCACTTTCAACCCTGGAGGAATCAGAAGACCTAACTGGGACCAACAGTTTCCAGGGAGGAGCCAGAGGCACAGACACACAAATTAAAGAACAAAGGCAGACGACTCATCTACCCCTAAGTTGGATGAAAGGAGTTTAACATTTTGGCTTTTGGTTAGGACTGGACTTTTTAGTTACTGAAGTGAAACTATTCTTGGAAAGAAAAGTTAACACAGATTTTTTTTTTCTACAAGTGAGTAAATAAGCTATGGATTCTGCAAGAATTTTATGTAGTATGTCTTTGGTCAGGTTTCCTAGAAGCAGAACCTAAGATGGGATTCTTGTCTAAGTGAATTTTTGGGATGAGTGCTCTCAGGAGAAATTGATTGGGGGAAGCAGGACAGGGGAGAAGAAAGTTAAACAAGAGAGTGATCTCAGCTGGAGAGTAATTTCAGTACTACAGGGATGCTCTGGAGCCCAAACTGCCTCACAGTGTCAGTTTTGCCTTCATTCATTGGCTCTGCTGCCACAGCAAGGCACAGTTTAGGAGATCTGGGTAGGGCACTGATAGAACCCACTAAAGAGGGATAGGGATGGGGGCAGAATTTATCTCGCAGAATGGATTTGAATAAGGAAAAAGGTAAAACTGTATCCTAACTACATCAACTAGCACCATTTTTGTAATAACCATGTCAGTTATAGTAACTCATCCTTCTTAATTAAGCTAATGGAGCTGATGTTTCAGGTTTCTATCCTTTAAAACAAAGAACATTGCCTGGAACAAAATTGGGGAGTTACATAACAATCTATCTCCAGCAGGTAGGACTAGGGAAGGACAGAGATGATATTTTATGGATATCTGTGGAATAAGTAAATAGATGAACACAGCATTTCACTGATTAAAATCACTTCCTCTTGTCAATCTCAATGCTTCTGTAGTCATGCTAATGAACTTGACATCTCTGCAAACGGGGCTCATTCAGAAATGAATATCTGTATGCAGGTAGGTAGAGAAGGAGCATGGTAGATTTAAATAAGATCTGAAAAAAGATTTAATTAAAGGCAGGATCAACCTAAGATTCATTTATTTCCCTTTATGGATTTCAGAGCACAATAAAAAAAAATCTGTAGGAAATGAAAGGAGCTAGATATTTCAGAGTGTATGATGCCACATATTTTGGCATGGAAGGCAAGAGCATATTTATTTTTCTCCCCCAATTTCGAGTTCCTATAAACCTTGAATTATAGCATTTGGTGATTCACCTCTGTCTTGTAAAATTCCCTCAGAAGGTCACACCCTGGTTTAAATTACAAAACAGGTAGTATTGGCTATTCTCCCTTGTTTCAAAGTGTTTTACTCACTAAGGGACTCAAATTAGATAGAAACTGATAGAAGCTGTCATGGTGTCTAATGCCCCAGTGGTAGCCTGGTGTTTTCATTCCACCATGAGGAGTCAGGCTACTCACAACTTCCAAACCACAGTAACGTGCTATGAGAAGAGGACTCAGAGTTACAAGAGGCCCTGTGTTCCTTCCTGGCTGCTAGCACCACAGCAGGTGCTTTGTTGAAACTAATCCCCAAAGACAAAGCTATGGCACCAACAGCGAGCAGAGGAGTAACACTGATGGCAGGGAATGGTCTGAATGCGGGAGGCCAGAGAATGATACTTTTGGGCAGGAAGGCTCTTGCTACAATTTCTTTTCACACTTTTAGACAAACAATGGTGAGGGTACCAGAGCTTAGTTAGATGGTGTGGGTTTGAGATAAAAGCCACGCTGATAAGAATATTTGGGCTCCAACCTGGATCACAGAGAGTCCTCAGAGTGACAAAGGAGGATCACACACAAATCCTAATTGGATGACCTGAGTGAACAAGGAGAAATCCAGGGTTCTAAGAGCTCAGAAAAACAAGAAAGAAAAAGACCAAGGAGGCATTGAAATATGAAGATAAAATCGATACAGAATTGCCTAGGAAATCAATAAGAGGAATAAAGGATGTGCAGGGGATGTGAAATACGTGTTCTGTCTCCTGTACAAGAGAGAAATCTGGCAGCGTGTTTTGAACAAGCTGCAATGCTGTAATTAAAGCTCCAGGGAGAACGGAGAGGAAGAATCTTAATAATCAAGTGAAAAGATGCTACGGCAATAAGTGACTCCTTGTCAGGAAAACAGTTTCATAGGCAAATCTTAAGTTAAATATGAACTCAGGTATATAGCCAGAAGATGGGTGGGTATTGTGTCTGTGTATTTGTGAAAGTAGAGACTGGTGCTTGATTTTAGACTCATAACCCAATAAAACGTCATCTTTCAATCGGCCAAAGTAACTTGCTCATACAATTACCACAAGCTTGATGATCACAGCATTGTCTCGGGCTATACTTCAAAGTAAGAGATTATTGCCTCTCAAATGCCCAGGGTATCTGCAAAGGGACAGAGCCCCTAAGAGTTAGTCTGTCATGGTTAGATGTATTTATAGAAAACCAAGGATAGGTGTCTTACCCTCTGACACATCAGACATGAATAAAGCAATTAGAGAAAAAGCTTAGAAAATTACTCATGCACACATACACACACACAATTTCTTGGTCATACAGAAGGTAATACAGAATATATATATATATATATATATATATATAAAACTCAAAGCAGTATTACTGAGAATCAGGTTTGATCACATGAACAGAATATTAGGAAACCACCTGCTTAAAAAATGCTATGGTCTTTTTATTGTTCCTTCCTTATTTAAGCAGAGGTGATGTATTTAGAAGTCCAGGGGAAAACATACATATCAATAGGGACAGATTACTGACATAGACAATTTATAATTGCTGGTTATTTTTGTATATCCCCAAATTGCCAATATTTTCCAAAGAGGACATTTTAAGTTTGATAACACGCAAAAGTTATTTAAAATAAAATTTTAAGTGTTGGAAATTCTAGAAAATGGTAGCAGGAGTGTAAATTTTTTTAACTCAACAGATCACCACATCAAAACAGAAAAACTAGGTAGCAAAGTCAAAAACACAAGATGACCTTTGCAACAAAACAAAGGTGATGAAGTATCTTCAGGAAGCCCCAAATACAAGGACATGGAGAGAAACCACCAACAGCCATGAGACCTGTATGATATCAACATCTGTGCTGGAAGAAGCAGAGGGAAGCAACAGGTATCTGACAATGCTAAGCAAGGGGAACCTCAAAATGGACAATAGGTATTTTCTGGAGAGTATGGTGAGTCACTGTAAGAATAGTGTGTGAACCTGGAAGAGGTTTTGCCTTCTCCAATAGGGGGTGAATGCATGGAGCCTGTGATAGGAAGATCTGAAGGTAAATGGAGCAGAGTGCCCCCTTGTGAGCTCTAGAAATAAAGCCTCCAGAACAAAGCGCCACCCCCCCGCCCCCCGCACCGCGTGGAAGAGGAACTCCTGAGTGTCATCAAAATTGACTTGATACATAAAGATTAAGAATGTCCAGATAAGAGTGAGGGAGGGAAATAGAGCCAGAAAATCTCAAAAAAAAAAAAAAAACCCACAAAAAAACATTTAGCCATATTTTTTAACATTGTATTAAAACAACAGAAATGAGAGCTCTGAGGTTAGAAAAGCTTTCCTGAAAACCATCTTCTAATTTCAAAAAAAGTGAGCAACAAAAAAGTCTTGAGATCAAGTTTCTTAGTTGTTTCAAGACATTAAAAATACTAATAGGGCTTCCCTGGTGGCGCAGCGGTTGAGAGTCTGCCTGCCGATGCAGGGGACAAGGGTTCGAGCCCTGGTCTGGGAGGATCCCACATGCCGCGGAGCAACTGGGCCCGTGAGCCACAACTACTGAGCCTGCGCGTCTGGAGCCGTGCTCCTCAATGAGAGGCCGCGATAGTGAGAGGCCCGTGCACCGCGATGAAGAGTGGCCCCCACTCGCCGCAACTGGAGAAAGCCCTCACACAGAAATGAAGACCCAACACAGCCAAAAATAAATAAATAAATAAATATATATATTAAAAAAAACAACTAATAAAGAGCAGGATAGCATTTCTATAAACAAGAAGAGTACATAAGAAATACATTCTCATAATTACATAGAAGGACAAAATAAATCAGAGTTAGAAACATTCAATAATGGGTTGACTGAACTTAGAAAACTAGGAATAAAAGAAAAATCATTTAATAAAGACTCAACTAGAAGGATCATAAGAATGACTAAACATAACAGATAATAAAAAGGAAGAAAAATTCTAAATCATAAAGAAATGAATAAAGAGACAATTAAAAAAAAAAGAGATGCATATTGAACATAGGCAAATAACATCAAACATAATAGGTAATGAGAAGTGCTCAAGAAGAAAACTGAAGCACAGAACAGAACCAATACTAGAACATACAATCTAAGAACCGTTTACTGAAGAAAAAAAAGAAAAGAAACTTCAAAGAAACTACACATTGAAAGACAACACCACATTCCCCAAAATGTCATGCGAGGATGATCAACACCAAGTCACCAAGGGATTAATGAAGAAGTACAACTTAGATGATCAGATTTTTGAACAGCAGTGCTTTATGCCAGAAGAAAATGGAGCAATATATGTGAATTACTAAAGGAAAGAAAATGCACCAAGAATTTTATATCCAATAAATCTGACTTTGAAACTTAAAGGGCATATTAACAGATAGATTAACAAACTATTACTATGTATGGACTCAGAGAATTGTACCCACGTTCCTAGGCTGTACTAGAGAACAGAGGTTAGACAACCAACATATGCAGAGACACTGATATAAGAACTGGGAGTGAAAATTCAATATGTATCATATAAAACTAAGACCAAATGAGAGTTTAAAAATGATAGAGACTATTACATAATGGCCATATTCTCTGATAATAAAAAATGGTACAACCATAAACGTAAGAGAGAGTGAGAGGTCATATGCAAAAATCACACACTTTTCAGTAACTGTATTGGGATGATAATATTACTGTTGCTATTCTTATGTTGTAGCATACATAACATCAAATAAAGAAAATTAATAATTATGCAATATTGAATCATCTCCCTTGCCCTTGAAAACCATTATTCTTGGTATGAAATAGAAGACATATAACATAGATTCTGACTTTGAATTGAAAATGTTAGTATGAACATATGACATATTTTATCTTTAAACAGGTCCTAGTTCTTTCTACTGAAAAGGTCTAGAAATAACGGTCAATCCAAGAGCAGAGGGCATTGAGCATTACTAGCAGCTAGATAGTGGTCTTGAAATACCATTTCCACTAAAAGAAACAAGGGCTCCATAGTTAAATGGCTGATTCCAGATTCGATGTGGGAAATGTATAAGATATGCCTGGCAAAACTGCCATACAGATAATAAGGAACCTTCAAAGACTGTAAGTTCACATCAAAAGAACTCAAGAGCCAATTTGAAGAGGCTTCCACTGGTCAAATATGGAGTAATTTGAAACTTAATAAGAATAATCATTGCAATAGATTGCAACCTATAAGATAGGTATAGGTTTATGAATTAATAATTATATTTTTAAAATGGTCACCCTCAGAAATTGTTATGAAAACATTCATTTTCTTGAGAACTGGTAAATCAAGTTAAGGAATCAAGCATTTTATTCTGTCTTTCCAATAGCAATTGTACTATTGGATAACCAAATAATAAATGAAGGGAAGCATTTATTTAAAAGGCTAACCTAATAAATGAAAAAGAAAGGAAATGACAGAATCAAAATAACACCATTTTGGAACTCCAGTGATTAATAGATGTAGGTAATGAACATCAATAGCTTCAAGCACTGCAAAAAGATAAAATCAGGCAATATATCCTTCCTGATAAAAGAATAAACTACATGTATGGTCTTGCCAAAGGGATGGAAGCTGAATCTGATCAAAACTCTGGATTCCAATTGACAGAAAATATGAAGGACAGAGGATATGCTGATATGCACCATATGTATTGGCAATCGATAAAATGCCAATTATGGGAAATTCTATGGATCAAATGTCCTGGATTCTACAACAAATAAATTGTAAGCAAAATAAAGGATGGAGGGACAACATGCAGCTTCAAGAAGACTAAAAGACACATCACATTTTAAAAATGGGCATGAATAAAGCATAGTGCCTAGGGATAGTATCAATAGTATTATTTATTGAATAATAAATATATAAGGAGACACAGGAAATAATCACAAAAGTCAGAAAAGTAATTATTGGAAGGGGGGTAGACTGCAATTATGATTGGGGCAGAGAGGGTCTTATGAGGTGGCTGGAAAATTTTTAGTTCTCAATCCAAGTGTTGGTTGCAAGAGTATTCATCTTTAAATCGATTACATATATTTATTTTTATAATATAATATATATTATATTTATAATACATAATAATTATTAGCCATAGATTTGCTCATTGTGGTTTTCTATATCTATATTTACTTCATAATACAAAGACTTTTAAAAGGTGTTATGTGTTGTAGAGGGCTTAAATAAAGGTGTGTTAAATATTTTGAGATTAAAAAGTAGTGACCCATTAAAAAACTAATGACCCTGATATTTTGGTATATTTCACTATAAAATTAGTAACAATTTCAAAGGAACTTTGCAAATATTTGCAAAGTATGAATAATAGCACCACTGTTCAACTAAAATTATAATATGCCTTAGTAACTAATTTTAAGGGAAAATATTTAAATAATTTCCAGTGTATTTTAAAAATCATTGTGCTTAAAATTGCATTCATTAATTATTGTGGAAATATGGAGCTAGAGGGGATTATGAAATATCACTTACCCATCTCCTTTTCTCAGGGCAGAACTACATGAATATTATCTCAAAATGGTATTTGATTTTTTTCTTTCCTCCTTCCTCTCTTACCTTTCTCTCACTCACCTCTTCTCTCTACTCTTGCAAAGTACCAGGAAGCTAATGAAGTTTAAGCTTTAAGGGATTCCCTTGCACAAGCACTTCCCAAGGCTCTAGTAGGGTCCCTAGACATCTGTCTACAAAAGAATCAAAGTAAGAGATTTTGACCACAAGTAGACAAGATTTGTCTTTTTCCTGTTGGTCAAATATCTTCTCATATATCTGGTGTTGCTGTGTGACTGCAGCCATTTTTGGGATTCAGCTACAGTGAAACTAAGTTGAGAATATAGCAGGTTGGTTTAGGGGGATATTTGTTGGTTCGTACTCTCTTCAATTTCTACATAAGTTATTGCTCCCTGTCCTAGTGGAGGAATAGCTTCCAAGAATACTCTACTGTGCTGAGTTATCATGATGATATGAAGGGGTAGGATCCAAAGTCAGATCACTATGTGAAGATGTCTGATAGCAACAGGTACTGGAAGTATATATAGGTTCTGAAGAAGGTACACACGCTATGTAGAGACTTTGGTTCCCAGTGGAACCTAGCCAAAACAAAAGGAATAGTCTCAGCAATGCAAAGCATGCACACTTTTCCTTTTTTGATGAGAATGATACAAACTGAATTTGTCAAAATCCCAGTATTTATGTTTGTGATATTAATCAGTTTTTAAAAAATATATATAATTTGTTGCAATTTCTTTTTCTCATTCTAAATAAATGCTTTTATTCCTAAACTATATTCCAATTTTATATTCTTTCTCTTAAAACAGACTCCAAAGTTGTTAAAGATTCAGGTCTTACAAAACCTGCGTCTGCCTCTCTTCTCACTAGAGAGTAGTAGGTGAATGGAAGGCATATTAATTTCTTTCTCTTACTTCATCCTCCATTGTTAATGGACAGAGGTTAAAAGGATAAAGAAGAGCCTTAATTTTGGAATGAACTATGTGAATGGATTTCTTATCTCTCACCAACATTTTACAGGCAGAGTATGTTCATGCCCAGGCCAATACTGGGCTCACTTTTGCAATGAAAACTCGATTCTTTGATTAGAAAGAATGCCATCTTTGAGTTAAAAGAAGTCATTGCCCAGAAGTCAGGCATTTCTTTCTACAAGAAAAAGAGGCAATGTCACATCATACAGACATGTCAGACTTTGATAGAGGGACTCTATTTAAAAAGTACCTATTGAAGTCACTAATTTTAGAGGTTTTTCATACCCAATGGTATTCAATTCTCACAAAAGCCCTGGAAGGGAAACACTGTCGTGCACATTTTTTTAGATGAGAAAACAAGCTCAAGGATATTATGCTCCTGCTACAAATCAGTAGCAAAGTAAACTGTCTGGCCTCAGTTTCCTTATCTGGGCAAATACGATGTCTGACTAGAGGATCTTGCAACCCCCAAAGTCTTGGATTCTATGAGGCCAAGTAAGCAAACATCACAGTCTCCCTTATTATCTCATTCCCATGTCATATAACTTGGGAAATCCATCTTGATTTCCTTGTGCCTCGTCTAAATTTAGTAATAATTAAAATCCATCTCCTCTCAATCTGTCCTTTGCAGAGGTGTAAAACAGCTAGTTTGTCACAATCTTGCACAATAATTTTATGTTATGAAGACAGAAGCAAAAGCAGGTAGGGAGGAATGAAGGAAGCTCTTGAAGGAACACCTAGTAAGAAATTCTGCGGCTTCATCTCCTCCGAAATGACCTCAGCAAGTAATAGAAGAAAAATAATAATGTTTTATTTTTCTCATCTCTCAGGTATAATAAGTGTGAATATCTAAATGACATCTAGAGAGATTTAAGTAATATATAAGTAATGAGCTTCTTGATGAATACTTTTAAAAGGCATGTGGAAAGAGACTGTGGATTTCCTTCCTTGGCTCTCTGTGTAAAATCAGAAGACATTTTTGCCAATGTGGCAGTAAGAATCCGGACCAGGGAGCCATTGGGGGTTGGGAGTGGAGAGAGCCTTCCACCATAGGGAGCTCTGACTCTGTGATGTCTTGGTGGGTTCTGGTGGGCTTTCAGACTGCAACTTCACCTCTGCTGTTGTCATTATTGCATCTATTT
The DNA here is from genome assembly GCF_028564815.1 of Eubalaena glacialis. NCBI lineage: Eukaryota > Metazoa > Chordata > Mammalia > Artiodactyla > Balaenidae > Eubalaena > Eubalaena glacialis. Next base: position 27,484,829 of record NC_083722.1, on the reverse strand, counting down.
CTGATTCTGTGCCTTCTGCCTGGTGGTGGGCTCTGCAACTGCTCTGGCTGCAGTTTCTTTGTCAGAGATTTGCCCTCTTGACACATCCAAATGAAAAAGTTACAGCACTAAAAGAAGATTGGTGACAGACCCCACAATTTCATTCCCTGTAGTAGGTTCTGAAATCTTATCTACATGTCATCTGGCTAATCAGAGGTCCATGGTGAGATCTGTCAGAGATTTGTTTTAAAAAAGAAATTCAGACACAGTAGACAAGAGAATTGGAATGCTTTCCCCTGTCTTGTGGCGGCTACCAGCACTGTCTATTATCATGTGAGTGCAATCTTGAGGCTGTGGGGAAAGAGGAAGCTCCGGGTGGCCTCCTAAGGACATGGTTCAGGTGAGAGGACTCCCCCTCCCCTCCTTCAACAACAGAAAACAAAGAGGAACCCACCACCAATAGCAAAAAGCAGATACCAGGTAAAAACATGACAGCTGAACATCAGTCTAAACTGGTTCTTCAGAGAATATAATGAAACTCAGGAATGACACACAATTAGTGATGCAGATGGTACCAAATGGGGCAACTACATCTTTAAAAAAGGTTGGAGAGTCATACATGTAACCAAGCCAATAAAATCTCCAAGCAGAACATCCTTTTTTTTTTTACTTATGGAATTTATAAAACTATGGAAATTAAAAGATTTACATCTATAATTCTTGGGTCTGAAAAAACAACTCAGTTCCTTGGAAGCTCTTGACTCTTTTCCTCTTACTAAAGTACAAAGTCCATTGGCCTTGTAGTCAAACCTTACCAGAGATGGGAATATAGACATTTATCAAACTCTTTGCCAAATCAGTCCATGATACTAACGAAATCATCTTTGGAAGTTGCACAAGAGGAAGTAAAACTCAGTGGTTAAGGGCACAGTTGCAGACCTGAAGAGTCTGAATTCAAATCCTGGCTCTGCCACTCATAAGTTTTTTTCACCCTGGACAAGCTACTTAGCTTCTCTCTGTATCTATTGACTCATCTGTAAAAATGGAATGATGGTAATAATCTGCGGACATCATGGTATTATAGAGAGGATTAGAAGCATCAATACAAAGTGTCTGACATAAGAAACATTCCATAAATATTATTACTGTTATTGTTATTGTTATTTTAATCTTATCACTTGGGATAGGCTCTATTAATCTATGTAATAATCATCCCCAATATCTGAAGCATTAAAACAAGGAAAGTTTATTTCTCACTCATACTATACTTCCATTGGCAGAGAAGAGTTCCTCATCAGTTATTCATGGATCCTAACTAATGGAACAGCTAACATCCTGGATATCGATGGTTGATGTAGCAGAGGGAAGAGAACTTCGAAGGGTCTGGAGTCAACATTCAAATATCCCAACCCAGAAGAAACACACGTCACCTTTCTCAAAACTCACTGGCCACAAACAAGACACTTGGTCCCATTAAATAACAAGGGTAGTAGGAAATGCAAACTTTTTATGTACCTAGAAGGAGAAACTCTGTAACTGAAGAAAAATATTAATACCTACCATTATTTTATTATAGTAGTAGTAGTAGTGGTGGTGGTGGGGGTAGCATCATGCTAAATTAATTCTTCAAGGTACTTATTATGTTCTACTTATTAGAATGAGATATTCCTATGTGAAAGAAAGAGTTGGACCAAAAAAGGCTATATTTATGTCCTTCATTCTCATCAATGCAACATTTAGTTGCAGACTAAATAACATCACGTGAACATTTGTTAGGTATCAGAAAATACCCTAGTTGGTTTCACATGACTTTACACATAAATCTAACAACCCTAAAAGGCAAGTACTTTTAACCCATTTTCACAGATGAAGAAGCAACACTGGAGAAATTACATAATTTACCCAGTGACACAACAAATAAGTACGGAGCCAGATTTTGGATTCAAATCTACCTGACTCTATGTGATAATATTTATTTATTTATTTATTTATTTATTTATTTATTTATTTATTTATTTATGTCTTTATTGGAGTATAATTGCTTTACAATGGTGTGTTAGTTTCTGCTTTATAACAAAGTGAATCAGCTATATGTATACATATATCCCCATATCCCCTCCCTCTTGCGTCTCCCTCCCACTCTCCCTATCTCACCCCTCTAGGTAGTCGCAAAGCACAGGGAGAGCTGATCTCCCTGTGCTATGGGGCTGCTTCCCACTAGCTATCTACTTTACATGTGGTAGTGTATAAATGTCCATGCCAACCTCTCACTTCGTCCCAGCTTACCCTTCCTCCTCCCCGTGTCCTCAAGTCCATTCTCTATGTCTGCGTCTTCATTCCTGTCCTGCCCCTAGATTCATCAGAACCATTTTTTTTTAGATTCCATATATATGTGTTAGCATACAGTATTTGTTTTTCTCTTTCTGACTTACTTCACTCTGTATGACAGACTCTAGGTCCATCCACCTCATTACAAATAACTCAATTTCGTTTCTTTTTATGGTTGAGTAATATTCCATTGCATATATGTGCCACATCTTCTTTATCCATTCATCTGTCGATGGACACTTAGGTTGCTTCCATGTCCTGGCTATTGTAAATAGAGCTGCAATGAACATTTTGGTACATGACTCTTTTTGAATTACGGTTTTCTCAGGGCACATGCCCAGTAGTGGGATTGCTGGGTCATAAGGTAGTTCTATTTTTAGTTTTTTAAGGAACCTCCATACTCTTCTCCATAGTGGTTGTATCAATTTACATTCCCACCAACAGTGCAAGAGGGTTCCCTTTTCTCCGTACCCTCTCCAGCATTTATTGTTTGTAGATTTTTTGATGATGGCCACTCTGACTGGTGTGAAGTGATACCTCATTGTAGTTTTGATTTGCATTACTCTAATGATTAGTGATGTTGAGCATACTTTCATGTGTTTGTTGGCAATCTGTATATCTTCTTTGGAGAAATGTCTATTTAGGTCTTCTGCCTGTTTTTGGATTGGGTTGTTTGGGTTGTTTGTTTTTTTGATATTAAGCTGCATGAGCTGCTTGTATATTTTGGAGATTAATCCTTTGTCAGTTGCTTTGTTTGCAAATATTTTCTCCCATTCTGAGGGTTGTCTTTTCATCTTGTTTATGTTTTCCTTTGCTGTGCAAAAGCTTTTAAGTTTCATTAGGTCCCATTTGTTTATTTTTGTTTTTATTTCCATTTCTCTAGGAGGTGAGTCATAAAGGATCTTGCTGTGATTGATGTCATAGAGTGTTCTGCCTATGTTATCCTCTAAGAGTTTTATAGTGTCTGGTCTTCCATTTAGGTCTTTAATCCATTTTGAGTTTATTTTTGTGTATGGTGTTAGGGAGTGTTCTAATTTCTTTCTTTTACATGTAGCTGTCCAGTTTTCCCAGCACCACTTATTGAAGAGGCTGCCTTTTCTCCATTGTATATTCTTTTCTCCTTTATCAAAGATAAGGTGACCATATGTTCATGGGTTTATCTCTGGGCTTTCTATCTTGTTCCATTGATCTATATTTCTGTTTTTGTGCCAGTACCATACTGTCTTGATTACTGTAGCTTTGTAGTATTGTCTGAAGTCAGGGAGCCTGATTCTTCCAGCTCCATTTTCCTTTCTCAAGATTGCTTTGGCTATTCAGGGTCTTTTGTGTTTCCATACAAATTGTGAAATTTTTTGTTCTAGTTCTTTGAAAAATGGCATTGGTAGGTTGATAGGGATTGCATTGAATCTGTAGATTGCTTTGGCTAGTATAGTCATTTTTCACAATGTTGATTCTTCCAATCCAAGAACATGGTATATCTCTCCAATTGTTTGTATCGTCTTTAATTTCTTTCATCAGTGTCATAGTTTTCTGCATAAAGGACTTTTTTCTCCTTAGGCTGGTTTATTCCTAGGTATTTTATTCTTTTTGTTGCAATGGTAAATGGGAGTGTTTCCTTAATTTCTCTTTCAGATTTTTCATCATTAGTGTATAGGAATGCAAGAGATTTCTGTGCTTTAATTTTGTATCCTGCTACTTTACCATATTCATTGATTAGCTCTAGTAGTTTTCTGGTGGCACCTTTAGGATTCTCTATGTATAGTATCATGTCATCTGCAAACAGTGACAGTTTTACTTCTTCTTTTCCGATTTGGATTCTTTTATTTCTTTTACTTCTCTGATTGCTGTGGCTAAAACTTCCAAAACTATGTTGAATAATAGTGGTGAGAGTGGGCAACCTTGTCTTGCTCCTGATTTTAGTGGAAATGGTTTCAGTTTTCACCATTGAGAACGATGTTGGCTGTGGGTTTGTCATATATGGCCTTTATTATGTTGAAGTAGCTTCCCTCTATGCCTACATTCTAGAGGGTTTTTATCATAAATGGGTGTTGAATTTTGTCGAAAGCTTTTTCTGCATCTATTGAGATGATCATATGGTTTTTCTCCTTCTATTTGTTAATATGGTTTATCATATTGATTGATTTGTGTATATTGAAGAATTCTTGCATTCCTGGGGTAAACCCCACTTGATCATGGTGTATGATCCTTTTAATGTGCTGTTGAATTCTGTTTGCTAGCATTCTGTTGAGGATTTTTGCGTCTATGTTCCTCAGTGATATTGGCCTGTAATTTTCATTCTTTGTGACATCTTTGTCTGGTTTTGGTATCAGGGTGATGATGGCCTCGTAGAATGAGTTTGGGAGTGTTCCGCCCTCTGCCATATTTTGGAAGAGTTTGAGAAGGATAGGTGTTAGCTCCTCTCTAAATGTTTGATAGAATTTGCCTGTGAAGCCATCTGGTCCTGGGCTTTTGTTTGTTGGAAGATTTTTAATCACAGTTTCAATTTCAATGCTTGTGATTGGTCTGTTTATATTTTCTATTTCTTCCTGGTTCAGTCTCGGAAGGTTGGGTTTTTCTAAGAATTTGTCCATATCTACCAGGTTGTCCATGTTATTGGCATATAGTTGCTTGTAGTAATCTCTCATGATCCTTTGTATTTCTGCAGTGTCATTTGTTACTTCTTTTTCATTTCTAATTCTGTTGATTTGAGTCTTCTCCCTTTTTTTCTTGATGAATCTGGCTAATGGTTTATCAATTTTGTTTATCTTCTCAAAGAATCAGCTTTTAGTTTTATTGATCTTTGTTATTGTTTTCTTCATTTCTTTTTCATTTATTTCTGATCAGGTCTTTATGATTTCTTTCCTTCTGCTAACTTTCGGGTTTTTTTCTTCTTCTTTCTCGAATTGCTTTAGGTATAAGGTTAGGTTGTTTATTTGAGATTTTTTTTGTTTCTTGAGGTAGGATTGTATTGCTGTAAACTTCCCTCTTAGAACTGCTTTTGCTGCATCCCATAGGTTTTGGGTCATCGTGTTTTCTTTGTCATTTGTTTCTAGGTATTTTTTGATTTCCTCTTTGATTTCTTCAGTGATCTCTTGGTTATTTAGTAGTGTATTGTTTAGCCTCCATGTGTTTGTATTTTTTAAAGATTTTTTCCTGTAATTCATATCTTGTCTTATAGCATTGTGGTTGGAAAAGATACTTGATATAAGTTCAATTTTCTTAAATTTACCAAGGCTTGATTTGTGACCCAAGATATGATCTATCCTAGAGAATGTTCCATGAGCACTTGAGAAGAAGGTGTATTCTGTTGTTTTTGGATCGAATGTCCTATACATATCAATTAAGTCCATCTTGTTTAATGTGTCATTTAAAGCTTGTGTTTCCTTATTTATTTTCATTTTGGATGATCTGTCTATTGGTGAAAGTGGGGTGTTCAAGTCCCCTACTATGATTGTGTTACTGTTGATTTCCCCTTTTACAGCTGTTAGCATTTGCCTTATGTATTGAGGTGCTCCTCTGTTGGGTGCATAAATATTTACAATTGTTATATCTTCTTCTTGGATTGATTCCTTGATCATTATGTAGTGTCCTTCTTTGTCCCTTGTAATAGTCTTTATTTTAAAGTCTTTTTTTTCTGATATGAGAATTGCTACTCCAGCTTTCTTTTGATTTCCATTTGCAGGGGATATCTTTTTCGATCCCATCACTTTCAGTCTGTATGTCTCCCTAGGTCTGAAGTGGGTCTCTTGTAGAGAGCATATGTACAGGTCTTGTTTTTGTATCCATTCAGCCAGTGTATGTCTTTTGGTTGGAACATTTAATCCATTTACATTTTAGGTAGTTATCGATGTGTACGTTCCTATTACCATTTCCTTAATTGTTTTGCATTTGTTTTTGTCGGTCTTTTCCTTCTTTTGTGTTTCCTGCCTAGAGAAGTTCCTTTAGCATTTGTTGTAAAGCTGGTTTGGCGGTGCTGAATTCTCTTAGCTTTTGCTTGTCTGTAAGGGTTTCAATTTCTCCATCAAATCTGAATGAGATCCTTGCTGGGAAGTGTAATCTTGGTTGTAGGTTTTTCCCTTTCATCACTTTGAATATGTCCTGCCACTCCCTTCTGCCTTGCAGAGTTTCTGCTGCATAATCAGCTGTTAACCTTATGGGGAATCCCTTGTATATTATTTGTTGCTTTTCCCTTGCTGCTTTTAATATTTTTTCTTTGTATTTAGTTTTTGATAGTTCGATTGTTATGTGTCTTGGTGTGTTTCTTCTTGGATTTATCCTGTATGGGACTCTCTGTGCTTCCTGGACTTAATTGAGTATTTCCTTTCGCAGATTAGGGAAGTTTTCAACTATAATCTCTTCAAATATTTTCTCAATCCTTTTCCTCTTCTTCTGGGACCCTAATAATTCGAATGTTGGTGCGTTTAATGTTGTCCCAGAGGTCTCTGAGACTGTCCTCGATCCTTTTCATTCTTTTTTCTTTATTCTGCTCTGCGGTAGTTATTTCAACTATTCTATCTTCCAGGTCACTTATCTGTTCTTCTGCCTCAGTTATTCTGCTGTTGATTCCTTCCAGAGGATTTTTAATTTCATTTACTGTGTTGTTCATCATTGTTTCTTTGCTCTTTAGTTCTTCTAAGTCCTTGTTAAATATTTCTTGTATTTTCTCCATTCTATTTTGAAGATTTTGGATCATCTTTACTATCATCATTCTGAATTCTTTTTCAGGTAGACTGCCTATTTCCACTTCATTTGTTTGGTCTGGTATATTTTTACCTTGCTCTTTCATTTGCTGTGTATTTCTCTGTCTTCCCATTTTGCTTAACTTACTGTGTTTGGGGTCTCCTTTTTGCAGGCTGCAGGGTCGTAGTTCCCATTGTTTTTGGTGTCTGTCCCCAGTGGCTAATGTTGGTACAGTGGGTTGTGCAGGCCTCCTAGTGGAGGGGACTGGTGACTGTGTTCTAGTGGATGAGGCTGGATCTTGTCTTTCTGGTGGGCAGGACCACGTCCAGTGGTGTGTTTTGGGGTGTTTGTGACCTTATTATGATTTTAGGCAGCCTCTCTGCTAATGGGTGGGGTTGTGTTCCTGTCTTGCTAGTTGTTTGGCATGGGGTGTCCAGCACTGTAGCTTGCTGGTCGTTGATTGGAGCTGGGTCTTAGTGGTGAGATGGAGATCTCTGGGAGAGCTTTTGCTGTTTAATATTATGTGGGGCTGGCAGGTCTCTGATGGACCAATATCCTGAACTCGGCTCTCCCACCTCAGAGGCTCAGGCCTGACACACAGCCAGAGCACCAAGACCATGTCAGCCACACAGCTCAGAAGAAAAGTGAGTAAAAAATTTTTTTAAATAAATAAAATAAAATAAATTTATTAAAATAAAAAATAAATATTATGAAAAATAAAAAAAATTATAAAGTAATAAAAAAAAGAAAGAAGAGAGCAACCAAAGCAAAAAACAAATCCACCAATGATAACAAGCGCTAAAAGCTATACTAAAAAACAAACAGGGCTTCCCTGGTGGTGCAGCGGTTGAGAATCTGCCTGCTAATGCAGGAGACATGGGTTCGAGCCCTGGTCTGGGAAGATCCCACATGCCGTGGAGCAACTAGGCCCGTGAGCCACAACTACTGAGCCTGCGCGTCTGGAGCCTGTGCTCCGCAACAAGAGAGGCCACGACAGTGAAAGGCCTGCGCACCGCGATGAAGAGTGGCCCCCACTTGCCACAACTAGAGAAAGCCCTCGCAGAGAAATGAAGACCCAACACAGCCATAAATAAATAAATTTAATTAAAAAACAAACAAAAAAAAAAACAAAAAGAAAAACAAAAATAACAGACAGACAGAACGCTAAGACAAATGGTAAAAGTAAAGCTATACAGACAAAATCACACAAAGAAGCATACACATACACACTCACAAAAAGAGAAAAAATAAAATAATATATATATAGATTAAAAAAAAAGGAAGACAGCACCAAATCAATAAACAAATCTACCAATGATAATAAGCTCTAAATACTAAACTAATATAAACATAAAACCGGAAACAAATTAGATGGAGAAAGCAAACCCCAAGTCTACAGTTGCTCCCAAAATCCACCGCCTCAATTTTGGGATGTTTTCTTGTCTATTCAGGTATTCCACAGATGCATGGTACATCAAGTTGATTGTGGAGATTTAATCCGCTGCTTCTGAGGCTGCTGGGAGAAATTTCCCTTTCTCTTCTTTGTTCGCACAGCTCCTGGGGTTCAGCTTTGGATTTGGCCCTGCCTTTGTGTGTAGGTCACCTGAGGGCCTCTATTCTTTGCTCAGACAGGACAGGGTTAAAGTAGCAGCTGATTAGGGGGTTCTGGCTCACTCAGGCGTTGGGGAGGGCGGGGTATGGAATGTGGGGCAAGCCTGCAGAGGCAGAGGCCAGCATGACATTGCAACAGCCTGAGGCGCGCTGTGTGTTCTCCCGGGGAAGTTGTCCCTGGATCACGGGACCCTGGCAGTGGCGGGCTGCACAGGCTCCCGGGAGGGCAGGTGTGGATAGTGACCTGTGCTTGCACACAGGGTTCTTGGTGGCTGCAGCAGCAGCCTTAGCGTTTCATGCCCGTCTCTGGTGTCCATGCTGATAGCCGGGGCTCACGCCCATCTCTGGAGCTCGTTTAGGCGGTGCTCTGAATCCCCTCCCCTCGTGCACCCTGAAACAATGGTTTCTTGACTTTTAGGCAGTTCCAGACTTTCCCCCAGAATCCCTCCCATTTAGCTGTGGTGCACTAGCCCCCTTCAGGCTGTGTTCATGCAGCAACCCCAGTTCTCTCCTTGGGATCTGACCTCTGAAGCCCGAGCCTCAGCTCTCAGCCCCAACCCACCCCAGTGGGTAAGCAGACGAGCCTCTTAGGCAGGTGAGTGCTGGTTGGCACTGATCCTCTGTGAGGGAATCTCTCCACTTTGCCCTCTGCACCCCTGTTGCTGCACTCTCCTCTGTGGCTCTGAAGCTTCCCCCTGCCCACCCGCCATCTCCACCAGTGAAGGGGCTTCCTAGTGTGTGGAAAATTTTCTTCCTTTACAGTTCCCTCCCAGAGGTGCAGGTCTCATCCCTATTCTTTTGTCTCTGTTTTTTCTTTTATCTTTTGCCCTACCCAGGTATGTGCAGGAGTTTCTTGCCTTTTGGGAAGTCTGAGGTCTTCTGCCAGCGTTCAGTAGATGTTCTGTAGGAGTTGTTTCACATGTAGATGTATTTCTGATGTATTTTTGGGGAGGAAGGTGATCTCCACGTCTTACTCCTCCACCATCTTAAAGGTCCCTTGCACTGTAATCATCTTTATATTATGCCACAACATGGCTTCAAAAAGATAATCTATATAAACCATATATTAGACTCTTATGTCTCTGTAGGAAGTACACATAGACATGAAGTAGCCTGAGAGAAAAGTAAGCCTTTACCTAGAGATTTAATAAAATCTTAAATTTCCTTCTTGATTTTATATGGTAAGAAGGTAAATGTTTTTTCTACTTTCATTATAGGAGTTTATGTTGTCTATTTTGGGTTGTGTTCAATTTTAAGTTCAATAAATTGCTTCATACATTATCCTGGTTTTCATTCCCAACGTGAAATTTGAACTTGGGTCCTCAACCATAAAAGGGGAGTGAGGCATACTGAAAATGTTCGCTTATTGTTGCTCGTTCTATTGGGTACCAGAATCCTCATCTGCCCCTCCAGGGGAACCCTCTGCTCTAGAAAAGCACATGGATTGGAAGGAATCACGGATGGACTGTCAGGGCAGTGAACGCAGCAGTGCCATTTGAGAACAGTTTGACAAAGTTGTTCTAATGTTAGAGGGTTGGAGAGAATGCCTGTCATTCTGGATTGGGTTAAAAAGGAATAGGAAGAAACAGTGATAATTCCTCAAATGCAATGCTTCCCATGAATTACCCAGGATCTCAGCTCACTTTGGGAAGCCACACTTGAGGCAAGAATTATTATGCCTTATGGAAACAGCAAAAGCATGACCTGGACTCTGCATTCCTGGGTAGAAACCGTTTTTAACTAGAAAGGCATGGCTTTGCACCCTAAATGATGTGTGTAGCCCTAGGAATGTAGCATAACAACAAAGGTGTCAGTGAACCACAGTTGGCTCTAAATAGCAGTGTCTCTGTAGGAAATAAAGTCATGGAGCTCGCTAGGGGGGATAATTGCATTCTCTAGTCTGCAATATTTTTTCATATGATCAATTTTATGAAGACTTATTAAAAGAAAAAAAAGACAACACTAAATGAATAAACCAATGCAAACCTCTGGTTTTTCATTTATCTTTCTAGATTAGATTGACTCTTGCCTACCCTTTTCAGCCTCATAGTACTCACTTCTCCACACCATACACAACTTTTTGCAGTAACCTGAATGCACCTAATTGATCACACACATCTACATAATACAAGCATATGATTATATGGTGCTTAGGACCTTCTGGCATTGCTCTATGTGCTTGACATAGAGTATTTTATGCTCACAATCATACTTTGCACTAGGTATTATTATTACCCCTATTTTATGGATGAGAAAAATGGGGTCACAGAATGGTATGTAACTTGGGCAAAGTCACACAATTGGTAAGTAACAGACCAAAATTCAAATAGAGGTAATATAGTTTCAGAGTCCATCCTTTTAACCTTAAGTTATGCTTTTAAATTTGATATTATCTTTATTTGGAAGGTCCTTTCAACCTTTAATGCCTGTCTAACTCCTTCATCATTTAAAACTTAGATTGACCTCATCTACTTAGCAAAGTTGTCCTTTGATCCCTCTCTTACCCTCATCACCCTGCCATTCTTCACCAGATTAGGTGTCAATCCTCAGGCAGCCTGAGATTGCCCTGTTATTTGTTGGCCTCCTCTACTAGATGTGAAATCCTGTACATTGGGGTAGTATTTATTCCTTTTTACATCTATGTACATATGTATGTATGCCGTCTATGTGTGGCACATAGTAGGTGTTAAGTAAATATTTATTGAATGAAATACTATAATAAATAGGAGGATATGTCTGTGTAGAGATTAGAGTTGTCATTCACTCAACAGTTGGTAATGATCTTCGGAATTTAGTTAAAACTATTTTAGGAAGTTTTGAATGGGTGTAGCTCAGAACTTCAGCTACCACACACAAAAGCTGAATGAAGAATTCTGTTGACATATAGGTGCTTCTCAGAGAAAAATGAACTCTATTTTTAAACTATTTTACAGAGTTTCCAACCTTAATCCACAAAGTGTCAAATTTTCTATGTCTCTTTCTCTAAAAGGACAGCTATCCCTGAGATCTAAAGAATGCTTTCTTCAGTTTTTACAGAAGGAAAGAATAGCAACCAAACAAAAACAGATGTTTGTGACTATATTATAATTTGAGGAAAGGCTTTGGAAGACCAGTTTTTTTTCCCAGATCCTAAGTGATTCAAATCTCAAGAACCTTAAAGGAATCATAATTCAAAGCTTGAACTAAGAAATATCCTTTGCGTGGACTCTGTTGACAGAAGTCAAGCTAATGGTTTTAGACAACATGACATTAAGTCAATAGCTTGTTTTGAAAACTGTGCTGATGTTAATGACTTTTTTTTTTTTTTAAACATCTTTATTGAAGTATAATTGCTTTACAATGGTGTGCTAGCTTCTGCTTTACAACAAAGTGAATCAGTTACACATATACATATGTTGCCATATCTCTTCCCTCTTGCATCTCCCTCCCTCCCACCCTCCCTATCCCACCCCTCTAGGTGGTCACAAAGCACCGAGCTGATCTCCCTGTGCTATGCGGCTGCTTCCCACTAGTTATCTATTTTACATTTGGTAGTGTATATATGTCCATGACACTCTCTCACCCTGTCACATCTCACCCCTCCCCCTCCCCATATCCTCAAGTCCATTCTCTAGTAGGTCTGTGTCTTTATTCCCATCTTGCCACTAGGTTCTTCATGACCTCTTTTTTTTTTTTCCCTTAGATTCCATATATATGTGTTAGCATACTGTATTTGTTTTTCTCTTTCTGACTTACTTCACTCTGTATGACAGACTCTAACTCCATCCACCTCATTACAAACACCTCCATTTCATTTCTTTTTATGGCTGAGTAATATTCCATTGTATATATGTGCCACATCTTCTTTATCCATTCATCCGATGATGGACACCTAGCTTGCTTCCATGTCCTGGCTATTGTAAACAGAGCTGCAATGAATATTTTGGTACATGACTCTTTCTGAATTATGGTTTTCTCAGGGTATATGCCCAGTAGTGGGATTGCTGGGTCATATGGTAGTTCTATTTTTAGTTTTTTAAGGAACCTCCATACTGTTCTCCATAGTGGCTGTATCAATTTACATTCCCACCAACAGTGCAAGAGTGTTCCCTTTTCTCCACACCCTCTCCAGCATTTATTGTTTCTAGATTTTTTGATGATGGCCATTCTGACCGGTGTGAGATGATACCTCATTGTAGTTTTGATTTGCATTTCTCTAATGATTAATGATGTTGAGCATTCTTTCATGTGTCTGTTGGCAATCTGTATCTCTTCTTTGGAGAAATGTCTATTTAGGTCTTCTGCCCATTTTTGGATTGGGTTGTTTGTTTTTTTGTTATTGAGCTGCATGAGCTGCTTGTAAATCTTGGAGATTAATCCTTTGTCCGTTGCTTCATTTGCAAATATTTTCTCCCATTCTGAGGGTTGTCTTTTGGTCTTGTTTATGGTTTCCTTTGCTGTGCAAAAGCTTTTAAGTTTCATTAGGTCCCATTTGTTTATTTGTGTTTTTATTTCCATTTCTCTAGGACCTGGGTCAAAAAGGATCTTGCTGTGACTTATGTCATACAGTGTTCTGCCTATGTTTTCCTCTAAGAGTTTGATAGTGTCTGGCCTTACACTTAGGTCTTTAATCCATTTTGGTTTATTTTTGTGTATGGTGTTAGGGAGTGTTCTAATTTCATACTTTTACATGTACCTGTCCAATTTTCCCAGCACCACTTATTGAAGAGGCTGTCTTTTCTCCACTGTATATGCTTGCCTCCTTTATCAAAGATAAGGTGACCATATGTGCGTGGGCTTATCTCTGGGCTTTCTATCCTGTTCCATTGATCTATATTTCTGTTTTTGTGCCAGTACCAAACTGTCTTGATTACTGTAGCTTTGTAATATAGTCTGAAGTCAGGGAGCCTGATTCCTCCAGCTCCATTTTTCGTTCTCAAGATTGCTTTGGCTATTCGGGGTCTTTTGTGTTTCCATACAAATTGTGAAATTTTTTGTTCTAGTTCTGTGAAAAATGCCAGTGGTAGTTTGATAGGGATTGCATTGAATCTGTAGATTGCTTTGGGTAGCAGAGTCATTTTCACAATGTTGATTCTTCCAATCCAAGAACATGGTATATCTCTCCATCTATTTGTATCATCTTTAATTTCTTTCATCAGTGTCCTATAATTTTCTGCATACAGGTCTTTTGTCTCCTTAGGTAGGTTTATTCCTAGGTATTTTATTCTTTTTGTTGCAATGGTAAACGGGAGTGTTTTCTTAATTTCACTTTCAGATTTTTCATCATTAGTATACAGGAATGCAAGAGATTTCTGTGCATTAATTTTGTATCCTGCTACTTTACCAAATTCATTGATTAGCTCTAGTAGTTTTCTGGTAGCATCTTTTGGATTCTCTATGTATAGTATCATGTCATCTGCAAACAGTGACAGCTTTACTTCTTCTTTTCCGATTTGGATTCCTTTTATTTCTTTTTCGTCTCTGATTGCTGTGGCTAACACTTCCAAAACTATGTTGAATAATAGTGGTGAGAGTGGGCAACCTTGTCTTGTTCCTGATCTTAGTGGAAATGGTTTCAGTTTCTCACCATTGAGGACAATGTTGGCTGTGGGTTTGTCATATACGGCCTTTATTATGTTGAGGAAAGTTCCCTCTATGCCTACTTTCTGCAGGACTTTTATCATAAATGGGTGTTGAATTTTGTCGAAAGCTTTCTCTGCATCTATTGAGATGATCATATGGTTTTTCTCCTTCAATTTGTTAATATGATGTATCACGTTGATTGATTTGCGTATATTGAAGAATCCTTGCATTCCTGGAATAAACCCCACTTGATCATGGTGTATGATCCTTTTAATGTGCTGTTGGATTCTGTTTGCTAGTATTTTGTTGAGGATTTTTGCATCTATGTTCGTCAGTGATATTGGCCTGTAGTTTTCTTTCTTTGTGACATCTTTGTCTGGTTTTGGTATCAGGGTGATGGTGGCCTCGTAGAATGAGTTGGGGAGTGTTCCTCCCTCTGCAATATTTTGGAACAGTTTGAGAAGGATAGGTGTTAGCTCTTCTCTAAATGTTTGATAGAATTCGCCTGTGAAGCCATCTGGTCCTGGGCTTTTGTGTGTTGGAAGATTTTTAATCACAGTTTCAATTTCAGTGCTTGTGATTGGTCTGTTCATATTTTCTATTTCTTCCTGGTTCAGTCTCGGCAGGTTGTGCATTTCTAAGAATCTGTCCATTTCTTCCAGGTTGTCCATTTTATTGGCATAGAGTTGCTTGTAGTAATCTCTCATGATCGTTTGTATTTCTGCAATGTCAGTGGTTACTTCTCCTTTTTCATTTCTAATTCTATTAATTTGAGTCTTCTCCCTTTTTCTCTTGATGAGTCTGGCTAATGGTTTATCAATTTTGTTTATCTTCTCAAAGAACCAGCTTTTAGTTTCATTGATTTTTGCTATTGTTTCCTTCATTTCTTTTTCATTTATTTCTGATCTGATCTTTATGATTTCTTTCCTTCTGCTAGCTTTGGGGTTTTTTTGTTCTTCTTTCTCTAATTGCTTTAGGTGCAAGGTTAGGTTGTTTATTCGAGATGTTTCCTGTTTCTTGATGTAGGCTTGTATTGCTATAAACTTCCCTCTTAGAACTGCTTTTGCTGCATCCCATAGGTTTTGGATCGTCGTGTCTCCATTGTCATTTGTTTCTAGGTATTTTTTGATTTCCCCTTTGATTTCTTCAGTGATCACTTCGTTATTAAGTAGTGTATTGTGTAGCCTCCATGTGTTTGTATTTTTTACAGATCTTTTCCTGTAATTGATATCTAGTCTCATAGCGTTGTGGTCGGAAAAGATACTTGATACGATTTCAATTTTTTTAAATTTACCAAGGCTTGATTTGTGACCCAAGATATGATCTATCCTGGAGAATGTTCCATGAGCACTTGAGAAAAATGTGTATTCTGTTGTTTTTGGGTGGAATGTCCTATAAATATCAATTAAGTCCATCTTGTTTAATGTATCATTTAAAGCTTGTGTTTCCTTATTTATTTTCATTTTGGATGATCTGTCCATTGGTGAAAGTGGGGTGTTAAAGTCCCCTACTATGATTGTGTTACTGTCGATTTCCCCTTTTATGGCTGTTAGTATTTGCCTTATGTATTGAGGTGCTCCTATGTTGGGTGCATAAATATTTACAATTGTTATACCTTCCTCTTGGATCGATCCCGTGATCATTATATAGTGTCCGTCTTTGTCTCTTGTAATTGTCTTTATTTTAAAGTCTATTTTGTCTGATATGAGAATTGCTACTCCAGCTTTCTTTTGATTTCCATTTGCATGGAATATCTTTTTCCATCCCCTCACTTTCAGTCTGTATGTGTCTCTAGGTCTGAAGTGGGTCTCTTGTAGACAGCATATATATGGGTCTTGTTTTTGTATCCATTCAGCCAGTCTGTGTCTTTTGGTGGGAGCATTTAATCCATTTACATTTAAGGTAATTATCGATATGTATGTTCCTATTCCCATGTTCTTAAATGTTTTGGGTTTGTTATTGTAGGTGTTTTCCTTCTCTTGTGTTTCTTGCCTAGAGAAGTTCCTTTAGCATTTGTTGTAAAGCTGGTTTGGTGGTGCTGAACTCTCTCAGCTTTTGCTTGTCTGTAAAGGTTTTAATTTCTCCATCAAATCTGAATGAGATCCTTGCTGGGTAGAGTAATCTTGGTTGTAGGTTTTTCTCCTTCATCACTTTAAGTATATCCTGCCACTCCCTTCTGGCTTGCAGCGTTTCTGCTGAAAGATCAGCTGTTAACCTTATGGGGATGCCCTTGTGTGTTATCTGTTGTTTTTCCCTTGCTGCTTTTAATATGTTTTCTTTATATTTAATTTTTGATAGTTTGATTAATATGTGTCTTGGTGTGTTTCTCCTTGGATTTATCCTGTATGGGACTCTCTGTGCTTCCAGGACTTGATTAACTATTTCCTTTCCCATATTAGGGAAGTTTTCAACTATAATCTCTTCAAACATTTTCTCAGTCCCTTTCTTTTTCTCTTCTTCTTCTGGGACCCCTATGATTCGAATGTTGGTGCATTTAATGTTGTCCCAGAGGTCTCTGAGACTGTCCTCAGTTCTTTTCATTCTTTTTTCTTTATTCTGGTCTGCAGTAGTTATTTCCACCATTTTATCTTCCAGGTCATTTATCCGTTCTTCTGCCTCAGTTATTCTGCTATTGATCCCATCTAGAGTATTTTTAATTTCATTTATTGTGCTTGTCATCGTTTCTTGGTTCCTCTTTAGTTCTTCTACGTCCTTGTTAAATGTTTCTTGCATTTTGTCTATTCTATTTCCAAGACTTTGGATCATCCTTACTATCATTATTCTGAATTCTTTTTCAGGTAGACTACCTATTTCCTCTTCATTTGTTAGGTCTGGTGTGTTTTGACCCTGCTCCTTCATCTGCTGTGTGTTTTTCTGTCTTCTCATTTTGCTTATCTTACTGTGTTTGGGGTCTCCTTTTCACAGGCTGCAGGTTCGTAGTTCCCGTTGTTTTTGGTATCTGTCCCCAGTGGCTAAGGTTGGTTCAGTGGGTTGTGTAGGTTTCCTGGTGGAGGGGACTAGTGCCTGTGTTCTGGTGGATGAGGCTGGATGTTGTCTTTCTGGTGGGTTCGTCCACGTCTGGTGGTGTGTTTTGGGGTGTCTGTGGCCTTATTATGATATTAGGCAGCCTCTCTGTTAATGGATGGGGCTGTGTTCCTCTCTTGCTAGTTGTTTGGCATAGGGTGTCCAGCACTGTAGCTTGCTGGTCGTTGAGTGAAGCTGGGTCTTGATGTTGAGATGGAGATCTGTGAGAGATTTTCGCCGTTTGGTATTACGTGGAGCTGGGAGGTCTCTTGTGGACCAGTGTCCTGAAGTTGGCTCTCCCACCTCAGAGGCACAGCCCTGATGCCTGGCTGGAGCACCAAGAGCCTTTCATCCACACGGCTCAGAATAAAAGGGAGAAAAAATGGAAAGAAAGAAAAAAAGAGGATAAAATAAAATAAAATAAAGCAATTATAATAAAAAATAAGAAAAAAAATTATTAAGAGTAAATTTATTAAGAAAAAAAAATTTTTTTTAATTTTTAAAAATAGATTTATTAATTTTTTATACTAAAAATAAGAAAAAAATTATTTAGAAAAAATTTATTAAGAAAAAAAATTTTTTAATTTTTTAAAATAAAAAATATGAAAAAACTTATTAAAAATTTTTTTTAAAAATAGAAAATAAGGAAAAAATTATTAAGAAAACATTTATTAGGGAAAAAAAAATTTTTAAGCCAAAAAAAAAAAAAAAAAAAAAAAAAACGGACGGCCCTAACCCTAGGACTAACGGTGAGAGCAAAGCTATACAGACAAAATCTCACCCAGAAGCATACACATCTACACTCACAAAAAAAAGGAAAAGGGGAAAAGTTAATATATCCTGCTCCCAAAGTCCATCTCCTAAATTTGGGATGATTCGTTGTCTATTCAGGTATTCAACAGATGCAGGCACATCAAGTTGTTTGTGGAGCTTTAATCCGCTGCTTCTGAGGCTGCTGGGAGAGATTTCCCTTTCTCTTCTTTGTTCATACAGCTCCCGGGGTTCAGCTTTGGATTTGGACCCGCCTCTGCATGTAGGTCCCCTGAGGACGTCTGTTCCCCGCCCAGACAGAACGGGGTTAAAGGAGCAGCTGATTCGGGGGCTCTGGCTCAGTCAGGCCGGGGGGAGGGAGTGGTACGGAGGAGGCGGGGCGAGCCTGCGGCGGCAGAAGCCGGCGTGACGTTGCAGCAGCCTGAGGCGTGCCGTGCGCTCTCCCGGGGAAGTTGTCCCCGGATTACGGGAGCCTGGCCGTGGCGGGCTGCACAGGCTCCCGGGAGGGGCGGTGTGGAGAATGACCTGTGCTCGCCCACAGGCTGTTTGGTGGCGGCAGCAGCAGCCTTAGCGTCTCATGCCCGTCTCTGGGGTCCGCGCTGATAGCCGCGGCTCGCGCCCGTCTCTGGAGTTCGTTTAAGTGGCGCTCTGAATCCCCTCTCCTTGCACGCCGCGAAACAAAGAGGCAAGAAAAAGTCTCCTGCCTCTTCGGCAGCTGCAGACTTTTTCTCGTGCACCCTCCCGGCTAGTTGTGGTGCGCTAGACCCTTCAGGCTGTGTTCACGCAGCCAACCCCAGTCCTCTCCCTGGGATCCGACCGAAGCCCGCGCCTCAGCTCCCAGCCCCCGCCCGCCCCGGCGGGTGAGCAGACAAGCCCCTCGGGCTGGTGAGTGCTGCTCGGCGCCGAGCCTCTGTGCGGGAATCTCTCCGTTTTTCCCTCTGCGTCCCTGTTGCTGTGGGATCCGCGCTGATAGCCGCGGCTCGCGCCCGTCTCTGGAGCTCGTTTAGGCGGCGCTCTGAATCCCCTCTCCTTGCGCGCCGCGAAACAAAGAGGCAAGAAAAATTCTCTTGCCTCTTTGGCAGCTGCAGTCTTTTTCCCGGACTCCCTCCCGGCTAGCACCGAAGCCGGAGCCCCAGCTCCCAGGCCCCGCCCGCCCCGGCGGCTGAGCAGACAAGCCTCTCGGGCTGGTGAGTGCTGGTCGGCACCGCTCCTCTGTGCGGGAATCTCCGCTTTGCCCTCCGCACCAATGTGGCTGCGCTCTCCTCCGTGGCTCCGAAGCTTCCCCCCTCTGCTACCCGCAGTCTCTGCCCACGAAGGGGCTTCCTAGTGTGTGGAAACCTTTCCTCCTTCACCGCTCCCTCCCACTGGTGCAGGTCCCGTCCCTATTCTTTTGTCTCTGTTATTTCTTTTTTCTTTTGCCCTACCCAAGTACGTGGGGATTTTCTTGCCTTTTGGGAGGTCTGACGTCTTCTGCCAGCGTTCAGTGGGTGTTCTGTAGGAGCAGTTCCACGTGTAGATGTATTTCTCATGTATCTGTGGGGAGGAAGGTGATCTCCGCGTCTTACTCTTCCGCCATCTTGCCCCTCCCTCCAATGACTTTTTTAATAGTAAGCAGGGCATCCAGTGTGAGTTGCTATAAAAGAGCCTTCTCTCTACGTGGCTGATACTTCAATGTCCCTTTCAGAAATGTCTTCCCTTTAGACCCCTACTGAAAGCAGGAAAGTCATAGCATCCAGTAATCCTAGGCTGTTGTAATTAGCATTCCCTGTGCATTATCTCAGGTGAGAAAGGCAGGGTAGCCAGTAGATTAAGGTATGCTGGTTCTGTTCCATATTGGATGAATGTGGACTGCAGTTTTATTCCCATAGAAAACAGCAAAATGGATCTGAGAGAAAACCAACATGTAAATGCACCAAGCAGGCTGTGAGGCATTACCCCAAAGCTTCACACATCCGTAAGAGAAGATGAGGGAAAACCAAACTTACCCACAGTGACGTTAAAAGAACATCTTTTCCTACCCTAGGTTAGTCTCAAGTGTTTTATGTTCATTGCAAGGGAGCACTTTTTCTTCTTTACTGGATTTAAAATATTTATACCCTGCCTAGCCATGAGAGGTACCTCGTGAAATGATAAGCAGTGTGTAGAAGACTGATAGATAGAAGAGCTGAATGAGAAGGAAAGAAGGAAGTCATGTAATTTTCATTTTAACAGTTGAAATTCTGTGGTCCAATTTCTGGACAGAACCAATAGCTCTAGCTACATTTCCTCTTATTTTTTTCTCCATCCCTTTTTCATATTCCTCTTTACCATGGTAGAGCTCGAAAAATTGCAGCAGCAATTCTGAATGTGATGACAGTTTTTGTATGGATTAGATAACTTGGGAAATCCTACCATCTCATCGCGTGGATAGAAGCCATTAGCCTCCTACGCCTACTTCTGCCCTCCCCTCCCTTCTCTTTGTGTGGTGGATAATGGTCCTCACTAGACCTCAGCCCACTACCTGTGCTTCGGGTCCTATGCCCTCGAACCTCTTCAGGATTCATTCACAATCCGCAGCAACATGGATGGACCTAGAGATTATCATACTAAGTGATGTAAGTCAGAGAAAGACACATATTATATGATATCACTTATATGTGGAATCTAAAAAATGAACAAAATCTACAAATGAACTTATTTACAAAATAAGACTTTCTATCAACCAGTAAAGTTAAAGATCAACCTGTACTCCACTCCACAAAAAGTTCAAGTGAAATTATGTCTTTACAAAACCTTATTTTTCAAGGAATGTTTTGCAAAGAAGCAGCTTTTATAATTAGGAAGTAAACCAAAATAATACATTAATGTCTTGTGTTTGCCTGGTAATAAATTGAGAAAACTCACAAAATGGGTTATTGATAGATTTTTTTTTTCTTTAACCAAAATAAAAATAGGCTTTAGATTCACCTGGTAAGGACTTACTTAAAGATGCAGTGAACCAATAGGATATCACTTAAATGTGGAATCCAAAAAATATTACAAATGAACTTATTTACAAAACAGAAACAGAATAGAAAACAAATTTATGGTTACCGAAGGGGAAGGGGGGAGGGATAAATTAGGAGTATGGGATTAACGGATGCACACTACCATATATAAAATAGATAAGCAACAAGGATTTACTGTATAGCACAGGGAACTATATTCAATATCTTGTAATAACCTATAGTGGAAAAGAATAAAAAAATATAGATATTTTCATATATATATGTATCTGAATCACTTTGTTATACACCTGAAACTAACACAGTATTGTAAATCTACTATATTTCCATTTAAAAAAAAGAAAAAATAATTCATTCACAATTCAATTTCCCCAAAAAGCTGTACTCTTCTGTTGACATTAACATAATTCAAGCACTCCTATATTAGAAGGAAGGAAGGAACGAACGAACGAACGAACGAAGGAAGGAAAGAAGGAGGGAGGGAGGGAGGGAGGGAGGGAAGGAAGGAAGGAAGGAAGGAAGGAAGGAAGGAAGGAAGGAAGGAGGGAGGGAAGGAAGGAAGGAGGGAGGGAAAAGGCCTGTTGTCCTTAATGTCTCTTTACTTGGTACTTTTTCACTACTTACTCACCTCTTCACATTTTGAAAGGCTTCTATATTTTCTATAGTTCCTCTTCTTCCACTCATTCACCAACAAAATCCCATCTCAATTCCCCTTATTCCACAAAACGTATTTCACTAAAGTTACCAATAATCTCTATGGCTTCAAGTTCAATGGACATTTTTAGTCCTTATCTTATTCGACTTCTCACCTTTCAGCTTGTCCATAAAACGCTGGAATCCCTCAGGGGTGAGGCCTAGCCCTTCTCCCTTCCCAATCTGAGCTCTCTCCTTAGGCAACTTCATCCATATACTCAGCCTTAAGTACAAGCCACATGATAATGAACATCAAATCAGACCTGTAAAATATGATTGCCTTCCTGCTTGATAGCTCCACTGGGATGTTGCTAAAGTACCTCCAACTCAATGTCAAATACAAAGATAATGCTCTCCTCCGACTACAACCTCTTCCACTGACCCTATCTCAGTGATGACACCACCAAATGCCAAAGAGTTACTCTGAGAAGCCCTTTCACCCTCCCCTTCCAGGCCCTGAAAAGTGCATGTCCTCAAAGACTTCCAATACATCCCCTCCTGTCCCTGCACTATCTCACTCCAGCCTAAGCCATAACCATCTAATGCTACAATGCTGTAGTAGAGTTGGAACTAGTCTCCTTTTTTGCTTTTTCCAGTCTGTTTGCCACAGAAAAACACAGTTGTCAAATGTGTGGTTTCTGAACTCTGTGAGTTCTTCAAGTGCATCTTACTTCATTTCTGTCTGCTTTTTACCTGAGTGGACAAAACATCGCTAGAAAGGTGAAGTTAAATGCACATTCTAATTAATGACTGCTTTAGTAATAGTAGCTCATTTTCTGTTTCTTTAAAATGGATTATATAATGCATGTGAGGCAAAAGATTTTCCCCATCATTTATAACACATAAAAATGTAGAATTGTATATTTTTCTAAAAATGGAAGTGGTTATCTCTCTTTATGAAAATCTTATGTATTTGTTCTGCCCCTGAGGCTTATTTTCCAAGTATTATGCCAAAAGAGTTTGAAGTGCTTCCATAGTTACAACTTTACCTTTAAAATGAAAACTTTACTTTCTCCCTCTTAATCAGAACATCTCAAGTGCTAAACATGAAATCTTTATTTTTCTACATAAAGGATTCAAAAAGTATGTATGTCAACCTCCTCATAATCAATTTACTTATATTTTTTCCTGAGTGATTGGGGCAGAAATTTGAGTTATTCATTTATTTATTCTTCATTATGAGCTTACTGAGTTCTACTGAATCCTGGTAGAATTGTGTAGGGGATAGTGGGAGACAGAATAGCAAGAAATCAGATAAGAAAGGAATATGACATAGATTCCATACATAATCTGGTTGGAAGAGAAAACCACGCCACATAAAATATATGCATGTAATTATTAATAGACAAAAATAGATAAAGAAGAGAGACAGTTTAATACGTAAGCAGATTATGTTAAAAAATGTCATTATATTTCAATGGACAGAGAAAACAGAGAGGCCATCAAGGGCTTCATGAAAGAGGTGCAACTCGAACTGGGTATTCAAAATTTTAGATAAGCAGAAAGGTATTCCATGTAGGAGGAAAAGTTCAAGTAATAGAGTATTCATCATTTATTCATTCATTTGATTCACTGAAGAAATACGTATTGAGCAATTACTAGGTGTCAGGCACTGTTCTACGTACTGGGGATTTATGAGCAAGCAAAACAAAAATGATAAACATATCCTCATTCTTATGGGACTTACATTTTAGTGCATGGAGACCAAAAACTAAAATCAATCAATAAAATAATAATAGCAAGCGAAAAAACAAACAAATAAATAAATATGAAATTTAATGTCAGAGAGTGGTAAGCACCCTGGAATAAAACAGAGAGAGGTTAAGGGTGTTCTGCAAATAATTTTAGGAAGAATATTCTGGTAAAACCCAGGTGAACATACAGCATTTCTAAAAGACAGAAAAAAGTATACAATGCAGATAACTGAAGGAAGAATGTTCCAGGCAGTGGGAACAGCAGTGTCAGCAAAGGCTCTGAGATGGACGTATGGCTGGCATTTCAAGAAGGCCACTGGGGATAGGACAGAATGACAGAGGGAGAGAAAAAGGTAAGAGGTCAGATCTGTCAGGGCTTTGAAGGCTAATGTGAGGACTTTGCTTTTACTCTGAGTGAAACAGGAAGCCATTAGAGAATTTTGATAGAAGACTGGCTTAATTTCACTCACCTTTTAAAGGGATCATTCTAGCTGCTGTGTTGTGAACAGGCCAAAGGGAATAAAGGTAAAAGCAGAAAGACTAAATAGACAGGTAGTATAATAACTTAGGCAAGAAACGATGGTCACTTGAACCAGGTAAACATGATGGTAAGTGATCCAATTCTGGTAAGTGATTCGATGTGGATATGTTGAAGGTAAAACTGACGTGATTGGCTGATGGATTAGAATATGACATTTAACAGAAGGAGAAGAGTGAAAATTGACTCCAAAGTCTTTGGCTTGAACAAAAAGAAAAAGAGAATTGCCGTTTGTTGAGGAGAAAACTGCCAGAGAAATGGTTGGGGATGGAGAGAAGAACAGTAATTCATTTCAAACCTGTTAAGCTGGAGATGCTAATTAGACCCCGAGGAAGAGCTGTCAAGGAGACAGTTAAACCTATGAGGCTCTTCTTCAGGGATGAGGTCTGGGTTGAAGTTATACATTTGTGAGTCACCAATATATAGGCAGTATTGAAAGCCATAAAGCTGGATGAAATAACCAACGGATTAGAACAGACAGAATAAAGAAGAGGGCCAATGAGTAAGCCAAATGTAATTTGATACTTGAAAGGTGGGATGATGAAGAGGAACCAAGATGAGAGGAGTGTTCCATGAAGATGGAGAAAAATCAGGAGGCTGAGGTGCTCTGGAAGCCCCCTGAAAAGAGTATTTCAGGGATGAGGGGTGATCACTTTTGTCAAATAACGTTGAGGGGTCCAGTAAGATAAGCCTTAAGACTGGCCATTAGATCTAACTACACAGAGGTCACTGGTGACCTTGATAAGAGCAATGCTAGTGGAATTTTGGGGAACAAAGTCTAGTTGGAGGGAGTTGAAGAGAAAAATTAGAGATAAATTTTGGCAGATGTTTTGCTGTAAAAGGGAGAAGAAAAATGGGGTGGTAGCCAGGTGAAGATAAGAGATCAAAAGAGTCATGTGTTTGTTTAAGAAAGGGGAAATTACTGATGGGACTTATGAAGTAAAGAGAAAATTCACAATGCAGGAAAAAGAGAGGAAATGAATTGATCTGTATCATTGAGTAGGCAACAACAAGCTAGGTTGAGCCGGACCCCTAAATACTTGGGGATCAGTCCAGAGCAGCCATATTTTTTTGGAGACCTGAGCAAACTTCAAAGATAGCAGAAGAACCTAGATCTCTCTTCCCTCCATTAGGAGTGCATAAATGCACTCTCTACCCTGGAGCTTTGAAAGAAATAGAGAAAGAGAGACCACGGAGAGCTGGAGAAAGAACTCTGAAATGAAATACTTACCTTAATGGTGCTGAGGTAAACTAAAATAATCATTCTATGTTTAAGTGTAATAGCTCTTAACTATTCAAAACCAGTTCATGCCCACCTGACTTAAGTTAGTTGCAGCTCCACTGGGGAGACTTCCTGTGAACCTGTGTCAAGTCCTGATGTCACACCTGTCAGTTCTGTCTTAGGTGGAATTAATGCCATGGAAAGGGAACCGAATAGCCCTCCAAGAACTTCAGGGCTTAACTCTTTGTGTGGAGTAGAGGAGGGGATCCATTTCTTCAAGTGAAGAAATTGTGAGTTTATGAAGCAGCATCATAGCTTAAAGGTGAGGCACTCTGGCTGCAGAAGTAGCCCATGGGCCTGAATCCCGGCTCTAACACTTCCTAGCTCTCTGGGTCTCAGTTCCCTCATCTCTAAGATAAGGATAATATTAATGTGTAGTACATAAAATTGTGTGAGGGTTAAATATATGCAATGTGTTTAAAATGGTACCTGGTACATACATAGGGCATTATTATTATTATTATTGTTATTATTATTATATTCACTCTCTTGGTTGCCAGATTTTGCTGGGCACTACCATCCACTTCCCAGGAATTTTGACAGATCTCAGAACTGTTAATGGTCTTCTTCTTTACTCCTGTTGGGGCCAGAGTGTGTTTTCTGGTCAGGAGGGTCCTCAATTGATTCCAACTCTACATGTTGTGCCATGTCTCTGGAAAGGCAATAGCATAACAGCATTTTCATTTAGAAGAAAAAGAAATTGATTTTCTAATTGTCTCACTTGTCCCACTTTCAATAACAATTGTTCTTCAGCTTTTACAGCAATTACATGCATACAGTGCTGGTGCTTTGTCAGATTTTCACATGCAGGCTTAATTGCTGGACTACTCCGGGATCCTTGTTCATCAGTCTCTTAATCATGGCATCACATTTCTTCTGACTGCTGCCCAATTTGTCTACATTGTTTTCTAAATGAGATGTCTCTATGCAAACGGGATTCTGAAAGTGTAATTTCTCCATCATTAGAGGGGGAGCCAGCATCTTCCTGCTCCCCAGCCCGATGGCTCTATTTCTGCATCTCCAAATAACATTGGCCTTTTCAGACTCAATATCACATGTCTAGCTGATTGCAGTGTCATCTCATAAACTGTCCACCTTCCTGTTACAAAGTTCTTTGACAATATCACCTTCTGCATTTTCTTCTTCTTGACTGTCTACACGCCGAATGTGCAAGTTAGCTCTTTCTCCAGATGGAATCTCATTGTGTCATGTTCAGCTCCTACTTAAAATGACATCTGATGGAGAAAGTAATAAGTTGCTCTCAACACTTTAGTAGGTTACCTGCTTGCATCAGGGTGAGCTTTCCAGAGCTTAGAAGAAATAGTTTTCAAGTATATATATTTTTTCTTTTTTTCCTATGTGTGGGAAAAAATGGTGCCATGTTTTATAAAATGACCTGACTTTTTAAAATGCATGTAGCAAATCTGGTCAATTATAGAAGTAAGAGTCTCATGCCATTTACTCACCAGTTTGTTTTACCAGGTACACAGTTTGATAAGTATCCACAGGATGACTGATTTATATTTTGTACGAGAGGAAGAACTTGCCTAGGATAACTCTGGACATCTTGTTATATCCCACTCCCAAATCTGTCAACCATTTAATGACAGCCAGAGCACAAAACAATATTTTGCTTGTTCATAAGCAACAAGGCTCATGAGTAGAAATAGCTATTTTTCTAAATGTTTATATGGTGAAGGACAAACTGTAGTATATAGCTCATGTTCTTGGGAAATCATAAAATGGTATGCTGTGTTAATTTCTAATATACCTAATCAGTAAGATTCTATAGGCATGGTTGTTATACTGCTGGAATAAGAAAAAAAAGAAAACTCACTGAAAGCCAAATCCTAATAGATTTGCCTCTCTTAAAATAATTAAATGTTTCAAGAGAATCTTTTCAATATGCGTCAAATTTAATTCCCATGTTCTGAAAGCCAATATCCTGTCAATTGAAGATTTTAAGGATTTCAGGACACCACAATTTAAAATTAGTGTTTTTTGGGGAAAAATAAATATATATCTATAACTGAATCACTTTGCTGTACACCTGAAACTAACACAATATTGTCAATCAACTAGTATATTTCAATAAATAAATGAATGAATGAATGACTAAATAAATAAAATTAGTGTTTTGGCCAAGTTGCAACAAATGTTCTATTATTTCTTTCACTTGACTGGACAAAAAAACCCAACATTATCAGACTGGAAACTTACCATGGGATAGAATTTTACTTATTGTCCTAAAATGTGATTCATCAAATGAGCACCATGGTTGTCCCACTCCAGGCAGACTGGTGGTATGGAATGGGCTCAGCCCATTCTAGCAGACATGTATGACTTTTCTTCCTCATCTCCCTGACCTCTTAACTATGGGCTCAGTTCTTGGCCCTTTTCTCTATCCTCACTTACTGCCTTGGTGATTTCTTGCAGCCCAAGGAACTTTAAATACTTCCTTTATATTCCACAATTTATATAAATACCTCTGAACTTTCCCTGCACTGTGACTCCTATTTACATCTGGTACTCAGCGTCTCCACTTAGACTGATAACTTAATATGCCCAGACTCAGACTTAAGATGCTCTAAATGAGCTCCAGATCCCTTTCCTTAGCATTCTTTGCAAAGTCTCCCCCATCACTGTTAATGGCGTCGCCAACTCCATTCTCCCAGTTGCTCAGACCAAATACTTAGAATCATTTCTTTCACACCTATGTCATCCAACCCATCATTACATCCTCCTGGCTCTGTACTCTCAGCGTATCTAGAATCCTGCCACACATCACCACCTCCACTCCTGTGACCCTGCTCCATGACCCCATCATCTCTCACCAGCGATAGTGCGGGAACCTCCTTACTGGTTCCCTGCTTCTTCCCTTGCCTCACTTCAGTCTATTCTCAAATCAGCAGCCAGCATATCAGTTTTATCAAGTTTCTCCTCTGCCCCATACCCTCCAATGCCCTACAAGATTCTGACATCAAATTTTGTATCTTCTTGGGTGTCTGTTTCCTCTAAAATCCAGAGGGCTCAAACCCTCATCTTCTCCAGGTATTTACTCAAATTCTCCTTAAAATTGCAATGCCCTACACACTCCCTACTCGCCTCATGATTTCTTTTTCTTCTTAGTGTTTATCACTATACAAAATACCACCTATTTAGTTATTTATTTCATTTATCATCTCTCTTACTCCAAAAAGATTAGGTCCTTTAGGGCAACGTTTTTGTTTGTTGTGTTTGTTTTTACGTGCAGTAGTTCCAACAATGTCTGGTACACAGAAGGCACTCAAAAATATCTATTGAAAGAATCATATGATACTGCAATCCCACTCCTGGGCATATATCCTAAGAAAACCATAATGCGAAAAGGTACATGCACCCACATGTTCACTGCAGCACTATTACAATAGCCAAGACATGGAAGCAACCTAAATGTTCATCAACAGATGAATGGATAAATATATGGTATATTTATACAATGGAATATTACTCAGCCATAAAAAGAATGAAATAATGCCATTTGCAGCAGCATGGGTGGACCTAGAGATTATCATACTAAGTGAAGTAAGTCAGACAGAGAAAGACAAGTATGATATCGCTTATATGTGGAATCTGAAATAAATGATACAAATGAACTTATATACAAAACAGAAATATACCTTCGGACAAAGAAGATGAACTTATGATTACCAAATGGGAAAGGGGGAGAGGGATAAATTAGGAGTTAGGAATTAACATACACACACTACTATATATAAAATAGATAACCAACAAGGACCTACTCTAGTACAGGGAACTATACTCAATATTTTGTAATACCTATAAGGGAAAAGAATCTGAAAAAATAGATATATGTGTACGTATAACTGAATCACTTTGCTTTACATATGAAACTAACACAACATTGTAAATAAACTATACTTCAAAAAAAAAAAAGAATTAAAAACACATGCTGCAACCTCCTCTTGTTTTATAATCATTTAAAAGGCACGCTATAAAATGATGGTTATGGGAATCATCGTTGTATCACAGTCATACTGTAAACGTACTTATTTAAAAGAGACGGCAGGAAAAGTAAACCCAATTAAAAAATGCTCTGTAATCTAATTATTTTCCATACTTCTAACTTTTGACATCACCTCTTCTCTTCAATATAGGCTCTTAAAGATTTACACTGTCAAAGATTTATGTAAATGAGGGCATATTTATGGAAAAGGAAGGGAAAAGGACTATAAATGCTCCAACAACTTCAGCCCACTCTTCAGTCCCACTGCATATGATGCGCTAACATTTACTTTTATATTCTCACTGTGGATGATTGGATAGAGCTAGGGGTGTGGAGGCCTCCTATGGGACTGAGAACTGACCTTGAAACGTCTTCACTATTTATTTCAACCAGAAAAGTATTTCATTAAGAAACTAAATGAGGCTGCTCATTATGGTCCAGTGTTTCTGTGCAGAAACGAAGCACAAAATGAATGAAATGGGAAGATAATTTGGCCTATGTACAACAAGAGGAGTTTCTTTCCTCCACATCTCCACACAAGGACCGTTATTCTGCTGTCCAAGAAGAGGAAGTCAAGCTGACACAAATATGGAAAAATTCAGTCTCATTGATACCTGGTTTATGTTTAAGCTACTGTTAAAGAAATCAACTGCACTTCTAGACCTCTAGAGCCAACTCTAGATTCTCTTGTTTCCTCATATGTCTTCCTTGATCTCCTAAATCTAATTTTCTC
This sequence comes from Eubalaena glacialis, assembly GCF_028564815.1. Lineage (NCBI taxonomy): Eukaryota > Metazoa > Chordata > Mammalia > Artiodactyla > Balaenidae > Eubalaena > Eubalaena glacialis. The sequence continues at coordinate 27,454,944 of NC_083722.1, read as the reverse complement.
TTTTCCAAAATCCTTTTCTCTCTCTTTTGTAACTATTGTTTATATCTTATGTATCCGGTATCCTACTCTGTTCCGTCAGTCCTCCTGGATAGAAAATAACCAGGCCTATCCCAGCACACACATGAACATACACATAAGTTTTTAGGATGCAAGAAATTATAACATTTTTTAAAACAGACCTAGAGGAAAGTATAATTTAAAATACGAATCAGACCAAGACTGGATAAAAGAAAGATGTTGAAGTACACATGCAATGAAACTGGGTAAAGAAAATGAAAAGATAAGCAAAGGCTATTTGAGGGTTACATAAATGAAATACTTTAAGATAAAATTGCATGTGGATAAGATACCTAAATTTTTATTTATAATCAAGTCCTTCTGTGTAAGTGGGTGATCAGATGGTAAAGATAAAGAGGAGTATAAACTCCTGGTACCTGCATGGTCTCTACAGTTCCTGGTACAGAATAATCACTTGATAAATATTTGTTGAAAGAATAAGAGAATGAATAAATACAGAAATTCAAGTATGTAGCAGTTCAGACAAAAATCTCCAAATATCAAGGTGTATTCCAGATGCTGCCAAGCCTGAATTGTATGTTCATCATTTAAGTGAAAGGCAAATAAAGCACTCACAGATGGACCTGGACACCACTGAGCCCCTCTATAATCCATCATTTTCCACCACTTGATGCTTTGAGTCATCCATGTCCTAATGACCGGTGTTTGGTCATAGGCAGGATGTGAGTTACAGCTTATGGAATCAGTCACATGATTTTCTATATGCTTTCAAACTAGTACTGATTATATTTTCTGAAGGCTTTTTTATGAGGTATAATTGACATACGACATTATGTTACTTCCAGTTGTACAACACAATGATCAAATATTTGTGTATATTGCAAAATGATCACCACAGTAAGTCTAGTTAACATCCATCACCATACAGATTTACAGTCGTTTTTGTTTGTGATGAGGACTTTTAACAGCGGTCCCCAACCTTTTTGGTGCCAGGGATCGGTTTGATGGGAGACAATTTTTCCACGGATGGGGGCAGGGATGGTTTCAGGATGATTCAAGCGCATTACATTTATTGTGCACTTTATTTCTATTATTGTTACATTGTAATACAATAATGAAATAATTATACAACTCACCATAATGCAGAATCAGTGGGAGTCCTGAGCTTGTTTTCCTGCAACTAGATGGTCCCATCTGGGGTGATGGGAGACAGTGACACCCGAAGTGTGTTGCTTATGTCCAGTCTACTTCGTAAGATGCAGCTTCATTGTCACTTGCCACTCACTGATTGGGTTTTGCTATGAGTCTGCAAGCAGTTGATTTATTATGGTCTCTGTGCAGTCAAACCTCTCTGCTAATGATGATCTGTATTTGCAGCCACACCCCAGAGCTAGCATCTCCGCCTCAGCTCCACGCCAGATCATCAGGCATTAGATTCTCATAAGGAGCCCGCAACCTAGATCCCTCACATGTGCAGTTCACAGTAGGGTTTGCACTCCTATGAGAATCTAGTGTCACCGCTTATCTGACAGGAGGTGGAGCTCAGGCGGTAACGTGAGCGATGGGGAGCGGCTGAACATACAGATGAAGCTTCGCTCGCTCGCCTGCCGCTTACCTCCCGCTGTACAGCCTGGTTCCTAACAGGCCATGGACCGGTACCTGTCTGTGGCCCGGAGGTTGGGGACCCTTGAATTTTAATACAGCATCAACTCTCTTAGCAACTTTCAGATATGCACTACAGTATTATTAACTATAGTCGCCATGCTGTACATTGCATCCCCATGATTTATTTTATAACTGGAAGTTTTTATCTTTTGACCTTCTTCACCCATTTTCCTCATCCCCCACCCCTCCACCTTTGGCAACTGCCAATCTCTTCTCTTTATCTATGAGTTTGGTTTTATTTTCTGAAGTCTCTAGTCCTGAAGAATTTCTTGTGTTTTGCCCCATGAGTTTAACTGTCTCTGCTCAATTTACCACTGTCAACTTTTTCTCTAACTACTCACTTCTTTCTATTGCTCATCACATCCCTAGATAAAAAGAGTCCAACCACCTGCCCACAGAACCAAGTAAGCAAAAAATTGAGACAGAGTCTTAAAATTGAGACAGAGTCTACGGCTTTTATGTGAACCTAGATCCTTAATGACCCCTTGACAACTGGTACAAACCACACCTTGTACGGTCAGCTTCTTCACTCTCTCTCATACTGTTCCTCTACCTGGAATGCCTTTTCTCTTTCTCTCTCTCCAGTTTCTACACAGTGACCAAAGTCTATAAGCATGGCTTTAATTTAAGTAACTCTTGTCTGTCCATCTAGTTGACACATCACCGATGTTTTGTCACATTAGCCAATTATTTTTTCAAATGATTTTTAGGTCTTTTGTGCAACGGCTATATCTTATATCAGTTGTGTCCTACAGTATGGATCATGATCCACCGTGAAATCGTCACTCAAGTGTTTGTTGTTTAAAACTGACTAATTTTGGGTGATCTTGTGTCTTCCATGACACCAGTTCATTAAAACATGGACGGTCATTGATTTCATTCCTGGCACTTATGCAGGGCACTGTGCCTAGAGGCTCAATTACTATAATCTGCATTTCTACTTCTAGACCATTTGGGATGGTTTTCAGCTCCAAATATTGGAAAACCCAGTGAATAATGATCTAAATAGTTTTTTTTTTTTCTTTCACCTAATAAGAAGTGTGGAATAAGTGGCTGCTGGATTTGATTCACTAACTCAGTGATACCAGGGCCAGTATTTTGAAAAGTGCCTTGGTCTTTCTGCAACAGATATAAGATGGCTGCTGAAACTATGGCATCACATTCCTGTTCAAGGGAAGAAGATAAAGAAAAAGGAAGGGTGAAGCCAGTAATTCAGTCCCTTTTAAAAGGAAGCCAGAGCTTTCCAGGAAGCACTCCTACACCTGGCATGTTTCTGCACACTTCTCATCAGCCCCTGGAGGAGTTGGGAAGAGAGGTCGCTGATACATTGGAGGGGTTAATTAATTAACAGAATCTGCCAGCATGAATATGCTCTGTGTACCTCAGTTTCTCTGGTCATAAACTAGGCATAAAACTAACAATAAATTATGTCAGAGGAGGCTGAGGTTGTGAAGTGTTTGAGCTCAAGATAAAATAACATCCTATGCATTATCTAGAAAACCTTGGGAATGAAATCTCTGATAAATGAAATAGAAGGTTACACGCAGTGAAGCGTGTATTATATTATTATATTTTAATATATTTTAATATATTTATATATTTAAATATTATTTAAATATTTTATTTATTTATTTTTATTTTTATTTATTTATTTATTTTAAATTTATTTATATTTAAATATTATTATATTTTAAAAATAAAATACAAAATTACAACTCATGTTTTACTAATTCACAGAGGTAGCATCCCCTTAAATTTCAATTAATAATGATATAATTTTACTATAATAAATTAATTTGACCAGAATCTTATCTTTAATAGATAATAATCACAGGGATGCAGTTTTGTACTTCTATTTGGAACAAATAATCCAAATAGTTCTTTATTAGGCTAAGTGGAAAATTAATATTTTTCTCTACTGAAATGATTAGAAGAAGTAGAATTACATACTTCTGACTTTTAAAAACAATGTAAATTATTCAGTTTAACTCACATTTAAACTGTCAAATTTTATCCTAAGTACAAATAGAGATTTAGGATTCATAGCCAAAGTTTACATTTGGTTTTTAGTTTATTTCAGAGTCCACGATCAAACATTAGGTGGCACTGTTGTCACAATGAAAAACTGTGGCATTCACCCACTTTTCTTCACCATCTAGAAGAATCTTCTTTTAAAATTCTTAAAATTAAATTTAAGACCTCACTATGGATTATTTTCACTTTTCTAGTGTGATTAAAATATATCTGTAATAAACATAAAAAAGATTAAAATTCATTGTCAACATCTGCTATTCACTAAGAGGTGTGAACCATGATAACTTTTTAAGGGAGTGTTCTTTGAATTCTAGCATTTAAAGGATATTTGCATAAAGATGAAATAGCTATTATAATTAAATGTTATATTTTCTTTGTTCAAAAGTCCCTATTGCATTAATGTAGAAATACTGTATCAAAATGGTTTTAAAAAATTCCTTTCTGGAAAATATTGCCCGAAGTTTTATGGAATGCCTGAAAAATCACAGATCAAGTTTTTTAGGAATAGAAGAAAATATTCTAGGAAATATTGTTTAATATGTGATGAAAATAAAAAAGAGTAACGAATTGGATCTCAAAAACATCAGTTCATACTTTTGTGTTGTTTTGAGTGTACACAGGGAAATGGAGATAGATGGAAAAGGGGAAAAACAAACTATCAGTGTAAGGAAAAATACTTGATTCTAAAAGGAATTCAAAAATTTCAGGTAAAGTTATAAGAAAGAGAATTGGAAATAGAACACAGTTCTTCTAGGACCAGAAGGACACTGCAGCAGGTTTACCAAATATCACAGTGAAGATGAGCTTCTCTTGGCTTACTCTGAGTTTAGATTACTTGGATGAGTTTACTGACCTCTGGGGCCACTCATGGCTGTAGGAGACCATAGTTTTTTAACACTTTGTGGAAGGAAGGTGGCAGTTTAGTTCCAGAGGTAAGAACACAGCAAATGTGCCTGTATTTGAATCCTGGCACACAGGCAGGATTTATTAAACCTCTAAACCTACTTTTTCTCGTCTATAAATTGAGGGCAATGATATTCTTTGGAGTTGAATTGAGAATCAGATTGGAAAATCCATGCAATGCATAAAGCCAGCCACACTGTGAGGCCGTTAGCTGGAGGAGTGGTGCTGGGGTGGGAGTGTTATCTTGCTGTTATTAACACAGTCACGGAGCTGCAGAGGTGGTCCCCCTTCCCTGCAGACAGCAGCAGGCTGATGCACACTGGGGATGGAGGGGGCTGCATTGTGCCCCACTCCCCTCCACCCAGAGGCCCTGGGGCTCCTTACTGTGAGGCAGACCCAGGGGTTCAAGAACTTCAGATCTACAGTTTGACAGCCACGGCCACCAACGGCAGGGCTGTGGGAAAATGACATAATCTCTCTAAACCTCAGTTACTCCACGTGCAAAGCAGAAATAAAATTAGGAAGCCTCACCTCACAGGGGTAATGCGAGGACACCCGTATATACTGATTGCTGTAATTAACGTAATAAGAGCTCAGTAAGTGTTAGTTACAACAATGGTCACTACCACCACCACAGACGATCCGCTTGTGATTTCTCAGTCTGTGAAAGCTTTTCTACTTTTTCATTTCCTTCTACTTGGGAAAGCATTTAAAGATTCCAAACAGTTTACTTCTTTACTGACCTCTCCACTCATCGGGGAGAAAACAATTTACCAATATCAAAGGAATTCAGAAAAAATTATAGCCATCTCAGCACAACCATAAAAACCAGAGATTTTCAATGTAGGCACATTGTGAATTGCAAATCCAAGACATAATATGTCACTGTAATTTGCTGACCTCACTTTACAAGCAGCAAAGGCTATATTTTGACCAAACTGAAATCTCCTCTTTTACAAAACATGAATGCCAAAGAGAACCTAACCTGCATTTATTAAACAAATGCATCCATACTATCTTAAACATTCCTGATTATAAATCTCCCCTCCCCTCATTATATTATAAACTGCATAATGGTAAAATTAGTTTCTTGTTCCAGCATTGATTTCAACATCTTCATGTATTAGGCACTGAGTAATCTTTGTTAAGGACGAACAAATGAGTGAGTGAAAAACACACAAAAGCAACTATCTGTCAACCAAATCAAAGGGACCAATTTTTAAAAATTTCTTTCTGGCTTTTGTGGTTGAAACTACTTCTCTTCGAGTCTTACCTGGCATCACTATGACTTGTGGACCTTCAACTGCTGACATCCAGAGAGTGTAAATGGGCCAAGGAGAAGCTGGCCAGATTCATATCTACTTGTGTTGCTTCCCCATTCCCCAGAAGTCCCCAAATTACTTACTCTATGGAACTTCAGGACTTACTAAATAATACCAAATTGTCCCAAAAGAATTAAGAGAGGCAGCAGGGAGATGGAAACATTCTATTTTATATTTCAACTTACTGTTAACTTCCGCTGTTCTGATTTGTATATTTAAACTGAATGTTGTAGACTGTATTTCAGTCTAGCAGGAATTTATTTTCGTACATTTTCAGTTTAAATAAATAGTAGTTATTATAAAATTTTACACTTTCCCCTCGAGAGGCAGGTTTGTAGTATTGTGTGCAATGTGAAATTTAGAAACAATAATAGTTGCCTATGAGTAAGGCCTCCCATGCTTCAGGCACTATGCTGGACCTCCTGATATTTATGCAATGCTTCATAAATTCTGAAAGCCAGTTATTACTACAAATGAGGAATCAGGTTCAGAGAAGTTAAGTAACGCTTTCATGGTCAGATGGCTAAGTAATCTGGGAACTGGAATTTAAATCAAGGTATTTCTGATGTCGAAATCTGCACTTTGCTCAACATTTCATTACAAGTATCTGCTGAAAGTCACGATTTCTCCTTAGGCGATCCATTACTTAAGGTAACTAAGGTTATATATATATTTGGCATACCAACTTTGGATGGTCTGGCTAATTTAGTAAATAAAGGACAACTTCTGGGAGAAATAAGATATTTAGCTGACCTGCTTAAGTGAGACAGTAACTCATGTTCACAAAGCTTGTAAATGAGGGGTTACTCTAATGAGCAGCATTGGTTCGCTTAACGTATATTTATTAAACACCTACCATGTGCCAGGCATCATGTGAGGGACTTGCAGGAAATAAAGCAAGTGAGACAGCCTCCGGAGAGGTGGAGATTGCAGATGGACGAGAAACCACAGACTTGTGACCTTGTGAAAACGATGCTTACAGGTGGTCTTTTCTCTGTAAGAATGAATATTTGGGTCTCAGTACTTCACATCAACAAGAATGGAAAACAACTAGACCTAGTGAAATAAAGTCTTGAACAATGCGATGAGAATAAAATAATGCCATCAGAGGAAAAAATTAATCAAAGTGAATGAGGTAGGTTAGATTATTTTGACTCCAACTCCCACAGCATGGGTCTAAGCCACCTGGATGTTTTCCCCTCATACATTCTCTGTTCTACTTCTTCTTTTATCAGCTTCATCGGTCAGGAAAGTAAGTGGTTGTTGTATCAATATATTTTGTATATTAAGGTCATCTGCCAGCTCAGTTAACTCGAATACATTCTCATAGTATGGGGTTTCTCGGAGGAGTAATTCTATTATAACGCTGCAGAAATTATATAAATGTCCTATGTGACTAAGAGGAAAGAAATGTTCGGAATGACAATCGCTTATAACGTAAAGAGATCCAAAGTGCACAGTTGTTTCATTGTTGTGTTTTCTTCCCAGACTTTTGAAACTGATTTTGATTTTGACATCTTATAACTAAATATGAAGTTTTTGTTTAATTTAATTTTGATGAGATAATAAAGTCACATTGTTAAAATTTTAAAAGTACAACAATGCATGGAGCATTTAAAGGCAGTACTACTTAATGAGATTAACAGTGGTAGAACTCAGGAATAAATCTTCTGTTTCTGTCTCCATGGTCAATGTCATGTGTGACTTTTCCCTCCATAAACCTGTGTTTCCTCATCTTCAACAGGACAAGGATGAATCAGGGTATTAGTAGTTGGGGTGCAGGTATCAGGGGAAGCTTTATTCTGAATTATGGACCTATCTGATACTCTTCTGCTACACACACAAAAATTTTTTAAATTTTAAGTAGATTGTTAAAAACTACAAATGTAATCGACAATAATTCTGTGACTTGACAGATAGAAAATAAAGTGTAAGAAATTATAATTTTATAGCATAAAAGGGGATACTTCGTGGAAATTCTCATGGAAAAGAATGATATAGAAAAGGATCACTCCTTTTGAAAGAAAGAAAATGTGTTCAAAATGCATCAGGGCTATTTAATTTAAATACACAGAATTATTGTGTGCATGAAGCCCTAGTAAATATTACTGTTGGAGGCTATGAAATTCTTTTATCTCAAAGACTATAATTCTTCTTGAAACAAATAAATACTGGATCAACTCAGGCATCTTTCAGAAAGCATATTCCTATTTTGTTCATATTCAAGAAAAGAAAATCTCCACATTTAAATGTATTCAAGTGGTCTTATCTTTTTTTTAAGTTTGGGTTTTAACAAAAGAACAAAAATGAGTTTAATATGAATCTGGGTTCAGCAATTCTGTACTGTTCATTCTACATTTTGGCTTAGAATTCAGCATCTACCCTGGTTTTTAGGAAGAGGTTTCAGTGCGGTCCTGCAGGGAAGCAGGGATAAAGACAGGTGACCTCATGCTCTCTCCCATAGCTAAGAATCTATTAGTTCACATTCATTAAGCTGTTGGTATGTTCAAAGCACTTGGTCTGATTAATCCCTTTTTCTCCTAGGATGTTGTTCTCTCTGGGCAGAGGTGAAAATAATTCAATCGGAGTTGAGACCCTATTATTCTTCTCCTGAATTCTCTTCCTGTTCCAGTTTACACCAGGCAGCAGAGAACATCTTGTACAAAGTCCAACTGAGCAAATTTTCTTTATTCCATGGATGAGAAACTTGTTGAAGAGAAAGGTCACAGTTCTGCTCTTTCTTACCCAAAGTGAATTTATTCAGTTAATATTTATTTGTCAAGGGCCCCCTCTGTGACTGCGTAGGTTGATAGGCTGTTGGCTTTGCACTGGGAAAAGCTCAAAACGTCACCGGTATAATCTGACTCCACAGCTGTGGAAACAGGGTATCCTTCTAAGCCATTCTTGGAAGCTGCCTTCCCTGCCTTTGCTTTAAATGTAGGTCTGTGTTGTATTAGAGAATATAGTGCACGACCAGGTTTTGGAGATGATTCCTGGAAGTACTTAAATGAGTTAAGGGACATGGATATTTCTTTATAAACTGGATAAAAATCTATAAATATAAGGAAATGCTATTGTTTTATTAATAGGAAGAAGTCTAAACCCACATGCCACTTGTGGGTACGGTTTTAAGTGCAGGAGATCCACTCTGTGCACGAGTACCTCGAAGTGGAAAGAATATTCCATGACACCTTAGAGGAGATTCCTTCTGCCCAGAGCTAGTCTTGAAATGCTTTTGACTCCAAGAGTCTCAGATTTCTTCACCAAGCCCCTAATGGGTTAGTCCAAGAAAAGCTTGCCAACTTTCCTTAAGGAATAGCACGTAGAGAAAATAATACTGTTTGTAAAGCACCGTGGGCTTCATGAACAGGAGAGCTCAGAGCACAACTGCTCTGGAAACTCTGGCCACTCCAGGTCCCCACCACTCCTCCAAAGATTCAGGCATGTATTTGCCCAACTTGAAACTCACTAGGAGGACAGGAGTGTTAGCTAACAAAGTAAATAATTGGAGAATATGGAAAACTAATTCTTTCTTTCCGTCATCAGAATTCTGTTGCCCCCCTTAGGCCCTGACATTAAGAAGAATGATAGATGGATTTCATCTTAGTTGGCACTGGTACAGGATATATATGATGGTACTTGGATATATATGATGGCTAAAAAAGTCTGTGTATGTGAGTTATCCTTTGGTGTGTATGGGTGTATGCATCTGCTACGATTTCCTGGGGTGTGTGTGTGTGTGTGTGTGTGTGTTCATGTGCACTGGAGTTATGAAATGGGGGAGAAGCATCTCAGTAAGTATAACCTTTGTCCCCTTGTGTCTTTAGCCAGTCCTGTTTTTTGAACCTGCCTCTAGCATGACTACATCGAAGGTTCTCCAGCACCACAAGAAGACACGATAGTCATTCCTGAAGATGAATGTGAGCAAGTTTTGAAGACGAGGAGTGAAGCATAGACCATTTTATAAAAAGTTAAATAAAATGGAAGAAGCATGAAGTGGCAGAACTGGCTAGAGGTAGAAACTTATAAAGAAAGGCATTGAGAAAGTTGGGAGAAGGAAGGTGACAGCAGAGGGTAGGGAGCTTCTCCCTTTGGCGCTGCTCACCATTAATTGGACTTCCATTAAGCAGCCTTGACACTGACCCATGGCAGATTCAGTCCAAGTATTAATTAGTGAGGGCACCGGGGTTACTGAAGACACCTTCATAAACCTATGCTACTATTGGGGTTCCCCCAGGAGATTAAATACTTATTTGAAAATCCTAAAGTAACCATAGGCTAAATGCAGGACTCTGAAGAAAATATACAGCATCTTCACATTTCAGGAGGCCTTTTACAACAGTCGTTTTCAAGATCTTGGTGGAAGACAGATTTTTTTTTTCCCTAGGCCGGCTGTGCTGCAAATTTTCTCAGTCTATTGGAATTTACTGCTCTTTTCACCTAAAATCACTGTAAATGTTGTGACATGTCTAAAAATGTGTCTGCCTCTCCCCTGTTTCATCTCACCCCAAACTCTTTTTCTTTGTAATTTGACCATGTACTTTCAAAGAATGCATTATTATCTTCCTTGCTAGGGCCTGTTCTTTATTTCTCATATGGGAAATAGCTTTTTATTTGATTCAAGTGAGATGCCATAGAGGGAGGTTAATTGATCTGTAGATCAAATTCTTTTGTATATGGGCTGAGCACAGGAAAATCGTAACGAGCTAAATAAGTAAATTGGCTTGCATCAAACAAATTGGGGTTAAAAAAATTATGGGCAAAGAATTTGAAAAAGAATAGATACATGTCTATGTATAACTGAATCACTTTGTTGTACACCTGAAACTAACACAACATTGTTAATCAACTATACCCCAATATAAAATAAAAAGTTTAAAAATAAATAAATAAATAAATTTGTTGAGGGAAAAAAATTATGGGCACAGGAGAATTTGCTATTTAAATTGTAATGCTAAATTGACGATATAATTTTGTTGAAACTGGCTCAATTTTGAGTGTGAAGGGACAGTATTGATAATTATTCAGGGACAATAACTTAAATTGAGATTTTTTTTTCCCCAAACTGGATGATATGGTCACCCTATTGATAGTCTTTATTTTTCCCTGCACTTGGCTGTATAACCTGGGTGGAGTACTTAACCTTGATGGGAGTTAATCAGCGAGGAAGAATGTGAGCTCTCATGCTGGACTGAAATCTTGGCTGTGCCCCTTACGAGCTATAAGAGAAAAGGCCCCAGGTAGAGTCAGGTACACAGTCAGCAACAGACTAGAGCAAAGGGATCTGGTACTAATAAGGAACAGTCATTGTTCCTGGGCCTCACCACCATCACACACTGAATAGAGTTATGGAAAATGTCCCTGGACTTACATTCCAGGAGACAATAGACCACTACTTCTTCTGCTAAAATTGAAATTAAAAAAAATAATAAAATTTAAAAATTTACAAAATTTGAAATTAAAAAAGGGCTAATGATATTGATGAACTGGTGAATTTCATGCTATTCTCCTCAACATTCTACCTACCCTCCCACCTGTGTCAGCTCCATCCTAACTTCACCCAGCTCCAAGAGAAAACCAACTAGGATATGCACATGCAACACAAAGACATGTTAATATAATTCACTTTTAATATAATGATAAGAATATAATATTTATAAATTTGTAAAACTTCACATAGTTTTCAAAACTAGGAAAATTTCCTTCTATCACCTTGTCTTAAGATTCCTCTCATTTCTAAAGAGCAATAGTGACTTTTTTGTTTTTGATGGAATCACCTCATTATTTTAAGTTGTGTGTCGAGAGAAAAGAAAAAGTTTGAAAGTTCTTACCTCCCCAAAATGGAGTTACACAACAGGGACATTAGAAGAAAGAAAATATAAATGACTTTTATTCTTAGGGCCAAGTTTTCCAATTAAGAGAGGAGCATGCATTTCCTGAGTTCTCTCCACTTTCATTAATGTGACAGGAAGTCTTAGCCTTGTTTGTATCTATCAGAAAAATAAGTTATTCTTGGATTACATGCAGACCCAGCTTAGAGCAGTCATCCAGTCAAAAGGAAATGTTGCCTTTAAGTTTTAGTGCTTTATAATGCTCTTTAAGAGGCCATAATGTACTTCACTAGATGAAAGGGAGCAAAGGGAGATAGTGCGTGTGTGTGTGTGTGTGTGTGTGTGTGAACTAATGTGGGTGTGTCCCAAAGCAGCTTCCTTCTGCTTCCAGATCATCAGCAGGAACGAAGGAGTTGATACAGGCTGCTTATGCAAAAATTTCCCAATCATGCAAAACCATTGAGTTTGATGAGGCCAGTTTACAGTCTAAAAAAGGGATGTCGTTTTCAAACAACCCATGTGAGAAAGTTATACAGAAAAATGAGGAAATAAAAGTACCGAAGATGATTAGATAAGGAAAAATCATCTCCTAATACTCTTTTTGTCTCCCAAACAGCTACCTGTAGATAGACCTAGTTTAAAGGGCTGATTCTTTTATTTAAAGTCCAGATTTCTGACACAAAATTCAGTGGCCAATGTATAATATTATTAAATCTTGGAGAGAAAACCCAGTTGGGCTTTGCAGAGGGTTGGCTAAATGAATCATTCTCCAACATTAGTAAGTTCTTGCCCTAATAAATTATCTAAAGAGTTACCCAACAAGCCATTTTAAAATATAGCAATAGAAATATTTAATTATTGGACAGTGAAACAATCAATTCTTGATTATATATCAATGCAAAGGCAATATAAAATATAAACGATAATAACTCAAAATAGTTTCTGTGAAATTGAAATGAATCATGTATACTTATTTAAGTATTCTCAATAAACAAATATTAAAATAAATTGATAGAATGTGGAATTCTCTCATATTCTCAAGTTAGGTCCACAATGTATGACTGTCTTGTGAGGTATAAGTTTTATATGATTTTTGTATAGTCAATGACGCTTTCTTTCAAATGTAAGAGGAAAAACACAAGTCTAGGTCACAAATGGGTTAAATAGGCTGCCAATGTGATCAAACACCTGGTTTAAATCCCAGTTCTGCTACTTTCTAACGGCATAACCTTGGAAAAAAACCTTCTTGGAGCCTTAGCTTTTCTCTATATAAGTTGTTTTCAACTTCTTCTAAAGATTAAATGGTAGTCATTAACAGAATTATTGACCTAGAAAAACATTTTGAGATCATCTAGTCCAACTCTTCCTAGTCCAACTCTTCCTTTCACACGTGATAGGTCTAAGGTCCAGAGATTTAACTGATTTTACCAAGGTCATACATAGCATTATCAGCAGAGCTCGTGGTACAGCCTATGTTTCCCTAGTCACCATACATCCTGCTTTCTACTCCAGCATTCTGCCTTCTAATAATTTAGCAATTAGAACTCTCAGTACAATTTCTGAAACATTTATGTTAAAACCTACCGGATACTTAATTTTTCTATATGTTTTCCTCCAAAACATTTCCACAACATGGGCTGTTAGTCATCCTAAACTGAGGACCTCAAATATCAGTAAGACTTTAGCTAAACTTAGTTGTACCCCTTGATTATTTCTATCTGAAAAAAAATCTCTCAGAAATAATACCAGTGGTTTCAGTTTTCCTAAACTATAACTAGTACTTCTCTGAACTGGAGATTTTAGTAAGTACAATTACATAGTGTCTTCACACAAAAATTTATATAAATACAAATAAATTTAAAGTTATTATAATATTCCATGAGTTATATTTCTAATTTTTAAGATATTGGGCTTTTGTCAAAGATAGGATAAATTCCATTGAAATAAAAGACATGTGGCTGTTTTGGATTATCTACTCTTATTTTTTTTTTCATTGAAGTATAGTTGATTTACAATGTTGTGTTAATTTCTGCTGTACAGCTATCCACTCTTTTAAATGATGTTTTTCAAATTAGCTACTACCAAAGCTGTTATGAGGAAAAGATAATATAAACAAATTCATATAAAATTATAAATTACTGTCAGCTTAATCTATTATCCTTTCCAAAGATAGCTAAATTTTACTAGGCAAAATCAAGCCTTTAACAAACAGAAGAGAACTATAATGATTGAGTTCTAGAAAGGAAGGTAATCAAGGCCAACAGATAAATCTTTCAACCCATGCTATGGGCCTCCTCAATCCATAATCCAAACCAACAGTTCTCCAATGTTAGTGGGTATCAAGAATCACCTGGAGGGCTTATTAAAATACAGAAGGCTATGTCCCACTCCAGGTTTCATACTCAACATTCTCATGTGATGCTAAAGCTGCTGGTCAGTCAGTGGGTCACACAGAGAAACTCGGGCTTAGACTGGCCACTATTCAAATGATTATATGACCGTTTAGATGATATTAGCATTACTCTCTTGGGCAACTGTGCACCACCGATAAAATATAAGAAAGTATGACCTTTTTGAGATTAGACCTTTAAGACTACAATAGTGGGAAGGTGGCTGGTGGGCGTGGTACCTATAAAATTTCCGAATTCAAATGGATTGTAGGAGCAAAGCATCAAGTCAGAGAACAACAGGGATCAGAAGTAAAGATGTACGTAAGGCGTGGAAAATAGAACAGTTGTTCCAACACTGGGTAAAGCAAAAAAAATTGAGTAAACAGAAATACAAATGGTACACGACGCTATGACCTGAGCTATTAAACAACAGAACATGAAGAGGCAACATGCCTACACCCCAGTACCACAGAGTAAGTACAAGAGAAGCAACCTTACTCTACAGCCCCATATCTGGAGTTGCTATCTCCTTTCTTGTTTCTTTTTGACCTCCACCTTAGTGTCAGGCTCCAAGTTTGCACATCCCAGAACTCTACTACTTTATCTTATCATCACCCCAATCCCTTGATTATTAACCCTTTCAAACCTCACCACATTAAACTCTAAATCAGGCGCCCAAGGGAGTACACATTCTTGACTAGGCCATGTCCCCTGCTCTCTGCTTGAAAGGGAAGCTAAACAGTGATTCTTGTCACAATCTCCAAGGTTGCAAGCAGGGAGTGATATTGAGGATACTCACTCAGGAGACTGAATTATATGTGAGGACTGACCATCTCCTACACACATACACATACACACACACACACACCCCCCTTCTCTCTATATCCAGGGCTCTAGAGAGAGCCATTATGAACCTGTTGGGAAAGCAAAAAAAGAATGCAAAATAAAGTGTTGGTAATGGATTTGGGAGATGGAATTAAGAAAATTCCAGAGATACCCAAGACTAGCTAGCCTATGTGCTGTGAGGGACATGTTAAGTGCTCTGAGCTTATTAGAATATTAGATGTTTTCTATCTTTACTTTCACGGTATTCTTTAAAGGTAATTTCTTTTATCACCATTTTACAGATGAAGAAACTAAGAATCAGAGGGGACTTGCTCTTGGTCAGCAAGTAATGGCAAAGCTGGAATTAAACCATACCAAATCTGGTTTCCTTAGAGAATTATTATGAATATTTAAAATTGAAATCAAGAATGTAATTGAAATGTATAATTATTATTATTGTTCTTATTTTTCCAAGGTAGAAGAATCAGAATGTCCCAGAAACCTTATCTTCTCTTACTTTTCTCGATAGTATTAGGTTCTTCACAAGCATTACTTTAAATATTTTTACATGCCCTCACAAAAATCTTATGAAAGGCTGTGTTTTATGATTTTAAGAATGAGGAAACAGGCATCAAGCACTTAGGAAAGACATCCATCTAAGTAGTAGGTAAAGTATTCAAATCCAGATCTATATCATGACTTCAGAGACCAAGATTTTCTCCACTCCACTCTTCAACTTCTCATATAGGATTTTTATCTATTGATATCCCTAGAGGTCAGGATCCAGCAAAAATAACTTACTCTATGAGGACCAAGGAACGTATTTTATGCCAAGACTTACTCACTGTAGTGAGTATTCCCGAAACATAATTGTGATATGTTGACATACTAAAGGGTTCAATGTCTTTTTTCTACCAAGGAATTAAAATGAAGATACTTTTCATAGCTTTTAAGGCCCTTCATAGTTTTTCACATGCCGGTCAGCCCAGGCCCCATTCTGAATCTGCCCACCCACAGGCCTCACCCCTTGCTAAGCCAACTGAATTAAGGGTGTTTATCTGACCCAAGGGCAACCAATCCATAGGCTTTCTAGGGTCTTCTAGACATGCTGGGCCAATCACATTCATTTTTTTTTTTTTTTTTAATTTAAACTGAGGGACAGAGGGAAGATGCAAAATAGCAATGGGACAGTGACAGAATAACTTATGAAGTGGTAGCAAGGGCAGCACCTTAGAGACAAACTCTAGGGTAAAACCCTTGACAGGAAAGACATAAAAACTGGAGGTATGAAATATTGCATATTTTATGTTCTTCACTGCATTCTTTCACTCAATGATATTCTCCCCAGATTTATTTTTAAAATGAGTTTTAAAGACCATATCAGAGCTGTTAAACAGCTTTGGCATGTTTTCTCAGCCAGAATCCTTTAAATGGAATCTGTATTAAATTTTTAAAAATGTAATGGTAACAAATACAAAGAGTTAATAATATTTACACTTAAGTGATGGAAAATTCCTAAAAGTAAGAAAAGTAAGAAAAAGAAAAAGGATTCAAGGGCAAAACCCATTACACTGATTTCCTCTCTAATGTGGTACAGAGGAAAACCCAAGGATTCTGGAGTCAGTCCTGGGTTCAAATCATCTGTTGATACTCATTAGGTATATGACTGCAGATGAGAAACATTTACTCTGGGTAATATTTTGCTTCTCTGTAAAAGATAAGCTATATTAATTCATACTCAACCTCATTATCCTTGCGTGAGTTAAAGGAGTACTATGACTAGTATAGTGTTCTTCTTTCAGTAGGCTTATATTTTATCATACAAAATATTGCTCCAATATACATCACCTAAAGCTTAAAAGTCATTTTTACTGTACAGAGTGTGGCTTTGATAGTTTATGGAAAAGTAAGTCTGATATACACTTAGGTCATCAGTTATACCTCTTCCTCCCATATTCAGTGATCTATAAATCCAGTGCATACTTAGAGTGAACATTATTTAATAAACTCTTAGTATTTTCCTAGGGTGACACAGCAAGGGCTTTCAGAAATCAGGTTTATAAATTCAGTATATCTCCAAAATCTGGCCAAAAACTAGCAAATTTAAATTTTCCACTTGGCACGCTGGTTCAGGTCTCATAAAATCTGCTGTTTTCTGGCTTCCCCAAAACCCCTGATCTGACTTCCAGACCTGTATACTTTCATAGCTTTCTCATGACTTCCTCCTTCTTATAAAAAGAACATGAGGTAAATGATACTTACACTCCACTTGAAAACTTCAAGCATGAGCGTCCAGTCTCATGTTCCCCAAATGCAGCCGGGGAAAGCTGCTTTCACAACACTGTTAATGCTTCATTACCAAACGAGATGTGGGTGACAGCAGCATTCTCTCTGACAGTTCAAATGGCACATTTCTGAGAGAGTGTTTAATTCAGGACTACAAGTGGACAGAGCTATTCAGACCTCTTCACCACCCTTATTATGGGTTTCAATTTTGTTGCTGGTATTTTTCCCCCTTTTTAATAGGTGAGGCAGCTGACAACTGAATTAGTACACTCTCCTTAGTATGCCAGTGGCTCATGACAATAGCCTAAGGGGGAAGATATAGATAACTGAGAAGTTTTCTCACTGTTGTGATATATTTTTTCATATGGTTAATAAGGCAATTGAAATGACATTCTGTCACAGTGGTATAATACACTGAGCTTGTGATTTCCCTTGTGCTACCACTAGGAGGAGATGCATTTTGTTTAATACTTTTTTTTGAAAAGAAGAGGAAGAAGAAGAAAAGAATATGCTTAAAAATGTGACGGTCTGCAAACTTGAACATCCTTAGTGTAACGAGGTATAAGCAGCACCTAATGCTGATGGGAGGGGGGCTGGGCTTTTTCTGGTGATGAAAAGGTTAAGTAGAATTAATAAAGAAGACTTAAAAACCTAAAGAAAATAGTTCTTTATCAAACAGCATTGGAAGGCAGAAAAGCTTTCCAAGGCATCAAGTTTTACACCACCAGAAGACGGGCCAAGGGCTAGGACCACTTTCTCATATTGGGATGTCTGGAGTTCCATTAGGGAGAGGACTGGAGATATCAGATATTGGTAACTTTTTTTTTTAAAATTAATTAATTAATTAATTAATTAATTTATGGCTGTGTTGGGTCTTCATTTCTGTGTGAGGGCTTTCTCTAGTTGTGGCAAGTGGGGGTCACTCTTCATCGCGGTGCGCGGGCCTCTCACTGTCACGGCCTCTCTTGTTGTGGAGCACAGGCTCCAGACGCACAGGCTCAGTAATTGTGGCTCACGGGCCTAGCTGCTCTGCGGCATGTGGGATCTTCCCAGACCAGGGCTCGAACCCGTGTCCCCTGCATTGGCAGGCAGATTCTCAACCACTGCGCCACCACGGAAGCCCAGATATTGGTAACTTTAAGACAGGCTAAAGGAAGTAGAATGTGGGAACTGAACAAAGAGAAAAATGGAAGTGAAGGAGTATCCACTTCTATGAGAACTGCTACAACCTCCAACAGAGTTCCCTGTGCATTATTGAGAGGTTGGGAAATACCTCAGAGAGTCCCCACACCTGATTACCAGGCTGAGGAGATATTGACAATCCCACTGTGAACCACTCAGTTAAGAGGAACATAAACAGACAGACAACTCCTCAAGCACAAGGTTCTTAAAGACAGTTTTCCATAAGTTTTCTCCGTCTCAGGACAGTGATGGACAGCAGCTTGAGAACAATATATAGGGTCCTTTACTATACTTGAGTGTATTTATTTGTAGATTCTTCTGCCTGGGCAAAGCAGATATCAGGGCAGTCTTTTTGCCTGTCTCTCGCAAGTAATGTAGCTTTTGCCAAAGTAATGTGGACCTGAAATAGTAACTTGACCCATGTCTGGATGAACACACGTGTGGAGCTGAGAAACGAAGAGGCAGAACATGGTTTCCAAACATCTATTACTCAAGTGAAACAACCTTTTCAAGAGAAAGCTTAGATTCGACATGCAAGTGTGATTGGAGCATTTTGGTTCACTACTGCATTGCTCCAACTTATTCCTGTGACACAGTAATGCTCAGGAAGAGCTGCTGCTCTAGTAGTTAACACATGGTCTCTATTTTATATAAAGTGATTTAATAATGATCATTTCAATTACAACCAAGGGTGAAATAAATGCCAACTGGGGAAACTGATGTTTGAACAATAACAATAAAAAATGGTGTTTCTGTGCCTATCAAATACCATTAAAAGATCTACTAGGACATCTTTTTAACAAAATATTTTAATATATACTTAAAAATATACAAACATTTAACTAAAACATAGACCCTGAGCAGAAGAAGAATACCTAGGGAAATGCATAGGAGGATGTTATAAAAATATTAATGAACTGCTTAAACAAGCTCCAGAGACGGGTGTGAGGCACGGCTATCAGCGTGGACACCAGAGATGGGCATGAAACTCTAATACTGCTGCTGCAGCGACCAAGAATCCTGTGTGCAAGCACAGGTCACTATCCACACCTCCCCTCCCGAGAGCCTGTGCAGCACACCACTGCCAGGATCCCGTGATCCAGGGACAACTTCCCCGGGAGAACACATGGCGTGCCTCAGGCTGTTGCAACATTACGCTGGCCTCTGCCGCCGCAGGCTTGCCCCGCATTCCATTATAATTACCGTACCCCTCCCTCCTCCCGGCCTGAGTGAGCCAGAGCCCCTGAATCAGCTGCTCCTTTAACCCCCTTCTGTCTGTCTGGGTGAGGAACAGATGCCAGAGGGCGACCTACATGAAGAGGCAGGGCCAAATCCAAAGCTGAACCCCAGGAGCTATGCAAACAAAGAAGAGAAAGGGAAATCTCTCCATGCAGACTCAGGAACAGAGCATTAAATCTCCACATTCAACCTGATGTACCCTGCATCTGTGGAATACCTGAATAGACAACAAATCATCCCAAAACTGAGGTGGTGGACTTTGGGAGCAACTGTAGACTTGGGGTTTGCTTTCTGCATCTAATTTGTTTCTACTTTCATGTTTATTTTAGTTTAGTATTTAGAGCTTATTATCATTGGTAGATTTGTTTATTGATTTGGTTGCTCTCTTCCTTTACATATATATATATATTTTTTTTTCTTTTTCTCTTTTTTTTTTTTTTTTTTAAAAATGGTTTATCAATTCCATTTTTGTATAAAACACATGGGAGAAACCTAGCCAATCAACACACAACTGTTGCCACATGAAAAGGTATTTTTATCAAACTTCGAGTCTAAGAACATACAAATGTTTCTTTTTCATGTCTACAGTAATTGTCTATGCTTTTCCACTTAACTGTTTTAAAAATTCCACATATCCCCATTATTTCTTCTGTCCCAGTTACAGTACAATGACGGGGAGGAAGAGGGTTGGTTAAAACAACTCTCTAAGCAGTTTTCTGCTGTCCCTTCTTTCCAATCAGAGACTTGTGGATGTGAGGGATCACACCACCCCCAGCTATGGTAGCCTTGATAAGAGAATCCAACTCTTCATCACCACGGATTGCAAGTTGCAAGTGGCGCGGAGTGATCCGCTTAACTTTGAGATCCTTGGAAGCATTACCTGCCAGCTCTAGCACCTCAGCAGTGAGGTACTCCAGAATTGCAGCACTGTACACTGCAGCAGTGGCACCGACCCTTCCGTGACTTGTGGTGCGAGTCTTCAAATGTCTGTGGATGCGGCCCACGGGAAACTGTAACCCAGCTCTCTGTGAGCGAGACACTGCCTTAGCCTTGGCCTTCCCACTGTCCTTTCCAGCTTTGCCTCCAGCCATGGTCTCGGCCGCTCCCGCCCTCGGTCCCGCCGAGCCACCGCCGCCGCCGCCGCTGCACCCGCAGCACCGACCGCCGCCGCCATCGCCGCCGCCGGAGCCCGGACAATCTTCTTTTTCTCTTTTTGTGAGTGTGTATGTGTATGCTTCTTTGTGTGATATTGTCTGTATAGGTTTGCTTTTACCATTTGTCCTAGGATTCTGTCTGTCTGGTTTTTTTTAGTATAGGTTTTAGCACTTGCTATCATTGGTGGATTTGTTTATTGGTTTGGCTGCTCTCTTCTTCCTTTTTTTTAAATTACTTTTTAATTTTATTTTAATAATATTTAAAAATTTTTTTATTTAATAACTTTTTTTCTTTTTCTTTTCTCCCTTTTCTTCTGAGTCATGTGGCTGACAGGATCTTAGTGCTCCAGCTAGGTGTCAGACCTGAGCCTCTGAGGTGGGAGAGCTGAGTTCAGGACATTGGCCCACCAGAGACCTCCCGGCCCCCTGAAATATCAATAGGCGAGAGCTCTTCCAGAGATCTCCAACTCAACACTATACCCACCTCCACTCAAAGACCAGCAAGCTAAAGTGTGGGACACCCCATGCCAAACAACTAGGAAGACAGGAACACAACACCACCCATTAGCAGAGAGGCTACCTAAAATCATAATAAGTTCACAGACACCCCAAAACACACCACCAGGCACTGTCTTACCCACCAGAAAGACAAGATCCAGCCTCATCCACCAGAACACAGGCACCAGTCCCTTCCACAAGGAAGCCTACACAACCCACTGAACCAACCTTACCCACCGGGGGAAGACACCAGAAACAACGGGAACTACGAACATGCAGCCTGTGAAAAGGAGACCCCAAACACAGTAAGTTAAAAAAAATGAGAAGACAGCAAAATATGCAGCAGATGAAGGAGCACAGTAAAAACCCACCAGACCAAACAAATGAAGAGGAAATAGGCAGTCTACCTGAAAAAGAATTCAGAGTAATGATAGTAACGATGATCCAAAACCTTGGAAATAGAATGGAGAAAATACAAGAAACATTTAACAAGGACCTAGAAGAACTAATGAGCAAACAAACAATGATGAACAACACAATAAATGAAATTAAAAATTCTCTAGAAGGAATCAACAGCAGAATAACTGAGGCAGAAGAACGGATAAGTGACCTGGAAGATAAAATAGTGGAAATAACTACTGCAGAGCAGAATAAAGACAAAAGAATGAAAAGAATTGAGGACAGTCTCAGAGACCTCTGGGACAATATTAAACTCACCAACATTTGAATTATAGGGGTCCCAGAAGAAGAAGAGAAAAAAAAAAGGGACTGAGAAAATATTTGAAGAGATTATAGTTGAAAACTTCCCTTATATGGGAAAGGAAATAGTCAATCAAGTCCAGGAAGAACAGAGAGTCCCATACACGATAAATCCAAGGAGAGACTTGCCAAGACACACATTAATCAAACTATCAAATACTAAATACAAAGAAAAAATATTAAAAGCAGCAATGGGAAAGCAACAAATAACATACAAGGGAATCCCCATAAGGTTAACAGCTGATCTTTCAGCAGAAACTCTGCAAGCCAGAAGGGTGTGGCAGGACATATTTAAAGTGATGAAAGGGAAAAACCTACAACCAAGATTACTCTTCCCAGCAAGGATCTCATTCAGATTCAATGGAGAAATTTAAACCTTTACAGACAAGCAAAAGCTAAGAGAATTCAGCACCACCAAACCAGCTTTACAAC
Organism: Eubalaena glacialis; assembly: GCF_028564815.1. Lineage (NCBI taxonomy): Eukaryota > Metazoa > Chordata > Mammalia > Artiodactyla > Balaenidae > Eubalaena > Eubalaena glacialis. The sequence continues at coordinate 27,432,406 of NC_083722.1, read as the reverse complement.
AAATGCTAAAGGAACTTCTCTAGGCAGGAAACACAAGGGAAGAAAAAGACCTACAAAAACAAACCCAAAACAATTAAGAAAATGGTAATAGGAACATACACATCGAAAACTACCTTAAATGTAAATGAATTAAATGCTCCAACCAAAAGACATAGACTGGCAGAATGGAAACAAAAACAAGACCCATATATATGCTGTCTACAAGAGACCCACTTCAGACCTAAGGACACATACAGACTGAAAGTGAGGGGATGGAAAAAGATATTCCATGTAAATAGAAATCAAAAGAAAGCTGGAGTAGCAATGCTCATATCAGACAAAATAGATTTTAAAATAAAGACTATTACAAGAGACAAAGAAGGACACTACATAATGATCAAAGGATCAACCCAAGAAGAATTGTAAATATTTATGCATCCAACATAGGACCACCTCAATACATAAAGGAAACACTAACAGACATAAAAGGGGAAATCAACAGTAACACAATCATAGTAGGGGACTTTAACACCCCACTTTCACCAATGGACAGATCATCCAAAATGAAAATAAATAAGGAAACACAAGCTTTAAATGACACATTAAACAAGATGGACTTAATTGATAGTTATGGGCCATTCCATCCAAAAACAACAGAATACAGTTTCTTCTCAGGTGCTCATGGAGCATTCTCCAGGATAGAATATATCATGGGCCACAAATCAAGCCTTGGTAAATTTAAGAAAATTGAAATCATATTAAGTAACTTTTCTGACCACAATGCTATGAGACTAGATATCAATTACAGGAAAAAATCTGTAAAAAATACAAACACATGGAGGCTAAACATTACGCTACTAAATAACCAAGAAATCACCGATGAAATCAAAGAGGAAAACAACAAATACCTAGAAACAAATGACAATGAAAACACGATGACCCAAAACCTATGGGATGCAGCAAAAGCAGTTCTAAGAGGGAAGTTTATAGCAACACAATCCTACCTCAAGAAACAAGAAACATCTCAAATAAACAACCTAATCTTACACCTAAAGCAATTAGAGAAAGAAGAACAAAAAAACCCAAAGTTAGCAAAAGAAAGAAATCATAAACGTCAGATCAGAAATAAATGGAAAAGAAATGAAGGAAACAATAGCAAAGATCAACAAAACTAAAAGCTGGTTCTTTGAGAAGATAAACAAAACTGATAAATGATTAGGCAGATTGATCAAGAGAAAAAGGGAGAAGACTCAAATCAACAGATTTAGAAATGGAAAAAGAGAAGTGACAACTGACAATGAAGAAATACAAAGGATCATGAGAGATTACTACAAGCAACTATATGCCAATAAAATGGACAACCTGGAAGAAATGGACAAATTCTTAGAAAAACCCAACCTTCTGATACTGAACCAGGAAGAAATAGAAAATATAAACAAACCAATCACAAGCACTGAAATTGAAACTGTGATTAAAAATCTTCCAAAAAACAAAAGCCCAGGACCAGATGGCTTCATAAACGAATTCTAACAAACATTTAGGGAAGAGCTAACACCTATCCTTCTCAAACTCTTCCAAAATATAGCAGAGGGGGGAACACTCTCAAACTCATTCTACGAGGCCACCATCACCCTGATACCAAAACCAGACAAAGATGTCACAAAAAAAGAAAACTACAGGCCAGTATCACTGATGAACATACATGCAAAAATCCTCAACAAAATACTAGCAAACAGAATCCAATGGCACATTAAAAGTATGATACACCATGACCAAGTGGGGTTTATCCAAGGAATGCAAGGATTCTTCAATATATGCAAATCAATCAACGTGATACACCATATTAACAAATTGGAGAAAAACCATATGATCATCTCAATAGATGCAGAGAAAGCTTTTGATAAAATTCAACACCCATTTATGATAAAAACCCTCCATAAAGTAGGCATAGAGGGAACTTTCCTCAACATAATAAAGGCCATATATGACAAACCCACATCCAACATCATCCTCAGTGGTGAAAAACTGAAACCATTTCCACTAAGATTAGGAACAAGACACGGTTGCCCACTCTCACCACTATTATTCAATATAGTTTTGGAAGTTTTAGCCACAGTAATCAGAGAAGAAAAAGAAATAAAAGGAATCCAAATCAGAAAAGAAGAAGTAAAGCTGTCACTGTTTGCAGATGACATGATACATAGAGAATCCTAAAGATGCTACGAGAAAACTACTAGAGCTAATCAATGAATTTGGTAAAGTAGCAGGATACAAAATTAATGCACAGAAATCTCTTGCATTCCTGTACACTAATGATGAAAAATCTGAAAGTGAAATTAAGAAAACACTCCTATTTATCACTGCAACAAAAAGAATAAAATAACTAGGAATAAACCTACCTAAGGAGACAAAAGACTTGTATGCAGAAAATTATAAGACACTGATGAAAGAAATTAAAGATGATACAAACAGATGGAGACATATACCATGCTCTTGGATTGGAAGAATCAACATTGTGAAAATGACTCTACTACCCAAAGCAATCTACAGATTCAGTGCAATCCCTATCAAACTACCACTGGCATTTTTCACAGAACTAGAACAAAAAATTTCACAATTTGTATGGAAACACAAAAGACCCCGAATAGCCAAAGCAATCTTGAGAAAGAAAAACGGAGCTGGAGGAATCAGTCTCCCTGACTTCAGACTATACTACAAGGCTACAGTAATCAAGACAGTATGGTACTGGCACAAAAACAGAAATCAGATCAATGGAACAGGATAGAAAGCCCAGAGATAAACCCACACACATATGGTCAACTTATCTTTGATAAAGGAGGAAAGAATATACAGTGGAGAAAAGGCAGCCTCTTCAATAAGTGGTGCTGGGAAAACTGGACAGCTACATGTAAAAGAATGAAATTAGAACACTCCCTAACACCATACACAAAAATAAACTCAAAATGGATTAAAGACCTAAATGTAAGGCCAGACACCATCAAACTCTTAGAGGAAAACATAGGCAGAACACTCAATGACATAAATCACAGCAAGATCCTTTTTAACCCACCTCCTAGAGAAATGGAAATAAAAACAAAAATAAACAAATGGGACCTAATGAAACGTCAAAGCTTTTGCACAGCAAAGAAAACCATAAACAAGACGAAAAGACAACCCTCAGAATGGGAGAAAATATTTGCAAATGAAGCAACTGACAAAGGATTAATCTCCAAAACATACAAGCAACTCATGCAGCTCAACATCCAAAAAACAAACAACCCAATCCAAAAATGGGCAGAAGACCTAAATAGACATTTCTCCAAAGAAGATATACACATTGCCAACAAACACATGAAAGAATCTCAACATCATTAATCATTAGAGAAATGCAAATCAAAACTACAATGAGATATCATCTCACACCGGTCAGAATGGCCATCATCAAAAACTCTACAAACAATAAATGCTGGAGGGGGTGTGGAGAAAAGGGAACTCTCTTGCACTGTTGGTGGGAATGTAAATTGATACAGCCACTATGGAGGACAGTATGGAGGTTCCTTACAAAACTAAAAATAGAACTACCATATGACCCAGCAATTCCACTACTGGGCATATACCCTGAGAAAACCATAATTCAAAAAGAGTCACGTACCACAATGTTCATTGCAGCACTATTTACAATAGCCAGGACATGGAAGCAACCTAAGTGTCCATCGACAGATAAATGGATAAAGAAGATGTGGCACATATACACAATGGAATATTACTCAGCCATAAAAGAAACAAAATTGAGTTATTTGTAGTGAGGTAGATGGACCTAGAGAGTGTCATACAGAGTGAAGTAAGTCAGAAAAAAAAAACAAATACCGTATGCTAACACATATATATGGAATCTGAAAAAAAAAAAATGGTTCTGAAGAATCTAGGGGCAGGACAGGAATAAAGTCGCAGGCGTAGAGAATGGACTTGAAGATACGGGGAGGGGGAATGGTAAGCTGGGACGAAGTAAGAGAGTGGAATGGACATTTATACACTACCAAATGTAAAATAGATAGCTGGGGGGAAGCAGCCGCATAGCACAGGGAGATAAGCTTGGTGCTTTGTGACCACCTAGAGGGGTGGGATAGGGAGGGTGGGAGGGAGACGCAAGAGGGAGTGGATATGAGGATATATGTATACATATAGCTGATTCACTTTGTTATACAGCAGAAACTAACACACCATGTAAAGCAATTATACTCTAGTAAAGATGTTAAAAAAATATTAATGAAGTTTGTATGAATATTTAACTTTTCTATAATAAATATTACGAAATTGGTTTTGGTTTCTTCTTAGAGTCAGAGTGAATCTTCTTTCTCTCATCTTGTTATAAGTTGCGTAGAGATAACGGAACCCTTAGTTATTGCTTTTTAGGACATTGATAATGCTCACCCATTCTTCTCAAACTTTATTCCTAACCTCCAACCTCCCACCTTACTTTGGCCCTTACCTGCAAGACACCAATACTTAGTACTTGAGTAGAATAGCTGCTGTCAACAGAGATTTGATTATACCCACCACTCCCCATTTCAAACACTCTACTGTTATTCTTCTGACCAGTTTGTGAGATTCAGAGTAGTGTCTTTAATCTATCTGTGCTACAGCTAAGCATGGTACAAGTCTGATACTGAAGTCGTGGATCGTTACCTAAAGGAAGGCAATATGGAAGGAGAAGGGAAGCTCTCTGGAAATCAGAAGCTAGAGGAAAGTTTGCTCTGGACCAGAGTACTTAGCAAGGGGCTTATCTCCCCTCCTCTCCAGAGCACATGTACAACGAAGAATTCTCTGAGTGTTGGCCATTTTCTGTTTTCTTGAGAAACTCTAAACTGAATGTCACAGAACTCTGTAACGGTCTTAAGATCCTGCAGACCTGATTTCTGAAAATTGCCAATCCATTTTCTCCTTCTGAGAAGGATGTCTCAGGAAGTTATTTAAACTCTTAAATTTTTCTTGGGACAAAAACAATTAGCTTGCGTTAAGAACAAAATCATTCAGTGTTCCACTCTCCTCTTTGCAGTTCATAACCTAAGGATAGAACAAATTCTTGCCCTCAAGGATCTTACTGTCTCTCTCAAAACACAGTGCATTAGCATTTTAATAGTGCAATAATTCTGTGATGCTGTTGGAAATGTTTTATTTAAATGGGCACAACAGCTACATTTATTCTCATGAAGACTCATTGACAATATGGATTAGCATTTGCCAGTGGGAAGTAGCAATTAACCTTGATATATGTGAATACATCCACATATGGTGGCCAAGTCTCTGCACAGAGTACATTTTCTAAGGTATAACAAGGGGGTGGAGGGAAGGAGGGAGTGAGGAGAGACATGCTCTATTTACCATAGGCAGAATGTTTGAAAGCAGAGGAGAGTAGAGAGGTGGGTCCAGACCCCAGGCACAGTGAAAGAACAAACATGTCTGATCAGCAACAACTCTTCTAAAACCTCTTTCAATACCAGAGAAAAAGAAAATAGTCCTGTTCTTTAATTTTCGACTTACTGAGACTTAGTTACTATCTGGTATTTTTACAAAATCATCCAGATGTATAGCATAAAAGCATTAACCCCCATGTTTTTTTTTTTTGTTTGTTTGTTTGTTTTTAAACTGTTCTTTTTTTTTAATTAATTAATTTATTTTTATTTTTGGCTGTGTTGGGTCTTCATTTCTGTGTGAGGGCTTTCTCTAGTTGCAGCGAGCGGGGGCCACTCTTCATTGCTGTGCGCGGGCCTCTCACTGTCATGGCTTCTCTTGTTGCGGAGCACAGGCTCCAGACACGCAGGCTCAGTAGTTGTGGCTCACGGGCCCAGTTGCTCCGCGGCATGTGGGATCCTCCCAGACCGGGGCTCGAACCCGCATCCCCTGCATTAGCAGGCAGATTCTCAACCACTGTGCCACCAGGGAAGCCCACCCCATGTTGTTTTTTGGTAATGATAATAATGCTAGTACTACTAATCATGGTCAGGACCTATAAGGCTGTTAAAAATGCATTTGGCATCTTCTATAGGAGAGTCCATTTAATTCTCACAACAGCTCTTCAGTTTAGAGTAGTCATATTGCCCAGGATTTCACAATGTGTACCAGTGTGTCCAAAATTCTTGCTTAGCTTGTCAAACTCAACATTTCTGCTCCCTTCACTTTCCTCTGAGATTAACACCAGTCCTAACATCACTAGAATAGACAGTCTCTCATATACAGGAACAGAGCCACAAGTATATACATACCTATAAGAACCTCACAAATAAAAATGACAATAAAGTATATAAAGCTCTCACTGCTACAACCTACCTAAAAAGTGTTTTATTACACAAAAACATTTACAAATCAAGATTACCAATACTGTACAGATATATCAAGTCAGAAGGAATAGAAGATGCCCTTTTCAGAGACGCTGACTTTGAGGCTTCATACCTCTGTGGTTTATCCCAGATTTAGAAACCCTGGCAGAGCTGTAGCAAAGCTCATCCATTTTGGAATTCTATATTGCTAGCCGAAACTTCCAACCCCCTTGACACTACGGTTGGTTTCAATGATGGAGTTCTTTCTGTTTGTTGTTTCTTTGCTTGTCTTTCTTATTTTTACTTGCTTTGATGTCTCTAATCCTACTCATCCACGCAGGTGACCAAACTCTCATCCATAATCTGTAGCATTAAAATTAAAGGAATGGTTTATAGATTCTAGGATTTTCTGAATACCTCAAATAAATCCTTCCTAGGCCCCTCATGAACACATAAAGCCAGGAGACGAGGATGAAGTTAAATTGATCCCAATCAATGTACCACAAAGCATCAAATTGCATTCACTGCCAGTCAACAAACAAATAAAGATCTGTTCCTCCCCATTTTTAAAATAAATCTTGCTTTCATTATGTTTTACTTTTTTTCCTAGTGCTGCTTGATCACAAGTTGTTTTTCTTTCTAGTAAGTTTAGATTCATGGGGTAATTCATCCTTCATTATATGATAAACAGCTTTTAGATTTCCACAGAATTCAATTTCTTGTGGCTTCCTTGAACTAAACACTTCTGAAATGCTTACACTATGTGCTACATTAAGAAAAAATATTATCTCTTTTTCATAGCAAAATTCTATATCTCTTTAAAGAAAACAGATAGGATGGAAATAAGTGCACTTTCTCCCAGTCACATTAAACAGAAAGGTTAAGCTCCTACTGACAGGAAAGATGTATTTGCAAGTGATTAGTTATATTTCTATCATAGTGCTTGTCTGTGTTCTTCCTTTGATGTTTAAACAAAGCTCTTGAACACGCTGGGTTGTATGCTCTGATGTTGATTTATAGGTAGAACTGAATTCCAAACACTAAGCCAGTAGGTAGGCTTTAATAAAAGGCACAGACTTTCCCCCTGCTGGTTAGTATGTGACTAAGTGATATTGTTCTAGGGCACCAATCTGTCAAGACAGGTGTACAATGAGGGAGTCCTTCAGGCACAAAGACCCGGGCTACCCACAGAGGGCCACATTCTGCTCTACTGGATTGCGGGGTTATAAACCCTTAGAAGAAAAAATAAACTGTGTTTAAAAACAAAACAAAACTGGGTTTTGTTCAACAGTGATGTTGACACACCTTCATAAGGAAGTGAACTGTACCTGGGATGGAGAAGCTGAAGGCAATGAGGCAGTCAGATGGCAGATGAGATGCAGCCCAGGCAGTGCCAGTCCTAAAGCAAGCACATCAGAAGGAATGACAGAGCATCTTCCACAGGCTTATCCACGCCTAACTGGCTGACATCTCTCAGTGTGCTGGAGGGTGAGGATCCAGGCAGCTCAATGAAGCTATCTGGTGGAGCCACAAAAAGAGGAAAAGTTAATGTAATAGAGAGATTTGGTTAAATTAATAGCGGCATCCCCATCTGGCCAAGCCCAGGGAGGTGTGAATTACTGTAGTCATAAAATGAGGGCACGTGAAACACCTCAGTCTGCTGACTTCATGATCTCAACACATATGAAATGCATAGGACCACACCATCATCTGAAGAAAGAGCAGCTTACTGTTCAGTGTTGCCAGAGATGCTTCACTTTCACCTGAATATTTTGCAATGCATTTTCCAAATAATGGATTGCAATTTCCACTTTATATCCAGTCTATTTTGGGACTCTCTAGGTGCAAGCAATGCAATGAAAGTCATCTCTTTAAGGACAGGAAACAGATCCTAAAAACAAGCAGACAATCTAATAACACTAACAGGTATTGCTTTTGTTAAAGGAATAAATACATATATCGTATAAAATATGTGAATAACAAAAAAATTTACAAACAACAAAGATACCACCAGCTAAAGTTAACCACTTTGCATTTCCTTCCAAATATTTTATGTCGTTTACACAGGAATATTTCAACATATAGATACATAAATATATATATGCATACATACACTATGTATAAACATATATATTTACAAACACAGGGTATATGCTCTGTTTTGTAATTTTCTTTTCTCACTTACCTTTTATTGTGAATATATTTCATGTAAAAAAATTAATTTACACCTTTATTTTAAGGCAAACGAGTCTCAATAATTGAAAGTTTAGATTTTTCTCCCAACTTTATTATTGTAAAAATGTGCAAGAGATTTTAGATATAGTACATATAAATACTTGCTTTCTGAACTAGTGAATGCATGTGTCTGGGTTGGGCCACCCCAAAATACACCTCAATTGCACACTGATTATTTTGAATTAAAGTTACTTAAGAAAATGCCGATGCAAGGGAGACACTTTGATGCTCCGCTCTGTCTCCCTGAAAGTAGGAAATAAGTCTCCCATGTGAACGTTGCCCTCCTTGCTTCTGGAGGTAGCAGGGCACCCTTATTACCAGAGACAGAAAATTTGGGGATGAGAAGCCAGTAGAAACAAAACTTGTTACTCCTTTAATTGACTACCTCAAGCCCAAACTCCATTTAGATTCTTCACTAACTAAGCATACAAAACCTAGGTTTCTTTGTTCTGTCAATTCCTCACAAATTTGTTGTTTCTTGTCTACCCAGTAGAAAATCTTCCTGCTTTGGTCACTTCTTAGGTTCCATGCCTATGAGACTTCTCCACACATGAATTAAATTTGTTTTTTGGGACTTCCCTGATGGCACAGTGGTTAAGAATCTGCCTGCCAATGCAAGGGAAACGGGTTCGAGCCCTGGTCCGGGAAGATCCCACATGCTGTGGAGCAACTAAGCCCATGCACTACAACTACTGAGCCTGCGCTCTAGAGCCCGCGAGCCACGACTACTGAAGCCCGCGCACCTAGAGCCTGTGCTCCGCAACAAGAGAAGCCACTGCAATAAGAAGCCCGCGCACCGCAACGAAGAGTAGCCCCTGCTAGCTGCAACTAGAGAAAGCCCAAGGGCAGCAACGAAGACCCAGCACAGCCAAAAATAAATAAATAATTTTTTTAAAAATCGTTTTTTGTTTTGCTCTTGCTAATCTTTCTTGTGTCAATTTTATTATTAGTCCAGGAACAAGTACTCAAGAGGAGTGGAGAGGAAAATTTTCCCCTCCTCACACATGAAAATGAGCATCCTTTACTACATATTTCTTTGCTCAGGCCAATTTTCCCTTTAAACATAGTTAAAATATTTGTTTTCCTAGGTGATGTTCGACTAACAACTGGGAATTTTTAATTTCGACTTAAAAAGAAAATTATTCCTTGTTCCAAATTTGCTCTAAGGAGTTTATGCCAAATTGTACACTAACTCATATTTTTCTTGTAGATGAACCTTAATAGTGGGAAGAACTTGTGAATAGCCTTCTCTTCACTCAAAGAGGTTAAGGAAATACTACAAAATCTAAGGACCGTAGGACACCCTAATAAACTCTTCCTAAAAGTTGATGTTTGATATTCAGATATTTCTAACCAACATATCTTTTCATAATTTTTAGTTCACTGTATATCTAAACCTAGTCCCTAATTACATAATTATAGAATAAAAACATTTGTTGCTTATGCCTACTGTTTCATGTGTCAATATTTATGACCATTTGGCCAAATTTCCACACCCACCCACGTGTGCTTTGATTCTTTATTAATTAATCTACTTTTCTCTTCTTAGTTATCTTTTTTTTTCTTAAATTGTATCCTCTAATTCAAAACTCAATAAACTATGGCTCACAGGCCAAATTCAACCTATGTCCTGTTTTCTGTATTACCCTCAAGCTAAAAAAATTGTTTTTTACATGTTCAAAGAATTATAAAAGAAATAAAGAATATGCAACACAGACCATTTGTGGGCTACAAATCCAAAAACATTTACTATTTGGCCCTTTACAGAAAAAGAGTGCTGACCCCTGCTCTTCTCCCACAACAGTTTAGGCTAATGCTAGATTTTCCAAAGAGATTCTTAGAGATATCATTTTACTGTTATTAATTGTGATGATGATGATAGTGTTGGAAAGAGAAGGAAATGGGTGTGTCATTCTGTAGTCCAATGAGTTTAGAAAACCCTAAATTAAACAAAGTTATCCTATTTTCTTATTGTTGAGTGTTTTAGCTTATTAATGTGCTAATATGCATTTTGAATCTCCAAAAGTGGCAAGACTATGAAGCAAAGTGCATTATTTCTCAATCTTACTAACATGGATGTTTTGTAATATAGAGATGGTGTTCTATGAAAATTTGTGTAGACAGAGTCTTTGAAATGAGGAGAAAATAATATCAAAAGTAAAAGGAGGGTATGATAAATTTGTTTTTAGCACACTGATGCATTCTAAGTATATCCACCCTATTGTTTTTCAGGATTAACATATTCTCAAGATAACAGCTATATCTACACATAAAAAATTAAATGTCTAATTCAGAATTTACTTAGATTTTCCAGGGTCATTTTTCTTTGAAACTCAACTCTCTACTATAGAGGACAGTAGGGATGGAAGAGCAGAAATGTATTTATGTTGAATTATGAAAGTAAGTACTTGCTCTTTTTATTGTGAGTCAGTGTTTATAGACTGTTAGATGCAACATTTACTCTGCCTAGTTCTATCTGCCACTAGTAGCTCCATGAGAGGAAGGACTACATTCAACAACATAGAAAATTTAACTACATACAGAAGATGGTGGCTGATGAAGTGTTACCTTTTCTAGTTCTCAGCTATGTCTGCTCTGCAGCTGCATTTTGAATGAATGTTGTCTATTTCCCAGCTTTGTTTACAAATTATTGACCTTCAAAGACTAAACCTACAATTGCACTCTTGAGTACAGGGCTGCTCTGATCACCACATGTTACATTTGTCTAGCTAGACATAAATATTGATGTGTGCATGTTCACATTTTTTCCCACCCTTGACATACACAACATCAGAACATTTTAGGTAAACTGTAAAAACTTGTGGATAAAGTGCATACAAAAACAACATGGTAGAGTTTTCAATAATTTCCCTTACAGATTTTTAAAAATAGACTCTGTGCCCATTAACTATTGAATTGTTAATATTTAATATTCTTCAAGTCAGAGAGTTGGACCAGATGATTTCTAGAATTTATCTTGGAATTATGATTATAGGATGCTCTTGGTACCTGATGTATAAGTTACTGAACTGAGGTTCAGCTGCCTGTCGCTCAAGAGTCCAATACTGAGAGACAGGTGTTGGGTAAAAGGAAAGATAGCATTATTGAGGAAGCTGGCAATCCTGGGGTGAAGGTGGACTCATGTCCCAAAGAGCCAACTCTCAACTCCCCAGGTTTTGCTCAGAGATTTTATAGGGAAAAGAGGAACAGGCTACGTGCTGAGGAGGGGGTAATCTTCTATTTTCAGAGATGACTGTCACCATAATGTGGTTCCACGTAGCCATTAGCTTGTGGTTGGAACATTATATGAGCCGTAAATCTCTGGTTAGCTATTCCTGGAGAATAAGGATCAAGGGTGAAGCCTATAGAAAAACTAATCTTCAGTCTTGATATGCATCAACAGCTTTCTCCATCTGCAGCAAGCTAAGCTAACTTAATGGTGAACTAGGGCAGAAGTCAGGCATAGAAAGCACAACATCACAGCCATATCATAACTAAGAAATAGAGTTGGAATAATGCTGAGGAGCTGAGAGTCCCTAGTTACAGTCTCACTGCCTCGGTTACATATAGAATCAAATACTTTTACATTTAACTTAGCCTTCCATATATTTCTCTACTTTCACAAACCTTCACACACTCTTAAAAGCTCTCCAAATCCAAGTTTTTCTTTTTTAAAAAAAAAACCAATTCCTATTTTATAGGGTAAGGAGATGGTACTTAACATCTTTTTTATTGCCCAACTATTTTAACTAGCACTTTCAACCTCACTATTTTGATGTGGACTCAGATATTTTCAATCACAGGGCACAAAAATTATTTTGTACAACAAAATAAGGGGACAAAATTTGCCACCTCAAAAGAGCTCTTTGGTATGTGGAGTAATTCGAACTGAAAACAATCAAGGACCAAAAGATTCAGGAAGAAACTTTGACCTTCCTGCTATCTGCCTAAAACAATGTAGATAATTTGTTCCAGGAAGGGAGCTAGCACCACAGATAACTACAGTATGAACTAGGTGTGTAGATAGGGTTGAATCTAGCAAAGTCTGCTAATCGGTTTCCCATTGTCTCTACCTGGCCCAGCAAACATTTATTTATTGAACATTGCTTTTCCATCCCCATGTGAAAGTCTTCCTCCCTCTTGAGGTCCCAAATCACTGCCCCAAGCACCTTCTTTTGTCTTTAGCTTAAAGATGACATTAAAGGTGAGGGCTTCAGCCATTTTGACAAGTTAATCAACTTTCCTGAGTGTCTCCCATTTACATTTATATTTATGTTTGTATTTATATTTATATGTTATTAAACTTTTATTCGATTTCCTCCTGTTAATCTGTCTCATGCCAATTTAATTCTTAGACCAACCAGAAGAACCTAGAAGGGTAGAGGAAAATTTCTCCTTCTCAACATTTGAAAGAGAAAAATGAAAAGTGGAAAAGAAAATTGAATAATCAAAATTATCCTTGAGTACATCCACCAATTTATCAATTGTGTCATTGAAAAATAAAGCTAAATTGTTTTAACATCCTCTGTAACACTCCACCTGATGCTACAAAACACCACTGGGTCAAAACTCTTATGATTTATAATAGATGTATATTTAGTCTTTTCCCCATTTCTGGTGCAGAGCTCCTAAAACCCTTGGAATTTCCTGGGCGATGAAAGCAATAAAGGTGTCTTTTTTTATGTCAACGAGGTGACCTTTGGACCCTAAGTATGGGGGTTGGTTGCCAGTGGAGCCAAGCATGTGATTAGAAGATTGAGGCTTTCAGTCCCACCCCCTGAACTCTGGGGAGGGAAGAGGGGTTAGAGATTGAGTTCAATCGCCACTGGCCAATGATTTAATCTATCGTGCTTATGTAATCTATCGTGCTTATGTAATGAAGCCTCCATAAAACTCCCCCTAAAAATGGGGTTTGGAGAGCTTTTCTGTTGATGAACACATGGAGGTGCTGGGAAATCGGAGAGCCTGGTGACGGTATGCAAGCTTTGTAGCCCTTCCCACAAGAGATTGTCCTAGGCATCTCTTCCATCTGGCTGTTCCTGAGTTATATCCTTTTATAACAAACCAGTAATCTAGTGATTAAATGGGTTTTCTGAGTTCTGTGAGCCACTCTAGCAAATTAATTGAACCCAAGGAGGGTGTCCCTGGAACCTCTGACTTTTATTGGTCAGAAGCACAGATAACAATGTGGGATTGCAATTGGCCTCTGAAGTGGAAGGTGGTCTTGTGGGACTGAGCCCTTTACCTGTGGAATTTGATGCCATCTCTGGTGTCAAAATTGAATTGAATTGTAGGATATCCAGTTGGTGTCCTGAGCATTGCTTGGTGGTGTGGAGAGAACCCTCCCTCCACCCCACCGTGACACTGGGTGCTCAGAACCCAAATAGCTCTGGAGATGATTAATATATAGCATTATGTAAACTTCAGATTTAATGTTTTCCTTAAATAATAACAACATTGTGTTTTGGGGCTTTCATCAAAGACCTAGATAAATGATTTCTGGATTTCACATTTTCAATTTTTAAAAGTATTCACAAATTAAAAGTGACTTTGTCACTGGCAATAATTCAAATTCTTAATTCTTAACTAGAATAGCTTCAACGGTAAGAGGCTATAATTATGTCCCCATTGGAGAACTTTTCTTCTAAACTCGTATGTCGAACTCAGTCACCTCAAATTTACCATCCTAACTCCCTGCTTACCAGCTGTTTGAACTCTATAAAGTATGACACTCTCTATATAATATATATGTAAAAGATACTCTACAAAGTATCCCTTGAAATCTCAGTTTCCACATCTGTAAAGTAGAAGAAACAATTTTCCTTCTCTCATAGATTACTTGGAAGTATTAAATGTGAAAGTTCATGTAAAGCATCTAGAAGGCTGTGCCTGACATATTCTTACATTTAATACAGCTTTTTGTTGCTGTTGTTATTTTCACGAATTTTTCCTTAAAACCTGTTCCTTCTTTTAAGGTCCTTATACTGGTTAATAACTACATGATATATTCAACCACTTGATCCAGAAACTTAGGAAACTATTGTTTTCTCTTTATCTTCTAAATCCAATCTGTCAGGAAGCCTGGTTCATCCTACAGCCTACATATAACTAGACTGCTTTCTCTCCTTTCCATTTCTATTGCTACTGCAGCCCCTCATGATTTTTCCCCTGGATTTCACAATGGTACCCAGATTATTTCCCCAATCTTCTGTTTTAGCTCCTTCCAGGACAACCTGTTGCTTCAGGAATATGTTTAAAACTCTTAGCTGATTCCCAGCTCCAAACTTTTGTGGCTCCTTATTAACTACAAAGTAAAAACACAAACTGCAGCCCATCAAATGAGGCTTTTTATGATCCAACTCTAGCTACAAGATTTCTTTGCTACCATGTTGCAACAATGCCACTTATAATCTCTGCAACATGCTATACTGTTCATTCATTTAAACATTGTAATTATTATTATTATTTTTTGTCAAAGAATACCTCAACTTCCCCTGATCATTCTTTATATTTCATGTCCCAGCTTAATTTTCCCCTTCTTTATCAAGCCATCAATCACATCTTCAATTTCATTCTCTCTCTTGTAATCCAGAGAAAGTTAAATAATCTGCCCCTTGTGCGAATACTGAACTTCATAAATACATTTATTATAGTGATTATCACATCATTTAAAAATGATATGCTTTATGTTTGCTTTTTCTTGAATCCTCTGTTAAAAGATATGTCCACAGAGTCTAGTTCAATACCTGACACATAGAAAGGAAACACAGTGCCATGTAGATGAAGTATGAAAAGAAAACTTGCTTGGTTTAAAAAGTTTGGGTCTTAATAGTTCCCTCTATATGTACAGGGGATTTTTTCCCTCTAATTTCTTCTAACAAAAATGCATCCTGGTATTGGACTCCCTTAAAAGTCATTTTTATATGATAGTCATTTGGAATTTTACCCAGTTTTACTGAGATTTGAGGTAACTTTATACCTTTTCTTTCTAACCTCAAATCACATTCATTCTTTCCCCAAGCTCCTTAATCAATCAAAATGAAAGAATAAATTGGATTAGATAAGACCCATCAGTTCTATTTTTATAGGTGTATCAGCCAGGGTTCCAGCAGACAGAACCAGTAACATATATCTCTATATAGGGATTTTTTTGCAAGGAATTGGCCTATCCAATTGTGGAACAAATTAGGCAAATTCAAAATTCATAGGGCAGGCTGTCAGAAAGTGTGGGCTGGAAACTCTTGGGCCTAAGCTGACTCTATAGTCCACACACAGAATTTCTTCTTCCTCATTTCTACTCCCAAAGCTTTTCAACTGATTGGATCAGGACCACTTCAGATTATCAAGAATAATCTTCTTTACATAAAGTCAACTGATTATAAATGTTAATCACATCTACAAAACACTTTTATTGCAACACCTAGATTAGTGTTTGACTGAATAACTGGATACTATAGCCTACTCAAGTTCATACCTAAAAATGCCAGAATTTCATTCCAAGACTTTTAAACAAAAAGACAAATATAAATATAATAACTCATTATACATTAGTAATACTTACTTTAAAATCACATGACAATACTATTTATATACACTTTATAATTCCAGAGTTGATCACTGAATTTGCATTTTCAACGGAAGTACTTTTTTTAGCTTTCTTAGAACAATCTTTATTAACTTTATTTATCATCAGATGATCTGTATAAGCTAGTGTGTGACTCCCTCCTTCTTCTGGTCCGAGGCATTGTAAGGCAAGTTTCTTGCACCATTAATACCCCAAAGTGAACATTGGTAGAGAGGAAGAAGGAAAGTAAGTGGCAAATTTTGCATTTCTTAATTAAAGATACTATCTAATTAAATGATGAATGCTTGTATGCTCTCAACAATTCAGAGCAGTGAAAATATAGAAAGAGAACAAGACTGCCTGCCCAAAACAATAAAATATATTTGGGGACAAAGAAGATGCTACATTCTCTCTTTTTCTTTCTTTTTTAAAAATTATATACTTATGCCATTTTTATCAAGTAATTCAGCCTAATATTATTGGTATTTGTACAACAAACCTTTTTTTAATATAGAGAGAAAACTTTGTTTTAGGATTCTATGACAATTTTGTTTCTACTTTTCCTAAGTACCACCCTGGAGATGGCTCCACCCTAGCAATATTATTATCCAAAATTTTTCAGCTTAATAAAATGACATTGACTTTTAAATTTTTATCCATTTACAGTGTAATTTTCACAACCTTCACTTGAACTCATAATAAAGCATACCATCGGTCTATTATTATACCAAAAGCTTTCCATTTATTCCTAAATCCAAAATCAATCTTATTTCATGTTAATTTTAAAATCCAAAATTCTGAACTAGTATTTTCTGACTTCACTCTGACTACCAGGGCAGTATTTTCCCTTGTCAATTCCGAAATATGAAATGAGAAATCTGCTTTTATTAATCTAGCTAGAGGAATGAAATTCAGACTTCTAAAATGCAGCAAAGGAATTGAGTCAGGCAGGAAAAAAAATAATGAGAAAGTTAGGATGCCTTAGTGAGCAGGCAGAGTCATTTTATGTAGAAGTTTCCCTCAAGCAACTAAATTGAGCCCAAACAAGCCTATTTTTCTGAAACTTGCTTTACCCGCCATTCCGTCACAAAATACATTGTAATAATATCATAAAACAGCTTGAGACGAAGAAGGATTCTGATTGACTGTTCAACATTCCAAAAGGGTAGATTAATATCTGTGAATCTCACAGCTGAAGCATTTTAATGCAAATTTGCAGTTTGTGGGAATTGAATCTGTCCACAAAAATCATTTATTTATATATAGAAAATGGTGGGGGGGAAATAGACATTTCATAATAGCAATGAGTCCAGGGGATGCTGTTATCATAAGCTAATCACATCCCATGGGCATGATAGCACTCAGCTGTGTCCCCTGTCTTGTATTGCTCCAGAGGAATGATTATCTCATGATAATAACACTTATCGTGGCTTAGTGGGTAATAAAAAAAAAATAACTTTCTTCCCAAGTTCTTGGGTATTTATTTATCAGCTAACTTTTTCCCTCTTGAGCTCTGGTCATATGTTACTTCCTGCTTAGGAAACAAAAAGAAATTCTGTGTTCTGATATTTTCTGTTGGCAAAGTGCAAAAAAACACAAAATTGTGTGACTGTAGTGATCTGACCGTGAAAGAGCAGCATTGCAGACAAGCTCTGATCTCCTGAGACCAGTGTACAGAAGATTCATACTTGCACTGACATTTTATAGGGTGTCTAGACTGGCTAATCCACTTTGGAGAAATGAATGTATTTTGTGGCATGGAAACAATAAGAGAAACAGATGCTTATACAATACTAGTTTTTGTGCTGTAACACACAACTGTCCAATATGTACATTTAATTGGAGCACACATATCATGCAACTTAAAACATGGTTGTCTCACTTAGACACAAACATCCTACCAGTGACCCTCACACTGCCAAACTGCCAGGTATGTCGACAGAGATTCAAGGTTATGTCAGTCACAACAGCAGGGATGCCAGTGCATTCTGTCAGTCTTTGCAGCTTAGAATACAAAGGTAATGGGAATGCTAAGGCAAAGTCATGGAGAAACAGAAAATCAAAAAGGAATTAGAGCAAAAAACAATAGAAAAGAAGTAAAGTGGAAGAAAGAGATTTTACAGCATGTTCTAGTTCATTTGTTGCTTACCTGATAATCCCCAAATTCCCTAATCTGCCATATTTGCTAATAAGATACTCATCTATGCATTTTTTAATTTCAAAAAATGTATCCTTAACACAATGCTTTCTGTGAAAAGTACACTATCTATAAGATGCACTTCTTTTTATATACTAAGATGGATACATAGCAATATGTCATATGTAATGTTTATAAAACTTAAAGGTAGATCCAATGAAATATTTGCCCTGTTAAACACAGTATAAAAATCCAAATAATTCAACTGAAAAAAAACTTGTAGTATATGTGTGTAGTAATATAAAACTAAATATGTGAGAACAGTGTTAATAAGTGTTGGTGCATGGAATTTTCATCTGTAGAGACAAAACTTCACAGCCCACATTACGCACCTCACATAGGGAAACAGAGATTGCGGTCTATAATGGGGCTAAAATAAAGAATGAGACTGCTCTTACTCTCTACCTGACTATCAATAGGGCAGGTGGACCTGAACTAGTCATTTTATTTTCCCATTCATCAGCTTCAGTTTTGTGTTTTTTTTTTTAAATAACGGTTTAGATAATTTCTTGTGCTCTGTCCAACTCTGACTTTCTAAGAATTTATAATTATATATGGATTACACTTCAGTTTACCTCACACTGCACTATAAACAACAGTGGAAACCAAAAACACCAACATAAATCTAAGGCCAAGAGCAGAAAGAAGAAAGGACATGAACACGGAGACTATCTTTGGTTATATTGCAATATAAGCAGGTTGCAGATCTGCCAATTTGGTTAGTTCAGTTAAATAACGAGTCTTCTGCGAAAAACTGTAAAATGCTATGTTAAAACTGTTCACTACACTTTAAAAAAAACTTCTAAGTTGTTAGTGAAGTAAAATACCAGTATATTATTATTCATATTTTACTAAATGGCTGCAAATATTTTTACACAATACAAAAAACAAATTAGCTGCTTTCAACATAAGATGGCAAGATGGTGATTTGGGCTGTCACGTTTATTCTCTCTACCTTCTAAACACCCCATAAAATAGATTAGAAGGAAAAGAATATTAAATGAAAGAAACAAATAATTATGTTTATTTGGTTGGTCTAAAATGTGTTAGGTCAGTGAAGTCAGAAAAGGCATTGGGTGAAACCTACAAGATTAGAGAGTGTTTACATTGTGACTAAAAGAAAGAGGTGACTAGTTTAGTTGGAGTTCTAGCAAACATAGGAAATCTACCTGAATCTCAACTGCACCAATACCTTCCTGATCATTCCTTTATTCAAATATTCCTTATGTTGATGATTTATAAAAAGGTAAGTAATGCGCAAAAGCATATGGAATAATGAGGGATGAATGACACACAGTCCAACTAGCTCCAACCCAGAATATATCAGAGGAAGATTTTTAGGGGGTTGAAGTGGAAAGTGAGGGCTCTCTTCTAGAACAGAGCCCCACAATGAGGAGGAACTTCTGGAATTGGAATCAAAATTGTGCAAGAGAGAAGGAAAGGGAAAGTCAAAATCAAAATGGTGGAGGGGACCAAAGTCAGGAAGATGGAGTTCTGTGAAGTTGGAAGTTTTCCTAAACTATGCCTCATTTAAAAACAAACAAACAATTCCATAGAAAAATGAGAGACAGAAAATGATTAAGATCAAATTCCATGTGAATTTTTTTAAAAATAAAATAAGAGGAAGAAGCAAAACAACACTCCCATAGAAAATAAAAGTATACAAGGAAGATTTGCTTGCAAAAGAGAACTAAGACCATTTTAAAACAAAAGAGCTTAAGAAAATGATAATGAACATTAAAGAGTAACATAAATTGAAATTAGAAAAATTGAAAAATGAGTAGAACTAAAGTAAGAAAAAAGAAACAAAAAGTCATTTCAGAAATGAAAAACAAACTATAAAGAGCATGTGAACTAACAAATACAACAGATAACACATTAAAGGAAATAGAAGGTGGAAAAAATTAAGTTCAAAAACAAATGAAAAAAGATAGATGACAAACAGAATTTAAGAGAAAGTGACAATATAGAGTATAGACCAAAAAAAAAAAAAAATGAACATATATATGAAGAAGAAAAACAAAACAATAAAACAAATAAACAAAAAGTACAAAAACTATTATTCAAGGTATCTTCTCCGAAATAATAAAATATTTAAAACTACATATTGAAAGATTACATTGCATACCTGATAATATTGACACCCCCCCCCAAAAAACAATACCTAGATATATTCTAGCAAACTAAAAAATTTTTTGCTCATTTTGATAAAAAGGCACATGAAAACTAAATTATCATCAGACTTCTCAAAAACAATGTTTTACCTCAGAAGAAAGTAGATTAACATATTAAAATATACGTGTGGAAAAGGATTTTATATTCAGCAAAATAGATTTTTTTTTTTAAGTAAAATGGGGGCCTGATGAATATACTACAGGATGAACTTCATACATCCAACATGATTAGAGAGACATCAACATAGGACTGGTCATGAGGATTAAGTATATAGTTACCTGCAGAAGGAGGAATACATAAGGGCTAAGAGAGTAAGAGTATAGTGTGCAGTGACTACATACTTTGAGAATTCACATATAGAACAACTGAAAAATATGGGGCAGAATGAGGAGAACATATACTAAAAAAATAATGTTTTCAGTAACCATATTATGACAGTATTATATTTGTTATTCTGAGATATTTGCTTGTATAACATGAGGTAGAACAAATGAGTAATTATGGAATATTCAAATCCTATCATCTCCTTATCTTTGAAAACCAAGATTTTTAGTGTAGAAGAGAGAAGATAAAAATTAGAAAAGGAGACAGAGAGAGAGATGTAGTAGGAAAGAGGTTGAGAATAAAGATCCATGGTCCTGAATTTGAATTGAAAGTATCAACATAAAATGAAAGGACTTAGAGAAAAATTTGATCTCTGGTATGGGAAACAAATGTACAAGTTGAGCCTGAACCATTTTATTCTACCAGATAGTAAGGATATTTGCTAACTCTTAGAGAACTCAGGGGTTAACTTGAAAAGTCTCCCACTAACCAAATATGGGAAATTTTGAGCTTCAATAATAAAATTTTCAATGGATTGGACTCCATTAAAATGTTTAAATACATGCTCTAATTTTAAAAATTGGTCACTGTTGGAGAATCATAGGGAACCAGTTTATTCACTTGAAATCTAGAAAATAAAGAGAAATAATCATGTTTCAATTTTGCCTTTCCTTTCTAAACTATAATACGGGATGACCAAATAATAACTGAGAAGTCTTTGTAAAAGTATTCCCACTGATAAGGGAAAAATAAATGATATAACTAGAACATCACCATTTTAAATCCCTAATGAATAGATATAGGCATTAGGCATCAGTAGTTCCTGACATCATAAAATGATAGAAAAACAGACCCTAGGTCACCCCTATGTATTTGCCAAATGCCATTGATAGTTGTGCAAAAACAATAAACCTGAGGGTGATCCAGTTCCAGGATCCAACAGCCAATTTCGTAATAATGCAGAGACAAAGAAACCCATTAAACCGCACTATGAGTATATAATCAGCAAAATCCAGATTATGGGAAATGCTACAGGACAAACAGCATGCGTGTTTCAACAAGTAAAAGAAAGGGTTGGAGAGGAAACCTAAGATTAAACTAGAATTAAAAGACACTGAATTTGAAAAGAAATGCACAAGATTACAATGCCCAAGGAGGCACATTTGGATGACAGGCTTCCTTTAAAAATGCAAAGTAAATACTATAAAACTAGGATAATGGTTACTTACAAGGGAAGGTGGGGGCTGTGATTGGAATGGTGCAGAGGAATTGGTCTTCTGGGGTGGATTACAAAGTTCTATTACTTGATCTGGTGATGTTTACAGAATGTTTATCTTAGAACAATTTATTAGATTATATTTTTATTTGATGTGTTTTTCTAAATGTTTTATTTTGCAATTGAAAATATAGTAAACAAATAAGTAACTATAAACCTGTATTCACCAACTTAAATAAAATGAGACTATTTCTTAAAAGACACTAATAATAAAGATCAACACAAGAAGGAGAAGCCACATGGCATGCAGTGGGCTGCGTGAGAGCCCCACCCACCCCTGCACCACAGCAGGCAGGTGCACGCAGCCCACACGGGGGGCACCTCTTGAGTGCCTGGCTCTGGTGGTTGGGGGACTGCACCTCTTGACCCGACATTACATCTCCTACACAAGGCCACTCCTTCAAGGCTGTGAGAGGTAGCTGATTTGCCTAATACAAACACCCAGAGTCAGGCAAAATGAGGAAACAGAGGAATATGTTCCAAACAAAAGAATAAGACAAAACTTCAGAAAACGATCTTAAAGATATGGAGATAAGCAATCTACCTCATAAACAGTTCAAAGTTATGGTCATTAAAAATGCTTACCAAACTCAGGAGAAGAATGGATGTACACAGTGAGAACATCAACAAAGAGATAGAAAATATTAAAAAGTACCAAACAGAGGTTATAGAGCTGAAGAATACAATAACTAAACTGAAAAATATACTAAAGGGGCTCATCAGCATATTAGATGAAGCAGAAGAACAAATCAGCAAGCTGGAAGACAAAGCAATGGAACTCACCCAAACAGGGCAGCAGGAAGGAAAAAAAAAGAATTTACAAAAGTGAAGATTCCTTAAGGGACCTTTGAGGCAACATCATGTAGAAAAGCATTCACATTATAGGGGTCCCAGAAGGAGAGCAGAGAGAAAGATCCAGACAACATACTTGAAGAAATACTGGCTGAAAACTTCCCTAATCTGGAGAAGGAAATAGACATCCAGGTCTAGGAAGTCCAGAGAGTTCCAAATAAGATAAACCAAAAGAGATCCATTAAGACACATTATAATTAAAATGGTAAAAGTTAAAGATGAAGAGAAAATCTTAAAATCAGCAAGAGAAAAACAACTTATTACATATAAGGGAAGCCCCCCCAAGGCTATCAGCAGATTTTTCAGTAGAAACTTTGCAGGCCACAAGGGAGTGGCATGACATATTTAAAGTGCTGAAAGGAAGAAACTTCCGACCAAGAATTCTCGGCCCAGGAAGGTTGTCCTTCAGTACTGAAGGGGAGGTTAAGAGTTTTCCAGACCAAAAAAGCTAAAGGAGTTCATCACGACTAAATCAGCCTTACAAGAACTATTAAAGGGACTTCTTTAAACTGAAAAGAAATGATACTAGTTAATGGCAAAAAATCAAAGTAAAAATCTCACTGGAAAAGGTAAATATATAGTAAAGGTAATGGATCAATCACTCATAAAACATGTATGAAGGTTAAAAGACAAAAGCAGTAAGATTAACTAAAACTAAAGTAATTAGTTAAGAAATACATAAAATAAAAAGATATAAAAGGTGATATCAAAAATATAAAACGTGAGGGGGGAGAAAAAATGTAAGGTTCTGAAATTTAAGTTGCTATCAACTTAAAACAGACCATTATATACATAGGATGACATATGTGAACCTCACAGTACCCACAAAGCAAAAACTTATAGTAAATACACAAAAGAAAATGAGAAAGGAACCTAAACACAACATGAAAGAAAACCACCAAACCATAAGGGAAGAGAGAAAGAGACGAAAAGAGCAGTGAGGAGCTATAAAAACAGCCAGAAAACACTTAACAAAATGGCAATACATACATTCATATCAATAATAACTTTAAATGTAAATGGACTAAATTCTCCAATCAAAAAACACACTAGCTGAATGGGTTTAAAAAACAGCAAAAATGAATTAGTGGTGACAGAAAGCAGAACTCTGGTTATCTGGGGCCAGAAACTGGGGGACCAATGGTAATAAAGTATGAGGAAATTTTGATGGTGATGGAAATATCCTATCATTGGTCTAAACTGATAAACATATACGTTTTAAATGGTACATTTCATTTTTGTATATGCCTACCTCAATAAATTTTAATTAAAAAGTCAGGAGGTCAATCAAGTAGCAAGAACAACAGCAACCATCACAATGCACTTGCACACTTGATTAACTCCTTTGATATACAGCTCTCAATGTGACCAACGTCAGCACAAGTACATTAAGTGAAACTCTGCTGCCTCACCTCTTCTACCTGAAACTCATCTTCTCCCTGTCCTGTAGTTTCCTGAAGCTACAGGACAGGGAGAAGATCAAACCTATTCTTGTGGTGGCTTTTAGAATTATTTTGAGTTCCTAAATGTGTGGAAATATTCTGGCTTTATTTCTTGCCTTGGTCTGTACTGCCATTCCAAGAAAGTTCTACCCAACTTAATAGGGATCCTGAATAGAGAAAAAAACAGGTAAGCAATGGAACAAACGATCAAGAATCATCAGACATTCAGAAAAATTGTCACATGTCAAATAAAAACCAGGAATAAAAAACAGAAAAATTGAGTCTAAGCAAACAAAAATAATCCGAATTGCAATGTTAAAACAAACTCCAATTATCATCCCAGAAGACGATCAGGAACACATTTCATTAATAAATGTACAACAGTGTACCATGTAAAATGCTCTTTCAGAACACAAGGAAAAGCCAATGGAAATTTTAAAAAAGGAAGTCAGATTAAATATTCTAATTAAAGGTTGGGATGTAGTTAAAGAAGTCTCCCAAATCTCATTCATTTATACATTTAACTATTTATTCAATATTTACTGGGCACCTACTCTGTGCTGGTGTCGACTTAGTACTATAGATAATATAGTGAATCACACATACACATACACATTGGAGAGAACCAAGAGTTTGACAGATCTGCCTACAATCCTGGGCACTCTCATGATACTACACAGTCACGTGACAAATGATATTCACTTGGATGAAGTTCATTTGTAGGAAATAGAAGGCTGCCATATATGAAAAAAGGCTCCAGGGCATATACCATTTCTAGTTTAATGATTATAATTTTGCCATTTTCCATTAACAAAGACATATTCAGATGCACTGTAATGAAAGCAATGCATTATAAGAACTACCTTAAATCCTCTTTAAGTGGGGGAATCATTCCCAAACTTTCTTATTTTTGACAATTTTTAGTAACAAACTTGTTATACACTTATGTAGGAAAAAGAACTGTTGTGGCTTTATCGCGTCTGTGGCTCTTCACCTACGTGGAAAGCCCAAAAGTTTATATTTCATCCCTTAGGATCAGTTATCTGTGTTTAGATCTTTGGTTACACCTCTAGCAGCCATGTGTGGATTCATATGGTAAACCAGAGCCTACCTGTGTAAGCATCTTCTTGCCGTAGAGCATGGTGATTATGAGTATACAGGGTCAAGAGTCACACTACCAGCCGTGCCACAAAACTTACAGATTTGTGATCTGGAGCAAAGAGCTTACGTTCTCTGTACCTCTACTATTTCCTCATCTCCAAATTAGAAATAATAATAGCACCTATATATTATGAATTGTTTCCCAAGGAAACAGAGAAGGAGTGTACCATGAAGGAGATTTATTAAGCAGTGCCCTTGGAATCAACACCTGTAAAAGTGGGGAGGGAACAGAAATAGACAGAGAAAGAAGTCAGGTGATGCAGACCCAAGGGCAGATTTGGACAACCTCATGGGGAGCTCTGGAGCCAGTATGGTCTTTCAGAAGTGTCCAGAGTTGGGCTAAGATGACCAGTACTTTTTATGCAGGCATGAATCAGTCATCAGATGTGAGCGACCTTGGAAGGGGCATGACCATGGATGAGGCAGCTGTCTGCAACTGAGGCAATTCCTGTTAGAAGCTGATAGCTGAAGACTCTGCCTACTGCACTCCTTAAGCCTGGGCAACAAGTCCTTACTTGTAAGGGGATCTGGGTGGCACATTAGAGCATCTACCATGCTATCTCATAAGATTGTTGTGGCTTAGTTGAAAGAGAGAGAGAGAGATTATAAAAATTCTTGGCATTTAGGATGATGGAAAGTGTTGGCTATTATTATAATTGAACAAATAGGCAACCTCATATTAAATGTAATGTTCATATGAAAGGAAAAGATGAGGCTAGAAAAAATTTGGTAGGAAGAAAGTGGTTACGGGGAAAACTTATTATTGTGACAACTTGGGTAGCATTCCACTTCGTTTTAGGAACTGATACTCTCTCATTCCAACAGTGTAGTTTCCAGAGGGGCTGTGAACCATTATAAGTGACTTCCTTGAGGCCAGTAATGGAACTGCCTTTAACCACCAAGCCTGGTCTGGAGTGGGCATGTGCTACCATCTGAACCATTCAAGTTTGCCATGGAATTTCCACTGTGGAAATATAGGGAAGATTCCTTTCTCTCTAGCAGTTAAAAAGCTGATATTATGAACTCTGTAATCTCACAGTACTTAAACTCATACTTTGGGTCCTTGAAAGACATAACTATAATCGTTCAATCAGGATGAGAAATTGTTTAAAAGGAGACTGTAACTCAGGATGGTGAAGACCTACCGATTCCAGCCACTACCATTCAAGAGCCCGGGAAGCTCTGGGGGTTTTGAGCTGAATCTGACTTGATTTATTCTTTATGAAGACCAGGGTCAATATCTTCCACAAAAGATATTTCTCACAGGACCAGAAACCACACTGGCAAATCACCTGAGACATAAGCCTTCCCAGAGCCAAGATATGAATCCATAAAGCCCCCAGTACTATCTTCCTGCACCTGCCCCCCTCCGCCCAAACCAGGGATCCTGCTCGGCTGGTTTGCAGGTACACTTGCAGTTCAAGGTATTAACACTAGAGGTCTCTCCCTACTCATGAGCCTTTGTCCCTGCAGACAGGGCTTGGCCTCACACCCAGGCTGCTGTGCTTTTTACCCTAGTCTGCAGTATCTATACCAAATGTTAATTGTGCTAAGATTAGAAAATGTCCAAGATATAGAATCTTGAAACCTCAAATCCTTGATCTGCTTCCTAGAGCCACACCACATTCCATGATAGAGATGCAAAAAGTACAACTGACCAAAAAACCCAAAAAACAAAAAACTGTATTGATATAGTGCTTCTCTCTCCTAATACCACTCCCAACTGAAAAAGAGCTAGTGAGCCTGGCTGGATCCAGTGGGTAACAAAAGCCACTTTTACCTCGGGTCCATATATCTAGAGTAACAACAGCACACTGAGTGAACACCTTAATGCCTTATGTCTTAGGTATTATAGCACCCCCTTGAGGTATGCCGTGAGCAACCCACAGAGATGTGCATTCACTGGGCCCACCCAGATCATTGCCTTATAGGCTTTATATTCTGATAGAGTGGAAGACAAACCCAAGGAAATAAAGGGGGAAAGAGATTTTACTTAAGGCCAGACTAGAGCATTAGGCCTAATCTACCTACTACAAGCCTATTTGACAGGGGTCTTCGTTGGGCACTAGAAAGAGAGATATGCATCAAACCTAAAGAAATGCCAAGGTATGTTAAAAAAGAGAGAGAGAGAGAAAGAATTCCTGAGTTAGAGAAGCCAAGTAGCTCCCATGCAGAGTTAACATTAACTCCTTGCCCTTTAAATCCTCTTGGACTTGATCCATCCTTTCAGAGTTGAAGGCATGTTGGAAGGGGGGGATGGAAGAGAGGCCTCAAGCAGGGCTGGGCTGGAAAGCAGACTGGAATTTCACCTAGAAACCAACAGTCTCACCTAGAAACCAACAATCGCAACTAAACATCTGAACCTTTATTTTCTGTCTGTTTATGGTTTGCCCAAAGATGGAATATAGAGCTTGATTAATAAGAAAATACTTAAATTTAACTTAAATTTTGCCTTCTCTCTTAAAACTTCTACCACTATGACCACTTTTCCTAGCAAGTGATTTGAGACTTGTTGTGTGTGGCTCCCCAATGTGAAAGGCCAGATTTGTGAAACTGAAGTACGAAAATGTTTAACTTAGCAAAGCACCAGAAAACCTGGTAAGCAAAATCTGCATGAAAATAACCAAAAAAGCACCACAGATTATTGACCGTGCTAAGGATTCATCTCACTGTATGTGCTAGTTAAATGTCAAGACTCGACATGCTTCAAATGCGATTCAATTTATAGCAACTTTAAATTCACACAACTTTTCATCCTCACATCACTTGCACTTAGTGGAAAAAACCTGCCCTTAATTAAAAAGCAGAAGAACTAGAAATGTTGTGAAGTTAATGCTTTCATGTCTGTGCATATTGCACAAATGGTCATTATTTAGGAGGAAGATGGCTTTTATCAACTAAAGGGTGTCCAATTGCATGACATTAAAGTCTACTGTTCACTGTTGGTTTTTAGTCCTCATCAACAAAATGCACTCACTCTTATTGGAAATGATCTGTAGTAAGAGGGATATTTGCTAGATGTGACAATGAACTTCCTGACAAAAGGGGTCTTTAAACCCAGGAGTGGTTTCTGGGACACTGCACTCTCTTTCCCGGAAGCTTTAAAAAGTTGAATAGACTCCCATCCACAAATACGCTCTAAGTGTGGCTCATTCTGACACCTCTTTTGCACGCACTATATGTGTGAGTAGAAGGGAGATGTACGTGCACATGTACGGTTTTCCCTTTCACTGTAGGGTCAGTGGCATGCCTCGCCATGCTTTTCAACACACAATCATGATGCTATTCATCAATGTTCTGTTGTGAGTAGGGCATCCTAGTCACAAAACAGTACTACTTGCAAGGGATGTGCCATCACCACTTTGGCCTAGGAGCCAGCCAGACAATGCACCTCTTAGATGCCCCATCCTCATTGTAATTCTGCCGGAGCTCTGCCTGTTCCCTCGCCTCTCTCCAAAGGTCAGCAGGAGGTCTGCACTCCAGCGCTAATGGGTGCAGGCAGCCTGCTCACTGCTCCTGCTGTGGGGAGGAACTCGGTCCCTTTACATCTCTCTCTTTCTCCCAACTCTCTCCTTCCTCCCTCCTTTCCTCTCTCCCGTGCTAGCTCTTTCTTTCTCTGCCTTGCAAATGACTCTGAGGAGCTAGGCTGGTGGATGATTTATATTAAGAAAAAAAAACACTCAATTTTTGTTTTTTTGAACTGGGCTCCCTGAGAGCACTCAGGGCTGCCTCGTCCTGCTCAACGCCTACCTGCTCAACTGCAGGGAAACAAGCTTCTGAAGGCTTTAATGGGATTTTGCCTGAGGCTGTTTTATTAAGATGTGGGCTTTTTCTGCTGCCTCTGCAGCTGACACCATTCACTGTCAGCTGTCCCCTCCCCTTCCCAGCCCCACTGCCACCCCCCCCAACAATGCACCAAATTATTCGTTTCATTTAGTGCTCATGGCTCAGTGTGGGCAAATTGGGAGAAGGAGTCATACTGGGCCAGATGAAGCAGGCAGAGAGGTGAAAAGCCACTGTGCTACTTAACTGGGGGTTTAAAGGGAGCGGGGGAGGCAAAAAAGGAGGACTAAGTCAATGCCACTGGGGCACGCTTCCATTCTATTAGGAAGAGTCACATTCGGTATCAACATACCCATTTTGGAAGTGCATTTACATTACTCATTTACGTGAAACCTTCATTTGGGAAAGTCTGTATACAAAGCTTTGTATAATTACCTACAATACATAATGTTCATTGTATACGCATTGCAAGACAGTTTGGAAATTATGCTATTCGATGAACTACATATTTGTTACAAGAGAAAATCAGCACTTACTTATATATTTTAATGAATGCTCTGAATTATATATATATATATATATATTTTTTTCTACCTTCTGAAGAGGGAGAGTTGACCACAGAACAGAAATTAACAAGGTGATAAAGATGGCGGGTTTATGCATCTCTGTGTATGTGCACGTGTGCATGTAGGGAAGTGTGCATGTTTGAGGTATACTTGCAGGATGGGGAGAATGTTTATAACAAAGCAGCCCATTCTTAATTACCTGCTATTTTCACAGCAAGGATAAATTAAATGCAGCTCAGCAGTAGTAGTAGTAGGCTGTGGTGTCAATGGTGACATCTAATTAGTAGTGAAAAATTAATGTTTCTGTAGAACAGACCTACTAAGTGCTCAGGATATCTAAGGAGTAATTTATGAGGGATAAGACAGGGAAAACTTGCCATGCCCCCATTTTGTGGGTGGGAAACCTAACAGCATAATAAGAAGAGGCAATTAACTCAAGATAACATAACAGTTTAGTATCAGATACTGAGGAAACCACTGCATTCCATTTCCTTTGATTGACTTGCCCAATAACCTGGTGTAGCAGGAATGCTTCACTTAGAGGTCATTCACTCACTCAACAAATATTTTTTGAGTCCCCTATTTTGCACCTTCTATGTACTATCCCATGTGTTGGGCTCAAGGCAAAAAATGGAAAGCAAAAATTGCCATTATATCCGTTCTCATGGAACTCCCAGTTCAGTGGAGGAGACAGGCACTGGTGAAGCAAACAAAACTCTATCTGCTGAAAGGAAGTGGTACAATTTAATGAGACCCTATATCAGGAGGATATGAGGCATCTTGCAGAACTAAATTAGGCTTCCCTGAGGAAGTGGTGGCAGATCTGAGATCTAAAGGATTAGTAGAAGTTAACTAGGTGAAGCCATGTGTGTATGGATGGGGTGGGGATGTTAGACTATACATGCATGGAGGCCCTCTGGCAGGAGCTCAATCATGCATGCTTTTAAGGAAACAATGTGCGACAAAAGCACAAATATCAAGTAGGCAGGTATTTCAAAGTGCTCCTGCAGAGGTCAGGTTCAGAGCTCAAAGAGGCTAGGAGGTCTTTATCCCAAAAGCACTGATAAGTGTTATGCCATTGAAAGCTTTAAAACTGTGGGCTTTGGGGAGGGAGGGTGGTGCGGTATCACCCAATTTTCATCAGTAACGGGCCACTTTCTCAGTAGGGAGACTAAATTGAAAGGGTGCAAGAGGAAAGACACAAAGCTATCTAAGGGACTTTTACAGAAGTCCAGGGAGAGACAATGGTAGGTTGAACTTGGGTGATGACAGGAATTTGGATGGAGAGACGTGGATAATGCTGAGGACGTGTGATAGATAAGCTGGCAGATGTTACCAATAGTGAGAGAGGGAGGGTGCAATGTCAAAGGTAATTTCTAGGTTTCAGACTTGCAAAATGAACGAACGGTGGCCCCATTGACTAAGACAGAGAAGTGGAAGAAAGCCAATTCTGGAGGAAGCAGTTCTTGAATTGGGTTCTGGACTTGCTGTATGAGATGCCGTTGAAATTTTAACTTGCCAGGTATCACGTATGGAGGTGTTGAGTAACTGTCGATACAGTCCAGGGCCCAGAGAGGGGATCTAGCCTGGAGATATGTGTGGATTTCTGTGCATTGGTGTAGTGGATGCCAAGCAAAATTGGTAACATTGATGTAAAGGAACAGGGGCAGAGCTAGGAATACCAGCATTTGTTAGGTGGCTAAACGAAATGGAACCACAAAGGAAACTGAGGAGTAGCCAGAGAGGAAGAGAAACCCTCAGGAATGAGTAATGTCAAGAAAGAAAGTTTTTCAAAACAGACAAAGTGCTCAGCAGTTTCGTAGAGATGTCAAGTGCAAAGACATCTTTGACAAAGTGTTAGGTTAACAAACATCCGTGGACTCAGGCAGCATGGAGCCCATTGTTTTGTGATCATGGCTGGATCAGTGGGAGCCTTAGACGACAAACTGGAGTGGATCCAAAAAAGTCTAGCTTGGGAACAGTGACGACTCTCTCAGTTTGCTCAGAATTGGCCCAATTTACGCCTGTTATCCTAACACAGATATTAATATTACCTCTGTCACTCTCAAAAGTGTCCCTGTTTAGACAACAAAATTTTTGAGCACAGAGATTTTGAGCCTGAGGAATTTCACACATTTTTTACACTTTTCCCTCCTTGAACTGCCCTTTTCTGACCCATAACCAATCTCTATCAATTCAGCCTTATGGATGTAAAATGTGGTGACTCTCCTTCTTCTCTGTTGCCAATACCCAAGTCCAAATCATAATCATCTTCTGCCTCTACTTTAACTGCCTTTCCTGGTTCCATTCCAATCTATTCCTCATGGGGCAGCCACAGTTAACATATTTAATCATAAGTCAGATCATGTCACTCCCCTCCAGAAAAAAAAAAAATGAGTGAAAGAATGAATGATACCTTCAGAAACTTTCCACTGACCTTACAATAAAAACCAAACTCCTTAATCTTGCCTGCAAAGTTTGCCACGATACTGACTCTGTGTATCAATCAAACTTCATATTGTCTCATTTACCTAGTCTTTCTCTCCCTAGACTATAGCAACATTAAACTCATATAAGACATTCAAAGTGATGGGAGGCTTCCTGATGCAGGTGTGGCACATGTAGTTTCCTTGCATAGAAATATTTAGTGCTCTCTATACTTAATGAACTCTTATTCATTGTTTAGGTCTAAGTCTGAAGGCCAAGTCCTAAGCTTTGTCCTATCCTTCCGCAATTTAAATTAATTCTTCTTCTTATTCTCTCATACAGAAAGACATCCTGTTCTTTTCTTTCATAGCAATCTTCACAATTGTGATTGGAATTTCGTGTGTTTACTTATTTTACATCGATCTTGTCAGTAGATTCTAATCTCGATGAAGACACAAATAATGCCTGCGTGTTCAATACTGTATTTTCTGATCATAGCACAGTACTTATCACATTTATGATATGATAAGAAGAAATATGCTTCAACAAACACTGTGTGCCAAGTATTTGCTAAGCACTATGTTATGATCCAGGTAAGGGTTTCCTGGGTTAATGACTATTCTAGAGTTAAAGCCTATTAAGTAAACACTGTTTTGCTATAAGTCATTCTTTGGTTAACAAAGAGTTAAAGCCTATGGATCTCAGATACAAAGGCAACTTGTGCAATTCTATTTATGATGTGTAATTTGAATTTAGACATCAAGGTTTTGTTTGTAAGGGAATTGCAGCAAGAGGTTTGTAGTTTCTAGGTGAAAATTTGACATAATGTTATGTCTCAGACAAAAGAAAACAATTTAAAAAATATAATTATTCTTGGAGATTCAGAGACACAATAATTCTAACCAGAATCTATAAACTTTTATTCTCAAGCTTGATGACCATCGCTGTGCTCTACTGAGGGCTTACTATTGTTTTCTTCTTTCTCATCAAGTTCTCTCTACACTACTTAAAATAACAACGTAGAAAACTCGATAACTATATCCATGCTAAATTTGGCTGTATTCAGAATACAAATTTAGAGATTAGATATCTTTATGATTCATGGCCACCATATTTCTTCATGACTTCCTGATAATAATAATGATAAATATTATTAAAACAACGACGTCGCTAATTTTATTGGGCACGCCAGAATTAAAATACACTCTCAGTTATCTGATATTTAGGCAACAATTTTTATTCTCATTTGACATTTTCTTCATGTACAGTATGATGATAAGTACTGTCATTAGAAAGACCATAAACGATGCTACAGTGTATTTTCTATTAAAGTAAAATTAAATAATATTCAGTTATAGGACAATTTTCTCCTTCATAGTGGATAGAAACCAACTGTTTGTAAAGAAAAAATACATGTTCTGGAGTCAGATACTCTTGGTTTGAAACTTAGTTTTATGAATTAAAGACTTTATGACCCTGATCACTTATTTAAACTCTCTTACCCTTAGTTTTCAACAGCCGTAACTTGGGTTGTCCAGAAAACAGAGATCAGCGCAAAGCTGACTTGCTAAAGCTTTACTGGGTGGTGCAATCCAAGGGAAGTGAGAGTGAAAAGAAAAGAAAAGAAAAGTGATTCAGTGAAAGAACAAAAGCAAGGGCAAGATGGTACAGTATCGATTTGCCCACATCTTCAGAAAAAGAAAAAATGTATGTATATATAACAGGCAGTTGTTTGGTCTTATGGGAGATCTTTCAGACAAGATTTGTGGAAACATCACGTCTCAGAGTAATCCATCAGAGAAAGGAAAATAGAGGGATTTATCTTGTTGACCTTTCCCATCTCCTCCAGACCCATTGGTTGAAATTAACCCAGTGGGGCATTCATTCCTCCACTTATAGGTTGGCTTTCCTCCAGGTAGCCCCACAGCACCCTGCTTCGTATGAGCTCAGAAGAGGTAGGAAGGAACCATACCCTCTGTGGGTCCACTCTGGATAGACTGGAGTCTGCACAGCAAGAGGTGCCTGAGTCCTGGCACAGGGATAAAAGAGGAGAGGAAATAATGCTGACTCTCACAAATGATTGGCATGATAGCGGTGGCTATGGGCATTTTATCCATTCATTCTTTCTTTCACTGTAACAAGAATTTATTATGCTAAAGTCAGGATTATACTAGTTGGGGGCTAAAATGATAAAGATTCAAAACCAGCTCTCCAAGAGCCTATAGACACGTGTGGGTGCTTTTGTATGTATCAGTTGGCGTGCATGCATTCAGGTCGTTAATACACATAGGAAAATTATTTGAATGTGAATGTGAACTTGAATTGTTTTATTTGTAGAAGTCAGAACTGCCTATGAGTGTTATTGCATCATAGTTTCCAGTATTTCCCATTTCTTTGTGAAATGGAAAGTTTTCCTGGATTTACTTCTTTCAGAAAAGAATCATTAGAAGTAACTGCAGAGAACATTGTGTTTTCCATGTCTTTAGTGGGAGTATTTCCTTGGTGATTTCAGTTTCCTCTGCAGTGATGAGTTGGCACCAAGTTCAGGGTCAAGGTGACTCAGAGCCTAAATAATTTTTTTAAGGATTCTGGGAGTCATATCATTTGTGAGACGGAGTTTCTTGATTCTGTTATAACCCCTAGTCTTGTAATCCTGAAAGTCTACTGTTAGTCAGAGAACTACTCACAGAGTCAAAGAAAGACTATCTCACCCTACGCACTAATTCTGGTCCACCTTTATCTTTCTCCATCATCCTTTGGGATATGGACATCCTTGGACTTGAAGGAGAATTCAATAAGGATAGCTTCTATCTTTAGAGTTAAGGCCACCCTCCAGAATAGCTACCTCATATTCATATATTTCCAGGAATAGTTTGGGAACCTTAGTTAAACTATGTACCACCAAGAAAAATAATGCCTATGAGTCAACTTTTCTCTGAGAAAGTTTGAGTGAGTAGATGGAGGGCAGTCAGCCTATCCCAGTGCAAGTCAAAATCTGCACCAATTTACTACCATATTTATAGAAAAACTCTACAGTCATAAGACAGCAATGATGGTGTCTCACTATTTGTTTTACTTATTTAATTTCTTGCCACTTTCTCTCATCTCCCTAACTGCTTGTCAAAGAAAAGGTAGCAAGTGTTTAAATATGGACAAACCTACAATAGAATAACTTCTTGATTTTTAAATGATCTGTTATATTAAAAAAAAATTACTGAGCTGAGACTTGAGGACAGACAGAATTGTATCATTCACAAACACTTCTAGTAACTTACAAATAAGAAGTAATGTAGATTCTGATAGAATTGTCTATTTTGTGCTCCAATTTTGAGAATTTTTAAATTGCAGTCTGTTATATCACGGAGTAACTATGTGTTCCCCTCCAAACACCGTCAAGGTAATTTTAGATGTGAAATTGGGGTACAGTAACAGAAGCTGGCACAATGGGCAGAGTTTTTCTGAGGCAGGGAGAAAGTTCGATAAACCCATGCGATGAAGAAAAGAAAGATTAAAAAGGAAAGCACATGATTCAATTTTAGGCACATAAGCTCCAGTATATTTCTTTTTTTGTGGAATAAGACCGTAAGTAAACAAGTTAGAATCCTCTGAGCGCCTGTCATTCCTTGGTTAGGAGATAATTGTTCATCTAGACATAGTCATCTGTTGGCCACGAAGGTACCACAGAATGCCCTGTAACAGTTCTGCCTTAGGCTTTGAGATAAAAACTTCTTATAGTAGTAACTCATTAAAATGTTCTTCAGTTAACTGAAAGAGTTAAGATCCTTCCTCAGCCCCTGACACTCAGAGAGTGTGGGTCTAGAAATAATTGGGCCCTCTGAAAATTATCAGTTCAATTCTACAGTGAATGTATTTTAAGCTATTTCAAGAAAAGGAGAACAAATTCGCCTACATAGAGGTTCATATGAAATTTAAAATATCCATAGCTGCATCTTGCTCCTAATACATAACTTTATGACTGCAGATAAGTTAATAAAGTTAAGCAATATTATCATTAGCTTTAACAGCTTAAATCTGTATCAAAGTGGGCACTGCTGGAATAGTCCTACGGTAGGACTATTATTTTACCATTTTTTTTCTTTCCCCATGTCCCTGTCACTGATCATGGTTGCTATGCAAGGACGAATCCAACGGCAAATGTACTACCTCTATATATCTTTCATACCAGCTGTAGTAAAAAGAGAGAGAGAGAGAATACAACCTCATATCTCAGGTAATGGTGCAAGTTATAATATGAACTTATTTATAAAAAGTCATATTAAAAATTATAATATGGCAGTTGTATAACATATTACTGAATGCTAGCGATATATGGAGTTTAGACCCAACTTTTTGTCTGTATATGTTAATCCACTAAATCCATCAAACCATCACCATCACATATACTGTCAACTCACATGTGCAAAGCCCTGTTCTATAACGGTGGTTCTCAACCCTGGAGATGCGGGCAATGACTAGAGACATTTTGCCCATCACGGGGCAGGGGGTGCTACTGACTTCTATTGGGCAGAGGCCAGAGATGCTGCTAAATAAACATCCTACAATGCACAGGCAGCTCCCCACCAGAGCAAAGAATGATCCAGTTCAAAATGTCAATAGTTCCTCTGTTGGGAAACCCTATCCTATACTTAGGTGATAAAAAGTAATATAGATTTTTCTTTTCCTCTCAAAGAGCTAAAACATTCTAGGTGGAAACACAGTAACAAAGTAAACACAGGATTATGAAAGGTAACATCTAGAGAGAGTATCAGTTTAGTGATCTAAATGACTATGTTACAGAGGACAGAGCTGTGAAGGAGGAATGGGGACCCGGAGAAGCTTGCCCTGGTGGGGTCTTAATGAAAACGTTAAGACTTTGACAAGGGAAAAGCAAGGTTTGGGGCCAACAAGACTGACATGTAGACATATCCTCAGGTATGATGGGGAGCAATCCACCAGGTGACTAGAATGGAAGGCTAAATGGGTGAAAGGTGAAATTAGAAACAAATATTGGGGCCAAACACAGAGGAAATTCTGTGTCATCCTAAGAAGTTTAGATTTCAGAGTACAAAATAATGGAAAATCATTTAAGATTTTTAAACAGCAAAATGATATGATACCAACCACCTTTATATTTCACAATTTCCTTATTTCTGTATTTATATCGTACTATTATCCTGAATTTGCATCTAGTTTACCTTCCTTTAAAACCATTTTTGATATTTTTGTATTTTCTTGAAATGATCTACAGTTGTGTAACTGCCAAGCCTTCTCAAGGCTTGGCCACTTCATTTCTTTCCTTCCACATCCAAGCAATGTATGTATGCTAATTGCACTCCCATGAAATCTTATTCATACCTACTTGCTAATTTTTTTTGTCATATTCTACTTTATATCATATATTATTTTTTGATTTATTTTTTGCATTTACACTAAGTCCTAAAGGCAGGGAGTGGGACTTATACATCCTGGTCATTTCATTCCTTCTCTTCTCTTTTTTTTTTTTTTTTTTTTGCCACATGGCTTGTGGGATCTTAGTTCCCCGACCAGGGATGGAACCCAGGCCCCTGCCGTGGAAGTGTAGAGTCCTAACCACTGGACCACCAGGGAATTCCCCATCCTGGTCATTTCAGTGTTTTAAAAGCTCAGGGAAGACTTATTGACTGAATACCTGTGGAAATCCAGGAGAAAGTACACTCTGGCATTTGGGGAGATATGCAGCAGGAATTATTCGATTATCATGTGAATATATATATACATATATATAATTTTTGTTTTTTGAACTCCAGTACTTGTGATACTTAATCATCAATAGTCAAGTAGTATTAACTTGACTTTGAAGTTGATAGTAAGGAAAAAAAGAAAAGGAAGAGGGTAAAACTAGACCATAGTTATACCAACAAAGACGCCAACAAAGGGCTGGAGCAGCTGCGTGTGAAAATGCAAAAATGATTTTCCATTAAAGAATATTAAGTCTTACATGGAAGCCTAAATAATAGAATGGATAGAAACAGAGTTGGTCTAAGAAGAGTCTTTCTTCCCTGCTTCCCCCCACTCTCCACCAAAACTCTCAGACTCTCCCCTTACCTGTCTATGGTTCAACTATGTAGAGTTAAAGACCAGCTGCAGAGCCTCCAACAGGAGAAGAACATTTCATTTTGGTCCCATGCATGTCCCTAAAAAGATGTATGTTATGATATTTTGTTCCATATTGTTTCCCTACTTTGGTCATAGATGGAATCTGAGGTAAATTTTACATAAGAGTTTATTTTTTCCTCTTAGGTAAAGTGACAGTGATGTTCATTCTTTCTTGGAAAAGTGAAAAGACCAAGTAGCTCTATTTCTCACTGAGAAGGTCAAATTAGTTATATCTAAATGACCAATTTATGTTGCCTAAGGAAATACCCAGCTTTCATGTATATTACATGAGTATAAACGAGAGGGTTTTTTTTGTTTGTTTGTTTTTGGTGGGATTACAGAATTGCTGACTTCACTATTTCTAGTAAAGGAAATGTTCCTGCACCTTTGGGAAGTCTGAATCAGATCCTAGTGGTCGTGTGTTTCCTCAGATGCGTGCTGACTGCACTCCTTGTGACAACACGACCTCTTCCTACCCACAAGACAACAGGGGTGTAGGGTCTTCTATTTCTAACTCCATAAGCGCAGCATAGATAAAAATGACCTGGGATAAAACACACTACTTGGGTATGCAGATGAACTCCTCAGAAGCCAGCACTCATTGGTTTTATGCACTTTACATTTATAGTACCATGAAAAAATAGCAAATTTTATTTGGGACTGAGTAATGGGGATCTTAACTAATGTGTTTCAATGGGCATGGCTTGCTGTGTGCTTTTGGCATCTCTGGCAGTTACTATTGTTTGTGCTCTTGGGAAATTAAGGCTGGTGGTGGGCTCAGAAGCAGCATGCCCCCCCATTCTTCTTGAACCCACTGGGAGCTACTTTCATGCAGCACTTAGCAAAAGTGTGCAGGATGGATATGGACTTTAGTTGTCTCTAGTATTCCCTCCCTCTATCACTATTTAAAGGAGCTCCTGATTCTCTGATTATACGTGAGACTGTGTGATTTCCTACCCCCAAACCCAAGAGACAGTGCAATGAAAATTGGGAAATAGAGGGATTAGGGCAAGTATCAGTGAGTTTAACTTGATGACTTTTAGGTACTCATTTTACATTTTCTAAAAAAGTTGATTACCCTATCTGTGATTCATGCCATACAGCTTTTAGTTATTAAAGGTAAGATGGTGAGTGATCTTGTCCTTTTCAGAAACACACACACACCACAAAATGTCTCTGCTTTGATTTCTTTAAAAATTGCATATGATTTTTCATCTGGTTCTACCTTTCTTTCTTTTCCTTTAGATTTCTTAGTAGTTTTATTTGTAATTTTGTGCGGAGACCTAGAAGAAAAGGACCTGATATCAACCAAGGTTTAGCATTATGTAAAGCCCTAGTTTACTATCATCTTGTAGCAGTGTATATACATATTAAAATGCATTTCGTCTCTAATCTCTTTCAATGAAAAAGACAAGGTTGCCTTCAGCTTTATGAAATTTATCATATGAAACACCTTAGATATGCAATAACTGTTAAACTGAATTTTATTTAGTATTTTGATTATAAATTAGAAAAATGGTACATTAACTCCTTTCTGAGGCTAAGATTAAAAAGACTCCATTTACTTGCTGTTGGTGTAGTGTTTTACAACATATGTTATACTTATAATTGCCTTATTAAATCTTATACATTGTAAGCGATAATCATATTGCCCAGAGCTATAAAATCATCAAAATATATAATGGCATTTTAAGTTGTTATATCTACAAATGGGAATTTTTATTTTTAGCTTTTTAATAATGTTTTCCACTGAGTGTTGGAAACACTCATCAGCTATTCAGAAGAGAAATATTATTTCCATTAAGTATTTGGTAACTGATATTAAGAGGAAATCATAGTCAAGTCTCACACAGATAAGCATGGACTTTATAAAACTATTTCACTGTAGAAAAGAACCAGGTGTAGACCATGGTTTGATGAAGATTGCACAGACAGATGAAATCAGGTTCATAGGACTAGTTCAAGCAATATTCCCTCTGCCGGCAGCGTCTCTCCCTTTTTTACTCCTAGTTATGGCCATGAACCAGAACTGTGATACCCTAATTGACGTCTCTTCTCCTTTCCCTCTTCCTCTTTCTCTGCTCCCTCCCCTTCTATTTTCTGAAGAAGATGTTCTCAAGCCTTGAAAGTCATCTCTCTTGGCAGTTTTCCCATCAATATAATTTTGTCCATAGTGTTATCTAAACGCAGAGGTGAGTCCTAAATTAGTAATTGACTTCTAGCCCAGATAGCATTCCCAAGTTCCAGAGAAGTATCACCTTAGGAACTGAAAATTAGAACTGTAAAATTTATGCTTCCTATGGCCTATTTTCAGTAGAAGGTTTCCTCCTTTAAAAACATGAGATTGGGAATCCTCACTAGAAAGAGCCCCATTATTTCTTCTGAATGCTCTGTTTTGCTAGAACGTTCAGCCAAGGAACGCAGAGGAAAGGTGTGGACACATCTGGTTAAACTGGACCCTGGGCAAGTAGGGCTTGGGAAGCAGTATATGAGGATAGGAAAAGAAGGCCTGACCTGGAAAGGTATTGCTCTTGCTTTTTATAAGCAGAAGATAAACAAAGTCTTCTGAATATTTAGGGAACTGAGCTGGGGGCAATGAGGTAGGTGGTAGGAGGAAAACGACACAACAAAACAACAAAACATAAAACCTGGGCATAGTAAAGAAGCCTTGGGCTAGAAGTTGGCCATCCTGAGTTTTATTACTGGTTCTATTAGTAACAAAATATGTCCCTGGGAGTAACATTTTTCTTGCTTGGGACTTCTGTGTCCTCATCTATGAAAAAATAAAAATAAAAAATTCTGTGGAATTTGACCTCCAAGGACCTTCCAAAACCAGCCTCCTAAAATTCAATGATCTGATGGTTTTCTAAGCCAGGAATGCTCGGCATTCTGTCTTATCCACATCTGGCTCTTTTCTTCTAGCATGATTGTGCTGATTTTTTAGCAGATGTTAGGCCCTGGGAATGGGGACATTGACTGAAAGAAGAAACATACATTCACAGAGTAGGCATCATATTCACTGTGAGGTTCAAGGATTATAAAGAAAAGT
The DNA here is from genome assembly GCF_028564815.1 of Eubalaena glacialis. Classification (NCBI taxonomy): domain Eukaryota; kingdom Metazoa; phylum Chordata; class Mammalia; order Artiodactyla; family Balaenidae; genus Eubalaena; species Eubalaena glacialis. Next base: position 27,390,924 of record NC_083722.1, on the reverse strand, counting down.
CCTAGACTGGTTAAATAAACTACGGTGTATCCACATAATGAAGTAAAAGAAATACCGAAGAAGATCACTATATATGGCTACAGCACACTGTCCAAGATATATTATGAAATCAAAAAAGCAAGGTGCAAGAGAATGTGTAGTACGCTATCATTTTGTAAGGAGGAGGGTATCCATATACATATTTGCTTATATTTTCAAAAGGAAATGATAGAAGTAAACCAAAGGCTAACAAAAATGGAAGATAAAGTTTTTTTGAATGAATCTGGATTTATAGTTTTCATTTTCAAATTATGCAAATATTTTACATATTTTTAAATACATTGAGTCAAGCAGAAAAAAAATGTATCTCCAAGAATTAAAAACACGCTGAAACAATTGAACCTAATTATATTTCAAGTTGGAGGTAAATCTACACATAAAAATTATTTCAATCGATTTTAAAAGACAGTAGTTTGTCTCTCCCAAAGACAATACACATGCATACCCACACATATATAGTAATCCTGACATGCAGTCACTGAGTTGTTGTATTGATCTTAGTTTTATGTTAATAAGATTGAGAGCTAAAGTTTTCAGAGTAAGTAGAAAGAGATGCAAATACAAAATCAAAGCAATTAATAGACAAAATGCTGTTAACTTAAAATATATCTTATGGGTCCTAAATTCCAGCAACAGAATCATTTCTTTAGTTTTATTCTTAATTTTATTTTAAATCCTAAGCAGAAATATGCTTATTAGATTAGTCAGGGTCAATGAGGAATGTGGGAAAGGAAAATAGCAAAATAGAAATAAGTATGGTAGTTATAATTTTTCACACATACTTTGTATCATGTACCATGCTAAGAGCTTTCCAGGCATTCCTCATTAAATCTCCCCCAAAATCTTAGGAGGTAGGTACAATTATGCTCCCCAGCTGTGAGCCCTAAACTTTACAGATTTTAGGTAAATTTTGATGAGGAAAAGCAGAAAAGGAGCTTAGTGTGAAGTAACTCATTGTAACTGAAAACTTTGTTTTCAGACATACCTGAGTTTGAAACTGAATTTTATTTCCAAACGTTAACTTATTCATCTTAGTTAAATACTCCAAAACCTGCTTTTTTCAAAGTCAAGAATAAAGAGTGGATATATGTATATGTATAACTGGTTCACTTTGCTGTGCAGCAGAAACTAACACAACAGTGTAAATCAACTATACTCCAATAAAATTAAAAAAAAAAAAGAATGGGTATTTTAATATCTACACAGAGTTAACCTGGGATTCTGGATGGACTGACTTATTTGCCTTCTTTTGGACTAGGTAATATAGTGTTATTTAGGAAAAGGCATTACAAGAATAACCTCAAGCATAACTTGTATCTATTTAATAGTTTCCTTCCATGAAGACCCAAAAGAAAAGTTTCTGTAGTGGATTTAGACATCATTGTACTAGGACATGACCAAAGTATTAGAGAGATCTGGATCCCAGTAAAATATATGAGTCTTAGTATGTCCAAATGGGGGGAAAAATAGCTAAAATATATAAAGAAAATTCACCTCCTTTGTTCAAAGAAATTTGGCCTTTACCAAAAGTGCGCTCATTTCACACATCCATATCACCCACTTCTTGCAAACCCTGGGTCCTCTTGGAGGCAGAGTCCATTTTGGAGGAAGTTGCCTATATTTGATCAACACTGAGATGCCTTATAGGCTAGTGACTTTCCTCTTCTCCCCACTCTCCCTCTCCTCTACCAACTCACTTCAGTGTATGTTTGGATACAGACATATCTAGGTCCTATTCTTCCTTCAAGGCTTGTTTTGATCCCCGCCTCCTTTATGAGGTTACAACTCCTCCAGAGTTGTGAATATTATTTATGCTTACCTTTCATTTACTATATGCTATCATGCACTAACTTTTCTTGAAATGCATGCTCTCTAAACCTATCTATCTATCTATCTGTCTATCATCTATCATCTCTCTATCCATCAATTATAGATATGTTTCTTTGTACAAAAGTTTTCATCTTAACTTCTCATTTTTTGTTCCATGTGAATATGTATTTGATGTAGAACCTTTTTACAGGAAAAAAGTAACCTTCCCTGATTGCACTGCAGTGTCATGTATGTCATAAACTAAGTGACTGAATTTGAATGGTTCTCTTACGGGACTGCTGAATTTCTTCCATTGTGAATTTGTCTCTTCTTGTGTCAGATGATTTTGATTCATCGAGTAAGCAGGCATAAACGTGCATCAAAGGTGAGACTGGGAAGAAAATACTACTTGTCTTGGATTTGGTTCAGAGGAAATTTCTACTACCGATAGTGAGATAACACAGTCCAGTCCTCTCATTTACGAGCATAGAGTAAAGGAGAAACACTTTAATTTCTTTCCCAATGTAAATGTCTCCTTCATCCCTTATAAGTGACTATTTTGTGATTGAGCAATTTGGAGAGGAAAGGTTTCCCTAGTTGTTTCTCAGACTGAGACTCCACAGTTCTCTGCCATGAATTGAAACTTCAGAATAAACTTAGTGGAAAGTAACTGCAGACTGTAAGGTTTTTTTAGCAGGAAGAAAGGGGTATGGTTTTGGCCTTAACTCATTATTCCAAAAACTCTGAAAATATTAGAGGAATTTTCCTACACATCTTTATAGCATGATTAAAGGAAAAGAAGGAAAGGGAAAAGAAAACTAACATTTGTTGGGTCTCTCAACCTGCTAGTCATTACACTAAATATTTCACACATGTCAAGTTTTACAACAACCTTGACTAGTCGGTAATATTGTATCTATTTTATATGTGAGAAAATAGAAGCACAAAGAAATTAAGAAGGCTTCCAGTTCCAGGAAAAGATGGTCTAGAACCACTTTTCTCTGCTACTTTCCTCTAAATACAACTAAATACCCTGGAAATAATTCAACAAAAATCATAAAAAGACTCAAAGACATGAAAAGGAGAAGAAGACTGCATGGAGAACGCCAAATTTAAGGACTGACACCGCAGTGAGGTTCCTGGGTTTTCTTCTTATCTTCCGTGTATCCACCAAAAAGCCAGGAGCCCAGAACTACACTGTTTAACCCAACAGGCATAGACATAACCAAAAAAAAAAAGAAAAAAGAAAGAAGTATAAGAAAAGCCTGCTTTCTTTAGCCAAAGCACTGGGAAAGGGACAAACAAGCAGGGACCTTGTGAGAAGCCTCCAACTCCAGCCCATCACCCAGTAGCATCTGCAAGCTTGTTATGCTAGCACCTGTAGGGCACCTGGTATCTGACAGCCTTTTGTCAGTGGCAGAAAGTTACTCAGACCCAGCCTTTCCTGAACTTCCCATCCACGGGCACCAGGCAGCTCAGGTGGTACCTGAAAAAGCTTAGTGGCAATCTCAGAGGCAACACAGAAGAACAAAACAGATCAGTATGGCATTTCAAGGGATCTGAAAACTCAACTGTCATTGGAATTACAGCTTTAAAAAGTAGTCCAGTACCTACACACTACTCCTAAATAACATGACTGCCTTCTAAAACAGAATATTTAAATAGAATCAAGAGTCCATAATAGAATGAAAAATGACTAATCACACTCAGAACCAGGATATATACAACTTGAAGAAGAATAAACAGTCAACTGACAATTATCGAAATGAAGATGTTGGAATTATCTGACAAGAATTTTAAAGCAAAAAACTTATTACTCAAACTAAAATACAGACTGGCAGATTTGATTTAAAAAACTTAACGATCCAACTATATGCTATCTAAAAGAAGTTCACAAATATAATGACATTTGTAGGTTGAATTTAAAAGGATGGGGAAAAGATATATCATGCAAACATTAATTTAATAAAAGCAAGCGTGACTATATTTTTAAAAAAGTGAATGAAGCTGGTTTAAAAAAAAGTGACTATATTAATATCATATGAAATAGACTACAGAGCAAAGAAAACTACTTTGTGATATTATATAATAATGAAAATATCAAGTCATGAAGAAGATATAGCCATCCTGAATGTGTATGCACCAAACAACAGAGTTTCAAAATGCATGGAGCAAAATCTGACAAGCTGAAACAAGTAGGCAAATCTGTTGTAGTAATGGGTTTTAATACCCCACTCTTAGCAAATGATAGAACTAACAGAGAGTAAATAAACAATGATATAGAACTGAACAACAGTATCAACCAATAGAATCTGAGTATAAGAAAGACTTGAAGTGATGATATATCTCTGTAACTTGACTGTGGTGATAGTTATGCAAATTACACATGCAGTAAAATTAATGCCATTTGCAGCAACATGGAGGGACCTAGAGATTATGATACTGAGTGAAGTAAGTCAGAGAAAGACAAATATCATATGATATCACTTATATGTGGATTCTAAAAAAATGATACAAGTGAACTTATTTACAAAACAGAAATATATATAACTGAATCACTTTGTTGTACACCTGAAACTAACAACATTGTAAATCAACTATACTTCAATTAAAAAAAAACTTTGAAAAATGCATAAAGCTACACCCTCCCCCACACACAAACACAACAGTGAATGAATAACTGGCTATAAAAATCTAAAGAAGCCTTATAAATTGTACCAATGTCAATTTCTAGGCATTGATACTGATAATTGTGCAAGATATTAGCAGTGGTGGAATCTAGGTGAAGCGTTCATGGAACTTACCTATACATTTCTTTGAAATTTCCTATAAACCTATAATTATTTTGAGATTAAAACAAAAATTTTAAAGACAGAAAGAAACGTTAGTTAAGGAATATGTGCAGAGTGGTACCAGGGTCCAAATTCAATTCGTTGTCTCTCCAGGTTACATTCACAATAACTTATTCACTGAAAGAAAATTGAGGGATGTGGAATTCTCCTTAGTCTTTCCCTCCAAAATCTCCCATCGATGGAAAACTGAAGAATTATTCAAATATTCACATAACACCGAGATCAAGAAGTTCTAACAGTAAATTTTTATCATTTATCCAAATATCTTTTAGAAAGATATTTTCCACTTCTTTCTTCCAGTGAAGACATTCATGCAATACTGATCTGTTGACAATTAAACATTTCTAATGTAAATAATAATAATTAAAAATTATTATTAAGTCAAATAAGGTCACCTTACAGATACTATGTCATGGAAATCATCAAATCCAGCTGAGCTTCTGTCTTTAGATAGAGTTGGCATCAGAGTGCAACTTTCGGATTCCATGAAAGAAACAGAGCTTGTTTTAATTCTTGCAGGGTCACGTTTAGCTTCAGCCACAAGCTGAAAACATGTTCACAACGCTTATTTTTTAAAAAGTAAACAAATAAGATAATATCATGACTTTCCATAGTCCTCATATCTCTCTAGTCATCTTTCATATATAAAATATGATATTTTTAAAGATTTTGCTGATAAATTTTATTCAGAATCTTTTTTTAAAAGAGATTGGGTGACAACATATTCACCCTTTCTTATTTAATATTTTTAATTTTATAAAATAAGTCACTTAGAAGGCAAGTCAGCTCAAAAAAAAAAATTAGACAAAAGTAACTTGAGCCTCAAACACTCTGCAAGAGTAAAAGCTGAACTAAAATCTTTGTAAATCCATCTCTCCAATAATTCAGAAATCTACACAGCAAGGTGAATGTTGTTGTATGATTTATATAACGTTTTTGATTTGCAGTTACAAAGTTTTCCTTTCTCTACAATCTGTATTCATTATTAAAAGTTGGGCTTAACAGAATTCCATAATTTCATAAATTATCAAGCCATTTAGGATGCATAATTAATTGGATTGTACTGTGCCATATTTATGAGGGTTATTCATGCACAGTATGAGATAATCATAAATTATTTTGTTAACAAAATCTCTTGAGAGACTTTTTAAAGAGCTTTCCCTTGAGTAACTTCCTTTGGTGTGACTGCTGTCTGATTTTTTTTTCCATTGGTTAAATCAAGAATGAGCTATTTATTACTTTATAATTATAAGTCTAATCTGAAAAATACTGAAGCAATCTGCAGAGGAGGTGCAAAGCAATATTGGAATTCAGAATTTTCAAAAGCTTGAAACAATTTGATGAAGAAAATGAAATGGTAATTGTAGATTTGATGTCTATATTTACATTTAAGTTTATCCATGAGTTGCAGCTCTATCTTGGTCTGTATTTCTTGGCACAAAATTTGTAAAAGCCCTGAGGTTTTATAACTTTCTGGAGCAACTTTTAAAAAGCATTAAGTCCAAGCAGAGTTCATGACCATAAATATGAGAAGGGAAAGGAAAGTTTTGCCTTAAAAAGATAGAAGGCCAAAACACATCAAATGATATTTAATTGGGACTGGAAATATTCCAAGTTTGACATTCAAAATAAAAGCTTTGATTTACAATAGTTCATGTTGGTCTCCTGTTGAGCCTGCCAAAAATCCAAGCTAGATCAGAGCCTTTTTTGAAATAAACGCAAGCTTAATCTGATGTAGGTATTTCCAAACTCCCACTGCTTTAGTTATAACATCATCTGTTAACTGAATGATTTATAAATCACCCTCTATAGACAAATTTCTACAAGATGGAGGGTGAGATATTTTAACCTGAGGACATAAGGACACATCTAATTCATACATTAAAACCACATTTAGAACAACCCTTCTTGGAAACAAAGATATTTCCCATCCATGCTTTTTTAGGACTGTGATTGTATCTGAAAATTTAACAGTACCTAAAATGTTCCTCCTTTGTTCCTCGGTTACCAGTCAATAAATGGTCATTGCTATAATTACCCACTGCCAATAGAGGACTTACTATTTACAGCCTGACACATGCCAGACACTCAACCATGTATTTTCTTAGAGCAGTTAAGATTCTGGGCTCTTGAGTCAGACGCGGGGGCTTGAATCCCAGCTTCCCCATTTATCTGCTGTGGACTTTGGGCAAGTTACTTAACCTGTATGTGCCTTACCTTCTTCTCTGTTAAAATGCCGGCCTCTTAGGACTGTTGTGAAGAAGAAATTAGTTAATACATATAAATCCCTTAGAGCAGTACCTGGCATAAAAGCATTTATTAAGTGTTAATCATTATTGTTATTTTTACTATTATTTTATCTATTTTGCAGAGGATGAACCTAAAGTTAATTAACTTTCTCAAGGTTATGTGATATTTGAATACTGGCTTATCAAACACCACGTATTTTGTGTTTAATCACAATTTTGCATAGCCTCTTAGCAATATCACTCATTATTTCACATGAGGACAAACAATAACTTTAAAAATTACAACTTTTCACTGTAATAGTCTCTGGTATGCATCCTTTAGTTTTAAACTTCAACAGATCTAAAAAACAGTTGTACTTATGAACACTAGTGGAAGATATAACCTACCCAATAATCTGCAAATATTTTCAGGGAATTATTGAAAATAGACAACGGTTTACAAACTTCAATTTACAGGAGAAGATGCCTTTTGATCTTGCGAAAATTCCTGTGTAATATTAGTACATCCAGATAAATGTGGTTGAATGGGTATTTAAAAAGATAATGGCAACTCAAAGTAAAAAGTCCTTATAAGTATCTAATCTTTAATCTATGGCTTTTATCTTCACAAAGAAAAATGTACTGATTTCATTTGTAGAAAGACCACTTTCACAACACAATAATACAGGTCTGAAACAGACTCTCAGGGTTCAAAGTTCATTCCACCTGTATGATCTTGGATAAGTAACTAAGACTTTTATTGTACCTACCGGGTAGATTTTTGTAAATATTAAATAGGTAATGATTTATAAAGCACTTATCACAGAACCTGGAATATTTGTAAGTGCTCAATAAATATCAGCTGCTACTATCAGTGGTCGGGATGGTATTGTTATTATTTATAGCATGCTAACTAGTTTTAACTCAAATTGCTCCTCTTCCTAAGCCCATTGTGAACAGATCCATAAAAAATAGGGACCTCTATGCTTATTCAGAAGGAAAATTGAAAAATTATTTATACCAGTACATGGGTAAATTTACAAGAGAGATTCTTCACTGAAAACCAACCATCTAACTGGAACAATAGGAAATGACTATGCCATAAAGTAAAGCTATTTTTTCCACTTTACAGTTCAGCCTAGAGAACTTAGGCAGCCGGGTCTATCGTGGTTTCAGATTCAGCCTGTAGAAACTGCTGAGAAACTGCTATAGGGAGAAAGAGGATCATCAGCAGTTTTGTAACCCTCCAGGGAGTTCGTGATACCAGTGCAATTAGAGCCCCATAGAAACAGGCAAGGTAAATGTCCCAAGACAAAGTATAAAAAGTCCTTAAGAAAGGAATGCAGAACAATTAAGTTATTTGCTATCTTGGTGGCAATTGCTCTGTGCAATAATGGACTCAAATCTAATAATTATTTTAAGCAATTATATAGCACTTTATTTTTGCAAAGTGCTTTACAATAATATTTTATTAGATATTCATCACAGTAAGCCTGTGAAGGAGGTCAGAATATCTCCAAGGAAGAAAAGAAGATGCTGTTTTTTTAAACATCTTACGATAAAATGCTCTCATTTTCCTAATGCTAAATACAAAAGTTTTATGTGGTGATTTGTTTTGTGCTCTAACACACGACCTGGTTTATTAATGTGCAATTTGGAATCACCCTGCCTCTGAACTGCCTGACGCAACAGCTGAGAAAGTCCTGATCCTCGAGGACAATACAAATAATCATAAAAATTAAACATGCAAGGAACAGATTATAAGGACAGAAATTCAAAAAGAAATGGTTAATGGAATCTTGCAAATTGTTTAATCAGAAGCAATAAAAGCAAGGAATATTTGTATTGTTTTACAATTCTCCAAACAATTTTAGTCAATGTATTTATTAAACAATTTCTTACTTAATTATCACAATTACTCTTAAGAAGTGAGACTTTAAAAAAAATCATTTTATAGATACAAAAAATGGAGTTTAAAGAGGTGAATAACCAGCTCTAGGTAACACAACTAGTAGTTAGTAAAGTTGGTAATTAACAGTCTTCTTAATCTAGAGCAAGTTAGCCCTATTTAACCTACTGGTTTATTTATTGTAAGTGATACAACCAATTTACCTACTAAGGCCAACAGGCTTTAGAGAAGAGCTGAATATCCTCTTTTGCAAAATTGCCAGTGTAAGCTAGATTACACTGTATAAATCATCTTCCCCAAAAGTGTGTGTCACTCCAGTCTGTAGTAATTTGACTCATGCTGTCCTTGGTTACAGCTCCAAGGAGAATGAGAAATGATGGCCTTCTGGAGTCCTGACATTGCCACTGGTGGTCCAGGCGGCTGTCTTTGTGCCACCATTGCCTCTGCTTATTTACCTGGACAGTGGTCGAAATGATACAGAAATCCCTGGCGAAGAAGAGAATTGTCTTTTGGTGCCACCTAGCACGATCCTAAGGATGCTGAAATTATAATAAATTTAAGCGCAAGCATCTGTTACCCTCTAACTAATCAGAGCCCACTGCCCTCTAGAACACCAGAGAAAATGGGGGTGCAAGCAAGTAGGGCAGCCTCGTGAAAAGAAGCTTTTTGTTCCAGTATCTTAGAGCAAACATGGAGGCTTCTCTCTGAGAATATGGACTCCTGGCTGCATCAAGTAAGAATTCTTGGCCTTCTTTAATTGCCTTGTTTCACTTATGAAGCTCTGCACATCCATAAGATACACACATGGGAGACTTTTCTAGATAGTGCTGTGGACAGATGGACTCCAGACAGGGGGGAGCAGGTGTGAAGCCAACAGAGGCAAGAAGTGGGGAATCCTGTCAGTACCCACAGGGACTTCCCCTAGCAGGAGGGAGAAATTCTGTACCCAGCAGCCCAGCGCCGAATCGGCCCAAAGGGAGCGATGCAATGGAAGAAGTTAAAGATCTGGGGCTCAGAGGCAGCTCAGGGTGAAATGCTGGACCCCTGCTCTTCCTGTTTGCATGGTGTGCAGGGCTACTTGTTCACGTGCCTTTCACTCTCCTGCTGCCTTTCAATCCAATTGCACTTAACTGTTGTCCCAGCAAGTGCAGGGGATGATGAAAACATCCAGTGGAAGGAGTGTCTTAGATTCTAAGGAAATTTTCTGAAAGTGTAAAAATTAAAATGATGTAACTCTAGTAGATGCAGAAATCTCTAACACAAAGTTTCCAACATGAGCTTCTTTGATGTCAAAAAACATGATTCAAACTTTCCCACAAAAGGTAGGTGGCAGGTGCTTGACCTTGACTTCCCTGTGGCCTGACCATGGATTTCAGAAAGCAGCAGTGCTAGTAAATGTTTTGCCAGAGGTACTGCCCTTGCAACATTTTCCAGACTAATTTTTGAACAGGAATGTATTAAAAGGAGCAATCCAATAGTAGATATTGTTGAATAAAGAAAGCTTGAATTCCTTCATGTCATAACAGAAGTATTTATCTTTTTATGAGTTTAATTCTATGAGCAACCCAGAAAACTGACACATTAGAATGTGAAGCCAGGTAATAAATGGAGAAATAAAGGTTTGTTTGCTTGTTTTCCTTTAAGAGAGATAAAGCAAACTACACATAATAAAAATTAAATTAGGGAACTTTAGTTATAAACTTTACACTTCCTATTGTTTTTTGAATGGTTATTAAAAGTACTTTATAGTTGTTTTAGAAAAAAAAAAGTTTTTCTATATGACAATGTGCTAATACTAATGATAATTAAAGAGAAATAATCATATAAAATAATCACCATGACTATGTAAAGTAGCTTTGCCCAAGGGCAGATTCACGTTCCAAGAGGCCCTCTTTTCCCCAAAGACTGTCAGATTTTCTGATTTCTTTATGAAAGAGCTTTATCCATCTTTGTGGGAGAGACTTGGCCCAGCCTGGGAAGCAAAGGGTGTGCGGGATGGTTCCCTTGTTTTTTTATTTTCTTGGTGGGGGGGTGGAGCACCTTTGCTTGTGCATTCTCTTTGTGGGGATTGGCGATTAGACCCCTTTACTCCTTGGGGTCTTGGGGCAGCTGTCAGGAGCACAGCCCACCACAGGCCTCAGAGCTGCATTTTGATTTTGCAGATGAAGGAAATGGCCTCAGAGCCTCACAGGAGTAGGGGATAGTGGGGCAGGGCTGCATAATATGCAGATTTTGTCCTATAGACTTTATAATTTGGCAAATCTAATCTCAACTTTGTGTACTTCAGGTCTGATATCCAAAATGAGGAAACTTCAACTGAATAGGAAAAATTCATATGCCAGAACGTAGAATATGCAATCAATTATGTGAGGAGTTTAGTCCAATGAGTTACTTGATATTTTATAGATAATGCATTCAGATATATCAACTCTGTATCTACATATGCATATGTAAATAAAAATAGATATATACAATTTTTCTGTATATACGTTCATACATACACACACATACATAGTTTTTAGACCATGTTGTCTCTTTTATGATTTATCCTGTAAGTACTTAAAATATATCTGAAATGCCAGGAGAATTTATTTAGGCACATAGATGCATGCCTATGTTTGCTAAAAATAAATTCTTTTATCTATTATAATAATCAGAATGATTTTTGGCATTCTCAAACCATGTAAAAATTTGCCGCACAATTTAGGACTCAGTATTGATATTGAGTATTGTCAGCTAGCCTTTTAACCCCTTGAAAACCTGGATTCTATATTAATTTCTTTGTAATTCCAGTCAAATTATATTCACAAATATGCACGTAAAATGCTTATTAAATTGGTTTTCTATAGAAATGAGCCTATGTGTGTACAGGCAAAGATTGAATGAACGATGGTTCAATGAAACGCGATGCCTTGTTGCCAATCTTATGGATGAACCATTTTCTTAAAAACAGCGTGTCTCTAGACCCACAGAACAACCTGCCAAGGTCACAGAAGAATGGAACCAGCCTATTTCTTCTGTTTCTTATTTTTCTTACTTCTCTTAGCCATGTCTTTCACTGGGAGAAGCTGAAAAAATAACTAGGTAGTGTTTTGACAAATTGAGGTTTATAAAACACATAGTTAGCTAAGGACTCTTAGAATATCACAGGAGCTGAAGTTTGTCTTTAGGGAGTATAAATTTCAAACAGGGCTAGCCAAAGCACTTTATTTTAGAATTTTAGCTTCTCTCTATTGAGAAAAATTTTTTAAAAAGCTCTGCCAAAGGACTTAATTCCATCAAATTACTCTTCTGGGGTACTTTTATAATGAGTATATTTGGTTGAAGAAATAAACATTTAATTGAATCAGAATGCAAAAAGTGCTTAAACACACTTATTAAACTATTTCAGTGATTTTAGTTTGGGGAATTAAACATCAAGAAAAAATATATAGCACGTTCTAATTTGCATTCTTGCTCAGATATCTAAACCAGTGCCTGAGGATTCCTTTAACTGCCCCCAAGCTTTTAAAACATGGAGAACAAGAAGGAAAGAACCAGAGGACGAACTCAGAGAAGGTGGTTGCTGCAGTTGCCTCTCTTCTCACACCTTTCATTTTTAACTATTGTCAGAGTGAGGGGATCTCCTGACTTTCCTTACAGCCTTTGTCTTTACATTAATCTATTACCCAAAGCCTCAGAAATTGTGTTGTCTAACCCAACTTTGTGTGCCCATTGCACAGTGAGGCCACACAAACCAAAGCGTGGGAGTTTGGACCAGAAATATGTTTATTGATGGAGAGGTGCCAGCCTGGAAGATGGGAGACTTAGGTTTGTCTCAGATCCATCTTACTGGCTGGCCAGGGGTGCAAGGTTTTTTAAAGGCAGAAAGAGTAAATGGGAGGATGTCTTTGTGATTTCAGCTGCCCAGAAAGATCTCAGTCGTAGACTTCCCGGCACTCTCTTATGACTCAAAGTGTTATTGGTGACTGTGATTGATTGAAATGTTCCTGCAAAGCAAACTAGTAAATCATGGTCTTGCAATCCCTTAACTTTTTTCTAGGAGACAGCCAAAGCAATGGTTGAGCCATTTTATTATTTATTTAGAGCCTAGGTGACCAGTTAAGAATAAGAATTTCAATTCCCGGTTGGCCCTGGCTGTGTGTTTTGTGTGTGTGTGTGTGTGTGTGTGTGTGTTTTGTTGTTTTTTTAAATTCCTCAAACTAATTTACTTGGAAGTAATATAAGCCCATAATAAAATCACTTTGCTGTACACCTGAAGCTAACACAATATTGTAAATCAACTATAGTTCAATTAAAAAAAAAAAAAGAGAGGAAAAAGGTCATGGTTTAAAGAAAAAAATAAAGTAAAATAGACAAAAATGTTCATAGTCACTGTGTTTTGTTTTGTTTTTTTAAAGACCATTTGGGCCTGCTGTTTCCTGTTTCTGCATTCCCTTACTTCCCTAATTAGTAACTGCTTAGGTCTGCTCTTTGGAACTCAGGGAAAGCCTAGGAGACCAAAGCCTTTCTCTTCAAACAAGAAACAGGGGACACAGAGGGGTTTTTGTACCCAGGAGGGCCCTGCAGGGTCCTGCTTAGTTTCAATTGGTCAACAAGTTAAATTTAATTCTTCTTTAAACACTCCTTTTCATGAAAGAGACATATTGTTGACTCATTTACCACTGTCCATTGTTTCAATAAGCTGCATGTACTCTGTAGGAGAAATATACTAATTATAGTAATATTTGTTTATAACACACTTTGTTTCCAAAAAATTAAGGTGGCTGTAGAAATTTAAACTAACAATTAAGCAGTTACATTTTCACATTAATTTTGTGCCCAAATATTTGCAGCTGCATCAAAGCTCTTGTTGACTGAAAAAAAAATGCACAACCTAAAAGTTGAAAATTATGTTTTATTCAGCAGACATACTGAAGACTTAAGCCCAGGACACAGCCTCTCAGATGGCTCTGAGGGACTGCTCCAAAGAGGTAAGGGAGGAGCCAGGATATATAGGAGTTTTCTTTTTGTTTTTTGTTTTGCAAAAAAACCCCCAGGTAGTTGGAACATCAAAGACTACTGTCAATTAAAGAAAAAACAGACACCTCAAGTTAATTTTAGTACTTTTCTATGATGTTTGTATGGGAAGATGCAAGAGTCTGGGCTCAGTGAAATCATTCCTTTGATATGCACCTTAACTATCGAGGGCCAGGATCCTGTTTTCTCCATCCTGAATCCTCTGAGGGCACCCCGTGGGGTGGGGATGGGGGGACTGCAGTGGCTGATGGCTTGATGGCCCCAAGATCCTTTGTTTATTGATATGGCAGGTGACATTTTCTGTCCACACTCTCATTTGAGGTCTTTTGTCAAAAATACGCAGCACCCTCCCCTCCTGCTTACAACACTGACGGTAGCTGGGACAGACCTGACTCTGGCACTGAGTTTTTTCCCCTCCACAAGATCTGTCCAGTGCCACCTCAATCCTTTTAAGTTGGGATCTCCAGTGCCTTGAAATCTTTTATCCCAATTTAGACCATGTAGTTGAAACTCGAGGTTCTACCCAGAGATAAGTCTGAAGAAAATTGTAAAGAAGGCTGTGTGCCCCCAGAACAATGTTCCTCTTATTCCATTTCCCTCTCTTCACCTTTGGTGACCAAATGATCCCATGGAGCCTGTCACTCCATACACTGCTATATGCATCCTGGGACCTGGTCTGCCTTCCTGCCCCCGAGGCACTCTCACAATAATAACCAGTTAATAATGGTAGCTGTGTGTCAATCCCTGTGCTAGGTGCATCTCATGGTATAGATTATTTCGTCTCCACAACAAACTAAGGAGGCCAGCGTTACCCACCAGGCATCTCAAATGAGGTGATAGAAATTTATAGAAGTTCAGTGGCTTCCCCACACCACAGATTTCAGAAGAGAATTGAAACTACTTTAAGTCAATGACTCCAGTGGTGATGGAGTGCTGAGGCACCATCCTAGAGACCTTGCAAAGGAGAACTAAAACCACTAAAGGTGGGCGGTGTCGTGGCAAAGCAAGGGGCTATTTTGCCATAGTTTATAAGGTCACCCATTAAAATTCTTCCTTGAACTACCTTAAATGTATAAAAGGTCCATAACATAATCTGTACTTTTATTTTTCTTCATTATTTTATGCCTGGAGAAGTGAGAGCACAAGTTTGTCTTGAATGCCAAGAAATTCTGCACAGCTGATGGGACAGTTGGACGATGGTTTGGGCAGTAGAAAGTGGCTGAACTTTGGAATTAGACTAACTTGGATCTGAACAACTTATTCACTCACTAGCTATGTGCCTCTCAGAAATTGATATAACCTCCTCTTCCCTCATCTGCAAAATTAGGATAACTATTGAGTTCACTTGGTACCGATGGTCTATTTTGTAATCCCTGGTCGGGAACCCCAAAACTCCAATTAGTATTTTTTTTTTATTCTGGATTAAGCTATTTTGTAGTCCTCTCTCATATCTGGCGTTTCCTTACCTAAAGAAGGGAATCACTTGTCGATGTTCTGAGTCCACTTGTTTTAGACTATTTTGCTGTCAAGTTTCCCTGGTTGAGCTATGCAATTCCAGTATTCATCTAATCTTTCTAAAGATGTTGATGTGGGGCATGGACCAAAGAGAGAGACGTTGAGCTGAATGTTAAAGATGCCCATAGTTCACAAAATGAATAAATAAGAACATGCCCCTGTTCAAATGTATTCAAGTTAAACGTGAGGCTTCTGATGACAAGTTGGGAAAAGAGGTTTTCCTCTTTCATATCTAAGGCTTATTTAAAATGTCTATTCAGAAACAAGGTTGGAGACAAGTATATCCTGTTTACGATTTGCCCACCTTAGAACCACAGACTCAGTAATATCTCCTAAAGTTCTGTAATTTAGTGGTACCATCGTCCTTATATAATTTAGTCCAGGTTCCTACATCACTTCTTCCATGAGCAAAAAGACTCATTCTCCAAGGTTTGTGTAACGCTTTAAATGGAATAATAAATATGAGGACAATTAGTATAGTTACTCACTATATGTTACTGTTTTGCTTTCTTTCCTTCTCTTTCCCTTTTATCCTTCCCACTTGCTTCATTAAGGTGGATGAACGTGGGAGCATCCAGGTCAGAGATCTTTGAGGACACCCCATGTCTCGCATGGCACACCCCCATCATTTGTACTCTAACTACCACGCAGTCCTGAATTCCTAGGCAGTTGGAAACACTTATTCCCAGCTTGCTCCAGTTCTGAGTAAAGTCATGAACAGGTGAACTTAGAGGGCAGAGCCTGCTCGGTGGAAAATGATTGAAGTGGTTTTCAAGCCATGACTAATTTATTTAGGATTCAAAAATCAGCAAAGATTCTTCTGTCACATCATTCTCCCAAATAAAAGGGAATCCAAATAAAGTAGAAACCTGTTTGATGCCTCAGGCATATTCAGTGTGCTGTTCAGGTCAGTTCATTTCAATACTTAATTTGTGGCACTTCATTTAATGGAATCATTTAACACCCGAAAAGTAATTATAAAAAGGAACAAATTTGGTTTCCTGGGGTTGGTATTTGACATCGCAGAACACTGAAATCCCTACTGCTCTCTTAAGCTGTGTTTGTCATTCAGTAAGCAATTAAATGACATTAATTTGAATATGGGTTATGGATGAGCTCTTGCATATCTCAATCTTAAACATATTTATATTGTAATTGAACTTACTAATGGATAAAGAAATGATTCCTACAACATCACAACTCACAATTAAATAAGGTGCCAGAATATTACCTTGCAGACTGCCAGAGCTCAAAGTAAAGTTACCAGATATTAAAGCTAGAAGAAAACTAGAGGTCATCTCATCTAGTCCATTTCCACATGTAAAGAAATTGAGGCTCAGAGAAGCTAAAAGACTTGCATGTAGTCACACAGCTACTTAGCAGCAAAGCTCATGGTTCAAATCTCTTCTCTTCCAAATAAGTACTTTTTCTATTAAATTATATAATTACTGGTTGATATATCATATGAGGATGTATACTCATTTTTGAAATGAGTTAATAGGGAATTTGTTGACCAGTTATTCTGGGTCTTGTCATATATTAAGTACAAAATATTTGCCCAAATCATATACTCTCAGCTCCTATATACAGGGCCATGAAGGTCGAAGTCAGGAAGAAAATGAATGGCTATGTTAACCTACATTTCTCTGTATCCTGTAGCTGTGGTTACAATCTTGGTTTAAATGTATAACCTTTCTGGATGATAAACTCAGAGAGAAAGACTTGCAGAGGATGAATAGAGAATTAAAGAAAGATGAAAAATACTTGGAAAGGTAGCAAAACCTGTTAAGAGCAGTTATTCAACCTGGAAAACTTTGCATACCATTGCAGTTTTGTCCTCATTTATTCCTCAAAGTCATCGATCAATAAATATAGATGGAAAGCCCATTCTACACAAGCGGTTATGGTATGAGCTTGCGAAATAAAAAGAACAAGTCATGATTTCTGCCCAATGCATAATAAATCATGTTGGAGAGAACAGCATATGCAAATAATGAGACAAATAATAATTAGGACTGAGTAGAAAAATTTCTAAATGTTTGAGCAGTTTGAAAAAATGTTTGAACCGTCTTGAAAAAATATATTACAAGAAGAGAAAACAATTAGATGTAGTAACAGGAAAACCACCTAGAAGTAGCAGGAAATTCACATTGATTGTACACATAGCAGGTGCTTTATATAGACCTATTTTAGTCTAAAAATGCTAAAGAAAGATGTAAAACATGACAGAGCACTTAAATACAGAGAGTTATATAGAACTTAGCATTGTGCTTGGGACTCAGGAGAAACTTAATCAGTGTTGGTTTGGTGACTAAATAAATTAGATGAATATATAACAGGTAGAGAGAATGAGAACTCACTTAACCACTCATTTTCTCTCTACCACAGACTCTCTTTTCTTCTTTCTTTTTTCTGCATGTGCGCTTTACTTTTTTCTACCTAAAGATCAGCTTCCTCGTTTCTGGAGTACACCTGATGTAAGATGAAAGTTCCTCAGCCCAAGTATGAATTAGCTCAAGCAAAGAGCTCATAATAATCCATCATCTCAGTCTCAAATCCACATTCCCACGAGGAAGAATACAATCAACCCAGTTTGAGTCATGTGCATAGGTCTGGTTTAATCGATTGTGACCAGGGCCGAAGTAGACCCATTTAGTACAAATATGGTTGCCCAGAACCACCTCTTGACAGAGAACATCAATTGTCCAATAATAAGAATCCCCTAGGAGTCAGCTTTTCTCTGACAATTGCTCTTTGAACAGAGCATATAACTCACAAATTATCTACTACACCACAGTGATAGAGAGATTAAATGGCAGTGCAAGGACTCAAATCTGTCTCAATTCCAAAGACCCTACTGTTAACCACTATACATACTACCTCCCCCAGTAACAATCTGATTAAATGTTTTCCTGTCATATTTTGTTTCTCAGAATTAATTTTTCTCCAATATCTATCTAAATAGATATCTATCTATTTAGATATCTATCTATCTATCTAAATACCAATATAGTCCCTCTAAAAGAGGCTACAAGTTATCAAAGATGGGTAATTCATTCTTTGGGTTTACCTTGGGAACAGTTTAAGATTTGCTGTTGCAGAATCTTGGCTAATACATGAATGCTTAAATGAATATCTCTGAAGTCTTCATACTATGGGAATAGCTTAGCCATAATAAGCAGCACCTCATAAACTTGAATCACACACAGAACACTTGTAATTTGAAAAGTAAGTTTTCAGAACTTCCAGTGTTATTTAAACTACTTCTATTTTACTGTTTACTAAATCATAACAAAAGTATGTAAAAGTAGGCATAAACTTTTCCCTACCACACATAACACAACCTTTCTTTTGAGTGTACCATTTCAATAACTCTGAAAGTCAGACAGCTTTCTTAGTATCCCAGCCCCACAACCCAGGTCCACCTGGATTCCTAGTAATAAATTCCCAATGGTATCTCAGTCACCAACTATCCCACTCCTCACACAACCCATCCTCCACATCACAACCAGACAAATATTCCTAAATTCACCCTGTCCCTGCTCCTGGACCTTTAATGAACCCATTGCTCATAGGGTAAAAAGTTAATACACCATGCATAGAATTCTGCAGACTGGCATCTGTATACCTCTTTAGTCTCTTTTCTTACTGTTTCCATCTCTTACTCTAATGCATCTTTCAGTTACATCACCTCACGTCTAAAACTTCACACCTGTCCCACTGACTGGGACACTCTTTCCAGCCCCTGGTTCTCCATTTCTCCATCACTTGCATTTCCAAATTTTACCTCGCACTAGAGTGACCTGGTACAGCATCAGGCTTTGGAGTGAATCAAGTCTCACTGGTCTCTAACTCCATGTCTTGCAGCATGTTTTCATCCTCTGTATACCTTCATTAATACAAATAATAATAGTACCTGCTCCGAGAGTTCTTTTATGGATTAACTGGGCTTGGTATGGAGCCAGATTCATACTGAGAAAGCAGTGATCGTTAGCTAAATGCCAATCAAGGCAACAAAAATTCAGGTATTTTCTACTCATCCGTTAGGTGTCACTTATTTTGTAAAGCCTTTCCTAGGGCATCCCCTTGATTCCAAGTGATTTTTAAAAATTAGTTACATTTTTAAAATCTGAGGTTTCCCCTCCTCTAGTAAGATTTCACATAAAAATCCAGATTTCTACTTTTCCTTGAAAAATGGAAAGATCTGGCAACATTTCCGCAGGTCACCACTTGGCCAGGCTGAGCTCCTGTCTAGGATGGGGTAATTACCTTCTAGTTTGCCACAGACCCCACCACTCCCTTTTATACCTGCCCTACTTTACTTGTTTAGGTCTCCTATCTGGCCCATTAGGCACTTGGGTTCGCCCTAGACTAGGTGTCAGCAAACATTTCTTGTAAAGGGCAAGATGGTAAATATTTTAGACTTTGAAGACCAGATGGTCTCTGTTGCAACTACTCTAGTCTGCAGTTGAAGGGCAAAAGCAACTAATGCATAAATGAACAGGTGTGGCTATGTTCCAGTTAAACTTTATTTAAAAACAAGCAATGGCCAGATTCAGCCACAGGCTGTAGTTTGCTGACCTCCATCCTAGATCCTCATTTGTCCATGAGGACTTTATGGCCATTTGTGGCTTTGTTATCTATCCTATAAACTCTTTTAATGCCCTATAGTTTGCCTCTAATAACACTTATTATACTATAGTTTAATGACTAGTTTAATTGTATGTCTCTCCCAACAAACAGCACATTGGTCTGGTTCACTGGCTAAGAAGTGCATGGGATAGTCTTCCTTTAAAAAGTATTTTTTATGTGAATTAAGGTCAAGTGGCATTCACTCCAAATTTCATCTATGGTCTGAATATAACCTATTTAGCTTTGACTTGTTCCATTTCATAGAGCCTCAGACTCTCACAGTTGAGATTTCATTAAAAAAGTCAGTAACAGAAGGTTTAATAAACCCAGTTCTACTATTTAAAAAAATAACCCAAATACAAGAAGTGCAGGTGATTTGGATTGTGTATCAACCTTATCATCTTCACTTGGAATAGCAATATTTTATTGAAAGTAAAAAAATTTTTTTAACTTAGTTTATTAGCTTGTTTGTTTCTCTGTGAAAACTATTTATTTGCAGAGCATTTTCTATCCATATCACTCCTTGACTTCGGTAACTATGCTAACTATTGTGTTTTACATATATATATTAAAAAACAGAGTCTAAATATCTCTCTTAGGCACATTTCATGACACCTTTTGGAAGCACTGGACAGAAATTGAAAGCAATACCCTTCTCACATTCGTTTTCTATTATTAATGTCAAAAGTCATCCATCCATTCCATCTATATCCATCCATCTCGCCACCTATCTATCATTATATATATATATGTATATATATATCTTATCTTTCTATCTAAGTGGCAATTCCTGGAGAGCAGGGACAGCATACCTTATTTTTCTTTGATTCTCCACAAACTTAGAACAATATGTGATTCATTATAGTAGATAACCAATAAGTAAGGAATAACTGGGTGCCTCTTTTCATTTTCCACAGTCTTCTTATATTTTCATTTTTATAAGATATGCTATTATTCCAACCTTGTGTCAGTTGAAACTGGTGTAGTCACGCTCCCTTTCCATTGGGTGGGCAAGAGTAATGGTGTCTGAGGATAAGGAAGAACCTGTTTCTGGGGTCCTTATGTCCTCTTCAGGGTTGGTGAATCCCCTATCTAAGCACACATTGGCATTTTAAGTCAGGGTTTCCCACAGGAAGCATTATGCCTTCAAGAGAGGAAAGAAAAAATCACCGTGGCATGCCAAGCAGGATGTTACTTACACTCCATTGGCCACATCGTCAAGGTTCATTTCCATTAAGCCTTGTGTCAGTTCAGAAACTTTACACATGAGACTGTGTGTAGCAGTCTACCACTGCTGACTGCCCCGGGGCTAGCCCAGAGTCCCAATCTTGTCATTGGTTTTCTAGAATGCCTCTGTGAGAATTAGTTGCATATGCTGGCCAGCCTCACCATTTGAGACAGGACTGTGGTTTGGTTGTATTTTTATAAATCACTCTCTTACGAAACACTTACCATCTTTGACATATTTA
The DNA here is from genome assembly GCF_028564815.1 of Eubalaena glacialis. Classification (NCBI taxonomy): domain Eukaryota; kingdom Metazoa; phylum Chordata; class Mammalia; order Artiodactyla; family Balaenidae; genus Eubalaena; species Eubalaena glacialis. The sequence goes on along the minus strand of NC_083722.1, from coordinate 27,369,452 downwards.
GATAAGGAAGAGATAAGAACAAGAGGAGAGGGAAAATAGTCATAGATAATGATAGATAGGTGGCGAGATGGATGGATATAGATGCAATGGATGGATGACTTTTGACATTAATAATAGAAAACAAATGTGAGAAGGGTATTGCTTTCAATTTCTGTCCAGTGCTTCCAAAATATGTCAAGAAATGTGCATAAGAGAGATATTCAGACCCTGTTTTTTAGTAGTGACTATATTCAACTACCTGCATCAACTTAAAACAATAGAGGGGAAAAGAAAACTTAACCCAGATTAACACTAGACGAAGAAGGGTAAATGAGGGTGTGGAGGAAGGATGAGGCAGTAGGGCGATGTCCTTTTATTTTCGGTTGGTGAAATCCAAGAAAGCTGTATTAATTAAGAGCATAAGAAAGCTAGTTGTTATTTATTGTACTATTTTTATTTAAAAAGTTCAATGATCTCTTCCAAACTACTTTAATCTACTGCCAAGTGAAGTCTTCCAAGTCATTAAATAATATTGTATAAAACAGGATATTTTCACTTTACTATTTTATCTTCCACTCTTACTTTCTCATCTACATGTATCCAGCCACTTTGCTCTTTAAAGACCAGTTTTAAAGTGGTATGCCATTTACATGATGTTATATGGGAGTATTAGGAAGTTCTCCTCACAAAAACTATCTCATCCATACTAGCTTGCACAGTGACTAACTTTACACTATTCATGATTGATTCGTTATCATGAAGACTGCCACCAAGTGTTTCATATTATTATGGATCATAAATTTTATAAAGGGCAATGCATTAACTCAATATGGGTCAATAGCACCCTGTTGTCAATCTGTGACAGTTAAAAGGAGAAATAAGGACATAACACATACAAGTTTTGATAGAGACTGAGAGAGGAAGAAGGTTATGCATATATATGCATATCTTAACTAGTTTCCATTTTGTTTCTTCTTCTACCTTCTGCAATTTTCTATCTTCTGCAATTTTACACAGGCTGTGCTGGTAGAGTTAACTGCAATTTTGTCCATAGTTTGCACAATACCAAGACATATTTACAACACCAAAGAAATAAATGAGATCCAAAGCTAAACGCAATAACTGTTGAGATTTTGTACACCTCATTTGAGGGAGATGATAAGTGCATTTATTGTGTGTATAAAAGATTACAGATTTGCATTGTGATATGTAGGAGCACTTCTCTGTTACTATGTAAATTGGATGAAAAACCAAAGGAGCAGAATGAACTGGATGATGATCACCTGAGGTTGCTCAGGACACAAACAGCCTTCCTTTATCATGAAAAAGCCAATATAAGTGAGGTCCATGCCACACTTCCCATCACAAAAGCTCAAGGAGGGGCAGATATGCCTTCTCCAACTCCCAGACAACAAACATAGGGGGTGACTAGACCCAGCCAGTTGAAAGTTCCCATCAATTCTTTGAATCTCGGGGTAGTAATGGAAAGGTTTGTCAGAAAGTATTCATAGAGACTTCGGCAGAGCCGATAGTCCAGTAGGGTGGCAGAGATTACAGGGTGGCATAATCTTGGTTTTTCCTTCCTTTCCCTTAGATCCTGTCATCCTTTCGCTTTGACATGTCCTCCAGCTGCTGCATCAGTTCTGAGATCTATTTGATGTTGATTCAATAAATTACATTTCTGTTTAAGTTAATTAAACATGGTACTTTTCATTTGCAACTAGGTACTTAGATCGTTTTTAAAAATTTCTTCTCTTTTTCTCTCTATTGTTCTGTTAACCATTAAATTCAGAAAGAATATAATAAGCAGTGTTTATTTTCCAAGAAATTTTTCAGGAAAATATCAGTGACTTCCCCTGTGTTGCACTTTTGACTATTCTTATTTTAATTTTCCTATTGCTCATTCAGAACAAGGAGTGAGTTTTTCTGTAACTCCAGTAAGATGTCCTATCATAATTTACAAGAGCTAAAGGCCAGTTCTTAGGGTAGCAATTTATGTTGATTGCCTACTGGCATGATTTTAGTAGTCTCCCAGCTTGACATAAATGCCAACATCTCACATCCGTTTCTTTGAATCAAGTTACCATGTTTTTAAAAGAACCTTCACAAATGTAAATCTTGTAGGAAGAGCTACATCTGAATGAGTACTAAAAGTTCATGTTATCCTAATTTAGTTAACTAGAAAAAAAAAGGAATCCTCTAAGAAATCAGTGGAAAAGAACTTAAGAAATAAAAACTAAAGTGAGATTTGGATCATGAGACTATTCAACAATTCAGTGGTATTTCATGAGTCAATGCATTTTCAAAGAAGGATAGAAGAGAGAGATTTATCTAAATTTTGTTGGATGATGAGAGAAGTCACTAGAGGAGTATTGGGCACCTAGTAGTAGTATGTGAAAGCACTTAAAAATGGTTAGGATAAAGGGTGATGCAAGGCACTGAGGACAATACCTTGTAAAGAATGCTTTGTTCTAGGCATGATAGAATAAGGTCCATATTACCAGACTTCCACACGCTGGCCAATTTTTTGAGGGAATCTTTTGTAAAAATATGTAATTCTTCCTGTAGGGCTTTTTTGGGCTCCTTTCTTAAGCTGCAGGGCTTGGTAGTTAACATAACTTATATATTGTTGAGGTCATGGTTAGGAACTATTATGACATCCTGATGGTGTCTTGTCTATTAAATAGATGTAGATGGAAGAAAAACCTTGCATTCCTTCTTATCACAAAACATATCATCTTTTTCCTTCTTTAACATCGTAGGCTGGTATATCTCAAACAATTGCATTCAATTATGTTATTGGTTGTGTATATGTGCATGTGTATGTATTTTAACACCTTACTGCACACAGGACCCATACTAAGTACTAATAATTTTGTGAAAGGAATCATATGCCTTGGAAAATCGACACCAAGTATATCACTTGCATCATCTTGCATTTATGATTTAAAAAATTTTTCCTTGATGGTAAATCATAGGCATGAAGATGATGCAAGTGATATACTTGGTGTCGATTTTCCAAGGGATATGATTCCATTTACGAAATTATTAGTCTTTAGTATGGGTCCTGTGTGCAGTAAGATGCTGAAAATACACATGTGCGTGTGTGCGCACGCACACACACACGCACACACACACACACACTAACATAATCAGATGAGACTGCTTGAGATATACCAGCCTCTCTATTCTCTACACTTGCCCCAGGAACCTGAGAGGCTACTGCTGCTCTAGGTAGGAAGGGTAGTTTCCCACAGACATTATAAACTTGATGAAAATTTCAAGCCACAAGCTATTGTTTCAATTACATGGACTAGTTAGTCCAAAACACAGTGTTTATGTTAAGATTTTGAAGTGTGATCATTTGAGTTTTGCTTAAAAACTGAAACTCAAAATACAAGGTATTATCATTATTTTCTTGTTTTTAATGAAAACAAATCACTCTAGCATAGGCTTCCCTGGGGGAGAAAAACCTATGTGTGATTATGTATAATTGAAAAAGCAAAAAAACAAAACAAACAAAACATGAGTTCAGTTCCAGCATATGTTGACATTAACAAAACTATTTTTGTTGTATTATTAAAATATTTAATAGTCTGATTTAAAAACTCTTTGTATTTTAATTGCAGGAACGTTTTTATGAAACATTTTCTCTGCCAAATTCTCTAACATCTTATTTCCTGGCTGAAATAGAGCCTACATAGTATTCTAGTTCCTTGAGCATATTACATGTTTGTGCTTCTCTGAATCTGAGGCTGAGCACAGTGTCCTCCATGAATGGAAAACTTACTTTATCTCACCCATTTTCTATTGTCACCTTTGCAAACTACTTAGGTCGCCCGAACATCCTTTAAACTGTTTCTCATCACCTGGTCTATTACCTTCAAAGTACTTATCACAATCTATAATTCCGATGCCCATTTTTTTCCTTACTTATTGTTTGTCATCCTCACAGGAGTGTAAACTTCCTGAGAAAGAGTCTTCTCTGTTCTGTTTAGTGCCATAATATCAGTATTTGGCACATAGTAAGCACCCAGTAAATATGTGCAGGAATTAATACTGTCAGCACTGTCTTCCCCAGCCCTACGCAGGGTGAGGGACTGAGCTACTTTTTCTGCAGGCTCAGATCCAACCAGTTTCTGAGTCAATCCAGGGTTTACACTGCTAATGTTTTTCCCAACACTGATTAGGCTGAAATTAATCTTCTTGCCATAATTTTTAATGAAAGAAATGTGTGGTTAGTGAGTTTCCAGTGATCCACAGTTCCCCCCACTCTCCATAACCCTACCCCTCTCTGGTGCTCTGTATGCTTTCTGCTTTACAGAATTTCAAATGCCCTGTTGGAATTGAAGCCTAGCTCTGTGACACAGCTCACTTTCTGGGGGTCTGAAAATATGGCTAGCCTTTGAAATCCCCTCTCTCTGGAGTCTGGTTCTCGTCCTCATTCAGCAAAAGATTTGAAAATCAAATGTC